>NC_085841.1:44491568-45991568 GCF_035594765.1 Anolis carolinensis
AACACAGTCTTTTAGGGAGAGTGTGATCCCATCCAGAACTGGTTAATACAACTCAATCTCTAGGTTAGAACGCTTGGTGACAATCATCTCTGTTTTTAATGGATTTAAGTTTAATATGTTTTTTTTTCTCATCCAGCCCATTACCTCCTGCAGGCATTCATTCATTCAGAGGTGACACACTGTCCTAAACTGAGGCTGTTTCTGAAGACATGGAGAAATATATTTGGGTGTCATCAGCATACTGATAGCACCCTGACCCAAACCTCTAGATGATCTCCCCTAGCAATTTCATGCAAACAATAAAAAGCATTGGGGAAAGATGTGGGATGCCATAAAACAGCTCCTTTTTGAAGGAGCAGCTATCCCCAAGCACCATCAACTGGAACATATATTTGACATCTTTCTTCCTGCTTTTCAAGGAAAACGACATCTTCCTTAGCAAGAGTAGAAGACATTTGCAGGCTCATTTCTGGTGGGGTTCCATGGTTCAACTGGGGCACAAGTGTCCTATGACGCTTGGTCCAGAACATGGGAAGCCGTGTGGTGATGCTTCTCCACGTGTGATGGGGAAGTGTTGCTGCCAGCAAGGAGGTGATTGATTCACCATGATTCATCATGGAGGCTCGCTAATTGCTCTGGATGACCTCAATGTGATGAAGTTCAGAGTCCACCCACTCTGCAGTCTTCCTGTTTTCCTACAGTCTCTCAATTTGCTGAGCTTTATTGCATACAAGTGATGTTAAATTGACTTTACAGAAGATGAAAAGACAGACAGAAAATCTGGATATTCTTCTTTCTTGATATTATCTAACTAGCTTTTGCCAGCCTGGTTCAGGTTTTCCTGAGATGATGCTGACCACCAATTTTATCCAGTGGTATAAGCATGGCAGTTTCTTTTTTGAGATATACTACTGGATGCCATTTTTATATATATATAAAAAAACAGATTCCAGGTACCCTCAGTTAAAATGGTGGTACCTATGGTATTTTCATTCTGTCAGAGACTCTACTGTGTTGTTTCTCTCCATTTTTCCTTCCTGTCCTCTCATCTCATACATTTTTCTGCATTAGTGCTTTTTCTCCTTACTAGGCTTCAGAACAAACTCTCCCTTTTGGTGCCCTAGTAGAAATTTGTGACTATGCATCCATCAAATCTATTGTGTTAGACTGATGGAGATTGTAGTCCAAAACATCTGAGGGAGTGAGGAAACCTTCTTCAGATGAGTAAGGAAGTGCTAATACCTATTTTCCATAATTATTCTCTTTCCGGTGCTTCTCCTCATCTTTACGCTTCAGCATCAACTTGCTCCCAGGAGTGCAGTGAAACATAACAGCATCTCCCTTCTCTGCAATTGAGAAAATTGAACACACTTAAAGAAAATTCCATAGTACACAAAAAGACTCTTTCAAGTGCAGTTTTGGGCTAGATGATAGAGAAAGTAGGTGTGCCAAGGAAGTTCTACTTATTGCTAATTAAGGGCATCTATCACTTTTCTCCAAATTGATTTCTAAATTCCCATTTTGTTTATAGTTACAGCTTCCAGGATAATATACTAAATTAAAGTGCCAGAATATAATTATACTTAAGATTCCAAAAGCCAACTGTCTGTTAGTAATGAATAAATACAAAGCACAGATTTACATAAATAACATGCCCACAAAACCATTGGATCCTGGTTTAATATAGAAGGTAAAGTGAAGCTAAGCATATCCTGTATTTTTCAAAAATATTCAGAATTTATCTGTAAGGCTTAATAAACCTAACTATTTCAATCCTTTCTTTCCTTCCTATTCCAAATTAATAGGGTTACATATGCCTGTATCTCAACTAATATAAGCCAAACATATTCTATAATAAGAAGAAATTTCATCTGTGATGTGTCACTACATTTTTTTTCAGTTAATTTAAAATGCAGATGAGGGCCCACATTTGTGTATTTGGAATTTGTGGATTTGATTATTTTCAAGTTTGCCACAAGTTCTCCATAGCAGCCAGCCACCCCCCATTCAAGGCCTGAGGTCTCTGTGTCCACATTGATGTAGCAGCCTTTGACTTTTGCAGGGAGGAACCAAACATCTCTTGAGGCCCAGGACAATTGTGTGAATGTGTATGGGTTTGGGGCCCCAAAAATTGGACTATTATGTGGGGGCTTCCCACCCAGGCTCCCCTTGCCAGTGCGTGGTTTAAGGAGGCTTCTTACCTGCTGCTGTTTCTACTCTAGAGTAAGAGGTGGTCAGCTGCAGGCATGCTCTGGGCCTGCCTGCATGCCATACCACCACCCCCCCTCCTTGGAAAGAGAATGTGTGTGTGCATGGCATTGTGTGCAAGCAGGGCCGGAGTGTGCCTGCAGCCGAGCTCCTCTTACTCTAGAGTAAGAGGCGTTCAGCTGCAGGCACTTCTGGGCCTGCCTGCATGCCGCACGCTACACATGCACTCTCCTTAGAAAGAGAGTGCATGTGTGGCGTGCAGGCCTGGAAAGTGTTGCACCTGCCAGTGCTTGCAGCTGAGCACCTTTTACTGTAGAGTAAAAGGCGCTGGACCTGCACTCTCTTTGCAAAGCAAGGAGGCAAGTTCTGAGAGGTGCTCTGCAGGCTTTTGTGCTGAGCAGATTTTTGTACGGGGAGGGGGCTCCCCATTTCATGCTCCTGAAGAAATGGAAGACCCGAAAGAAATAGTAGAAATGGTAGGAATGAATTTGACACACAACTCTAGTCAGTAATGGCAGTTGCTATTGATCTGCTATTCCCAGGGTCTTGTCATGGCCAGCTCTGTCAGTGAAGATGAGGGGTGACTGGAAGGGCCAGAGGAGGAAATGAACATCAGCAGCTCTCAGCAGTCTTCCCAGCCTCTCTCAGTCACTGCTTAAGATGAGCCTTTAGCAACGAGGGTCACTTCTCAGCAGTCTGAGCAAGCTGAGAAAATACAGCAGAACTAGCTAGCATAGAGTTAAACAATACCCTCAGCTTTAAAATGTAGAAGGGGGCATACAGAGTTTTGCAGGTCTGAAGGTTAGCAGAGAAACAATCTCTCATAGAATCATAGTGCTGCAACAGACCGTCCAACTCCCTGCCATGCATGGAAAACACCATCAACGTAACCCCAACAGATGGCCACTCATCCTCTGCCTAAAAGCCTCCAAAGAAGGATCCTCCATCACACTTTTCTCAACAAGCAACAGCTAAGATCATGGGATAAAGAGGCACAATGTAAAGACTTGTTGTGACAGTCGACATCATTGTTCACTGACTCAACCCGAGATGTTTGGCTTTTGGGAACATGGCTATTATTTATTCAAAACCTGAGTCTGTAATTCTCCAGCTTGACTCCAGTAATTGAAGTTAGACTGCTTCTTTGAACTATCCTTATCAATTATTGTTTAGACTTTGTGGTTTGACTTGGGAACACTGACCTTGGCTTTGTTTGCATGAACTTCTGGCATTTGCCTTCTGGACTATGCCTTTGATAATGCAGTATAATTATGACAGGCTTCAAGTAGCCAGGAGAACAATGGTCTCTTTCATTCTCCATCTCTAGAAGCCTGGCACAAAGCAGACTTCAGGGAATACTTGGTGACAGCCATTACTGCTAATCCATTCTCCCCATGACATTTTTGGGGTGTGTGTGTGTGGGGGGGGACAGCAATTGCCCTCACCAATCCTTGGCAAAAGCCTGCTGGTACATAGGGTTTGGAATGCAGTTGGTGACACCAATTGTTGTAGCTATGCTCTCTTTTCAAGGGGAAAGGGGTGGCAGGACTATCACCTACAGAAACTTTTCAACACATAGACTTAGGGCAAGCATGGGCAAACTTCGGCCCTCAAGGTGTTTTGTACTTCAACTCCCAGAAATGCCAGCCAGCTTACCGGCTGTTAGAAATGGTAGGAGTTGAAGTTCAAAACCCCTGGAGGGCTGAAGTTTGCTCATGCCTGGCTTAGGGAGGCAGCTGGTGATGTCAATTGCTTTTGCTCCGCTCTTCTCATGGCTCTGGGGAAGGCAGGGCAACAGTAATTTCCTTCACGAACAACTTGTGGAAACTTGCTGATGTGTAGGCTTTGGAAAGTGGTCGACATCCATCTATGCTGCTTCACCCAATGAAACCAGCCTTTTAGGAGTAGTGGCTGTGAGATACATTCACATTTCCCCCTTTCAGGTACCCACCAACCCACTAGCTCTACAAAGCCTTGACCTACCTCAAAGATTGCGAGTTTTCCACTTTTGCAGTGTTTATGTGCTCCTAACCCCTGGGAATGTGAAGGGCTGATGGTACCATATTGTATAGTTTAGCCAAATAAATCTTGAAGATTATCTGTTCCCATACTCTCTCATGATCTCTTAGATAGAGGGAGGCATTGCATTAATTTGTTAAAACAATTGTTTCCAATATCCCCAATAACTGTATTTACAACTGGTCATACAGTTTTTATTTTTCTCAATTTTGCCTTGTGGGTTTAATGTTTTGAATTGTTTAAATATTGCATTAATTTAAAATGAGATATATACACCCCAGACAACCACTTTGGGATGAAATGAAGTAAAAATAATCTCCTTGCTTTTGCTGAGCAGCAGACCAGGCTGATCATAGGAACAGAATGGAGAAGAGCCTTGGCATATGGCTGTGAACTGAATGTGTAGGGAAAAAATTGAGAGATGTTGTAGAAGTATTTGATAAATATCTACTATGTTACAGAAAAAAAACTAACTCATTTTAGCAGGGGTGATTTGAAATCAAACTACATAAATTTCTGAAGCTCAAGATCTCATTCTGTTTATTGAGCAAACCTTCTCAGTAAATACATTCACTTTGAGACATTTCCCCATTATTTTCCCTTGTAAATTCTATAGCATGTTTTTCAGTTTTTGATTTTTCTATGAGTTGAATGTGCCAATGAATGCAGCTTTTGTTATAGTTCTTAGGATTTTGGATTTTCTGCAGTTCATTAGAACACAGAGGAGAAAAAAAGTTTGAGTGTTAAACTAAGATTCCAGGAGACAAGAGTTTGAATCTCAATTTATCTGTGAAAACCTTGATCAGGTCACATCTTCTCACTTTCAGAGAAAGCCAATGCCAAATCTCCTCCACAAGAAAATTGTGATAAAAACCAACAAGTCACAGAGGCAGATATAAGGAGCATCACTGTGTCCCCACATATATGTTCCAGAGCCTACTGTACTATTGGGATGGTTGTGGTGTTCTCAATAGGCTGGCAGATGTTAAAAGTTAGCTGTGGTAGCTCCTCAGTGGTTTCTTGTGGGCTCCTGGTTGTTCCACATTCTTGGAGGTCAAAGTTATCTGTTCCACACTGTATAACCATTAGGTATGGTCACAGGTTTTAGAATTGTGGCAGTGCTGTTTTCTCTTTTGTATAAAAAGTGACTGCATCACACAGACAACACTCTCCCCCATGCCCTGTGGTGAAATGGCAGGAATGCGGGATGACTCTGTGGCCCCTCACCCTACTCCCAAGCATTGATGCTTTCCCCATTACATGGGGGAAATAGCACCAAAGTGGTGCTGAAGTGTGCTGGCTCCCGAGCAGCGATACTTTCCCCATCACATGGGGGAAATGGCACCAAAGTGGTGCTGAAATGTGCTGGCTCCATTACAGCCAGCACAACACAGGAGCCTTCCCTGTGATAGGAGAGAAGTTTATATCCAGTTGGGGGCAGGGCTTCAGCAGGAAGTCCAGGAATGTTTTGTGATAGGTGGTGTGCCCATCTGTTGCTGGACTGTCAGTTTAGCATCCTAGGATGCTAAAAAAGAAAAGTGTGATGAGGTTCTTGGACTGGCTCTTACATTTCCCAGTTTTAGTGCATTGCTATACAGTAGAGTCTCACTTATCCAACACTCACTTATCCAACGTTTTGGATTATCCAATGCATTTTTGTAGTCAATGTTTTCAATACATCGTGATATTTTGGTGCTAAATTCGTAAATACAGTAATTACTACATAGCATTACTGCGTATTGAACTTGTCAAATTTGTTGTATAATATGATGTTTTGGTACTTAATTTGTAAAATCATAACCTAATTTGATATTTAATAGGCTTTTCCTTAATCCCTCCTTATTATCCAACATATTCGCTTATCCAATGTTCTGCTGGCCCGTTTATGTTGGATAAGTGAGACTCTACTGTATATCAATTCATTTCAAAGATAAAAGTTTAGAATTTAGATATTTGACAGAGCAGTACTTCTAAGGTAGGTATTATTGCAAAAGTCATAATCTCTCTTTGATTTCATATTAAGGATTTTAGATCCCTGGTTCTGTATCCTTCCTCGGCATTAACACTAACCATCACAGATATGATAAAGAATGAGTTGCTCTCCTAGTTTACCTGTGCCAAGCATGAAAGTGGCATGTTCAGTCATATAATCACATGGCTATTATCCAATAGAATCAGAGAGGCAGCAGAGTATAGTGGTATGTACATCTAAGTTTGATTTCCCTCTCAGCAATGGAAATCTCGGGCAAGTGACACTGAGGCCCCATCTACACTGCCATATAATCCAGTCTGAAGTGCATTATAATGGTCAGTGTAGACTCATATAATGTAGTTTGAATCACATTGAACTGGATTATATGAGTCTAAACTGTTATATGCAGTTAATCTGTATTCTGAAACTGGATTATATGGCAGTGTAGATGGGGACTCAGCCTTAGAGGTAGGGAAGAACAACTTGCACGTGACCAAATCTTGGCAAGAAACCTCCATTATAGACTTGCCTTAAAGTCACCAAAATTGGAATTAACTTGAAGACACACAACAAAAATAACAGATTTTTTTTGAAAACAACAACATTAAAAATTTCAATTCCATACCACAATCAAAATAGTATGATTGCTAATATGTAAAATTTTAGAATTACCATGGTTAGCCATAAATAGCTTCTTTTGAAATTGCATTGATAGAAATAAGAGTGTGTTATACATAAAGCATTCTTAAATTAGCAGTTGGGCAGTATTATTTATTGTGAGTGTATTTCCAGATATCATTATTGGTGATTTTAGAAAGGTGAAAGTCTCCTGCTTTCTGTTTAACTGGTAACAACAGCTGCCCAGGTTTTGTGTTCTGCTGAAAGTTGATCTTTATATACACAGCTGATAATAATAAAAACAATCAAGGGAATAGAACTCCTTCCTGTGGAATAAATATTTTCATGATACCTCCACAAAATTTGTTTTCTTATTGGACTTCACTAAGGCGCCTTTCACATAGCTGTATAAAATCCACATTGAACTGTAAATTTGGGGACATCAGTATATAACATAAAGGTTGAGATGCATTTTCAGTAGGATAATAAATAAATAAATACTGGAAATACATTCTATGTCATGACATAAATATTCATATGTAAGTAGAATTGTATAATGTTTTTAGTTTTTAAAATTCTTTTTGAAGAATCAAAATATGATGGTTTGAAGCACCCTGATGAAAACCTTTCTAATATTTTATCTTTTCCCCACCTTTTTCCAGGTCCCGTTGTGTGATTTACCATGGAAAAATTGTTTTGTAGCATCCTGGTGTTTGGAATCGCTGTTGTGGTCAACGCTTGTCCAAAATATTGTGTCTGCCAGAACCTTTCTGAGTCACTGGGGACTCTTTGCCCATCCAAGGGTCTTCTTTTTGTACCACCAGACATTGACAGAAGGACTGTTGAACTCCGGCTTGGGGGAAACTTCATTATTAACATCAGTAGACAGGACTTTGCAAACATGAGTGGACTTGTTGACCTTACATTGTCTAGAAATACGATCAGCTACATACAGCCCTATTCTTTTGCTGACTTGGAAAGCCTACGCTCCTTGCATTTGGATAGTAATAGGCTGCCTGATATTGGGGAGGACATTTTGAGAGGCCTGATTAATCTTCAGCATTTGATTCTAAACAACAATCAGTTGGGATATATATCAGATGAAGCATTTGAAGACTTCTTGGTGACCTTAGAAGATCTGGATCTTTCCTACAATAACCTTAAAGGTATCCCTTGGGAATCTATAAGGAAGATGGTAAACTTGCATCAGATCAGTTTGGACCATAATTTACTGGATTATATTACAGAGGGGACCTTTGCGGATCTTCAGAAATTGGCCAGGTTGGATTTAACATCTAACAGACTTCAGAAGCTCCCTCCTGATCCCATATTTGCCAGATCCCAAACATCTCCATTAACCTCAACTCCATTTTCCCCACCTTTATCTCTGAGCTTTGGAGGAAACCCTTTACACTGTAACTGTGAGCTGCTTTGGCTGCGGCGTCTTGACAGAGATGATGATATGGAAACGTGTGCTTCTCCTCCAGGTCTAAAAGGGAGGTACTTTTGGTATGTCCGGGAGGAGGAGTTTGTTTGTGAGCCCCCTCTGATCACCCAGCATACTCACAAACTATTGGTTTTAGAAGGACAAACAGCCACTTTAAAGTGCAAAGCCATTGGAGATCCATCTCCAGTCATTCACTGGGTTGCACCAGATGACCGGCTGATTGGGAATTCTTCAAGGACAGCTGTTTATGACAATGGCACCTTGGAAATCCTGATCACAACTTCCAAGGATTATGGGAAATTCACTTGCATAGCGGCTAATGCTGCAGGAGAGTCCACTGCAACAATTGAATTGTCCATTGTCCAGCTTCCACATCTCAGTAATGGTACGGGTCGAGCAGCTCCACCCAAATCAAGATTGTCGGATATCACCAGCTCCAGCAAGTCTAATCGAGGGGAAACCAAAGGGCCACCAGAAAGAGCAGTCTTGATCTCTGAGGTGACAACTACCTCAGCATTGGTCAAATGGACAGTGAGCAAATCAGCTCCAAAAGTTAAAATGTACCAGTTACAATATAACTGCTCGGATGATGAAGTCCTAATTTATAGGTAAGTGTGACTGACTGCCAGATTTTCCTCTAGGAAGAGAAATAAAGGGATGACAGGTGATTTGGTTGAATGAGTCATAGAGCCTGCCTCGTCCTAATAGACTTGTCACAAAAGACTAGAAGTGAAAGAGAACAATTGTTCTATCCAACCACTACCTCTATCAGAGTTGTGGCATATGTTAGGAAATTACAGTTGAAATCCAAGTAAGAGACTTAGGGCCTTTCCAGGCAGGCTCAATATTCCAGGATCTGATCCCAGATTTTTTTATTTATCCCAGATTATCTGGCAGTGCGGACTCATATAATTAAGTTTAAAACAGAAAACCTGGGTCAGATCCTGGGATATAGGGCCTGTCTGGAAGGGCCCTGGTTCCATAGGGCAGTTTCCACCTGAAAAGGCTACATTCTGCATTTTGCAGAATGCCCAAGATGACATGGCCCAAGTTCTGGTTGTATTACTCCTTTAAAATCCAAACTAAAACCTAGAACAAATTTACTGCCCACTGACATAGGAGGCATACACTTCTGTAATGCATGATTCATTGAATGGAAACGATCAGCTTGTTCAAACTAAGTTTGTGTGAACAATTATCACAGCTTCAGTTCACAAGTTGTAGCTACTGTACTCATGACACTTGTATTTTATTCACCACTGGAAAAGGAACACATGTCTGAATGGGGCTGAAAGCTAAGCCCTAGGTATTTTTCCTGATTTGACCAGAAGAAGAAGGGCAGCTTCTTTTTCACCAAGCGATAATGCTCCCTTTGTGTTCTGTACATTTCAGAATAAGCACATTCTTTGGAAATATGAATGGGGAAAAGGAGTGGAAAGACTATTTGTTTTGAGGTATGGGCGAAGGTTATATCTAAAAAGCCACAGTGATCTTTCAAAACCTTTTATTCAGACTACTGATGATGATGATGATGATGATGATGATGATGATGATGATGATGCATGCCTTCAAGTCATTTCTTGGTTCTGGTGAATCTAGCATGAGGTTTTGTTTTTGTTTTTTGTTTTTTTTCTGAAACTGAGACTGTGTGACCTGCCTAAGGTCATCTGCTGAGTTTACATAGCCAAGTGAGGGAATCAAACCCTAGTTATTGTCATGGTTACTTTTTGCTTTTTTCTTTCCCCCATCATTACAGTATAAGGCTTGAGGGAGTGGGGCTATCAGAGCTGTACTAAGTATTAGTTATATGTAGTCCCCCCCCCTTTCTATCTTCTTTCTCCTTTTTTTCCTTTTTTGAGTGTATATTGCTTTGATTGCAATTATATCGTTCATGTTAAAATTAATTTTAAAAGAAATAAATGTTTTTTGTCAATTCTGCCAGCGACATAAAGTTTGAAAGTTCATTAAGTGTTAAAATAGTGTGTTCTGGTATTTCTACTATTAAGTATTTATGGCAGTGCTGACTAGCAGCACACTAACCGAGTCCTGTTATGCAGCAGCATTAGCCTTAGGTATTAGGAATTAGCCTTAGGAATTAGGGGAATGGGCTTCTATCTCTAAGTACTAAATCAGCCCCAAAACAAAAATAGCAGCTACTGATGCATTCTTTATTGGTTTATTGGTTTATTGATTTGTTTATTTTCTTGCTTTTTGCCCATCTCAGAGATGCAAGGCAGCCTACAAAAATTAAAGCAGCTACAATTAAAAACCATGATCAGGAAAATATACAGAAAAGCTAAGCTATAATTAAACTGTTTGCATAATTAAGAACAATGACAAAACACGTCAATTGGGGATAAAATAAGAACACTATAGCACGATTACTGAAAGCAAGCTTTCAAATGAGCCTCTGTTATATTTTGCCAAAAAGATAGAAGGGGGAGAAAAATGCAGGTTTGCACATGCTCATGTATGTAGAGCAGTGGTTCTCAAAGTGTGCTCTGGGGAGCCCTTGGGGCTCCACAAAGCATACTGAAGGGCTCCATAGTTCCTTCCTCCTCCCCTCTCCTCCTCCCCCTACAAGCTTTCCCTCCTCCTTCCTACTCCTTGCTGCCAAAGGCTTTTTTCCTCACTTTCCTCACCACCCAGCTTCTTTACCCCTCGCCTTCTTTGCTTTCAAAACACTGTTTCCCTCCCACTGTTCAGGGAGTACTTTGTACTTTTCCTGCATGGCAGAAAGGAGTTGAACTGGATGTCCTCTGGGATCTTTATTATTATTATTATTATTATTATTATTATTATTATTATTATTATTATTATTATTATTACAAAGGCTGGGTAGCCATCTGTTTGAGATGCTCCGATTGTGCTTTTCCTGCATGGCAGAAGGGGGTTGGACTGGATGGCCTCTTGAGTTTCTGTTGTTATTATTATTACAGTAGAGTCTCACTTATCCAACACTCGCTTATCCAACATTCTGGATTATCCAACACATTTTTGTAGTCAATGTTTTCAACATATCGTGATATTTTGGTGCTAAATTCGTAAATACAGTAATTACTACATAGCATTACTGCGTATTGAACTACTGTTTCTGTCAAACTTGTAAAATCATAACCTAATTTGATGTTTAATATGCTTTTCCTTAATCCCTCCTTATTATCCAACATATTCGCTTATCCAACATTCTGCCGGCCCGTTTATGTTGGATAAGTGAGACTCTACTGCTGGGTGGCCATCTGTTGGCTATGCTTTGATTGTGCTTTTCCTACATGGCAGAAGGGGGTTGGATTTGATGTCCCCTGGGGTCTTCCACTGAAATACTGTTAAGTTTATGTTGTTCTAAAAGTTTACCCATGATGTATACACAGACACAGACACCACACACACACACACACATTACAGTTTCTAACTAAATCATCTGTGTTCTGGGACATCACATGGGTGGCTTAGTTCCCACCCATTATATGGGGGCGGGGAGTAACACTCTATGTCCAAATGTGGAAATCCAAGGTTTTTAGGAAGGAGAAAATACAGTAGCAGTATATCAAAATTGTGCAATTCCTGATGAGTAAATTAATTTTTAAAAATCACTATTAAAGAATAGTGCAAGACTGGCATGAAAAGGAGCATTGGTGTTCATTGGTAGACCACCCACAGAAACGCCCTCTCTCAAATGTCACTAAAGCAAGCTAACATGGGCAAATCTGACAGATCACATTCCATATTAAATTAAGCACATTTTGCTGTTTTCTCACAAATTGGGAAACATTAACTCAGTTGCTCTTTAAGATGCATCTCCTCTGTAGAATTAATGTAGTTTGACACCACTTTAAAAGGCATGGATCAATGCTATAAAAGAGGCATGAGCCTTCCAGGTGTTTTGGATTTCAACTTTCAGAAATCCCAGCCAGTTTACTGACTGTTAGGAATCGTGGGAATTTCATTAGAATTGGAATTGTGGGAATTCCATTGGAATTGAAGTCCAAAACACCTGGAGGGCCAAAATTTGCCCATGTCTGCTATAAAATCATGGGAGTTGCAGTTTTACAATGCCTTTAGGCTTCTCTGCCAAAGAATGGTTGTGTCTCACCAAACAAGAAATCACATTATTATTATTATTATTATTATTATTATTATTATTATTATTATTTATTAACTGCATTTCTATACCGCTTTTCTCACCCCTGGGGGGACTCAAAGCGGTTTACAACATATTAAATGGTAAAATTCAATGCCTTACAAATATATACAAATATATAACATATCTAAATAAAATACATACAACTGTAGATTAAACCCATTAAAATTATAAAAATATCAAACAAAGACATATGCATAAAAACATGCTATTACAGCAATTAACATAGATCCCTTCTCTTCCCCCACCACCATCCCCCTCATTACCCCATAGCATTGAGCCATGGCAGCTAAGGTATTGTCAAACTACACTAATTCTACAGCATAGGTGCATCCATAGCCTGATTTTGACAGTGGGCATATTGGAATTGCTACCCTGTTTCCCCTAAAATAAGACATCCCCAGAAAATAAGACCTAGTAGAGGTTTTGCTGAATTACTGAATATAAGGCTTCCCCCTAAAGTAAGACCTACCAAAGTTTTTGTTTGGAAGCATGCCCGCCGAACAGAACATCAGAGCATACAGGATCGGTAAATGTACATATCATAGAGTGTTGTACATGGAAATAATGGTAGTAACAAGAAATTCTTGATAGGATTCAGTTTGTCTGGTTATGCTGGTTTGTGATGACAACTACTGTAATAAATGTTCATTTTTTTGTTCAACAATAAATGTGAATTCTTCTTCATGGAAAAATAAGACATCCCCTGAAAATAAGACCTAGAGCATCTTTGGGAGCAAAAATTAATATAAGACACTGTCTTATTTTCGGGGAAACACGGTAGCTAGAATGACCATCTTGAGTAACACACATTAATCCTGATTGTACTAAAGATGAAGGGTATTGGCATGCCTGGCTCAACAATTTCCTGATCCTATTTGCTAGCACTGTGTTGAAAAGATGAAATTATATATCTGCTCCTGGCATGTGCCTCTGAGAAGTATTTTGCAGCTGCTGGATTTATGAAAGATTTAGATTCATTTTATTTTGCTGTATTTCTTAAGGGTTATAAAAAGCGAACCCTACAAATTAAGAATTACTGCAACATCTCACTCTGTGGAATGCTTGCATTCACACTATAAAATGTATATTAGATATTTCTCAATCTTTATATTTTTCATGTGCATTTTATATCCCAAGGAGGATAATCTTGTAAAATATATAAATGTTCCATATCTCAAGTGTATTTAAACAACCATGTGGCTGAATGGATTACTAAAACATTAGAATTTTTATTTTTATTATTATTTAGCCTCACCCCACAATATTAAGGGCATTCTATTATACTCTGTGGAATATACTTCCAAATAGACATTTAGGATTTGGTTATGATGCAGATTTGATATTTATTTTTTGCTAATTAGAAGATTTAGGACTTGCAGGAGAAAGCTGTAGTTAATCAGGCCATTGAACCATCTTACTTAGTGCTGATACATTAACTCCCACAATTCCTAACAGCTTACCAGCTGTCTTTCCAGGCATTGCTCCTTGGACAGCCATCTTGTGTCTTCTTTAACACCTTCTTTGGGGTTTTCAGTCAGCTTCATCCAGTATTCTTTGACATAACACTCAATTGATTGGGTGGCCATTTTGGTCTGGCTTAGTGGACACTGTTACACTTGGACCACTACATATTAATCTGTGGTTAGACAGTGTCTCATGTAGTTTTTCTTTTTTTGATTATGCATTACAGCATACATCCTAAATAGGGTTTAGGTGGGACGAAAAAAAAAGGGCCAGGCCAAGAAGGTGCCTGCTAAAACGTCCACCTTTGGATTTGCAACAGCAGATGGAGTTGGATTCCATTTGGGACCAAATGGACTTTAAGATAAAAGAACTTGACCAGAGGCAGTTGGGACTAAAGAAGGCCAAGGGCCAGACATCCTAAGATTCAGATAAAAGATCACTTATAGAAATGGTTTGATTTGTTTTAAGTGCCTTGGGGAAGTGTGTTGGTTTGGAGATGACGGCTGAGAACAGTTTTTCGAAACCTACTGACCACATTTTATTTCATTTCCCTCCTTTTATTCTAAAATAATTAATTGGTCATCCTGGAAGGAATGGTTTGGGCCTTTTAAAGGGAAAAGCCTAGATCTTGTATGGTCAAACCAGTTTCTGTATGATTAAGACGTATGACCTTGACTACTGACTTCATGTTCTTCCCTGCTTTTCACCTCACCTTCACTAGCATGTAGATGGAAAACCCAATCAGATTGATCTTGCATGATGTAAGGATAACAGTGAGTTAAAGATTGTGATGCCAAATGCTGTCCGTTAATTCATTTACAGGGCAGGTGTTCTTTTTCCTTGCTTTCAATGGCGTGTTGATGGGAATTCCAATCAGTTCAGCCTTACACAGTGTAAGGATAACGATCAGCTAGGGAATATGGTGCCACATGTTGGGAGTCACTTAAAGCCCGAATTATACAAGGATTATGCTTTCTACTTCACCTTCAATGGCATGTAGATAGGAATCCAAGTCAGATCAATCTCACTGTATTGTTTATCATGACATTATGTTCTTATATCCTGAATTATACAAGGATTATGCTTTTTACCTCTCCTTCAGTCCTCTCAGATTAGTTTGCTGCCCAGGAGTGCAGCTTAAATAACAATATGAGTGAAAGCTTGTTGCCCTAAGGGCCGGATAAGAATGTTCCCCTTTCCCAAAAAGGGGAGGTCCACTTACCCCTTATTGTATATGTGGGAACAAGGAGTTCAAATGGTGTTATATATAGGTTTCCACTGGCAGGAACCTGTGGGGAGAACATGTAGATGTTCACCTTGGCACCCCAATTTGGGGTGAAGTGGGATATCTGGAATGGCCCCTCTAAGTTCTGGGGCTTGGGGGCATCTTAAGATTTTCCCCCCTTGGGGCTGGACTAGGGGGTTCCCGCTTTCTCAGGTTCGGGAGGAAGTGCCCCTGGAAGGTCCAGCAAGTCATCAAGTGAACTGCCCCAAGGGTCAGGTGTTCACATAGAGGTAAGCGAGGAGGTGGTCACAGGATGATAGCTGGCCCTCACTGTTGCTGCCCCCAGGTTAGCTTGCTGCCAGGAGTGCAGTTTTAAAAGGTCAATAAATGGCCCTTTGTTTAAATCACAATAATCGACCTGATTTATGCAAGGATTATGCTCTTTTACCATGTCTTCAGTGCCATATAGATTGGAATCCAACCAGGCTTGTGTAAAAATGATGGAAGGACCACAAATTGCCAAACTGGAACAACTGCATGAATAAAAAGAAGTGTAATATCAAAAGTACTCATCTTGGTATATATCTGCTATCAATGATAGCTTGACTGCAGTGAAATAACAGAAATGTGCAATAAAATCATAGAATCATATAATTATAGAGTTGGAAGAGACCACACTGACCATCCAGTTCAAACCTCCTGCCATGCAGGGGAGCCACAATCAAAACACCTCACAGATGGCCATCCAGCCTCTGTTTAAAAGCCTCCAAAGAAGGAGCCTCCACCACACTCTGAGACAGAGAGTTCCACTGTTGAATAGTGCTTACAGTCAGAAAGCTCTTCCTAATGTTCAGGTGGAATCTCTTTTCCAGCAATTTTAATCCCATTGTTCTGAATCCTAGCCTCCAGGACAGCAGAAAACAAGCCTGCATCGTCTTCCTTAGAGTTCTTAGAGTCTGTTACTCTTTATACATGATCATAATATGCTCTTCAGTTGTACTTCTTTTAAAAATACTGAAGATTCAGGATGCCAAAATATACAATATTATACATTTTACAGCTAGAAAAAAGATTTTCTGATGCTCCAAAACCCCAGTTAGGAAGAATAATAGAGTGATGAAAATTACTACAGCTTTATTTGGTAGTTTCACATCATATTTATTTAATTAGTTTATATCCACCTTTCTTCCAGTACAGGATTCAAGACAGTGAACATCTTGTAATGATTTGATAAAATTGTCTGTTCTGTTCTTTTTATTTGCTTATTTTCAGTCAGATTTTTAAAGCAATTTTTTATTGTGCCAAAATATGATACGCACAAAGGCATATGTGTTTTTCTAGAAAACAGGTTTTTGAACAAAGATTTGTTTTATGCAGCAAAAACTAGTGCTATCAAACTCAAATAACTGGGGAAATATTTGTTACCCAAAAAGTCATTTTATTTGAAAAGTAAAAAAATGAGTATTCCTATACCAAAGGTACAGTTTTGAGCAAAAAGGCCCTATGTGCAGATCATTTTTCCAAAGCTTTTCAGAATGTGTGGATAACAAATGTATGATATGTTCCATTGCAGAGCTGGGAGCAAACTGTGGAAATTATATGTCCCCACAAGTAAGCATAAAATACAATAGTTGAAGGTTTAAATCACTGATGATAGTAGTAATTTTAAAAAGGGTAAAGTTTGCCAAGTTTCTTACACATATATTTTACTCGATAGCAATATCCAAATAACAAGTGTCAGAAATATTTAGTAGGGATTCAAAAAGATTTTGTTGATGAAAGTAGCATATTTGCACCTCCCACAACTTATTGAAAGAGAAAATTCATTGACACATTTGGGAGGCTGTCAGGACATTTTAAAATATGCACAAATTAAATGCTCTAAAATTGAAAAACAACGTGTAGAAACATAGTTCAGACAATGAGGAAGAGAGACATAAATTAGATAAATTCTTGAAATAAATGTGCAAATGCATTTGGAAAAAAAGGCATACATTTCAGCTCCACAGGAAAAAAAGACAAAATTTTATAATCGAATATGAAAAAAGAAACAGGAGAAAGTCATAGGTGATAACTATTTAGAGAAACAAGAAATTATTGCTAGAACAATAATATGGGTTCTAAAGAGGAAATTAAGAATATGTATAGACTAGAGAAAAAAATGGGAATCATTGGCCAACTTGATATAACTGGATTGTAGCCCTCTGCTTGCTAGGCCAGCATAACCAATGTTGAGAATATTTGGACGACTACATGGTTCCCCTTTCTTATTCTAATTGTAATCATACAATGTTATTACTAAATAAAATAAATAAACTGGAGCATGTAGAGAAGAACACTCCAACAGAGGTCAAACAAAGTCAATACTTGAAGAGACGAGTTGGTAATTATTTGGGACTGATAAATTGGAAACAGAGAATGAGATAGACTAGATTAGATGGAATAAGATACAAATAAGGAAGAGAAGAGTATAATCTAGCTAGATAATGGGAGGCTACTGGGAAAAGTGACAAACAATGGAGATTTGAAGAATACTAATTAGTGTTCAAAGCCTATGTGAAGAAAGGGGATTTTAATACTGAAAATATTCTGCCAAGTAAAAGGCCACAATATTTTTCATTTATTTGAATTTTGTTGGGGACAATTCATTTGTAGAAAACAACATGGAGTTCTCCTGTAAAGAAATTGTGGGCTCTTGATGTTTGGGAAATATTTACTCTCCTGCTCCATGGAAATAGAGTTTCTGAACTATTTTATGCACTACACCATCCCCATGCATTGCCAAAATTCAGCAGCATAACACTAATTCAAACTAAGTTAAACCCCACATTGGGATAGTTCCATGCTGAAACGGGTTTTTCTAGAATCAGGCTTAATTATGTTCCCAGAATCCTCTGGGAAGAGTTAATTTTCATTCACACAAGTTTCCTGATCCCAAAGTCCCTTTTAAGTGCTTAAAAAACTGTCATTGATGATATTAATGGTATACTGGTATTTCCAGCATCATGCCCGCAGGCGGCAAAATTGAATGTGAGAGTGAGCAAATGACACCCATGGTCCCTTGTCACTCAATCCTGCTGTATATTCTGTTGAAAAGCTCAGTTTCCTTTATAACAGGTAAATGGCTATATTGATTTCCATCAGTATGAGGCCCAAGCTGTGGAAATACATCACACAAGACTTTAGTTCCCAGATGAGTGTACAACAGCCAACGATTTGGAAACAATTAGGTTTTCTAAAGTGTAACAAAACATGTATTGAAGAAGATTTATACATGAGAGGCATAACTCCAAATCTGCATTGGAAAGCTCACTTAACAAAAAGGCTGCATGCATTCTCTGTAATATTTGGGACTAATCAGTACTAACATTACAGGAGTTAGAATTGTGGAAATGAATATATCATAGAACTGTAGTAGCTATTTAAGCATTTTAGGAATGCCTTTTACTTGTTTATCTAACTCAACTCATCAAAGTCTTAGCATTTTTACTGGAGGCACATTCAGGATGAGTAACATCACACAATGCTTACCCACAACATCTGTCTCATTTCCTCTCTCAGCAATGCACTACCTAAATGGCAAGACTTGCATATGCATTTTTAACATTACAATATTATACAGAAATGGTGTTTTACTTAAACTTCCAATGATTCATCAGTTCCACGTGTAAATTGGATAGATTGACATTTATGCTTGTACCATTATTCTATATAAAGAGTCAACAAAGAAGACCATTGGCCTTCTCCAGCATTGCAAGTTCAGAATTTATTGAATTTCACGCAGTACATTTATAACTATGTATTTGTGAAGGGAAGTCATAGGAAGAAGGGAGCAAGCTTGTTTTCTGCTGCCCTGGAGATGAGGAACAATGGCTTTAAACTATAGGAAAGGAGATTCCACCTGAACATTAGGAAGAACTTCCTAATGAAAGGGACAACATCAATAGTGTTGGACGGGGTCGCACTCCCCCTGAAGACACAGGTTCGCAGTCTGGGTGTTCTCCTGGACTCATTGCTGAGCCTGGAACCCCAGGTCTCGGTGGTGGCCAGGGGAGCATTCGCACAACTAAGACTTGTGCGCCAGCTGTGCCCATTCCTTGGGAGGTCTGACTTGGCCACGGTGGTCCAGGCTCTGGTTACATCCCGTTTGGATTACTGCAATGCACTCTACGTGGGGCTGCCTTTGAAGCTCCTATTAATACAATGGGGGGTGGCCAGATTGTTAACTGGGGCGGCATACAGGGAGCATACTACTCCACTGTTATGCCAGCTCCACTGGCTGCCTATATGCTACTGAGCACAATTCAAAGTACTGGTTTGACCTACAAAGCACTAAATGGTTCTGGTCCAACTTACCTGTCTGAACGTATCTCCTCTTATGAACCATCAAGAACACTAAGATCGTCTGGAGAGGCCCTGCTCTTGGTCCCACCTGCCTCACAGGCGCGGCTGGTAGGAACGAGGGACAGGGCCTTCTCAGTGGTGGCTCCTCGGCTGTGGAATGCTCTCCCCGGTAACATCCAGCAGGCCCCAGCTCTTTTGGGCTTCAGGAAGAACGTTAAGACATGGCTTTGTGTGCAAGCATTTAATGAGCAAGTACTATATTGACATTGTATGAACTAAGGTATATGTGCCAGGTTTTGTTTTTTTTGAAGAATGGAAGTAATTAATTATATGTTTTTAAGCTTGAATAATGTATTTTATGGATTATTGTTAATGGTTTTAAATATGTTGTTGATTTTTACTGATTTTGTGTGGCATTGAATTTTGCTGGTTGTTGTAAGCCACCCTGAGTCCCCTCGGGTGAGAAGGGTGGGGTAGAAATGTTGTAAATAAATAAATAAATAGTACTGTTGCCATCTTTGCCCCTCACAGAAGGATGCAATCCCACTCCCATAGAAAGAACAGAATACAGAGCAGTGGAATAGTTTCCAATTGACAAGAGAGGACAAAGAAGGATGCATCTTATCATTCTATTTAAACTTGTATACTGAACATATTGTAAGTAAAACAGACTCAGAAGGAAAAGGTGTGAAAATTGGAGGAAGGGACATTAACAGTTCATGATATGCAGGTACCACTATGTTACTAGAAGAAAAAAAGCAAAGACTTGGAATTATTACTGAAGCAAGTCAAGGAAGGAATCAAATGTAGATTTACAGCTGCATATTAAGAAAAGAATAATGACCTCAAACAATTTACTTAACTTTAAAATAAAAAAATGATGTTGAAACAGTCAAGATTTTCCATACTTGGAATAACCCTAGTCAGAATGAAGTGCACAGCCAAGAAATCAAAGGAAGACAAGGATTTAGAATTTATTTATTTATTTATTTCAATTATTTATACCCCGCCCTTCTCACCCGAGGGGACTCAGGGCAGCTTACAAGTGGCAATTGATGCCGTTACACGGATATACAATAAACTAAAATGATTAAAACAGTTAAAACAATCATAAAATAGTCATAAAATAGTCATAAAATACAATATACAAAGTTTAAAACAATGCAAAGTGCTTATGCCATTCATCCACCAGACGTTATACAAGAGCCGTAATTCAGACCGAGTCGAAGCCAACACATGCTTATTCTTCAAATGCCTGCGTACATAGCCAGGTCTTCAGTTTTTTTCTGAACCCCAAAAGGGATGGGGCCTGCCGAATGTCACTGGGGAGGGAGTTCCACAGCCGGGGAGCCACGACCGAGAAGGCCCTGTCTCTTTTCCCCACCAGCCGTGCCTGTGAGGCGGGTGGGACCGAGAGCAGGGCCTCTCCAGAAGATCTTAAGGTTCTTGTGGGCTCATAGGGGAAGATACGTTCGGACAGGTAAATTGGACCAGAACCGTTTAGGGCTTTGTAGGCCAAGAACAGCAGTTTGAATTGGGCTCGGTAGCATATCGGCAACCAGTGGAGCTGGCTTAACAAGGGAGTAGTATGCTCCCTGTAAGCCGCCCCAGTTAACAATCTGGCTGCCGCCCGTTGTACTAATTGGAGCTTCTGGGCCGTCTTCAAAGGCAGCCCCACGTAGAGCGCGTTGCAGTAATCCAGCTGGGATGTGACCAGAGCGTGGACCACTGTGGCCAAGTCAGACTTCCCAAGGTACAGGCGCAGCTGGCGCACAAGTCTCAGTTGTGCGAAGGCTCTCCTGGCCACCGCCGAGGCCTGGGATTCCAGGCTCAGCGATGAGTCCAGGATCACCCCCAGACTGCAAACCTGTGTCTTCAGGGGGAGTGCGACCCCGTCCAACACAGGCTGTAACCCTATACCCTGTTCAGCCTTACGACTGACCAGGAGGACCTCTGTCTTGTCTGGATTCAATTTCAATTTGTTAGCCCTCATCCAGTCCGACACAGCGGCCAGACACCGGTTCAGGACCTGAACAGCCTCCTTAATGACAGGTGGAAAGGAGTGACAGAGCTGGACATCATCTGCGTACAGATGACACCTCACCCCGAAACTCTGGATGATCTCTCCCAACGGCTTCATGTATATGTTGAACAACATGGGGGACAGTATTGAACCCTGCGGGACCCCACAAGTCAATGGTTGTGGGGCCGAGCAGGTGTAGAAGAGCTGCTACAGGGAACTAGATAAGATCTTGAAGGGTAAAGCTATACCTTTGAATAGATTAGAATTGCCCATGCCATTATATTGCCCAATTATATCAGTAGTTATGGAATCTGACAGGAAGAGAATTGAGTAATTTGAAATGTATTGCTGGATAAAAGTTGTATGGATACCATGGACTACTAAAAAAAGACAAATAAATGGACCCTAGAATAAAACAAGCCTGATTCACCTAAGAAAGCAAGATGACTAAACTGAAGCTATTAGACTTTGGACAGATCATGATATAGCATGACTCACTGGAAAAGATGATAATGCATTGTAAAGTGAGAGTCTACCGCAAAAGAGAAAACACACATTCCATATGGATAGAGTCAGTCAAAAAAGCCATGGCCCTGAGTGTCTCATTCATAGGATTGCCATGAGTCAAAGCTTACATGACAGAAGATAACAACACAAACGATATCTTAATTTTGCTTCTTAGTGCATTTAGAAATTGTAGTAGTTTGGAAAGTTAGGGAAGAAAATTACTTGCAATAGACAACATTTGTGTTTATTTACAAATATGCAGATTCAGGTGAGTGGAAGCACACAGCTACATCTCTCTAGGGACACAGCTATCGCATTAAGAATGGATCTACACTGATCCACTATTCCAGTGCTGATTTCACATGGTGTATCCTGCATTAGCTCCAGGGTGGGTTGAACAGGCACACCCCTCAGCTGATGTGGAGGCAGGAGGGAATTGAGTCTACCCAGCATTACTGGATGCCCACCCCTTACTATACCTTCCCGTTCTCATGTTGTGGCAGTCTCCATTGCATCATGGGTCCTACTGGATGATTGCCCCCTTCTCTACTCTCTTTCCTGATCATCCCAGTACTCCAGCCAACAATACTGTAGTTTATGGCCAACCAGTAGAAACCTTTTTCGTGCCAGAAACTGGCACAACACAGAGATTAGATGGGGACACTAAGTGTCATCCCTGTGTCCCGGGATCATTGGAGCCTAGAAGAAGTAGGATATCGTGTAAACAGTTGCAGCCAGTTCTGACTCAGAACCAGTACAATGGTTTACATGGACCCAAAGTCAGGGGACAGTCCAAATTCTGGGTCAGAATTCAGACTATCCCCAACTTAGCTCAAGGTTGTATTAAGGTGGCTTTGCTCTATGTTACAATGGATCAGCTCTGTGTGGTGTATGGCCACCACAGAGCTGATCTTGAGTCATTCTGGAATACATGTTCAGTGTAGATGTGCCCTAAGATGTTTACAAATGCCAAATTCAGAACCTTATTGCTTTCTTTTTTTTTAACTGCTTGCAGCTTTTAGCGCCTCCTTTTTCAAAGTTTGAATTATATAAAAAATAGCTCAGATTGTCCATTTCCTAGTCAGTGTGGGCTTTTTGTCATGTCCATAAGAATGGAAATTGTTGCCATCAAGGTAATTCCCACTAGTCCCAGTGAGTCTCTTAACCCTCTCCATGCCCGATAACAAAAGTACTAGCAAATTCTACAAGTAATGTAAATGATGGGATTCTACTATGTCAAATTAATAGACAAGTATCATCCTTTTGTGTGTGATATGAAAACCATCATCTAATCAGTTTTACATTTTCAGAATATCCTGTGGGGGTATTGCTGAAAAGCTTGACATAGCCCTGTCTTTAGAGCACTTCAATATTCAGTATAATCCTAATATTACTCCTGTTTCACATAAGCAGCAAACTATGATAGGTAGAAGTGAAGGTGTCTGTGAGAATGTGGAGAGTCGTCTTCAACTTGAAGACCTAGTTCTTCATTAATGCAGCCAAAGAATATATTAGTTTTGAAGGCAGACTGCTGTAAAGGGAGAGAGGTGACCAGGAAAGGAAGCATGGAAAGTTAATAGGATCTGAAATGTCTCCACTACTCATACTGACAGAGAGGAGTAAAGTGCCTTAAATGTCACCATTGTAAGCTTGAATGATATTCAGCCTGAACAGCAGGACTTTGGTCTCAGAGAAACTTGTCAAGCATCTGTCTTTAAATACTCATCAGAATGCTGCCCAAGAGAATCAGGGATTCAGCTGACATGGCCTTTTTGGAGAACGCGTGGAAAAGACAAAAACTGAGAAGAAATAAGTCCCAATCTCAGAAAAAGGGTGAAGTGAAAATAAAGATGACAAAAACAAGAAGCATGAAAATTTAACTAACATTGTTCAAAGGATTTACCTTCTTGCAGCTGGCTCTAGTATTATCCACTTAAATGGGAACAAAGGGTAAACTGAACAATAAATATATTTGGTCTGTGGTGCAATTTATGCTTTTGTCAGTGGATGACAATTATTTCTGAGGGCTTAAATTTTTTGTCCTAACTGGAATGAATATAAAGAGAAGGAAGTATGTAATTTGGATGCACTATAAAGTGTTGTCCCAAAATGAGAAGCATGAGCATTTTTCTGAAATAAACTCACAAGTTTATAGGGGTCATTTTTTTTTCTATAAGGAAAAAAACAAATAATTTTAGCAATTTTCTTTTCACTGTGAAAACTGTGTAGAAGTTTTAGAGTTCAGGACATATTCTACATTAAATTTGCACATATGTTTGTGTGAAACAGGAAAGGAGCGACATGTTCATAGCTTGCAATATCATACCCTAGTGCCACTACAGAAAATGCTCTAAAATGAAAGAATGAAGGCATTCTCAGTTTGAAACATCTTGGAAACCCTGCAGGTCAGGTTCTGTTTAGATGAAAAGTCAAATTTTGGGGGAGTTCAGCCATGAACATAAGTCCAAAACATACCATGTACGCACATCCCACCAGAAATCTCATAAATATTGAACAGGATACCAGGCAATATTTCCCATATTTGCGGACTTATTTTGTGCAAAAATTGCATGTGTATACTTTTACATAATGAACAGAATTTTCTCCACAGGAATATTCTGTACAGAAAATAGATTTTCTGCACACACAATATGAGCAAATTTTGTGCAGAATAAATCCAAAACTGCCATGATTTTTGTCAGTCCAATATTTCATCATAAAGATTTACTAACATTCAAGAAACCTGTTTTGCCCTTATTTTTGCATTTTTAAATGAAACATTTCATTTTAAAAAACTAGCACTGGCCAATTTAGTCCTACTTATTTAAATCAAACCCCCCCCTCAGACTACAAATATTCTATTTTGACAAAGCTGTCAACTGTTGAAGCACAACTTTTTTCTTTTTACTTCAGTAGCTGTAAACAACACAGTGTTAATTATCCTGATCTGTGTATCTTCCCCCTCTATATATGTGCTAGGCTTGCTTGGAAAGGGTGTATTCTTTGAGGTATGTATGTATATGTGTGTGTGTATGTATGTATATCCACCATCTTTGTTTCATGCCTTGCAGCACACTGTCAACATGGAAAATAATAGCCATCATAGTACCAAAATCAGTTCCCTCAGAGAAATATTTGAAGCATTATAGCTTTAAAGTTTTAAATTATCTTGTCTGTCTCAGTTTTTGTTCTGTTTTCCTTTCTTTTTCAAAATGAATTACTAAATGGAGATGAAAACAAAACATCATTTTGCTTTTTTCCCAAACCGGATAATTTGCATTCAACTTTTTATGACAAAGTTGATCAAACATTTCACTTTTTGATCCTTTTTAAATCTCACTTTTCCCACTTTCTATACCATCAAATGTTCTCACTCTTTTGATGTTAATTTACACTATCTTATAAGGTAAAACTTCAATAAAAATATATATTTAAAAAACAAAAAAACATTTCACTTTTGTTTATTGATCTGTTTTCAATAACAGATCCTAAGGCAAGTCTATCAGGTTTTCTCAGGAAGATTTGTTGAGAGGGGCTTTTGTCTTTTCCTTCTACTGAGGCTACCCAAGATCACCCAATGGGTTTTTATGACTGAGTGGGAATTTGAACTCTTATCTCCAGAGTTGAAATTCAAAGCTTAACCCATAGCACCATGCAGGGTGTTCAAGTTACTTGATATTATGCCTTGGTAATTTTATGTTCACAGTCAGCTGAAGACATTTTTCAGTATATTGTAGTATTAAACTGCAATGCCTTACTGTCACTTCTTGTCACCTGCCACCTCTTAACACAGATGAAAAAGAAACAACATCAGAGTGTGATCAAGATGGCAGAAGTTATTAATGAGGAAGAACACACAAACTAGGAGAGGCTGCAACCATTTGCTTTTGCCTGGAAAAAAGCAAACTGCTGCAGACTCACTTGCTGTGAAAATTGAAACTCAGATGACAACAAATGAAGTAAGCTAAGGACAAAGAGGGAAACAGGGAGGGAAGAAAGAAACTGGGACATTTTAAAAGTAGCTGGTAACATAGGATAGCCCCAGCCAATCTGGGATCAATATTGTGATACTGGCAATGTGAGAGTTGCTGTGTGACCTGAGGTTAGGGATTTAAATGAAATGAAAGAATTAATTGATGGAGGGATAAAAAAAGGAGGGGATTTGACTCCAGCAATGTCCAGGACACAGTGTGACATATTGGCTAGATCCTTGGAGATCTGAGGCCCCTCCCACACAGCTGAATAAAATCCCACATTTTCTGCTTTTGAACTGGAATATATAGCAGTGTAGACTCAGATAACCCAATTCAAAGCAGATACTCTGGGATTTTTTGCGTTGATATTCTGGGTTATATGGCTACGTGGAAGGGCCCTGAATGTGTTTCCTCTCATTCTAGCAATGAGAGGAAAATAGTTTAATATTTGAAATGTGGCAACAAAGAAAAAAAGCAGCATCTGATTTTCCTTCCTACCCACCCTGTAAAATGCTGAAATTCTCTATTGTATTGCTCTGTCAAACTGCATTATGAAGGTCATCAGTGCATTGTAAGAACAGATTCCTAATTACATTTTTGGTCCAGGCTAGTTTGCTCCTCAATTAACTTTCAGTGCTAAAAAATCAAGTTAATTGCTTTCAGTTTTAATCATTCTGGCATCTGCTGCCACTGGAATTTAGGATTCCTTTGACTTGGGTTTCTCATATTTCCATTGGAAATCCTGCTTCAGATGTTTTACCTCTCCGTTCTGTATTACTCTTCTGGTCCCTCTACGGCACTATAATGATGTTGACTATACTTTACTCTGGTAATTAATCCAGAACAGTAACATATTCTGGCAGTAAATACCATTATAGAATTATTGTGAAGTAGCTTCTCAGGGCCATTCCACACAGTGATATACAGTTCGGGTCCAACATATTTACGTGACCACATCTCTCCCTATGAACCAATCTGGGCCTTAAGGTCCTACAGGGGGGGGGGGGGCTTCTAAAGGTGCCACTACCCTCACAAGCATGGCTGGTAGGAACAAGAGAAAGGACCTTCTCAGAGGTGTCTCCACCCCCCCTTCCTTGGCTTCAGATTGCTCTCTCTAAAGAAATCAGACAAGTACCCTTTCTAGCTAACTTTAGGAAAGAACTAAAAACTGGAACGTGAAGCTGACTTTCAAAAATGGTTGACTGCATGCATTATAATAATGGTATTTTAGCCTAGTTAATACCTATTGGTTTTAAATTGGTTTTGCCTCCATGGTGCAATATGTTTATTAAACCCAGTGCAATTTATAACCTATGTATTTATTTATTGTGATATTGGGTTTTTTTTAATTTTTGTTTATGATTATTGGTTATAAATGATGTGTTGTCTCTATGGTTTTTGCTTATGCCTGTATTGTGATTTGATTCGGTTGTGGGTCCTTGTGGAGAGGGGGTGGGATATAAATAAAGATGATGATGATGATGATGATGATGATGAGTATTATTATTATTATTATTATTATTATTATTATTATTATTATCATGACACAGCAAACAAGATAGATATGCTGGATTTCATATCACAAAATCACAAGTCGAACACTTCCCAAACGTTTAGGACTGTGTGATGTATTTTTGGATGATGCGCACAAATCCCAGCAGGGTGGCCTTTTGCAGTTGGCAGATCGTAATTTTGTCAATGTCTATTGTTTCCAAATGCCAGCTGAGATCTTTTGGCATGGCACCCAAGGTGCCCATTACCACTGGGACCACCTGCACTGGTTTCTGCCAGTCTTTGAAGTTCAATCTTGAGGTCCTGATAGTGGCTGAGTTTTTCCTGTTGTTTTTTGTCAATGTGACTGTCACCTGGGATGGCAACATCAATGATTCAAACCTTTTTCTTTTCCACAACTGTGATGTCTGGTGTGTTGTGTTCCAGAACTTTGTCAGTCTGGATTCAGAAGTTCCACAGTATCTTTGCGTGCTCATTTTCCAATAGTTTTGCAGGTTTGTGATCCCACCAGTTCTTTACTGCTGGGAGGTGGTACTTGAGGCATAAGTTCCAATAAATCATTTGGGCCACATAGTTGTGCCTCTGTTGTGCGATTTTCTTACAGCAGCTGAGGATATGATCAATGGTTTCCTTGGTTTTCTTGTACAGTCTGCATTTTGGGTCATCAGCTGATTTTTCGATCTTGGCCTTAATTGCATTTGTTCTGATGGCTTGCTCCTGGGCTGCAAGGATCAGGCCTTCTGTCTCCTCCTTCGGGGTCCCATTCGTGAGCCATAGCCACGGTCTTCTCCTTATCAGCTTTTCCTTCAATTTTGTCAAGGAACTTTCCATGCAATGTTTTGTTGTGCCAGCTCTCAGCTCTAATTTGTAGTGTGGTCTTGTACTGGTTTTTTGTCTGCTGTGCTTTGAGGAGTTTCTGATTTTTGACTTCGATCAAAGCAGGTTCTTCACTTTGCTTTACATATTCTGCCAGGGCATGTTCTTCTTCTTTGACTGCTTGTTTTACTTGCAAGAGTCCTCTGCCCCCTGATCTTCTAGGCAGATATAGCCGGTCAACATCACTGCGAGGGTGCAGTGAATGATGAATGGTCATGAGTTTTCTTGTTTTTCTGTTCAAATTGTCCAGTTCTGCCTGTGTCCAGTTTATAATGCCAGCAGTATATCTTATGACAGGTATGGCCCAGGTGTTTATGGCCTTGATGTTGTTGCCTCCATTGAGCTTGCTTTTGAGAATTTTTCTGACCCTTTGTGTGTATTCTTTGTTGACCACAGTTTTCACATGTTCATGCTTGATGTCATCCAGCTGTAATATACCCAGATATTTATAGGCCTCTGGCTGGTGACATTTGATCGTTTGGCCATTAGGCATATTTATGCTCTCACTTTCAATTATTTTTCCCTTCTTCAATGCCACTGTCGAATATTTGTCCAAACCAAACTCCATGCTGATATAAGTGCTAAAAGTTCAGACAGTGTTAGTTAGAGACTGGATTTCAGTTTCCATTTTCCCATACAGCTTCAGGTCATCCATGTACATCAGATCCGAAATTTTGTGAGATTTCTTAGATGTTTAATGATTATTATTATTATTATTATTATTATTATTATTATTATTATTATATAATAGGCTTGCTCAAATAATTCGATTTTCCCGTTACCCGTTATTAATTCGTTATTTTCGTTTGTTTTGAAGCAATATAGAACCTTGGTTGTCCACACGTCTGGATATCGCGGTTTCGAATCGCGAGAGGCCGTTTTTTCTTATTTCTTCGTTTTTTTCGTTTAGAAAAAAAAGCTTTTGCAAATCACCCAAACTCCTTTCCTTTTGCCCCTCAGCCAATGGGAGGCTCAGCCAATGGGAGGGGGCGAGGGGGAAGGAGGCCGAGGAGGAGGAGGAAGACGGAGGGGGGAAATGGCCGCCGCCGCCGCCTCGCCTCAGCTCAGGCCTGGAGAGACCGAGAGGGGCCCGGCGGTGAGGAGGAAGAGGCCCGGGATGCAAGGGGGTGTGGGCCAGGCCCGTCCTCGGCTGCTCCCAGGGGCCCAGATTCGCACCCTCCCTCCCCCCAATACAGGTCTCCAGTCCATACCACGCTACATGAACTTGAATGGATACTGTGGTTGTGTTGTCGAAAGCTTTCATGGCCGGGATCACACTGTTGTGGTATGTATTCCGGGCTCTATGGCCATGTGCCAGAAGCATTCTCTCCTGACGTTTCACCCACATCTAATTTTTATATCAACCTTCTTATGATTGACTTTAAAAGACAAGTTTATTTAAACATATATGAAGTGAAGGCTGCTGGATTTTTAAACTGAATCATCAGCTGCGAACAGCTAACAATATCTCCCAACAGCATTAGCTTGCCAGCCTATAAAACCTGCTATCATTGTTAAGGAGACAAAGGTTGTGAAGGTAAAATTAATGAGAGACTACAAATGAAAGAATATAGCAGAATCAGAGCTTTGGCTTTGAGACTAGTTGGTGGGTTGGCTACTAGTTGATTTATAAACTCAAAATTTCTTTATTGAAATAGGAGATATGAAAGTAATTGACTGCAACTACAGTCATACTGTTTAAAGAGCTGCAGCAACCCGGTTGGTGACAAGGGAGTACAACCACATATGCCCTACAGGTTTCATGTGGTCCTTAAGGAAACCTTTTTGTGGCCCCTGCCCATCTCTCCTCTTCCTTGATGCAGGATTGTCTGCAGCAGCCATTGAAAAGAACTGATTGCTTTTGGAGTTTTACTTGATAAATATGACTTGAAAGCAAATGTTTAAGTAAAGACTGGCTTGTTATCAACCTAGGCTCTATCTTCTAGGTCGATCAGTGGAATTTATTTATTCATTTATTTATTTATTACAACATTTCTACCCCGCCCTTCTCACCCCCAAGGGAGGACTCAGGGCAGCTAGTAGGGTTGACCCACAATTTTTTGCTGCCCAAGATATTGTTGTAACTACAATTCCTATTGACCTTTGCACATAGAATAGAAAGAGGATGCACAAGATGCCCAGGACATGAACAAGATGGTGCATCTTTCTTCTGGTAGAGGCTACCCTATTTGCAGATACTGTACATTTACAACTTCTATCTTCAAATTTTGTTGCATTTCTACAAATACCTTTAATTTTTTCCATTCTTTCCCTCACCCCAAAATTAACCTATTACACCTAAACATATTAAATGAAAATATCTGGACATATATTAAAGGACACTATCTTGACTAACCTTTGAGGTCCCTTAACTCTTTCTCCTTTAGCAATTGCTGTAATTCCTGTTTTGGTGTACTCATTTCCTCTTGTATACAATTTCCTATGCATTTTCTTAGGATACAGACTAATGTAGATATTTCCCACATTGACTATCGTATCAAAAGTCCAACATGAATCAAAGTCACCAAATAATGTGCATTTTATGAAAAGTAGTTTGAGTTGGTAATTATTTATTGATGAATAATTCAAAAAACAGTGGGGAGGATCTGTTCCTTGAATTTTCTTCCAAATGAGTAGAAAGTGAAAGCTATGGGCATGCTTTCCTTAACAGTGTGTAAGTGGCAAATGGCTTATTATGCTTATTATTAATTCCATATCTGCTTGTCTTTTTATCATTTATCTACCTACCTTTTACAATATTTACCATTACAGGAATAATAATAATAATAATAATAATAATAATAATAATAATAATAATTTTATTTTTGTACCCCGCCACCATCTCCCCAGAGGGACTCGGGGCGGCTTACAGATATAAAACCAACATACAATAATATCAAATACAAAAACACACAAATAAATTTAAAAGGCAATGAAAAAAAATCACAATCATTATAAAACACTTGAGAAACACAGCAATAAAAACATAAAATGAGCTGGGCAAAGTGCACTGAGTGGAACTTGTAAACAAGAAGGAAGTTAAGGTGCTACAAGGTCATGGGAAGAGCCTTAGACTGGGGTGAACACTGAGGCTATGTCAGGGAGTTAACCAACAGGTACAACTGGTCAGAAGAATCCACTAGTACCAGGGTTTAGTATACAGTGGGCGGTACTTCTTCGAAGGCCTGTTTGAAGAGCCAGGTTTTCAGGCTCTTCCTGAACACTTCCAAGGTGGCAGCTTGCCTAATTTCCCTGGGGAGCATGTTCCAGAGTTGGGGGGCCGCCACGGAGAAGGGCCTCTCCCTCGTCCCCACCAGCCGCGCTTGTGACGGAGGCGGAAGCGAGAGGAGGGCCTTCCCCCAATGAACGAAGAGATCGTGCAGGTTCGTAGGGGGAAATGCGGTCAGAAAGGTAAGTGGGTCCCAAACCGTTCAGGGCTTTGTAGGTCAGCACCTGCACCTCGAATTGGGTCCCGAAGGTGAACGGCAGCCAGTGGAGCTCCTTGAACAGGGGCGTAGACCGCTCCCTGTAATTCGCTCCTGTTAGGAACCTGGCTGCCGCCTGCTGAACTAGTTGGAGTTTCCGGGCCGCCTTCAAAGGCAGCCCCATGTAGAGTGTGTTGCAATAATCCAATCTAGAGGTAACCAAGGCATGAACCACTGTAGCCAGATCAGACTTCACAAGGTATGGTCGCAGCTGGCGCACAAGTTTTAGTTGTGCAAAGGCCCTCCTGGCCACCACCGACACCTGAGCCTCAAGTGTCAGTGATGAGTCCAGGAGGACCCCCAAGCTGTGGACCTGCACCTTCAGGGGGAGTGCGACCCCGTCAAGCACAGGTTGCCACCCAATACCCCGATCAGACATGCGACTGACCTGGAGGACCTCTGTCTTGTCAGGATTAAGCTTCAGCTTGTTCGCCCTCATCCAGCCCATCACAGCCGCCAAGCACTGGTCCAGTATCCAAGGGGCTTCCTTGGAGTTTGGTGGAAAGGAGTAGTAGAGTTGGGTGTCATCTGCGTAGAGATGGCACCGAACTCCAAAACTCCGGATGACCTCTCCCAACGGTTTCATGTAGATGTTAAAAAGCATGGGGGACAGAATAGAACCTTGTGGGACCCCACAGGTCAATGGCCAGGGGTCTGAGCAGGTGTCCCCCAGCTTCACCAACTGGGATCGGCCCTCCAGGAAGGACTGGAGAAACAATGAGAAATGAGAAACAATGCCACAAGGATTCTTGCTCACTTCTGAACAAATGAGGCTTACCAGTTTCTGTGTCTGGTATTGTCATTGCTGCTAAACCTTATGTGAGAACTTGTGTTTTTGGGGATAATGTATTTGACTGAAAGCTAGTAAACTTTGGCCATGGACTTTTGCTATATGACTGGGCAAATCAATATCTCTCAGCTCCAGGTTCTCATCTTGTAAAATAGTAACTTGCTCCATTGAGTTGTTTGCTTTATAAGAGAATACTATAAAGAACCACAGAGAGAGGCTTTCTGAGCAAAGAACACAAATAAGGATGTTCCTGCAGTTTCTCTTAATTGCTTTTAGTGCTTCATTGCTTGTCAGCTCTGGCCTTGAAACTTGTTGAGTCCATTGGGGTTAGTTGCCTGCTATGCACAAAATAAATGGTACATATAAAGCCTGAATGTTTTATTCACCTATTGATTTGAATTAGCAGACTTACCTTGGTCTTTATTATATAGGCAACATAGCACATTCCTTTGTCTTACTTTATTGCTTGAAGGTTGAGGATCTGAATTTCTATCTCTTATAGCATATATCAACAATTAATTTTGCATGAAAAGCCTAGATGCCTTCCTTACTAATTTGGCTAGAAACCAAACCAAAATTGAACCTTCTCCAGAAAAAGTTACAGAATGGTGAAGATTAAATTCCTGTCAGGAATGTGGTCCTAAATCCAATGGTTGATTCCAATGATGTAAAGTCATTGATTCAATGGGACTTGTGCAAGTATTCAAATTGTGCATGTCATGATGCATTCACCCATTTTACAAAAGGTGTGAAAAACAATTGGAAATTAATATTATCAAGACAGACAATCCACATGTAACATGACTGCTCTCTGAGCAGCTTTTTGGACTGCTAAGTACTGTAATTTTTCCTAGTTCTCACTACACTGAGAAGGAAAGGCATTATAAAATTATTAACAATAAGTATTAATTATGTTTAATTAATAATGTTTGTTTTAGAAGAAATCATGAGACATAGTCTAACACTAAGTGCAATTTGTAACAATGCGTGCATATAAAATTGGCTTGTTTTCCTGTTTATGTGCAGAAAACAATTTGTGGTTTTGGTGGTTTGGATTTGTGAGAAGTCTCATGGCTAGACTTTGGAAGCAACAGGTGCACTAAACTTATGAACTCTTGCTTTGTGGTTTTGATGGGAGGGGGACCAAAATGAGCATGTTGAGTAGGCTTAGTAAATGTTCATGATGCTTGTTCTGGTGACGTATGTGATGTATTTGCCTTTGTTTGAATTCCTATATATTGGATGTGCATCCGCTGATTTGGGTGGAGCTCTTTTGAGTGCTAGCTTGACCCTGTCTCAGAACTGAAAATAAACCTGACCACATCTAAAACCCACAAAGCACTTCTGCAGTTTTTGTGGCCTTCACTTTTAGTCATTACAACATCGCACTACAAAGTGAAAGTTAGTTGTGGACACTTGCCATTAAAGTATACTATTTTAGCAGAACAATGCAACGTTATCATTATGAAGAGTCATACCAAAACCTTCTCTGAAGCCAACTACCACACAGTAACTGATTCATTTTGAGCCATCATCCTCACATAGGGTATCCTAATTTTTTTTAATTTTGTGTAGAAATTTGATTTGCTCAAACCCCCTTTTATTTAAAAAACTACTTTTTGTTCAGAAAACAATGGCCTAAATTGTATTGGTAGTCTCAACTAGAGGTATTGAATTATCTGGATTTATCCACATATTGAGCCACCAATGAATAATTGATTCAAAGTTTCTATTCCAACCTGCAGGATTCAAGTCAGGAATTTGGCAAAAATAAATTGTGTTTACACAACAGCAAAACTAAAGTAAAAATAATATTGTAAAATTTGGAAAAACCATCCAAAAATGTGCTTTACATGTATGAATGAAATAAGGGAAGAGTTGTTTCCCTGGTTATAAGATAGGCAGGACTAGGGAAGTTCAACCACACATTTCTTCATGGTTCTCTCACATAGGAAAGGATAATACAATGCATTTCTTCTCATTGAATGAAGCACAATAATGGAAAAGACTGGAATGCTGACTGCAAATTGTGTCCATTTCTGTATTTTGTCCAGGAGGCTTTTACACTGCAAATGGAACAGCATACAGATTGCTGTTGGCAGTACATACATTTCCAGAGTTGTGATGTATACCATGATCTTTTTAAAGAAGGAACACAACATGTACAGGGTGTTTGAAAAAGAACTCCCTAGTTTTAAGTTAAAACACATTAAAACTAGGGAGTTCTTTTTCAAACACCCTTTTGAAACTTCACCCAACACCTATAACCTTTCTGCATTTCTAAAATGTGTGCAAACTAGGGATGAAAACAATATTTAAAATCAGCTCCCAAAAAGTGAGGTAAAATGTTTTATTTCTTTTCAGGAAAGTCTTGACAAAGAACCTCCAGGGCTGCTTAGAATCTTCCCATTTTACAACCTATTTTGTGTAAAATATGCACTTTTAGGGGGGAGGGGTGTTTGCCAAAAAAAAAAAAAGCATTTCCTGCACAGGTAGCAATATTTCCTATGCACCTCAGATGCTCTGTGAAAATAGCATTGTTTTTTTAATTTACTCTCAACAAGGAAAATATGCTGAGAAGTATTGCTTCCTTAGCTCAAACTTTTATCAGTGAGGCCCTGCTGCTGCTGCTCAGTCATTTAATCGTCTCCGACTCTTCGTGACCTCATGGACCAGTCCAAGCCAGAGCTCCCTGTCGGCCGTCACCGCCCCCAGCTCCTTCAAGGTCAAGCCAGTCACTTCAAGGATACTGTCCATCCATCTTGCTCTTGGTCGGCATCTCTTCCTTTTTCCTTCCATTTTCCCCAGCATCGTGATTTTTTTCAAACTTTCCTGTCTCCTCATGATGTGGCCAAAATACTTCATCTTTGCCTCTAATATCCTTCCCTCCAGTGAGCAGCCGGGCATTATTTCCTGGAAGATGGACTGGTTGGATCTTCTTGCGGTCCAAGGCACTCTCAGGATTTTCCTCTAGCACCAAAGTTCAAAAGCATCTATCTTCCTTCTCTCAGCCTTCCTTATGGTCCAGCCCTCGCATCCATAGGTTACTATGGGGAATACCATTGCTTCGACTATGCAGACTTTCGTTGCCAGTGTGATATCTCTGCTCTTCACTATTTTATCGAGGTTGGCCATTGCTCTCCTCCCAAGAAGTAAACGTCTTCTGATTTCCTGGCTGCAGTCTGCATCTGCAGTGATCTTTGCTTCTAGAAATGTAAAGTCTGTCACTGCCTCCACATTTTCTCCCTCTATTTGCCAGTTATCAACAGGTGTAGTTGCCATGATCTTGGTTTTCTTGATGTTTAACTGCAACCCAGCTTTTGCACTTTCTTCTTTCACCTTGGTGATAAGGCTCCTCAGCTCTTCCTCACTTTCGGCCATCAGAGTGGTATCATCTGCATATCTAAGGTTGTTAATGTTTCTTCCAGCAGTTTTAACTCCGGCCTTGGATTCCTCAAGCCCCGCATGTCGCATGATGTGTTCTGCGTACAAGTTGAATAGGGAGGGTGAAAGTATGCAGCCCTGCCGTACTCCTTTCCCAATCTTGAACCATTCTGTTGTTCCATGATCTGTTCTTACTGTGGCTACTTGGTCTTTATACAGATTTCTCAGGAGACAGACAAGGATGTAGTCAGTCTCATTTCGGGGTTGACCATCTGGTGAAGTCCATGTGTAAAGCCGTCTTTTAGGTTGTTGGAAGAGAGTGTTTGTTATGCACATTGAGTTTTCCTGGCAAAATTCTATCAGCCTACGTCCTGCTTCATTTTGTTGTCCCAGACCATGCTTGCCGGTGATCCCGGTTATCATTTGACTGCCCACCTTAGCATTCCAATCTCCTGTAATGAAAATAATGTCTCTTTTTTGGTGTGTTATCCACTAAGTGCTGCTGATCCTCGTAGAACTTATCTAATTCTGCTTCTTCAGCAGCTGTGGTTGGGGCATATATTTGGATCACGGTGATGTTAAATGGCTTGCCTTGAACTCGTATTGAGATCATTCTATCATTTTTTGGGTTGCATCCAATCACTGCTTTCGCAACTTTATTATTAACAATGAAGGCTACTCCATTTCTTCGGTTCCTCTTGTCCGCAGTAGTAGATCTGGTGGTCATCTTTTGTGAAGTGGCCCATTCCAGTCCATTTCAGTTCACTGACTCCCAGAATGTCTATCGTTAATCTTGACATCTCACCAATAAACACATCCAGTTTGCCCTGGCTCATAGATCTTACATTCCAGGTTCCTATAGTGTGTTGATCTCTAGAACATTGGATTCGTCCTTCACCTCCAGTACCATCGGCCGTTAGCCTTCCTTTAGGCTTTGAGCTAGCTGCGTCATCACATCTGGGGCTTCTTGGACTAGTCTACTGCTCCTCCCCAGTAGCATTTTGACCCTCTTCCGACCTGTGGGTCCTATCTTCCGATGAGGCCCTGCAAGCCCTAAAGCATCACTTCAAACATACATCCACATCCCATGCCCTCATTAAACATAGAAAAAGGTAACTTGTAGATGGGGGAAAGAGAAATATATAAAGCAGGTCTGAGTTTCCTGTAGCTGGATAAAATATTGGTAATGTGCTCCTGATTGTTCAAGATTATTTGTCTCTTGCTCTAACTAGCTTCTGCCTTGCCTCATCACTTGATCATCTTTAAAACAACATACAAACAAAGCCTAAACACCCTTAAGGATTAAAATATCTTCTTATTGCATAATAGGGGGTTGTGTAAACAAATTTAGGCACACAGTAATATGCTAGATTTAATTTTCAGTGGGAATGAAAGAAAAAGGGTGGTTTGGCTCACCCCGTCTTTTGAAAGTATTGCTGATTTCTCTCTTTCCCACATTGGCTTCTTTTCATTATGTGCACTGAAGGCCAAAATTAGAAATGAGTTATATTCACAAGATGCTAACACAGAAATGAGAAAATTAATCAAGAAATGTGATTTAGTGGGTGGTACAATCTTTAAAAGTGGGAGACATTTTCCTCCCATTTTTCCAATTCTCTTTAAGGCATTTACAGAATTAGGCTTTCAGACCTTGCCTTCATCATATTTGGATGGGAGGTATGCAAATGTTCCTATAACTAAGTGCCTTTGTGTTTGTGGGGTGTCAGAACAAGAGGATATTGCACATTAGTTATTCTTTTGTGGGTTGTATGCTGATCCCACAGGAAGATTTCTTGCACTTGCAACAGAAAGGCGGCCTGACAGAATTTTGGTTGAATAAATGTGCAAATTATATGCTGATAGGGATCCTTAGCTAACCAATCAAGTAGATGCTTCTGCTGTGGCTGCCAAAATTATTAAAGCAAAGGTTTAAACAGCTGTTGCAATAAAATGTGCACACAATGAATTGATTTGATTAGTATGTTTAACTTCTCTTTTTCTTTCTTTTCTTTTTTTTAAAAAAATACATATTTTGAGCAAAATTATAAGACCCCGTAGTTACATGCAATGAAACTAACTGACTGACAGATGACTACTTAGTAAAACATAGCATCCCAGGAGCTCTCAGAGAGAGCAAGTCAGAGGCAAACCTATTTTACATTTTCAGCCTTCTTGCTGCAGCTGCTATCTTCCCCCAAAAGACAAATGAATTGAGCCATGGAAGTGGAAGACAGAGGGCTTGCCCATATTTCTGTCTGTTTTTGAGTGTACATTGCCTGGCTTTCTTCCTTCAATGTTTGTATGCCTGATACAGGCTTACTATTAAAGTAGTTTCTATTTAATATCAGCATTACTCTTCCAATATTGCAAGAAAAGAATATGACTCTTCAACCCTGAGCTTCAGAAGAAAAAGGCAGAGCTATGTATAAAATCTCTTCTTTTTTCTTCTTAAAGATTTCCCATTGTCATATTGCCCACACAAAGCCTTAGTAAAGGAGAATAAGATGACATATGGAAACCCAGCTCTTCTTTCATTACTAAGGACTTCATCATATTAAGTTGTGGATTCACCACAAATTGTGGCAAATTTGTTGGAGCCCAGCAGGGGGAAGCCATCACCCTATGCCCTGCAATTCCTGGCTTCTCCCTGACCTCATCCCACAGTGGGAAGTATCCGTTCCCCGGCTTCCCACTGTTGATCCCTATACAGCAGGGGAAGCCTCCCATGTTGCTGCAGCAAAGGCATGTGCTGGTTCCTCCCCATTTATGCCACAGAGCCCCACAGGAAGTAGATCTACATTGTGGGGTGGGAATCAGTAGGCCCCATGGTTGAAGAGGAGCAAAAGCAGCACAGGATGGACAATTTTGCCAATATGATGAGTTGGTACGTCTTGTATCTTTGTGCAAGTAGTCCCCAAGTTATGAAAAATATGTAGGTTTCTTCTTAAGATGAATTTGTTTGTAAGTCAGAACAGATACATTTTAAAGTGTAACTCCAGTCAAATATCTTTTAGCTTTGTATTGCATAGGGAAGGATTAACACCCATGTAGTATTCATTTAACTATGAGTCAATTGTAAGTCGGAAGTTTGTAGCCCGGACACTGCCTGTACTTTGTGTTGTCGAAGGCTTTCATGGCCGGGATCACAGGGTTGTTGTATGTCTTTCGGGCTGTGTGGCCATGTTCCAGAAGCATTCTCTCCTGACGTTTCGCCCACATCTATGGCAGGCATCCTCAGAGGTTGTGAAGTATGGAGAAAACTAAGCAAAGGGGTTAATATATATCTGTGGAAAGTCTAGGGTGAGAGAGGTCAGTGTGAATGTTGTGTAGTTAATCACTTTAATTAGCATTGAAAAGCTTATCTGCTGTCTTCTTCCTGCCTCTGGGGCATCCTTTGTTTAGAGTCGTTAACTGCCCTTGGTTGATTCATGTCCGGAAATCCTATGTTTTCAGAGTATTGCTTTTTATTTACTGTTCTGATTTTTGAGTTTTTTAATACTGGTAGCCAGATTTTGTTCATTTTCATGGTTTCTTCCTTTCTGTTGAAGTTGTCCACATGCTTGTGGATTTCAATGGCTTCTCTGTGTAGTCTGACATGATAGTTGTTAGAATGGTCCAGCATTTTTGTGTTCTCAAATAGTATTCTGTGTCCAGGCTGGTTCATCAAATGCTCTGCTATGGCTGATTTCTCTGGTTGAATTAGTCTGCAGTGCCTTTCATGTTCTTTGACTCTTGTTTGGGCGCTGCGTTTGGTGGTCCCTATGTAGACTTGTCCACAGCTGCATGGTATCCGGTAGACTCCTGCAGAAGAGAGAGGATCCCTCTTGTCCTTCGCTGACCGTAGCATTTGTTGGATTTTCTTCGTGGGTCTGTAGATAGTTTGTAGGTTGTGCTTCTTCATCAGCTTCCCTATGCGGTCAGTAGTTCCCTTGATGTATGGTAAGAACACCTTTCCTCTGGGTGGATCTTTGTCTTGACTCTCATGGCTTGTTCTTGGCCTTGCAGCTCTTCTGATGTCTGTGGTGGAGTATCCATTGGCCTGTAGAGCCCAGTTTAGGTGGTTGAGTTCACCTTGGAGGAGGTGAGGTTCGCAGATTCTTTGTGCACGGTCTGTCAGGGCTTTGATTGTGCTCCTTTTTTGACTTGGGTGATGGTTGGAGTTTTTATGAAGGTATCTATCTGTGTGTGTAGGTTTTCTGTAAACTGTGTGGCCCAATTGTTGATTGGGTTTGCGGATGACCAGAACATCTAGAAATGGCAGTTTTCCTTCCTTTTCTTTTTCCATGGTGAATTGGATGTTTGGGTAGATGCTGTTAAGATGGTCCAGGAACTTGCTGAGTTCTTCCTCTCCATGGCTCCAAATTGTGAAGGTGTCATCTACGTATCTGAACCAAACAGTTGGCTTTTTTGGTGCTGTTTCTAGGGCCTGTTTTTCAAAGTATTCCATATAGAAATTTGCTACTACTGGGCTGAGAGGGCTCCCCATGGCCACTCCATCCTTCTGTTCATAGAATCCAGTGTCCCACTGAAAGTAGCTAGTGGTGAGGCAATGGTGAAACAGGGCTGTGATGTCTTCTGGGAAGTTTTGTTTGATTAGTGTGAGGTTGTATGTCTTTTGGGCTGTGTGGCCATGTTCCAGAAGCATTCTCTCCTGACGTTTCGCCCACATCTATGGCAGGCATCCTCAGAGGTTGTGAGGTATGGAGAAAACTAAGCAAAGGGGTTAATATATATCTGTGGAAAGTCTAGGGTGAGAGAGGTCAGTGTGAATGTTGTGTAGTTAATCACTTTAATTAGCATTGAAAAGCTTATCTGCTGTCTTCTTCCTGCCTCTGGGGCATCCTTTGTTTAGAGTCGTTAACTGCCCTTGGTTGATTCATGTCCGGAAATCCTCTGTTTTCAGAGTATTGCTTTTTATTTACTGTTCTGATTTTTGAGTTTTTTAATACTGGTAGCCAGATTTTGTTCATTTTCATGGTTTCTTCCTTTCTGTTGAAGTTGTCCACATGCTTGTGGATTTCAATGGCTTCTCTGTGTAGTCTGACATGATAGTTGTTAGAATGGTCCAGCATTTTTGTGTTCTCAAATAGTATTCTGTGTCCAGGCTGGTTCATCAAATGCTCTGCTATGGCTGATTTCTCTGGTTGAATTAGTCTGCAGTGCCTTTCATGTTCTTTGACTCTTGTTTGGGCGCTGCGTTTGGTGGTCCCTATGGTGGTCTAAACAAAGGATGCCCCAGAGGCAGGAAGAAGACAGCAGATAAGCTTTTCAATGCTAATTAAAGTGATTAACTACACAACATTCACACTGACCTCTCTCACCCTAGACTTTCCACAGATATATATTAACCCCTTTGCTTAGTTTTCTCCATACCTCACAACCTCTGAGGATGCCTGCCATAGATGTGGGCGAAACGTCAGGAGAGAATGCTTCTGGAACATGGCCACACAGCCCGAAAGACATACAACAACCCTGCCTGTACTTTGTTCTCCCTGTCTGGCTACATTTATGCTTTTATGGAATACTCCACTAATCCATGACCGGAACAAAAAAAAAGTGTGTGTGTGTGTGTGTTCTCACAACTATGAGACTCTTCTCTACAGTAGTTACAGATAGAACTATGAAAGAAGCAATAAGCAAAGCTGAATACCTGGCTGGTTTTGGATTAAATTTGATTTTCAGGAAAGGCAAAGAGTTGGTTCTCTTTACCAAGCCTATTTTTTAAAGATATACAATTTAGAAAACACCTCAAGTCCTTGGACTGAGAACAAAAAGAGTGGGTTTATCAGAACACTAGTTCTGCTTTCAGGTTGGAATCTAATTCCCTTTTTGAATTCTGACTTGAGATCATTTGCTTTACCCAATGACAGGAGTTTTGGGGTGTGGTGGGGAGATGGATGTTAAAAAGTGGCAAGGTACAGAGTAGAAAATGTCAAGCACCTAGGTGTGTCTAACTGGATTGATTTTTGTCCATGGGATGGGACCTTCAGTTTCCCAGACCATAATAAAATAATGCATTGGAAAGTTTTACAAGATTTTAATATTTGTTTTGGTTGTTCTATCTAATCTAAATTCAGAAGAAGAAGGAAAGTAACTAGGCAATTGAGACAGCCTTTTGTCTCACTGCAATCTACTACAAGGGAGGTAGTGAAACATGGATGTCACCCTCTTCCCTGCTACCCAGTTGTCTCCCTCCTACCCCAAATTTTCTCCTTCCATGGATGTTGACCAGCTGAATTTCATTGGGCTTGGGAACTGCTGGGAGTAGGAATTAGAATGTAGGCACAGACACAGAGCAGTATGCACCATAAGAATCTCAGCCATAGCATGAATCTGGGGGGGGGGGGGGGGGGGAGGGGGGGCTTTAAAATCTATATATGGAGAAAACTAAATGAACACAGTGTAGTTTCCACAGAAATGCATTTTTATTTTACCATGCCTAGGGTTGTAATTTTTGCATAATTATCAACTCTTCAAAGTGATCTGACAGATTTATTTGGGGTGCTAATTATTTAAATAACCTAAAATGTGTGTAAAATAATTCTGTCAGAATTTTTTTTTTTGGTTTAGGATGTGGGAAATGAGGACTAGTTAGGTAACACTTTTATTTTCAGCTCTTTCCTCCAATTGGAGAGGTGAGGACATCAACCAGTCTATAACCAATTTTCTAAATAAAACCTAATATTGAGCTTAGCAATGGTTGTATTACTGGAAATAAATGCGCTGCTACAGAGCACTGTATATCCCAGAGCTCCCCCCCCCCCCCCCAGAAAAAAAGAGTTCATTGTAGTGGTCTGATGTAGACTGCTCCAGCACTTATCTTCATTTTAAAATCCGAAGCTAACAGAGGGATGTAAACAAATGGAGCCATGGACACACATGTGGCTAAATGGAAGCATGAGACAAAAGCAATTCCCATTCCAACCATTCTTTTGTTCTCATTTTCTGGGTATTACTGAAAGGAAACAACCTTGAAATTACACAGTGGGTACCAAAATGTTGCAGGCAAGTGACCCCAAAGGGAAACAGGGTCCAAGAAGGCAAACCTGGAGGCACCATTAGTGAGGGTGAGGAGAAATTACAGAAAATCTGCTTGTGCTCACTTTATTATATCTGCACCAGTGCTGCAACTCTGACAAAATGCTTATGAGATACAGTGCATCTTGGAGAGTCATTAGGAAAAAAAATTAAAGGAAAACTTCCAGTGGATGTCTCACAATAGCTTTTGCGGTTCCATTCAATCCACATTAACCAGACCTTTGTGGATATGGTAGAACCATTTACTAGAACTAATCGGTCCATATATGGGCTCTCTTTCAGCTACTGGCATTTTTCAACCCATTTTTCTACTCCGGGTTAACCGGCTGTGTGGAAGGTCCTTAAGTGTTTGTACTGATGGCATGTTGCATAGAGTGTGATCTTTGCCACAGACTTTCCTAATCTCATTACAATTTCATTTAATAGACTATGAACTTTATCACATGAAGTTACTAAAGGGCTATTACAGCAAGATAAAAGCACTTGTTCACATGGTTCATCACACAACATTGAGACCATTCCATAGTCACATTGCATGCAATTTGTGATATGATCGTCTCTTTTCATTGATGGAAAAGTGCATTAATGAATCCAGGATGGATGCTATTCCATTGTTTGTCTCGGGTATTCTCCTTCCACTGCAGTATCACAATGTAGAGGGAATTCTGGCAAGAATGCTAAAACTATAGAATTACATTGTTGCAGCAAAATAGAAAAAAGCCAGGTGTGCATGCACTGCTTGGGACAAACATGGGTAGGATGTGAGGCAGTGTGGAAGACTGATCACAGAAATTCATGCATTACATAATTGTGCATGATGTGAAAGTGATTATTTTGGTAATTTTTCCTATTTGCTTAAACAACAAAACTGTGACAAAACAATTACTATCACTTTTTTAAAAAAATAAATGGGCAAGAAATATGGATACTGGGGGGAAAGCATGGGGAAAGTTATTCATTGGTAGAGATGATGGAGAAGGAAGGAAACTCTGCCCTCAGTTAACCATACTCTAAGCAGAAAAAAGTAGAGAAAACCCTGATGTGTTTAGGGCATGACTGAATGCAGCAGCAGGAACAACCATTATAGGGCATGACATCCAGAAACAGAATAGTCTGACATTTACTGGAATTATTGATCTCTCTGCAGGAGCCCCAGGTTTCTTGTACAGTATTTATCTGGGTTTTTTTGTAGGAAATTATTAATAAATGCCTGTGTGAATTAGGTGATGTAATGGTAAAATCCCAAAAAATCAATATGTGCAATACTTGGCCTGAATTAATTACCTTTCAAAAACTGGGCAAAATCATATAAGACTTAACAATCTAAAGAAAATTTCACTTTGGGAAAAATTTGAGAAGCATGCCCTTATCCTATACATTTTTTTCAGATGCTCAGAAGTATTTCTGAGGTTTAATGCTGCATAGAGTCCTTCATGGCTCTTTCAAATCAATCAGTCTGGGAAAAAAAATCTCAGCTGCTCAGAATCTGAAAAAAAAATCTTAATAGAAGTCAATTCATCAGTCAATTATGCTTACTGAAACTAACAGGATCAATGAAACTAAGTGTCTGCTGCAATCTGCAGACCATGCAGCAGAAGCAATTGAGACTGGAGCTGAGTCAAAGCAGTCTCTTTAATTTAAATTGCAAGGATGTAAATTTCATGTAAACACCGGGAGAAACATCCTAATGGGAAGAACCAAGGCCAATTCTATCATTAGACAGAGCATGAACACCTCCTCATTTAGCAGATGCTTGGGAGTATGGCAGGATAGCAGCACAAATTTATCCTGAGCCCAACCATCCACTCCCCTGCCTCCTCTATTAGAAAACCAAGCTGCATAAATACCATGGGAGGCACTGCCCCTTTAATCTCTCCTTTTCCAATATGTGGGAAGGAAAGTACGTATTTCTGGTATTTAAATAAAATGTACTACGCTGCTACAATGAAATTATATAGTTTCAGCATTCTTGCAATACTTTTTTCTACTTTGCAGTACTGCAGACATAAACAATGAAACAACAGTGATCCTGTATGTGGAATTAGGGAGGTATAATAGAGAGGAACCATCTTGCTTTTCCCCCCAGAAAATGAAATATCTCTGAGTAAACCCTGGTAAGAGTTGCTGTAAATGGATCAAATGTTATAAGTATGTGACAGGCTATTTTTTGACTAGAGACGTTTGGAGAACAGCTGGACCGGAGTTTGGGAATACATAGCTAATAATAACTAATATATAATTAATTCTCCCAATACCTAAGAAATAATCAAATTATGTTATGATCGCAATCAACAAGGAAAAGTACCTTTAGTTACATTTGAAAAATGGAAACTGACTGTCCCTCTATACCAGGGGTTCCCAAACTTTTTAAACAAAGGGCCAGTTCATGATCCTTCGGACCGTTGGAGGGCCGGACTATAGTTGGCCACCGAGCAATAATAAACAACAACAACAACAACAACAATAATAAAAAAGAGGGTTGAAAGAGACCCTTTGGGCCATTGAGTCCAACCCCCTTCTGCCTTTGTGCACCAAAAGCACAAGCAAAGCACCCCTGACAGATGGCCACCCAGCCTCAATGTTAATAATAATAATAATAATAATAATAATAATAATAATAATAATAATAATAATAAGGGTTGTAAGAGAAGAAGAGACCCCTTGGGTCATTTAGCCCAACCCCCTTCTGCCTTTGTGCTGTGGGGGCCAGATAAATAGCTTCGATGGGCCGCATCCGGCCCCCGGGCCTTAGTTTGGGGACCCCTGCTCTATACCAACCATTCCATACAGTTTGAAGTCAAACAAACTCCCAAAAAAGCATGCAAAAGAAAGCTTTCAATGCATATTAGTGTTCTATGATGTATGTAATCACCATCTGGACCACAAACTGGTTTCAACATTTCTTATCCAGTCATCTGCACAGTGAAACAACTTTCATTGATAATGTTTTGAAACTGCAGTAAATGCTCAGTGCAGATGTTCCCTGAAAGTGTAATTTTATTTATTTATTTATTTAAAAACTAGTATTATTTTTGTGGCTACAGGATGTTATTTATAATTGATTTTAAAAAGTAAGTCTTGAGATACTGAACTCGGCAACAGTTGTAGTTTCAGAACACTTTCAAGATGACTGGATGACTACCCAATTCCCTCTGATCTATTAAATTCATCGCCATTCCTATTTTTCATTACAGTCTATTTTTATCAAACATATGTCATTGCCCTATTTTCTGTGTGTGCTCACATTCCTGTTTTCTTTCTTCATGAAGAAAATATGCAGCCCTACTATTCCCAAAAGTGTGGTGTTTTTTAGACTCCAAAGAACAGTACAGCCCTAAAGCTACTTCAGAGTTATGGGCACTCAGGTGCATGGATGCCACAGTAATGCAACAAGTTTAGTTTCTGAGTTAGATTTTTCAGTTCTGCTGCTGTTGCCAATTATCTCTAGGCCTCCATATGTATTACCTTTCAGTTCTGGAAAAATAATATTTCCTTTTGAAATATTTTCCTTTTTTTAGCAATCCAACCTAGCTATCATTGTACAATACAGAAATCCCTCTAAATATGCAGAATTGATTATTGCTAGTTATATTACTTGTAAATTTGAACAAAATGTTCTCTCTAGGGCTCTTTAACTCTTCCACTGTAACTCTGTGGTCAACATATATTTAGAGCAGTGGTTCTAAACCTGTGGGTCTCCAGATGTTTTGGCCTTCAACCCCCAGAAACCTAACCTTTGGTAAACTGGCTGGGATTTCTAGGAGTTGTAGGCCAAAACACCTGGGGACCCACCGGTTGAGAACCACTGATTTATAGATTCCTGAATAGAAGAACTCTATATGTCCTCCCGTGTGATTCTGTAGTCAATGCCCAATGGGAGCTAGACATTCCTAGATAAGGTAAAAAACAATAATGACTTTAAAAGTTGTGGTTTTTCCCAATATCATGGGGATCTTGTCCAGTATCAAACATCAAATCAAAACATAATTGAAGGCAACAATTTCCTTGTTGTGAATTTTTGTACTGAAAGAGATTTGGAAATTATCAGGATCTTTATGGTTGTGGTACCACCAATTATACTTTCCACAAAGAGAGCTCCCAGATTTTTTTTTTTACTGTATTGGAGCCACAGATTATCCATTTTTTATCCTTGCTGGTTTGCACAGCTTCTGTTCTTTTCACTGCTTTCTGTTGCCTTCAATTATGTTTTGATTAGGCGGCTAGGGGCCAGGAACCTCATAAAATTGGGAAAAAAACAACTTTTAAAGCCACTATTTTTACCTTATCCAAGAATGACAGGGAGCTCTGGCATGGACTGGTCCATGAGGTCACGAAGAGTCGGAAACGACTGACCAAATAAAGAAGAATAAGAAGATTGTTACCTTATCCAAGAATGTCTAAGTGGGATGGCATGACCAGGACGTTTCTAAAATAACCAGGGTTTTAAAGACTCAAAGCACCCTCTTGAATTGAGCAGGAAAATGCAGCCAATAACTATTTAAGAGATCAGATAAAGTCACAATAATATGTTCTAACCAATTATTTCCAACCAGAAATATAATATTGCCATATTGTTGCAGAGTGAATTTCAACAGCACTCCAAAGTATAACGTATAACAGTAGTTAAACCTGAAAGCACTTCATAGTGGTGAGTACACATACTAACCAGATATGAAATAATTAAGGCTAGGTTTGTACAATATTGTGCTCAGTTGAGCATCACATGGAGTGCACATGTTCTTGCATCATCATATATAATTGAAAATGATGAATCCGAAGAACAAGGTATATCTGTGCTTCCTTTAGCACAGCCCATTGCTCTTAGTAACTCCTGCCTTGCTGGTCCATGAGCAGCAGAAGAAAGACCATTAACAACATCACTTTGGGACTGTTGAATCCCTACTCTTTAAAAGACTATGAGTGCATCATTCAGCACAGTAAAAGTCATTTGATATAATGGTAATTGCCATGGCTCTATCCTTCAGAATTATATGATTTGTGCTTTAGTGCTAAGGATACTTTTCTGGAGAGCATTAAAGCTATGCTGTCTGGGAGAAAAAGCTCTGAATTTCATGAAAACTTGAATCCCCAGACTGCATTGATAGAGCTGATATTGTCATATAATAGCCCCCCACCTACACACACACGCTTTGTTATTAGTAATATTAGCTTCTGTATTGAAAATGAGGCACATTGTTTCAAAGCATAGAATTTAGCACCAAGAGGGAGGGAGAGAGAAACCTTTACAAGGCAATATACTGGACTTTCAGATGCTTCACCAATTATTTGTGCATCTGTTCAAATGACCATGAAATCAATGAGCCTGACACATAATCCTGAGTCTTTTGCTCCACTGTTATGTAGACAATCAACTCACTCATTAAATGGCAATTGGATTTCGTAAACTTAGTAGCAAAGTTCGCCCATTATAGAATAAGTCTTTCTTCACTGGGAAAGTGCTAGAGCTAACACTAATTAAATGGCCTTCTAATAAAGCATTTGTATTTAATGACAACAAGCTGAAGTTATGCCTTGATTAGCTGAAGTGAAACCAAGACCAGCATCTTTGGATACTGGTTGGTGTGTAGATTTTTTATTTACTGTAAAACTGTATATAGTCTCAGTATGAAATGGTTCTGCTGGCATTGGTGCTAGCCTATCCTTTGATTTGATTTGTATGTTTTGTGTACTTATGTTCATTGTTCATATTATGTTTAAGTTGTTGTATGGTTTCCTTTGTTATGTTGAAGACCACCCCGAGTCCCATACGGAGATAGGGTGGTATATTGATGATGATGATGATGATGATGATTATTATTATTATTATATTTATGACACAGCAAATAAGATAGATATGCTAGATTTCATATCACAAAATCACAAGTCGATCACTACCCGAGTGTCTAGGACTGTGTGATGTATTTTCGGATGATGCGTGCAGTTCCTAGTAGGGTGGCCTTTTGGAGTTGGCAGATCATAATTGTGTCAATGTCTATTGTTTCCAAATTCTGGCTGAGATCTTTTGGCATGGCACCCAGTGTGCCCATCACCACCAGGACCACCTGCACTGGTTTCTGCCAGAGTCTTTGAAATTCAATCTTGAGGTCCTGATAGCGGCTGAGTTTTTCCTGTTGTTTTTCATCAATGCGACTGTCACCTAGGATGGCAACATCAATGATCCAAACCTTTTTCTTTTCCACAACTGTGATGTCTGGTGTGTTGTGTTCCAGAACTTTGTCAGTCCGGATTCGGAAGTCCCACAGTATCTTTGCATGCTCATTTTCCAATACTTTTGCAGGTTTGTGATCCCACCAGTTCTTTGCTGCTGGGAGGTGGTACTTGAGGCATAAGTTCCAATGAATCATTTGGGCCACTTAGTTGTGCCTCTGTTTGTAGTCTGTCGGTGCGATTTTCTTACAGCTGCTGAGGATATGATCAGTGGTTTCATCGGTTTCCTTGCACAGTCTGTATTTTGGGTCATCAGCTGATTTTTCGATCTTGGCCTTAATTGCATTTTTTCTGATGGCTTGCTCCTGGGCTGCAAGGATCAGGCCTTCTGTCTCCTTCTTCAGTGTCCCATTCGTGAGCCATAGCCAGGTCTTCTCCTTATCAGCTTTTCCTTCAATTTTGTCAAGGAACTTTCCATGCAATGTTTTGTTGTGCCAGCTGTCAGCTCTAGTTTGTAGTGTGGTTTTCTTGTACTGGTTTTTTGTCTGCTATGTTTTGAGGAGTTTCTGATTTTTGACTTCAATCAAAGCAGGTTCTTCACTTTGCTTTACATATTATTATTATTATTATTATTATTATTATTATTATTATTATTATTATAGCTGAAGTGTTGCTTTGGAACATAAAGCCATACAGGTATATGTTTCTTCTGCTTGTTTTTTATTGAGATTGTAAGACGCAATGAAATATCAGTCTAATATGGACACAATGTTGACGGATGTATTCACTGAAATATCCTGTTGCCTCCCTATAAGTGGACGAAGAATGTTCAGCCATGGAAAGCTATTGAGGTACCTTGAGCAAGTCATACTCCCTCAGCCTTAAAGATTTTGTAGTAACAAAACTCCTCTCAATAAATCTTGCCAAGAAAACACTATGAAATGTTCTCTATAAGTTAGAGCTGACATGAAGGTACATTAAAAGAAAAAAGGAAAAGTGTGAACTATTGGGTGAAAGTATTAAATTTAGCTAGTATGTGTGCTTTAGAGGTTGGTACTTAATACATAGTTTTTCAAAGATTAGACTGATATTTAAATGTGGGTTAAACAAATCATTTAGGATAAGAGTCTTTTTGCTTATACAGTAGAGTCTCACTTATCCAACACTCTCTTATCCAACATTCAGGATTATCCAACGCATTTTTGTAGTTGATGTTTTCAATAAATCGTGATATTTTGGTGCTAAATTCCTAAATACAGTAATTACTACATAGAATTATTTTGTATTGAACTACATTTTCTGTCAAATTTGTTGTATCACATGATGTTTTTGTGCTTAATTTGTAAAATCATAACCTAATTTGATGTTTATTAGGCTTTTCCTTAATCTCTCCTTATTATCCAACATATTCGCTTATCCAACGTTCTGCCGGCCCATTTACGTTGGATAAGCGAGACTCTACTGTATTTTTCATTAGAAAAGCAAAGAAAGTACAACATAATAGCCTAGGAACAATCTCCCAAAATAGTACATCGGGCAAATTTTGTGGCTGAAACATGTCTTCTGAGAATTGAGAGCAATACTGTAAATACCTATGACTACTTGACTGTTGTGGTTTGTACTTTATCCTGTGGACTTGCTTAAATAGTATTGTAATTTAGTCTAATAATAGATTGCTAAGTTGTTGTTCAAGACATTCTGCATACCCTTGAGGACATTCTTCCTCCGTAAACACTGCACTCTGAAATTCTTAGAGCTATGCTGTTTCCCTTTCATTTGAGGTAAGCATTGAGTCATAACAGGATTATGAGATGTCAAGAGTGGTATCTCTGAGACAAGAAATGAGAGATTCAGCAACACCTTTAATATTGTTGAAGGCTTTCATTGCTGGAATCACTGGAGTGTTGTGTGGTTTCTGGGCTGTATGGCTGTGTTCTAGCAGCATTTTTCTCCTGGTATTTTGCCTGTATCTGTGGCTGGCATCTTCAGAGTTCTTCAGATCCTCTTAACACAGTTATATAGCTTGGAAACTACACAACACTCCACCTGTAGTATTCGTTAGATTGACACCACATATCTATTTCATGCTTACATTTTGTCCCAGAAATCCCCTTTGTGCTTTCAAGAGATAACTAACAGGCTAGGAAATAAATTTTAATTCATTGGCCCCTTGTTCCAATTACTGAAATCATTCTAGGTATGAGGTATACATATTAAATGATTTAAGTGTCTCTCTTTACTATGATTTGGATTCCACTCCCCAAAGAATGAATTATTTGAGTAATTGTGATGCTTCTTTTCTTAATTACCCTCTGTATTATTTTAGAACACGTATGTGGACATGTGCACATGTGTATGTAAAATGGATAGATTGAGTAAAGAAAACCCTTCAAGGGAATACATTCAGCTATGATAAATACACTGGGGAAAATAGCATCATTGTCCCTATCACTACCAAAATGCCATTTTCCTGAGGCTCAGAGACAGGAATTGTACATCATTTGTCTATTTTCTGCTGTTGCCGAAAGGCAATTTTCTTTGAAACAGATTTTATACACTTTGGTGTCAGAGGAAAAGAACACCTAGTAGAAAATATTTGGAGTGTGTTAAACTAGCAATCTGCAAATTTTATCATCAGACTGTGTGAGTATATGCTGAAGGCTATCACCACCTCATGGGAACCAGTTTGTTCTGTATGGCATTCAAAAATCTATGCATACAGGTCCTGTCAGAGTCTGGCTATAGGCAAACATTTTCTTTCTAGTTGTGCTGCACAGAGAAATGTAATCTGTGGATGGCTTCAAATCTAAAGCCTGCTTAAAGCCAAGTGTGGAAATTTAAATTACGCTATTTACATACATATGTGTGCATTCATGTATTCATTTATATTGCTTTTCTCCTTTAGTACAAGCCAGAGGGCATGCATGATTTTCTTCCTTTCCATTTTATACACACAACAGGTGATCTAGGTCAAGTAAGCTAGGTCAGATTGTAAACTAGGTCAGGCTAAGCAAGAATGGCTGAATCAATGTCACTCAGTGGGTTTCATGACAAATAGGGATTTGACTTTGGGTCACTTGAGTTCTAGTCCAACAAAACTAGCCTGAAGTAACACGCTGGCTTTGTACTCTGACCTTTCTTTTCAGGCACTATTTCAGACCACATTGACAGTAGCTCACACCATTGGGGAAGAAAGGCCAAGCTAGCATGTCTTCTTAGCAAATCTGGAACATTGTTGTACTTTTCTATAGTATAGTTCGGCATTTGCATACTTAGTATTTTTCCATTTCTTTTTTCCCCTTGGGGTCCTTTCACATTATAGAATTTTGGAGATGTGATTCTGTTTTTTACTCTCATGGTCCCATCCTATGGAATCTGAGAATTGGAAGTGTAGGGGATGATATTTACAATTTTTAGAGAGCTCTAAGGTAAAGGTTTCCCCTAACATTAAGTCCAGTCATGTCTGACTCTGGAGGTTGGTGCTCATCTCCATTTCTAAGCCGAAGAGCCGGCGTTGTCCATAGACACCTCCAAGGTCATGTGGCTGGCATGACTGCATGGAGCGCCATTACCTTCCCGCCAGAGCGGTACCTATTGATCTACTCACATTTGCATGTTTTCGAACTGCTAGGTTGGCAGGAGCTGGAGCTAACAGCGGCCGCTCACGCTGCTTCCGGGGTTTGAAACTGGGACCTTTCGGTCTCCTGCTCAGTGCTTTAACGCACTTCGCCACCGAGGCTCCTTTAGAGAGCTCTATTGCCTCACAAAATGGCCAGGGTACTATACCCCCATGCTATAGTTCTGTAGCATGGACAGGTGCTTGTTCCTTTGTGTTTGCAACTGAATTGTAAAATACTGATTTGAAGAATTTAGTTATTTTGTTTGTTTGGTTTTGTTTAGCCATTTGGTGTGTTACTTATGTAGATCACAAGTTAATTGGGGTTGTTTTGTTCATCACATTCTGCATCCCATCTTTCACCAAATTATGCTATAACATCCTAAGACGTTGGCATAGTACATTCCATGGTTGAAATGTTACTATTTCCTGTGTCACATTGGTGAATATGGGGAAAGTGAAGAACATTAAGGAGATGAGAGAAAAATTAGGCATGCTAGACTTTAGGAGAAGTTGGAGAAATGAGGAAGCTTTCAGTTTGGATACAAAGCCTCCTTGACATACCCACAAGATGCCTCATTTGCATCCCAAAAATCCCTGTGGGGAATACTCACAGAGTGGGAGTTTTCTGACTGGTTTCACCCAGAAAGGGAGAGTGCTATAACATCTTTATAAGGATATAAATCCTTGATTATTTGAGCCCCATATGCAAGGACAAATCATTACTCAATAATTCCCTCTGTTGTGGGAACAATGAATGTTTTTATGTGCTGTATTCCCCACATATTTTTGCATCCGAAAGGGTTCTAGGGTATTTTTCAGCACGTGGTAATTTTTTGTGTACAAAAACACATTTCCTGTACAAAACTCACACATTTCATACATAGAACTCTTGGTTGAGAGAACCCAAAAGCAATTCTTTTTTTCTGCATAGAAAAAAAGGTCTGGAATGTTTTGAGATGTTTAAATACTTGGATATAACTACTCAGATGTCTCACTGATCTTGTTAGTATTCTTAACTGTCAAGAAGCCCAGTGTTTGACCAAGAAACAAATAATAAAGATAATTCTTTCCACCTCTACATCCAATGCAACTGTCCTCCCAGGCAGCTTTCAATTGTTACCTCATAGCAATGAAATTCAAAATATAACAATTAAAAACATAGAATAAGTTGAGTGAAATATATACAGCTGATAAAAGCATCAAGCTAAAATTGTTCATTTAAACAACTTCTCACTTCACCAGGTGAACTACATAATAATTGCCAGAGATAGCTGGCTATTCCCTTAGCTCACCTAGAGTTTTAGAAGAAACATGGAGACAAAATCTAATGAATAAATGTTGGTCTAGGAAAAAATGGTAATCCATGTAGCAGATTGTTAACTGATAACCTAGAAACGGTGGTGAGGAAGAACCACAGTTGCAAGTTGTTCCAAGTGCTTATATGAATTAAAAATAGGCTGTGCAGAAAACCTGTTAGCACATATAATGTTCTCATTATTAGAAATATTTCCCTAATCTGATTTAGTGGTATGAATTTATCTTTCACAGCCAGAGAAAATAAACATTAAATGTTCATCCCTTCCCACAGAGAATGCTAGTTCATATGAGTGAGAGATGTTTGTGCATTATACAGAAATCTTGCCTTACAATGCTGCTTTTCCCTTTTAAGAGTATATATTGCCAGTCTACTTCTCATCTTGTGTTGCAGAATTGTCATTAATCAGAGGCAGGCTATTGTGGGACACTCTAGTGGTAAAAGTCTTAGTTGTCAAAGTACTATAACAACAGGACCCTAATTGAAATGAAAAGGGTTGATTCTAGCAGAATACTTTGAGGTTCACAGAAAAGAACATGTGAATTCATTTGCAACTGTTTATTTATACAATAGTCCAAAGGAGAAAAAGGAGGGTTGGAGAACAGCAAATTACCAAAGATAGCATGAGCTTCTTGTAGTTTTACATTTTTGTTCAGTTTAATCTCTGTCTCAAATACATCTGAATATACTTTGCAGAGTGTTTTTGAATATTAAATGGGATAACCTCTAAGTACATTACCTCGAGCCCTGCACACAAGGTGGGATGTCAATCCATGAGACGGAACCTCTCATAAGGAAAATCTAATTATTATTATTATATTCTTAACTTTTGAAAGTCTTTTTATAATTTGTACCAAGAAATAACACAAAATAACTTAACAGTTAAATTATTTAACAGTGTTAGAGTACTTTACAGCCTTAGAAACCATATGTTATGCATATACTGGCTAGAATCCCACTGGTTACCCTAAACAGAGTTGATAGAACAAATCAATACATGACTGGTAATTCAACACATAAGCCACCCCTGGTGATACATTGCGTCACCTCTGGTTATTAGGATTTCCAGCATCACACCATAATATGACATAACACTAGACATTGAGACTATATGGTTGCAATGATTTAGATCAGCAGAAAACAGACCAGATTGTAAATAGGATATCATTTAATAAATTGATCATATACAATAGCTGGCTGAGGATGGACTACTTTTAAAAGCAAATATAGTCTTCTTCGAGCATTCCAGTTGTACAAGATATACTCTCCACATGGGAAGGAGTATCTGTGCACACTGTCCATGACACATGTGACAGAATGTGGGTGAGATGGAGGGGGACTGGTTCTGCAGCATTCCTATAATCTCCAAGCTCAGCTAAGCATTTTTGGGAGTTTTAGTGCAAAGAATAACTTTGACAGGTTTTCTATCTGAGCACATGCTAGACCCATCCTCTTCAATTTAGATGAATGTACCATGCAAGGAAGTAAGACTTGAAGGAGAATTCTATTCATATGCACTTGAACATAGTAGAACTCATCAGTGTAATTTAAAAAGGATATCTATTATCTAATATGTACAGAGGTTTTGGGGAAAGGTTATAGTAGAGATAGAAAGTATTATGAAGAAAAAAAATCAAAACAAAACGGGCAACTATACTATTATCTATTTATAATACAGATGAATGGAAAGAAAACAAAAAGAATTTGATCACAATGTTGTTAACGGCTGCAAGGTTATTAATAGCAAGAAATTGGAAAAGAGAGGTGGAAATTAAAATAGAAGAATGGTACAAGGAAATTTGGAAATTAGCAATAAATGACAAATTAACATGTAATTTAAATGTTAAAAAAGGCCTAAGGAAGAAAAATGATTTTGAAAGTACAATAGAGTCTCACTTATCCAACATAAACAGGCCGGCAGAATGTTGGATAAGCGAATATGTTGGATAATAAGGAGGCATTAAGGAAAAGCCTATTAAACATCAAATTAGGTTATGATTTTACAAATGAAGCACCAAAACATCATGTTATACAACAAATTTGACAGAATAAGTAGTTCAATACACAGTAATGTTATGTTGTAATTACTGTATTTATTTATTTATTTCCATCATTTATATGCCGCCCTTCTCACCCGAAGGGACTCAGGGCGGCTCACAATACAGTAGAAAAATAAAACATAGCAATTAAAACAATCAATTTAAAACAATCCAATAAATACATTTAAAACAGTATAATAAAATACTTAATCCATTCGTCCACATAAACCTTGCACTTAAGCCTTAGTCCGTACCGAGTTAAAGCCATCATAATTCATTCATTAAACGCTTGTTCGCAAAGCCAGGTCTTTACCTTTTTTCTGAAACTCAGAAGGGATGGAGCCTGCAGGATGTCACTGGGGAGGGAGTTCCACAGCCGAGGAGCCACCACCGAGAAGGCCCTGTCCCTCGTTCCCACCAGCCGCACTTGTGAGGCAGGTGGGACCGAGAGCAGGGCCTCCCCAGACGATCTTAAAGTTCTCATGGGCTCATAGGAGGAGATACGTTCGGATAGGTAAGTTGGACCTGAACCGTTTAGGGCTTTGTAGGCCAAAACCAGCACTTGAATTGGGCTCGGTAGCATATTGGCAGCCAGTGGAGCTGACGCAACAGAGGAGTGGTGTGCTCCCTCCAGTTATAAGCCTGGCTGCCGCTCGTTGTACTAATTGAAGCTTCCGGGCCGTCTTCAAAGGCAGCCCCACGTAGAGCGCGTTGCAGTAGTCCAAACGAGTTGTAACCAGAGCGTGGACCACCGTGGCCAAGTCAGACCTCCCAAGGAACGGGTGCAGCTGGCGCACAAGTCTGAGTTGTGCAAAGGCTTCCCTGGCCACCGCCGAGACCTGGGGTTCCAGGCTCAGCGATGAGTCCAGGAGAACCCCCAGACTGCGAACCTGTGTCTTCAGGGGGAGTGCGACCCCGTCCAACACAGGCTGTAACCCTATTCCCTGTTCAGCCTTACGACTGACCAGGAGAACCTCTGTCTTGTCTGGATTCAATTTCAATTTGTCAGCCCTCATCCAGTCCGACACACCGGCTAGACACCGGTTCAGGACCTGGACAGCCTCCTTAGTGACAGGTGGGAAGGAGTGACAGAGCTGGACATCATCTGGTACAGATGACACCGCACCCCGAAACTCCGGATGATCTCTCCCAGCGGCTTCATGTATATGTTGAACAACATGGGGGACAGTACTGACCCCTGTGGGACCCCACAAGTCAATGGTTGTGGGGCTGAGCAGGTGTCCCCCAAGGACACCATCTGGGACCGACCCTCCAGGAAGGACCGGAGCCACTGCAGAACAGTACCTCCAAGCCCCATCCCGGCAAGGCGCCCCAGAAGGATACCGGGATCGACAGTATCGAAGGCCGCTGAGAGGTCCAGCAGAACCAGCAGGGACACACTCCCCCTGTCCAGCTCGCGGCGTAGATCATCAACTAAGGCGACCAAGGCTGTCTCGGTACCATGCCCCGGCCTGAAGCCAGACTGTGCCGGATCCAGAAAATCAGTGTCAACCAAGAATGCCTGGAGTTGTGCAGCCACCACACGTTCCATGACCTTGCCCAAAAAGGGGAGATTGGAAATAGGCCGAAAGTTCTCCAATTGAGTGGGGTCCAGTGATGGCTTCTTCAACAGCGGTTTGATCACAGCCAATTTGAGGCTCGCTGGAAAAATGCCTTCCTGAAGGGAGGCATTCACCATCACCTTCACCCACTCGGCCAAACCCCTCTGGCTTCCTTTATCAGCCAGGATGGGCAGGGGTCTAGGATGCATGTGGTAGCCCTCACCTCTCCAAACACCTTGTCCACATCCTCAGGCTGAACCTATTGAAAAGAATCCATCAAAATAGGACAAGCAGGTGCTCATGTTACATCCTCAGAGACTGCCGTTAATATGGTGTCAAAGCCGGAGCGGATCAGAGCGACTTTGTCCGCAAAGAACCGAGCAAATGCTTCGCAGCAGGCTGCCGAGTTGTCAGGAATCCCGTCTTGAGCGACGGGATTTAACAAGCCTCTGACAACCCGGAACAGCTCCGCCGGACGGTTCTTTGCAGACACAATATTAGCTGCCAAGAAAGCATTCTTTGCAGCATCTATTGCCGCGGCATATGCCCTGAGGTAGAGACACAGCCGTGTTCGGTCTGATTCGTTCCACTCTGAACGCCTCACGCGCTCTAGTTCCCTCTTTTTTCGCTTCATCGCTGCCAACTCCTCAGTAAACCAAGGAGCTGGTTTAGCTCGGTTACTCGAGAGGGGACGTTCCGGAGCAATTGTGTCTACTGCCCTAGTCATCTCCCTATTCCAGAGAGAGACCAGGGCATCAACAGGATCACCAACCGAGGCGGCGGGAAACTCCCCAAGAGCTGTCAGGAATCCATCTGGATCCATAAGCCTCCGGGGCGGACCATTTTAAGAGGTCCCCCATCCCTGCGGAGGTTAGGTGGTGCATTCAGCCTAAACCTGATCAGGTGATGGTCGGTCCATGGTAAGCTCCTCCACACCGCCACCTTCCTCCCATCCCTGGCAGAAAACCAAGTCAAGTGTGTGTCCCGCTCTGTGGGTGGGACCAGATACCAATTGGGACAGCCCCATGGTTGCCATTGTTGCCATGAAGTCCTGAGCCGCACCAGTCAGGATGGTCTCAGCATGGACATTGAAGTCCCCCAGCACTAAAAGCCGCTGGGACTCCAATGCCAGGCCCGAGACCACCCCCGCTAGCTCAGGTAGGGAGACTGTAGTGCAGAGGGGTGGGCGGTACACTAACAGAATCCCCAATCTGTCCCGGTCACTCACCCTCAGGTGGACACATTCAAACAAGGTTGACTGGGGGATGGGGCACCTGATCAGGGGGATAGACTCCTTATAGACCAATGCAACACCGCCTAACCGTCCTCCGGATCTTGGTTGGTGCTGCACGGCATACCCGGGAGGACAAAGTTGGGTGAGATTGACCCCACCCGCCTCATCCAACCAGGTCTCTGTTATGCACGCCAGGTCTGCCCGTTCATCCAAGATGAGGTCTTGGATGATTGCTTTTTTTCCATTTACAGACCTTGTCTTCAACAGCACCACCTTTAATCCGGAGGAACCGCCAACCTGGGTATCCAAGTTTACCATATCAGGAGGCCGTTTTAAATCTACAAGAAATCTCTTCCTCTCCCTAGGCCGAATCAGTTTTGGCCTCCCTTTCCCGTATCTCCCCCTCCCCTGGATTACCTCTATGGGGGCCCCTTGGCTAGTGGACATCCCCCCCCTCCATGGCCCCTCTCCCCTTCTTCCATCATTGGGCTGGCACTCGCTTTCAAATATAAGCCATATCCCTGCTTAAATTGTATCTCACTCCACTCTTCTTTGGATGTAGCTCTTTCATCTCCCCATTCCCCCCACTTGGGAGTTACTAGCGTAAAGTGCAATATAAAGTTCTTTAATTTCCCAAAAGTGCAAAGTGCTAAAGGTGGAGGGGAATCTAGTTCATAGATTGTTCTAATAGAATCAATGGGGTGAGGGAGGTAGATCAACAAGCTAAGGGATAACAATAAAATCACCATTAAAGTGCCAGAAGCTTTAGCTCTTACTACAGCGTTATACAGTTCTTCCAATAATAAGGTGACTTTGTGCTTCAACATCCCCGATAAGAATACAGCTGTTCTGAAGGTGAATAAGGCACACCCTCCCCTAGCTTCTTAGGCAACCCACCCCAACCCTCAACTTGTAGCTCTGAGTTAACACGGCTGAACACAATTCATAGCAGCATGGAAAATTCATAACAATCAATTATGACGGCTAGATAAAGTGCTCAGTCCAGATGGTCATCAATAAAGTGCTAACAGTGCATTTCTGGATGGAATACAGTGCTTGAGCAGTCCAGTGATGGTTGGGTGGGAAGACAACACACATGCCCTGCCGGCCTAAGTGGGTCAGCAGACTGAGTGGATTGGCAAGCTGACTCACTGAATAGCAGGGACCAGAAGATGGAATGTGCCTTTAGTCTTGTGTGGAAACTCCGCCCGGTTGAGGAGGAGGCTCCAGGCCGTAATTGTACACTTGGCTGCCGCAGGAACTACTAGCAAAGTATGGGACAATATGGGGACGATGGTATAGTCCTTATAAGCAGTCTGGCGGCTGGATGTAATGCAGCAAACAGCACAGAAGCTTCTTTCCTAATAAGAGGGCTCCATAAGTCAATACCTCCTGCTTCCTCCAGAGGTCCCTCGCGATGATGTTTAGCCCAAGTCTCCACAAGTTGTTGAGGGCGATTAACCCAGGGCCTCAGTCCAAAAAGGGCCAGGGAGGGGAGAGAAAGCGCCACAAGCTGAAAAATGGTGGCTACAAGAGTCGTTCCTGATCTCCTTCTTTTTCCTCTCCTCCTCCTCTCGGAGACACACTTGCAGCCCCTTAATACAGCAGCAGCAGCGGGGGGGGGGGGGAGGAGCCACATGGAGGTCACAGGCGGAGAGGGGACAGACATCAAAGGACCTTACCCTAAGAATAAGAATAGGTCCCTGGATGGCCTACCTCCCAATATGACAAGATAACAACGCTGAAAAAAAAATCTCCCGGCCCGGGGTTGTTCAGTTCAGGGGCCGCTTGGAGGTCGTTTGGGCCAAACGGAGCAGCTTTGGCCTGCCAGAAGCCCTCCGGAGGATCTCCTCCAACGCTAGGGATGGGAGAAGCCGAAAACAAAAGGGCAAACGCCCAGTCTTATAGTTCCCCTCCCCCCCGCCGATTCAGCAGGGCCGAGAGGCTGCAGCAGCTCCAACCAAGAGGCCACGGAGACTCACGGAGAGGGAGAGAAACAGCGGAATGGTGAAATGGCGACCGCTCGACTACCTCCCGGTCTTCCTTCTCTTCCCACAGCCTCTCGCTGCTCAGCCCGACACCGTAGGCTCTTGCCAACGCCAGCACCCCAACCCTCAGGTATTAAACAGGGTTTGGGGAGATAGGAAGCAAAATAGGCGAGCCTTTTTGTGGCAATTTAGATCTTCTAGCCACAGAGCCCGTCAAGGCTGTTACTGCCACGCCGCCATCTTAGCTTTTTTTCCAAAAAAATCACTCCTGACAGATGGACATCCAATATCTGCACAATAATAATACACATCGAATCATAGCATCAGACAGTTAGGAGACACCCCTAAAGGCCATCCAGCCCAACCCAATTCTGCCATGGAGGACACAATCCAAGCACGCCCAACAGATGGCCACCCAGCCTCTCAATAATAATAATAATAATAATAATAATAATAATATAATAATAATAATAATGAAGAAGAAGAAGAAGAAGATCATACAATCATAACGTTAGGAGACACCTCTAAGGATCATCCAGATCAACTTCCTTCTACCATGCAGGAGGACACAATCCAAGCACTCCTGACAGATGGCCATCCAGCCTCTGCATAATAATGATGATGATGAAGATAATAATAATAATAATAATAATAATAATAATAATAATAATAATAATAATAGAAGCATAGAATCCAAGAGTTTGGAGAGACCCCTAAGGGCCATCCAGCCCAACCCTTTCTACTATTCAGCAGGACACAATCCAAGCATTCACAACACATGGACAACGTATAAATACTATACAATACTACACAGGGACATAGACCCCCTCTACCCTCACCACTTTCACAGTACACAAACAACCAAATGCATACTAAACATAAAGACAACCATACAACAGACATTCAATACCACCACTACCTCAACAATTTCTCACCAACACCACCAGATAACGTCACAGCAACTCGTGGCCGGGCACAGCTAGTAAATATGGACTTTGAAAGAAATGGACTTTGGTGATGGAGTTTGGTACAATGGGTAGCACACCAGGGGAAGGAAAATAATTAATTATATAAATTGTAATTATTTTTCTTTTTCTTGTAACTGAATGAATAGAAATGTAATAAAAAAATATTACCAGAAAAAAATCAGAATAGTGTGGAGATACAGAAAATAACTTCCAACCTGCATATGATAGGATCAGAACTGAAAATGTAACAGCCAGCATAATGCTATCCTTATTAAACATAAGTATATTGTTCAGTTTGAAATGTGTCATCTTGAAAACAACAACTTGAGAAAGTGTAGGAAAAGACAGCCATAATGGTTTAAGGCAGGGAATCATTCTTTAGTAAATAATAATAAAACTTTATTTATTGGCTATCCTATTTCCCCAGGGGGACTCAATGATTAGAAGGGCAGAAGAAGCGGGGATCAACAACAACAACAGCCTTTATTGGCATACACTATCAAAATCACAGCACAGACATATATAACAAAAGGAAGTCATAAATTAAAAAAAAATTCTAATCTCCAGAAAAAAACTGGATGCCTCAGAGTTGTTCAAGAGGTATGCATCAGAGTTGTTCAGAAGGGATGTTTCATAGTTGTTCAGGAGGTATGCATTAAAGTTGTTCAGGAGGTATGAAATTTTATAACACTCTTGCCATTGAGAATACTTCAAAATGTATTTCCTGTATTTAATCCATATCTTATCATATTTGGGGCATACAAACAAAGAATGGAAGTGTATTGACAGAAACCAAGTCACAAGAGGTGGGAATCAAAATAGAGCTACAAAACAACTGTCTAAAAGGAAAACTACACTTGGAATGGTACTTGCCAATTCAGCCTGGACAGTTGCTAATGATTAAATGTCCATCCAACCATTTGGAGGCATCGTATTTAGAGACATAACTGTAAAACGGGTATGAACATGTAAGCTAACATCATATCTTTCTGATTGGTTTGTACTTGCAAGTCCCATGTAGCCCTAGTTTAGAAGATACGTAGGAACTGTGAAAGTCACCCAAACCTCACTATCCAGGGAGCAGCCACTGCAATCAACAGAGCTTATGCCCCTAATGAACTGGAAGATGAGAGACATTAGTAAATAATTGATGATATAATTCAACAGCATCTAAAAATTTCCTGACCTCAGTAATATCCTGGAACCCTCTATCCCTGACAGTTTCTTTCCTTGAAAAGTGGGCTATAAAAATTGCTATAGAAATTGAAATAATGATACCCAACTATTTTGTATTTTTTGAGGCAGGGATTCTAGGCAATAAACTAGTTTACAAAAATGTAAAATGCAACAAATTAATAATTAATTATTTCTTTGCTTCCCTCACACACAAATAAAAACTTAATTCTACCACCTACCAAGAACTGACAATTTAAGTTTAGAATCCTGCATACTGATTTTGCCTCTGGATGACTGACATATCTCACAGATTTCTCAAAGTTATCATTTTACATCTACTCAATGAATGCCTACATTGTCATATGTCGAAAGTTCAGAGTTTGCTTAGCATGATACAATTCAAAAACATGTATATTTGTATAATTTTGTGATGAAGTTTAACACCTTGGCAATGGCATTTTTTTCTGTGATCAAAGATACCTATATCTTTTGAAGAAACTTTAAGCTCTGAGATCATATAAAAGAATGCACTTGGCCTACATTTCCAGATCTTAGAGCTTTCACTTCAGCTTCTGAGTTTTTTTCTGAGTTTTAATACCATTTGCTGTTGCAAAGTTTCAATATGTGCATTGCTTTAAACACCATTTATTTCTATTGAATTCCAATCCCCTTTGTGAGCATTGATCAAAAACTGCTGCGTCTTTCCCCCAGCTGTTCTTTTCTGTCAATGAAGATAATGCAATCCATGTCCCGAATAAATGTAAAGTACACAGCATTAGAGGGCATCGAGCTAAGCAACACAGACAGTGGAAGGTTTAAAAAGAATTAACTGAATCTATAACAGACAGGGATCGGAAAAGTGGCACCCATAGGTGTCAATATGACTCTGAACATCCCACTGATGTATCTGACTCTCCCTATTTCATATTATTCTTCCCACTGTTGGGCTTCACTTCAAGTCACCACTACTTTTATTTCCCCCTTATGCTCTGATCCCTATGTAGCCTCAGGCCCCTTCTACACTGCCATATAAAATCCAGATTATCTGCTTTGAATTGGATTATATGACCCTGGTAACACAGAGGGTTAAACCACTGAGCTGCTTAACTTGCTGACTGAAAGGTTGGCAGTTCGAACCCGGGAACAGGGTGAGCTCCCACTGTTAGCTCCAGCTTCTGCTAACTTAGCAGTTTGAAAACATGCAAATCAGTAGATCAATAGGTACTGCTCTGGTAGGAAGGTAACAATGCTCCATGCCATCATGCTGGCCACATGACCTTGGAGGTGCCTACAAACAATGCCGGCTCTTCATCTTAGAAATGGAGATAAGCACCAATCCCCAGAGACATAAATAGACTTAACGTTAGGGGAAACCTTTATCTTTACCTATGGCAGTGTAGACTCATATAATCCAGTTCAAAGCAGATAATGTGGATTATCTGATCTGATAATCTGGATTATATGGTAGTATAGAAGGGGCTTCAGAGGCATTCTTTAAAAATTAATATAGGAAGTAGTTTTTCGTGCTGGGAAAAGAAAGAAGGATGTGGGAACAAAGACCGTTGTTAAATAAGCTGAGGATAGGCAATAGGGAATTGGTAGAGGTGGGCAACTGGACAGGGCATGAGGAACCAATTTGTGTGTCCTTTCTCCTACAACCTAGACCATACAAATACTAACCAGCACAATAAAAGTGTCATCATGCTACTTGCAATCACAGTTTTGGTTGGGTATTCTAGGGAAACTAACACCATCATGTTGGCAGGTGGAAATTTTCAGTGCTGACCTATTTTCAAGACAATAAAAATAACTTGGAGGAAGTGGTCTATACTTTAAAAATGGCATCTTAGAGAACTTGGGAAGATTTTAAGGGGGCCCCAGAGAATTCAAATGTGAGGATGGGGATTATATGTTTCCTGCAAGACATATTTTCTCCTTCCCTGCAGTAGAGACATGACTAGGGAAGGTAGAACAGAAGAGCAATGGGCTGTGCGGGTGGGAGGAGTGAGACTGGTAATAATTAAGGCAATCAGTATCAAGCACAATAACCTGAAATAGTGAAAGCACTAGCTGTTTACATACCTTTCCTCCAAAATGGCCAAGTTCCAGTGAACTGCTAGACTTCTAGTATTTGTACATTATGTGCAATTAATGATAATGCAAAAGGACACTTTTGACATTGGCATGGTTGTAAAGGTTGAGTGTCAATTTGATCTATAGGGTAGTATCCTGTTTTTGAAGCATCAAGTGTCAGCGCTGAATCCAGGAGGACCCCCAAGCTGCGGACTTGTGCCTTCAGGGGGAGTGCGACCCTGTCAAGCACAGGTTGCCACCCTATGCTTTTGGCCTGTTGTGGTTGAAATTTGGCATATATGTTTCCCATTGCCGGGTCTTAGCTGTAATGATTTTGTAGATTCTTGCCCCTTCCACACAGCTGCATCAAATAAAGATGAATTGGATTATATGGCAGTGTGGACTCAGATAACCCAGTTCAAAGCAAATATTGTGGATTACCTACCTTGATATTCTGGGTTATATGGCTATGTGGAAGGGCCCTTCTACAATGCCATATAATCCAGATTATCAAAGCAGATAATGCACATTATCTAATTTGAACTGAATTATATGAGTCTACACTGCTGTATAAACCAGTTCAAAGCAGATAATCTGGATTTTATATGGCAGTATAGAAGGCGCCCTACAGAAATAAAAGATTAGAAACTCTATTTAAATGAATCAGCAAACATGAAAATTTGGATGGAAGGGTTCCTAAGAGTTGTATTTGAGAGATAGGCCCAGATTATATGTCAGATATTATGATCCAACTTCCATGAGGACCAACTCACATGAGCAGTGGTTGGGACCTCGGGGAACTTCAGTCCAAAACAACTGAACATGCAGCAGATTAAAGAAAACTGCTTTAGGATCAATACCCTTCTTTATGGATTTTCCATGATATCCACAAGGTGTCACTGTATAACATGCCTAGCTTTGGAAGCAGGGATGGGCAACTTTTCCAAATCTAAATATTACATAACATTAGTTGAAGAAATGCTTTTTTTCTTTTACATACAGAAATGCTTATTCTTGCTGACATCTAATCTAAGACGACTCTCACAGCATGAACAAATTTATGAACTTCAATTTAGAAAAGTACTGACTTTTACTCTTCTTACAAGTTCCAGCCAAGTAAAGTAGAAGTATGTGTATTTTGAGATCAAATATATTTAAAATTCCAAATAGCTAGTTCTAAAATTGCAAAATAATGCTGTTTGAACTATTATATGGTAGTGTAGTGTAGAATCATATAATGCAGGTCAGTGTAGTTCAAACTGCAATATATGTTTTTAAACTGGCCATATAATGCCTTCACAACATAAGATATCAAGCTACATCCCAGGTGGTTGTTATTGTGTGTCACTCATCTCAAGATGCATGTTATTAAAAATATACAGAATTTTAAAAATATGGTGACTAAAAGCAGTGTTGGCAGAGATATTTTCCCCATACATTATTGTGAAGTAGTTACTGCTTCTTGCTCAAAGCATTAGAGATGTAGGGAGAAGAATATTGTGAATTCGAAACCAATAATATATTATACCTGCTCACCCATGAGTAAACAACATTCTCTTAACCTAAGTGTAAAACAATGGCAAACCTCCTTTGAATAATTATGGCTTTAAAGCTCTAGGATAGGGTTAGCATAAATCAGAGCTGAAAGATATAAATGGAGCAGCAACAAAAACGACTAACATTATTAACCAAAATCAGAAATCCTCTATATTCAAATCACACAAACCCCATGATACTAGCTTTCAAATCACCAGTGGTTTCTTCATCAGGCAAAATATGTTTGAAAAAACATAGCCAAAACAGGAATTGCCTTTGGCTGCACTGAGACACTTTGAACCAGAGTTTCTCAAACTGTGTTACTCCAGATGTTTTGGACTTCACCTGCCACAGTTCCTGACAACGGTATGCTGGCTGGGATTTCTGGGAACTGAAATTCCCAGAACAAAGACCTTTGGTTTCGCCACATATCATGACAAATCCGTGAGATCCCAGCGGGGTGTATGGAGAACCCATTACTCCATGCCCCACATCACCTGACTTACTTTTGCCTCAATCCCACAGGGGGAAGCCTTGCTGCCAGGCTTCCTCCATAAGCTATTTGCTCCCCCCTTTTGCCACAGAGCCCAGATGGAAGTTGCTGTGTGTCATGTAATGGGCTCCATTATGAAGAGGGAGAGTAAGTGGCATACAATGGGCAAATCAGCCAGTCTGATGAGGTCGTAGGTCTGATAGAAAATGTAGATCTGTTATTATTATTGTTGTTATTATTATTATTTAATAATTTATATCCTGCTTTTCTCCCCCATCAAGGATTCAAAGTGGCTAACAACAAGGTATAGAATCATAGAATAGTAGAGTTGGAAGAGACCTCATGGGCCATCCAGTCCAACCCCCTGCCAAGAAGCAGGAAAACACACAAAGTACATTGGAATAAAAGAAGTAGACATAATTAAAACATAGCAATTGAAACATAATATAGCAGTTAGACCATAAAATACATTCAACACTTTAGGTGTAGTTAAAACTAAATAAACATAAACCGAAGTCATTATCCATCCAATTGCCACTTGTCCATAAAGGTATTACACAAAAAAGGTTCAGCCCAAATGTTACTATGGCCTATCACTCTTGTATTATTCTTCATTGAAGGCCTGATTCCAGAGAAAAGTTTTTGTTTTGCACCTGAAAGTTAGTAGGGAGGGGGCCATTCTGATGTCTCTTGGGAGTTCCAGAGCCAAGGAGCAACCATGGAAAAGACCCTCTCTCTAGTTCCCACCAAACATATTTGTGTTGGTGGTGGGACTGAGAGAAGGGTCTCTCCTGTTGATCTCAGGGCTCATGCAGGTTCACAAAGGGAGATGTGGTCTTTTGAGTAGATTGGGCCCAAGCCGTTTTGTTACCTTAAAATCACTATATTTTACCCTCCCATGTCATTTTTTTCAACTTCCAACAACCAGTAAAACTTCCAAATAGGTTAGAAATTTAGTGCATTTTGTGGTTTGTGGATTTTGTTTTATTTGCTCCACAGTCAACATATTAATAGTGGAATGTGGTAACAGAGTCAGAAATAAAGAAAAACAGCAGCCAAGATCCTGCATCACACTGGCAGGACATATTGGGTTAGCCTTCCACATTTGTAGGTTTGAATTTTGTAGATTTGATTAATAGGGAGATCCAGCTGTGCCTGCCAGTGGTTTGGCTATTGTTCTGTTCCAATGTGTCCATATTGCTGCCTCCAGGGTCTGAAAAAATTCAGGTGTAATGTGTTGTCGAAGGCTTTCATGGCCAGAATCACAGGGTTGTTGTGTGTTTTCTGGGCTGTATGGCCATGTTCTGGAACATGGCCATACAGCCCGGAAAATATGCAACAACCCAATTCAGGTATAACTACTCCTGCACCACCCAATGTATATCATTAACAGGATGCTGGATTAAGACATGGTGAAATCCAAAGCTTCTTTTACAAAATATGCAGAATATTTTTAAAAATAGCTGTAAGGTGTAAATGTTTAAGTAGTTTTAGTTAATAGCCCTTTTTTCCCTGTGGGATTCAAGGCAGTTTATAGAATTAAAACAAATATAGTGTTTATGTATTAAATATATCGGTGAACAAAAGAGCATTGTTAAAAAGCAATTAAATTATATATAGCATAAAACACAATTGAACATATCATTTTTTTTGAGAAAAAATACAGCGATAAAAGCAGTTCAGTAATTATTAATACCCCCTTTGTTGGGAATCAAGCCCTCGGAGGCAGCTGTCCCATAACTATTTGAATGTCCTGGAAACATATAATCCAAGTCCTTAAATTGTAGGTTTTCAAGATTTTTAAATAAATGGTGTACTGAAGGCATGCTGCAGCAGATTGTTCTCATAGTACTGGAACCCAGTGAAGAGTATTCCTAATAAAGGGAAGCATCTCATTTTGTAAACTAGTATGCTTTATTTTTAACTGCAGCGATCAGCTTGTGGTTTATCTTGCGGTAGTTAAAGTAGGCAGGCATCAGCAAGAGAGAAATGTAAAATTGAGTGTAATAAAACCTATTTTAAAAATTTGTGCTGGTTTTATAGGAATTTGGCATTCTACTTCAAAAAAAGGACTTCATATTTGCTCCATCACATAATGTTTTTTTACAACTTGCTTTGATGTTTTATTTTGTAATATATGACTGTAAGATTTTTGTGGGGAGTAAAGACTAAAAAGAAAGAAAGCAGAAAGAAAAAGTGAGAGGGTCACAAAATGTACACCCATAATATGTCCTGCCACACACATCCAGATAGAAATATCATATTTAAAGTGTTCACCAGAGATTCCAGATTAAGCCTAAAATTTGTTGATCAGTCTACATAACTCAGAAAGCAGGAATCCAAGACCAAAATGTAGAGTGCTGAAACATTTGGAGAAAGAAATTGGATACACAGCTCAGCCTGAAAGTAAACAAACACCTCCCACTGGAGAGGAAACCACAGTGTCCCCAAGGGAACAGTGACTTTTCCTTTTTCCTCTGCCCTGATTTACTACATTGCTAGTTCTCAACGATCAGGTGCTTCTTGTCAGGAAATCATGGTGGACAAAAGTAGGCATAAAATCTTTGGAGCAGATGGATCTTTGCTGGATCTTTATGGCCACTGTCTGCTTGGAACTGGTTTGTGGGGTCCTTGTGTAGGCACTCTGCAGTGAACCGGTTCTCTTAAATCCATGTCATGTGTAGAAGCAGCCAGAAGAGAAAAAAGAAAGAAAGAAAGAAACATTTTAATTTACTGATATGAAACAGAAAAATCAACTCAAACACATTAAAAGTAATCACTCTGTACATCAGTGTCCATGCTTAATCAATATTAAGTAACAATTGAATTGATACAAAATACAGAATTTCTGAAAGAACTGTACATGGTATGACACCTGTACTGTTTTCTGAATTTAGCACCAAAAATATATTGAAAAGAAGTTCTAACATTGAAAACAGATTTTTCATTACAGTTCTGTGTTATTGCCCATTGGCAAACAAAAGGCTTCTGATCCCACAAAGCCAAAAAGTTTAAAGATAGCCACCCCGTTCTATAGGCTACTCACATTTACAATCATGGCAACATCACCACAATTGCAAATCCCCTCCAAAATCCATGCGGCCAGCCAAGCAGCTATACAAGCAGGGGAGTTCTGTGGTAGTTGTGGGTGGCAGGATGAAAGGTCCATTCCTTTCCCACAAGTATGCCACAGTGACATAAAGAGATAATGTATTCATGCTACTACTCATCATGCCAGCCTTCAGCATTCCACTCACCAACATTAAAAACTCCTTTGGTAGTAAACATACAGGGTTTTTCAATGTAAAAACATCAATACAAACAGTAAATAACATTTTTAATCAAGAAAATGCAGTTTTGTGCCAAAAATACTGTTCTGAACAAAAATACTGTTCTGAACAAAAATACTATTTTGTACAGAATACATTTCAAACTGCTTAAATACTCCATAGTCCAGGATTGTTCTTGTCGTGGTTTTGAGACATGCAAAAAACAATGTTTTTGTCCAATATTTTTAAATATTTTAAACTGTTTTTCCTTCTATCCTTTGAGTTGATTGGAGGAAAGGCATCTGAGGAAGACAGGCACCTGAGATGATATAGATCAGAACCAAACAAAGGAAATTTGAACTGTACAGGCATAGTTCATTTTCCATTCCACTGGTCATGAGAGTTGCGTGAGCAGTTGCTAACAAGAAAGTTTACCTCTCCTGTGCTTTCTGAGCCACTAATCTTGAACTGCCAAGCTAGAGTCAAACTGTCTAGCAAAGACTGTGTGTTTATGTGTCTTCAAGTCACCTGGTGACTTACGGTGATATCATAGATTTCACTTCTGGAATCAGATGGGATCTGGTGCCTTTCTGATAGTGAACATCTCCCGTCTCCCCCTCCCCCCCCCCCCCCCCCCACAGCAAAGCCTACTAAATTGTTACCATTTGGCTGGGCTGCCAGAACCCATTTCTCTGAGAGCAGGGGTCACAACTATTGCAGGCACTTGGAGTTGGGAAAAGAGCCTTGATAAGGCATATTTCAATCAAACTGTTTTTTAAAAAATCAAAGTTCAATCAAGTACTCAGTTTCTTCCTAATCTTCTGTTTGGATTGTTACAAACATAAAACAGCAATTCCCTTTTTGCATTCATAATCTAATCTGTCTAGAAACTTCCCATGGCCATAAGTACTTCTGCATACCCTTTGCTGAAAGAAATAGAGATCCCCATATGGACCTGTTCAATTGAATGAAGACAAATCCACAAAAATGCTTTATAAGGCTGATTATCTGACATTTTCAAACCTCTTAAATAAGTATTTCTAGCCATTAAAAAATTTTTTTTCACCAGCTTTTGAATAACCAGTATGTCAAATTTATCCTTAATAACTTCGACAAGTTAATGGGCTTTATGAGCATGTTTGTACACAAAACTATGGAATTCCACATCTCACATATGTTTCTCACTCTTAATAGTAAATTAACATTGATATCTTTGTAATGGGAAAAAAAAGAATTCTAATTTGGAAGACTTTATGGTTTTTTCAAGTACTTTGTTTTCACTTGGTCATGAATAAATCATGGTTGAGAGTGTTGCTGTGACTAACGTTGGAGCTCCTTGATGAGTTTGAATAGCATTTGCTTAATTTAAGATATGTGGCCTGGATTCTCAAGAAGCTGATTTGAATTAAGATGGTAGTTCAGTGATAAGCAAAATAAGGTTCAAAATGAACAGTTTAAGAAGAAGGGCCAAGTAATAAAGGAAAGATGAGGACAAAGAGGAATTGTGGGATTGTTCTGATACATGTAAAAAGAAATCTGTTAATTCAGTGACTATAATAATAAGCGTAAATTAAAGTATAGTACAACACAAAGTTATTAAGAGATGAGAATAATATGGCTGAAAGAGATGAAATAATATGAAGGATGTTTACAAGGTTTGGAGAAGCAACAAGGGTCTTCATAAGGCTTCAAACTGGTAACAAAGTAGTTGGCAGATGTGTTTTTTAGGATGCACCACTGAAAAGTACCTTTCACCAGTAAGATGTCAAATGGTTACATGTAGAGGCAATTGTTAGGGAAATTTTCTTTTAAAAAAGAAAAGAAAGAAAAAGTATTTTAAAAACAAAGCACAGCAGATTTCTCACATATGGTAGGAGAGATCCATTTGGCAGAAGGAACATTGAGCTTAAGTAACAAGCAGCAGTGTCAGTCTTGAAGTTTCAAAAGGTTTATTAAAAAGAACTACATTTCTAGATGGGAAAGCTGGGGTCTAAGTGTTGAACTCTAGATGGAGAATCGCCGTAATTTCCATCTTCCGTCTAAGAATAATGGAAAGGCTCAAACTTACTGCATGCTGCACACAGCTCTTATACACTCAACACTTAGACTGTTCACAAGGTTAAAAAAAGCTTTTTAAACAAAAGATGAAATCTATTTTGTTGACGTGGACAAAAATATCATTTTTTCATGATATGGTTGTTCAACAGAAATGTGGTCCTTCAGAAACCTTCCTCCCAAGTCTTGGAGGGCAATCAAGGAAGTAAAACAGACTTTGGACCTAGGTCCAAAAACTGACTTGAAGCTAGTGGACACGACAAAAAGATATTTCAAAGAAATTTAGCATACCACCACATTTGGAACAAGGAGTACAATGTTTCTCCTTATTCTGCAGTCATATTTTCAAGTATCAAAAAAGGGGGACAAATCTCTAGAAACTGAGCTCATATGATACAATAGAATGTGCAGTTCACCTATGAGGCTTTCAACTTCTTCCCCTCCATAGAACTTTGGGGAAATAATGAGTATTTTTCTACAGGCATTTATCTGAGAGGGCACTGTTTACATTGGTGACAGCCATAGAAGCATTAACAATGCTTATAAAAGAAACCCATCCCACTCAGCAGAGATCCAGGCATGCACTCTTCTACTTTGTATGACCACCTTTTAAACAGTCATTTGATTTTTCCCTTGGGACACAGTTCTACAACCTCATAAATTTCAGTATTAATTAATGTTCCCTCATGTACAGAATCCCATACGTCTTTCCTTTCTCTTTGAAGCTCAGGGGGAATGTTCATTATCTCTATCTGTCTTGCTCACCATTTCATACAGATCTTTTCAATGCGCCTTTGACTCTAGCTTTTCTTTTGCCTTTTCCAAATGAGTTGAAAAGAGCATAATCAAATTAGGACATAATAATGAGGCAACATGCACTGTGGGTTTCATCTGACAAGACAAATTTCTCCAAAGGGCAGCTGGAACTGTGATTGATGAGAAGACAGGACTCAGAAGTATGGGGAGGGAGTTGACTTTAATGATAATTGTTCTATTAAAAAGCAGAAATGGGACTCTACTTATGTGCATTGAAAAAAAAGGAAAGGAATTAAAATGGGGGGAAAAACCACTGTAATTGCACTGTTGGCTGCTCTGATGATTATGAGATTTTCCTTAAATACACTTTTATGTCCAGTAATATCTGAAGCTTAATGGGCATCGAGAAAGAAGTGCTCAACTGCAGCTCAGGACTCAGACTGTAGGGCTCTTTGTTATCCTTGCCCATTTTAGATCACCTGTCTTCTCTCCATATAAAATGGCAATTGCCTCTCTTGGGACAAATCTACACTGGCCACTAAATTTGAGATGGATCCAGATAGTGAATGTTCTGGACTTCCTTCAAAGGCAGTCAGGTGCACCAGGCTACAGCACCACATTAGCATTCACGTGATTCAGCCAAGCCAAAATAGCCTATTTTGACATCAGCATAGGTTCCCATCCACTAGAAAGTAAGATCTTTTCTTGTCCTTAAATGGCTCCAAGAAAATGGCAAAATACCCCTTACATTTCTTGAAGGGCATTTTGTAGCAAACAACAACAACAACAACAACAACAACAAAAACAACAACAACAACAAACAACAGTGCAGAAGTGAGTGGAGCCCTTCAGTTCCCACAATGATCCATCCTTGAACTAAAAGTGCCAGGCCATTTCCAATAGCTCTTACTTTTGTTAATTACAGTGGGCCCTTGGTATCCACTGGAGTTTGATTCCTGGACCTCCCATGACTATCAAAATATGTGGATACTCGTCCCATTATATACAATGGCATAGTAAAATAACGTCCCTTAAATAAATTTCAAACAAGTGCTGGGGAGAGCCTGTGGATTTGTGAAATGGTAGACGGCTACAGCAGGATATGCCTATACATTGGCATAGTGTTTGATGTACAGAAAAATCTAGATTTCCTTTTCCAAATCTATTTTGAGGTGTGGTTTGTTCAGTACTTGGATGTAGACGCCTTGGATATGGAGGACTGACTGTAATTTTTAATTCATTTGGTTTTAAAGGAAGACCACCAAGTATAGAAATAAACAACTAAGGTCTATTAAGCAAGTTTTATCTTTTGGTTCCAAGGCTACAAGTTCCAGTTATATCAAATCCTTCAGAGAAAGAGAATGGAAGGGGTGGATATGGGAAGAGAGATAAAAAAAACATAGATAAAAGAATTTGGGGGGGGGGGGGCAGGGTGAAGAAACATATTCCACTGAAGTATTTAAATGCCCAGCTTTGTATAAATGTTAACACGCATATAGGATTCAATGGGATTTAATTCCTTGTAGAATCAGGGAGGTCACTGATTTAGCTAAATGCAGAGTTTTGCCCTAATAACACCAACTTCATCAAACTCCTTAAAGCATTTGAACCAGTGAATCAGGAGGTCAGCAGAAAGCAGAATTCAGAGGGTAGGAGAGAGAGGAGACAAGAAAAAAGCCAGGAGCAAATAATGTTGTGGAAAGCTTTTCACTTAATTTATCCAAGTAACTAGCAGTGTATACAAAAACAGATTAAACACACAAGTATTGCAAATGAGTTGTAATTGCATCTTGCCTAATATATATTCAACTCTCCACATTTGCTGTTTTAACATCCGCAAACGTAATTATTTGTGGATTTGACATTGCTCTGCCCTGGCTAATTTCCTCCTGCTTGCCAGAACAGAAGTGACTGTGTCTCAGGTTTCTCAGCCCATAAAAATAGGAATGTAGCCCCGGTGGCGAAGTGCATTAAAGCACTGAACTTGCAGACCGAAAGGTCCCAGGTTCAAACCCTGGGAGCGGCGGGAGCGCCCGCTATTAGCTCCAGCTCCTGCCAACCTAGCAGTTCGAAAACATGCCAATGTGAGTAGATCAATAGGTACCGCTCCGGCGGGAAGGTAACGGCACTCCATGCAGTCATGCCGGCCACATGACCTTGGAGGTGTCTACGGACAATGCCAGCTCTTCGGCTTAGAAATGGAGATGAGCACCAACCCCCAGAGTCAGACATGACTGGACTTAACATCAGGGGAAACCTTTACCTTTTTTAGACCAAATTAAGCCCTCCAAACTTTAGCTTGGTCTGTTTCCTATCTCTGTGGGCTAAGGAGCAGGAGGAGCGAGTGCATGGCAGCTGGATGCTACAACTGCCTGCCTCGCCTTCTCTTGAAGCTTGAAAGAAGCATATACCATCTTTCCTTTCCCAGATTCAGCAGGGAAGCCCAAAGACAGCCACTGGACAGAGCAAAGTGAGTGTTGCTTCTTTCAGACTCTTCCAATCTCTATTGAACACTGGGAGCTATGCTGAGAAGGCTGGTGTGAGTTTTGCAAACCTCTCCCACTTCCTGAAGCTGATGCTATCATGTAAATGTGCATACAGCTGCCCCAGCTTTGGGAGGCAGGTGATGGTAGCAATCACCCATTCCTCCTTTTTGAAGCACCAATCAGTCACTTTTCCAACTCCTTAAGACAGGGTTGCTGTAAGAATATGCTTCAGGAGGTGGGTAGCAGTGATAATAACTACCCCCCCCCCCCAAAGGTGGGGTTGTTGTGGGCACACATTCACTCCAGATTCAAGAGGCAGGTGATGGAGACAGCCACCTATTTTCTCCCCAAATTAAACGTTACTGTGTAAATATGGACATGAAGCTGGGCTGCTCTCTGAATGTGCAGTTGGCTTTGGTAAGGGGAATCTAACAGTCAGACATCCATTCTTATGGCTGGCTGCCATCAGGAAAATTTCACAGTTCCACACTTGGCGAGCCTGAGGAACACTCAGGGCCATTGCCTTCACCTCTTCTCTGTTTGCAGTTTCAAGGGGGCCTTATGTCCCTAACCCCCACAAGTGACATACTGTACAATAGAATAAAACAAAGGAATGTCACAATGTTCTTGCATCTCACTTCAAAACACATACAGATCACTTGGTTGTGAGAAAAAAAACAACCATTTACTAAACAGTTCATCTCATTTCAATCCGTAGCAAGTCTCTTCAGCCCCACATCCCCAATATTCTTTACTTTGAATTTTCTTCAATTGTTTCCCAAATCCCAGTTTTTCAACTTTTTCCTAGAAATTCTTTTGCCAGGGTTTGCTGTGTGATGCCTTTCCTTGATCTTAATATCTTTTTTTCTATAAAAGTCCCTGTGTGTCATTTTTGGTACAAATGAACCATATGCAAATGTTGTACAGAATCAATCTCCATTTATGTATTTAAAACATTTATATTCCACCCTTCTCACCCTGAAGGGGATTCAGGGTGGAGCACAACATATATATGGCAAACATTCAACGGCGGAACATAAAATAAACTATAAAAATGCATAAACACTAAAAACAATTATCTCCACTTTAAAATCAGTTGTTTAATAACCATCTCAATTACTGTCACAGGGGCTTTTTACTGTTTTATTTATCAAGCCTCAGTTAACCCCTTTATTAGAATGGGTCCAGTTCCTTTTTGTATTATTTTTCTGTGGGAGGGAACGTTAATTAAATCCTGTCCCTTTAAGAAACCACCGAAAGACAGAGACTGCAGTCCTCCTCAGCAACTCCTTTGCAGTTTATCACTTCTGGGTGCCTTGGAACCAAGAGGCTGCAATATTTTCCACGTTTAAGCTTAAGGAGACCCAGTCTAAGGTTTAGAAAACTAAGTCAAAGGTTAAGGAGACTCAGTCAAAAGTTAAAAAAAAAAACCCAGTCAAAGCTTAAGAAGCTAAAGGTTGAAGAAATTAAGTTTGAGACTTGGAGAAGCAAGGTCGAAGTATTAAGGTTACAAATCTGCAGACAAAAAGTGACTGAACAGGAGGTGTTAACGGATATTAATGCTAGACAAGAGAAGAGAAAAGAGGCTAGAAAAAAGGATCTCTTGCGAAGAAATCAAGAGAAACTCAGTGACGTTCCAAGCTTCCATATGTTCCTTCGAGTAATTGTTTGTTAGTCAGTTAGCTTTTACTGTTACACCTTTTGTTGTGAGTTTGCAACTCTGTTCTGGCTGAGAATAGGGCACCTGAGGCTGGCTCCACACAGGGAAGAAGACCGCACCAACTCGGGTTTAAAAAACCTGGGATGGGGAAGCCTTCTGTCCCACACCAGGCTGAAAAGCCTGCACCTTCGACAGTGAGTGTCTAAATGCCATCCAGAAGAAATGCCATCCACCTTCCAGAAGAACACCCAGACACCCTAACCCCCTCCCCAAAAACCTTTTAAAATAAAATAACTTACCTGGCCACCATTAATGTGTTGCCAGGGTCCTACTGGCATGTAGAAATGACATGTGAGAAGAAGCAGGGCAAGGAATGGTTTTCCTGCTTTTTCTGAATTAATTCGGTTTGGACATGTCTGGAAAAACTATGGAGCTTCCATATTATGGTCCCTGTCTGGATGGGCCCTGCGAGAATCTGCTCAGGGGACAGAACAATTATAGCTTTTTTCTGTATAGAAAACAACATATTCTGTCCACAAAGCAAAACAGAAAAATATTAATTCTGTTTAAAATTATTTTCTTTGCAGAAAATAAAGGTTTCTGTGAAAAATAATCACATGTGATTTTCTGGCAAAATAAGTTCCAAACAGTAAACTAGGATTCTTCTTATCAGAATTTTCAACACTTAAAAACATATTTTTGACCAATTTATGAATATTTTAAAATATTCTTTCCATCCCTAATTGTACTTTGCTCATCAACTGGGTGAAAATTTTGTTCACATTATTCCTGTGGAAAAATGTATCCAAATGTCTTCACAAGTGAGGTGAAAATAATGTGAGATTTTTGAAAAATGGAAAGTGAGAAAAAGCAAGGTCAACAGATTTATCCATATCTAGTTACAACCTATGCCTTATAATATCTGCTTCTGCAGTCCATAAATTTACATAAATCCATAAAGCACCATAAATTGGTGTCTGTAATCTATAAATTTGTACATCTCCATAAATTGCACTCAGGTTGTGCACTCAACTAGGCATTCAGAGGATCTTGTACCAGAATATTTTATTGTATGAATACTTGAAAGAGAAAGTTACTTTGATATGACCCACTTCAAAAAATTAATCATGTGTTATCAACCAGGAGTGGCTAATTTCATAACAAGCATTTGATTCATGCACAGTGGGGGAGGAAGGGAGTGACACATTATAATGTGAATTAACTTTCTCTTCCAGTTTCTCTGCTGTCTTTAACAAAATATTTTTCACCTCAGATTCTTTGCCAGACTAATATCTTTAAAAGACATTATATTCTCTTTAACAAAACATTCTAGAAATAAGGACAAACTCCTGCTCAGAAAGAATTTGAAAAACTCTAGCCTGAGAATCTGGCCATACATTTTACTTTCCCTGATTCATGATCACTCTTGTAAAGCAGAAGTGAAGAGAGCAGATATTTTTTCCAGCTTTTGCCTTAGGAAACACAGCACCTTTATTTGACAAAAATCTAATTAGTCATTAAATATTTCTTCCTCTAAATCCTAAGCCATATTCTGTGACTGGATGCCTTTACACAAGGTTTTCTATAAATCCACCCTTTCTAAGTTGCTCGTTGCAGACTAAGAATAGATAGTTTCTTATTCTTTAGTACAAGATGGAGAATGAGGATACCGTAGCCAAACCAATTAGGTGAACCAGTTTCTCCTTTGCCTCCCTTTTAACTTCTGTGCCAGATGTTAACTTGTGATTTTTTTCCCATCGGTTAAAAACAGAAGATAGGTACATTAAGTTCTCAGGAATAAATGTGAAGTCCACAACAAACCTGAGAATCAAGGTCTCCTGCAGGGTTTCCATATCCTTTTATTTCCTCATTTACTTAATAATGCCACAGACCTAGTAAACACTGCAAAAGTAGAAGGCCATTTATGCTGTGCTGTGCCCATAAGACCATGTGTTGTGTTACTGATATGTGCTGAGAAAGCACACTGGGGGTGTGGATTTGTCAAGGCAGAAATCAAAGAGGACGGCAGGAATTAGAGGCAGTGGGAGACTATTTTTATTTCCAGTAATATGATTTATTGATGTGTATTGCTCAAGGCAAGAACAAGATTAATCTTATTAGACTTGAACCCAAAAAAGCTGTAAAGCAATGATCCTTAAAGTTTGAGGGAGGCGTCCCTGGGAGGTGTAAACAGCTTCATACTTTGGTATCAGCGCCTCACAGTCTGAGTATGTGTGTTGATTAGGTTCAAACTCCTTGTATACAACTACTATCACTGTATTCCAAAAAATAAGCCCAGGGCTTCGTAAACAGGTGTATGGAAAAAGGACTTCATTTTATTCTCATATTGCTCATTTCCCAAAATGTGTTAGACCAAAAGCCTCAGAGATTAGAAATTTTTTAATTTCCAAGGTCAGCATCATATGTATTCATTCATAATTTGTTCCATCTCAATTCAGTGTTCAAGTGCAGCTTGTTTTTAAAAAGTATGAAAATTCACATTTTGAAACAATTAAATACATACGGTATATACTCACGTGTAAGTAGACGCAATTATGTCAAAAATCTGACCCTCCAAAATTGATTTGACTTATACACAGTAATAATGCTTTGAAAGTAGCCGATCCAAACATAATAAAAGAAATGCCAGTTTCCACTATCATTACCACACATACCCAGATGCATTCCTCATGCCTCAGCAGGTCTTTTGGGGTCTCTTGCCAGTGCATGAAGGATGTGGGCCAGCAGCACCTCTGTTACAGAGCAATGTTTGGATGAAGTCAGTAGTTCCGCTAGCCATAGCCTCCTGTAAAAGAAATGCCAATTCCCATACACACAACACGCAAACTCTCTCCATGCCTCAGTGGGGCATATTGGAATTCCCTACTGAAGCATAGACAGTATGGGGATGGTGCTTTTGTTACAGAAGATGTTTGAGTTGGAGTAAGTAGTCCAGCCAGCCATAACCTCCTGTAAACAAAGTACCAATGTACACACACACAAACACACACACACTTTGCAGTCGCCTGTTGAGACTTAATAATAATAATAATAATAATAATAATAATAATAACAACAACAACAATAACAATAATCATCATAATAATAATTTTATTTCTTACCGACCTCTTTTCATGGCTCGAGGCAGGTTACAACATTGCTATAACACATAATCAAAGCACATAATCATTTAAAAACACTTCGTAGAATAAAAGTATTAAAAATATTTTCATAAAATACATATTAAAATACACAAAACAAATATTAGACATAGAATGTAAATTTTAAATTCATCATTAAAACTGTCTGGTAGACCTGCTGGAAGAGATAGGTCTTCACTTGTGTCTTAAATTCTGACAGCTGATCTAGCTGTTGAAGCTCTACCAGCAGGTCATTCCACAGTTGTGGGGCGGCCGATGAAAAGGTCCTCTGGGTGGTGGTTGCCAGTTGGGTTCCAGCAGGCTGGAGCAGAAGCCCCCCAGAGGACCTCAGTGTTTGGGGCAGATTTTATGGGAGAAGGCCTTAGAGGACAATATGAACACTTTAGCTTTGCCGGGAAACTAATTGACAGTCAGTGGGGTGACTTTAGGATAGGGCTGATATGCTCATTCCTAGATGTTCCTGTAAGCAATTTGGCTGCTGTATAGTGAACCAACTGAAATTTCCAAACTTACTACAAAGGTAGCCCAATGTAAAGTGCATTGCAGAACTCAACCTTGAGGCTACCAGAGCATGCACTACCATCTTTAAGACTTCCAAATCTAGGAAGGGGTGGGGAAGAGAGGTGCTTTTTTTAAAAGTAGGAAATGTTTTAGTTGAGTAAGCATTTCAGATGGCATAGCCTCTTGTAAAAGAAGCACCAGTTCCCCCTCCACTCCCCCCCCCCTCTGGACACACATACTTTCCATGCCTCAGTGAAGCTCTTTAGAGTCATATTGTGTGTGTTGAGGGGGGATGGAATACTCTGGCCAGCTATCAGCCACACTCTAAAGTGAAATATCTAGTCATAGAGAGTGTGTGTGAAGGGGAAATACAGAGCTTCTTTTACTGGACTGTTCCCTTATTTAAACATTGCCTCCTGTAACGGAACACTTTTTCCCTCCTTCACTATCCATACCTCATCACGGGATTCCAAAAAGCCCAATGGAGGCAAGGAAACTTGGGGGAGGGCTTAGTTACAGGAGGATATAGTTCATCACACCATAAGCCTCCTGTAAAAAGAAATGCTTGCCTGCCCTTTCTATGCCCAACAGGGAATGCCCAGAGCCCTGCTATAGCATGCCTCTAAGTTGTACCCTTAACCTAACCATGGGTCATATGGAAATCCATAATTTTGGCCCCAAAATCTGCCCATAAAATCAACGTATACGTTAACATATATAGTACTTTTAGCATTTTTCAAGCCTTCTTTGTAAATAAGATGAAACAAAACACTGTAAATCATATCACAACATGAAAAATGACAGATAACTATGTTTTGAGTGGTGGAACCTAATCCAGAAGGTATGGGGTAGGACGACTGATGCAAAGTCTAAAGTATTCCCTATCAGGCTAGGAACATGAGAGAAATGAAATCCTTCTGTTCATTACAGACTTAGTTTTTTGATAATAGCAAACATCCAGTGAGATAAACCATCTGGTATTCTTTCTGGATTCATCAGAGCACAGAAAGAGAGGTGAAACATCTGTGACTCTTCTGACCTTGTCTAGAAAAGCACTGTTCAAAATTGTGCTGAGTCTGTCTCTTCAGACAGCTTTGGGCTAAAAGTAGATCACTATGCGAATGTTCCAAAGAGTTATGATTCCATTTCATTTATGAAATACAAACCCTGAGGGTAGAATAAGAATATATTCAAGCCATCTGGGAGTTAGCAAATAAAAGCAAAGACAGTTCTCCCATATCTAAGGAAGATGATCTACTTTCAACAAACTTATCTAATCTCCAGTCTGTTTTCAAGATATTCTTTGAAGCAGCTCTTCTTTCTCACATACTGTATCGCCAGTCAGTGGTGATTGATAGTAGCTCTTAAGAGTCCTCACACCTAAATCAATGCAGACACATTTTCACTCTAGGATATTGATCACTCTTTGATTATCCCCAACACAGGAACAGGGAGAGGCCACTTCAATCTCTACTTTGCTTCATCATAGGGTGCATTTGTCTGCAGCTGCTCTGCACTTCTTGCACAGTTAGTCATTGAATATTAGCAAAGTTGGCTTTGGCGGCAAAGAAGAAAACCAAAAGAGGTTTTCTAATTTTATTTTATATCTACTATTGTGAATGGCTGCAGGATAATTCTCAGATGCAGATATAAAATAAAATGTGAGATAGAAATGTTGTACAAGTTTTAATTGGGACAGTTATGTTCAAAAATGACTACAGTTTACCAGAAGTTGGGACCTTGTGATACCCAAAGCATCTGGCGAATCTGTTTGAATTTCATTCCAGAATTTAAAGGAGTTATTCAAGAAGCCACACCCTATCATTAAGCAAAATAGATTCATTATCCCATTGACATGAAAGCCTCTGGTCACTATAATACTCAGCAGAAACATCACCTTCTGCTTGTTTTTGTAGGAATGTCTCATTTGCTCTAGGATAGCCACTCTCAGTCATAAATGACTTAAATTGGCTTAGGATTCATCCAAATGTGCATCTCTTGTTTTTGCATAACCATTGCTGGCCAGGTTGTTTCGTCAGTGGTTTCGCATGCTCCCAAATAGACACAGACAAAAGCCCTGGAGAGTTGTAACATCTAATAAGCATGTGAAAGCATGCGGTCAACGGATTCCCAGGGAGAAGCGCAACAGGTGTCTTGCAACCCTGGAGAAGGTTAGGTGTGGTAGCCTCCATGGCATCCCCTCCGGGCTGAACGTCCTGCTGCTTAATGCCAGATCCGTTAGTGGGAAATCATCAGTCATCCAGGATCTAATCCTGGATGAGCAGGCGGATCTGGCTTGCATCACCGAGACCTGGCTTGATGAGCTGGGTGTGGTAAATCTCACCCAGCTTTGTCCTCCAGGTTTCGGGGTGCATCAGCAGCCCAGGCCCGGAGGGCGGGGATGTGGGGCTGCGGTGGTCTTTCGGCAGTCCATCGCCCTGGTCAGATGCGCTGTTCCGCAATTCGCTGGGTTTGAGTGTCTCCACTTGAAGGTGGGTACCCAGGACAGTTTGGGGATTCTGCTGGTGTACCGTCCACCCCGCGACACAGCAGTCTCCCTACCTGAGCTAGCGGAGGTGGTCTCCAGCGTGGTGTTGGGTTCCCAGCGCCTCATGGTACTGGGTGACTTCAACATCCATGCTGAGGCCACCTTGACAGGTGCAGCTCAGGATTTCATGGCCGCCATGACGACTATGGGACTGTCACAAGTGATATCGGGTCCCACTCATCAAGTTGGACATACACTCAACCTGGTTTTTGTTGCGGGCGACGGTTTGGTCAGAGTGGAAGAGCAAATTATTATTCCATTGTCATGGTCTGACCATTATCTGATCAGTTTAAGACTCACCGTGTCCTCAAACCTCCGCAGGGGTGGTGGACCCACTAAGATGGTCCGTCCCAGGAGACTTATGGATCCTGAGGGATTCCTGACGTCTCTTGGGGTTCTGTCTGCTATGGAGGCTGACGATCCTGTCGATGCCTTGGTCGCTCGCCATAATAGCGAGATGTCCAGGGCAATAGACACGATTGCTCCCGAACGTCCCCTCTCGCTGCGTGGAGTTGCCCCGGCCCCCTGGTTCACTGGGGAGTTGGCGGAGATGAAACGTACGAGAAGGAGACTAGAGTGCCGCTGGCGGATAACTCGTGATGTATCTGACCGAGCACGGTCTAAGGCCGCTATTAGAGCCTATTCCGTGGCGTTGCGGGCAGCCAGGAAGGTTTTCTCGACTGCCCGCATCGCGTCTGCAAGTAATAGATCTTCAGAGTTGTTTCGGGTCGTCGGGGAGCTCCTCCACTCTTCTGGGGATGGGGGGGCACCTGACATCTCGGCAACTCGGTGTAGCGAGTTCGCTCACCATTTTGCAGATGAAGTCGCTCAGATTTGTTCCGACTTAGATGCCGGCCTTGATGCATTGGCAGGTGAGGTAACCGAGGCATCTGTCTGTTCGACCCTGTGGGATTCGTTTCAGCTTGTGCAGCCTGATGATGTGGACAAGATTCTTGGAGCGGTGAGGGTGACCACCTGTGCCCTGGATCCTTGCCTATCTTGGCTTTTAAAACAGGCCAGTGGGGGGTTAGTTGATTGGTTTGTGTCTATAATCAATGCTTCTCTGGCGCAGGGCAAATTTCCATCTAGCCTCAAACAAGCTGTGGTTAGGCCGATTTTGAAGAAGGCCTCTTTGGATTCGACTGACCTCCGCAATTATAGACCAATCTCTAACCTCCCATTTTTGGGCAAGGTCCTGGAGCGGGTGGTTGCTTCTCAGCTCCAGGGTTTCTTGGAAGATACGGAGTTTCTGGACCAATCGCAGTCTGGCTTCAGGCCTGGTTTCAGTACCAAGATGGCTTTGGTCGCCTTGGTGGATGACCTCCACAGGGAACTGGACAGGGGGAGTGTGACCCTGTTGGTTCTCTTGGACATCTCAGCGGCTTTCGATACCATCGACCATCGTATCCTTCTGGGACGGCTCTCTGGGATGGGCCTTGGGGGTACTGTTCTACAATTGACCTGTGGGGTCCCGCAAGGTTCTATTCTGTCCCCCATGCTTTTCAACATCTACATGAAACCGCTGGGAGAGGTCATCCGGAGTTTTGGAGTACGGTGCCATCTCTACGCGGATGACACCCAACTCTACTACTCTTTTCCACCTAAATCCAAGGAAGCCCCTCGGATTCTGGACCAGTGCCTGGCCGCTGTGTTGGCCTGGATGAGGGCGAACAAGCTGAGACTTAATCCTGACAAGACAGAGGTCCTCCAGGTCAATCGTAAGTCTGATCGGGGTATTGGGTGGCAACCTGTGCTTGACGGGGTCGCACTCCCCCTGAAGGCGCAGGTCCGCAGCTTGGGGGTCCTCCTGGACTCGGGGCTGACTCTTGAGGCTCAGGTGTCGGCCGTGGCCGGAAGGGCCTTTGCACAACTAAAACTTGTGTGCCAGCTGCGACCATACCTCGAGAAGTCTGATCTGACCACGGTGGTCCATGCCTTAGTTACCTCTAGACTGGATTATTGCAATGCGCTCTACGTGGGGCTGCCTTTGAAGACGGTCCGGAAACTACAATTAGTACAACGTTCGGCAGCCAGGCTTTTAACTGGAGCGAATTACAGGGCACATTCTACGCCTCTGTATAAGGAGCTCCACTGGCTACCGTTTACTTTCTGGGCCCAATTCAAGGTGCAGGTTATTACCTACAAAGCCCTAAAAGGTTTGGGACCCACATACCTTAGAGACAGCATCTCCCTCTATGAACCCACACGTTCTCTTCGCTCATCGGGGGAGGCCCTCCTCTCGCTTACACCACCTTCTCAGTTGCTGTTGGTGGGGACGAGAGAGAGGGCCTTCTCCGTCGTGGCCCCCCAACTTTGGAACTCGCTCCCCAGGGAGATCAGGCAGGCCCCTACCCTCCTCTCCTTCCGGAAGAGCCTAAAAACCTGGCTCTTCAAAAAGGCCTTCGACGATTAACTATTAGGTTGAACTATCTGCCCATCCAACTACAGGTCCTTTCTCCCACTATTATTTTGCACTTTATTGAGAAAACTACCTCTCCCATTTGATATACTTTGCACTTTGGCCCAGATCCTTGTTTTACTCTTCTGCTTTTAATATTTTATGCTATATGTTGATTATTATGATGGTTTTATTGATATTGATGTTTTATTGTTGGTATAATTGTTTTATCATTTTATTGTTGTATGTTTTCGGGCTTGGTCCCCATGTAAGCCGCTCCGAGTCCCCATTGGGGAGATGGGGCGGGGTATAAAAATAAAGTTATTATTATTATTATTATTATTATTATTATTATTATTATTATTATATAAAAATACACACAAAAATTCCCATCTTGAATATGAAAAATGAGAAAATGGTTAAATGCTATTTTTTATTTTGCATTTCTGGAGGGTTTGCCAATCCATAATTTGCAAAATCATGAATTAGCAAGCATATTTTTATGTTCAAGCATATGCAATTTCTTGGGAGGAAACAAGGTTTTTTGCAGTACAGACATTTTCAGTATATCAAAAAGTAGAAAATATGCTTGAAATATGTGTAAAATATCTTATAATCTTTATAGGAAAATGAGACTTTGGAATTAAATAAGAGAATTAAATTCTCAAGAATTAAATAAGAGAAGATTTCTCTCTGTGTCATTCAGTAAGTGCAAAAGAGGGAAGAAAGAAAAAGATCACTTTTTAAGTATCAAAATTAGTTTTGTATATTATCAACCCTCACCCAACCTTCATTTCAATTCAGCACTAAATAATACTCAATATTTCCCATCTCTTCCCCTTACTCTAAAATACTATTTCTTCTCCTTAAAATGCTTCTCCCTCTTTGCAATACCTAGCACACATCACCAGCATAAAAAATGCAAATTGCAGCAATAAGTACTGGCCTTTATTTAATAAGATAATACCTCATTGAAAATGAACATTGGAAATAGAATTGTTGATTCACAAACATGCCTGAAGTATAATTTCTGTAAGGTAAATTCACCTGTTCAGCTGGGGGGAAACACTGGAAGAAAAATGTGGCAGACAAGGATGACTGATGTCAGTGGGTCAGTAAATCCACTTTGAGATAAGTCAGAATTCAGAATGAGTGCTCCAGTGTACTGAACTGTATTCTCAAAATGAGATCAGCACCATGGACAGTCCATTTTAAACGTTAGATTACACCATGAAGTGGAGTCAGTCCTCTAACCACTATTTATCAGAGGAATCTAGAGTAATATATGAACACAAGCAATTATCATGATAGGTTAATGTGGCGATCTGGCACTAGAAAGAGCTAATAAAGATATTAATCTAGCCAACCCAAAAGTAATTGCTTAAATAATTACAAAAATAATTGCTTCTATGAGTGGCTGTCAGGAGATGGTTCCTCTTTGTCCTTTATTCAAAAACTTCCATTGTTCTCCTAACAGTGAGGAGAAAGCTGCTAATTTCTGTGAGTCGTTTTCTCCAATATATTGCTCACTAAAGTAGACTGTGCATATAGGCAATGATTGAATGAGTGATGCCTACAACAGCTTTATAAGACAAAGTGATTAGTTTGTGGTTAATGATTTATATCACCTTGGCTCACAGGGCACATACCAAGGTAGTCAGCAAATCACAGCATTTACTGTTTCATAGTAGTAAAAAGAATTGCTTTAGATATCAGCAATTCAGCAAAGGATGCCATAGAAAATAAAGGCCAGCAATGCAGGAAGTTTTGAAGAAAGCTAGTTGGGGTAAGATCTGGTTTAGAATGAGATATAAGAGAGAAAATGAAAGAACTCAGATATCTGTGGAGGCAATTTCACCAACTTATAGCCACAGAATATAAACACAGTAAGACGAATGAAACAGTAACTCCAGCTTTCATTATTTGCAGCCCCAGACAACTAAGGAAAGCATAGAAAATACTTCTTCACAGAATTCATGAAGGCTTATTCATATCTCAAATGAAGGTTGTGTGAATTAGAAAAAGGATTATAGTACGATTAATCCAGAGCAGCTAGTTTCACACTTCACCTGAAGTAAAGAGATGGACCTGCTGCTTGTTTAATTCAGAAGGCTTGTTTAATTCAGAAGTGTGAATGAATACTTAGTATGTCAGAGGCAAAAAAAAACCTCATTAATTTTATTTTTGCAGAGAGAGACAGAAAGAAAATGAATTGCTTTCCCCAAAGTTTACCTTTACTTCTTGTTGAAAATGTAGTAATAGGAAATATAAGGTAGAAAAAAAGAGAAAAGGACAGAAGACGGGAAAGGACAGAGGAGGGATCCAGATTTCTCAGCTCATAGGAAGTATTTGAGGTAGTAAACTCAGAACAAGACAAAATATTAGTGATACTGTTGTTTATGCTAACAGCACTTTATGTGAAATAGTTTATTGCTTGTTGTGGGTTGGAAAAACAATGGGCAAGGAGCCATATCTCCAGCTACCATGCAATAGAAGAAAATTGACCAGTCATAGGAATCATAGAATCATAGAATAGTAGAGTTGGAAGAGACCTCATGGGCCATCTAGTCCAACCCCCCGCTAAGAAGCAGGAAACCGCATTCAAAGCACCCCTGACATATGGCATATAAAATGACATATGACATATGGAATATAAAATGTGCTGTGCTGAATTTGACCACAGGTTTGTCCACTATAGCATTCTTTTCCCACAGAACATGGGTGCAATTGCACCCTCTTGATCATGTTCCCCAGCAATGGTTACTGCTTCTAATGCTAGAAATAAAATCAAAACTAGTAGCCATTCATATACTTGCCCTTCATGGATTTGTCTAATTCTCTGTGAAAGCAATCCCAGTTGTTGATAATGTAACTAACAATTGTTACTATTCCACCAGTATCATCATAACAGTTCCTTATTGGGGTGTGTATATTTCTTCTCTTCCTACCAGCATTTCATACATGTTTTAGACATGATAACCAAGATCAAGAGACTCATGTTTGTCAAGTAGTGATATTTCTTCAGCCTAATAGCTCAATCCTACCATTCCCAAAACCATATTTCTGTGTTTTCAGAGAGTAGAAGAGGTGTTAGTAATGCAAGAAGTTAATTTTCTTTAACTGGAGATATGGTAATACCCACCTGCAGAGATCTTGGTGATAGAAACATCCTTGTAGATGACATCCCTACGGATGGCCTAAAGGAAAATATAGTTTATTTATTTATTTATTTCAATTATTTATACCCCGCCCTTCTCACCCGAGGGGACTCAGGGCGGCTTACAAGTGGCAATTGATACCGTTACACGGATATACAATAAACTAAAATGATTAAAACAGTTAAAACAATCATAAAATAGTCATAAAATAGTCATAAAATACAATATACAAAGTTTAAAACAATGCAAAGTGCTTATGCCATTCATCCACCAGACGTTATACAAGAGCCGTAATATAGACCGAGTCGAAGCCAACACATGCTTATTCTTCAAATGCCTGCATACATAGCCAGGTCTTCAGTTTTTTTCTGAACCCCAAAAGGGATGGGGCCTGCCGAATGTCACTGGGGAGGGAGTTCCACAGCCGGGGAGCCACGACCGAGAAGGCCCTTTCTCTCGTCCCCACCAGCCGTGCCTGTGAGGCGGGTGGGACCGAGAGCAGGGCCTCTCCAGAAGATCTTAAGGTTCTTGTGGGCTCATAGGGGAAGATACGTTCAGACAGGTAAATTGGACTAGAACTGTTTAGGGCTTTGTAGGCCAAGACCAGCACTTTGAATTGGGCTCGGTAGCATATCGGCAACCAGTGGAGCTGGCTTAACAAGGGAATAGTATGCTCCCTGTAAGCCGCCCCAGTTAACAATCTGGCTGCCACCCGTTGTATTAATTGGAGCTTCCGGGCCGTCTTCAAAGGCAGCCCCACGTAGAGCGCGTTGCAGTAATCCAGCCGGGATGTGACCAGAGCGTGGACCACTGTGGCCAAGTCAGACTTCCCAAGGTACGGGCGCAGCTGGCGCACAAGTCTCAGTTGTGCGAAGGCTCTCCTGGCCACCGCCGAGACCTGGGGTTCCAGGCTCAGCGATGAGTCCAGGATCACCCCCAGACTGCAAACCTGTGTCTTCAGGGGGAGTGCGACCCCCGTCCAACACAGGCTGTAACCCTATACCCTGTTCAGCCTTACGACTGACCAGGAGAACCTCTGTCTTGTCTGGATTCAATTTCAATTTGTTAGCCCTCATCCAGTCCGACACAGCGGCCAGACACCGGTTCAGGACCTGAACAGCCTCCTTAGTGACAGGTGGAAAGGAGTGACAGAGCTGGACATCATCTGCGTACAGATGACACCTCACCCCGAAACTCCGGATGATCTCTCCCAATGGCTTCATGTATATGTTGAACAACATGGGGGACAGTATTGAACCCTGCGGGACCCCACAAGTCAATGGTTGTGGGGCCGAGCAGGTGTCCCCCAATGACACCATCTGGGATCGACCCTCCAGGAAGGACCGGAGCCACTGCAGAACAGTACCTCCGAGCCCCATCCCAGCAAGGCGCCCCAGAAGGATACCGTGATCGACGGTATCGAAGGCCGCTGAGAGGTCCAGCAGAACCAGCAGGGACACACTCCCCCTGTCCAGCTCGCAGCGTAGATCATCGACTAAGGCGACCAAGGCTGTCTCGGTACCATGCCCCGACCTGAAGCCAGACTGTGCCGGATCCAGAAAATCAGTGTCAACCAAGAATGCCTGGAGTTGTGCAGCTACCACACGTTCCATGACCTTGCCCAAAAAGGGGAGATTGGAAATAGGCCGAAAGTTCTCCAATTGAGTGGGGTCCAGTGATGGCTTCTTCAACAGTGGTTTGATCACAGCCAATTTGAGGCTCGCTGGAAAAATGCCTTCCTGAAGGGAGGCATTCACCACCACCTTCACCCACTCGGCCAAACCCCTCTGGCTTCCTTTATCAGCCAGGATGGGCAGGGGTCTAGGATGCATGTGGTAGCCCTCGCCTCTCCAAGCACCTTGTCCACATCCTCGAGCTCAACCAATTGAAAAGAATCCATCAAAATGGGACAAGAAGATGCTCGTGTTACATCCCCGGAGACTGCCGTTAATATGGTGTCAAAGCCAGAACGGATCAAAGCAACTTTGTCCGCAAAAAACCGAGCAAATGCTTCACAGCGGGCTGCCGAGATGTCAGGGATCCCATCTTGAGAGATGGGATTTAACAAACCTCTGACAACCCGAAACAGCTCCGCCGGACGTTTTTTTGCAGACGCAATATTAGCTGCCAAGAAAGCATTCTTTGCAGCATCTATTGCCGTGGCATATGTCCTTAGGTAGGAACACAGCCGTGTTTGGTCTGATTCGTTCTGCTTCGAATGCCACACACACTCTAGTTCCCTCTTCTTTCGCTTCATCGCTGCCAACTCCTCGGTGAACTAAGGAGATGGTTTAACTCGGGTACTCAAGAGGGGACGTTCCGGAGCAATAATGTCTATTGCCCTGGCCACCTCCCCATTCCAGAGAGAGACCAGAGCATCGACAGGATCACCAACCGAGGCAGCAGGAAACTCCCCAAGAGCCATCAGGAATCCATCTGGATCCATAAGCCTCCTGGGGCGGACCATTTTAATAGGTCCTCCACCCCTGCGGAGGTTAGGTGGCGCAGTCAGCCTAAACCTGATCAGGTGATGGTCGGTCCATGGCAAAGGGGCGATGGTAAGCTCCTCCACACTGCCACCTTCCTCCCATCCCTGGCAGAAAACCAAGTCTAATGTGTGTCCCACTCTGTGGGTGGGACCAGATACCAATTGGGACAGCCCCATGGTTGCCATTGTTGCCATGAAGTCCTGAGCTGCACCAGACAGGATGGTCTCAGCATGGACATTGACGTCCCCCAGCACCAAAAGCCACTGGGACTCCAATGCCAGGCCTGAGACCACCCCCGCTAGCTCAGGCAGGGAGACTGTAGTGCAGCGGGGTGGTCGGTACACTAACAGAATCCCTAATCTGTCCCGGTCACCCACCCTCAGATGGACACATTCGAACAAGGTTGACTGCGGGATGGGGCACCTGGTCAGGGGGATGGAATCCTTGTAGACCACTGCAACACCGCCTCCCCGTCCTCCGGATCTTGGTTGGTGCTGCACAAAGTACCCAGGAGGACAGAGTTGGGTAAGATTGACCCCACCCACCTCATCCAACCAGGTCTCCGTTATGCACGCCAGGTCTGCTTGCTCCTCCAAGATAAGATCTTGGATAATTGCAGTTTTTCCGTTTGTAGACCTGGCGTTCAGCAGCACCACCTTTAGTCCGGAGGAACCGCTAGCCTGGGTATCCAAATTTACCATATCAGGAGGCCGTTTTAGATCTATGAGAAATCTTGTTCTCTCCCTAGGCCGAATTAATTTTGGCCTCCCTTTCCCGTATCTCCCCCTCCCCTGAATTACTTCGATGGGGCCCCCCCGGCCAGTGGACTCCCATCCCCCCCTTACAAGGCCCCTAGTTGAAGGCATTGATGCTGATTCCTCCATTGTCTAACAACCAAAAATAGCCATGTTGGCACCATGATTGAGAGGCTTATTAATGGGGGAAGAGGTCACTATGTAGTTGGAAGAAAATTCTCATCTAAGCAATGGTCAGAAAGGTACATTGTAAAGGTGTATCTCTCTGTGTATGTGTCTTCATGTCAACCTGTCCACTTACAGTAACTGTAAGTTCCACACAGCTGTATAAAATCCACATTGAACTGGATCAAATGGCAGTGTGGACTCAGATAACTCAGTTTAAAGCAGATATTGTTGATTATCTGCCTTGATATTCTGGGTTATATGGCTGTGTGGAAGGGACCTAAGTTAGGCAAGGGATATTCAGGGATGGTTTGGCCTCTTCTTTCCCCTCAAATATTAATTCATTCAAATGCTAATCAGGACTGACTCTGTTTAGCTTCCAATCTCAGACAGTATCTGGAGTCTTTAGGGTGTATCATTGCAAATCACTGATGAGATAACAGACTTCATTTCAAATTGTATGGACACACTTTAGAAATCATGTTTTCTAGCATGTGTTTCTTTCTACAGAAGCATGCTTATGCATAATTTTTAAAAGTATTCATTTCGATTGTGTTCATTTTGGAAATATGTGCATGTTTAAAAACTCCTTTTCTATGTGTTTCACTGGCTATGGTCACAAATCTTGCCATGTGAGGATTCCAGATCATAAAACGCATGGCTGATTAATATCCAATTTAGTCAGTGTAGAATAAAGGGAAGTTAAAAGTCTGCTGTAACAGATTACTTAAACATCCATACTCACTACTTATGGGTGCCATGGAAATTCAGATGACTTGATCTAAAAACCCCATGTGATGAGGTGGAAGGTTGCTTTTCATGTATCATTAGAACTTTCAATTGAGTGTACACACACCCAAAAGGAGAGAGAACATTGTGCAAATGTAGCTGCTGTACAATTTTATTCCATTAGTTTAATCATATATGCTCTCTCTCCCAGGTTAGAGTTGTTTTTTGTTTTGTTTTGTTTTTTTGCGGGGGTGGGGGAAGGAATAACCTAATCTTAAGGGAATGATACACATTTCCATCAAGATCTTTTCTGCAAAGTGTTATACGTGTCTGCTGCTAAAAAGAACTATTAGGAATGTATATTTGTTAGGCTAAGTTAAATTGCTACTTCTAATTAGAACAGACTAATTGAATCAATTTGTTAAATGGGTACATCAGCACTTATATAAATAAAATTCAAATGATACAATGGGTCTTATTTACTTAGGAATAGCAATTGGATTTAGGTCTATCATCTTTTTATGTTGGGAGTTGGATCAGTTTTCAGGAGTGCATTTTCACATCATCGAACACCACACACTTACAAATGTACAAAACCCTTGATGTATGGAACACAATCCTACTGATTACCTTCCCACCCCCACCCCCCACCTCACAACAGCATATATATCAAAACACGTATCAAACCATGAGGGGGGACATGGAGTCAGGGACAATGTAAATAAATAGAGAGAACTAAATGCGATAGCAAAGTACACATATTTTGCTTCTAATTTTGTCTAGTGTACCTAGAATTTCATTTAAATGAAAAAGCAAATAAAAGATAAATGTTATGAGACTACAGAAATAATCTAAACTAATTTTCTGCTATAAGGTATGTCTTTTGGCTTATATTTTCCCAACCCATTTCTCCCTAATCATTGTCATGACCTAAATAACATTTTTGTCCTGAAGTTCAAACTTGATTTCATTCTTGGTCATCTCCGTTTGCTATTTCCTTAGCAACTATCAATATATGGCAATAACAGTTCAGACTACTGCAGAGATGGGAGAAAAAAGAGATAGTTATGTTCTCTAATCGTACTTCTGTACATATCGGTCAGATGGCTACTGCTGTCAACTTTTGCTCATACAAAATCACACATTTTTCTTGGGAAGTACAGTATAAGTAAGTCCACAAAAACAGTTGCTTTAAAAGTGATTTTTCTACATCAGGGTTCACCCAATCAGATGAAATAAACTGTTGTAGAGTCACTTCTAAAATGGCAGAATAGCAGAATCTAAGCATATAAAATAGCTCAACAGCTAAAACAAGTCACTTTATTACATTTTAATGTTCTGCAGAAATCTAAGGGATAAAAGGAAGTAAATTTTACACACACACAATAAACCAGTGGATCCCAACCTTTTTCCTCCAGGTGTTTTAGACTTCAGCTCCCACAGTTCCTAACAGCTGGTAAGTTTCTGGGAGTTGAAGTCCAAAATACCTCGAGGCCCAGAGGTTGGGAACCACTGCACTAAACTGATCCATCATATTTGTATCTAAAATATCCACAAATGTTGTCTATACATGTTGTCATGGCTAGGTATGGAAATGAGACTGATTAGATTTACATTTCCAAAAACAGATATTTTGCAGCATCCCAGGACTGGTGACAGAGCGAATACATATTGCCATGAAAAACTGTACATTTGCAAGTCTGACAATGCATTTTGGAGGAGGCAAATTCCCAGGCCAGGAAACCTACCTGCCCTAATTTAATATTGTAAAACACAGAACACAGTTGGTGTCTTTAAACAAGGATTGGCATTCTGCTAGGTGTTTATGTCATTGTAAATCAATTTATGATAATGTAAAGTTGATAATATAAAGGTCTCAGGTTCGAATCTGGGGAGCAGAGTGAGCACCTGCTGTTAGCTCCAGCTTCTGCTAGCCTAGCAGTTTGAAAACATGCAAATGTGGGTAGATCAATAGGTACCGCTCCAGCGGGAAGGTAACGGTGCTCCATGTAATCATGCTGGCCACATGACCTTGGAGGTGTCTACAGACAACGCCGGCTCTTTGACTTAGAAATGGAGATGAGCACCAACCCCCAGAGTCGGATATGACTGGACTTAACATCAGGGGAAACCTTTACCTATACCTAAAGTTGAATTGTGCTGTTATGCAACATTTGTATTCTCAGGAGGGGTTCTACTATTGTGGATCTTGGGCAATGCACCCTTTACAGATATGGAGGCTTTGCATTGCAATATGCAACATTGCACAGGATATCCTTACACACATTGTTGCAATTCACTAGATGAGTTGTCAGAGATATGCGGTATCTACGTGACTCTAAGTTTCCAAATTGCAACCTCTAAAAATTATAGGATTTCACCATAATTCTTGAATATGCTTCAGATACTTCACTAAGATAGAAGAGAAGCTGGTATAAGGCCAGATATTCTTAAGTTGTCTTATCAATAAATTTAAAACTTTGTCCTGCCAGTAATGAGATAACTCCCCCTTTTCCCCTTAAATGAGTCCCTTCAACAGTATTGCTTATTGCAACAATCACATGTGAGAGTTCAGAGTAAAGACTGCAGATGTATACCTGTCCCCTCAGCTACTGAATTGTCATATTTAGTGGGCATATCTATAAAAATATGGGCACATTCAACACACATTTCTTAGTTCTCTGCTACCTGTCACTTCTCTATTTGTGGGATTTCCTCATTGCAGTAGCTGATTACTATAAATTGTCTTGCAAATAATAATAATAATAATAATAATAATAATAATAATAATAATAATAATAATAATTATTTATTTTTCTACCCTGCCACCATCTCCTGGCAGGGACTCGAGGTGGCTACATGGGTCAGAAGCCCTAGATACAAAACAATAAATCAGTTAAAACACATTGCAATACAAAGACAGTAAAATCAACAGTTATACAGTTACCTTAACCAAAACAATACAGTAAATCATAAAAACTCAATTAACATATAAATCAGTTAAAAATAAAAACAGTTAAAATAAAGTAAAATAAAATGGACCACCAGGTTGGTGGAGGGGACGGCATGACGGGGCTACTTAAACTAAAGTGCAATGACATAGTTTTAAAGTGCTTTGGGTCAAAGGACAAAGTGTAAACACTCCAGGACCAAAGGGGAGGGAGACGGCTGGCCAATTTGTTGTGAGAAAAGGGACCTGTATGAACAAAGATGTTATTGATCTGATTTTTAGACATGGGGACTCAGTTATTTAAAGGCGCAGTGAAAAAGCCAAGTTTTAAGCTGGTTTTTAAAGGAAGCAAGGGTGGGTGCCTGCCTGATCTCCCCCGGGAGGGAGTTCCAGATCCTGGGGGCAACTACTGAAAACTACTGTCGTCCCCACCAACCTAACCTGCGATAGTGGCGGGAGCAAGAGAAGGGCCTCCCCGGATGAACGAAGAGATTGTGCAGGTTCATAGGGTGAGATATGGTCCTGAAGGCAGGCGGATCCCAAACCGTTTAGGGTTTTATAGGTAAGAACCTGCACCATGAATTGGGACCAGAAAATAATCGGCAGCCAGTGGAGCTCCTTAAACAGGAAAGTAGACCTCTCCCTGTAATTCGCTCCCGTTAGCAGTCTGGATGCCGAATGTTGAACAAGTTGTCGTTTCCGGGCCGTCTTCAAGGGCAACCCCACGTAGAGTGCGTTGCAATAGTCCAATCTAGAGGTGACTAAGGCGTGGGCCACCGTGATATTGATAATAGTGCCACATTCCTCTTTAGCCAGAATCACTGGAAGGAAATATTTCAGAGTTAGTATATGACTGGGTAAGAAGGTTGTTTTTACCAGGCTGGTCCTGCCATTAAACCATTTGAGGAAGCTGGCTCTAGCAGCATATGCTGAGGGTTGGGGAACTTGTCTTGCATCCCAGTGATACAATAAGACTCATTTGCTTGTTCACTTGATTTCTATAAATGGAATGAGGAGAGTTGCCATTTTGTTTTTGTTTTGGTTTTTTTTGGTTTTTTGTTTTTTTGTTTTTTTGCTGTGGGTGGAAGAATGTCTTTGGTTGGCCTTAACTTCCACTGAATTTGTGATGGCATGAAATGTTCTATGGTTCACCAAAAGCTTTATTCTTTAACTGCAAAATACAATCTCCGACCACCACATCTTTAGAGAAAGTATTGAGTAGAGGAACAGATTAAGGCTAAAATGATATTTGTGAGGATGCCCTCTGTACAGAGAGTAAGAGATCTGAAGCTAATGCTTGGTAACTCTGGATTAGAAATAATGGGGCTTTGTGGGATGAGAAGACCTTTTATCATTTTTTTCTGCTCGGAATTTTTTTTAATGAGCAAAGCTACACCGACCAGAGAGAATCTAATCTATACACATATATTGGAGGGTAGCTATGTATAAAAGAGTCCTCCACCATATTCAGCTGTTAAACAGAATCTTCTATAAAATGTATATGTGCATGGGTAAAGCTATCTCCATTACTGTTGAAGATGGTTGCTATTTTACTTTTATTTTTTAAAATTATTTTCAAAAACTGCATATTCTTTGTTCTATATGTGGTACAAAATAATTCTACCTTTTGGTTGTTATCGTTTCTTATTCTACATATTTCTCCTTTCAGCTAAAAATACCAGGAAAGAGGACAGTAAGCATATAGGAGACTTGGATAGTTAGAAACTGGATGCAGAAAACATTGTAATGTAATCCAGCATATCTCTGAGGTCCTAAACTGAAGTTGCTGCTTGTTATTGAGTTTCTAGTGCTCAGTCAGTAGCTATATTGCTTTTATCTGTGCCTTGAAGTGAATTCAGTTTGAACCATGAAACTTAGAATAACCATAGATATATATCTACATATTTCAGGTGTAATAGTCTTTTTCTCAAGTCTCAAGATGAGGGATGAGATGAGGTATTAAAACTCCAGATACATTGTAAATATATTCAATAAGACAATGGTAATATATTCAATAAGACAATATTTACTGAAGTTATTGGGTAACTGTTTCGACCCAGGGTTAGATTCAAGTTTGGGTCTTTATTCCAGATGTCAGTGAGGCTAAAGGTATGGGGGCATAATCAAATAAAAGTGATTCCAGTGAGAAAAAGCACAACTCAAGCCAATGTATGTATACTTGGGAATAAGAGCCTCTGCTACATGTTTCTATCATGTAAAACAAAGCTCAATTCTCTCAACATCTATCCAGACTTCAAAACACAGCTCTGGTCTATTTAACATATTCCCAGACTCCAAAGTGAAGTTTAATTACACACATCAGCTTCCTAATCTAGTCTATTTTCCAGCTTTGATAACAGAATCATAGAATCATGGAGCTGGAAGAGACCATGACAGAAGAAGTTTTTGGGGTAGATAGGGAACACATGTAAGTCATACTCTGAACATAAGCAGGAGTTTCTGTATAACCCATTACATAATGTAAATTCCTCTGTGTCCTTTACCTCATTGGAAACATACATTTTTTAAAATGATGATAACTGAATTGGTGGGGGAGATTTCACATATGGAGGAATGACTAGCTAAGCTTGTTTTAACCTTTTAAAAATTCTTAGAAGTAATGTTGTGGTTTAAGGATTTAAATATATGTGTCTCCCACTGTTTAGCACTTTTGACCCACACGTGCTACTTATGTATTGCGTTCATAACTATGTCAGTTTAGTTTCAAATAACCTAAAGGGTCAACCTTTGGAACCCACCTTAAAGGGGAGGAAGCCAATTTGAGCAGTTGAGATCTGCTTTGTGAGTGAGTGGGGTTCTACAGAGTGACATGGCTGGCCCCCTTTGACCCCTGAGCCATGAGGCAAGGAGGGGTGGGGACCTTCCACATCATACTAAAACTCCTTGCTTGCCCTCTCCAGTTTAAGGTGGGTCCAGGGGGTATTTATGGTTGGGGAAATGTTGTCACAATAGTGCATGCATGGCATATCTGAATACAGACTGGTTATAGGTCAGTGACTCTCTGTTAAGAATCTATAATTACAATCCAGGATGCCATCTTACATTTTAACTGGTGTTTGCTGTTTTCTTTTTTCTTAAAGGATGATTCCTGCAACAAATAAGGCTTTCGTGGTGAACAACCTGGTTTCTGGAACAGGCTACGACCTTTGCGTCCTGGCCATGTGGGATGACACTGCTACAACGCTCACTGCTACCAACATTGTGGGCTGTGCCCAGTTCTATACCAAAGAGGACTATCCCCAATGCCATTCCATGCATAGCCAGTTCCTGGGGGGAACAATGATTCTCATTATTGGGGGTATCATCGTGGCAACTCTGTTGGTGTTTATTGTCATACTCATGGTTCGGTACAAAGTTTGCAACAATGCTCCGGGAAAGATGGCCAACGTTAGCAATGTTTATTCACAAACCAATGGATCCCAGCCTGTCCAGAATGGGGTCCTTCCACAAGTCAACCCCAAAGTGGTGGTAAGGAATGAGCTAATGGAGTTTAACTGTGAGTCAGCACACAGCAGTATCTCCTCTTCATCAAGCTCTGTGAATAGTCGTGACTGTGATGGCTACAGTCTTCAAAGTGAGCAGGGAACATTGTCCAGTAAATGGAGACCCCCGTCAAGGTCAAAGCACAATAACATTGACCGGCTTATGGGAGCTTTTGCGTCGCTGGAACTGAAGTGTCAGAAAAAGGAGGAGGCAATAGATTCCAGGACTTCAACAGTAGCCCGTCACTCAGACAAGGAGCCACTGCTGGGCCAGCAGGAATCCAAATTCCGTAGCCTCCTCATGTTACCGTTGGAGGGTAAAACTAAACGTAGCCATTCTTTTGACATGGGGGACTTTTCCACCTCACAATGTTGCAATTACCCCAAAAAGATTACAAACATTTGGACAAAACGTAGTCTGTCAGTGAACGGCATGCTTTTGCAATATGATGACAGTGACCTAACTGGGGCAAAGGGGACTTATGGGAGCTCTGAGTGGGTCATGGAAAGCACAGTGTAAATAAGAGTTGTCCTCCACTCTATTCTTAGTCCCTCTGAACATAACAAGGTCCATGATTGTTAAAACAAAAAGGCCATAAATATAATGGGAGGAAAAGGGGGAAAAACAGAGAAAGCGACACACATGGAGCTGTATATTGGTCAGTAAATATTAAAGTAAGAAAAAGAAATAAGGTTGAAGGAGAGAAATTATGACATGTTGGTAAAGGGTTCTCTGGGTGTGTTTATGAGAGATAGAGGAGAGAGAGAGAGAGAGAGAGAGAGAGAGAGAGAGAGAGAGAGAGAGAGAGAGAGAGAGAGGAGCTGATTAAATGTCTCCAAAATATTTGTTCTGTGTGGGTGAATGTCTGAACCTGATCACCAGTAGTGTTCAGTACTTGTTTCTCGGTGAAATGTTGAACAAGAATAAATGAGGATTAACACAGGTGAAGAACACATCTTTAATTCAAAGGGGCATTCCCTCCCTCTTCATTTTTCTCATTGTGTAAAAACACTTCCATGGATATAAGGCTGAAAGCAAAAGAACCACAGCTGCCACTGCATAAAGGAAACATCTGGAGAAATGGAGCATGTATACACAAAACCAACTTTACAGCATAACTCTCATGATGGTGTCAGCAACATGTGGAGATTTACTTGCCATTGCTATTTTTCCTTAGAATAAAAAGGTTTCATTTTTTTAATGTTTGCCTTTCCTTCACTTCTTTTCCCCCATATTTTTGGCAGCACCGGAAAACTTTAAAAATAACATTTACCTGGCCATTTTCAGTTTTCTTTCTCATCTTTCCACCCCCTCTTTTTTACACTATAAGGGAAAATTATTAAGTATACTGTTCAGTTTTTCACTCTCCACACATAGCCCATTTCATACGTGGTTCCTTGTTTTGCACAAAGCAGACTGTCAGAGATTAAGGGTAGATAGTGTAAAGGTTTTGTCTCAGAGATGGCAATGGGTGAAGAGAATATAACCCAGGTTTTCCGTTCTAAAGGAAGTGAAGAAGGAAGTTGCTCTGGTGAACTCTTCATAAATTGCTCCTAGTGAAGGTTATACTGTTGCTGTTTGTTCAACTGAGGAAAAAAATTGTAGACTCACATGCAAATTAGGCCTTTGTGCTGCATACCCCAAAAGGATGTACCATGAAAACAAGAGCACAAAATGTGAAGTTGTTAGGCATGTCTTGTGATTGAATTACTATGAGGGTGTTCCCCATGAGCCACGGAAACAAGATGTGTTGTAGAACAGATGACATTTCAGGTTCAACTGTTCAGCATCTTAATCCTTTTTCCTACTCCTTACCAATTCAGATCTTTCTCTCTTGCCAAGGTCCATGTCCATCGGAGACCATATTTTATGGCCTGTCAACTGATAATCAAAATCATTCATATGACCATTGTCACAGTATCTGACATTATTCTGGATACATGTGTTTCCACCCTTCTGACTCATGACTACTGTGAATCTTTTGCATTTTTCAACAATGAGAGCAATTGCCTTTAATTCCAAATCATTGTCTGTATTTGTTTGCTCCCAAGGTTTTGGTCTACTGGGATTCACATTCTAAAATAGCACATTATTTATTATTTCAAAACAGTGTGCAGAAGGAGAAAAAGATTGTAAAGTGCAGAAGAAGCAGATACACACATACAAAATCTCTATGTATTATTTTTTTTAAGAGAAAAGGCTCAGAGATATATTGTGACATGACTGTGTATTTGATCTTGTTATTTGTCATGTTTCCTATTTGAAGTTTTAGAAAAAATATCCCTGTGATCAAAATATTTTCTTCCCCATCCCCTCCCCACCCTCTTTTTGCTACAAAATGTGTACAGTAAAAAAAATGAACCTACTTTCTTTTGTTCATTCATTCAGAGATCCTGTTTTTAATGTTCAAACACTAATATTTCTTACAAAAGTAAAAGAAATCATATATTCTTACTTCTGGTCATGACTGGGATCCTACATCACAATGACTGAGTGGATGCTATATTCTTTCGTCCCCACTGCATGCAGACAACAGCTAGGGGACTGTCAAGTCCAGTTCGAACCTAGGCAAGAGGATGCCCAAATTCATTCTGATTATTCACGAGTGTGCATGGAAGAGGGACCATCTTCTATAGCCACATAAGACTGTTTAGTTCTCACTCAGTGCACATGGGCATTCAGATTGAGCACAGATGCACCTCTGCACCCAATCAGTGACCAAGAGGGGCAGGTGGTGTCATGGACAACCTCTGTGCTTATGTCAGGGTCAACCACTACACTAAAGGCAATATATTACCTGTCTGGTATTGTACTCTAGGCCCCTTTCTCACACCTATACTTCTCCCCATTCCCAAATGAAGAAATTCTGAGGATGAGTTACAAAGTTTAAAAGACTGGTGAATTATCTGAAACATGGTAGCACCATTGCTGTATATTAAGAAACTGTACCCAGTAGTGTGGCAAAGTCTGGGCCCACGTGGTTGGATTACCAGACAGGTATGGGTGAATCTACAGTGTGGAAATGGTGCAGTTTGATACCATTTTAACTGCCATGACTCAATGCTGTGAAATTCTGGGATCTGTAGTTTAGTGAGACACCAGCATTCTTAGACTATGTACAACTATAACTCCCTTGATTCCATAGCACTGACTGAGCCAGTTAAAGTGGTGTCAAACTGCATTAATTCTACAGTATAGAGGCACCTGTGTTATCCGTCTCTGACACACTATACTATATTGTCTCTCTGGCCTCATCTAGAATTCTTGCAGAATCTGAAGGGGAAACAGCATTTCCCAACAACAATATATTATAGGATGCTATGTCTTTTCTAATGCAATTTGCTGTTTATGTGTTCTTGAACATGTAATTAATGCAATCATATCCTTCAGCTTTACAAGAGTCCAGCTCCTCATGGGGCCAAAAATTGCTAGAACAGACGTTTTGATCAGCTCATCTGCCTGAATGTTTGAATTCCCCTTGAAGATGTGGCTTTGTGGTCCTGCTCTTCAAAATATAGCACCATGTTGCTGTTTGCGTTTAGGAGCTTCAGACAGTTTTGCAAAAGAAGACCAGAGTTTTTCATTTAGTATGCACAGCCTTCTGATCATAATCAACACATCTTAGCAAATTTAGCTAGATTAGCAAAATTCATAATGGCTCGTTATTGTCTTAATTGCCCAGGATACACCAGGTTTAAACAGTGATAATAATAACAGCTACGCTGAAATCTGTACATTATAGTTAGACCCCTGTATTCATTAGAGATATGTTCCTGGCTGGACTACAGAGGCTTGAAACCACTGATATGACAAAACAGCATTATATTGTCAAACATGGGTATGGGTATTTCATTATTTATGATGTTTAGTTAAATTCAGATTTATTCTATACTGGTCCAGTAGCAAGGAAAATGGTGAAAATAACAGAGGAATGATTTCCTGATTATATGAACTGCAAGATAACTGAACCAGACTGCCTTGGTATGTGGCATTTTCTTTATTGCTAGAGTTCTTCCATCAGAACCCGAATCAAACAGGAAATTAGACTAGATGATGTCTCTGGTATCTCCAAAATCTTTTAACAGGTGCAATTTTACAAAAAGAAGTTAACAGATGTTAGTAGTGGTTGGTTGCTTCCTTGACAAAAAGATTATGAATCTGTTTATGGTCTTAGTCTGAATTTAAGTACCTTAGATAGGCCTGTAAATGTCAGATTAAAACCATGAGCAGATTATTTATTCCTCTGGCACTGATGTCACTAATCACTAATCAAAGGTAATGGCTGCACTTACAATTATTGATAACAGTAATTTAAGTAATAAACAGTAAAAATCTATGAATAAAAACACCACAAATCTATTCACTACACCAACAGATCATTTTATTTATTTATTCTTAGTTTTGCCAGGAATTGAAATAACTTTATTCTAGTCATTCCAATTGAGATGGCTCACCACTAGGATGGTACAGCCCTGCACAAAGCTTCATCTTCTTCCTACATTGTAGAATGTAACACAAAAATATGCTTGACTTTTTCTAGGAACGCCATATAGAAAGGACAAACGGACAACGCTGAATATGCTTGTCTTTTTCTAGGATGGCCATATAGAAAGGATACAACTGGTTGTTGTTATGTGCCTACAAGTCATATTAAACTTATGACAAATATATCCCTAGAGTTTCTTGCCTTTCTCTAAATCTGGGAGAGTATGACTTGCCCATGGTAACATAGTTTGAGATTATATTCAAACCATAGCCTTCAAGGGTACAAAGCTGAAACCTATCCTTCAACGAGTCCTGTAGGAGGGGAGCATTCAACAAATACAACAGTCCAGATGAAATCCAACCAGTAGACTCAAATACAGCAAAGTGACTACATGGACATTATTTGTACCAATGTTAACTTACTATGTTAATATAGGTTTCTTATACTCCAGATGGGATTACCAGTCAAATCTGTGCCATTTGGCAAACCTTCCTGGAGTATCGTAAACCTACTGAGTTCAGAAGAGAATGAAAAAAGAAGCTGCACTTGGTGACACCTCTTTATATAGAGACTATTAGTAAATACAGTAGAGTCTCACTTATCCAATATTCACTTATCCAACGTTCTGGATTATCCAACGCATTTTTGTAGTCAATGTTTTCAATACATCGTGATATTTTGGTGCTAAATTCGTAAATACAGTAATTACTACGTAGCATTACTGCATATTGAACTACTTTTTCTGCCAAATTTGTTGTATAACATGATGGTTTGGTGCTTAATTTGTAAAATCATAACCTAATTTGATGTTTAATAGGCTTTTCCTTAATCTCTCTTTATTATCCAACATATTCGCTTATCCAACATTCTGCCGGCCCGTTTATGTTGGATAAGTGAGATTCTACTGTATACAGGAATTTTCCTTTCCATCTGGAGAAGAATAAAATGTAGCAAGATACAGGAGCTCTTGCATTTTTGGAGATAAAAAAGCAAGAGTCTTCCACAGGACATTTTTGAGAAAGTAAATCACAACTTTTATGTCTCTCTAACAGCAATGCATCAGTTACGCTTGAAGAGGATACTCCTCTAGATAGATAATTTTTCTATGAACTTCTCCTTTTATTCTCCAATTGTGTCTGCCATATTGGCTCTATCAATTAAGAACCAGAGTCATCCTTCCACAAATCTGGAGTCTGCATTGAGGTTTTCCTGGGAAATTGATTTTCGGTGAACTGAGTCCATGCATATTTCATTTGAAAAAGAAGCTAAAGGTAATATAAATGGAGATGTACCCAAGAAAATGTTTTGTGACTTCAGAACATGATTTCTTAGGCATAATCATGGAGGTTGCTTGACTCCAATTCAACATATTTTTGTCAGTTGCCTTATTTTGTTTTTAATAAATAGTGTGAACCTACAGAAGTTATTGTTGAACTCCATCAATGGCTATAATTCTTAGGGCCGATGAGAACCGGAGACCAACAATATCTAGACAGCAACATATTCCCTGTCCCTGTGCATCAGCACTGTACAATATAAAAGTTGCTCATGCCTTCTGCAAGGAAATGAAAGGATGCCACCTAGTCATTAATGGCTGTTCCCCAAGTGCATACTTTCTCATTCTTTTACCCAAGATACATTTCAAGAAATATTGAGATGATTGTTGTGCAGATTCATTTATTAAGGACTATTTGACCATTTTGGAAGCTGGAGTCCACTGAACAAAAAAGGAGGAAATGACAATGAATGGCATTTCTATATCATCTGTTCCAATTACTTCATGCCCTGCAGAGCATACTTGTTCTAACTGTGTATATAAATTACCTGTTGCTGATGTATTTCCCCCTGGTGCTTCTGATTGCTTTTCCCAGCAAAGCACATGAATAATTTGAAATTGCTCGTTTCAAATGGCATTCTCTTTTGGGGTGGTCATAAGGTACATGACCCAGACCAAATGAAATACCCTTGCATCTCCAAAACTCTTCCACAGCATCAGCTGTCACAGAACACCTTCATATCACACAATGCAAGATGTTTCCCCATTTTGGATGCTATATTTATTGCAGCAGTTGCTAAATGTTACTGCTACATAAGGATGTGTGTTTGCAGATCTGATGTGCCAATAGTGGGCTCACAATATTTAATGTTTCATTTCTGAATAAGTAATCACTTGCACAGATAGGCCTTTACATGTGTAACACCCTAACAACTTACTAGACATATTTTGACACAGTTTTCTTTGTTTTGTTTTTAATGTGGTGTAGTCAGTTGACAGAACCAGTTCTAAGTCATCAGACCTAATAAGGTACAAAAATATATTGTAACAGTTGATGTCCAGGGTATCTGTTTTCAGGTAGACATATTCTTCTACCTGGAGATGCCATAGACTTAAGCAAAGACTTTTTACATGCAAAACATTTTTTTTCTATGACAGTGTTATGTCATTTCGTATCATATATATATATATATATATATATATATATATATATATATATAAAATTTGACCAAGTGTAACTCTAACTTTGTCATCACTTCAAGATCCAGAAATGTACACATGCTACTACAGCTTGACAGGTATGTACCTGCACATTGTTTGCACTTTTTAAATGGATTATTTAATTTTACTTAATTAAGCCTGAAGTAATACCTGCAGCAGGGCCGGCCCTAGGTAATTTTCAAGTGTAAGCGAACAGAATTTTGGCACCCCCCCCCCAAACAATCACTGAAAAATAAAAGCAGTGGATAAGCGAAAATGTTGGATAATAAGGAGGGATAAAGGAAAAGCCTAAATAAAGAACAACACTCTGAAAATGAGAAATCCGGACAGGAAACAATCAGGGCCAGCTAACACCTCTCAACCAAGGATGCCCCCAGGGAGGAAGCAGCCAGGCTTTGAATCTGTAAGGCCATTAAATGCTAATCAAGCTGGCCAATTGCAACATTCACACTAGCCTTAAACAGACAAGAGCTCTTTCTCCCACCCTAGACTTTCCGCAAATATATAAACCCCACTTAGCTAACTTCCAACAGACCTCAGAACCTCTGAGGATGCCTGCTATAGATGTGGGTGAAATGTCAGGAGAGAATGCTTCTGGAACATGGCCAAGCAACCCGGAGACCTGGCCTTGCGGGCAAAGGCCAGAACAGACTGTGGCCACGACAGCGGAGGCAGGAAGGCCTCTTACCTGCCGGGGACTCTGGTGACCCATCCCGGGGCAGGCAGCGGGACGGACCGGTAAACCAGTGCCGGCCCCACCAAGGGGAGGAACAGCAAGATGGGTGGCCGCTTGTGCCATTTAACCACTTGGCCCCACCCCGTATCCTTTGAGGATACAGGGCAGGGCAAGCGGCTACATGGCGCATGCACATCTCACTGTTCGGACCACCTCTGGTGGATGGGCAAGATGGGCGGGGCATCCTCTCCAACCACTGTGCATGCGCCATGAGGCCGCTTGGCCCTGCCCCATATACCCGAAGGATACAGGGTGGGGCCAAGCGGCCACATGGCACAAGCGGTCTCTCATCTTGCTGATCCTCCCCTTGGTGGGGCCGGAGCCGGTTTACCGCTTGGTCTCGCTGCCTGCCTTGGGACGGGTCGCCAGAGGCCCCAGCAGGTAAGAGGCCTTCCTGCCTCCGCGGCCTGGTCTGGCCTCCAACCAGGCTGCCCTGCTGCCCCTTGCATGTTGCAAGTTGCTTCTGGCTGTGAGAGAAGCAGCCGTCTACAAAGACATTGCCCAGGGAATGCCCGGATGTGTCATGATCCTGCAGAGAGGCTTCTCTCATGTCTCCTGGCACAACCTGGGGTTCACAACCAGACATAGCGAAGACATCTGCCCTTGTGGATTTACTACTCTGCTACTAAATATGCATGCCCAATGTGGAATACATCTCACCACATTAGAACAGTGGATGTGGCTCTTAATGATAAATGCCGCATTATCATTAGACTGTTTAGCCGGCATTGCAACACCTGGCATCCACCGGGAAGTAGAAGCCTCTCTGGCCCATCCCCTGTTCAAATATCAGCCAGCATGCCAATGAAGAAATAGTTTTCTAAGATCTACAGAGATACTTGCAGGAACACCTCAGCAAGCGAGAGTCCAAAAGTGGTAGACTAAAACACTGAACCTCAATCAGTGGCTGATGCCCGATGTGAAACTCTCTTCTGGGCACACAGAAGACTGGGTGACTTGGAAGGCACTGAACAGACTGCACTCTGGTACCATGAGATGCAGAGCCAACCTTCAGAAATGGGGCTGCAAAGTGGAGTCCATGAGATATGTAGGGAAGAAGAGCAAACCACAGACCACCTGTTACAATGCAGTCTGAGCCCTGCCACGTGCACAATGGAGGACCTTTTTATAGCAACACCAGAGGCACTCCAAGTGGCCAGCTACTGGTCAAAGGACATTTAGTGTAATGCCAAAGTTTTTTAAATTTGTGTTTTCAAATACATTACAATTTGTACCCTCGGTTCGCTTCTGACATGATAAATAAATGGAATCATGGGAGTTTGGTGAGGTGCCCACATTCTGTGTCAGAAAAGGCTTGTAGATGACCTTGTGAAGCTAGAACTCCCTTGATATCATAGGATTGAGATATGGCAGTTAAAGCAGTGTCGAACTGCATTAAATCTGTAGTGTAGATGACCCTTAATTCAGCTTGAAGTACCAGGCCCCAGGGGGGGGGTCTAATAGTATTGAAGCTGGAAACATTTGCTAGTGTTTCCAGCCTTATGTACAGTGAGTATGAAAAATTATGGGAGCAACACAGTTATAGAAATTGGAATTCCAGTTTCCATACAAATCTATAGACTTCTGTCCTAAGAGCTCTAAAATAGGAAATTATTTTGTAAGTGTAGTCCTCCCCACTTCAGCCCCTTTTATTTCAGCATGAGATGGGACATCTCTTAAACTTCTGCTTTTTTCCAAATATGGAAGTATTTAGCCCCTGAATCTGAACTGACACAGCCTACTGACTCCAAGGTCACTGTTCCCGGCTGAAGAAATATAATGTGAATGGGAGGCAATCTTCACCAGTGTATCATTTCAGTCCCCTTTTCTTCTCTTCTCACCTGGCAACTGCTGGAGAGTGGTGGCAATTGGACTGATTGTAAGTTGTTCCATCCAAAAACAATATATGCACCTTGAATTATTCTCATGTATGCCACTAACTGGATCCCACTTGCAATTCTGAAATCATAAATTGGCAACAGAAATACATCAGGAATTTCCAGCTGTATAAATTATATTGTGGTAGTTTTAGCCTTCTATTGTTTCTTCATTTTGGAGTCTGACTGTTGGATATCCATCTTTAAATGGAGCTCTCTCTGATTCCCAGGAAGTGAGTCAATCTTTGCTCTCTTCTGAATGCTTACTAAATGCTGCTATTTGTTTACAGTAAGAGCATTTATTGAAATTATTCATGTGCTGCTGTTTTTCTAAATGCTTTCCATGCCTCGACATTAAGAGCGGCCTCTCTTCAACAATTCATTTTGCAGAAAGGAATTATTCTTTTCCACTGGGGTTAGGGGATTCTAAAAGTCATCAATTTATATTTTATTAATAGGCTGAATTCTCTTCGCAAAGATGAACAGCACTGGATTCATAACAGGCAGTTAATTATTGACTGTAATGGTTTATGAGTCAAACCACAAGATGCACGTTTGCAGGGGGAAGTCAGAGAGAAGGCTATTTTGTAAAAAGAATCTTATCCCAGTACATGCTGCCATTGTTTACCTCCATGGAGAATGCTAAAAAAATTACTGTAAATGAATGGTTGACTAAGGAGCCGCAGTGGCACAATGGTTTAAACCCGTGCTAAACTGCTGACCTGAAGGTTGGAGGCCATCTACACTGTAGAACTAATGTAGTTTAACACCACCTTTACTGCCATGCTTCAATGGTATGGAATGCTGTGAGCTGTAGACAAAGTTTGCAAAAGGGACCAGGAGCTTTATCAAATTATAACTTCTAGGATTCCATAACATTGAGTTATAGTAGTTAAAGTGGCATCAAACGGCATTGATTCTAAACTGTAGATCAGGTATGAGCAAATTAAGGCCCGGGGGCCGGATACAACCCCTGGGTGCTTACCTCAGGCCCTCCTCATTTTCCCTGTCCTCTCAGCATAAGGACACAGTGGCCAGCCACATTCTTATGCAGAAAAAACAGGAGAGGAAAGCAAGCAGCAGCTGAGAGCCCTCTGGAGTGCTCTTAGCCACATCATGTGTCACCCTCCTCCCAGTATAAGGACAGAGTGAGCAGTCCCATCGTTGTGCTGAGAGGATGGCCCAAGGAAGGCACACAGCAGCTAAGTGCCCTCCAGAGCACTCTCAGCTGATGCCTTTCTCACCCTCCTCCCAGCTTAAAGCCGAGAAGACAGCCTGGAGAAGACTGGGGAGGAGGATTGGAGAGTAGGATTGGGGCAATTGCCACATGTCTCATTTTCCTTTCGGCATAAGGATAGGAGGACAACCTGAGGATGACCTGGACCCTGCCCCGCCTCGCCCCCTCCCAGCCCCACCCTCTCAAAGACCCTCTTCCTCCCAGCCCACGATGCCCCCGTCTCGGTCAGGCCCACGATGTGGCCCCAGGGCAAAAATGTTTGCTCATGCCTGCTGTAGATGCACCCTGAAATCAACCAATAGAGGAGTTGGCATGTAGCTAATGTCAATCCCTTACAACAGGCAAATCTTTAATTGGGATTTCACTGCTCATTATGCTTTAATTATTGTAAAGATTGATAGATTAATTTTGAATATGATTTTCCTGTTTCCTGGCAGGGGTTTGGATTGGATGGCCCACAAGGTCTCTTCCAACTCTATGATTCTGTGATAATATGATTCTAACCTGTTACTTGTAATGAGTTTTTGCTCTAGATGGGAGTTTATAGAGAAGTTAAAAACTCTGATGATTGGATTTGTGAAGTTCTTTCAATGTTTGTCTCAGACATGTTTTGCAAAAACTACAGCTCATATCCTGCTATGTATCTCTGGATCTATTTGACTTTCTGTTTCTGTTCATATCCCATGGTGATTTATTTATTTAGGAAGTATCTGGGATGACTGTTTTTTATATTGACCTTGTGTGAACTGATTCCTCCCCTTTTCCCCTCCTTCTCTTTTCCTTGCCAGGACTCAATGAGGAAAAATCTCAATGGGCATTGGATGTGTGACTAGCTCCCGCTTCCATTTCCCCATCCCTCATTCACAGTTTGTATACAGTCCCCGAGTTACAAATATCCAACTTACAAATGACCCATCATTAAGAATGGGGGTGAGACAACAGGAAGTGAGAAAAATCTATCAATAGGAAGGGAAATTCACTCCTGAAAGACTTATAATGGGGGGAAAGATGTCTCAACAAAAGTTTTATCGCCAATCCAGGTTCCACAACAAGCCAATTTTTTAAAAAAAAGAATCCAGTGATCACCGGGACTGAAAGTGAGATGAGATCCTCTGAACAGAGGCACAGACAGCAAAAGAAACATCACAGGGGGTTTAACTCTTCCCTACGCTATCAAAATTGTGTGTGCACGCACATGCATGTGTGTGTATATGTATATATATGTTTGTGTATGTGTGTGTATGTGTATATATGTGTGTGTGTGTGTGCATGCGCGCACACACATGTGCATGTGTCTGGTGTTGACTGACATAGAAATTCAACTTAAGAACAAACCTACAGAACCTATCTGGTTTTTAACTATTTCAAAATCTGGGGGGAAAAATCCAATCCTAAAAAATCTCCCAAAAAATCAGGTAAGGAAGACTCAACCTGTGCTATTATAACATCACCAGATGAAAGGATCCTAAGAAGAAGAAAAAAGAAAAAGAAGATTCAACAATAAGCAAAGAGATCATAGCAAGTTCCCAGAAACTGATGGCGGATCCATTCTTGCTTTTATGGACATCCATCCTATGCCTGGATCCCACCCTAGGAGAAAGATGGGATATAAATTCATTACATATTAAATATATTAGTAAATAAATTAAAGTATGGGAGTCATGTAGGTGCCGGCCAAAGTCTTGACAAAGTTTCAGTGATGTTATTGCTCCTATGGAATGTAAATAAGCTATGGAAGCAGCAACTGTAAAATTAAAAGTAGATTTGCTACCTCAATAGAAATGGAATCACTGCTTAATTCAACTGCCCATTCCACAGGGAAAAGCTTTCTCCTGCAATAAGGATTTCTACCAGCCTCTTGAAATCAGGAAAAAACTGGCCATGAACCGTGATGTAGACATTTTCTTGATCTTTTTGATATTCACATTCCTCCCTCCACCATGTTCATTGCATCTTGCTTGTGTATGAACTTCCCTCTATCCCAACTCTGAAATTGATACACATTTTAGTACACCAATTAATTAGCACAATAATTTATAACCTGCCTTTCTGCCAATATGGGAGCCAAAACAGCTTACAATATACATTAAAATAAAAAGCTAAAAAAATGTAATGCAAGAAATAAAAAGCCATTAATAACCAATCTAATTTAGACATCAATGTAAAATAATTAAAAATACATTTGATACATATGAAAAAGTGCAGCACGCCCATTGAACATGCTTCTGTTTCAACTAAGCTGAAGATCTGTTTAGATAAACAAAGAAAAATCTTTCCTCGACAGTGAAAGAGAGCAGAAAAAGCCTATGAACCATCATTGAGAAATCTTACTCCCATTTCCTCAGCATTTTCTCCCAATATGGCCTTAATATTTTTGCACATTTCCTATGTACACATTTTTGGCATAAGAGCTTACTGACAAAAACAAGATTGGGGAAAAAGAATGAAGTGGAGAAAGGATTTCCCAACTCCAGCCATCTATAGACCGGATGATGTCAGGTCACTAGTTGAGTATCAGAAGATTGTCAATATAACTATCAGGTAGATAATTCCATTTGATTCTCTTCCTTTTCGATGTGAGACATTCCCCCTTCTCCTTACTCTGCAGGGAGAAGATTGAAATCCTATTAATTATCAGGGAGCCAGATCATGCTAGTTCTTCAAATAGGATTGAATGTGAAAGAATGGTTGTCTGCTAAGTAGAAATTTCTGAATTTCTCTTCTGAGAGATTCATTGAGAGCACTTTGAATGTATAATCCTGCATGGCAGAGGTTGAATTGGATGGCACTTGTGTTATCGTCTATGTTTTTGATTCTATATGATAAGATCACTCTTCCTCTTTACCCACTGGGGAAAGTAACCCACTGGCAGCAGGCTTCTGAAACCACTGGCTCACTATAAGAAATCATTTCCCATTGGAGATTCTTATCTGTAATCAGATAAGAGCAGGAACAAGGGAATTGCTATTCTGGTCTTTAGATCTGCCATAGGAGAAGTTCTGCCTCCGTGAATACGACTTCTGGGATGAACTTTGGATACAATATCTTTGGTGGGCTAGGTTTGGCCACCGGTGGATCATACTGGACTAAAGTTCATTTCTGCAGTTTAGAATGTTTCTTTGTAGGTTTTTCAAAAGTTTGCACATTGTCAAATGCATTTATTTTTATAGAATGAAAGTGAGCTAAGCACTTGTAAACTGCAAGTCATGTTTGGTTCTGTGATGAATCCCTTTTTAAAAAACGTTCCTTCACATAATATAATTTGCAAACATCTCTAGAGACATATCATATATAAGCATATCAAAATGCTAAACTTCAGTGGTTCTAACCAAGTCCATGGCTGGAACTGTGTTTTCCATGTCGGTCAACAAAATCCAACTGTTGATCTCTGTGACTGATAGCTTCAATTAAAATGATTTCAATTATTCAGGCAACTAAATTATGAAATAACCCAAATCTTTTTTGAAACTCATTTTAACCAACACTACTCTCCAGGAATGGATTTATGACCCTAAGTGCTTGCCAACTACTGCTACTCTTTCCCACAGCCTGGTGTGAGTAATGTTTCTGGCCATGGGGTGTGGGTAATTTGTTCCCTCTTCATTAGTGCCTCTGAAAAGCCCTGTTGGGTACCATTTAATGAAAAGAAGATGCTATTAAAAATGAGCAAGCTAAATAGCCACATTGATTTTGTACTTTTCATGTTCATATGAATGTAAATGGAGATTCCATTTGGAGGGAGGGAGGGAGGGAGGGAGGGAGGGGGAGAGGGAGAGGGGGGAGCCTTATTATCTAGTTTTCCCATTCCAGATTTTTCATCTTTAATGACAAAGTTAACATGTTAATTCCATCTGGCACTACTGTGGTTTACATCTGGTGTACAGCTTCAGCTTAACTTTCTCAATAAGCCACCTGGATATCATTGCAGTCAGTTGATGGAATTCATCCCCTTGAAACCATGTTCCTTCTGATAGTGCTGACTCCCTGTGGCTTACACCTGGCAACACGCGCACACAGATACACAGAGCAGCAACAGCAGTATCGGCAGCATTGCCATTGGTGAACTGGCTAGCAGCCCAAATGACCAGCTGAGATAGGAGAAACCTGTCATGCAGCAATGCACTAGCTTCAATGGCTGGCAATCTGCATTGCCAAATAACATGGACTCTGAGGACAGAAATGCAGTGGCTGGGTCTAAGACTAAGAAACACGTTAAGGCTGGAGGGATGCAGCTTAGGCAAAGAAAATGGGTGCTGTGGAAAGCTCAGATAGTGAGGGTTGTGAAATTCTGATTGAAGTGCCAGAATTGGAACTGGAGCCCATCAGTCCCTCAGCCAAGCTTGGAAGAAGAGCTTATAGACGTAGCTATCACTTCTCAGTCTGCAGAGCAATAAAAACAAGCTGCTCTGAGCAAGTAGAGGAAGAGTTAAGAGGCCCAACTTGCAAAGAGAGAAGGCTCGACTTCTCTAGATTTGGAGAGAAATGAACTAGCTATAGAATCTAGCATCTAAGGAGCTCAAGTATGGCACCTTTTTTGCTAGCAGCAACATCAGTGTTTGGAGCTGTGACCTTGAACTGTTGCTTATTTTGGATTTATGAGCTCTAGACTTACTCTTGGACTCTGGCTTTGGGATTTCTGATTGATCTTGGACTCTAGATCAGTGGTTCTCAACCTGTGAGACCCCAGGTGTTTTGGCCTACAACTCCCAGAAATTCCAGCCAGTTTACCAGCTGTTGGGTTCAGCTGTGGACTATCAGCTTCTCTGGTGTGTTACCCTGCTGTTGTTGCCTCTCAGCTAGACTATTTTGGCTTGAATTTGGACTGTATTGTTAAGCAATACTTACTTGTTTTTTTTTTCTAAATAGTTAATGAACAGATTGTTACTTCATGAATGTTACTTCATTCAGTTGTGGGAAAAGTAGTGTCCTCTAAACTTCAACTTACTAAACTCGGTTCTAGTTTTAGAGAATACAGTCCTTTAAAAAAACTAGTTATGGAGAATTGCTTATTGTGTCACCCTAGGGGACATGACTATTTGGGATCAAAAACTGAGAGTGTCAAGGCATGAGATTACAGTCTTGGTGAGCTGCAATATTAGCTCTAGGGTCATTTATTGTCTAGCTATGCAGAAACTTGTTGGATTTTCTCTTGCACAATTGAAATATCAGGGAATTTTAAACTCCAAAGGCCAGAATCAATTTTTTGAAGATGAGAATTTAGACAGATGGATAGATAGGGAGACAGACAAGCAGAAATAAGCATTTATTTCTAAATCATATTTAAAAGCTGAAATTGGAATGTGAAATGATTTTCTTTGGGATTAAAGAGGGCAATTTTGCTGCCTGTGGGAAAGGATAATGGGATGTCATATAAAGAAGCCAACTGGATGTTTGTTCAGGCAATGTCTCTGACCATACCTAAGGTTAACAGATTAGTGAAGTGGGTGTAAGACACTTTGTCCTCTCTCATTTCACTGCTGCTTTTTTGCCTCCTTTATCTGTAGGTTAAAATCTCCCCCACTCTCCCTTGGAAAAGAAGTACAAGGGTGCCTTCCACTAGGAAGAAATCTACCAGGTTTAATTCAAAACTAGTCAGTTGAATGGTGCTTACATCAGCACCAAGCTGGGTTAATGATGGCTCTAATTTACACAACTGTTCATTGCCGTGGTGAATGGAGTGACAATGTTAGGTAATAATGAGCAACTCTGTGCTGACAGAATAATAATTATGAATTGAAAAGGTTACAGCAACTAAGCTGGTGATGCTAAAGTGGCTTTTCAGATTCCACTGGGTGCAGTAAGACTAGGATTCTGGACCCTCTCTTAAAATATAAAATAACATTAGTGTGACAATTAGAGCTTAATGGTTTGTAAAAGAAATTCTGCAACACTTTAGGAAAATATCCTAATCACACTGCAGTTGAACTTTGCAGTAACTGATTCTCTCCTTTCTTGTGCTTGAAAACAAAACACAACATCTTCATAGCGCTTCATGGTGTATAATAGACCAAATTTTTTCATACATTAGCATCACATTCTAGCATGCAACATGACCTGTGTGTGTGCAGATGAAATAATTAGACCGCACACAAAGGAACAGGTAGAAACAGGAAATGTGATGAGGCAAAATGACCTGATCATAGAGCAATATCTACATTTGTCTTAGGAGCTAAAATGTAGGTGTTGGGTCTTCTATCACCACCTATCTCTGGCCTCTCTCTATACCAAGAGACAAGCAGATGATGGCAAGTGTCAAAATACACATTTTGATTGTAACCCTGTGTTCCCTTACCTAAAGGTAAGTTCCATTGAGTCCGTCTGTTGAAATTCCTTCTTTTGCACAACCATTAATGATACAAGGGCCCTCTTCTGTATTTCACCATACTTGTATCCCACTTGTTCCATCTCTGTAACCAACCTATCTAACCAGGGAACTCAGCAAGAGGAAATCAAAATCTAACTGCTTGAAATAATAATAATAATAATAATAATAATAATAATAATAATAATAATAATAATAATAACTTTATTTTTATACCCCGCCCCATCTCCCCGAAGGGACTCGGGGCGGCTTACATGGGGCCTGGCCCAATAAAACAAACAAATAACAGTAACAAAGCAATAAAACAATTATCCCAGTAAAAAACATCAACATCAATAAAAACAATCATTAAAATCAACAAGCAAGATACAGTATTAAAAACAGAAGCCTAAGTCATAGATCCCAGGCAAAGTGCAGAATGTTACGAAATGGGAAATTTCACAGTTGAATGGACAATAAAGTGCGGTATAAAATGACAAGACAACAACAATGGGACTATTATGGAATGGACAGATAGATCAATCCAGCAACAATTAAACATTGAAGGCCTTTTGGAAGAGCCAGGTTTTTAAGCTCTTCCGGAAGGAGAGGAGGGTAGGGGCCTGCCTGATCTCTCTAGGTAGAGAGTTCCAAAGCCGGGGGGCCACGACGGAGAAGGCCCTCTCTCTCGTCCCCACCAACCGCGACTGTGAGGGTGGTGGGAGCGAGAGAAGGGCCTCCCCCGACGAGCGAAGAGAACGTGTGAGTTCATAGAGGGAGATGCGGTCTCTAAGGTAGGTGGGTCCCAAACCATTTAGGGCTTTGTAGGTGATAACCTGCACCTTGAATTGGGCCCGGAAAATAAATGGCAGCCAGTGGAGCTCCTTAAACAGAGGCATTGAAATATTTCTTCATTCTAGAAGCAAGGGCTTCAATCGTTCAAATTCCTGAGGAGCCATCAGGAAAACAAACTAACCCATCAGTCTTCTGGGATAGATTGTTTTTATCAGTCCCTAAAACTTCAGAAACTTCAAATCCCACCAATTAAAGGTCATGAACACAATATTACAGAAAGTGTGTTTACACTCAGGTTATTATAATCTTATTCTACACAGAAAATCAGATTCATTATATGTTCCAAGAAATGAGTGCGCTAGATACCAACTATGCCTGGATGCACACTGCCAGTGGAGGCACACTGCCAAATGATGAGGTTTTGAACTGCATTATATGGGCAGTGTAGATCCAGCAATACTTGCTATGGAGGCATGAAATCCTACCATCCCCCTGCAATTTGACTTTGGCTCGTTATACGCTACATGCTTATACCATTATGGTTGTTCTTTAACAAAAAAGACTGCATGCACTGGGATCCTGGGGACTATATTTTACTCAAGTTTTCCCCCCATTGTGAACTAGAAGCAATCTTAAAGGTTTGTAACTCCAAACAAAAATAAACGGAATAACTAGACTGAATAGTCTGGAACCTAGTGATTGATTAATTGGTTGGTTGATCAATTGGCAAAGCTTATACCCCCAATCAAGCTGGAAATTTTTTTAGGAGTCTGTAATAGGACAATGCTTCATGAATCAATTTTTTCCATGCCATGGCCCTTGCAATTGTATGGGTGGGTAGCCAGAAATAATATCAAACTATTTTGCCAATCCTGTGCACTTGTCAGAATATTTTCAGAACTCTCATCTGAACAATAACCCAAAATGAATGAATTCTCATTGTTCAATTGCATTGTGGCCAAAGAAATATCAAGATCAATCTTTTGAACTATCTGCTGGTGCTCTGACAAGGGCTAAGCATCATCCTCCATGGCAGAAATCATGACAATTTCTTTTCCCCCAGCTTAAAATCATTTGCACTTTAGGGTTGGTTTTAAAAAAAAAAACAAAAAAAAAACAATGAGATTCAATTCAATGTTTTCTGTTTTTCTTTATTTCTTGCTTCTGCTCTTCTTAAGAGAATATTTCAGGTGAGGCCTAAAATTATCATTATATCACTATCTACAGTACTAGATCTTTATGTAAATGCCCATAGACTTTTCCTTTATTCCTATCAGATGTACCTGTTAAGGTGATGTGACAGGGAGAAAGACTTCTCCAACAGAACTCAAAACATGAGCAGTTTCATAATGGGGAATATAGTCCGTGAAATAACCTGGACCTGAGCTGTAGATTTTTCTACATTTTTTTCTCATAATGCAACACTCAGTGGTTTCATTGCAAATTAAAACACTCCCTAAATATGCTAAAATAGCAAAAAAAAATAGTAAAATAGTGAAGAGTAGAGACATCACATTGAAAACAAAGGTCTGCATAGTTAAAACAATGATATTCCCAGTAGTAACCTAAACCTATGAATGCAAGAGCTGGACCATAAGGAAGGCTGAGCAAAGGAAGATAGATGCTTTTGAACCGTGGAGTTGGAGGAAAATTCTAAGAGTGCCTTGGACCGCAAGAAGATCAAACCAGTCCATATTCCAGGAAATAATGTCCGACTGCTCACTGGAGGTAAGAATATTAGAGGTAAAAATGAAGTACTTTGGCCATATAATGAGAAGACAGGATAGCTTGGAGAAGAGAATAATGCTGGGGAAAATGGAAGGAAAAAGGAAGAGGGGCCGACCAAGGCCAAGATGGATGAATGTTATCCTTGAAGGGACTGGCTTGACCTTGAAGGAGCTGGGGGTGGTGATAGCCAACAGGGAGCTTTGGCATGGGCTGGTCCATGAGGTCACAAAGAGTCGGAAATGACTGAATGAATAAACAACAACAAAGTTTCTTTAGAACAGGAGAAAGCAAGGGAAAGTGCAAGGGCCACTTTTATGCCCAGAACTCTCCAGGCACCATGTAGACTATAAAAAAATAAAACAAAAAAAACCCAAACTGGCCAGAAGTCCACTTGATCATGGATGTTAAACATTACAGGGAGGTTTTGCAAACTGTTTAAAAGCTAAAGTGCTACATGTGAAAGCTGCTAGGAACATAACTTGCCACCCTTTGTTTGCTAGAAAAAGGTTAGCCTGGGGTTTCTGGAAATGTCAAGAGCCACAAAAATAGCCCTTGGAACTCCATGTTGCTCCATGAAGGCATTTTGCCCACCTCTTATTTAGATTTTTTTTTTACTGATAACAAGAATGGATGATGAGAAAGAGTATGCCCACACTTTATAATTATAGTAGTTTTATAAAACTTTAATTGTTATGGCTCCATCCTATGGAATCTTGACATCTATAGCTTGTTGAAGCACTTTTTCTGCTACAGAACTACAGTGCTGTAGTTAGAAGCAGATGCGCCAAGCAAAATTTTAAAGGTGAGCCTTCGGTCAAGCAAACAACACAAAGCAATGAAAAGTAACTAGGAAGGGCAAAGGTAAGGAAAATATGGCACTCTAATTATAGCATATTAGTGTTCCACTATTTTTCCCATTCCCTTCAGCTTCAATATCACAGATCTGTTATCTCATATATGTTGTGGCTATCCTCATTTCCTCCAGATTTTTAAAGAGCACATAAGTCATCCTGGTACCTAGAGCATCTTTCTATGACAGAAGTAGGAGGAGAATGTTACAGTACTGGGGGATCTCTCAGAGACAATGACAGTATCACTTTAGCTAATTCTGATCTCTGAAGACCCTTCCAGACAAGCCCAAACATGTGGGGCCTGTCAGGCTTTTACCTGAGGCATCCAAACTCTGCTTTGTCTCGAATTGAATAGATAACCCGTTAGATCTGAGCCTTCCTGAAAAGTTCAGGTCAAATGAGGCATTGGGCCTGTAAAGACTCACCCCTGGATAGTCCTGGGACTACCTGAGGGTGAGTCCCCACAGCCATCTCGCTTCTTTAGGCTTCCAAAAGCCCGGTAGAATGGGTTGGTGCCTACCCCCTTCCCCCAAAATGCCCCAAAATAGCCCTAAAAGCTTGTAAAAATGTGCCAGGCCACCAGTCCTGGAGTCCTCCTGATATGTAGAAATGATGAGTCAGAAGATGGGGGTGGGGAGTGAGGAGGAAAATTGGGATGACATGGGGACATCCCACCGGTAAAGCCCAGTTTTTATGTGGGGCATATTGATTTAAACCCATGCCAAACCCATGTCTGGAAATGCCCTGAGAGATCCTCTTTCAGGGTAATCTTCCACTGTTCTTTCATTATATTTGCTCTTATGGGAGGATGATACAGAGAGCAGGTGTGTATGTGTGTGTATTTGTGTGTGTGGAAATCCTTCAAGTCTCTAGTACAAGAGCTGGATGCATGTCTCCTCACTACCACTTCAACAGTGATTAGGGTTTGGTTAATACCTGTTAAGCTTCCCAGAAAAATGTGGAGTTGTTGAGGCTCTTGGCAAATAAACAATGGAGCGGGGGAGGGGGGGAGGACAACATAAAAGAATAAATTGCCCAGCCTCCTCCACACTTCACAACCATTAGCTGAAAGAAAGTCAGAGCATACCACAAAGATAAAAGTTACAAAAGTATTTACTTATAACATATGCATCTAGCTGCACAGGCCAAAATTCTTAAGGTAATTATAGAAGAAGAAAAGGGTTGAGGCCCACATTATAAAAAAAACCCCCAAACAATGGCTTCCTTTTCAGACTGAACTCTCAATTTCTTTTAGTGAACAAAGAAAAAATGTGCATAGCGTAAGACATGCAATTACCTTTATATATCTAAAAGTTAGATATATAAAGGCCCTATGACTTGGCCACGGTGGTCCACGCTCTTGTTACATCCCGAATAGACTACTGCAACACACTCTACATGGGGCTGCCTTTGAAAACTGTTCGGAAGCTCCAATTAGTCCAACGGGCAGCAGCCAGGTTGCTAACTGGAGCGGCTACAGGAGCATACCACCCCCTGCTGTGCCAGCTCCACTGGCTGCTACCGAGCACAATTCAAAGTGCTGGCCTTAGCCTATAAAGCTCTAAATGGTTCTGGCACAGCTTACTTGTCCGAACATATTTCCCGCTATGACCCACCTCGCAGTTTAAGATTCTCCAGGAAGACCCTGCCCTCGAACCCACCACCCTCGCAAGCATGGCTGGTGGGGACGAGAGTCAGGGCCTTCTCTGTGGTGGCCTCTTGTCTGTGGAACTCCCTCCCTAATGAGATCAGACAGGCTCCCTCGCTCTTGTCCTTTTGTAAAAAACTTAAAACTTGGTTATGGGACCAGGCCTTTGAGCAATAGATGCAGCATTAATGGTAAAATTAAATTTATGACAAATAATGGACAGACTGGATTATGACACGGAATGCGCCTCTGAATGTATATTTATATGGATGTTTTAATCAATGTTATTGTTTTTAATTGTAATTGTTTTCATATGCTATGTTTTTTACTTATTGTATAGCATCTAATGATGGCTATTTGTAAGGCTGCCTTGAGTCACCCCTTGGGGGTGAGAAGGGTGGGATATAAATGCCTGTAATAAATAAATAAATAAATAAATAAATAAATAAATAATGTGCACAGGATTCAGAGAAGGTGTGGGGGATATGCAAACAGGGAACAAACTATAAACATTTCTTTTAGAGGTAATACCTGTAAAATGAGCATGTGTGATTGTTAATTCCCAATGGCAACACATAAGTGGTTGTGTTGGGGCACAGAAGGAAGTATCAGTAAACCACTTCTGAATATTTTTTACCACAAGAATCCTATGATGGGAAAATCCAAAATGAAATCAAACTTCCAGTATCATAAATCTGTGGATGCCAATCATAGAAAATAAGATGCTGGTATTAATTTGATCTGAATTAATCATAGAATCATAGAGTTGGAAGAGACCTCGTGGGCCATCCAGTCCAACTCCCTGCCAAGAAACAGGAAAATCTCATTCAAAGCACCCCTGACAGATGGCCATCCAGCCTCTGTTAAAAAGCCTCCAAAGAAGGAGCCTCCACCACACTCCAGGGAGGAGAGTTCCACTGCTGAACAGCTCTCACAGTTAGGATGTTCTTCCTAATGTTCAGGTGGAATCTCCTTTCCTGTAATTTGAAGTCATTATTCTGTGTCCTAGTTTCCAGGGCAGCAGAAAACAAGCTTGCTCCCTCCTCCTCATGACTTCCCCTCACATATTTATACATGGCCATCATGTTTCTTCTCAGCCTCCTCTCCTACAGGCTATACATGCCCAGCTCCTTAAGGAATTGTTCTCCAGATCCTTGATCACTTTAGTCACTGTTCTCTTGACACATTCCAGCCTGTCAACATCTCCTTTCAATTGTGGCACCCAGAATTGGACACAGTTTTCCTTACTTAGTTTATCCATACCTCACAACCTCTGAGGATGCCTGCCATAGATGTGGGCGAAACGTCAGGAGAGAATACTTCTGGAACATGGCCACACAGCCCGAAAGACATACAACAACCCTATTCCAGGATGACTTCCCTGGATCTAGACACTCGACTCCTATTTATGCAGGCCAAAATCCCATTGGCTTTTTAGCTGCCCCATTAACTTGTTGTTCATGAGGACTCCAAGATCTTTTTCACATGAATTGCTGTTGAACCAGGCATCCCCTATTCTGTATCTTTGCGTTTCATTTTTTCTGCCTAATATCTTGCTCTTGTCTCTGTTGATCTTCATTTTGTTAGTTTTAATCCATCTCTATCTGTTAAGATAGTTTTGAATTCTGCTCCTGTCTTCTGGAGTATTGGATATCCCTCTCAATTTGGTGTCATCTGCAAATGCGATGATCATGCTTTCTATCCCTTCATCTTAAGCCTCTTCCACACAGCTGAATAAAATCTCACATCTTCTGATGTGAACTAGAATATATGCCAGTGTGGACTCAGCTCACCCAGTTCAAAGCAGATATTGTGGGATTTTCTGCCTTGATATTCTGAGTTATATGGCTGTGTGGAAGGGCTGTAAGTCATTAATAAGATGTTGAACAGAACAGAACCAGGACCAGGGCAGAACCCCGCGGCACTCCACTTGTCACTTCTTTCCAGGATGAAGAAGACGCATTGGTGAGCACCATTTGTGTTCGGTCACTTAACCAATTACAGATCCACCTAACTGTAGTTTTGCCTATTCTCCATTTGACTAGTTTGTTTGCCAGACGGTCATGGGGGACCTTGTCAAAGGCCTTACTGAAATCCAGATATGCTACATCCACTGTGTTCCTTGTGTCTACCCAGCTTGTAACTCTATTGAAAAAAGAGATCAGATTGGCCTGCATGACTTGTTTTTAATAAATCCTTATTGACTATTAGTGATGACTGCATTCGTTTCTAAATGTTTTCAGACTATTTCCTTAATGGTCTTTTCCAAAATCTTGCCTGATATTGATGTGCGGCTGACCGGATGGTAATTGTTTGGGTCACCCTTCTTGAAGATAGGGATGAAATTTTCCCTCTTTCAATCTGCTGAGACTTCTCCCGTTCTCCAAGAACTCACAAAGATGATTGCCAGTGGTTCCGAGATGATTTCTGCTAGTTCCTTCAATACTCTTGGATGTAGTTGATCTGGCCCTGGGGACTTGAATTTGTTTAGAACAGCCAGGTATTCCTGGATGGCTATTTGGGGTTAGATTTCCCCTAATCCTTCATCCACTCCATGTTGCTGAGGTTAAGGCTGGCTTTCTTTTTGTGAGAAGACTGAGGCAAAGAAGGCATTAAATAGTTCTGCCTTTTCCCTGTCCCCTGTCAGCATCACCCAGTCTTCTCCTCGCAGAGGCCCTATCACCTCCTTGTTCTTCCCTTTCCTACTGACATAAACAAAGAAGCTCTTTTATTGTTTTTAATGTCTCTGGCAAGCCTGAGCTCATTTTCCGCTTTAGCCTTGTGAACCTTTTCCCTACAGGAGTTGCCTATTTGTTTGAATTCTTCTTTGGTGATTTCTCCCTTTTTCCACTTCTTGTGCCTGTCTCTTTTGAGTCTTAGACCAGTTAGAAGTTCTTTAGACATCCATTCTGGCTTCTTTGCATTTGTCTTACTTTTTCTCTTTGTTCGCACTGTTTGCATTTGCGCCTTGAGTATTTCACTTTTGAAAAACTCCCTTAGGCGCTGAGGGTGTATTTAATAAACTTTAATAATAATAAACTTTATTTTTATCCCGCCCTATCTCCCAGGGGGGACTCAGGACAGCTTACAACAGAAACTTAGCAAACATTCAATGCCGGCATAACAAACAAACAGATCAAATCATAAACAATAAAATAAACAATAAAATTTCCCTTAGGCACTGAGAGTGTATTTCTTGAATACTTATGCCTCTTGTATTCCCCCAGTTGTGACTCTACCATTAGGCTAAGTGAAGCAATCACCTCCAATGTTGACATAAGAAATGGCAATCTCTTGGCCATTCCTTCTGAGCTCTTCAGTCTTCCCTGTATGCTGCCCTCAGATGTGGTGGAGAGTCTAATGCTGATGCCATCATACTGATACAGCTCAATCACTTGTACAGTTGACTTCTGTATGTAATACTATGGGAGGCAAGACAACAAAGTCCTCTTGTGCTTCTGATAGTACCATGCCTTAGGCTGCTCTTGGACATTGCTTAAGAAATTGATTAAACCTCCTCATTAATTGACTACATTGTTTTAGAGAGGTTACATGCAGCAGATTATAAATTCTGCAAACAACACACACCTAACAGTTCACCTTGAAAGCAAACTTCTTGACACTATTAGGCATATAAATGCTAAAGAGGAGACTATTCTAACATTACATTCTAAAAATTAAAAATCTGAAGAAAGAAGTGATCTTGCTTATCATTTATTCCACTTCTATGCCTTTATTTTTACACAGTGATAACCACAAAGGCAAAGACAGAATTTCCCAGCAATGACTGTTATCAGGAAGGTGAGTTCTAATGTTCTATGACAACATGTTTAAAAATTCATTGTCTATTGTGATGGAATCGTCATGTGCTACTGAAAGTTACAAAAAAATTCATAATCACACCTTGTTCTTCAAACCAGCTAATAGCTGGGTGAAAGTCTCATTGAAATAAGGATGGTTGAAATGAGCTAATTTGTAAGGATGGGAAAGAAAGTAATTGGATTTGCATTTCTGCATAGAACAATAGAAGGATGTGATGCATGAGGGTGTAATTAAACAGCTAAGATCCACTAAGGAGAAACAAAAGAAAAATAGTCTTTACTTTAGAAATTCAATTCAAGAAGAGATATGTTGCATATGCCACTTCTACTGTAACTAACTACTACATGCTTGTGAAAAAGTATCAAGGACAGAGACAGCGGTGAAGTCACTCAAATAGTATCAAGGAAAGAAAAAGACCAGCAAGAGTCAGAAAATACTGAGGTGGTCCTAAATGCTTGTCTTAATAGTGACTGCCATCTGCATGTAAGTAATTTTCAATGCAGACACTGTTACCATCTTTTCAATACAGAAATACAGGCATAAGCATCAATTAACAAAGGACTTCATCCCATCACACAGCATTTGCACAATTACACACTTCTGTCAACTTACTGGGACGATCACCCTCAATATTTCATGTCTTCTAGTCATGTGATAGTGATGCCTTGCCACTCTGTGTACCACAACCAGACTTCCTGTAGGGTAGATAATTTCACCCTCCCACAGTTCTGCTTCTTTATGGGTTTTTATTCTCTTTTATTTTATTGTTTCAGTATTGTTTATAAAAATAAACTTTTATTATTTAATTATTGGAAGAGGGGAGAGGAGAAGAGGCAACTCATCCTTCTCCCTGACATCACTTCTGTGTTGGAATTCTATGCTAATTTACCACTTTCATATGATAAATTCACCATTGAAGTTGTGAATTGCCACTTTGTGTAGTGACAATTCAGAGAAGATCCTATGTTGCAAACAAAAGGTTTACTGGAACTAGTATTTAGAGCCCAAGCAGATTAATTCTGCTGTTAAAAAGACACACACACATTCAAAGAGATAAGAAGTGTTTGTAGGGGAAGTATCCAAGAATTGTGATAAGATTGGTGCTGTGAGATGCTGTAATGGTGCTGTTAGGTGCTGAGAAAGGGCATGGCAGACATTCTGGCATTTTGGAAGAAGCTTTCAGGTGTTCTGTAAATGCTTCAAAGTGATTTAATTTATTCATGCAAGTCTTACTGAGATATTCCAGTATCTATTTGCATCTATTTGCATACCTAAACCAGTCAGCAAAATTTGATGCAACCTTTCTTCCTACCCAACCCCATTTCTACTTACCTTGCTGCACATTCAGCAAGGACAGGAAAAAAATGATGTCATGCCCTGCTGACACAGTGAGAAGGAAGAGCAGGTGGAAGTGTCATTGATTGAAATTGAAGCAAGAAACTCACAGCAGCCACCTGCGAGACTTTGGAAGCTCCATTCGATAAATCTGAAGCCTGCACTTCCCAGTGATTTCAGGAAGCTTAAACATGCTTATAGCATTGAAGAGATACCAGGAAAGGGAAGGTTTTGAAGTTGCCCTGAAGCTATAAATTAAGCAGTTATATGATGCTTTTCTGCTGTGAAGAGCATACTTATCACGATCTACATTCCAATGCCTAGTTATGTCTTTGTGGATTTGACCTCAGGCCTACTATCATTATTCTTCTGGCTGAACCCTGAATGGACTTGTTGACAGCTTCAGCTTAGCTCACATGCCTCCCATCTTCTAGTAATTTGATTAGTTTAGACCTGGAGGAGAGGAAAAAGATGGATCTGGCCCCTGTTTGCTTATTGTCTGAACAAGCTACTTGAACTGGCATCCTGATTAGAAAGGTTGGAACAGTTTAGAACAGTTTAGAACAGTTATGCACAAATGAATGAGATCATTATATTATTATACTCTCTACCATGGGACTGAGTGATAGCCACTCATTTGAGGCTCTAAGTATCTGTTAGTGTACTGTTAGTATCTGTTAGTATGTCTGTTAGTCATGATTAACCGGCATGATTTATATTCCCTCCAGTATCTGATGCAGAATGTTTTTCAATACCAGCTGAAAGATATAAGTTGTATATAAGATATAAGAGGGTGCTATTGCAGTTTTTTATTCTTGTGCATGTATCATTGGACATTTAGTTGGTCACTGGGGAAACATAATACTGAAGCTCCTTTAGTTTTTAATCACCTCTGATTGACAGAATTGCCAAGGCTTTGGAAAGAAAAATTCTTCTTTATTTTCTGCTTTAAAAAACTTCTCACTAAGAAGATCCTATGCCTCAAATTTAACCTTGTATCCAGACTTTAATATGTTCTGTAATTTCAAAGCAATGTTAAAGGATGCAGTACTCAGCTTTTTGAGCAGTCAGACTTCATATACCTCCAAAGAGAAAAGCCTGGTATTTTACATGGACAGCAATATGAGGGGCTAAACTTATTTCTAGACTATACAGTAGAGAACTTATTTGGGTATCTCTATAGACCAGGCATCACAACATGCAGCTCCCGGGCTGCATGCAGCTCACACAAGCCATTGGTGGGTCCTGCAAAGTGGTGGCATTGCCACCTGCCACCTCCCACCTCCCACCCCATTGCATGCTGCGAGCAATGGAGAAAGAGATGGAGAGGGAATGGCTGCAAAGAATTTTCAAAGATCATTCCCATCTCATTGGAGTATGAATTAAGCTTTGTGTTAAAGTTTTTAGGAACTCATTCAAATCCTTCAATAAACACATTGTAGAATATTGCTCATTGAAATTGCTATGGTGACATGATTTTAAAAAGGGAAAGCAGACAGCTTTGTATTTTAGAAATAGTCAAGTGGTCTCCAGATGGTTTCAATTTTTCTTATGCAAGTGTTATCTGATCTGATTGTTTCATTTCATATGTGCATATTATTAGTTTTAAATAAAAAGTTTGCTGAAACATGTCGACTTTTTGGCAACCATAGAAACCTATTCCCTATAATTTCCATTATGTCTATGGTACCAAATTTTCTGTCAAATAATTAGTTCCCAGGAACACATCTGCTTTGTTAACTGACATATAAGGCAACAGGGTACTAGGTAGAAGTGAAGGTAGAAGAAAGAAGTGTGTGTGATAATGGAAGATCACAGAGAAAATAATTAGATTTTATCAAAAAAAGAGATGACCCTATGAACTGGAGCTTTTGTCAAGCACACAAAGGGGAAGTGACTTGATGATGGATCAAGCAGTGGGAGTAAAAGGGAGGAAAAACATAACTCAAGGTCAGTTCAACATGTAGGCTGTAATGTTGTAAATGGACATGGAGTACAAAGGCAGGATAGCACAAAGGGGGTACAAAGTATACCAAGATAAGGGATTCTTCCTTGGATATATTGTATGTGAAGCAGGTGGCTAGAAATACCAAACTAAATTGAATCAACACTGAAAGACAAGAGCCTTAATGCAGTCACCTAGGAACAAAATGGAGATTCAGTGTAGGCAATGGTATTCTAGAAAATATAGACCGTGACTTGAGAACAGATATCAGAGAGACCTCAACAGAATGCTGGGGGTGGTAGTGGAAGAGAAAGCAGAGAATGATTTTTCCTTTGTGGAAGTAGTTAGATTACAACTCTCTTATCCACAGACTCAGTATTAACATTCTCCTCTCACTGTGTTTATAGGCCTCCCTAAGGTCCCATCTACATTGCCATATAATCAACTTTTTGAATCCAGACTATTTGCTTTGAATTGAATTATATGTCAGTGTAGACACATAATCCAGTTGAAATCTGGATTTGGAAAATGGAGTATATGGCAGTGTACATCCAGCCTAAGTGCTTCAGGGGAATTCTTCCAGCTGAAGAATACCATAGAATAGTGCTGAAGAACCCAGAGAGCCCCACAATGGGAATGTATGTGGATGTCTCTACATCTTCTAGTATTATTATGTGGTATGCTTTTGGGCTAAGTATAATAATCAGGCTATATGAGGTTCTCCATTATCTGATACTGTCACGCTCAAGGCAACGGAGCACCAAGAACCGAACACGGAGGCCAATAACTATCTAATATCTTTATTAAGGAAATATATAATAATAATAATAAAAACAAGTAGAAAATATAGTCCAGAAGCAGACCTATCAAATGAGGTCAAATATAGTCCAGAAATACTTTGTCCAATAAATGATGTTAGAGTTCAAAGTAGAATCCAATAAACCGAAACACACACTATTGCCAAGCAATAGTGTGGGGAAATGTCCAGAGTCTTTCGAGGTCCAAGGTAAATTCACAAAAAGGCTGAAACAAAACTTGATTCTATGAACAAGGTCCGTGGCTAGGAACAAGGCAAGGCAATACTTGAATACTTGGTTACGCAAAGCAAGGAGACTGGGGTTGCGGACTTTGCGAAGTTCACACAAGGCTGGAAACACGAAATCACTCCTGAAGCTGCTCTGTTGACTCTGCACAGAACCAACCGTGCCAGGCACATTTAACTGGGTCTCGTTTCCCTGCCAAGCAGGTGTCCAGCGTTCTCTTTCCCTAGAGAACAGGAAACGAAACCCAGCTTTCTCCAGATGTGAGACTCCCTAGATTTTCCCAAGGGAAACATGGCTAATCAGTGTCTAGTTTAGTTGCAATTCTCAAACTCCTGCGAACCTGCTCCTTCACTCCCCTGTCCGCAGTATAGGTCTGTCTCCTAGCGAAAGGAGGTGAGAGCTGCTCAAGGTCTGTTTTAATGGGTTCTTGGGGGAAAACATCAACATCAGGCATCTGGAAGGATTTCGGCTCTTGCTGAGCCGGCGAAAACCCCATGTTTTCATCTTCATCAGCCACAGTGGCACTAGGAGCAGGACTACGAGGCCCATGAGGCATTACAGATACTTCAGGTATTTGAGGGCATTTTGGAATGTGTTTCCTGGGTATATGGGGGTTGTATTGTACTATATAATCACAAGGTAGACAATGAAGCAGGAAGACAATGACATAAAAATATGGCATGTGTCAAATAGGAGAGAATTGACAATTGTGCTAATAGCAAAAGCAAAGTTAAGCATGATAAAATAAAAAAGCAAAGACCTTCAAGGTTGCTCTTTTTATGTCTCTTTCAACCATTCGTTCAGGCATAAGAAAGGGAGCTGGGTTTCCCAATATTCATTCACACAACTTGAATATAGAGCTATGATTCCACATAGTTATGATGTGAAATCCTGGTATTTCTGGCTTGATGAGAGATACTAGATCTCTCTAGCTGAGGATTCTAAATACTAGGGGTGTGCAAATCTTCATTTTTAAATAGTAAGTTGTATGTGATTTGTAAGTTTTGTATATATGAACAAATATTAAGAAACACTCGGGGGGGGGGGGACAAAAAAAATTAAGAATAAAAACTTACCCAATACGTTTTTGTTCGAATTCTGTAATGCTTAGAAAGCAGTTTCATTTTTAGCACAGGCGAAACAAAGCCAAAAAGGCAACAATTTCTCTTTAAATTAATTAAGATGTTTTCCTCTCGCCATGAGGAGAGGAAAGCATCAGGGCTGAATGAGCTGGGAAAGAGATGGAGAGAGCACAGAATCTTAGGAAATGTAGTTTGGGAAGGTGATGAGCCCTATGGCAGAAAATTCAAAAGGCCCTGCTTTAAACTACTTTTCCCCGAATTCTGCTCAGCATCAGAAAGCCCCAATTAGGATAGGGGAGATATTTGTCCCTCCCAGCAGTAGCCAAATTCCCAAAAATCAGTAGATGTATCAATATTTCTGAAACTTGGGTGGAATTCTGTGATTCTAGAAGGTATCGTCATAACAATTAAAGAGAAATCATAGTGCTATAATTTGGTGTTTTGAAGAAACTCTAGGCCTTAGGATACAAGACAATGTACACTCCCATCTTATCTTTACAGTTCTCAGTCTTTAGGCTACAATCAGGCGTGTGTGCCTGAGTGTTCTTCCCATATAAAGGAATAATAAATACATTCTTGTGCATAGAAAATTGGTTTTCACTGGGAAAGAATATTAGGCTTTCTTTCTTTCTGATATGCTGGTTTTCTATGTATAGGAATGTTTTGCTTTCAGTCTGAAGTGGTGCATTTATAACACAGGTTTGCCAGACATCTGCTGTTTTGCAAGATCTAGGTCAAAGAGACAATAAAGACATTTAAAGGAGAGAATAAAAGCCTGAGACTTTTTTCTTTCTCTTTAATAGTAGTCAACCTGTGAAGCAAATTCATACCAAGACTATTTTATACCCTCTCAGAGTTCTAAAAAGCATGAGGAAATCAAAATGTTGCTTTGAATGGATTTCATAAGGTGGACAAGGACACAAAGCAATGGTTCTTAACATTTTTGGAGAGTTTACAAAACCCTTTGAGAATATGATCAAAGCTATAAGTCCCTCCCAGGATATATACACTGAAACTTCACCCACAGGCAGCAGGCAAAGCCTAAGGTACTGATGGGCACTTGAAGGCCCCCTTGAAGGAGGTCAGACTTTGTTGGAGGCAGTTGGTTTCACTGGCCCCTCATCACTTGACAAGGATGGATCAGCAGTCTATTTGACAATTGACAAGTATGAATCGGCAGGCCGATCTGTACCTCCAATGGTCCTCTGACATTTGTCTTGTGATCCACCCTTTCACCCTATGGGCAATGTGAGTAGAAGCTGGTTAGGTAGGAATTTTTCTCACCCCTCCCCCCCCCCCAAGAGTACCTTGGGGATTTTTTACCTACCCTACACTGTTTCAATTGGCTTAGGAGTGGAGTCACTTAAATAGATTCCTTTGGAAGATGAGATAATCCCAGTAGGCACCATGCCACTTCCCTTAGGGCATGAAGGGTTGACTCCCATAACATTTCCTATAGGTTTTGGCGAATGGGGGTCTGCAATAAGGGGCTACACTTAGGGCTGGAAGGAGGGTTCTCACTCTTAAAAAAATTGTAAGGTTTGGGCAGGAGCGCCCTCAGGATGGCCTTCCAGTGATGATCACTGAGAGGCGCAGCCAAAGAAATTTGGTTGGTCTTTGGGATCTATAGTGCTCATAGATCCTGGAGGGTGGTCAGAGGGAGTGACACCTGGCCCAAGAACAGTTCTCACTAGGTGGCAAATAACACAAGAGTTAAATCTTAACAGGTTAATTCCCCTTAACAGTGTTTTTGTTCACAGGTGGTTCCAGAAATTATAAATTAATAGGTCAAGAAATGGCCCTTTAGATCAATTTTCTGTATCTGGTCTCTTTATTTTTCAGTGGGAGTTATAATCATCATCATCATCATCATCATCATCATCATCATCATCATCATCATCCCAGGAGCAAGCCATCAGAACAAATGAAATTAAGGCCAGGATTGAAAAATCAGCCAGTGACCCAAAATACTGTGCAAGGAAGCTGATGAAACTATTGATCATCTCCTCAGCTGCTGTAAGAAAATCTCATAGAGGCACAACTATGTGGCCCAAATGATTCATTGGAATTTATGTCACAAGTACCACCTGCCAGCAGTAAAGAACTGGTGGGATCACAAACCTGCAAAGGTAGTGGAAAATTAACACACAAAAATACTGTGGGACTTTCTAATCCAGACTAACAAAGTTTTGGAACACAACACACCAGACCTCATGGTTGAAGAAAAGAAAAAAAGTTTGGATTATTGATGTTGCCATACCAGGTGACAGTCGAATTGATGAAAAACAACAGGAAAAACTCAGCCGTTATCAGGACCTCCAGATCGAACTGCAAAGTCTCTGGCATAAACCAGTACAGGTGGTCCCGGTGGTAATCGGCACACTGGGTGCTGTTCCAAAAGATCTCAGCCGGTATTTGGAAACAATAAACATTGACAAAATTACGATCTGTCAACTGCAAAAGGCCACCTTACTGGGATCTGCACGCATCATCCGAAAATATATCACACAGTCCTAGACACTTGGGAAGTGTTTGACTTGTGATTCCGTGATATGAAATCCAGTATATATATCTCATTTGCTGTGTAATACTATGTCTTTGTGTCAATAATAATAATAATAATAATAATAATAATAATAATAATAATAATAATAATAATGCAGTTTTCTGACACTATATATTTCTGCCACTCCTGTGACTGTTCATTTGTATTTTGATTCTGTACCCCACTTATTGAAGGATGTCCAGAATCAGCAGCATCCACTGCGGTCCTTTTTATCCTGGGAGACAACCAGTATCGATTTTGTATTGGTTTGTTTCTCCATAGTGCTAATGGGTTAGGTGCTCTTAGTTCCACTCCTCAACTGAGACCTCTCTTGCTTGGTTGGGCCTGACGGTAGTTACACTAGCACCAGCACAGCTCTCAGCATCCTTGGAGCAGGTAAGCCACACATATACCCCCCACCACCACCACAACAACAAGGTGGCATACATCAAGAGGGATCGCAAACCTTCAAAGGTAGTGGAAAATGAACACAAAATGAATAATAAACATTGACAAAATTACGATCTGTCAACTGCAAAAGGTCACCTTACTGGGATTTCCACGCATCATCTGAAAATACATCACACAGTCCTAAACACTTGGGAAGTGTTCGACTTGTGATTTTGTGATATGAAATCCAGCATATATATCCCTTTTGCTGTGTCATACTATGTCTTTGTGTGAATAATAATAATTCTTACCCACTTCATGGCTCTGAGTGGGTTACAACATGGTTAAATTGAGTTGGGTTACAACATGGTCATAAACATTAAATAAAATAAACATAATAAAACATATTTATACAAAATATATATATTAAAACACACAGAACAAAAATTTAAATATTTTTAATTATTTCCCTTCACTGTTTTTTAGCCCTAATAGTCTTTATTAATGCTTATTAATATTCAAATATTGCCCTGTTTTTATTCCTGATCTTCATAATTGATTTATTTATTTATTTATTTACAGTATTTATATTCCGCCCTTCTCACCCCGAAGGGGACTCAGGGCGGATCACATTATAACACACATAGGGCAAACATTCAATGCCCATAAACACATCAAACAGAGACTGAGAGACACACGCAGAGGCAAGTTAACGTTCTTCTGAGGGGATGTTCGATTCTGGCCACAGGTGGAGCAGCTGCTTCATCATCCACACTGACGGCACTTCCTCATACCAGGTCGTAAATTAGTTAATCTTGCCTCCCCACTTTTTATAAGTGGTACCTTATCTCCTACTTGATAGATGCAACTATCTTTCGGGTTGCTAGGTCAGCAACGAGCAGGGGCTATTTTTTTATTTTTAATTGACGGGTGCTCACCCCACCACGGGCTGGCCTCGAACTCATGACCTCATGGTCAGAGTGATTTAAGGCAGCTGCTCAACAGCTGCGCCACAGCCCGGCCCCATAATTGATGACGCATGCTAAGCATCATCATATCAGTGTTACGTTTTCTTTCCTTTTGATTTATGTCTATGTTCTCATTATTTAGGCTGGTAAATGGCAAGGCAATGCTGTTGTGGCAAGGCAATACATTATACCTAATGGAAAGTCCACCCAAAGGCTGACATTGACTTAATGAGATGTGCCCAGTCCACGATGAGATGTGCCTCCTTTTGTGGCCTCTAAGTAGTAACCACTTCAGGGAAATGATTACTTCTTAAGTGAGTGAAGACTAAACAAAAGCAACCCATTTGATCATTTGGCAGCCTTTGCATTCTCTAAAGCAGCTATTGCAATGCTGGGGATTAAAAACTAGATGGAGGACATGCAGGCCAGATCGCCCATGCTGCAACTACCTGGGTATCTTCCACTACAGGAATGTACAGCACTTGTCTTGCCTTTCTCCTGCATACTGATGTAGCAAAATGATGAAGTTTAGACTGAATTGACTGACCATTATTTGTCTAAGAAGGCTAGAGACCTTGTAAAACTATGACTCCCATAATTTCATAGCATTGAGTCATAGCAGCACAAGTGGTGTCAAACAGCTTAATTCTGTAGCATACCCTGTTTCCCCGAAAATAAGACATCCCCTACAAATAAGATCTAGTAGAGGTTTTGCTGAATTGCTAAATATGAGGCCTCCCCCGAAAGTAAGACCTAGCAAAGTTTTTGTTTGGAAGCATGCCTGCCAAACAGAACACCAGACCATGCAGGATCGGTAAATGTACATACTATAGATTGTTGTACATGGAAATAATGGTAGTAACAAAAAATTGATAGGATTCACAGCTTGTCTGTTTATGTTGGTTTGTGATGACAACTATTGTACAGTATATAATAAATGTTATTTTTTTTTGTTTAACAATAAATGTGAATTCTTCTTCATGGAAAAATAAGACATCACCTGAAAATAAGACCTAGCACGTCTTTGGGAGCAAAAATTAATATAAGACACTGCCTTATTTTTGGGAAAACACGGTAGATGCATTGCCTTTTCACGTAAAACATAACACACACACACATCCTGTTATTTTCCTAACTCAAAGGAGGGGTTGAATTTCTAAAAGAAACAGATATATTTTCAATTTGTATGATTCTGAGCTGAAGGTATTTTCTGCTTGCCTTTTCCTTTGTTGCACTTGAACAAAACAATCTTATTTCAGCCATCTGTCAAACTACTACTTTAGGTTTAACCTCTGTCTTTGATCACACACCTACTTTATTTCCAACCTTCCTTTGCTTCTTAACACAGAGCCTTGTTTCTTTATCACCATCAATCCTTCACTAAAGATTTCTCTATTCATAACGAGATGCATCTGGAGAGGACGGTGTCTAAGAGCAGATGCACTAACACTGCCATCTGTGTAGGCTTGCCACGGCTCAAGTTGTTTGGGCTGTAAGCCCAGGCATGATTATGTCTCTGCTGCTCATCTGCTTTCATCTACCTGAGCTCTGAGTTCACAAGACATACTTAGTACTATTACGATCCCATGCCACACTGCATCAGCTTTCGGAATTCTTTGTTTTGAACTGGTCTTTTTGCATGTGCTGCCATTAGAAACCAAGCCAGCTCTCTGCATGTACCATTAGGTCACAGGCATCTTGCCCTTGTCTTCTGCAAACACTCTCCTCTTATGCAATGCTCTTCACACAAGAGCATCACTCACTTCAGCAGTTACTCATGCAGGTCAGGGACAGTGCACAAGGTATGAATCAGCTCCAAGTCACATGATCCTGTCTGCAGCTCTGGCTGTCGCTTTAATCAATTTCCTGTTTTAAGTGGTGAGCCTCATAGAATTCCAATCTGACATAGATTGCAGAGTGTTGTTTATGCTGCCAGTGGCATTGACTGAAAATGCAGTTAAAATTAACTCCTGGTTTGTTTAGTGCAGTTGTGAGCAAAGTGCAAACCTGGCACCATTTATTTATTTATTTACTACAACATTTCTGTCCCACTCTTCTCACCCCTGAAGGGGGGACTCAGGGCAGCTTACAACCAATATAAACAGAGTATATAAAACACATACAACAACAATAATAATTAAAATTAAATTAAGTTAAAAACATTCATTGCAGCTGCCAAGGTTGCGATTGCAGTCATCAGTCCTTCTAGACTTCTCAGCTCCTCAGTTTTTTGGGGGGCACAGCAAGAGCAACAATTCCATTTTTAAATAGGTTATTTTACTGCAACCCTTTGTACTGTTTATCATGAATAAGTAACTTATTTTCAAATGTAGAAATTGATTTTTAGCTACTTGGGGAGAGGGGCATTTCTTGAAATCCATGGACCTACAAAAGGCTCCCAGGCCAAACAACTAGGTCCTGGACTCACCAGAGTTGTCAACCTCATCTCTTTAATTGGGTCATTGGAGTTATATTCTGTCTTTCTGTAAAAACAATGGACTGAAATTGGCTCACAGAAATATTCATTCAAAGAACACAATTAAAATGCATAACAAGATCAGCTGCTAAAACTGAATCCAAAGAGCACTTGAATACATAATGTAAAAACTGCTAAATTATTTTAGCGCCATTAAAAATGAGCCAGTGCAGTGAAGATGCCTGGATATTATACTAGGACTCTTAAGACAAGGGTTCACATCCCCTCCACTCATTTTGGCAACCTTGAGCAACTTATACTGCCTCAATCTCAGGAGAAGACAAAGGTAAACCCGCTCTGAACAGGTCTTGCCAAGATAACCCTGTGATAAGTTGTCAAAATGAAAGTACACAACAACAATCAAAATACAGCACCAAACTGGTAACAAGTATTGTCTTCAGTAGTAAACCAACAGTAAAAGGGTCTGAATGAAAAGAAAAAGCCCTCACTATGGTTCCAGTCTTCCTTTCAGCTTTCCTAGATGGTTATGAATTTTCAAAAAGCCTTAAGACACTCTGTTTCAGAGTGTGGTGGAACCTCCTTCTTTGGAAGGTTTTAAACAAAGTCTGGATGGCCATAGTTTGCACTCTATGAGTCTATGATTCTAGAGGTGCTTGAAGCTTTCAGTAGGGAGATGTAGCAGGTTACCTTTACATTAAAAAGAATCTACTAAAGATGTGCAATCATTTCATTTACACATCTTTTTTATGCCCTTCCCTTTAAACCTAGATGTTTAGAAAAATACACCATGTAGAAAAGTACAACAAGGTGGAACGCAAGTTGGATGTTACTTCAACAGGTTCATTTTCTCAAACAGGTTCATTTTCTCAATTAGACCTGAGGGCAACAAAATAGTTTAGTGATTGTGGACACTGATTAGTTCTGACCTTTAATTTCCTTCATGGCCTTTGACTTGAAAGTCTGAAGCATCTCTGAGGGGTATGGAAGGAATTAAATGTGTAATTAGAGGCTCTCCATGGTGGAAAGGGAGCCCCCTTCCCCTCCCCCTCCCCCCTCACCTAAGTTCCTCTCCTGGCCCTCGTGGTAAAGAAGGTGACACTGGGAACCTTCAGCCCCAAGAATAAGGGACAATTGACATCCTGGTCCAGGATGCAGGACTTTCTATGTAAATAAGGGACTGTCCCTCAAAATCCCTAACAACTGGCAAGGCTGGAGGACAGGCCTTATGGCACAAGCGACTCTCTTTTGCAAGAAAAGAGAATGGCTGGACACTTCCATTGTGCCTCATCACTCTACCTAATTACTTCACTCTACCTAATAGAATGAAGGTTAGCCCTGACTAGTTGTACAGAGGCTGGGTCTAAGCATTGCCCTAAGATTAGCATCAATGACTGCTAATCTGGATGCTACCAAGACTTGTTCTGTATTATGATTAGTTTTAACAGGTTTATAGAGGCACACAAACATAAGATTAGCCAGCATGATAGATAACTCTCAAGAAACAATTATGTTCTAGCTTTGGGTTGCCTCTACAGTTAAATTATTTTGAGTGCTTATTGATCAAATCTATGTTCTTTATGGATGTATGCTTTATAACACATCAAGCCTATGATCTGCTGGGCCCAACTAGAGACTTATATAGGCAGATGTTTCACCTCAGTTCCGCTAACTACAGTTTTTAAAGGGAGTTGGAAGTGAACTCATATCTTTGAATATAGAGAATTATATTCTCAGTCTGTTTTTGTTGTGTGTCTTCACTCTTTTTCAATTTAAAGCCATTCTGACGTGACGCTATTTCAGGGTTTTCTTGTTAAGATTTGTTGGGGGAGGGGGGGGTGTGCCTTTGCCTTACTCTGAAGCTGAAATAGCATGACTTACCCCAAGTCAGCCAGGGAGATTCCATGTCTGAACAGGGGTTTGAACCCTGGCTTCCAGAGTTGTTCTTCAATGTTCAAACTGCTACATTGTTGTAACAAGCAACGTTTCTCCAGGTTCTCAGCAGAAGTTTTTGACTTCATCTGTATCATCTGCCTGAAGTTCTGAAACTGAACTCAAAACTGTCTTCAGATCAATTATAGGCAAAGGGAATGACCATATAACAGACTATGTGGAAGACTGCAGTTTAAGTCCCTGATCTTCAATAACAGGTGAAATGTAATGTGAAAGACTAAGACCTGGAAGATCAGCAAAGACAGACAGTAGGTTGCAGTAAACCTGATGGATTAATAATCTGGTATAAAACAACTTCTTATATACTATTTTTGAAGAACTCAGTGATCACTTTCTCACCTGTTTGTCAACTCTTATTTATTTTTCCTTTTCTGTTCCCTCACCTTTTCAAATAAGGATAAAAAGTAAGGGAGGAACTTATGGTACCTTTCAGAAAATATCAGTGTGCATTGGTTTGATTGTTATTGTGAAATGTTCACATAAAACTTTCCAAAATTGAACACAGAGCCAAATTCAAATTATAGCCAGAAATCCATATATTTCTAAACTTGTTGTGCAACAAAACAAAATAAAGCTGCAGTATGATCCCTCATACTTTAAAGACCAATCATTATTGTTTCACCTATCTTCAGTCATCAACATATGTTCTCTCTAGGGATTTTCTATATCCCTCAGGTGATTCTGTCTTTCCACTGGACATTACCACAGAGTTATCCTGAATAAATTCCTAGAGAGGATACCTCTCTATGGTAATTTCTGACAGAAGTCATTCATTTCAATAGGATTTCCAACCATCAATCGTTTTCTATTTCCACTGTTTATTCATGAATATGAGTGTTGTACTATATTCCAAAAATGAAAATATATGCCTTTATATCGATGTGAAAATGAATACAAAACTGCACCCAATTTAAAAAATGCATATGGAAAGATGGACAAATATCCACATTAGAAAGGGAGGGTGGTCAGGTCATCAAAATAGTTATAAAGGATGCAATTGTATGCCAGGTCAACACCAGATGTCTGAGGCAGACCAATATAAAGTTGCCTCAAATATCACCAGACACCCTCCTGTAAGATATCCAGCTCCTGCAAGAATTCAAATCTCATGAAACCCAAAACCCATGCCAATCTTGTGATGGCAGGCCAATTATCGTGGCATAACAATTTCTTTGTGTTGATCAGGCAAGGAAGCCTGCTGTAAGAGCAGGAAATGCAACATCAAACCACCTAAGATCCTAGCAGTATAATCTCTATCATTTGGTACACAATGTGCATACAACATTCTAAGGGTGGTCTGCTCAGAGTGTAGCTTCTGCCCATTGTCATGTTGATTGCTGTATTTTTATGATCTTTTTACTTTTTGGTTTTTAACTGTTTTTAATTATATTGTTTATTTGTCATATATTTTAATGATGTAACTTTGAATTCCTTGTATATGCTGGGCTTTGTCCCCATGTAAGCTGCCCCGAGTCCCTTCCGGGAAATGATGGTGAGTTATAAGAGTAAAGTTATTATTATGATATATTATTCCCAAATATAGGATTTGGAATATATCATCCCAAATAGAAGACTGGCCTTCAAAACTGCAAATATGGATGACACACCCTGTATAAACTGGTATGTCTGGGAATCCTAGGAGAGGAAGAGAAGGCCAAAACAGGCTGACCACCTAATAAAGAGCCAAGCCTGATAACAAAGAACTGAAAGGGAAGTTTGAGAGACTCATGCAACTTGCAGGATTGAAGAGTACATAAAGACTTTAAAGAAAGAAAATGAAGATATTCAGGCCATCCCACCACAGCATAACTACACCCCCTGCCCCATCAGCACCAACAACAATAATGAGAACAAAGGAAAATGCACTGTGCTGGTGTATCAGACAAAGTCTTCTTTCATGCTAATAGATTTTTCATGCTTTTGTCCTCATATGTGCCCCATGGATCTGACAGGGATAAGGACTCCAGAAACACATATCTGGTGCTTTAGCTAAATTGCACCCTAAAGGCAAATTTTAAACAGGGCTAGACCATGGCCATAGATTCCCAGATTGACTTTATTCTCAAAGAATCTCAAAGTACTTTACAAAGCCATTTAAATTATCATTCTTATTCATGCATTAACAAAAAAAAGCCATGAAAGGGAAGGGAAGAAGAAAAGAAGGAGATTTCCTTAATTGTCTCATGGAGCCTATATAAAAATTATCCACTCATCATAAATAAGAAATGAACTTAACCGACCATAAGATGGGGTGGATACACAAGGCATGCAAAGCCCAGGCTCCAGTTCTTCAAAGCAAAAGTGGTTCCTTGTGAATAATATATCTAGAAATAAAAGGAAAAAAGATACCTGGAGATTTCCAATTAGCAGGCTCTGCTTCTCCCCTCATGTGCAGTTTTTAAATAAAGTTTCCTAGAATTACAAATGAAACATGTGGCATTAATGCTGAACTTGCAAAATACAGTTACATGCTTTATGAGTCACAAATTTCTTCTCAGTCTCTACAGCTTTAGGGAAAATGGGGAAGAGAAAATAGGAGTAGGAGTAAAATGTTTTTTTAAACATCCTTTTGAGGAATTCTCCAGAGAGTAGGTCAAATGCATTGGTCTTTAGAAAGAACGGTAGGCTTTACATTGTTTACAAATTCCCTATTGGATTCAGATGGTTTGTGGGAAGAAATGAACCATATGTTCATACCTTTTAAGTGTGATTCTGGCTTTTGGTCGAGATTAATGTTTGGATGAAATGACAAATTATGATTTTATTTATGCATTTATCTTGTTCAAATATCTTCAAATCACTGAGTTGCTATGAGTTTTCTGGGCTGTATGGCCATGTTCCAGAAGCATTCTCTCCTGATTTTTCATTCCTGGGTAAATGGCATATGACATATGATCATAATTAGCATACCGGAAGTAATCAAACTAATATAATTAAAAAGTACTTCATATAACCTGATACTAAAGTAATAAAGGATCTATAGGTTCAAAAAAGTGAGTTTGCATTTGTTGTCTAAGTGGAAACATTTTATTTTACTGTAAGTATTTTGACAATTTTTTATATCCAAATCATGGTACACAGTATCCCAAAATGATTGAAGTAACAATGACATCATTACAATATTACAATAACAATGTGGACAAAATTGTAAAAAGGCCAGGTTGGAAAGATATGTGTTGACATTATACTAAACCCAATGAAAATGGGATGTAACTTTCATCCTCCTCTATATCATTGACCCAACAAAGGAAATGTTCTGGCACTGATCTAGACAGAAGGAAATGGAGTCTATCCTCATGAAAATTTGTACAAATCCAATAAGCAAGCTTCATTAGGTTGAAAGTCCCTGAGAGAGAGCACTTTCCTGCAAGCTAATGCTGGTTTTGCTGCAGGCAACATTTGCCCTCCCTTGATCTTTTCTCCCACTCTGAACCATTGCAGAATCAAAGATTACTTACTATCATTCCTTCTCCACCCTCCTATAGCCCCATGTGCTTGAGAAAAAAGTACAAGCTACACCAAAGATGGACAGGTTTCTCTTGACTGTTCAAGGCTTAGGTGGTCCTTTCCCCTAAGATTAGGCCTTAGTGATGAAAACAGCGTGCTTTCTGTAAATTAAAGATACATCTACACTGGATGCAGTTTGACACCACTTTAACTGCCATGATTCAATGCTATGGAATCATGGCAGTTGTAGCTGTACGAGTTCTTTATCATTCTTGACCAAATAATGCTAGTGTCTCACCAGACTACAAATCCCAGGATTCCATAGCATTGAGCCATGACAGTTAAAGTGGTGTCAAACTACAGTTTATACTAAGGGAGCAACCAACTCTAGTATGTCCATAACTAAGGCCTGAGCTAAATAGTGGCAAAATCAAATACCTTTTACTTACCTAGTGAGCCCAAAATTAAGCTGAATGGGCTGATGAAGTCAGAGTTAGATATCACCAGCCCATCTTATAGCAAATTTGCTTGATCACCACTGGCCATTAGAAAGTAGCCATGGAATGGTTTTTACCACCAGCCTCTGGGCTAGGGTGCAGGACTCCTAAACATCCAGCAGTGCTGAACCTGATTTGACACCACTGGATGGCCACTCTACTGTCCCTCTCCTGTTCTCATAATAGTGGCAATCTTAAGGGATGGCATGACTGGTGGCCATCACTCATCACCTGGAGTGACATCCAGGATGATAGAGTGATGCAGGAGGAGGAAAGGAGGAATCACCCCTCCTACCACTCTCACTTCTCCAATTGCCCTTACACCCCAGCCAACTTTACTCCAGGTGAGAAACAATAACCACCAGTTACATCACAACCAAAGGCTATCACTATGACAAGAAAAATAGAGAAAAGGTGAGTGCCATCCCATGCCCTCAGACCATCTGAGCCTGTGGGATATGGCTAGCCATGCAAACAGTTGTAGCCACAGCCAGTTCTGTCTCAGAACCAGCCCAAATGTTTATACAGTTTGCTCTGGATTCTTGTTTAATACAACTGTTTGAACTGCATTTTTCACAAGTTGTGGTTTGCTCTGCATTGTTGAGGAAATTCTGGAGCAAACTGGGGCTTTTGTTAATATGATTCAAGCCTGATCCCTTCCCCTTTCAGGATAAAGGTAGATGTGTTTAGAGTAACAACAACAACAACAACAATAAACTTTATTTATACCCTACCACCATCTCTCCGCGGGAACTCGGGGCGACTCACATTGTTACAAAAGTAACAACACAAATACATTAGCACAATATACAAAGGTTAAAACACAATAAGATAATAAAACAAAAGTTAAAACAAAAGTTAATACAACAGTAATAATATCAAACAATATCAAACAAGAGTATCCAGGATACAAAACTTTGTTTTAACATCTTTATCAATGGTACATTTGTGTGTTTGTGTGTGAATCAATGTTTGCATGTGTATGAATGAATGTGTGTATGAGAATGGAAAGTAATTAAAATCAATGTGCACTATGACAAAAGTGTTGGAAGTTTTTCATTTATAATAATAATAATAATAATAATAATAATAATAATAATAATAATAATAATAATAATAAGTTTATTTTTATATCCCGCCCCATCTCCACGAAGTGACTTGGGGCGGCTCACAAGGCGCCAAGCCCAACAACATACAATAAAATACAACAGTATAAAATACATAATATAAAATACAACAATATTAAATACATAACAATCACAGTAGATCAATAACACAGCTTCAACAGAGTAAAAAGCATGGCCATTAAAAGAGGCATAATATTATTGAAGTGAGTAAGGGAACTTTTAAAAGACAGAAATAAATTATGGAATTGATACCTCTAAAAAGCAACTTTCAGGTTTTGTGCATAGTTGCAAAAGATTACTTTTAAAAATTATTTTCTTTTAATATAGGCTTAATTATGCATTATATATATTGAATCAATCTTCTTATTTTGTTTCATGTGGATACCACCACACTGATTTTAACTAAAATCTATTTTAAAAGATGATTCTGCCCCATCCATACCTCCTTTTAAAATGAGTATAATGCTGAAAATAAAAAATAAAAAGCACTTAAAATGCCCTCCTGCCTAACTCCCTAAAGACTTGAATTTCAGTCTCCTTGATATTATTGCTTACAAATTTGTCTGTTTCTGATAAAGTCCTATCTATATTTTGTCTCTAAAACTTGCAAATATCTTCACTCTGCTTTCTTCTTTATAAAGGTTTTCAGTGCTTTCCAGTTGTTTAAAAGTCTACAGAACTTGAATGTCTTCTTGCACATTGTCTATTATGAACGCCACTCCCGTTATTCCCATTGCAGTTCTGAAAAGTTCCCCTTTCTAAACAGAACCATCGGTGCAACATGTTCCTGTCTGACTGCTCTGTCAAGCATACTGGGACCATCCTGCCTGCAGGGATGGATATCACTAATGAAATTAGATTATTATGTCCTTCTCCCATCAATTACTCTCTGCTAATTACTGCCAGCTTCCATCTGTTCCGTGATGTCAAGATTTATTGTCTGCTTTCCCCGTACAGGGTGGGTACTTCTCTAACTTTCCTTTGACTCGTGCCAGCTGGATTTCTAAATTAATACAAATAATCACTAATAATCACCAGAAATTAAGTGATAGCATGGAAAGCACATATTCAAAGCAAAGTCTGCATGCTTAATATTTCATTAAATTGTAATTTAATTGGTTGACTGGTTTGTTGCCACCTCTCTCAAGTAAAATCTTCAGCAAATCTTATTTCTTTAACAGGCACGTTGAAGGGGAACCCACTGAAAGTGACACATTTGGTTTAAAAGAATGCAGGTGCGATGTCCATGTTCATTTTCTGATAAGATTGTGAGACTTGAATCTGGGCAAGTTACTTTTTGGGATGATAACTTCCAGAAACGAGAGTTCAAATAAAGGTTCAACAAGTTCAAATAAAAGTTCGAGTGATATGAGCCAGGTTACATTTCAGTCCCAAAAAGGAGCTCTCTTATCAGACTGTTCCAAGGAAAAAATAAGCATGAGCTTCAGGATAGCTTACACATTAGAAGCTTTCCAACAGGAAAAAAAACCCCTAAAATTACAGAGGTTTCTGTGATTACTGAATATTAAAATGATGAGTGTACCAAGGGAGAAATATTTCATTCAGATGGCGCTGTGGATGCTTTCACGGATGAAATCCTGCCTTTTATTAATTCAAAAGAAAAGAAAAAAGAGATTCAATCTAAGCATTAGAATGAATGACTTCACTAAGAGTTAAATGGATTGCCTCAGAGGGAGGTAGACTCTCCTTTGCAGATATTTAAACAGAAGTTCAATGGAAATGCTGAAGCTGGATATCCCTGCATGATAGGAAGCTGGACTACATAGCCTTTGCAGTCCCTTCCAGCCATTTGATACTGTTATTACTTTTTGTACAAGAATTTACCAAGTTTTGCTGACTTTGTATTGATGGAAATAATTTGAATGTGGAAGGTACAGATTTTGAGGATCAAGGTCTAGATTTTTCAGTTGCCTATTTTAAAGATAGTATTTTAATCCCTGTGTGTGTATCTCTTCATTGGCAATGAATCAGAATTCCCATATCTCATTTTTATAGGAGTATTCTTACTATTGATACCTACATCTCAGATGAGAACAACATGGTCTTTTCCATAATAACATCAGTGACACTTATTGAATTTAGCCACTTTGAAGAATACATTGGTTAGTTTCTTACTGGAAGACATGCAAATGTTTCATATTCTACACAGAACGTACTTCACAAATTTTGAAAATTCATATACAGAAATGGTAAAAACTGATCAACTTTCTATTTCCCCAGTTGTTGCTAATACTGAAGCAAATTAATTAGAAGCATACTTTCTCTTACATGAAACATCACCCCCATGAATTTCCAAGACACTGTTGTGTCACTGTTTTGCAATTCTCAATGAAATCTAATTGTTTTATCATGTTCAAGGTTATCCAGGCCCTGTTTCCAAAGACCTTCCTGCCTCTGCTGACATGGCATTAACAATGTGAGGCGTTTTTGCGTGCCTATGCTTCCATGGGCCTTTCAAACTCTGTCTTCACTATGCTCCATGCAAGGTTACAGCCTTAATTGACAAAAAAGTTGTGTTTGACAGTGTCTTTATGTCCCTTCACTTGAACACACTGTTCCTCTCCAGAAATGACATATTTCATGTCAGAAATATTGAAATTTAACAGTGTATTTTTAATTACAAAGATTATATACAGGCACTGAAAGGGTTAAAAATGGTGCGGTGACTCAGTTACACCAGTAGGTTTTTATAAGCAGGTGTGCCTGTGGAATAGCAAGAGAGAGAGAGAGAGAGAGAGAGAGAGAGAGAGAGAGAGAGTAAAGAATGAAGGAATGGGTTGTGTCCGGAGTAGTCGGTGCTGTTTGGATTGTTTGTAATTTGAGTTGTCCACAATAGAAGAAAGAAGAGAGAAGAAAGAAGAAAAAGCCTTGGGTTGCGTAAGCGAAGATGAGGCATTGGATTTATGCCTATGTAATGAACTGTCTTTGTGTTGGAAGAAACCATATTTTGTAAATACTTCAAGAGTGTTATTTTTGTAACAAGAAAAAGCCTACAGAGGACAAGGCAAATTAATATGGTCTGTGTGTTTTTGTTCATTTGGTCACTTTCTATCCGCTGCTGAGTTACATTGCTGCTGTTAAACTGTACTACAATTTCTTTACAAGATAGGTCTTTTGTTTGTAAGCCCACTCGTCCAACATTTCATCCATGGTAGGTTCCTGACTATGCCTATGACATACATGTGCCTGACTTTCCCCAGTTTGCTGCTTTTTGATTAATACATTTTAGCTTGCCATTGGGAGTCAGGGAAGGCTGGCAGTTTCTTCTGTCAAAAACCAAGCAAGTGTTTTCATGTTGCCAATCATAAAAGTTGTGGGGGAGCGATGATGACAAGTCATTAACAAGACCTTCCATGTTCCATTTTATGACTGTCAGCAGTTCTCAGGCAATCAGTCATATAAAACCAGCACTATCGAATAACTGCTAGAAAAGACCACAATGAAACTAATTATCCAGTTAAGAAACAGGGAAAAATGAATGTGAATACTATGATATGCTAGAGAATGTCTTTAAGATATAGATAGATAGATAGATAGATAGATAGATAGATAGATAGATAGATAGATAGATAGATAGATAGATATATTCAATAGGAATATTTCCCTGCTGTTATTAACACTAAATTACATAGGATGGTAAAGTTGCTATTCCAAAGGGCTAGCATGGAAGGAAATCAATGTGAAGGTTTTCCAGTGTCAAAATTTCAGCAGTGATTTCCAACAGTCACCATAAGGGGGGTTGGTTCAGTTCTGGTAAGACCCAGGTTAAAATCTTCATGTTTAAACTATGATAGTGCTGCTGACAATTATTTAAATTGTTTTAATTGTCCATCATCCCTCTTACAGTGAGTTGTTGTGTGTGACCCTAAGGTGAACTTTTCATAAAATTTTCTGGTTGTGAGAGTGTGTGACTGTCTGGCTCTGACTCTGGGTTTCCATGGCCAGGTAAGAAATTGAATCTGGCTCTCCATAGTCATAGTCTAATGCTTATAAAAGTGTTAAGATAAGACTGATATTATGCCATCTTCAGTCAAGCGAAATCATAGTAGTTGTTGTATACTGCATTATTATTAATTTTATCTTATGGAAGGTATCAAGGCACAAAATGGAAGCACTCTCTGCTTCCCACAGGAATTCTGTCTTCCACAATGAAATTTTGCTTTTGTTACTAAATTTCTTGTAATTCAGAGTGAGACACTGAAAACAATGCTAAAGGCTAAAGTGCAAAATGAGCTCAGGCTTGCCAAATACATTAAAAACAATAAAAAGGGCTTCTTGCTTACGTCAGTAGGAAAAGGAAGAACAAGGAGGCAATAGGGCCTCTGTGAGGAAAAGATGGGGTAATGCTGACAGGTGATAGGGAAAAGGCAGAACTACTTTGCCTCAGTCTTCTCGTAAAAAAAGCCAGCCACTACCTCAGCAACATGGAGTGGATAAAGGATTGGGGGAAATCCAACCCCAAATAGGGAAACAAGTTGTCCAGGAACACCTGGCCGCTCTAAACGAATTCAAGTCCTCAGGGCCAGATCAATTACAGCCAAGAGTATTGAAGGAACTAGCTGAAGTTATTTCAGAACCACTGGCAATCATATTTTAGAGTTCTTGAAAAATGGGAGAAGTCCCAGCAGATTGGAGTAAAGCAAATATGGTCCCTATCTTCAAGAAGGGAAAAAAGGACGACCCAAACAATTACCATCTGGTCAGCCTCACATCGATACTGGGCAAGATTCTGGAAAAGATCATTAAGGAAGTGGTCTGCAAACACTTAGAAATGAATGTGGTCATCGCTAATAGTCAACAAATCATACCAGACTAATCTGATCTGTTTTTTGATAGAGTTACGAGCTGGGTAGATGCAGGGAATGCAGTGCATGTAGCATATCTGGATTTCAGTAAGGCCTTCGACAAGGTTCCCCATGACCTTCTGGCAAACAAGTTAGTCAAATGTGGGCCAGGCAAAAGTACAGTTAGGTGGCTTTGTAATTGGCTAAGTGAATGAACCCAAAGGCTCATCAATGCTCATCCTAGAAAGAAGTGATAATTGGAGTGCCGCAGGGTTTAGTCCTGGGCCCGGTTCTGTTTAACATCTTTATTAACGACTTAGATGAAGGGTTAGAAGGCACGATCATCAAGTTCGTGGGAGAGATAGCTAATACTCCGAAGACAGGAGCAGAATCCAAAACAATTTTAACAGATTAGAGAGATGGGCTGAAACTAACAAAATGAAGTTCAACAGGGACAAATGCAAGATACTCCACTTAGGTAGAAAAAATGAAATGCAAAGATACAGAATGGGGGACGCCTAGTTCGACAGCAGTTCATGTCAAAAAGATCTTAGAGTCCTTGTCAACAACAAGTTAAACATGAGGGGGTGCTTTGAATGTCATTTTCCTGCTTTTTGGCAAGGGGTGGACTGGATGGCCCGTGAAGTCTCTTCCAACTCTATGATTCTATTATTCTACGTATGATTCTATGATTCTATGAACATCTAGAACTATTACTTTTTCTGTTTGCATTCCCTTGGTAATTCACATTTTAGATGTCTCAACTGTATTTATAAATGCCCAAATGAAATTTTAAGTAAGTACAAGATGGCCCACAAAGACTGAAGCATACACAGCTAAAGATTTTTAATTTTTATTTATTTATTTTTCAAACTTATATGCCGCCACTCCCCTAGGGCTCGGAGCGGCTTACAAGAACCGGCTAAAATCAACAATTTAAAAAACATTTTAAAAACATCTTTAAAAAAAATATATAAAAAATCTTAAAAACATCCTAAAAGCACCTTTTAAAACATCAGCAACAGAACTCAAAAGCCTGTCGAAACAGGTGTGTCTTACATGCCCTGCGGAAGGCCAACAAGTCCCGCAAGGCACGAACTTCAGGTGGCAAGGTGTTCCACAGAGATGGCGCCACTACTGAAAAGGCTCTGCGTCTAGTTGCAGTTAGACGCAAGGTCTTAAAAATGGGGACTTCCAGCAGGTCTTGGTCCTCAGAACGGAGGGATCTCTGGGGTTTGTAGGGGGGTGAGGCGGTCCCTCAGGTACATCGGCCCTGGACCATGTAAGGCCTTGAAGGTAAGCACCATCACTTTGAAAGTGATCCGGTGCTCAATTGGTAACCAGTGCAGCTGCCGTAAGATTGGTGTTATGTGGCATCTTATCGGGACTCCCGCAAGGAGCCGGGCAGCTGCATTTTGCACCAATTTGAGCTTCCGGATCACCGACACAGGAAGGCCAATGTAAAGGGCATTACAGTAATCCAGTCTCGAGATGACTGTAGCCTGGATCACTGTAGCCAGGTTGTCCCTAGATAGATAGGGGGCTAGCCATCTAGCCTGCCGAAGATGAAAAAAGGCAGTTTTGGTAACGGCGGAGACCTGGGCCTCCATCGTCAATGAAGGGTCCAAGAGGACTCCCAGACTCTTTACTAGTGAAGATGGGCGTAGCACTTTGCCATCCAGGGTTGGCAACTGGATATCCCCACTGCCCGGTCGGCCCAGCCATAGGATCTCCGTCTTTGCTGGATTCACCCTCAACCTACTGGAACGCAACCATCCAATAATGGCCTCGAGGCACTGGTGAAAACTGTCGGGTACAGACTCCGGTTGGCCTTCCATCTTTAACACAAGCTGAGTGTCGTCAGCATATTGATAACACTCGAGCCCGAAATCTTGGACCAGCTGAGCAAGTGGTTGCATATAGATGTTAAACAACAGCTGGGAGAGAATGGCCCCCTGAGGAACCCCACAATGTAGAGGGGACCTCTCAGAGACCAGGCCTCCCCTCTCCACTCGCTGTCCACGGTTGTGAAGAAAGGAGGCCAGCCAATTTAAAGCTGTCCCCCTAACTCCAGCAACGGCAAGGCAGTGGGTCAGAAGATTGTGATCGACTGTGTCAAATGCTGCTGTGAGATCCAATAACACAAGCAACACCGACCCGCCCCGGTCAAGCTGGCATCGGAGATGATCTGTGATGGAAACCAATACAGTCTCTGTCCCATGCCCCGCATGGAAGCCAGACTGGAAAGGATCCAGTCCGGCTGTGTCGTCTAGGAACTGCTGCAGCTGCACCGCTACTGCCCTCTCAATCACCTTGCCCAGAAATGAAAGATTCGAAACTGGGCGGTAGCTGGAGGGAACCAAACGATCTAAATCTGGTTTTTTCAGCAGAGGAGAGACCACCGCCTCTTTTAATCCCTCTGGAAAGACTCCTTGCTCAAGGGTGCTGTTTATTATCTTCAGCAGCGGATCACGTAATCCCTCTAAGCAGGATTTTACCAACCAAGAGGGACACGGGTCAAGGGAGCAAGTGGTCGGTCTAGCTGCAGCTATGAGCCTATCGAGAGCCTCTGCGTCCAGTGGGATGAACTGGTCGAGGGTGGGCCCAGCAAGTGGCCACGGAGTCTCAAGTTCTCTCATTGTATCAGTTGTGGCGGGGAGGTCCCAGCGTAGTAGTGAGATCTTGTCAGCAAAATAGCTTTGAAAAGCCTCGGCTGAAGGGGCCTGATCATCACTTTTTGGGTTGGTAGGAACCGTCGTTAGAGATCTAATTATTTTGAACAATTTTGCCGGGCGCGAGCTGGCAGACTCTATCAAAGAGGCATAGTATACTCTCTTTGCTTCGATGGTAGCATGCTCATAGGACTCCATAAATGCCCTGTAAGCTGATCTCGAAGCTCTGTCATGAAGTTCTCGCCACACGCCCTCTAGCCGTCTCTTTTCCCGCTTCATCGATCGAAGTTCCTCGGTGAACCAAGGAGACCTATTTCGGCGGGGTTGGAGAGGGCGTCTAGGGGCGATCTCGTCGAGTGCATTGGACAGCCTGATGTTCCACATGTCCACCTGCACATCGATTGAGTTGCTGACATGCTCCAGATCCTTCAGAGCATTCTGGAACCTACTAGGTTCCATAAGTCTTCTTGGGCGAGCCCAAATCAGCTCGGCGCCCTTGCCAGGTGGGTAGGCATGCTCCAGCCTGACTCTCAGGGCACAGTGATCCGACCATGGAACCTCTAAAATAGAGGCTTGGGTCACTTGAATTCCTGCACTTTGTTTGTTTTATGTATGTCCATAGTAGTTAAAAATACAACTTGGTTCCCTGTTGGGAAGCAAACTAATTTACAAGCATGTAAATTTGAATTGTGCCATTGTGCGACATTCATATTCTCAGAAAGTCAAAAAAAATGTTGCTATGCTGCTGGAACAATTTTTTAAGTGGAACATCAACATTGCCATCACAGGCACTTTGATTGTGCTTTTCTTGCATGACAGGGGATTGGGACTAGATGGCCCATGTGGATTCATCCAACTTTATTATTTTATGTTTCTATGATTCTACAGAATGGTCCCAATGTAAAATATTTCCCAATGAACAATATGCCCTGATGCACAACATATATTGTTACACAACATGAACCTTCACTATATAATGGGATTTTTGCATGGTGAAACATTGTGCACTGTTTTAGATAGGACAGAATGAAACCTTACTGCAGCGCTCATGAAATGAACAAATGGCAATGAAAAATGATAATCACTTTAAACTGCTTCACTTTGTTAAAGATGGCGATGGCAGCTGGAGTACGTGTGATAACTGGTATCCTACTTCCTACAGGGATTTTTTGACCCAAATGAGTAATAGGCTAATCTGTCCATCTCTGTTTCCAGCAATTTTGAATCTCCTGTGTTATGTTCCTTTGGTTCTGTGTTTGCCGCCAGTTTATTGATCCCTCCTACAATTTTCATGTGTATTTCTCCTAGTGTACACATTATTGCATACTTCTAAACAGGGCCGTAGCCAGAAAAAAAATTTGGGAGGGGTTTTGAAAATTTCGGGGGGGGGGTTGAACCCCTAGCACACACCTCTCCCCGCTACAAACCTGTCAATATCTGCTTGAAATAGTGCCTGGAGGGACTCTTAATGTTTTGCATCTCATAGACTTAGCATGGGGATTTGGTTAACCAGTTAAAATTCATGAGTAAACCAGGTTTTTTTTTATAACCTGAAAAATTTCGGGGGGGGGGTTGAACCCCTAAAACCACCCCCTCGCTACAGGCCTGCTTCTAAACAACATATCCTTCCAACAGAGTACATTTTATATGGTATTCTCATAAAGTTCATTCTGCTCATATTTTCCCCATATGTCTAGTTTTGATGTCCAGCTGCATCACAAACAAACAAACAAAAAAAAAACCACCCAGGAAAAATGCCAATATTGGAGGATACCTCTGGTTTGAGTTCTGTTTTGGGTTGTAAAATCTAACTAAAGACGCATCTATCACTGTAGAATTAATGCAGTTTGACACCATTTTTAACTTCCAGGGCTCAATGCTATGGAATCATGGGAACTACAGTTTTACAAGGTCTATAATCTTCTCTGCCAAAGAGTGCTGATGTTTCACCAAACTATAAATCTCAGGATTCCATAATGTTGAGCCATGGAATTTAAAGTCATAGAATCATAGAATAGTAGAGTTGGAAGAGACCTCATGGGCCATCCCCCTGCTAAGAAGCAGGAAATCGCATTCAAAGCACCCCCGACAGATGGCCATCCAGCCTCTGCTTAAAAGTCTCCAAAGAAGGAGCCTCCACCACGGCCCGGGGGAGAGAGTTCCACTGTCGAACAGCCCTCACAGTGAGGAAGTTCTTCCTGATGTTCAGGTGGAAACTCCTTTCCTGTAGTTTGAAGCCATTGTTCCGTGTCCTAGTCTGCAGGGCAGCAGAAAACAAGCTTGCTCCCTCCTCCCTATGACTTCCCTTCACGTATTTGTACATGGCTATCATGTCTCCTCTCAGCCTTCTCTTCTGCAGGCTAAACATGCCCAGCTCTTTAAGCCGCTCCTCATAGGGCTTGTTCTCCAGACCCTTAATCATTTTAGTCACCCTCCTCTGGACGCTTTCCAGTTTGTCAACATCTCCCTTCAACTGTGGTGCCCAAAATTGGACACAGTATTCCAGGTGTGGTCTGACCAAGGCAGAATAGAGGGGGAGCATAACTTCCCTGGATCTAGACGCTATTCCCCTATTGATGCAGGCCAGAATCCCATTGGCTTTTTTAGCTGCCGCATCACATTGTTGGCTCATGTTTAACTTGTTGTCCACAAGGACTCCAAGGTCTTTTTCGCACACACTGCTGTCAAGCCAGGCGTCCCCCATTCTGTATCTTTGATTTCCATTTTTTCTGCCGAAGTGAAGTATTTTGCATTTGTCCCTGTTGAACTTCATTTTGTTAGTTTCGGCCCATCTCTCTAGTCTGTCAAAATCGTTTTGAATTCTGCTCCTGTCTTCTGGAGTGTTAGCTATCCCTCCCAGTTTGGTGTCGTCTGTAAACTTGATGATCGTGCCTTCTAACCCTTCGTCTAAGTCGTTAATAAAGATGTTGAACAGAACCGGGCCCAGGACGGAGCCCTGCGGCACTCCACTTGTCACTTCTTTCCATGATGAAGACGACGCATTGGTGAGCACCCTTTGGGTTCGTTCGCTTAGCCAATTACAGATCCACCTAACCGTAGTTTTGTCTAGCCCACATTTTACTAGTTTGTTTGCCAGAAGGTCGTGGGGGACTTTGTCGAAGGCCTTACTGAAATCCAGGTACGCTACATCCACAGCATTCCCTGTATCGACCCAACTCGTAACCCTATCGAAAAAAGAGATCAGATTAGTCTGGCATGACTTGTTTTTGGTAAATCCATGTTGACTATTAGCAATGACTGCATTTGTTTCTAAGTGTTCGCAGACCACTTCCTTAATGATCTTTTCCAGAATTTTGCCTGGTATTGATGTGAGGCTGACCGGACGGTAAATGTTTGGGTCGTTCTTTTTTCCCTTCTTGAAGATAGGGACCACATTCGCCCTCCTCCAATCTGCTGGGACTTCTCCCGTTCTCCAAGAACTCTCGAAGATAATTGTCAGTGGTTCTGAAATAACTTCCGCTAGTTCCTTCAATACTCTTGGATGTAGCTGATCTGGCCCTGGGGACTTGAATTCGTTTAGAGCGGCCAGGTGTTCCTGGACAACTTGTTTCCCTATTTGGGGTTGGATTTCCCCCAATCCTTCGTCCATTCCATGTTGCTGAGGTTGAAGATGGCTTTCTTTTTGTGAGAAGACCGAGGCAAAGAAGGCAAAGAAGTGATGTCAAACTCTTAGCTAACCAAAAGCAGAAGTTTAGACTGCAAGCAGAAATGATTCCACAAACAATGTACATGATAAACAATTGATATCATGTGTTTCAGCAAACATCCAACCTCTGGGGAACTTTATTTAATACAAACTGAAATTTCTAGATCATTTTCAAAGGAAGGCCCAAGTTGTCAAAGGCTTTCATGGGTGGTATCACTGGGTTGTTGTGCATTTTCCCGGCTGTATAGCCATGTTCCAGAAGCATTGTTTTCTGATGTTTCACCTACATCTATGGCAGGCAGGCATCCTCAGAGGTTGTGAGGTATATTGGAAAACTAAGCAAGGGAAGTTTATATATCTGTGAAAGGTCCAGGGTGGGAGAAAGAACTCTGGCCTGTTGGAGGCCAGTGTGAATTCTGCAATTAATCACCTTGATTAGCATTAATGGCCATGCAAGCTTCATTCCTGCCTGGGAAAATCCTTTGTTCTGAGGTGTTAGCTTCCCCTGATTGATTCAAGGCCATTGCAAGGCCATTAATGCTAACCAAGGTGATTAATTACAACATTCACACTGGCCTCCAACAGACCAGAGTTCTTTCTCCCACCCTGGACTTTTCACAGATATATAATATATATCACTTGCCTAGTTTTCTAATATACCTCACAACCTCTAAGGATGCCTGCCATAGATGTGGGTGAAACGTCAGGAGAGAATGCTTCTGGAACATGGCCACACAGACTGGATAATGCACAACAACCCAGAGCACATTATAATTGTGCAACCAATTCTTCAGTGTCTTTACTTGGTAATGATAATTGCATGACTTTAATTAGTTCTAGAATGGGCAGATGGAAGACAGGGCAAGGCTGCTGTTTTTTGAATACCAGACATGACAGGCAATTTCAGTAGGAACAGGAACTCTCCTTAAAAGTTTTCCTAAAGTCACTGCCATGACAAGAAGATGGAATTCAAAAAAATTGCCCCTATCCCACTTCTTCCAAGCTAGAATAGGCAGTGCACTTGCCATCTGAGGAATTCTAGAGTTTATAATCCAAAAAGTAGTTCAAAGTTCTACTCTAAGGCTATGAGGACCCCACAATTAAATTAACAATCAGCATTAGAGCAGAACAGTCTTTTAAGAATAAGATCATTTTGAATGATGCCAATTTGGGAGGTGGGGCAAAAAAACAATTGTGCTGTTCCTGTCAATCATTTTGCAGTAGCAAAAGCAGCTCTGTAGAGCTAGCCTGCTCCCTGAAGGTGTAAGCATTTACACTGGAGTAAACCTCATTGCCTCTCCCCTAATGGAGAATGAGGACATTTTCTTTCATTTTGTCCCAGATCCATTTGTAACAAGGAAACATGTCAGGAAGAAGGGCAGAGGTTCTCTGATTTACAACGTAACTAAATTTCTAGGCATAATTTCCAATCAGAACTGCAGCAAATTGATTTGCATCGGTATCGTTTGGAGGGATTATAGTTTTATAAATGGAAATCCCCCGCTGTCTTTTTAAACTCTGAAAGGTGTTTGCATCAAAAATTCTATTTGAAGGTTTTTTTTCCTCTGCCTCACCCCCCTCCTACAAATAATGTCAGTTTGATACTACTTCTGATATTATTTCCGATCAAAAGAATCCTCTTTCTTTGGACTGGTGCCCTATTTCCTTATTTTATTTCTTTCTTTTTGACATATTTTAAATTCTAATTTCAAACTCAACATCATACTAAATGCTGCCTGTACCCTAAGATCCTTATTTCACTGATCTTGTCTTAATTTCATCTCCCGCAATTGTAACTCATTATTCAGGTTATTTCTTGGAAGATTGATTTGAGTATTAAGGGATCATTTACTTTTCCATTACAATAGACACCTCAGGTTATAAATTCTGACTGCAAGAAGAAAATGTACTTATTGTTATTCTTATTCTTTCTTTTTGGCCGGCATATGTGTAGGGAATCAGCTCTGTTGCTGACATTTTCCTATCTCACACAAGCTATGTTTCTTTATTTTGTGGAACTAATCCTGTGAATATCTCCATAAAATATTTTGAAAGAGAGATGAGAGAGAACATGGATCTTTAGTGTGGTTTTCTGATAGGATTTCAACATATGCCTGAACTGAAACTAAAATATTCCATACTTTAAAACATTCATTTAAATTGTACTTCTCCAAGAATTTTTTTTACTGTATTGATTTATAATTATGGTCAATTCTGCAACCAATCTTAAAAGTTGACTTCTTTAAATTAGTCAACATGTTGTGGGGAATGAGACAGACATATTATTTTTGTGCATCTGGAACAGACAAGGTTACTTCTGTTTTTTAAAAAACTCATCTTCAAGTCAATTTCATTATTCCCACCTTTTGCAAATCATATTTCCTTTTTACTAAATTGATGGTTGTAAAGATCTTACAAGTTATCCTCAATTTTCCCTAGCAAAAGAGAGTGCATTTAATGGTTTCAGCAATCAGATATCTTAGAAAAAAGCCTTGAGATCAAAATGTTACTGCCTGGTGAGAACTGGGAGCCTAGAAGGCACTGTAAGCTTGTGTAAAAGGTGACCTTCACTTTCCCAGTTCAATCTATTGGACAGGAAGAAGTATTGTGGCAATTTGCACTCAAGAGTAGTCACCCCTGTGTGACTACTAGGGGAATATCTACATTTGTAAGAATTACAGCCGATACAGACCACTTTGGACTGTAGCACACAAAAGAGGCAAACCAACACTGCGGCAGGACTATCAACTTATCACACCTTGCTGGGTGTATTCCGTTGCCTATCTGTGCCTCACTATTGACTGGCAAAACTTATCCATAACCACCAATGTTTCTGTTACCTACCTGGCATGAGGTGGCCATTCCATTTCTGTCTCAGCATGCCAACACTGAAGTGGCATCAAAGGGAAATGGAGGAGATGAATTACAGTAGGAGGAGTTGTTTCCACCATTGGATTTGATAGGTGTGAGTGGAAAATGCGTTTGGGATTTTTTGGGAATAAGGGGGATTTTGGTTGAGTGGGAGATGGAGGGGATAAGATGGAATGGTAGCAGCTATTGTATTTTATGAAACTAGAGTAAATTATGGAGAAGCTGAAGTGTAGAAAGAAGTGTTACAAGGTTATGCGGGATCTGACTGGCAGATCAGCACAATTGCATAAATTTAGATACATGAGATCATGAGGGAGCTCATGCTGGTATATAGCTGCTATCAGAGATCATGCAGTTGTTGCAGAATAATGGCTTTGTATGATAAAAGGTCTTTGGGTTTTAGCCTCATCCATTTCTTTTGATCCTCCCCAGTGCAGGGCTACACCCACTTCTGGAATACATTATTCTTAACACACTGACAAATACTGGAATTTCAATGCTGGGCTAAAAAGGATTTTCTACTGTGGACTACATTTGAAAACAGAGATGTAAATCATGTAGCCCTACAGATTTTGACTGCCAACCCCCAATGGCGAGCCACGTTGGGAGCTAAATCCAGGAACATTTAGAGGTAAAAAAAAAAGTGGTGAGATGCTAAGCTACAACAAGGAGGTAAAGTAAAGGGATCTCAGCAAGATTTAAGCTACTACATCTGTTTCTAAACCAAAGAAAAGACTTGTAGGGTACAAAAATTGCATATGTTGCAGCCAAGAAACAGCTTGGGATCTTTGTAAGTTTGCATGTGAAGTTGCTTAAGATATAAATACTACCGTAACTTGAAAAGCTCTTTCAGGTGCAAAAACCAACATAGCATTCTATGTGAAGCAAGAGGGAAACATGGAGGAGGGGGTAGATTTCTCCTTGCTGTGATTCAAATTGTATTATGCATAAAGCTTGTGAGCAGAAAAGGGCAAGGAATGAGGCTGCTGCAAAATAAATGCTGTGAATTAAAACCGACAGGATGCCAATGCATATAAATCAAGGCCAAGGTAAATGACTTGGGGATTATGACACTGAGCTTCAGTAGTTTCTCACAAAGTAAAGGCTGTTTGGATTGCTATGAAATTTAAGGGAAGAGTTGTAGCTCAGAAGTAAATACCTGCACAACAGGTTCTCAGCTTTTGTGGGAGTTACAGATACAGGACTCCCATGAAAGTAGGGAAATTGCAAATAAAAAAATCAATATTTTTTAACTTGAGATAACACTTCTACAAGAATCTCTAGATCTTTCAGTGTGACCCTGTGATCAAATGCTGCTAGATGTTGGCCATAGGATTGTGCCAGGTGACCTAGAGATTCCTAGAGTGATTCCATTCTCTTGGTTCTTCAGGGTAATTCTAAAATCAATTCCTGCCAAAAACAAATTAATCAAGATATTAAATCCACAAATAATGAAATATGCAAAAGTTACAAACTTATAAATGAGGAGGGCTGACTGCATATGCATATCATTTTCTGTATCCCAGCAGCACAGGTGTAATAATAAGGGATGACATAGGAGATGGCCTTCTTTGCTCTGGCACCCAATTTGATGAAAGCTCTCTTTTGGAGGCTAAACTGAAACCAATGTTTCTTTATCAAAGCTTTGGAGACTTTTAAGAATGTGCATGGCTTTAACTTTTTAGCCCTTATGATTTGTTTGGCTTGATTAATGTGCTTTTATCTTGTTTAAATTGTAGATTAATTTCAATATGGAATGGTTTTAATGTTGTTTTATGTGTTTGTCATTATGAGATGAAATGATGAAAAGGCATAATAAATGGGGAACATTTATTGCACTACAGTAGGCCCAGGGTCCAAGAATGATATCTCAAATTATGAAATAAAACACCATTTTGTTCTGATCATGAACCAGTATTATACAGGTTGCAGGTGAAACCCGCAACATCTCAATAAACAATACTAAGCTAGATGACTCAGTTGTCTAATAACAGAGGAACTGATAATACCCAAAGCTAGATGGTTTTGCCACCCAAAGAAGCACAAGCTGGAAATAACTAAGTTGTAAACATGACAGTAATAAGATTACTGGATTCAATAAAAGGATAGGACAAGTGCGGGCTGGATCTATAGTATTAGAAATTTTACCTGGTTTAATAGTTTATCTTTCTCTGTCAGGAACCTTGAGATTAAATCTCTGAGGAGAGCTATGCATCCATAATGGAGAATTATCTGCTCCCTCAAAGAAGTGAAAATTTCAAGATACTGTATTTAGGGTTTTTTAATAGAAAAAAAACTATTGTGGTTTAACTGGTATAAGTTGATATAGGTTTGACAGGAACTTATATATTTCAAAAGGAGAGGGTTAGTCAACTTTTTAAAAGTGCCTTGAGGATAATCAAACATTCAGCCTTCTTGAGAATAAAGTGGGGAGTAGTTGTAAAGAGGGGGGGGGGAGGGTTCATCATAATACTTGTGTTGGTTTTTGTTTATATGCTTGGTTTGAGGGCATGTTATTGTGTTTTTGTAACATGTAATTTTGCATTTTACCATTTGTTTGTCGCTTTGAGTCCCACCCATGGGAGAAAAGCAGGATAAAAATAAATAAATACATATAAAACACCTCTTTAGTTTTGCATTTTTCACAGTCCATGCAGTCACTGAACTTTGGGGCCATCACAAGTGCTGGTCACATGTGTCAGTTCCACAAACAAGATGGAGTCAACTGCACCTGTGGGAGAGAGGTGAACAATTGATCTATCATATAATATTGACATATTCCCAATAACCTATGCATATTTTTCTATAACTTTCCTGGAGGTATGGTGCTGATTTTAGGCCTATTCATTAGAACTTGTTGAAAGAGCTAAACCAAGTAGACTTTCAATGGTAATTGGTAAATTCTCTTTTAAAAAGCTAAAATTGCATTGGCTAACATCCTTTTTAATGAAGAGTTTCTCAAACTGTGCTCCTTCAGATGTTTTGGACTTTGACTCCCTCAATTCCTAACAGTTGGTAAGCTGGCTGGGATTTCTGTGAGCTGAAGTCCAAAACACTTGGAGGAGCACAGTTTGAGAAACACTGATTTAATGACATACACCGACTGTGTTTCATTATGAGTGGAGAACATGGTTGTCCCCAGCCAATGGGGTAGAAATAGTTTGTAGAATGATTCGAGTCCAACCTATCTTCGAGACCGCATTTCCTCCTATGAACCGGCACAGGCATTGAAATCTGCTGGGGAGCCCCTTCTCTTGGTCTCAAATGTGGTTGATGGGGATGAGAGAGAGGGCCTTCTTGGTGGTGGCGCCTCAGCTCTGGAATGCCCTCCCTAGAGAGATCAGGCTGGCCCCTTTGCTTCAAGCCTTCCATTCCAGCTTAAAAACATGGCTTTTTAAGCAAGCCTTTGATCTTACATAAGTTTTTAAGGATTAGTCCAAGGATTTACTGTGGGCATCACATCAGCACTGCACTATGTCAATTGAAGCAACTTGTTTTTATCCGCAGCTATGACTTCATTTTATGATTTTTAATATTTTACATAGTTATTATATGTGCGTGTGGTTGTAATTCTGTGGTTTTTATCATTTCAGATTTATGTATTATCTGTATGTGGCACTTTGCTGTATTTTGTTGGCCACCCCAAATCCCTTCAGGGAGATGGCGACGGGGTAGAAATTATATATATACAGTAGAGTCTCACTTATCCAACACTTGCTTATCCAATGTTCTGGATTATCCAACGCATTTTTGTAGTCAATGTTTTCAATATATCGTGATATTTTGGTGCTAAATTCATAAATACAGTAATTACTACATAGCATTACTGCGTAATGAACTACTTTTTCTGCCAAATTTGTTGTCTAACATGATGTTTTGGTGCTTCATTTGTAAAATCATAACCTAACTTGATGTTTAATAGGCTTCTCCTTAGTCTCTCCTTATTATCCAACATATTCGCTTATCCAACGTCCTGCCGGCCCGTTTATGTTGGATAAGTGAGACTCTACTGTATGTGTGTGTGTGTGTGTGTGTGTGTGTGTGTGTGTATATATATATATAAATCTGTTACTCATATGATTTAGCAGTGACATTTGGAGAGGAGTGTGAAAATGCCTACTGCACATTCTGCTCCATGATGACAGTATTACGGGGCATTGTGTTGGTCTCCAGTATAGGGTTTGGATGTGGAACACAAATCTACCAGTGGTGATTTATATTAATCTTCACTTAATTTGGCTTTGGGGACTATTGTCATTTTCTCTATGTGCACTTCCCCTACCATCGTGAGCTTATGAAATTTCATGGGAAATATGTTGTGTGATTCCTTCAGCATAAGAATTCAAAGGAAATATTGAATTCTTGGACCATCTGTAGCAATATTGATAAAATGGTCTCCGAGGATTAGATATTTTTTAATAAAAATAATTATTTTCCCCTCAAGCCCCATATTCTGGTGAAAATAGTAAAGAAACTGACACTTTGGCTATTTTCCCAAGCTCTTGCATTGTTTATTCATGTGGTACAATGACTCATTTCTTTGCAAATTGCTATCCTGCTTTGTAAATGGGAAACTCTAACCTTTTCCATTAAAACAAAAACAGAAACTTGGACCTTCAACTAACTTACCAGTACTTTGCTTTTAAAGGAGGTTTTTTTCATGATTTGAACATGTTTGCTTCCATTGTAGGATTTCCTTTTCCTCCTAATTTTAGCTGTGTCCATGGTCATTATGGAAGGAAGAGAGAAGACTGTTGGAGTAATTTCATAAGTATTAAATGAAGTCTTATAAACAAATGTTGGATACAGTTTCTTTAGTCTCCTTTAGTTTCTTTCCAGGAAGGTTAGCAGTAACACTACACACTAGATTCTAAGATACATATTGTCTTTAGAAGTATCTTTACAAAGAGTTACTCCATGCATAAGCGAGAGGCTTAAACTCAATCTCCCTCAATGCTTTTCTTTTCCTTGGGCTCACAAATGGAATCACAAGAACTCAGTGGTTAGTCTTACTCAGGATTGTTCCAAGGTAAATGTACTCCAGAAGGCTCTGAGGCTGGATCTACACTGCTCTATATCCCAGACTCTTTTTATCCCAGAATATCTGACTGTATAGACTCATATAATCCAGTTCAGAGCAGATAATCTGCAATCAGATCCTGTGATATAGGGCAGCATAGATCCAGCCTGAGGAGAGACTAGAAAGCAAGCTGTCTTCTACGGATCATCTTTGACTTTTTGATTTTTGACTTTGAAGGCTCTAGCTTTTGTTTGTCTTTGTAAAGATGATGTGGCAGGGAGGAATCCTTTCAGATCCCACCGCTGCCACCAATTTGTAAAGGTGATGTGACAGAGAGGAATAGATGATGACTTTAATCAACTAGTTATTTTATATATATATATATATATATATATATATATATATATATATATAACCCCTGCCACCAATAGAGGAGATGTCAGGCAGAGGATAATTTATTCTTTTTCATTCTTCTTATTTACTTCAGATGGTAACGTTGCTTAGCTTGAATATAGGTGTGACAAAGACTTAGATGGTTTGAAGAACAAAACAAGTTTATTTCAAGTACAAAGCTTAGTGGTTTCAATAATTTTTTTAAGGCACTTAAATAACTGTTACAAATAGATGTTGAGGTGTTCTAACTTCCAAAATACTTTCTTCTCTCAAAACTAAACTAGAAACTGATCACTTGGATCCACTGGGATTAATTCCCTTTACTCCACAGCCTCTACAAATAACCCCAAACAAGTCACCCAACTTGCTTAGTCTGGCCTATTAGAGGTCTGCCTCCCTGATTTCCTAATCTGAAACCAGTCTTTCTCCTATGACTAAGAATCACAGACTAAGATTTAAACTTCCCTGGTTTCCTTAAACTTGGAACCAGTCTGTCCCCTGTGACTAGAAATCACAGACTACCTAAAATAAGTCACCTTATTTTAGAATTGACTCAAATTCCCTCATTTGAGCCACCCTGATCCTCCACTTGAGAATCAGTCCTCACTGTGATTTCACCATTACAGACTGTTTTTTAAAATGTTCCCTCCTTTTTCTTTCAAACAGCGGTTGGCTCCGCCCCCGTTGTTATGGCAACCTGTCTCATAATGCTGAGCTGGTTACCTTCTGGTATTATCAACTTCAATACTTACCATTTTAAACATAGCCAGACATGACTTTTAAAATGAAATTAAACATGACTTCTATAAATCAAAATAAAAACACACACTTCTTTACAGTCTTTGACTGTGTGCTCTCCCTGAGCAAATAGTCTAAGAGGAAAGCTGGAGTTAGGAAGGCTTAGGACTTCATCATATGCAAGTTCCTCCCTGTTTCCACACACTTCTAAAACAGTACCATGAAATACCACCGAACCCATCACAAGATGCAGAGAGACCTACAGCTGTCACCTGTGGTGATTAATCAGTGAACTGTGTCAGAAGTGTGGAAAAATTCAAGGAACTGAAGCTGGGTAGAAATCATCTGAGCACCTGATGCACCTGGAAACTGGAGAAAGCACTTGAAAAACATGGGATGGTGTCTGTCAGTTTTGCCCATGTTGAATCATTTCAGTGACACGGAGGAATTGATGTTCTTAGGAATGGTGCCTTGGGTCTCCTCTAGAGTAATGGGATTGGAGGGGAAAGTCAAGTATCCTAGAAGAAGTGTTTGTGGCCCCATCCACACTGCCATATAATCCATCCAATATCTGATCCCAGATTATCTGCTTTGAACTGGATTATATGGCAGTGTAGATTTATATAATCCAGTTCAAAGCAGATAATCTGGGATCAGATACTAGATTATATGGCAGTGTAGATCCAGCTTGTTTTAAGAGCAGTGCTTTGGGTTTCCTCTAGAGTAATGGGATTGAAGGGGAAAGTCAAGTGTCTCAGAAGTAGTGTCTATTTTAAGAATGATGCCTTGGGTCTCCTCTAAGCAGATAGTTGAGGCAGGAGGAGGTAATCCTATGCAATGGAGTAAGCAAATTCTTTGTCTTCTTTAAAGATGGAATCCCGTGCAAAGAAAACAATCCCACATGCAAGAAAACAATTTCCCCTGCTTTCCCCTATTTTCCCTAGCTCCGTCTAATGAATTCCTAGCTTATGTGACTTAGGAAAGAAAATAAAATGGGGTTGAGATCCTATTATTATTATTACATTTATTTATTTATACTCTGCTTTATCTCTCCAGAGGGAGACTCAAAGAGGCTTAACATAAAAGCATTAGCATAATTATCAAAATATACAAATATGCAAACATTTAAACAGAATTAAATGTGAACAGAATAAAAAAAATTCAGTTAAAAACATTTAAACATATTCAAAGTTAAAAACCACAGCATCCCCTAAATTGATCTTAAATACCTTCCTCTTTAAAAGTCTGTCTGAATAAAAATGTTTTAGCCTGATCCTAGTCATTGGAATTCATCCACTTCAAAAGAAACACACCCAGTCTGTAAGCAACCATCTAATTTTGATGTACATCTCCATAATCCTGTAGCCACCCTCTTTGGATCTCTCTTCACTATTCTAAGCTTGGCTGGATATAAACAAAGGCATGGTCCACAAATGTGGATAAGACATCTCACACGTTTGTAACTAATATGATATATCCCACCCAACCCCACCACCATTACACTTTCTCTGCATTGCCACCCCATTATGGCCATACAGATTGGAAGGATCAGTAAAGAAAAATCCAGTTGTTTTTCCTATAAATAGATGCACAGCAATAACATTGTCCTCTGGGACTTCTTGAAGACCCTTGGGAGACCCTTGTTACTGTGCCTTCAGCTATAGACCCCAACAGGTTTTCTCTGCTCCTCATTTGCTAGGAAATTGTCATTTTTTGGATGAGAGAACAATAGAGAAAAAGTGGCTTGCAATGAAGATTGTAGTCAATATAGAATTCTGATGTCTGCAACAACAAAAGTGAGTAATGACTGCAGGTTTTGGGTTTATGCCAGTTGTAACCCATTAATATAATATCTGACATGGATTCTGCATTCCTGCAGGACAAATCTGCTTTTCAACATAGTTAGTAAAAATGCAAGAGTCTTGTCATCCTTTGCCCTGGCAGCCCTAAGTGGAATCGATTTGATCTCTGGGGTCACCCAATTTCGATGATGATGATGATGATGATGATGATGATGATGATGGTGATACAACCCAGCCTTCTCTATAGGCTAGCATGAGCACAACAATCAATAGTCTTCCTTGGATCAAAACACTGTTGTAAGGGAGGAGACACTGACAAATAAAATGGACTAATTAAAAAATGTCTTCTTTCCAGATAATGAGCCAGAGGGCAAGTAAAACACAGGGAGAGGTCAAGATGCAGAAACAAGTAAATTTCACAATATTACTAGAGCAAACAATTATTTGCTTTTGTGTGGTTACAGTAATAGAGTTTTCTATAGGTTATCCCCGCAATTAATGGGAATTAATTGCCCTCACCTATGACTGTAGGTCTGTGAGCAGAAACAGAAGCTAACAAAAGCACAAGAGTTGGATACACTGGGTATAGTTTCCTTAACTGATGGCTAAAGACCAGGACAACTTGTGATAAATGAATCAAGCTAAGGAAACATTGAGGTTAGAGATGTTACAGGCAGATATTTCTCAAGCTAATAAAAATTTAACCCACACTTCCACATCAAAGAAGAATCCAAGTTCAAATCTTTGGGGATGATGAAAAACATTGCTTTGTTTTCTTCCCATTATATTCCTAAAGGTCATTGCTGAGGTCAGATGAAAATCTGTCAGTGTTCCTCTGCAAGAAATTAATTACACTGAATATTTAGAGTCAATGTTCAGCATGATATGGAAGCTCTGTTTTTCTGGTCCACCATGGTAGAAACTCATTAGGAATACAATGAATAACTGGAACTTAACTTTACCAAATCTTATATTCTTTAGAGTAAATTAGTGGACTAAAGATTTGCAAAATCTATTCATTTTATTGTTTATTGACTAAAGTTGCCAAAATTCACACATTACTTTATATTATGTATGAATTAAAAATTGCAAATGTGAAGGCAGGAGAAAGCAGAATTGGTAGATTTGCCCATCAGGCACAGAATTTTAAGTGTTAGATTTTTCAGATATGGGATTCAAGCCTTTTATGCTTAACCATGTCAATGTTGGATTGTGGTTGCCACTATACTTTTTGAGAGAGACTCACTCTCATGTTTAACACCTATAGATAAATACAACATTGTTTTCTTCATGCTGAATTTGGTCAGTGAAAATGAGGGGAGAGTGTTGTTTCATCTTATTTCAGAAGCATTGTCAATTGAGTACCCCTATTCCCATATTTCCAAGTTTGACTTTTGCAGATTTGATTATTCACAGATTTGATTACAATGTTCTCTTTAGGAATTTCTAGGTCCTCCAATGTCATTCTATAGATAACATTACAGTTGGGTTTTGTTTTGTTTTTTGCACTTTTGCGAGAGTCCTGCACCCCTAACCCCAGAAAATGTGGAGGAGTTGACAATATTCAAAAATGACTATATTCAATAATGTCTTTATATCTATGCTGTAAAAATGTTCATTAAAAAAACCTCTGAAAGTGCGAGAAAATAAAACAGAGACATTTCCTCATCCTTAAGGGAAAAGCCTTAAGGAGCCCCCGGTGGCACAGTGGGTTAAACCGCTGAGCTGCTGACCCTGCTGACCGAAAGATTGGCAGTTAGAATCCAGGGAGTGGGGTGAGATCCTGCTGTTAGCCCTAGCTTCTGCCTACGTAGCAGTTTGAATGTGAGTAGATCAATAGGTACCACTCTGGCGGGAAGGTAGTGGTGCTCCATGCCGTCATGTGTGTACTGACAATGCCGGCTCTTTGGCTTATTTATTTATTTATTTACAGCATTTATATTCCGCCTTTCTCACGCCGAAGGGGACTCAGGGCAGATCGCAATGTACATATACAAGGCAAACATTCAATGCCATATGAACATAGAGACAGAGACAAAGACAGAGACACAGAGGCAATTTAACCTTCTCCAGCTTCCTGAGGGTATGTTCGATTCTGGCCACAGAGGGAGAAGCTGCTTCATCATCCACTGTGATGCCGACTTCCTCATTCCAAACGCTGCTGGACGATTTTTATGGTGTCGTAAATTAGTTAAATTAGCCTCCTCACATAGTGGTACCTAAATTTCCTACTTGATAGATGCAACTATATTTTGGGTCAACAACTGAGCAGGGCTATTTTTTTATTTTAATGGTCGGGTGCTCACTCCGACACGGGCTGGCCTCGAACTCATGCCCTCTTGGTCATAGTGATTTATTGCAGCTGGCTACTAACCAGCCTGCGCCACAGCCCGGCTTAGAAATGGAGATGAGCATCAATCCCCAGAGTTGGACACAACTAGACTTAATGTCAGGAGAAAACCTTTACCTTTACCTAAGGGAAAATTATGACTATAAAGTAACAAAGTAGGGATGCAATTGGTCAAATACGCCTTCCCTGCTTCATAGGGCAGTCAGCACTTCAGAAAAGAATTGGGTCTCTGGTGAAAAATTCCACTTCTTGTAGGCTCATTTCATTTTATTTGAAGTGATTTTTAATAAGCTTGGGAAAACTGTCTAATAGGTACCTTGCCTGCTATGACAGTAATCATACCTAGTCTGCTATTATACAAATCCAACATTAGAAAAGCAGATTAAAAACTCTCAGTTAATCCATTATGTCATTAAATTTTAGAATGCATAGCCTTGAAACATCCCAGAAGTTCAACATGTGCATCATGCTCCCTAGAACTCATGCATTATAATTGGTTGCTTTCAGATATACTACATTTGTTTGCAAGGGTTACTATGACTGACTATAATACAATTTGGAAAAGAGTTAACGTCTTAATCAGATTGTAAACCTGATGACAGAGAACTGTTTTTCATTTATGAAGCACCATGTACAATTATTGTGCCATATAAATAAATGAATAAATAATAGAAATTCAATGTGTTGCTGAAAACTTTCATGGCTGGAATCGCTGGGTTGCTGTGAGTTTTTTGGGTTGTATGGCCATGTTCTAGTAGCAGTCTCTCCTGACATTTTGCCTGCATCTGCAGCAAGCATCCTCAGAAAAACCCACAGCAACCCAATAGAAATTCATCCCAGGTGGATAGGTATTTCTAATTGGGACTTTCCTTCAGAAATAAAATGAGTTACAATTGCAGTGGGCAGTTATAGTCAAAACAAAATGTATTAGGGTTGCAACTTCCACATCTTCTTCCCTCTGACTAAGTTTACTAGGCCTGATGAGACTTATAGGTCCAAACCACATAAGGTGAATAGCAATTGCCCATCTCTGAGTTAAAATAACCAACACTGGAATGTGCCTCAAATGACAGAGTTTAGTTATGCTAAGGAATACAGGAAAAAAAAAATATGAATTTCTCATTAGTCCTGATTTGAATTGTGAAAATATTAAGGACTGCATTCTACACTTGTTACATATCCAAAAATTATGAAACGAATTGGTTTCATGTATGAAAATGCTAAGTATCCCTAGATTTTAGGTATCTTGATTGTTTGTATGGAGATGAAGATGCACACACTCTCTCTGTTGAAGCTATTAAAATGGAAAAAGAAGATCTTTTACAAGGTTTCCATAGCTCCTGTTTCAATTTTCCCTAACAATAACTGAACATCTTTTATCCAGTGTTCCGCCAAATATTTCTATAATGACACCCTCTTGATTTCTGTGTCAACATCAAGGTAGAGTGTTTGAGCCAACACATGATGATCAGATATCAAGGACAAGATAATAGAGTGCTAGAAGACCACAGGATCCATAAATTATCATCTTCTTGTAAGAGATGAGTGAGAAAACAAAAATATTCTGGGTTAACAGGAGTAACTCTCATTACCCACAATTTGAGGTGAAGAACCAAATGCAGGTCAAAAGAAGATAATTTTTTAGCTTAGTGATAATATACATTTCTTATTTCAGCATAAAATTCTCTCTCTCTCTCTCTCTCTCTCTCTCTCTCTCTCTCTCTCTGTGCTTCATGGTAACTAGATCAAAACAGTAGGAGTTCATCTGAGCTCCAGGCACCCCACAGGGCTCTGAAGCTGTCAATGTCATCAGCACGTTCCTTTCCACAGACAGAGCTACACTCCATTTGAAAACAGCTTCACTTGTCAAGTATTCAGAGACCACAGGCACCCTTTATTTGCCTTGAACTGTGAATTTGGCAGGCATTTATTGCTATAAGGAGAGAGAAAATACTTAAAAGTTGTGAAAGGAAAAGAATACGGAAGGCAATTTTCTTGCTAAATCCAGGAGTTTCTGGACAATAAAATTTCTATTTATTCAACTTCTTGGGATTAGCAATGCATGGATCCACCAACGGCAAGGTTGTGTTTATAGAGGACACAATACATATTTATTTGAAACAAAAGGTTATAAAGATTTAAACAACTTCAGTGGTTTTATCAGACCATTGGTCTGATTTGTTTCTCTGAGAGCACCGGTATGATTTTGATGCCAACTGAGTCAAAAGCTAACAAGCTTTAAACTATTTCTCGTTTCTGCCTTGTACCTTCAATTCATCTTTTTGAAGTTTTGCTGTGTATACAGGAGCACCATTAAGACACAGCAGTTTGTGTCAGCTGTGTACCACTGTCATACACATTTTCTATCTCCTCAAACAAAAAAGAGGCAAGTGGAAGAGAGTTATTTCCTTCTTCCACCACAAACCCCTAACTGCACTCTGTTAGGAATAAGAAAATATGTCATTTTCACTTTATTCCACATGGAAATTGTGTGTATTGTAGTACAAATTAAAAGTGAATTATCATATATACTCGAAGATAAGCCAAGTTTTTCTGCCCTTTTTATGAGCTGAAAAAGCCTCCCTCGGCTTATAATGGGGTCAAGTTCAAGCCAAGCAGCGGAGCCTGGAGGCCATTGCTTGCAATATATGATATCTATATATATAAAAGAGTGATGGCATCAGGGCAGTGGACAAAACAACAAAAGTACAGGCCCCGCAACCTCGAAATTTGACAACACAACCCATCATCCATGCCTTCAGGTTGATACAACAAAAAGAAAAGAAAAATAAAGTCCTAATTAGAGGGAGAGCAATAATTTTTTTTTATCCAATTGCTGCCAGTTTAGAGGGCTAATCTCTGCCCACTTGGTTGCCTAGCAACCAGCCAAGGGACAGCCAGGCTTCAGTTAGGGGACAGGCTGATTTAGGCCTCACTTAGGCTTCTTCCACAGATTATCTGATTTTAACTGGATTATATGGCAGTGTAGACTCAAGGCCCTTCTACACAGCTCTATAACCCATTTATAATCTTACATTATCTGCTTTGCACTGGATTATCTTGACTCCACACTGCCATATAATCCACTTCAGTGTGCATTTTATACAGCTGTGAAGAAGGGGCCTCATATAATCCAGTTCTAAGCAGATAATTTAAGATTATCAATATACAGTAGAGTCTCACTTATCCAACATAAACAGGCCGGCAGGATAAGTGAATATGTTGGATAATAAGAAGGGATTCAGGAAAAGCCGATTAAACATCAAATTAGGTAATCGTTTTACAAATTAAGCACCAAAACATCATGTTATACAACAAATTTGACAGAAAAAGTAGTTCCATGCGCAGTAATGCTATGTAGTAATTACAGTAGAGTCTCACTTATCCAACACTCGCTTATCCAATGTTCTGGATTATCCAATGCATTTTTGTAGTCAATGTTTTCAATATATTGTGATATTTTGGTGCTAAATTCATAAATACAGTAATTACTACATAGCATTACTGTGTATTGAACTACTTTTTCTGCCAAATTTGTTGACTAAGATGATATTTTGGTGCTTCATTTGTAAAATCATAACCTAATTTGATGTTTAATAGGCTTATCCTTAATGCCTCCTTATTATCCAACATATTCGCTTATCCAATATTCTGCCAGCCTGTTTATGTTGGATAAGTGAGACTCTACTGTACTGTATTTACAAATTTACCACTACAATATCACAATGAATTTAAAACACTGACTACAAAAACATTGATTATGAAAAGGCAGACTGCGTTGGATAATCCAGAACATTATATACGTGAATGTTGGATAAGTGAGATTCTACTTTAATATGAAATAATTACTGGGATAGAATAATGCAGAACAATATAATCTCTAAAACCAGGACAGTAAATAAACAGGGGGATTCCACACAGGAAACAATCAGGGCCAGCTAACACCTCCCAACAAAGTATTCCCATCATCAAAGTCTGGCAAATCCTCTGTTTTCTCAGGGCCACAGGCAGTAGACGCACATAAAATATTGCAAACAACACCACTCTGAAAACAAGGGAATTCCAGACAGGAAAGAATCAGGGCCAGCTAACACCTCCCAACAAAAAATTCACTCAGGGAGGAAGCAGCCAGGCTTTAAAGCTGCAAGGCCATTACATCCTAATCATTTTTCCTAATTGCAGCATTCATACTTGCCTCCAACAGACAAAAAAAATCAAATCAGAAATATTGTATATTCACAACCTTTAGGAAATAATATCCCCTGATGGCGCAGCATGTTAAAGCGCTGAGCTGCTGAACTTCTGGACCGAAAGGCTGCAGGTTTGAATTGGGGGAGCGGAGAGCCCCCACTGTTAGCCCCAGCTTCTGCCAACCCAGAAGTTCAAAAACATGCAAATGTGAGTGCATCAATAGGTACTGCTCTGGCGGGAAGGTAACGCCGCTCTATGCAGTCATCCCACATGACCTTGGAGGAGTCTATGGACAACGCTGGCTCTTTGGCTTAGAAATGGAGATGAGCACCAACACTCTGAGTCAGACATGACTGGACTTAATGTCAGGGGAAAACGTTTACCCTTTACCTTAACTACCACCAGTTCCTCAATACTTTATTTCCCATACCACCATATTTTGCCACAGCAACGCGTGGCCGGGCACAGCTAGTATAATATATTTCTCTCCTCCCTTATCAGTGTGTTTTATTTTCCAAAGCCTCCCTCCCTCTTAACCAAGGGAATGTTTTGAAAAGAGACAGAAGCCATTGCAAGTCAGGAAGAAGAATATATATATATATATATATATATATATATATATATATATATATACTAGCTGTGCCCGGCCACGCGTTGCTGTGGCGAAGAATGGTGGTATGGGAAATAAAGTATTGAGGAATTGGTGGTAGTTAAGGTAAAGGGTAAACGTTTTCCCCTGACGTTAAGTCCAGTCATGTCTGATTCTGGGGGTTGGTGCTCATCTCCATTTCTAAGCCGAAGAGCCGTCGTTGTCCGTAGACTCCTCCAAGGTCATGTGGGATGACTGCATGGAGCGGCGTTACCTTCCCACCGGAGCAGTACCTATTGATGCACTCACATTTACATGTTTTTGAACTTCTGGGTTGGCAGAAGCTGGAGCTAACAGTGGGGGCTCTGTCAGTTCCCCCAATTCAAACCTGCGGCCTTTCGGTCCAGAAGTTCAGCAGCTCAGCGCTTTAACATGCTGTGCCATCAGGGGACATTATTTCCTAAAGGTTGTGAATATACAATATTTCTGATTGTTTTTTTTTTTTGTCTGTTGGAGGCAAGTATGAATGCTGCAATTAGGAAAAATGATTAGGATGTAATGGCCTTGCAGATTTAAAGCCTAGCTGTTTCCTCCCTGAGTGATTTTTTTGTTGGGAGGTGTTAGCTGGCCCTGATTGTTTCCTGTCTGGAATTACCTTGTTTTCAGAGTGGTGTTGTTTGCGATATTTTATATGCTTCTACTGTCTGTGGCCCTGAGAAAACAGAGGATTGGCCAGACTTTGATGATGGGAATCCTTTGTTGGGAGGTGTTAGCTGGCCCTGATTGTTTTCTGTGTGGAACTCCCCTATTTTCAGAGTGTTGTTCTTTATTTAGTGTTCTGATTTTAGAGATTGTATTGTTCTGTTTTATTATACCACATTAATTTTTATATATTCTGATTTTAGTGTTTTTGAATACTTGGAGCCAGATTGTATTCATTTTCACGGTTGACCGCAACACAATAATAATAATAATAATAATAATAATAATAATAATAATAGTAAGGATAGTAATGATAGTAATAATAATGACTTTGGTAATACATAGTGCTTCACTGCCTTCTCAGCTTCCTTTTTGGAAGAATCCTTTCTTGGGAGGTGTTAGCTGGCCCTGATTGTTTCCTTTGTGGAATTTCCAATTTCCTTGCTTTATTTACTTTCTTTATTTCTTTATTTCTTTATTACTATCCTGGTTTTAGAGATTATATTGTTCTGCATTATTCTATCCAAGAAATTATTTCATATCAAAGTAGAATCTCACTTATCCAACATTCGATTATACAATGTTCTGGATTATCCAACACAGTCTGCCTTTTCATAATCAATGTTTTTGTAGTCAGTGTTTCAAATTCATTGTGATATTTTACTGGTAAATTTGTAAATACAGTACAGTAGAGTCTCACTTATCCAACATAAGTGGGCTGGCAAAATGTTGGATAACCGAATATGTTGGATAATAAGGAGGCATTAAGGAAAAGCCTATTAAATATCAAATTAGGTTATGATTTTACAAATGAAACACCAAAACATCATGTTAGACAACAAATTTGGCAGAAAAAGTAGTTCAATACGCAGTAATGCTATGTAGTAATTACTATATTTATGAATTTAGCAATATATCATGATATATTGAAAACATTGACTACAAAAATGCGTTGGATAATCCAGAACGTTGGATAAGCAAGTGTTGGATAAGTGAGACTCTACTGTAATTACTACATAGCATTACTGCGCATGAAACTACCTTTTCTGTCAAATTTGTTGTATAACATGATGTTTTGATGCTTAATTTGTATAACGATTACCTAATTTGATGTTTAATCAGCTTTTCCTGAATCCCTTCTTATTATCCAATATATTTACTTATCCTGCCGGCCTGTTTATGTTGGATAAGTGAGAGTCTACTGTATATTGATCATCTTATATTATCTGCTTAGAACTGGATTATATGAGGCCCCTTCTTCACAGTTGTATAAAATGCACACTGAAGTGGATTATATGGCAGTGTGGAGTCAAGATAATCCAGTTCAAAGCAGATAATATAAGATTATAAATGGGTTCTATAGCTGTGTGGAAGGGCCTTGAGTCTACACTGCCATATAATCCAGTGCAAATTAGATAATCTGTGGAAGAAGTCTCAGTGAGGCCTAAATCTGCCTGTCCCCTAACTGAAACCTGGCTGTCCCTTGGTTGCTAGGCAACGAAGTGGGCAGAGATTAGCCCTCTAAACTGGCAGCAATTGGATAAAAAAAATTATTGCTCTCCCTCTAATTAGGACTTTATTTTTCTTTTCTTTTTGTTGTATCAACCTAGAGGCGTGGATGATGGGTTGTGTTGTCAAATTTCGAGGTTGGGGGGCCTGTACTTTTGTTGTTTTGTCCACTGCCCTGATGCCATCACTCTTTTATATATATAGATATATATTCCCATTAATAAAAGCATTTTCTCCTGAAATATTTGTTAATCTCTGCTACAGAGGTATAGGCATTTCCCACTGCAAGCCTTAGCATTCCTAAATATTTGTATGTATGTATCTATCTATCTACATTAATTTTATATATGAATCTTCCCCTCATATATTTGCAAGTCTTTGCAAATCCTATATACATATAGATATCCAGAGATTTCCATGTACCTGTATATCTGTATATGTATACATTATTTTTATATATGAATATGCATATACCTCATGGGTCATTAGTTGTTGAAGGCTACAATGAACTTGGTTGACTTCCAGTTTATGCAAAATTATTACAAATACGATTGTGTCTACTTTACTCTTAATCTATTTATCTTCCCTATTGTATTACATATACCTTCTGCTTGTGGCACATTTCAGGACAAGTAATATGATGTGTTTTGTGTGTGTGTGTTTGTGTATGTATGAATGAGAGTGATTCATTCTGTTTCTTTCACTAAGTACAATTGAGCTAAAGTGTTATGCCTGTTCCAAAGAATTCTCCATCTTCTACTAGTTGATTACTTTGATAGAAAGGAATCAGTTAATTTCAGTGCATATCAAACCCATTTTTATCTGACATTGTTATATTAAAAATGATGCCAGACACTCTTCTGAGTTTGCTAATCAGCTTTGCTAAGACATATTGCTATCATCTATCTTTTATCTATCTATCCATTGATCGATCTATCTTCTAGAAATAAAGTTAAAGAAATGTTTAAAACTGAAGAAGTTATTGGCTAGGAGGTAGGATTATCTCACAATCATTAATACCCTGAAACAGTTGATGATACAATTCTGATATAATTGGCCCACATAAAAAACAACATACAATTCAAAGTTATTTATATAAACATGATTAAATAGGTATTTATGGCTTAAATAGAGCAGAATGTACACTTGATCCAACAGCAATTTTCAGGAATTTATTTCAGTTCCAAAGCATCTCTAATTCAATTATAATACAAAAATATAATTTAGAAGGCCGGAGGGATTACTTTGTGCAGTAATGAAATGCAACCAACTCTGAAATTTTCGAAATGTAATACTGCATGCCGTATTTACTCAAATCTAATGCTCACCTTTTTTTTTGCTGAATTACCTCTCCAAAATTAGTGTGCGCATTAGATTCGCATAATACAGTAATCTCAGTGCTGAGCCAAAGCAAAAGGAAATGTTGTTTTAGGAGCACCTGGAGCCCATATTTAAGTGACGTCATCTCTAATTGAATGGCAATGGTCCAATGCTATGCAATGCTGAGATTTGTAGTTTGATGAGACATCAGCATTCTTTGGCAGAGAAAGCTCAAGTTCTTGTAAAACTATAGCCCCCATGATTCCACAGCTTCAAACCAGGGCAATTAAAGTGGATTCATTCTACAGTACAGATACATATCAAGGTTTTTCTTTCCATTGCTAGAAGCTCCGTGATCTATCACTTTTTCTAAAAAATAAAGAAGAAGAAGGAATTCTTAGCAGGAAACAACTGTAATACACATCTCTTTTTTTGGCCAAATTACAAAGAGTGCACTTTTATCCGCTGCACATTTAATTCAACAGCAAATACTGTTTTGTTTTGTTTAAGAGTTTTGAAAACTGAGGTGTGTATTAGATCAGATGATGCATTGGACTCTAGTAAATAGGGTAATTTAGTAGTAGTAGTAGTAATAATAATAATAATAATAATAATAATAATAATAATAATAATTGTGTATCCCGCCACCATCTCCCCAAAGGGACTCGGGGCGGCTAACACAGGCCAAGCCCAAAAGAATACAAGGTATAAACAAGTTAAACTATAAAGCAAAAACAATAACAATAACAGTATAACAATAAAATAAAAACAGATTCAGGCACGAATTATACAAGTAAAACCATAACAGCAAGATAAAAGAAAAAAGTCCTAAAACAATTCCACCACTATTAAATAGGATGGGTGGATGTTACGAGTCAGATGTCAACCAATATAAACAACTCAGTTTATTGCAAAAACAATACAAAAGAGCCTAAGAAACAACCAAAAGGAGGCTCAAAACACTTTCTCTTCAGTGTGAGGTAACAATGTCCAAAAAGAACTCAAAAGACCCAAACTTGGATATAATCTGGATTATCCTGGGAAATAATCCAGATTAAAACAAACTTAGTTGAAAAGGCTGGAAACACACTCCACCTGCAGGTTGGAGCTAAACAAACACATGAAAGCTACCAGCAGTAACCCACAGTGACCGACGGCCACACAATGCCCCCAAAACATTGCTAAAGCAAAACCATGTTGTAAAGGAGAAGTCACAGCTGCCACGTCCGGTCTGCGTCGTTAGGGAGAAGTCACAGGCATCGAGTTCCAGTCCAAGTTGTCAGGGAGAAGTCACAGTCACCGAATTCCAGTCCAAGTCGTCAGGAAGAAGTCACAGTCACCGAATTCCAGTCCAAGGTAAACACAAAGAGCCAAAGCCGGCAGCTAATGCATACAACCAACACAAGACAATCCAGCGCAAACCCACACAATACCAGCCCCCGTTGCCACTAAAAACGCTTATGTCCCAAAGCAGTCTTCCAAACACGTCTTCTGAAACAGAAATCCCGAAAAGCGCCCAACAAAACACCTTGCTGATTGCAAAGTTACATTAGCAACAAACGTACTTTTATCTACAAGTCCTCCTCTGAATTTGAGCCAGCCAATGCCCCATCCACAGCTGGTTGCTGCAAATCCTCATCAGAACTGGAGTCACCCAATGCCCCACCTCCAGCTGCAGCCCTTCTACGATCTCTCCAGCCAGATCACCTTCTATCAAAACCCATAACTCCCCAGGATCCATCTGTATCTTCTCTGTGCCATCCCTCAAATGTACCACTGCTTGTGGGCTCCTCAAGAATCTCCCGGATCTCCTGAACCTTAGTCCAATCCATCACCTCACTCCCAGAGTCTGACATCCCATCCTCCTGACTCCCAGTCCCACAATCCCCTTCAAAACCCTCAAAGGTATCATCATCAGAGGGCTCCATAAGTATTTCCCGGATTCTCTTCCTTTGTTGCTCCTCATCAGAGTCTTGTTCACGAGCAGTTTTCCTGCCTCTTCTAATACAACTAGTAGGATCTCTACTTGAAGACTCCATCACAACAGTGGGTCACGTCAAAGTGCAAAGTAGCTAGACTGTTTATAAAGTGCCTGGACAATGTCCCAAAGTATCCTAGAATATAGTTAGGGATAAAATGGGGTGAGATATGAGATAAAGTTCAAGGTAGCAGTATGGCTGTCAAATTTCTGTCAGAGATGACATTACTGCTATATTTTTTAAAGGAAGTGGTGACTAGTTTTAGCCTTTTCTTCTCACTGCGAGAAAGTCCTCTCACTGTGAAAAAGTCATCTCACTGTGAGAAAGTTCTGCAATGATTATTTCCAGGCTGTATTATGTCACATGTGGTATTTTTTTTTCACAGAAAACAATTTTCTGCACAGATATACTGGGGATGTTTTCGTTTGAAAAAGTAGCAGATGGTTTTCTGTGCAGAAAACAATATTTTGCATACAAAATATTATATTTTGTATTCTGCAAAAAAAATGCTACTTCCTTTATGAAAAAGTTTTCTGCACAAAATGTGTACATTTTTTGCTCACGATGAATTCATAATTACAGCTTTAAGTCCTGTATCTCAGAAACTTCAAACAGTCCAGCTTTTTACTCTTTGGTGTTTCCCAATATTTGAGAAATATGGTTTTTGACAGTTTTTGAATATATGTTCCACCCCAAACTCCAAGCAAAAGATGACTTGGTTCTGATATATTCAGAGGCCAAATCTTTGGCCTTGGAAGATGTGGTCAATCCTTTTTACAAAACAGACATTACAAGTTGAATATCCCTTATCCAGAATTCCAAAATCTGAAATACTCTAAATTCTCTAAAATCCAAAATTGTCAACATGGGTAACTGAAGTAGTGACACTTTTGCTTTCTGATGGTTATACACAAACATTCTTTTTCCTAAACAAAATTATTTAAAATAGTGTACAAAATTATCTCAGGCACGATATGGAAGGTACATATAATTCATAAATGAATTTTGTCTCATTTAAAATACATTCCACTATGTAGGTATATGCAATTACAAGGATTCTAAAGCAAAATTTAAAAAATCTGAAATGTTCCCAAGCATTTTGGATAAGAAATACAATATGGGCTCTCTCTTTTAGCTCAGGGGTTAGGGAAAGCTCCACTAGGCAGACCTATGTTATATGGGATCAGGGGCTGTCACGTGTATGATTTAAGAATTCAGTCAAAATCAATGTCTAATAGAGTTCATGGTTAATATAAACCCTAAGCTAAGCACAGAACAGAGCTGTCACTCCTATGAAAATAACTTACTTAAGCTGTCACTGGTCCTCACTGCACTGTCAAATACCACAGACATAAAATCAGGAATCTGAGCAAAATAGGCCCTGCTGACCTCTTACATAGGAAACCCAGCTTTCCCTCCCTCTCCTGACCTTATTTTCATCCAGGGATTCAAATAATCACATCAGTACGAACAAAAACAGAAATACAAGAGTTCAATGATCCCAGTCTAGTTATTATTTCTTGTAGCATACATGGTTTGTTTTTTAAAAAAATATTTTACTTCATTATGACGTACACCTCAACTCAGGTATGCTGTGAAAGAAAAGAAAACACAGCAGTGGTTCTTCAGTTAGCTTGGTGCAGGCAAAGCAGGTGTAGCAAAATTCAAACCCTGACTAAGCAACATATGGGAACTATTTATGATGAAACAACAGTTGCCAAACAAACGTGATAGGTGTAACAAGCATTGGCTGAGGTTGTGCAGATATAAATATATTATATTCTCAAATCATCTTCATGATTGTAAGTATAGTATTTACCACCTTCCTTTTAGAGCTGGTGAAAACAGACCTACAAGTTTTGCAGGCATACCGACAGCCAGTGTAGGTGGAAAAGCAGTCTTGGCAACACTTGTGGGACATGCAAAAATATTTTGACATTAGATTGGTAGAGTAGGGAGGTTCTAGAAAAAAGACTGCAAGAGGAATATCTGTTTGTATGTGTGTATGTATGTGTGTGTGTGGGTGTGTGTGTGTGTGTGTGTGTGTGTGTGTGAGAGAGAGAGAGAGAGAGAGAGAGAGAGAGAGAGAGAAAAAGAGGAGGCAGAGAGCATGTGTAAGAGAAGCAGAGCAAGAGATAACAGATCTTCTATAATACCATGTTTTCAATAAGGCAACAATATCTAAGCTTAGCATCAGCGAAGAACCTCTTAGTTCAGTGGAAAATAATCACTGCTACTTCCATCTTTTTCTTTACCAATGATTGCACCCAACCTGGAGAATTCTTTCCCAGTGAAGAGTTAGTTGGCCTCTACTCTCGGTCCACCAGTAGCCAAAGAGAGAGGTTCATTCAAGGGAATCAACTACAAAGAAGGGTGTCCAATCCAAGTCATGCACAAATAATCAAAGAAGATGATTGGAAAAAAGAAGATGATGGACATTCAATAGTAAGGTCTCAGTCAGTTCCTTCGTCATATTCAATTACCTGTGCATGACTTGGGCTAAACTGATCTTGTCAAGAATGCGTGGACACAAGAAAACATGAAGAATATGGCCAGCTGAACAGGCTAAATGTTGCAAATAGCAAGGATAACTCACAAATCCTTGTTGCCTTACAGCAGATGGTTAATCAATCAGTACCTTCCATTTAACTGCTGGTTCCTACACAGATTATTCCTTGTATCTTTGCCTTATTTGAAAGTGAGTTCAGGGGGAGATATCTATTTCAGTGTCTGCCAAGACCTGCAGGAAACATGAATTCCCCTGTATATGAATTGTGGTTTCACTATTTGTAATATAGCCCACTCTAAAAAAAATCTCAAATCTCATAGAAACCTGGCTTTTTGTTCAGCTTGGGACCTCTTCACATGGGCTGCTGGAATTGCCACACATCATGGCGAATCTGGTGGCGCCAGGTGGGTGAATCTGTCACCTCATGCCCTGCATTCCCTGACTTACCAGGAAGATTATCTCAAGGGGGGGGGGGGAGTGTTGACCGCTTGGCTTTCCCCATTGCTTCTAGTGCAATATGGGAAACCTCCTGTGTTGCTGTCACATACTCTGGTTCCACACTGGTTTACCCATGGAGTCTTGCAGGAAGTTCCCTTGCATCATGGAATGGGAGCTGGCAGGCTACATGGGTAAACTATGGCTGAACTGGCATATGCCACCAAAGTAAGCCCTGTCTGATGAGGTCATTGATAACTCCTGATTATAGCTGATGAGGGTACTTTCAGAAACTGTATGTAGGTCCATGGGGGGGGGGGGAGGTATAGATATAGCTTTGTGATGCTTCCCATCGTAATTACATGGAGTATATAGATATTTGTAACAGAAGTATAACTTAACATGCTTCAGTTGTCAAACATAAACCATTTTTAAACAACACCATTGGATACAATGGATACTAACACAGAGAGAAAACTGCATGATAACCTGTTCCAAATGACCACCTCTTCACGCTTCTGTTGCAGGTGAAAACTGAACAGTGGCCTGTCCATGGACTGTAACAGCTTATTCTTGTGAATAATATATATTATATATAACTATAAAGTCTCCAGTTGATTTATCTTTATTACTGGCACTTGAAAAAATTCTTACGTTTTGCCATGAATCTCTGTGTGTGCCTTCAAGTCACCTCTCAACACATGCTGACTTCATGAATTTCAGAAATTTTTCTTAGGCAAGGAAATCTCAGAGGAGGTTTTGCCAGTTCCTTCCTGTGAAATGTGGTTTACAGCATCTAGTATTTGTTGGATACACTCCCATTATTCTGCTTATAAATGATTTTATTTTTGTCCATCTGTAATAATTAAAGTGTTTTCACGTAAGATCCTGAAACTTACAGTGTATAGTAAGGAGATTCTGATACGATGCATATATGGCTATTTTGTTATTGAAATTAGTTATAACCATCATCATCATATAGCTCTTCCTGTGTACAAGATACTTCACATGAGTGTTGTACAGTTATTAATTTCACAGTTCCCTGCCCTCAGGCTTACCATCTAAAATTACACAACTCCCAAGGGAAACAAAATGGCATTGGGGGTGAGAATAAAGTCTACCTAATGCTGGCTAATTGTCTCTCCTTCTGAAGCCATAGTAGTAGCAGTTAGAATAGAGGGAGGGATTTTCCTCTTTTGCTTTGCATAGGCATGATGGAGCTGTGTCTCTGTTCTTTCTCTCCTTCAGAAGCCACAGCAGTGATAGTTGATTTAATTTAATTTTAATTCATTTAAATTATTACAGTTTGCGATACTACATTGAGCCTGCAACTAGACCTCAGTTAATGGTGTTCTCAAAAGTAAGAGTGCTTCTCCAGAGGAGGAACCGACTCAAGATCTCTTTATGGAGAGAAAAAGCAGAACATATATAAATAGAAGAGGAAGGAGAAGGAGAAACACAAGGAGAAGGAGAAACACAAGTATTCATTAGGCTTGGGCTAAACACCTATAGCCAATTTTAGATTGAGGTAAAGTATACCCTTTAAAACGATGCAACGCATTTGACACATAGAAAACTGTGACAAGAATTTGTTTTCATGGGTCTGAAGAATGGAATAATAATGTATCCTACTTTGGATCTTGAGTTGATGTTGTCTGATGAAAAAGTTGGCATTTGGAGGCCTAAATTGATTTGCAAAGGGCTAAAATATAGTGTGTGGGGGGAGGGGGAGATATATGCTCCAGGTGAAGATAGGTGGCTTTTAAACAAATCTTAGGGGTAAACTATCGGCTTTGCCATATAACAGTTTGAATTTAAGACTAAATTACTAAGGAGTTCAAAGTCAATTGACCCTCTGATTTAATCACCCACAGCCTGAAAATATTAACCCTCCAAGAAAACACACCAAAATCCAAAAACCAAACACTGATATTTCCATTTTACATAAGGAACACAACTTTGTCATGCCATTGTATATAATGGGACAAGAACATCCAGAGATTTTTGTATCCATGTGTAAGTGTGTGTCCTGGAGCCAAACCTAATGAATATCAAGGACATGTTATACAGTACTTGAAAAACTGGGTATTTCTACTACTATTGGTATACAAGGATATTTTGAGTCACTGTGATCCTCTATTGCATTCATAATAATTGTAATGACCTAATAGCCTGCCTTAAACTCAAGAAGAGCTGATGGAGATCTACAGCACAGATGAGTGGGGTACCTCCGAATGATGTATCTAGTCTCTCCTGTCCCTGAGCCATGGTGTGATGAGTTCCACCTGGCCAGAGCTGTGCTTCAATGTACATAAGTTTCTAGATCATCACAGTATGGCTTGAGAGTGAGAGTGGGCCAGCCACATTATTCTGAAACACCCCATTCTCCCATTACATGGAGCAGCTTCATCAATTTTAAGGTGGACTCAGAGGTGGTGGTTACAATTCTGGATATGGGTCCACAACTGTGAATACACGGATGATGGAACAGTAATTAACCCTTAAGTGCAGTGCTGGATGCCAGATGCAGTTTGTGTCATAACCATTTTACAGAGTTATTAGGTCTTAAGTGGTTAAGAAAATATTCTTCTTGGTTTGATTCTCCAGTGACAAGACAGTGTTTGGTGTAAGAGCAGAACATATAATAAATAATGCTATATCCCATGCAATGAATATCTGTGGAGCTGGTTAAAGCAGAACAGATAATTTACATCCAGTAAAAGGGACAATCATTTCCAGGCTTTAGGATGGCATATGTGGAACTTGTGCTGTAGTCACTGTGAGACAAAAGGTCTCTTGCAAGCAGCCAATCAGGAGTGAACCCAAGAGACAAAGTGCTGGAAAGGCTTCCACAGGCCTCTTGACAGCAGAGTGAAATAATTACTGCTACAAAAGCTTTTCAAGTATATGAATATTTTAACTCCGTTGTATGCAATAAAAGAATCACCAAGGACGAGACAAGCCTTCCCTTCAAAACAAATGCTTCAGAAATATTGGCGAATGCTGCCTCCCACAGAGAAGCAGGGTAGCATGCTGGAAAAGAGAAATATGCATTAGCCAGACAGCTGGATATAGTTGGAAGAAGCAGCTGCACAGCAGGATTTTGGGGCTAGAATCTGGAGTTATGTTGCATATTTTGTGTCTGGAGACTGCACCTCCCATGAAAAAAATGGCCAAAGAATACATAGTACACTTAAAGATGGGAAGAGCACCACAAGAGAAGTAAATACACAACAGGCAGTTTCAAGAAGAATTGGGGCTCGAAATGGGAAATTTTGATAGCTAGAATAAAAGTAAAAAGAAAACATAAAGAACTGAATCATACTCTTTTCATGATTGATCAATTAGAATAAGGATACAACTGAGTGAGGGGAGGAGAGAGGGAAGGGTGAAAAACTGTTGGACACAAGTGGGAAATAAGTGTGGAACTGGTAAGATTAAGAAAGTAGGACATACCAAACTGAGAGAAAATGTAAATGGAATATCATTATTTGTTTGTCCTATTTGACCTTGAGAAATTCTTCTTGAGATTTGTTTCATTCTACTTGTGTTCACAATACTAATAATAATTTTTTTAAAAAGGAAGAGCACCACAGGGAGAAGGAAGACACAAAAGAATTTGAGGAGGGGGAGATAAGGTTTTTGGTCACTTTTCAAGAGGTTTGTGGTTAGAAAGAATATAAATGTTAGTCCTCAATTAATGCCTTTTAATTAGGAAGTAAGTTGTGAAGCTTCCAGAGGGGTAAATCAATTTCAAACACAACATTTTCCACAAGCAAAGTAGATTAGTATATTGACTAGATACATCCAAGATGGCATCGATGAGGTAGGACGCATTTAAAGGAGCTCCGGGGAGGTCTCTCAACTTTTTAAATTTTCCACCTACCTGCTTCCCCAATTTTGCCTCTGACTCTCTGACCAACACCAGTCGCCTCAATCTGGCACGACTGCCTGTGCAATATCCCAGGGGGAGGCCAGAGGGGCCCTGGTTGAAGAAGGTGAGAAGAAGGAAGGTTGGGTTTTGCGGTCACCATTATACCTTGCGATCGGAGGCCATATGGATGTGGCCAAAACCCTGGAAAAAACCCAAAAAAAACCTGGGAAAGATGCGGGCCAGCGGAGCCAGTGGAGTTCGCTTGGCCTTGGCTGAGCTGCCGGGCCCGCCTTGCCCCCTGGATTGCGAGGCCTCATGCTGGGCCCCGGGGATCACGTTGAGTTGCTGGCGGGTGGATTGGCGCTCTTACTGGGCCTTCGCTGTGTTGCTGTCGACCCCTGCTGGATGACCTTGCTAGGCTGGAGAGACCCGTTGGACCATTTGGTTGCTGCTGGAGGCTGCTCGATCGGTTGTGGCCTAGGGGCCTATTTGGTTTGCGAGGCCGGAGTATGGAGTAAGAGCAGAGCCCTGAGGCGACTGCGATAGTGGTCGGCAGAGAGGGCCGCTCTGCGGGGCTGGCTGGCTGGCCCACTCAATTGTTATTAGAACGTTTGGCAAGGGCTGGAGAGGGATAACATTAACAACAAATTCCCAGCCGTGGTGGCTTGGAGGTTCTGCCTCCAGATATCCCTCTTTTAGCTTAATATCAGAATAATTCAAGGTTACACCAGTACTGAGTGTCTGTCCACAGAATCTACCGAGTCCCATTTACTGTGTACACATTGCTGCCATAGTAACTGTGAAGCCTGGTCCCCTTGTTCTACCTATTAAGTTTGTTATCCTAAGTGGTCCTAATTGGCACCTTATAAAATCTATATTGTACCATATTGAATTAATTTTACTATCATGATCCCTTCTGCCTGCCTTGCACTTTAGTCATCTGACCCAATACCTATGCTGCTCATGCACCCTCTGCACTTTACAACTGCACTTGCACTTTGTATTGTTGGAGGGGGGTGGGGGAGGCTGGAGGATTATGGGGACAGCGGGTTGTGGGGAAGGAATGGATATGAAAGGATGCCAATTTATAATAAGGAAATAATAAAGCAAATAACATCATCTGGACCAGGGGAAGTGGAAGAGAGAGGACAGCATGACAGGGGAGGGGGGTGTTCCGATGGGTGGGGAGCCCTTGTTGAGGTGGTGTCGGGGAGGGGGAGATACAGGAAAGGGAGACCAATTTACTCAATTCGGCCTAGGGGTTTTGGTAGGACATTAATAGTTCCAAAACAGTCTCCTGACATAGCTAATCTGGGTAGCCAGGATGGTGGCCCCTCCAGATTAAAGGTGGTGCTGTTTAACGCCAGGTCAGTGAATGGGAAGCATGTATTACGGAGACCTGGCTGGATGAGATGGGAGGATTTAATCTCACCCAGCTCTGCCCACCAGGTTACTCCGTACAGCACCAGCCAAGATCTGGAGGGAGGGGGGGTGGGGTCACGGTGGTCAATAAGAATTCCATCCACCTGACCAGGTGCCCCGTTCCACAGTCGACCAGGTTTGAATGTGTCCACCTGAGGGTAGGAGACAGGGACAGATTAGAGATTCTGCTAGTGTACCGACCACCCTGCTGCACTACAGTCTCCCTGCCTGAGCTAGCTGAGGTGGTCTCAGGCCTGGAGTTGAAGTCCCGGCGGCTTGTAGTGCTGGGGAACTTCAATGTCCATGCCGAGACCAACCTCTCAGGTGCGGCTCAGGACTTCATGGCCACCATGGCAACCATGGGGCTGTCCCAATTAGTAACAAGCCCTACCAACAGTGCAGGACACACACTGGACTTGGTCTTCTGTCAGGGATGGGAGGAAGGTGGCGTTGTGGAGGAGCTTACCATCGCTCCATTGCCATGGACCAACCATCACCTGATCAGGTTTAGACTTACCGCACCTCCCAATCTCTGCAGGGGTGGTGGATCTATTAAAATGGTCCGCCCCAGGAGGCTTATGGATCCTGAAGTATTCCTGATGGCTCTTGGGGAATTTCCTGCCTCCTTGGCAGGTGATCCTGTTGATGCTCTGGTCTCTCTCTGTAATTGAGAGATGACTAGGGCAATAGACATGATCGCTCCAGAGTGTCCCCTCTCAAGTAACCGAGCTAAACCAGCTCCTTGGTTTACTGAGGAGCTGGCAGTGATGAAGCGAAAGAAGAGGGAACTAGAGTGTGTGTGGCGATCAGAGTATAACGAGTCAGACCAAACACGGCTAGGCTCCTATCTTAGGGCAAATGCTGCGGTAATCAAAGCCGCAAGGAGAGTCCACCTTGCAGCCAACATTGCATCTGCACAGAACCGTCCGGTGGTGCTGTTCCATGTCGTCAGAGGGTTGTTAACTCCCACCAATCAAGGTGAGAGCCCTGATAACTTGGCAGCCTGCTGTGAAGCATTTGTTCGGTTCTTTGCGGACGAAGTCGCTCTGATCCGTTCTGACTTTGACACCATATTAACAGCAGTCTCTGAGGATGTAACGAGTGCACCTGCTTGTCCCATTTTGTTGGATTCATTTCAATTGGTTGAGCTCAAGGATGTGGACAAGATCCTTGGAGAGGTGAGACCGACCACATGCATCCTGGACCCCTGCCCATCCTGGCTGGTGAGAGAAGCCAGAGGGGGTTTGGCCGAGTGGGTGAAGGTGGTGGTGAATGCCTCCCTCCAGGAGGGCAAGTTTCCAGCGATCCTAAAAATGGCTGTGTGCTGGATGGGGTCACATACCCCTGAAGGCGCAGGTGCACAGTCTGGGGGTGATCCTAGACTCATCGTTGAGCCTGGAGCCCCAGGTCTCGGCAGTGGCTAGGGGAGCCTTCGCACAGTTAAAACTTGTGTGCCAGCTGCGACCTTATCTTGGGAAGCCGGACTTGGCCACGGTGGTCCACGCTCTTGTTACATCCCGTTTAGACTACTGCAATGCACTCTACGTGGGGCTGCCTTTGAAGACTGCTCGGAAGCTTAAATTAGTCCAACGGGAGGCTGCCAGGGTAATAACAGGAGCGGCGTTCAGGGAGCATACTACTCCTCTGTTATGCCAGCTCCACTGGCTGCTGATTAGCTACTGAGCACAATTCAAGGTGCTCGCTTTAGCCTATAAAGCTCTAAACGGTTCCGGCCCAGCTTATCTGTCCGAACGTGTCTCCTGCTACGATCCACCTCAAAGCTTAAGATCATCAGATGAGGCCCTGCTCGCGCTCCCATCAGCCTCACAGGTGTGGCGTTACCTTCCCACTGAGTGGTACCTATTGATCTACTCACATTGGCATGTTTTTGAACTGCTAGGTTGGCAGAAGCGGGGGCTAATAGTGGGAGCTCGCTACGCTCCCTGGATTCGAATCATCAACCTTTCAGTCAGCAAGTTCAGCAGCTCAGCGCTTTAACCCACTGCACCACTGGGAGCTCCAGTCTCTAATATAAAAATAGCAAAATCAGGTTTTGCTTTTAGATTTTTAAAAAAATATTTTCAAGCCATGAATAGTTGAATCCTTGATGGCAGAATCTGTGGGTAAGAGGGCAAAAAGTACATACCTTTGGCATCTTTGGAAGAAAGGTAAGCTATAAAGGTAGCAAATATATGTATCTGTAAACAACTAAAATGGGCAAGGACACACTTAGATCAAATCACCTGGTTTCCTTCACCCCATGCTAACCATTTTTCGATTGGCAACATCTCACATTTCCTCCTGGATTCTATTAAGGAGGAATGACTTACTTTTGTCAGACTGCTCCTGGACACCAGGTGCTGTGCCTTCCAGATCCTTTCATGTCTTTTGACATTAATTATCACTTGTATGAACTCAAAGCTATAATCTTTGGATCTGTCTGTTTCCTCTTTTTCTAACTCTTTGTCTTCTTGTTGTTTCTGACAGAGGTCTCAAACTGATCTGTGAGTCCCTCTTCCTCCTTCACAGCATGATTGCTTTTGGCCTTCTTTTCACACACTTAAGCATTGTTCATACAACTTCTTAATGCACAGAGAAGTGAGGTTGGGCCACTTCTTCTGGCCACAGGCTTAACATACAATGTGGTCCCCTTATCCATGGATTCAATATATGCATGTTTACTTCTCAATGATCTAAAAACATTTCCACCTCTAAAAGTGTTTGTGGTCCTCTCCAGTTCCTCCATAGTGGTTCATATGGCTTGCTTCCAGCTCTGATATAGTCAACATGTAGGGTTCCCACAGTTTCAGGTACCCATTTGTGGGGTGCGGGGATTTTGAAAATGTTCCCAAAGAATATGGAAGACCATATTGTATATGCCCAACTTTCACTCTAAATGTGGTAATCTGGAAATGAGGAGGTATGTGAAAGCATAATAGCTATCAGTGCCCCATGTCATTGGGTTTCATTGGGACTTATCATATTACCCATTTATAGCTCTGTGGTTCCATTTCAACTACCATGGTGACATCTATGGAGTCCTGGAGTTTGTAACTTGGGCCCCTTCTACACAGCTGTATAAAATCCACATTATCTGCTTTGAACTGGATTATATGGCAGTGTAGACTAAGATAATCCAGTTCAAATCAGATTTGGATTTTCTGTTTTGATAACCTGATAACCTGGGTTATCTGGCAGTGTAAATGGGGCCTTGGTGAAGTACAAAAATTATAGTGGAGACTAATTTTAAACATTGCCATCCTAAAAATCAAATCTGGTATGACTATAGACTATAGATACCAACTCCTTATTGGTTTACCTGCTCACTGCCTGAATGTTCTCTCGTTGATATGCAAATTTCATTTTCTCCTGCTGACAGTTTAATGCTGCTTTTATGAATAGGTGACATTTAGCTTATTATATTTTTGTTTACACTTTATCATTTATAATTATTTTAGTCCTTTCTTAAGTCACCCTGGGGATATGACTGAAGAAAAGTTGAAAAATATTTAAGCATTTAAATACACAAACATTTCTAACCAGATTTTTAAAGGTAAAAAATGCATCTGGCAATAAGCCATGAATTATTATATTACTTTGTTAGTAAGATGGCTTTTTACCATTATAAACAAAGCATATGTGTTGGAGACAACTCTATCCTAGAATAATTACTCAGTGGAAACAATAGTGATAATTGCTGGCATCTATGTCAATGATATGTTGATTACATTTTTGGTTCTATCCAGGACAACGAAATCTCTTCCTGAAAGGGTAACACTTTGGATCGCTCTTGACATAGAAGCCTTCAGTTTGTCACAAGGCTACCAGAGTCACTCCACTTTGTTGGGGGTGTGGGGAACCCAGCGCCCTACATCGCCCAGTTCCTTTTTTCAGCTGATCCCATGGGGGAAGCATGGAGCTTGTGTGGAGTGAGCGGCTTCCCCCCATGGATTTCAATGGGAACATGGGAAGCCTCCCATATTGCCATGGTGGAAGCATGAGCCAGCTCCACCCTCCTTCACCCACGGAGCTACGCTGGCATTGTTTAATGGGAACCGGTGGGCTCCATGGGTGACATGGGCTAAACCAGAGCATGACAGCAATTTTGGCCCCATGTGAAGACATCGCAGGTCACTATCAATGTATGACAAACCCATGAATTTAATAGGATTTTCTTAATCAAGAAATAATCAGAAATTATTTTGCCAGTTCTTTCCTCTGGAATATAGACTACCCACTTCACATAACTTGAATTCCACAGAGTTCTACACTTAAAATCTGGTATTCTTTGGGTCCACTACATTCGTTTTGGTTAAAGTGCAGTTTTTGAGTCTTTTAAACATGGAGGGCAGCATTTTTTTTCTTTTTTTCCCCTACGTATCAGGAAGAGGTGAGGAAATTGACTGTGGATGTTTTCTCAAATTTCGAATGGAGTAGCACTCGTTGTTCTCAGGTTAGAATCATCCAATTTGTGGGAGGAGAAATTGGGGGAGGAGTCAAAATAAACTTTTTGGGCAATTTCCAGCATTTCCTTTTGTTCTCCAAGCAGGAAGGTTTGGTTGTAAGCTACCTCATAACGCTTCTACTTTGCAAAATAAAATAAAATAGCCTTTTAGGGTACCTTTTTCCTTCCATCCATGATTTGTCTGTATCCTGTGTTGGGAGATCCTGTTGGCTGACCCTGCTTAGCTTTCAAGATCTGATGCCTTTAGCGTATTTAGGCCCTGAAGCCATCTGTGGTCACTAACAAATCAAGGACCATTTTTGAATTCCACAGATGCAAACTCTGCCACTATGTATACATTGACAATACTTTTGCGAACCTAACTATGTCTTCAATTATATCAGGATGCAGTCACTTGCTCATCTCCCAAAGTGATGTAGTTATTCATCCTTCAGCATTTTACAGAGGGCAAGCAGGCTAATGTCTTCACAAAAAGATAAATGGCCACAAATCTGACATCAGAAATGGCAACATTCAGAAACTAGGAGATCTGTCATTAGGTTTAGACCAGCAATTGTAGAGCAAAGAAACTTCAAAGGAAGGACACTGCTAAATTACAGTTCATTAGCAAGCTCTAGTCTAACACCAGAGATTTGAACTGTGGATAACAGTCCCTTGGCAGACTGCTTGGCTTACCTATCACCAAGCTATTGATGTTATCAGCAACAGGTTTATAAATGGCCATAAACCTTAATCGTTAATGCCAGTATCTTATGCATTTTTTTGACATCACGTTCCATATTCCCACTCATCCATTTGCACAATATTTATATGACAACCTGCACCCTTTACACCTTACACAATTATATCACTAGAAATGCATCTATACTGTAGAATTAATTGTGTTTGACCCCACTTTAACTTCCATGGCTCAATGCTATGGACTGGAGTCATGAGAGACGTAGTTCAATGAAGTACTGACACTCTTTGATAGAGAAGGCTGAAAAACCTTGCAAAGTTAGAACTCCCAAGAATCTGCAGCATTAAGCCATGTCAGTTAAAGTGGCATCGAGATGTATTAAGTGTGGATGTATATATTTTAACTGCCATGGCTGCTTCCTATGGAATTCTGAGTTTGTACTGTAATGACTCTCTCGAGTGCTCTAGCTAAGAATTCTAATTGCTCCTTCCTAAAATGTATATCATAGGATTCCCTGTGATGTTGCCATGATTATTAAAGTGGGATCATAGCAGTGCAAATTGTGTAGTGTGAAAGTGCTTAGATGATACATCTTATGCCTGTACTTCGTGAAAGGACATGCTAGAATAAATTTGTTAAACCTTAAAGTGAGACAAGGCTCATTTGTGCCAGACAACAAAGATTTCTTCCTGGGAGGAGAGCATCAAGAGAAAGATGTTACATAATGATATATATTCATATTCAAATATATACTTCCACTCAGTTTTATTAACACACTAAATACCTATATGCAGAAGCTTGCCTGGGGGGACTACATTCTAAGCTAGCATCTTTCCTGACTCATGGTGCTGTTGTTGTAGTATATCTTTAATTCATGCAGGGAATTAATTGTATGGGGACACAACCATTTATGCAATATTCTATTTATATTCTGAAGTAGTAAAATATGTGAGCCACTCTGAGTCCCCTTTGGGGTGAGAAGGGCAGAGTATAAATATGGGAAATAAATAAATAAATAAAATCTCAGACGGACTGTGATATGCAATTCTTTGGACTATGCAAGTTAGTTCTTAAACCTAATTTAGACTTTATTAGCCTCTGGAGTGCTATACAAAAGTCCATACCAATGCTCCAAAGCATGACCCCACAAGCAGAAGCGAAATGCCAGATCAGGAGTGTCTAAGTTTTGAATGCCTGGGAAACAAAACCAAAATTTATTTAAAACTGAGCCCCTGTGTGGTGGTGCTGCTCTGAAAAAGGACCTTACCTCCTAGCCTTTATTCCTTTTAACTTTGAAAGACAGAGGTTAGTGTCATATTAAGAGTTTCACATGCCTGCTTCTGTTCTTTGCTTTATTCTATTTGCAAGTGAAGAAGGAAATATTCTCATTGTAATTAAAGCACACAATTCCTTTGGGTCAAATTGACAAAGTAATTATATTGGGCAGTGGAGAAGACAGACACATCAATATCCCTGCTCCAGTCTTGATTTATTACTTGAAACTGTCTTTTAAAGACCACCATTGAGAAGGTATATAAAAACAGAAGCAGGGAAGAAAGGCAATGGAATGAGATGAGAAAAATGTCACTCCTTAGACCAAACTATTGTGAGGATAGCCACAAAATAGGATTATTTTATTCCCATAAAACTGCATCCTTCTCCCAAAAAAGGTCAATACGACCCATACAATACAGATAGGCTCACATAAACCTTGTTTGCCACCTAAATGAATTTGATTTTCTGCAGACAGCTTTTGTATCTTTTTTTTTAAAAAAAGAAGGGAAGTTCTCACATAAGGGATTTTATTAATTTACTCTGCACTTCCTAGATGTCTGGCAGTGATTGTGTCACCATCTGGGCCTACATGTGTCAGAACAAATGCACACAGATGAACTGCAGGGATTTTGAATGGTGTAATGACATATTTGGAAGATAGCCTTATAAAACAAACACAAATAGAGTGGAACTGCACATTGGAAGGATGAAACTTCTATGGACTATCCTTTTGCTTTGACATATGTTCACCAATAAGCCATTTGTTTCAGTTTCTATATAAACCTGCCAATATATTCTAATATACATGCAAATTTGCATTTGAATTTCCACCATGAAATAGAGAGACCAGACACAAAACTTGGAGCTAAAGGGCCATTTCTTGATCTATTTATTTATTTCTTAGAACTTCTGTGAGAACCTGTAAATTGAGTTATCCTGACAGGGAAAATAATTTGTACGAGAAAACAATTTGTTGTCAACCATCTGGGGGAAATGTTCTTTGTCCAGGTGTCACTTTGTTTGACTAGAATCATAGAATCATAGAATCATAGAATAGTAGAGTTGGAAGAGACCACATGGGCCATCCAGTCCAACCCCCTGCTAAGAAGCAGGAAATCGCATTCAAAGCACCCCCGACAGATGGCCATCCAGCCTCTGCTTAAAAGCCTCCAAAGAAGGAGCCTCCACCACGGCCCCGGGGAGAGAGTTCCACTGTCGAACAGCTCTCACAGTGAGGAAGTTCTTCCTGATGTTCAAGTGGAATCTCCTTTCCTGTAGTTTGAAGCCATTGTTCTGTGTCCTAGTCTGCAGGGCAGCAGAAAACAAGCTTGCTCCCTCCTCCCTTTGACTTCCCTTCACGTATTTGTACATGGCTATCATGTCTCCTCTCAGCCTTCTCTTCTGCAGGCTAAACATGCCCAGCTCTTTAAGCCGCTCCTCATAGGGCTTGTTCTCCAGACCCTTAATCATTTTAGTCGCCCTCCTCTGGACGCTTTCCAGCTTGTCAACATCTCCCTTCAACTGTGGTGCCCAAAATTGGACACAGTATTCCAGGTGTGGTCTGACCAAGGCAGAATAGAGGGGGAGCATAACTTCCCTGGATCTAGACGCTATTCCCCTATTGATGCAGGCCAGAATCCCATTGGCTTTTTTAGCAGCCGCATCACATTGTTGGCTCATGTTTAACTTGTTGTCCACAAGGACTCCAAGGTCTTTTTCGCACACACTGCTGTCAAGCCAGGCGTCCCCCATTCTGTATCTTTGATTTCCATTTTTTCTGCCGAAGTGAAGTATCTTGCATTTGTCCCTGTTGAACTTCATTTTGTTAGTTTCGGCCCATCTCTCTAGTCTGTCAAGATCGTTTTGAATTCTGCTCCTGTCTTCTGGAGTGTTAGCTATCCCTCCCAGTTTGGTGTCGTCTGCAAACTTGATGATCGTGCCTTCTAACCCTTCGTCTAAGTCGTTAATAAAGATGTTGAACAGAACCGGGCCCAGGACGGAGCCCTGCGGCACTCCACTTGTCACTTCTTTCCATGATGAAGACGACGCATTGGTGAGCACCCTTTGGGTTCGTTCGCTTAGCCAATTACAGATCCACCTAACCGTAGTTTTGTCTAGCCCACATTTTACTAGTTTGTTTGCCAGAAGGTCGTGGGGGACTTTGTCGAAGGCCTTACTGAAATCCAGGTACGCTACATCCACGGCATTCCCTGTATCGACCCAACTCGTAACTCTATCGAAAAAAGAGATCAGATTAGTCTGGCATGACTTGTTTTTGGTAAATCCATGTTGACTATTAGCAATGACTGCATTTGTTTCTAAGTGTTCGCAGAGCACTTCCTTAATGATCTTTTCCAGAATTTTGCCTGGTATTGATGTGAGGCTGACCAGACGGTAATTGTTTGGGTCGTTCTTTTTTCCCTTCTTGAAGATAGGGACCACATTCGCCCTCCTCCAATCTGCTGGGACTTCTCCCGTTCTCCAAGAACTCTCAAAGATAATTGCCAGTGGTTCTGAAATAACTTCCGCTTGTTCCTTCAGTACTCTTGGATGTAGCTGGTCTGGCCCTGGGGACTTGAATTCGTTTAGAGTGGCCAGGTGTTCCTGGACAACTTGTTTCCCTATTTGGGGTTGGATTTCCCCCAATCCTTCGTCCATTCCATGTTGCTGAGGTTGAAGATGGCTTTCTTTTTGTGAGAAGACCGAGGCAAAGAAGGCATTAAGTAGTTCTGCCTTTTCCCTGTCCCCTGTCGCCATCACCCCATCTTCTCCTTGCAATGGCCCTATCGCCTCCTTTTTCTTCCTTTTTCTACCAACGTAAGCAAAAAAGCCTTTTTTGTTGTTTTTTATGTCCCTGGCAAGCCTGAGCTCATTTTGCGCTTTAGCCTTGCGAACCTTTTCCCTACAGGTGTTGGCTATACGTTTGAATTCTTCTTTGGTGATTTCTCCCCTTTTCCACTTCTTGTGCATGTCACTTTTGAGCTTCCAAGGACCGTCCTTGGGCTAGCAAGACGATCCTGAGGACTCTCCCAAAGTCTTTGGCCATGTACCTTGGCCAATCTTAAGTGGAAAGTCATCTTGAGGATGCTCCCTCCCAAATCCCAAAGTTTTTAAAGAGTGAGACGCCCTCATGTCAGCCCCAAGGGGAACCTGATATACAGCCCCATGAGCCGCAAAACCTAGAGAGCCTGTTATGGAAGTCCACCCTTACCCTACAAAGATGGCTACAAAGATGGTGGGGCGGACTGGCCTTCAATAGGCTCAGTTCTGCCCCTTACCATGTGATCTGGGTGGTTGGCTTCAACTAAAGCTGGCCTCCTACACAAGCGGCTTCAACTGTCACACACACACCAACACTTCCACGTGCCTCATGGGCTTGTCCTTTGGTGGTGGGTGGTTTACTTCCAGGATAGATACAAAGTGCTGGGCATTACCTTTAAAGTCCTAAATAGTTTGGGTCCAGCCTATTTGAAAAACTGCATCTCCTCTTATAGACCAACCTGGGCACTGTTGCCAGTGGAGGAGGCCCTACTCTTGGTCCCATCCAGTCTCAAGTACAGCTGGTGGGAACGAGAGAGAGAGCCTACTCTGTGGTCACCCCACCTCTGGAACACCCCCTCCCCCCTTCCCTTCTTTCCTTGAAAAAACAATTAAAAACCCACTTGTGTCTACTAATATATGGAGAGGAGGAGTAGAGAATGACAGTCAGTGAATACACCTCTGACCAGATATTATCAATGTATTCTGGCCCTGGCATTGTGGACATTTTTTTTTGTATCAACTGCAAGTTGCTTCTGGTGTCAGAGAATTGGTCATCTGCAAGGACGCTGCCCAGGGGACACCTGGATGTTTTACCATCCTGTGGGAGACTTCAGACATGTCCCTGATGAGATGCTGGAGCTGACAGACAGGAGCTCACCCCACTCCCCAGATTCATACTGCCAACCTTTTGGGGGCTCCTGCCATGGACATTATTGCAATTATAGTTAATTGTAAATCTTCTAATTAACCTTTGGGAGCTCTTTAAATTGAGGTTCGGGTTTTTATGCTTAGATATAATTTTACTGAATTGTTTGAGCAGTTTTAAATCTTATGTTATAATTAGTTGTTCGATGTCACTTTACTTTGGGATTGGGTGAGTCGTTAATGTATTTATGTTTATACCTATCTTGAGGCATTGAATGTTTGCCTCTGTGGTTTTTTTGTTGGAATCCGCCCTGAGTCCCCTAGGGGAGATAAGGCAGAATACAAATAAAGTCTTATTATTATTTCTTTTTAAACTGTACTTCATATTAACAGCGCTATCAAGAAGGATATGAGGGCAGACATTTCAAACTCCCCAGAAATAAAATAAGTAGCATGGATCCCACCTCCTTCGGTACAACATGGTTCATTTCATCACATTTTCAAGTACACTAATGCACATTGCCATAAAAAAACTCCTACTCTAAAATTACTTAACGATACTTCTACAATTCAAATTCTCATTTCCAAACATATTTCCCCCAAAAGAAACATATTTTAACTGCATTTTTAAATGAAGTGAATAAGAATGTTTGGAGAAGTGCAAAAGATTACTACATTCTAGCCAACACATTAATTGCTTTAATTTCATTGTTTTAATTGAATTGCTTGAAAGAGGTTTTTATATTTTTAATTGCAATTTAACTTAACTGTTTTAATAATTGCATTGAGTGTACTTCTATTTTAATATCTACCTTTTGTATGTTTTTAATTGTATTGCTTCTTAAATTGTCAGCTGCTCTGGGACTGAATGCTGGGGAAAAGAGTGGGATATAAATAAACATAATGATAATTGTGTAGTTACAGTCGAGACTAATTTGAATCTGAATAGATAAAAGACTGAGTAACTGAAACACCTTATAAGGATATGAAGAATACTTATCAATATTAACATTTTTGAGGCAAAAACAAACAAACAGATGTCTCAAGATGTAGGGGAAAGGAGAACAGCTACATCAGTGGTTCTCAACCTGTGGGTCCCCAGATGTTTTTGGCCTACAACTCTCTGTTAGGATTTCTGGGAGTTGAAGGCCAAAACATCTGGGGACCCACAGGTTGAAAACCACTGAGCTATGTGATTCTTTGAAACTATCTTTCAGGAGAAAGGAATTTTGCACAGTTTTAGTGCAGATGGTCTCTTTTCTGAGCTATATTTAAGCACAGGGTACAAAATACATGGATTGCTCAACAAAATGATTAGGTAGCAAGAGAATACAATTTTAACTCTGCTTTGCCATTCTGCATGGATTTGGGCAAATTATGTACATTTATATAAATTACACAAATGTCTTAGCTTCTGTGGGATTTTGTGAATTAAGCATGAGTTCTGTCCCCAAAATACATTTTTTGCACAAGGAAAAAAAAGTCTGTTTTGCATTGGGGTTATTTTTTGTTTGTTTGTTTGTTTTTACACAAACAACTCTTACTGACTAAAGTCCCATTGTATGCATAATCTTTGACCATGCACAAAAACCTTTGCATCCTTGGAGAATGGAGATGAATATTTTTGAAATTATTCAGTTTTGCATGTGGGGTTGAAATAATCAAGATTTACATTCCTATCGTCTGGCAAGTCCCCAGAGAATCTTCCAACATAACAATTACATTGTGTATACAGAAAAGCTCTAGCACTATAGCAGTGCAAGAGATTTGTTGCATATCTCTTCTGGGAATGCTACAAGAGCCTTCATAACCCAGAAGTAGTTTGCAAAAGGATCATTTTGAGTAAGGGACTGAAGAAATGGCCAAATTAATCATGGCCATATCCATTCCCACAGGGCTAGTTTCCTTCCTTCAAACAGCCAGCTATATATCCAATATACAAATTTCTTCTGCACTCAAAATCCTTAGAGTTAGTGACACTTAGCTTCTCTACAGTCATCTGCAGATTAAATTACAACAATGGTTCCAAAAGGCATATAGCATAGTCCTATTACCATCTTCATTGTCCTGTTTCTATCATAATTTTATCCAGAAGAAAATCCCATAGGAAGTGTAGGCAAAATGCTTCTTTTGAACAATGACTCTTCAGATGCACCTACACTGTAGAATTAATGCAGTTTGGCACCATCTTTACTGCCATGGCTCAAAACTATGGAACCCTGGAAGCTCTAGGCACTAGCACTCTTTGGTAGAGAAAATTAAAGATCTTGCAAAACTACTATGGTTAAACCTTCCCAGTTAAAATGGTGTCAAGTCGTATCTTTTCTACAGTATAGATGAGTTCCTGTAATCATACATACAACATGTCTATTTGGGCCAAAGGATATAAAGAGCAATATTCCCAAGTAGAGTGTAATCAATGGAATATACCTATATGAATAATATTAAATTCAAACATATATTGTCAAGGACAGAACGCCACAAGATTCAAGATAACAGAGTTTATTGGATTACAGAACTCAAAAATGCCCGTAAAATACAAGGGCCAGGCAGTATTAGCCTTTAGGAGCAAAAAGGGACAAGGAAAAACGTTCAAAAGATAAACCGGATTAAACCGGAGTTTAATCCGGGTAAAAACAAACTGCTTGCTTCAGCCTGGGGATAAACAAAACAAAAGCCGAGGAACAAAAGATACAAAAGAATGCAACTAATTGGCAGCAGATTCCTCTCTGCTGCCAACACTGTGCTTAGAGTAACTTGCGTCGCTCCCACACACACAGCAGACAGGATTTCCAACACGAACAGATCAGCCAAGGATTGCAGCAGTAGAGTAGACCCAGTTCCTTTCCGTAGATCAAAGCCAGAAGCAGACGTTTGTAGTTTCCAAGTCCAAGAAGGGGGAAGTCAAGCCGTGGTCAGTTCAGTCCGAGTTTCAAAGCAGGAGATGGCGTCCGTCAAGAAGACGACGGAAGGTCAAGCTAATAAGAGTAAGCACAGGTTTGCACAAACAAATGCCCACACAATTCCTCCCGCCGTCTGACCCTGAATTCCAAAACAACTTACGTATCAGCACACGAAAACACACCAGTCTTCAGGAAAGCGTCCCACACAGATCCCAAGCGTTCGTCCAGATTACCTTGCCCAACGCAATTTGCAATTGCTCCCAAGCCCCATTTTATGCCAGTTACAAATCCTCATCACTGTCAGCTGTCCTCCTTAACCCGGGCGTTTCCTCATCACTTTCCTCATCAGAGCTGGAACACCTCTGACTACGCCCCACAGCATCTCCAGCTGTGGATCCCGTCCCATCCCTCCAGCTAGACCATGGGTCTAATCCTGAAGGTCCCCATTCATCTTCTATCCCATCATGGCCAGTGGCACCCAATTCCTCCCTCACCCGAGTCCAATCCATCTCATCCTCCTCCGAGCTAACCAGCCCCTCCTCCATTCTCTCCGTAAACCCCTCAAAAGACTCTTCGTCAGATGGTGCTGCAAAAATGTCTCGCAGTCTTTTTCTTTCTCGCTCCTCGAGAGTATCTGACTCTCGAGGAGTCTTACGCCCACGTCTGTCAGTAACAGAGCCATGAGGCTCAATCATAACATATATTTAAGATATCCTTTCTACTTAGAACTAACTAATAAGATTCAGGCTGTAGTCCAAAAAGGATTTTTTTTTTTGCTTGGCCAGTCATCAAATTGAAGCCGGCCTGGGAACCCTATGGGTGGCATTCTAAGTTTCTTCATACTGTTGTCGAGCTATGACCCCCCCCCCCATAAATATACAGTTTTCCAAGGAAAATAAATATATTATTTTTATTATTTACAAGACTTTTTTGAACTTTTGCTATTTCAAAACATTGGAGGTTGGGAGTGGACCAGCAACAGCTCCTTCCCCACAAAGACTTTATCATTTTAGCCCTTTAATAAAATGTATCTTTTTTATTCTAACTTTCGGCCTAACTTCTATCGTTATATATATATTGTATCAATTTCTTTGCATGAAATGTATGATTTCCTGTAAAATGTAGCAAGATCAAGCCCAGAGACAATCACCTGTTTGTAACCTTGCTGAGGCACTTTCTGAACAGGAAAGGTTGGGCAAATCCCTCTGGCTGTGCATGTGTATACAAAGAGACAGCTTCCCATGTCATACCAAATAAGCCAGCAGATACTTGTTTAGTTAAATAGTCCACTTGGGCTGAGAGATTGCTGACTGCAGAAACAGAGGCTCAGATACAGAACTGGACTATTGAGCTAATCAAAAAGCTCATTATCATTTCTTTTACTCTGTCTTCACAAAGGACACCCACTTTCAGGGGACGTCCCATCAGCTGATTTGTTTACCTGCCAGTGAATCCCAGACCGTTATTCCCTCACAAAAGGGAATCCCTACCTGGAGGCAGTGACATCAGCAGTGCCCTCAGCCAATCAGTACACAGATCCAGACCGGCCCCTCTCTCAGCCAATCAGGGAGGGGAGCAGGAGTTTTGAATAGCTGTCATGCTGTATAAGAAATATTGCTTTTCTATGTATGTTTATGCTTGTACATCTTGAAGCTTCTGTTTGCACTTGCATCCCATTTAATTAGATTGAATAAAACTCTGTGGCTTGTCTTCAACCCGATAAGTGTTTCCCTATCCTGGTCCGGCTTGTGCTTGCCAGGAACCAATCCTCTAAATCCGCTGTCCTAGTTATCCATGACAATATTTCTGAGAAACCTGGAAAATAAACCTTTTGTGTTCTGAACAGTATCACCATCCTCCTATCTCAGACACCAAAGTAATATGTAAAATCTTGCTTTAAGGATATTTTAACTGCAATTCAATAAAAGTAATTTTGCAGCTAAGATAAAATAATGACCACATTCCTGAGCTCTGTAATATATATTGCCAGAGCTGGGCCCAGGGCTGCAAATACTTATTACTGGTAAAGAGGACGTCCCTTCAATCAACATAACGTATTATGCTGCATAATCCTACTACACAGTCAGTAGGCAAGTTTGTACATTTGGCTGCTCAGAGAACTTCATTTTCAGGCTTCAGAACTCAAGAGGAAATAAAAAGAATAAATTAAAAATAATATAACTATCCTTTTCTTAGAAGCAGCAAAAATTGTTCCTTGGTGATTTTTTTGTAATTTGCTTTATTTTTTTATCACTCACTCTACAGCACAAAGAATACACCAGCTTTAAATTGAGGAGGCTGACAGTGTTATTTTGCTTTTCATGTCCAGGTAGTCCCCAAGTTACAAACAAGATAAGTTCTGTAGGTTTGTTCTTAAGTTGAATTTGTTTGCATGTTGGAACAGGTACATTTTAAGTATAACTCCAACTATCTCTCCTTTCTCTATACACACACACACACACACACTTTGGAAAGCAAAGGGGAGGGTGTCTTTTATTGTCTGTGCCTCTGTTCAGAAGATTTTTACCTCACTTTCTGTCCTTGTGATAATTGAATTTTCCAAAAATTTGGTTGTTGTGGAAACAAGTATTGGTGAAAAAGCTTCAGTGGAGAGACCTTTTCCCCATGATAACTCTTTCAGGGGTGAATTTTCCTTTCTAGGGGTAGATTCTTAACTACGAATCATTTGTAAGTCAGATGTTTATAACTCAGGGACTTCCTGTATTCCAATTCTTTACTCCTTACCCCATAACATTGATAATCAGTGTTTTTTTATTCTACTTTTGCCTTTTAAAAAAACTGCCCCTCAGCAAGGTGAGGTATCTGTCTTATTTTTTTTTTTTTAAAAAAAAAAAGCTTACTCTAATTCACAGAAGTCTTTATAGATCCAAGTCAGAGAACTAGAGATTAAAACAATTTGCAAGTGCGGAAAAGTGAAAAGGGTTTTATTGTCCATCTGGACAGGTGGTATTGTATGATTCACTCTTCAATCTACATTTGAATTTTTAAGATTCACATATATGGTGCTTAATTACTTACACTTGTTCTTGTTTCCTAGCAGTTTTCTCAGCTTTAAAAGTTATATAGCAAGGAAATACAATATGATCACTAAACAAAAAACATTAGACTTTTACTATTATCACTTTCCATGAAAAAAAAAGAGTCATAAGGATAAAACTTATTTCTTTGTGGTTGTCTTTAGCAAGATTAATTGGAAGTCTACAGTAAATAGAAACACATTTATCGTCTGGAGGAAAATGCAGGATCTGACTTTGAATGAAAATACAAAACCACAAAAAAGGAATAAGATGTTAAATTGACAAAAAGGGGACACGTTCACTGAAATAAAGATGCCATTTGTTGAGTTTATGAGATCTGGGTCAAGAATTATAGGCCTCTCTGGACCTCACTGGGGATTTTGGAGAGGTATTTTGGATATCAGTGGATTTAACAGAAAGGGCTGTGAATATTTCAAAGTTTAAACACTGAAGAAAATATCTCAACGTTACATATCATGAAAAGTTCGATTGATTTAGCAGGGTCAATGTATCAGATTGCAGCTATTATTCCTGTGATTAAGCATGTCTATGTAAGAAATTAAAGGGGTCATTTTTAGAAGAACTTGTTCAAACTGAATAATTTATTCACATATTTAACAGAAGTTGAGAAAGTGAAACCGAGCCTCATCCATTCAAATCCTCAATAATCAACTGTCACCCAGCACGTGTATCATTGACTTTGATTGGGTTGTTGCAATTGTCTGATGCAATTTCACCAACAGCAAAGGAGATAGGCAAGCAATCAAAATGAAAATCTGAAATTCTTAGGATTCTACCTTTGAGAGATGGTTCAAAGATAGCAAGAACAATATTGATTTTCTTCAGATCCAAGCTGGAAAAGATTAATGGCAAAGGTGATAAAGTGAGTAATACTTTGCTTTCAGCCAGAGGTATATGACTATTCCCTATAATGGGATATTGTATTCAGGTTTATCACCAGTTGAGATGAATGATGAAGACAAAACTTGGCGAATTACTCAATTTCACCATCATGCAGTTCATGCCATTCTAGGGCTCTGAAAACAGAAACATAAAAATATAGAAGGACATTACTTACAGTAATCCTCTCCTCCAGCTTCTGTGTGAAGCATGCTTAATTTATGCTACCAAGAATCCCAAAAAATTCCTACATGTCTACCAATGTGAATTGAGAAAATATGTCTATTATCAGCAACTGCGGACTGGGAATAACACCAATATTTGTCCTTCACCTTATTTCTCAGTTTTCAAAAACATGTCATCTCTCTGTACCAGAAAACTTTGAGGTCCATTACCACTAAATTGCTGTATATTACTGGCTTCAAGCAGTTTGTTATCATTATCTGTGCCTCCAGCCAGACAGGTATAAGGGAATAAAATGATGCATGTAGATAATAGCCTATTTTGCTAGACTGGACAGCAAAAGAGCTTGATAATGAAGTATGAAGTCTTTTGTGTCGCAGGCACTGATGCAAATCAAGTCCAGCTTCTAAGAATTATAAAAAGGAGACAGAAGTTTAAATATTGCTTTAGGCTTCTTGTGAATTGCTCAGCACATCATCAAACAAGGGGGCCAAACACAGGCCAAATGAAGGCATTGTCTCAAGGCAGTGCTATCCAATATGAAGACCTTGGTCCTATAATGATCCTCCAGCAATTTAACAATATAGTCCTACGTCTCTTCCAAAGTACGCCCAATATACTCCTGTGGGGTTTACTCATGGTAATTATTAGTACAGAAGTGAAATAAGCAACAGCGATTTTTAAAAACCCATACTGTGCAGGTGTAGAAAATTGGAGCCAGTTAGGTGATTATATCACAGATGGTTTCCACAATTGTATTGGGCTTCTCTGACAAAAGAGTAGGGAAGGGTAATATGCTTTGCATATATGTTCCGTCCCTAGCATCTTCTATTTAACACAGCAAATGACAGGTTTTGTAAACGGACAGAGTAAACAATAACGTATGGCAGAAACTTACAAACAGGCGGTACTGCTTCATACATCACACAATGAAATGACTGGGATCACTTCTACAAAATATGATAATAGTCAAGTCTTTTATTTGTAGATCATTGTGGCAAGAGGATCTTGTAATTATGGATTTATCATTTTTCTATGTTTTTATCCACAATCACAATGAATATACTCTAAAGAAAATAGAGATAGAATGGATTCAAATATTACATCCACTAAAGCCTACAGGTCTAAATGAAGATTTACATTTATAATATCCAATACAAAGTTTATTGTGAAAATATGATAGTATAGTATTGGTTCTTCTTCTTTCCTGACTTTCTTGCATATAAATATCCAGCAATTATTGTTTCTGGTTCTCTTTGCTTATTGGTACATTTCTTTGGAGAATGAGCAGCATATTGCACAATTCCAGGAATTCATGTCTAAATATATGTATATGCATTGTGATATATAGAATAGTGTGATCTGTATGTTTTAGACACTATAAGAAATTTTCTTATGTTCCTATTAATATACGAAGTGGATTTATATCTGTGTTTTTGTGTTAGCACTTGAAGAGAGTCTACTTGAAATTCATTGGGCTTTTTTTCTTTCCCCCTTTTTATTGGAAAACAGTAGACGATGACACCAAATGGGTTTCACACAATCTGCTGAAAGTCATTATACCTTAACATTTCTTATCCCTCTAGGCTGTAATAACTGTACAGCCAAATTTGATTTTTCACATGTTTAACGGGTGCTGACTGTATGCCATTGTATAAACTTGCTTATTCTGTTGTATTTTTTCTTTTTTCTGGTTTTTTTCTTTTTACTCTGTTTTATTTTTATACACACTATAAAACAATAAAAATTATTTTAAAAAGAAAGTATATAATAATGAATATGTGAAGTATAGCATATCAAAAGGGGTTTATGGATTCATGATGAATTCAAGTCACCAGGGCTAGATAAACTAAATCCAAGAATATTAAATGAACTAGTAGAAGTCATTTCAGAACCATCAGTAATAATCTTTGAGAATTCTTGGAGAACAGGAGAAGTCCCAGCAGACTAGAGGAGGGCAAATGTTGTCCCTATCTTCAAGAAGGGAAAAAAGAGGACCCAAACAGTTACTGTCCAGTCAGTTTGACATCAATAGTAGGAAAGATTCTGGGGCAGATCATTAATCTTTAATCACTTAGAAAACTATGCCACTAAAAGTCAACATGGATGTCTCAAAAACAAGTCATGCCAAACTAATTTTATCTCTCTTTTTTTCAGTAGGGTTACAAGCTTGGTAGATGAAGGGAATGCTGTGGATGTAGCATATCTTGATTTTCGTAAGGCCTTCCTTATGATCTTCTTGCAAACAAAGTAATAAAATGTGGCTAGATAATACTACTGTTAGGTGGATTTGTAATTGGTTAAGTGATTGAACCCAAAGGATGCTAACCAATTGTTCATCTTCATCCTGGAAGGAACTGAATACTGGAGTGCCACAAGGTTCTGTCCTGCGCCTGTTGTTCAACATCTTTATTGATCACTTAGATGAAGGTTTAGAGGCTATACTTATCAGGTTTGCAGATGACACTCAACAAATTAGAGAGCTGGACCAAAACTAACAAAATAATTTTCAACAAGGAGAAATGTAAAATACTACACATAGGCAAAAAAAAAATGAAATGGAAAGATACAGGATGGGTGATGCCTGGCTTGACAACAGTCCATGCGAGAAAGATCTTGGCATTTTTGTGGACAAGTTGAACATGAGCCAACAGTGTGATGCAGCAGCTAAAAAGGCCAATGGGATTTTGGGCTGCTTCAAAAGGGGTATTGTGTTTAGATCAAGTGAAGTCATGGTGCCTCTTTATTCCACTTTGGTAAGACCTCACCTGGAATACTGTGTCCAGTTCTGGGCTCCACAATTTAAAAGAGATATTGACAAGCTGGAATGTGTCCAGAACAAGGCAACTAAAATGATCAAAGGTCTGGAGACCATGCCCTATGAGGAATGGCTTAAAGAGCTGGGCATGTTTCACTTGCAGAAGAGAAAGTTGAGGGGTATAAATATGTGAAAGGATGTCAGAAGGAAGAGGAAGCAGGCTTGTTTTATGCTGCTCTGGAAACTAGGACTTGAAGCAATGGGTTCAAATTACTGGAGAGGATATTCCCCCTGAACATTAGGAAGAACTCCCTGACTATAGAGCTGTTCAGCAGTGGAACTCTGTGTGGTGGAAGCTCCTTCATTGGAGGCTTTTAAACAAAGGCTGGATAGCCATCTGTTGGGGCTGCTTTGATTGTGTTTTTCTGCAAATCGGGTTGGACTAGATGGCCCATGTGGTCTCTTCCAACTCTATTATTCTATGATTCTATGATGACTTGGTCACCAATGCTTGAAGAGATGGAGTCCAATGGAATGTAGCTATTCAAGAGAGGGGGAGTAGCCCTATATGTCAAAAACATTTACGTTGCAGAAGAGATGCAAGATGGCAATCCAGGAAACCAGCTTGAAAGCATCTGGATAAGAATCAAGGGAACCAGGACTCAAAAAGATCTCGTCGTGGGTGTCTACTACAGACCTCCGAACCAGGATGAAGAATTTGATGAAGACTTCTTTCAGCAGCTGACCAAACAGGCACAAAGAAGAGATATAGTAGTCATGGGCGATTTCAACTATCCTGATAACTGCTGGAAAAAAAACTCGGCCAAGAGTACAAAGTCCAACAAATTCCTCACTTGCCTTGCAGACAATTTTATGGTCCTGAAGGTAGACGTGGCAACAAGGGGATCGGCTACCCTTGATCTCATCCTAACAAACGCAGAGGACCAGATCAATGCAGTTGAAGCAGTCGGATCCTTAGGGGCAAGTGACGATGTGCTCCTGCAGTTTGCAATACAATGGAAGGCCGCATTCTGGACTTTAGGAGAGCTGACTTCAAAAAAATGAAGGAAATACTGAGCGGCATTCCATGGATGTCAGTACTAAAAGACAAGGGAGTTAAGGATAGATGGGAGTTTTTCAAAAGTGAAATACTCAAGGTGCAAATGCAAACAAAGAGTAAAAACAAGACAAGTGTGAAGAAGCCAAAATGGATGTCCAAAGAACTTCTAACTGGTCTAAGACTTAAAAAAGACATGCACAAGAAGTGGAAAAAGGGAGAAATCACCAAAGAAGAAATCAAACGAATAGCCAACTCCTGTAGGGAAAAGATTCACAAGGCTAAAGCGCAAAACGAGCTCAGGCTTGCCAGAGACATTAAAAACAATTAAAACGGCTTCTTTGCTTATGTCGGTAGGAAAAGGAAGAACAAGGAGGCGATAGAGGAGAAGGTGGGGAAATTCTGACAGGGGATAGGGAAAAGGCAGAACTATTTAATGCCTTCTTTGCCTCAGTCTTCTCACAAAACGAAAGCTAGTCTCAACCTCAGCAACATGGAGTGGATGAAGGATTAGGGGAAATCCAACCCCAAATAGGGAAAGAAGTTGTCCAGGAACACCTGGCCACTCTATATGAATTTAAGTCTCCAGGGCTGGATCAACTACACCCAAGAGTATTGAAGGAACTAGCGGAAGTTATTTCAGAAACACTAGCAATCATTTTTGAGAGTTCTTGGAGAATGGGAGAAGTCCCAATAGATTGAAGGAGGGCAAATATGGTCCCTATCTTCAAGAAGGGAAAAAAGGGTGACCCAAACAATTACCATTCAGTTAGCCTCAAGTCGATACCAGGCAAGATTCTGGAAAAGATCCTCAAGGAAGTGGTCTGCAAACATCTAGAAACAAATGCGGTCAATGCTAATAGCCAACACGAATTTACAAAAAATAAGTCATGCTGTGGATGTAGCCTATCTGGATTTCCGTAAGGCCTTCAACAAGGTCCCCCGTGACCTTCTGGCAAACAAGCTAGTCAAATGTGGGCTAGGCAAAACTACAGTTAGGTGGATCTGTAATTGGTTAAGCAAATGAACCTAAAGGGTGCTCACCTATGCGTTGTCTTCATCTTGGAAAGAAGTCACGAGTGGAGTGCCACAGGGTTCCGTCCTGGGCCCGGTTCTATTCAACATCTTTATTAACGACTTAAACGAAGGGTTAGAAGGCATGATCATCAAGTTTGCAGATGACACAAAACTGGGAGGTATAGCTAACACTCCAGAAGACAGGAGCAGAATTCAAAATGATCTTGACAGATTAGAGAGATGGGCTGAAACTAACAAAATGAAGTTCAACAGGGACAAATGCAAGATACTTCACTTAGGCAGAAAAAAATGAAATGTGAAGAATGGGGGACAATGCCTGCCTCGACAGCAGTATGTGTGAACAAAACCTTGTAGTCCTCATGAACAACAAGTTAAACATGAGCCTACAATGTGATGCGGCAGTGAAAAAAGCCAATGGGATTTTGGCTTGTATAAATAGGGGTATATCGTCTAGATCCATTGAAGTCATGCTACCCCTCTATTCTGCCTTGGTCAGACCACACCTGGAATACTGTGTCCAATTCTGGGCACTACAGTTGAAGGGAGATGTTGACAAGCTGGAAAGTATCCAGAGGAGGGCGACTAAAATGATCAAGGGTCTGGAGAACAAGCCCTATGAGGAGCGGCTTAAAGAGCTGGGTATGTTTAGCCTGCAGAAGAAAAGGCTGAGAGGAGACATGTTAGCCATGTACAAATATGTGAGGGGAAGTCATAGGGAGGAGGGAGCAAGCTTGTTTGCTGCTGCCCTGGAGACTAGGACATGGAACAATGGCTTCAAACTACAGGAAAGGAGATTCCACCTGAACACTAGGAAGAACTTCCTCACTGTGAGAGCTGTTCGGCAGTGGAACTCTCTCCCACAGGACCATATGGGTTCTCAGACTCAAAGCTGTATGTTTGGGAAATTGCTTGTTGAAGGTATTCCATGCAGCTGAAAGTGAACCAGATCTCAGGCACCATTTCAGAGAGAATCTGCAGCAAAGAAAACTCTTTCAGATTTAACCCAGTTTTGCATAAATTGAAAATGTTGGCAAATTTTCAACATTCACTTCAAACTATAATTCAGGGATACATTTTAAATATTAAATCTGAAGAATTTTTAACTAGCAGAGTAATTGTCTCAGTTTTAAGTCATTGACGCAAACTTCAAAAGAATACACAGAGAAGCTTGTCTGTATATTGTCACAATTGCTGAGAAAGTCATCCATTGCTATTTTATACCAACATTTCTATGTGGAATTGTTGAAAATGGTACACTTCAGGCTACTCAGTTATGATAACTAAGAACGAAAGAAAGAAAGAAAGAAAGAAAGAAAGAAAGAAAGAAAGAAAGAAAGAAAGAAAGAAAGAAAGAAAGAAGGAAGGAAATTGCATGGAATGTCCTGGTTTGCTATTATAGATGCAAAATATAAAATTTACTTCAGTATATAAAATATAATATGGCTCTCTAAATGGGGGCCATTCACAATATGGATTTATAATGCGTTTTATGAATGTCTTATGTAAGTTAATTTTTAACCGATTTATAGTGTATTGTACAGTTTTTATATGTGTGTTTTATTTTAAGCCGCCCTGAGTCCCCTGTTGGGTGAGAAGGGTGGGATATAAATATTGTAATAAACAAATAAATAAATAAATAACACTATTATTCTACTTTAACTGCCATGGTTTTATCCTACGGAATCATTTGCTTACTTACTTAGGACCTCTTCACGGGAAGCATTTTTCCCCCAATTTCTCTGCTTTTATGCATGGTTTGGATGGGGCCTGTTATGTGCCCTCACATGATGCACAGCAGGCCCCACCCACACTCCTCCCAAACTGGGGTGGAAGCACTGAAAAGCGCTTCCTCCACCACTAAGGGGAGGAAAGTGTTGTTTAGGTAGCTCCGACTGAGCTACCCACACTTTCCTCCCATTTTTGCCATCTGATGGTGGGGGAGAAACTGTGCCAATCCCCACCATGTTATGAGGCTATAAGGGAGGGTGCACAGGGTGCCACAAGCTGCCCTGCACATCTTCCCTTTAGTAGCGCAACAGCACAGCCCAAAAGAGCCTTGTGAAGAGGTCCTTGCTTACTTTATTTATACCCCACCTTTCTCCTTATAGAGACTCAAGGTGGCTAACAACCACACACTTTGGTCATAATATAAAACAAAGTGAATGCAAAAAATTTAAAAAACACACATAATTAAATAGTATTTTGTTGATTTATTTTAAAATACAGTTAAATTACAATACATACAGTTGTGCTAAAAACCCACAGCCCCCATCCCCTGAATCCCACTCACACTTCCTCAGCAGGCTGCCTCTTATCCTTCCCCAAATGTTGCTGGTAAAGAAAAGACTTTACCTACTTGCAGAAGGCAAGCTGGGATGGGGCCATCCTAGTCTCTTTTGGGAGGGAATTCCATAAACTGCAGAATTCTGGGATGGGCCGTTTAGGAAGAGTGATATAGAATTCTAAACCAGAGTGTTTCAGTGCCTCATCATACTACAAATGCTAGCATTCCAAAGGATGGAATCGTGGCAGTTAAGGTGGGGTAATAGTTAGGCTTGCTCAAATAATTCGATTTCCCCGTTACCCGTTATTAATTCGTTATTTTCGTTTGTTTTGAAGCAATATACGGCCTTGATTGTCCACACGTCTGGATATCGCGGTTTCGAATCGCGAGAGGCCGTTTTTTCTTATTTCGTCGTTTTTTTGTTAGGAAAAAAAAGCTTTTGCAAATCACCCAAACTCCCACCATTCAGGCCCTTTCCTTTTGCCCCTCAGCAAAAGGGGCGTCACGGGCTCAGCCAATGGGAGGGGGCGAGGGGGAAGGAGGCCGAGGAGGAGGAGGAGGAAGACGGAGGGGGGAAATGGCCGCCGCCGCCGCCTCGCCTCAGCTCAGGCCTGGTGTCTCTCTGTGAGGCGGGAAGGCGGCGGATGGAGCCGGGAATGGAGAGACCGAGAGAGACATAGAGGGGCCCGGCGGTGAGGAGGAAGAGGCCCGGGATGTGAGGGGGTGTGGGCCAGGCCCGTCCTCGGCTGCTCCCGGGGAGGGAGGGAGGGAGGACTACGACTCCCAGGGGCCCAGATTCGCACCCTCCCTCCCCCCAATACAGGTCTCCATACCACGCTACATGAACTTGAATGGATACTGTGGTTGTGTTGTCGAAAGCTTTCATGGCCGGGATCACACTGTTGTGGTATGTATTCTGGGCTCTATGGCCATGTGCCAGAAGCATTCTCTCCTGACATTTCACCCACATCTGTGGCAGACATACTCAGAGGTTTTGACGTCTGTGCGAAGCTAGGCAAGTGGGGTTTATATATCTGTGGAAGGTCCAGGGTGGGAGAAAGAACTCTTGTCTGTGGGAGGCAAGTGTGAATGTTGCAATTGGTCACCTTGATTAGCATTGAATAGCCTTGCAGCTTCAAAGCCTGGCTGCTTCCTACCTGGGGGAATCCTTTGTTGGGAGGTATTAGCTGGTCCTGATTGTTTCCTGTCTGGAATTCCCATTTTCTGGGTGTTGTTCTTTTACTGTCCTGATTTTAGCTTTTCTGTAGCTAAAAATGCATATAAAATTGATTCTATAGGGAGGATAAATGATTGGATTTCAACTCCTACAGCTTGGCTTTCTCTGCCAATAATGGTACCATAACAAACTAAACCTCCCAAGATTCTGTAGCAGTGAGCCATCTTGGATATTGTAAGGGATTTATTATTATTATTATTATTATTATTATTATTATTATTATTATTATTAGACCTTGCTCCCAGGAAGGTGCCTTCGCTGTGGCTCCCAACTTATCTATCTATCTACCTTTCCACATATTCTCCACATTGTGTGTATGTGTATGTATATTATATATACATGAGCCCCGATGGCAAAGTGTGTTAAAGCACTGAGCTGCTGAACTTGCAGACCGAAAGGTCCCATGTTCAAATCCCGGGAGCAGAGTGAGTGCCCACTGTTAGCTCCAGCTTCTGCCAACCTAGCAGCTTGAAAACATGCCAATGTGAGTAGATCAATAGGTACCGCTCTGGCAGGAAGGTAATGGCACTCCATGTAGTCATGCCGGCCACATGACCTTGGAGGTGTCTATGGACAACACTGGCTCTTGGGCTTAGAAATGGAGATGAGCACCAACCCCCAGAGTCAGACATGACTGAACTTAACGTCAAGGGATACCTTTACCTTTACCTATATACACACACACACAAACACACACACACATATGCAGGGACTATATATACACAGTATATATCACACACACACCAATTTAACAAAGTTTCAGCCACAAAAACAAAGTTTCTGAAGTAGAACAATGACTTTCACAGTAAAGACAACCCAATTTAACAGGAAATAAGACTTTCAAACCAGGAACAGATTTCTGCAATTATTAAAAAATGGTTTATTATAAAAGCTATGAAAATTCGCCAAAAATCAGAGGATAAGGGAAACGTTCCAAATTTTGGTGAGCTATCAGTGTTAAATGTGTTCTACCACTGTACCAAGTTTGAAGAAGATCACTCAAAAAATGAGGGTGGGAGAGTCCTGTAAAGTCTTCTCCCTCTGTGCTGTTTTTGGGAATTGCGCATGCGCGTCCGCCATTAACGAATTAATTTTGAAGATAACGAATTTTCGTTAATTTCGAATTTTTTTGGGGGGCAAAATTCGGAAATACCTTCAGAAACGAAACGCTGCCCCCCTCTAGTTTTGAAACGAGTTTAGAATCAAATTTTTCGTGGATCGATCAAGCCTAGTAATAGTGCTATAACTGTATAATGGGAATGGCCTCCCAAGTGAATGATTTCCCTGCTCCGTCTGCTGGTTGGCTGCTAAGTGGTAGGTAGTTTCAAACTCCATCTTTTCCTTCATATGTGTTTTTTAATTGGACTGGCTTTATTTCTGTGCACTGACTGAAACAGAATTTTCACAGCACAACAGGCTCTTTTTACACCACCAAAATGTTCCAGCTCCTCCTGTTTGCCCTATCAGATTAGTTAAACTTGTTTCCAGTGTCTCTTTGCAGCCCTATGAAATCGATTCCAGGATCCATGTCAGTATTTCAGCTAATTTGAATAGTTCTTTAAATATGAATTTTGATGCTGATATGTATTTTGAAACCACAGTCTGATGCAGAAACCCATCAGAGAACAAATGTGTTTGTGATGTCATGTGAAACCAATGTAGAGGAGAAATAGCTCCATCCATCCATCCAACTATCTATAGCATGAACTCAAGTCAAGGCACGTTGTATTATGAGACCTTGATGTAGTTATACATACATCAAGTTTCTTTGTTGAATATAATGCAATTTACTAGCACTGGGAACTCATTATTGCACTGCTTCTAGCATTGTATAACTCTGACACTCAAGTGCTGTGATGTCTTGTTGCCACCCTTCAAGGTGAGGGTTGTAACTCCATCTTCCTTCTGTGCCACTGCTCCTAGTTTTTAAAGTTTATTAAAGACACTACATTTCATGAAGTGAAAGTAAAAGGAAAGAAGGAGTATTCCCTTTAACAGTGAGGGGGTAGTGGGAGAGGTGGACAACCCTGCCTCTGATATCATTGGCATGCCACAAAAGCACCTGAGTGTGATGAATAGATTTAATGAATTGTATGATCAGGATCTGGCTGGGGGCCTATTAAGGTTTGGCAAGGCTGAAAATGCCATCCTAAAAATGGAACCTGGAAAACTGCATTAAGGAGGACAAAGGAAATGAACAATCTCATTAACTTTGACATGAAAAGTACTAATGAGAAAACTGCTGAACTGACCTGAAAACTCTTGGTGTAAACAATACCTGTTTACATAATCAAACAATGTTATCTTAAGAAAGAAGTTAAACAACTTATCTATTCTGGGATTCACAGTCCAGCAAGCCTGAGGCAAATGACAGAGGTTATCTAAACAACTAAATAATGGACAACCAAATCACCCCTTAAGGAGACCCATTTCCTTTTCAACTGTGTGGCAGATCTGCGAGGAATGCAGCATTTGTCCACCCACTTCGCTTCTCCAGCAGCATGCCTGACCAGGATAGGGATGGTGAGTATGAATGAGTGAATGTGTGTGAGTGAATGCTGAGTATATGTGATGGTTCCCTTTTTGTCAGTGTAACCAATATAGCTATTATAAAACTAGTGCAGGGTCTGTGTTTCTACTTCTTTCTTTGAAAGTGCCTGATGTACTCTGTCCTACTGAAAATGGATTAAAGAACATTTTAAAGTTCAAAAAGTATTCATGTCATGGGATCGTTGCAGCAGCATGGCATGATCACGGACCATTGTCAAGTCATGCCCTTCTTTAGCAAAGGCCAGCTTTGACACAGGGAGGTGGTGATGCCCACGCAATGGATATCATATGGCATCATGCCATAGGGACAGGACAGTCACCAAATGTAATGGTCTTATTTCTATGTCAGTTTGCCTCCTCTGTGTGATGAAGCCCTTAGATTAAACATCCGTTTATTTATAATCCTTCAAGCAGAGGAAAATCATGGCACCTTTGCCCCTTTATCCTTCATTTTCAATATCTTCATATTGACTGCTTTCCCAATCCCATTGTGTCTTTACACCTATACCTGAGCATTGCCATTCTCCATTGATTAACCTTACAGATCACTTACTGCACAACATATTGACCCAGTCAGAGACTTCACTGTCGAGCCAGCAACCTTGTTAGTTTAATCTAGCATAGCTACAGGATATATCAGCATGAATGCTGTTGAGCTGATTACTTCAGCAGCACCTTAGGATCTAACCTTTTCTCCCTTCATCATTATGACATAGGAAGATTTTGATTTGTGCATCATGTCACAAACAAATTTGTTTGCTGTTAATATTTGGTGCAGGCAAATCTCCACTGAATGTTTCATCATTTGCATAGGAAAGATATTTAGTAATTATAAATAGTTTATGCATTCCTTTTCAGTAACAGAATAGGAATGGGAATAATATTCAAAAATAATTTGCAACATCATTGAACAACAAATCAAATGTTGTTCTCAAATGTTAAGAAACTGATTAGAATTCTGAACTTCCAATGATCTTCACTATTTGGGACTTATTTATGCAAGTTTCACATCTGGCTGCTGTGTACAGGAAAACACTGAAAATATTGTTTCTCATGCAGAAAATATTTTTTCTCAAAATGCAGATTTTTTTCTGCAAAAAACAACTATGTGTAGATTTTGCACAAAACAGTTTCAAGCTGAATAATTTTCAAAAACTATAGTTTTCAAAGACTATAAGTAAGAAGGAATTTTCCTAAAATTATTCATGCCTTCATTTGAGATTAAAATTGCAGATGGACTGCTGTCCTAGAGTGAAAAGTGTAGTGTTTGGTCATTCATAACATACCAGTAGTTGTTCCTTAATTTTTTGAGGCTGAAGTCAAGATGCTTTTCTATTATTAATAATATATTAGGTACTTTTGTACTGTTTTTCATCCAGTGAAATCAAAGTACATGGTTATCCTCTGTCAGGACTATCATTCCAGATGCAATCACAGTAGACCTAACCACCAAAGTCTGCCACTTTGTTCTCATACACAACTACAGTAGAGTCTCGCTTATCCAACCTTCACTTATCCAACATTCTGTTTTATCCAACACAGTTTCCATTTTAGTAGTCAATGTTTTTATAGTAAATGTTTTCAATACATTGTGATGTTTTGGTGCTTAATTCATGAATACAATTACTACATAATTTTACCATGTAGTGAACTGCTTTTTCTGTTGATTTGTTTTAAAACATGATGTTTTGGTACTTGATTTGTAAAATTTGTAAAATAATTTGACATTTAATAGGTGTTTCCTTAATCCCTCCTTATTATTCAGCATTTCCACTTATCCAATGTTCTGCCGGCCCGTTTATGTTGGATAAGCGAGACTCTACTGTAACTTCATTTTGGTAATAACATATACTTTCAGATTAATGATATTGCCACAGGCACCTGCATGGCACAATCATATGCCAACATCTTCACAGCTAACCTGTAAAACATCTTTCCTTTAAATCCTTCACCCAGACATTGCTTCTCTACCTGAGGTGTATTACTATTGTTAAATTATCTCCATAATTTGCATTCATGAAGAGGATTCTCTCAAGAAATTCCAACAGAATTTCCACAAAATCTACCCTCAGCCTGGAACTATCAACAGAACATGTCCACTTTCTGAACACCACCAGAGAGCTACATAATATGCATCTAAACATCTTATTACATTGCAACTCACCTGACTACTACATGCACTTATAGGTCTCTAACTTCTACTCAAACCACAAATCTATTGTTTACAGTCAAGCCCTCTGATACAATCACATCTGTTCAGACCCATAAGACAGGGACATCAAACTCATGGAATTACAGCACATAACTACATAATTATAATAAACAACTAATCGATTACAGAACATGCTAAAGAGAAAAAATGGTAGAACTCTACTAATAGTCACTTGTAGTTGATAACACACATAGGTATCATCAATGAACTACAAACTATTCTGGAGAATTGTCACGACCCAGGCTGCAGAGCACCAATAACCATACACAGAGGCCAGAATCTAACTAATATCTTTATTGAAGGAATATATAAAGTTAATAAAAGCAAGTGTATGAAATAGTCCAGAAATAGACCTTTCAGGAAAGGTCAAAATTAGTCCAAAGAAACAATGTCCAATATGAAATATTAAGGTCCAAAGTTGTAATCCAATAACCGAAACACTCACTTTGCCAGGCAAAGTGAGGGGAGATGACAAGGTCTTTCAGTCCGTGAACTTGAGCGAGGCTAGGAAGTAACTTGATTCTTGGGAAAACGAGGCTTGATTCAAGGCAACAAGGAAACAAGGAACAAGAACAAGATCCGTGGTAATTTCTTGGCAAAATCCGGGAAACAAGACGAGGCTGAGTCTTAGAAAGCAAGGCAGGATTCGTGGAGTAAACAAAGCTGGGAACGAAGGCTTGGCGACAGGAACGGAGGCTTGGAAGCGGAGTAGCTGTCCACACACGCTACTCCGGTTGCTGACGAATTGACTCCGCAAGATCCCTTTGTGGGTAAAACACCTAAATAGGGTCCCGTTTTCCCGCCCAAGAGCAGTTCTCTGGAGAACCAGAAATGAAAGCTATTTTCTGAGTCCAGATGCATGACTCCCTAAAGTTTCCCATGGGAAGCAGGCTTAATCAGCTGAATGCTTAGCAGCTATCCTAGCACTCCTGCGAGACGCCTGATCGACTCCTCTCTGTTGTTTACAAAAATCATGGCGAGAAAACGTAGGAGATTTAGGCTCAGGGCTTGTTTGACAGACTTCTGGAAGACAAATCTCTTGCAGGTGCAAGGTTTCCAAATCTGGCTGGGAAAGTTCCAATTCTGACTGAAACGGCGAAAAACCCAAGTTTTCCTCTTCATCTGGCACCACAGTGCCAGGAATGGGACTACATTGCCCATGGGTCATCACAAGAATAGCACTGTCCTCTTAGAGTCTTTTGGAGGCAGGCTTTTACTTGCATTCTCTGGATCTCAAACAATTAACTACAGAAGGATTCCATACATGAGTGGAGGGATGGTATAAGACTATGCCATAATCACAGATGCCAACTCCATCCTCTCACCTACTCAGGAAATGTCAACCCAGAATCTGTTTACATCACCCAAAAAGTTAGATGTACTTTGAGTGGCTCATCCTTTAATGTGATATCTGCCACCTTCTGCCAACGATGCTCTTCAGCACTCTTTAGCCAAAATTATAACATCTGAACAGTTGTGTTAAAGCAACTCGGGCTTTAATTGTATCTCAGCAGGATATTATAAGTTTTGGTTAGATGGAATGTTTGCCTGGAATGTAGTCTCTTCCAGAGATGTAAGACTGTTAATTTGCTACAAGAAAAGCAGCTGCATTTGTGGTACCTTCATGACTAAAACATGAGGATGACAGCGATGATGATACAGTATATTGTTAGTGAGCTCATTATATCTGCATATAATACTATACCAATGTAAATGTCACTTTCAGTATTTATTACTTTCTGACCTCTCTAACTACCATCCCAGCTCCATGTAATTGCACAAAATTGCAACTTGACAAATCCTGGCCCTTGAGAAAGTGTGTAGCTGCAGATGATTTTACATGTATCTTAATCTTCCAGTTGTAAATTCATTGCAACTATGAATAACTAAAAAACACAATAAAGCTTTTCCTTAGGCAAATATTGAATCACCAAATGGAAAAACTTGTAAAGAAAAATAATGAAAGAAATATCTGCCTGAAGCTCAAAAACATCAACAATTTCACTTAAAGGTTGAATATTTCCTCTTTACATGGACCTGTGTTTGTTTTAAACAATCTCCTGAAGAAAGACTGCTTTGGAATTTTTATTATTCACAGATTTACAATGCACATTCCTTACATGCCTATTCTAGTCTAGTATTGTCACCCCTCCTCGTTTCTTTTGTTTTATATGCCTGAAAGTTATCCTGTCTTTCCTAAACAAATATTTTGTTTAACAGTCCATTTAGTATGTTTAACAGCTATTCAAAAACCTTCTATCATTTGGAAGAGGAAGAAGGAACTGAATGACAATAGAGTAAAAGCTACTTTTGAATTTTTATAAATGCACAGGGGTTCAAACCTTAAATTGCTCTTATTCTCTGCCTTGAGCATAGATGAACAAATCTACCAATTTCATCAATGGATTAATGGAATTCAATGAATAAGGAAGATAAAACTTGTTCTTATAACTAGAGGACCAGTGTCATGTAGTTCCCAGAAAAGAGGAAATAGTCTAGTTGCATATCCGCTGATCTGATGCTGAATTTGTAGAAAGAGGTAGAAATACAACCAATAATAATAGCAAGAATTACTAATAATTAATTAAATCAGAGATGGATAACTGTCAAAAGCTAGGGGGCTACAATAGAAGACTTTCTAAATAGAGTTTATATTCTCCCACCACCTTTAAAAAATTTCTCTAGTATTTCCTCTAGCAGGAGTGAGATTTTGTTTTTTTTGTTTTTTGTTTTTTTGCCATAGCTCTGAGCCTTCGTGTCTCCCTCATCTCTTGAGGGTGCAAAAATGGTGTTTGGGGTTGTTTTGCAGAATCATCATCATCACCACCACCACCACCACCACCACCAGCATTATCATTGTTGGTTACTCTTGAAGGGTCCTAGTGGTTTTATGAAAGCTTATAGGCCACAGAGCCTCCCTCCCCTACCCCCTGGGTTAAAGTCATAAGAGCAATTCTGAGAGTGACACATGCTGGATATTGTAGTGCTTCTTTTGATAATATGATGGGAATAATTGTACAGAAAGGTGTAGCATTTATCCAGCTTAATAAATGACTAATTCCCTATCTATTAGCATCACTGACTAAAACCTCAATTCCCCGTGTCTATACCTGTCAGGAAACCATACAAACCTTGTGCACCCAAAGAAGCCCCCTGAATTAGCAATTGGGAAGGAAGTTTTTTTCTGGCACTAATTCCAGGAGTGATGATTCTACCGTAAAGCAAAGGTACCCAGAGTTTGAGATCTTGTCCACTTTAGAGTAGTATATTTTTCATACATTCCCAGTATGAATGCATGTAAGCTTTAAAAATGAAATGAAAGGAAAGGAACAGTAAATGGCATCACAGTAACTTGGACAGCTCCAAGAAAATGATTAACCCTAACAGGCTCTAAGGCTCGTCAAACTTTATCTTAAATACATCTCACTTGCTATCTCTTCCAGATCCTACCCCTTTTCTGCAGAAAAGTAAAGGTGTGAGTCCTTTGAACAATATTGTCCTGGATAGTGAACTATCTATACTGCCAAACAAACACTAAAATAAAGACACCTGGCTCCCAAGTGGATCTCTCCAATTCTGTTTAGTTGTTTCAAGATTTGTAGGCCATCTTTTTGTTTAAAAAAGGTGGATTATATGAAAAAAGGCTACACAAGATCAAAGCTAATAAAATACCTAGAATAAATAATTGAAACAATATGTATTATATTAAACATGCTTGTAAAAGCAGCATGTAAAAACAATTACCCTGTGTGATAATACAAAAAATAAAGGTTTTGTATCCAATGGTGGGAAAAAGGTGGGGAAATCAATTAACCAATAAATACCTAATTTGTGATAATGTATGACTTATCTCACATGCAATTTATATTTTGTTACATCAGTGTTCATACATTATCCTATTTTTGTGTTCATCACTATGGATTATCATTTCTATATGCATGTATAATATCTTTCCATATTTTCATTAGTTATGGCTTTAATTTGCAAGGATAACCACACCTTCTTTGATTTTGTTTACATCTGAATATAACACGAAACTATGTAGAGAGTAGAGACACCAAAATTCAACCCTTTAAAACATTAGTTCTCAACCTGTGGGTCCCCAGGTGTTTAAAAAAGTACACAACACATATTAATTAGAAGATGTTTGGACAGGATGGGAATTGATCTAAAGTCTATGATTCTATTGAAGAATCAGTGACTCCCTTGGGAGGGAATTCTATAAATATGACCTTCATTGTAGAATCTTCTGGATATAATGTGGCACATAGGTGAAGTAGGGTGTATGAATGGCATTGACTATCTGTGGGATGAACATTTCATGTTTCCATTCAAATTGCTGTAGTATCCCTTTCCACTTTGTAGCTAATCTGTATTTGTTTCACCTCTAGGGGAACAATTTCACTCAGACGTAAACTTGTATATACTATATACAAGATTATACTTGTTTTTGCCTCACGGTGAGATGTCTGTTATTGGCTAATTTCTGCTCTAGGGCATACTGTGTTTAAAAATAGTCATAAAATATTTCAAATAAATATATTTCAGGGTACATCTACACTATAGAATTGTATAGAATTTAACTGCTGTGGCTCAATGCTGTGGAGTCCTGGGTTTTATAGTTTGGTGAGGCACTAGTACTATTTGGCAGAGAAATCCAAGACCTAAAACAACTCCCATGATTATATAGCTTGGAGCAATGAGCGCTAAAGTGATGTCAAGTTGCATTAATTCTACAATGCAGATATAGTCCCAGGCACAAGTGACCTCCCAACACCCATTCTATGCAGTACCTTGCCATGGAACACGAGCATCAACATCTGTATCCTGAAAGTAATGTCAGGATTTGATCCTTTCAATATCTTGCAAGATCTGCTAGATGACCACTTCATAATAATATACAGTGTTCTCTCACTTATTGCAGGGGTTACGTTCCAGGCCCACCCACAAAAAGTGAAAATCCACGAAGTAGGGACACTATATTTAGTTTAATGTTTATACATTATTTTAGTAATTATACACTATTTTAAGTCTTTATCAACCAGTCGTGTGTTGACAAATTGCCTCCTTTTCCTCCTGTTGCTGCTTGGGATCCTTTTCTCTCCCTTCGGCTTCTCCTTCCTCCCTTCCTTAGGCTGTAAATTGTAATTTTTTATGATTTATAATATTCTTTTAGAATTTATTGAAAAACCTCAAAACAGCGAGTCCGTGAAAAGCGAACTGCGAAATAGTGAGGGAACTTTGTATTGGGATAAAGTGGGTAGCTTGACTCTCAGGCCCTCGAGAGGTACAATCCTGCGCACACCATTTGTTTCACAGGAGAGCTTTTGCCTTTTATGTAAACTGTAGGACAAATGGGAATACAATGTGTGTGCATGAGTGTGAAAGAGGAGGGAGGAACTTAAGCTCTGCTTATTCTCCCTACTGGTATTCCAGTGCCCTCTATATAGGGGCAGTGACCTTGTCCCCTATACTTTCCTTTGAGTAAAATAAAAAGAACAGATGAAACTGCATGATATATATTTAAAGTAACATTCAGTTTGACCCTTACTGGCAGGAATAGCTTTAAGTTCCTTCTGAAAGCAGTCATCGACCAAAACTGAAAAGAACCCCAGGTTTCCCTCCTCTTCTTTCTCTCTTGCTTTCTACCAGCTTTATTTTATTATTCTTCTCAGATATGAAAGTGGAGGATAAATACAGGGAAGAGAGTGGGAACAGATGAACAGCTTTCTCTCATAGGTTAACAAAATTCTCCAGAATACCAAGTCTGGTTTCTCACTTTCCACAGAATTGCCCACACAGTTCCCTTTGAATTGAGTGTGTTTAATTTTAGAGCAAGGAGGGAGAATGAAAATGACATATTTTAAGGCAAGGTGACTTTTTTCCATAAACTTTGATGTCTCTAATTCAGTGGCAACTGTTTACACTCTCCTTACCTTCCTCTCTCCTCCCTCCCTTCCTTCTCTCTCCCCCTTCCTTCTCAATTTCAAGGCAGAGCTGCACGTGCCTCAACTTAAAATTAACAAATCACAGAGTTGTTTCTGGTGCATAGATAATCTTTTTTGGATGGTTCAACTGAAATGCAGTTAGCATGTTAAAGATGTATTCATTTTCACCAGTCTTGCACTGTGTGAGGAATAAGCTTGACAAAAACCAAGTCAAATGTACATGTTTCAGCAGCTTAATCCATGCAGTCAGAAGTAAAAGCATATCTGCATTTCCTTAAACATCACAGTTGACTACCATATGCCGCTCTATTTCCTCAGCTTCTAGATGTCATTTTGTTTGCTCTATGTCCCATAATCTTTAGGCCATTTAAACAAGCCCACTGAATAAATGAAATGTACAAGACAGTATTCCCATTAATTGAATGACTCTTCTCTATTTGAGACTAACAATTGCATTTAGTACTAAAAGGGAAGGAAGACATACCAGATTAAATCAATTTAAAAAAAAAAGAAAAAAAAAGAATCAGCTACTAAATGCCTTTAGCTGGTAGAAACAATGCTTGATGAAAATGGCAATAGATGAGAATTTTGTGTCTTTTTAAATCCAAATTTTGAAACAAACTTGAGGGCTTGAAAGGGCTGAATGAGAAAAGAAAGTGATACCTATCTTTTTCTTCATCCAGGGCTGTCAACACATAAATTTTAAAGTCTGAGTTGGATCTCTTTGTACCCAGCCATATGAACACTGAATTAAGACTACCACCCATTTTTAATGAGAGGCCTCTCACTTTTAACACATGTATGACCAGAAAGTTCAACAGAGTCCACTCCAAAAAATATAGATTTTTGCAGGAGCAAGTGGAGAAATGTGTTTTTTTCAGTTTGTTTTTGTGGAATTGAACAATATTCACAAGTTTCTTCGAGCGGTGTAAGGAAGACATTTGAGATATCAGACATTCAATTGTAGGAGAAAGTAACACCCCATCTCCTGCTAGAATAAAAATAGCTTATATTGATGGCAAAAAGGTTAATGAAGAAAGAGATAAGGAGCACCAAACTACTAGAGGTAGAGATTTCCAAAGTCAAGATGAAGCCACAGAGAAGTCAGTTTTTCATGTTTCCATGCACTGTCCTCTGCCCTGCAAGTCCAGGTAGTCTTGGATGACACACACTTCCTTGATCCATTTCAAACAGCTTTGGAGCAAGATATAGAGTTTTGACTGCTATGGTCACCTTCTTGCTTAATTTCGGTCTTAACAATGACAAGGGGTGTGTGTCCCTGATGGTGTATTTAGATATCTTAGCAGCTCTTTTGATACTATTGAACATGGTATCCTTCCGGAACACCTAGGGGTTTGGAATTCAGATTCCAGAAAGTGGTGCTTGTGAAAAGCTTTTCAAAAAAAAAAGGAGCAGTTATGTGGCATCCCACAGTGATGCTTTTAAATATTTTCATGAAAGCACTGTGGGAAATTATCCAGAGGCATGGGGCATGGTGCTATCACTATGCTGATAACACCCACATATATTTCTCTATGCCTTCAAAAATAGCTTTAGCTAAGGACAGCATGTTTCTTCTGAATGAATGTCTGGAGAAGGTAATGAGCTGGATGGAGAAAAAAACAAATTGAATCTGAATCCAGATAAGACAGAGGTGATTGCCATTAAGGGTCCTAATATCAGCCCAGATAGATGTGACGGTCAAGAGTGCTTATTATCAGCTATGGCTGATACACCTGCTGTGCCCCTTCCTAGAATGGGAGGGCCCAAGGATGCTATATCTTAGCATTCCTTTAATATGCTATATTTTTAACTATACATGCACTGGTAACCTCAAATCTAAACTTCTGTAATGGACTTTACTTTGGGCTACCTCTGTACCAAGTTTGGAAACTTCAATTAGTTAAAAACATGTCAGCCAGAGTAGTTACAGGAACATTGAGGCATGAGCATATTACACTTATATTAAAATCACTCCACTGGCTGTCAATTAGTTTCTGGGAAAAGTATAACGTGTTGGCTTTGATCTTTAAAGCCCTACATGGTTTGGGTTCAGGTTACTTACAAGATCACATTCTCCCATATAATCCGTCTCAGACACTTAGGTCCTCTGAGAGGGCCTGGAGCCCTCAGCGGTGGCTAGGGGAGCCTTCGCACAGTTAAAACTCATGCACTAGCTGTGCCTGTACCTTGGGAAGCCAGAGTTGGCTGCGGTAGTCCATGCTCTTGTTACATCCCAGTTAGACTACTGCAATGCACTCTACGTGGGGCTGCCTTTGAAGACTGTTTGGAAGCTTCAATTAGTCCAACGGGAGGCAGCCAGGTTGATAACTGGAGCGGCGTACAGGGAGCGTACTACTCCTCTGTTACGTCAGCTCCACTGGCTGCTGATCAGCTACCAAGCACAATTCAAAGTGCTGGCTTTAGCCTATAAAGCTCTAAGCAGTTCCAGCCCAGCTTACTTGTCTGAACGTGTCTCCCGCTATGACTCAACATGTAATTTAAGATCTTCAGGGGAGGCCCTGCTTTCGATCCTGCCAGCCTTACAGGAGCAGCTGGTGGGGACGAGAGACAGGGCCTTTTCAGTGGTGGCCCCCCATCTATGGAACGCCCTCCCAAATGAAATCAGGCAGGCTCCATCTCTCCTATCCTTCTTTAAAAGAGTTAAGACTTGGCTGTGGGACCAGGCCTTTGAACAATAATAGCAGCATCAACTATAACTATATGTCTCAGGCTACAATGACAGACCCAGTTCGGATTTGAAATGCGCCTAAATGTATATTTATATGGGTATTTTATTAATGTTTTAATATAACTTAATTTTAAACTGAATTGAAATGTTATTGTAATGTTTATATGTGTGCTTCATATTTGTAAGCCACCCTGAGTCCCCTTATTGTGTGAGAAGGACGGGGTAGAAATACTGAAATAAATAAATAAAAATGAAAAAAATATGCTATAAGGAATTAAGCAAGAGTGCCTGCCATGGAACAATAGGTGCTGTGGGTAATATTAGAGAAAGGCAATGTGTCTCTGAGTAGTTAATATCTAACAAAACACTATGATTCTTATGGGGTCACCTGACACACATACATTACATTAACACTTGCAAAGCCATCAAGAAAGCAAACTTTGTGGAAGGAAACAGTAATGTTCTATTATTCATACTCCTAATGGTGAGTCACATAGGTAATAAACTTTTGGAGAATTTCTTTTCAGCCCTCACCAAGAAATGCCCCCCCCCCCACATGCATACAATATTTCTGTCCACAAATATAGTCAGAAATTTCAGGAGGCCATTTGCCCACATCTTCATAAAAAGTTATGTGGTGACAGATGTACCTATTTTTCACTGCATATGCTTTTTTAACACTGTTCTTTCAGGGTTACTTCTTATGCAGTTTTGTCATCATATTTCCCAGGCAAAGAAACATAGATCAGTAACACAAGACATGCTTTGAATATAAATAGCTTCAATCTTATCATCTGTACTTAAAGATCTCAGGTAACAGGGTTGGAAGAAATTTCTGGAGAAGATGAGAAAGCTTGTTTCCACTGTTAGATGAACTGACAGGGCTGATCTTCTGACTTATTAAAAGAGAGTGTCTTACTTTGGTTTAGTACTGATTTATTTTAAAGTTAATCATACAAGCTAATAGTGAAGCAGAGCATTGATGGATGATAACTTCCATGTCCATAGTGTAATGAGTGAGCCCTGTGTTTTATTCTAGACCTAAAAAGAACTGTCCAAATTGCTGAAGTTGTATTGAGATTGTAGCACCTTGAATGGTTCCTTTACATTCAGAATGGGTTACAGACTAATTCCATCATGTCACAGTGACATCAAACAAAGCCACAGCATTTACCAACTATACACTCACATTACTGGATGTATTATACTGTATATGGTTTAATATGCTATATCTTTAACTATACATTTATGTATTATCATGTGTGAAGGAGGGGGAGATATACAGCAGTACCTTTTGTCCTGTGGATTCACTCAGACAACTGAAGTATCTGTTAGCATTTTCAGCAGTGGCACAGATTTCAGATGGGAATGGTTAGCTTTGACATTTTTGAACTTCTTATTAGCCATCTTTAAAGTAACAGTTCTTTCATACTCACACACTCTGTTATTCTCCCAAGTTTCCACATGGTTCTTGCTCAAACTAATTGCAAATAAAATTTTCATTTTTATGACTAAAATTACATCTGAAAAGACACCTTATATAATGGTCGACCTGAACCATAGAATACAAAGAATTAGGATGGTGACAGTGTAAAAAAAAGGACAGATGGACCAGAGTTAAAATGAATTGTGAGAATTTGGGGGGAGGTAGAGAGAAAACATCATAGTATAATCAGTTCTCAGTTCCTGTCACACACACACACACCACACACACTTAGGCTGGAATCCTATATTGCTCGGTAGGGTGAAATAGGTTTGAATGTGGACACAGCTCCATGAATTGACTGCAGAGCTATTCCTGCCCACTAACCCATGGCCATTTCATGCCTGACAGATAGTGATCGGAAGACTGTAGAAACTCACTGCCAAAGAGTGTGGTGGGACTGGGTAGCTCCTTCTTTGGAGGTTTTTAAACAAAGGCTGGATGGACAGCTGTCAGGGATACTTTGTGTCAGGTCCCTGGCTGCTGGGCACCAATAACCTTACACAGAGGCCAGTCTCTATCTAATATCTTTATTAAAGAAATATATAAAATCAATAAAAACAAGTGAAGAATATAGTTCAGAAGCAGACCTTTCAAATGAGGTCAAATATAGTCCAAAAATGTATTGTCCAATAAATGATATTAGAGTTCAAAGTTTTAATCCACTTGACCGAAACACACACTTTGCCAAGCAATAGTGTGGGGAAATAACAGAGTCTTAGAGTCCAATGAAGCTTGACAACAAGGCTGGAAATAAACTTGATTCTTGACCAGGTCCGTGACTGGAGACAAGGCAAAACATGAAGCATGAAGCAGGGTCCGTGATAAAACAGCAAGGCAGGGCAAGGCTTGAAGCTTGATCCGGGAAGCAAGGAACTGGGATTACGAAGTCCACACACGATCTCTCTCCTGAAGGTGATCAATTGACTCCGCCAAGAATCCCTCGCGCCAAACACCTATATTGGGTCTCGTTTTCCCGCCAACAGAACTCTTTCCCTAGAGAACGAGAAGCGAAACCCAACTCTGTCCAGATGTATGACTCCTTAGAATTTCCCAAGGGAAGCAGACCTAATCAGCTTGATGTTTGGCAGCGATTCTTAGACTTCTCCGATTACCTTCTCTGACTCCCCTTTCTCTAGAATAAGATTCCTTCCAGGGAAACGGAGGGGAGTTCTGCCCAAGGCCTGTTTGGCTGAATTCTTGAGGGCAAACATCAACATCCTGCAGGTGAAGGGACTCCGGCTCTTGCTGAACCGGCGAAAACCCCATGTTTTCCTCTTCGTCTGCCACAATAGTACTAGGAACAGGACTACAAGGCCCATGAGTCATCACACTTTGTGCTTTTCCTGCATGGCAGGGGGTTGGACTGGATGCCCATCCGGGCTCCTCCTACGCTATGATTCTATAAAATAAAGCTCTGATCCTCATACCCTCATCCAGAAATAAAACCCACAAAGATCCACTGTACTCTTCACAAACATATGGGATAATCATTTCATGTCTGGCTATGGGGGACATAGCCAGATAGTTTCCCAATCACCCCCTATATCAAACATGGGGTGCTTGGGAGCAGGGCTGCAGTGAATCTATAGTGCATCAGGAAGCCTTGGGTTGTTGCAGAGTGAGAAAGGGAATACCATTTCCATATCAACAACAACAGAAACAACAAAAATCATATAATAATGTAGATATATTTGCATACCACACTTTTTGCACATAAGAACTAGTACAGCTTTTAGGTATTAAGACACACCCTACCCCTTTAAATAAAACCCTTTCTCTTGCCGGGGGTGGGGGGGAGGACACAAAATGTAAACACTGCAAGAAAAAAGAGATGCATTGTTTAGTTGAAAGATATCTCCTTGTCCTGAAAAATGATGTGGATAAAAATGTAAATATGTCTGAGGAGCAATGCAGATCAACTGATTTGTAAACTGAATAATTCACTTCTTACACACTATTTTACAAATGCATCATTTGTCAAGACTCCCTGTGTTTTTGGTATTCATGTTTTTCAACAAGTAAAATCTCAGGCTACTTAATGGATTAGATATCAGTAATGGAAAGGGAGTTAGTTTCTTATGGTTTATTAACTCAGTTAGCTAGGCTTGGAATCTATAATCCTAGTTTATTGTAAAGGAAGAAACAATCTAGGGCTGTGAGGTTGTATTAAGAATAATAAAACACTTTCCTATTTTGGAACATTATTGCACACTATAGTGATGCTATAAGTATGTACCCTGATTTGCTTCAGCGTAATTCAGTTTCCTTGTTGAAGTTCAGCATTACTTACTGCAAAATTCAGTGTTATCTTTTTAAGTAGTTTTATTTACACCCCATTTTTAAAACCTAAATGTTTAATTGAATAAAGTGAGAAAGGATGAGAATAACCATGATTTACAACTATTGTTGTTTCAATGTCTTATTTTAGCACAAAAGACTTTTAGATATTTGCAACATCTTTGAGCCATTGGCTGACATTCTGTGTTTCAGTTACAGATTAGAAACCAAAGTTATGGATTCATAACTGCCCCATATTCACTAATCCTGCATAATCATAGCCTGTCCTACAATCCTGCATAGTCATAGGCTGTCCTAGGAACCTCACTGGGTAAAGAAGATCTGTTCAGGTGAAGATTGGGGTGAAAGAAGAATGACGTTTCCACTCCTATCTCACTAGCGAGAAAACCTATGACATTAAAAAAACAGGATCCCTGTCATTATTCCTTGTTGCTGCCTCATTCATCAGTGGAAGGAAGTTGGAAAATGTTATCATAGTTGGATCCTAGGCAAAAGATTTAATCATCCAGTAAAACTAACACCAGGGACAGGGTTGTATTAAGAACCAGCAAATAACCAAAGGACATCTACAAATACAGCGATTGCTTTATTCCTTTATGCCACCAGTACTTCTTGTTATATAGTTAGCAATAAAGACATTGTGGATGTAACTTACAACCAGGTTAGACCATAACTTGGCAGATGTAGCATATGACAAATAACAGGAATAGTAGGCAAAAGGCAGTGGGGAAAAATGTATTAATCTGAGCTTTGATGGATGGAGCAATACATACAATGATCCAACAAGATGTGCTATATGCCAACAGGTGATGGAGTTTCATATCTTTCAGAAATAATATATTCACTGGGAAATTTGTACATAGCAGAATATTTAAAAGCAGTGACAATGAAAACTGTAACCAACTGTGAAGTGTTACCCACCTATCTAGTTTTGTCACACATTATGTTGTAAATGTGGAGAAGATAAGAAGATTCTTAGAAGAAATAGCAGGGCACTCGTTAATAACATATGGCTGTCATGGATGCCCAATGCATCTCTTAGCCAGAACCGAAATACTTATCTGGGATGGAAAGAAAATATTGCTAGGTATGTTATAGCCATAACAATCAATTTGCTTCAGCTTCAGCGAAGAAAATTGAAGGATGGAAGCTGTTTTACTAATATTGCTTAATGCTATTCTGTAGTTCATTGTTTTGAATAATTTATTAATAACTGGCCAATTCTATTTTTAAAAAATGTGATGAAAACATACATTAGAAGTATCTTATCTATCTTAGGTAACGTTGGATTAAAAAAGAATGTAGAGGATATGCTCAGTATACTGCAACCTATAATTTGTTGTTGTGTGCATATAACCACTACATCATGCTGGTTTTATATCCATAGCCTCAAAGAAACTTTAGAGAAATTGGTGCAGTACTGCTGATGCTGTTAGAATTTAGAAGGCATTTCAAGGCACTCTGCAGAAAGAAAGCCATAACTAGAATATTATACTAACCTTGCCTCATTTTCTTGTAAATACAGATGTCTGGCTTCTGAGGTGAGAACCAGCATGGTATAGTGATTCGAAAGTTGACATGATAACCATGTTTAAATATTTGAAAGGCTCTCATATTGAAGATGGAGCAAGTTTATTTTCTGCTGATCCAGAGACAAGGGAAGGGAGCAATGAATTCATACTACATGAAAAACTATTCCACCTAAGCATTTAGGAATAACTTCTTGATATCAAGAGCTGTTCAAAGGTGGAATGCACTGCTTGAAATGTGGTGGAGTCTCCTCCTTGGTTATATATATATAGATAGATAGATAGATAGATAGATAGATAGATAGATAGAGAGAGATAGAGAGAGAGAGAGAGGCTAGATTAACATCTGTTCGGAAAGCTTTGATTGTATCTTTCTGCATGACAGGAGGTTGACTCGATGGCCCTCGTGGTCTCATTGGAATTGTATGATTCTATGAATTGGGACTCTGGGGGAGTATGATTCAAATCATTAGCCAGCCATAGTAACCCACTGTTGACCTTAGGCAAGTCATACTCTTTCAGTGTTATATGAAGGCAGTGGCAAATCCCCACTGAAGAAATTTAACTACGAAAATCTTATCATAAAATCACCATAAGCCAGAATCAATTTGAAAGCACATAACAATACCAAATGTCTGGAGATGTTTCCATAGCATTGGTGTTTCAAATGCACTTGTTAGTTTTGTCAATCAAAGTATATTTCAGTGATGGAAAGAAATCGCTTTTAGAGTACATATTTAGAGATGACACCCTGAACAAAAACCCCTTCTCTTAACTGGTGGAAATCATTAGCATTGGACTCAATTCCAGCAGTTCTTTGAGTCAACTTCACGGTGGCAGCTTCCTTTCCACAAACAGAATATTTTCATCATTTGGTATGATTCACTCAAAGCTGAGAAACCAACTGGGAACTGAAAAAGCAGAACTTGTAGTTCTGTTTCAGCATATGAATAAAATGACAATGGAATCACAGATGGTGAAATCTTGTTGTAGACATTTTAAGGGCGATGTATGTTTTAGTGTTGTAATGACTTGCCTATTAAGGAAACTTCTGCAACTACAATGTTAAAACTTATATGTAACTTTTATGTAACAGTTAAGATTTAACGTAATATAACAGCTCTTGCATTTATGATTTAGTTATCATTCTTAACAGCTTCTGTATCTCCTGCTTGACATAGGGAACATTATCCAGTTTCCATTTTCAACAGTAATTTTAAAAATGAGCTATTTAAAGTCACACAAATATATTTAAAATTGTATGCATGCATGCATGTATGTATGCATGCATGTGGGAGCATTCAAGTTACCAACCTATTTGTGGCAAACCACATGAATTTAATGAGGTTTCTTTAGGCAAAGAATCCTCAAAGTTGGTTTGCTACTGTCTTCCTCTGAAGTATAGCCTACAGCTCCTGGTATTCCTCAGTAGCACCCCTTCAAGGTACTATTCTAAGCTGAAAATTACCATGTTTTAGTAATCAGATATGCACCATTGCTTAAGAAATATGTGAAGTGACAAACTTCATTTAAATCAAGGGTTCCTCCAGATGAATCAAATCATGACTTCAATCAATGATTTAAATTACCTTCATTTAAATGGATCTACCCTGTTTTCAGCTCCAGGTGCATGAATGATAGATAAGTTTATTGATAACTATTAGCCTGGATCATCACTGACACTCTTCTCATATCCTGTGCTCAATGATGTGGTTCCTCATGGAAGAAATTCTCATTCAATCTTTAAAAGCAATGATGGAACTCAGGGAAATTTGTACTGGATATCTGATGCATAATTACATAGTGCTAGGGCCTTCCATCAAATGTCCACTTGACCCACTTTTGTGCTTACTTAAAAGGAACCATTTTTGAGTTATTCATCTTAACTAAAAGCTAGAAAAAGTTTGTAACAGATGGATTGCAAACAGGTCATAGACCATTCCCTTTTTTGTGTTCCTTCAGAGCACTTGAACCTAGGGAATAGTGACCCATATCTTTTCACAAGGACTCGCAATAGAGGAATGTGTTGCATTCCAGCCCTCCTTGTACACTTCGTAGAGGTGTTGGGATGAGACGAGGACTTCCAGTCTGATTCTGCAAGGCAATTTACTATTTACATATGTCTTATCACCATAAAACATGATTTTCTTAAGCAAGTGCTAGGTGTCTTCTGTGCTCTGGACAGAATCTTGTACATTATTGATGGCCTTTCCATGTTAAACATCTTCCTGCTCTGGTGTGCACAAATCATGAGTAAAGAAGATAAGGAGGAGCAACTAATTTCTCTTCTTATGTCATTTTCTGCTCCAGAAATAGCAGTCTAAAATGAGCACAGATGTGGCAAGAAGTAAGATAATGAGTGTGAACTGGGAGTTTCTTACTAGGTGACAGGACAAACTGAGAAAAACTAAAGGATTCCAGTTCCTTGGTTAAAAGTGTCAATACAGTCACAAAGGATCAATTTGCCCTCCCCTCTTTTTTTGCTTCAGAAATAATTTGCTTAATGATCCTGCTACGTGTCTTCCTGACAAAACACAAAGAATGGAATGTACCAAAGAACTGACAATGAAGGTATAGATCATGTCATGCCCAATAGAGGCTTTTACTGTTTTCTTTGTTGAGCCTCAGTTGTCCCTTTATTTAGAATGGCTTTAGTTCCTTTTTGTATAGTTCTCTGTGGTAAGGAACTTTAATTAGATCCTGTCCCTTTAAGACGGGGCAGGTTCTCAATCTGTGGGTCCCAGATGTTTTGGCCTTCAACTCCCAAAATTCCTAACAGCTTGTAAACTGGCTGGGATTTCTGGGAGTTGTAGGCCAAAGCACCTGGGGACCCACAGGTTAAGAACCACTGGTTTAAGACCTCCCCCACCAGAGGTGGAGCTTGCAGCCCTCTTCAGTAATTCCTTTGCAGATAGTCATTCTGATGGTGTCAAGGAGCCTAGAGGCTATAAATCTTCCACATCAAAGATTGAGGAAACTAAGTTTAAGATGGAGAAACAGGTTTGAAGTATTGATGAACAAAGTCTAAAGTTTGAAGAAGAAAAGAGACCTAAACAGGAGGTGTTGACAGAAGTCAAATCCAGACAAAGGACATAGGAAAGAGGCTAGAATTTGAAAGAGTATCTCTTGGGAAGAAATCAAGAGAAACCATGTTAAGTTCTAAGCTTCCATCTGTTCCATTAAGTAATTATTTGTTGGTCAGACCCTGGGAGAAGTTAGGGTGCTGATCTTCAATACAATTAAATTCTTTGTTTACTTTTACCCCTTTTGTTGTGAGTTTCCAACTCTGTTCTTGCCAAGAATAGGACACCTGATCAGGGTTGACTCAGCAAACAGAACAGATAAGGAAAGACAACACAAACCACAAACCTAGTAACTCTGGATGATTAAAGTTTGCAAACTTTTGTGACTTAGACATAATACATGTAGAAAAAAAAACATACCCAGGGATGAAGCGGTAATATGGTAATAAACATAAAAAAATAATTAAAGCATCATTATGGGATGTGCTTGCATGACTTGCAAAGGATGTGTGTGCCACAAAATGTGTTCAAGGACGTGGTTGTGATGTAATAAGGTGTACTTTGCAATTTCTCTCTGTGTGTGTGAATGCTTAGTCCTTTGTCTTGGTATGTTTGCTTTGTAGTTCTTAAACCCTTTATACCTTTCATCTGCAGCTAAAATATAAATATTTTGTGTCTTCTGCTTAATGCCCTTGTCTCACTAAAGCACACCAAGGAAGAACTCCAGTTTAGGGATATTATAGGCATTTTTCTCTCTCTTTAACATTGTCTAATTGATCACAGAAAATGGCATGATTGATAAGCACAATATACTCTATGTTCACATCTGTTCACCCAATTGTCCTTGAAGATGAAAATATCACTATTAAGCCTGTTTGGTTGTTAATGCATGCCTTTGGGTTGTTTCTAACATATGGTGACACTTAGGTGAATTTAGCATGGCTTTTTTAAAGGCACAATTTCTTTGGGTGGGGGAAGGGTGACTTTACTTTGGTTTAAAGCCACAAAAAATATAAATTTGCCAAGGTCACCTAGTGGGTCTCACCTAGTGGGTCTCTATGGCCAAACAGAGATTTGAACTCTGGCCTCCAGAATCCTAGTTCAACACCCAAACAATTATACTATGCTAGATTTCATTAATATTCAACTTTCTACAAATGCACGCTGAAGGTTATATTTAAACCCTGAGTTGTATAGCAGAAGGAATTTAAGAGGAGGAAATCCTTAAACCTCCTCATGCATCTACTTTTCCCAGCAGATTTTATCCATGTGTTATTCTAGAACCCACAACACTAAAAGAAGCTGAAACTGAAAAGAAGCTAAGGAGAGTTTCAAGGAAAAATATACTCCTAAACCTGCCGTAAGTTTTTTCACTTCTATTTACCATGCAAATTATTTTCCCCTAAGGCCTGTAAGTAACTTCCAAAGGGGTCTTTGGGGTTTCATTAGTTCCAGCTGTAATCTAACATGAATCACACTTCTTGAAATAAATACAATAATTTTAACCAAATAAGAATTGGTATCTCAGGTCATGTACTTCCATAAAGAATAATGGAATCTCCTAACACACATAACCACAACAGAATTATGTGGCCTGATAAAGGTAGTGCTTTAATTCGGATTTTAAATGGATTGCATTGAACATTTTCTGCTTTGAACTGGAATATATGGCAGTGTGGGCTCAGATAACCCAGTTCAAAGCAGATATTGTGGGATTTTCAACCTTGATATTTTGGGTTATATGGCTGTGTGGAAGGGCTCTGGGTCAATTAGAAGGATCAAGCTTACTGTACAAGAAGGCTCCTTGTCACAGCTTCAAATGTTGGTGGGAGAAGAGTATAGAAACATTCTCTCAATGCCATTAGAACAAACCTCCATCTCTTAGGCCCCTTCTACACTGCCATATAATCCAGATTATCAAATCAAATAATCCATATTATCTGATTAGAACCTGATTGTATGGTAGTGTAGACTCAGATAATCCAGTTCAAAGCAGATAATGTGGATTATCTTGAGTCTACCCTGCCATATAACCCAGTTCAAAGGAGATACTCTGGATTTTATATGGCAGTGTAGAAGGGGCCCTAGAGCAGCTGTTCCTTATTAGAGTAGGTATGTGTATGTATGTCAGGCCATTCCAGACAATATAGACTTTTCATTTATTTATTCATTTGTTTATTGTTTATTTAATATATACTCAGCCTTTCTTCCAACTTGGAACTCAAGCTGTCTTATCATGCAGCTGGAAGATGATTATGATAAAAAGCTATCCCATTAAAACAGCCTTCATTTATAATAGTTTAAAAGCTTTTAAAATATAGATATGAGAATAAAAGTACAGCATATACTGCTGTTAAAAGACCCTCCTGAGACAACTAGCACATCACCAAAAGGCCAGTATGCATTAAAAGATTCCTGTTTGCCTGCAAAAGAAGCACAAAAAGGGAGCCAACTTAAGATATCCTGTGATACAGAATACATATCTATGGGAGCAAAATTAAGGCCACAGAGAACATCTGCAAAAGATAATAATAATAATGATAATAATAATAATTCAAGACTATCTTGAAGAAAAAAAAATCTTGCCAGATGAACAGAAAGGCAACAAACCGAAAGGCAGGGGCGCAAAAGACCAGTTATTAATTGACAAAATGATTCTGGAGAACTGTAAAAGCCAAAAAGCTAATCTGCACATGATGTGGATTGACCACAAAAAGGCCTTTGACTCACGCCCACACAGCTGGATCATCAAGTGCCTGGACACCATCGGGATTAGTAAAAATGTTGGCAGCTTTATTGAAAACATGATGGAGCACTGGAAAACTGAACTGTTTGTTGGAAATGAAAGCTATGGACTTGTCAACATCAGAAGAGGAATTTTCCAGGAAGACTCATTGTCCCCTCTGCTTTTCATTATTGCCATGATCCCTCTGTCAACAATCTTACAAAAAGCAAATCTAGGCTATCAAACATCTAAGAAATTTAACAAAATTTCACAAATTTAACAAAATTTCGTATTCACATTTTGTGATACGAAATCCAGCATATCTATCTTGTTTGCTGTGTCATAACAACAACAACAACAACAACAACCATTTTATTCTTGTATTTCGACACCTCCTCCCCGAAGGGACTCGGGGCGGCTTGCACATGGCACAAAGTGCCAAAAACAGAACAGAACAGAACTTGTCGACCCGAAGGTTGGTGGTTCCATTCCACGGGAAGGGGTGAGCTCCCATTGTTAGCCCCAGCTTCTGTCAACCTAGTAATTCGAAAACATGCAAATGTGAGTAAATCCATAGGTACTGCCTCTGGTGGGAATGTAACAGTGCTCCAGTCAGTCATGCTGGCCACATGACCATGGATGTGTCAATGGACAATGCTGACACATCAGCTTTTTTTTTCGTGTCAGGAGCAACTTGAGTTGCTTCTCGAGTGAGAAAATTGGCTGTCTGCAAGGACGTTGCCCAGGGGACGCCTGGATGTTTTGATGTTTTTACCATCCTTGTGGGAGGCTTCTCTCATGTCCCCACATGGAGCTGGAGCTGATAGAGGGAGCTCATCCACACTCTCCCCGGGTGGGATTCGAACCTAGCAGCTTTTAGGTCAGCAACCCAACCTTCAAGTCACTTAGTCCACTACGCCATCTGAGGACTCGACACATCATCTTAGAAATGGAGATAAGCACCAACCCCCAGAGTCGGACACGACTAGACTTAATGTCAGGGAAAACCTTTACTAAAACATATAGACATATTAAACAACAACTTAAAATTCATTTAAAACAGTGGTCATCAACCAATGGCGGTAAGCTACTGAAAATGTGACCAGGCTGTAAACAATCAGACAGGGAATGGGAAAGTGCAAAGTATCTAATCATCTTCTACACAGTCTTCACAATGAACACTACCTCAAATGACAAACTAGAAAAAGATTGTGATGATCTTATTCCCTTTTAGGACACTGCTACATTTGTGATGTGCAATCATTTCCATCCACTGGATGTTGCAGAGGAGAAACTCACTCTCTGCCCCAGAAGACATATACAACATTTGAGTCAGATTGTCTGTTTCAAGGAATGAAATTGCAACTCTTTCCCTGTCAACTGCAATTTATTGAAAAATACAGAATGATACCACAGGGGAAAGGCTCTTAAAGTCTTCTGATCTGCTTGAGTTTTTATTTTGAAAGGAACCATTTTAATGAGAGAGCCTGTTAAAACAGTACACTGTGAACTAATTGTTACTTAGATTTCCCACTTTTCCCCCCTTAGATCCATAACATAATGAGAACAAAGGGTCACTTAGAAATTAATGGCCTGTAAAGCTAGAATACTAAAAGGAAATATGTCTTCATACAATGTGTAGCCAAGCCTGTGGGATTCATTGCTGCAGGACAATAAGTGAACCACCAATGCTGCTGTGTCTTAAAAGGACACGATAATTTTATCACCATTAACAACATTTTCAGATTAATTATGTGAATCCAATCTCATGCTCCAGGGCCTAAGCCCATTCCTACAAGAACTTGGGAAGGAAATTGCACCTTCTTTTCAACCATTAAAAAGTACCACAGCTTTGATAGATGGGCTGCAGAGAGAATGAGGTCACCTTCTTCTGAAAGAATAGTGACAAAACAAGTTCTGGTCAATTCACATTTTTGAATTGCCATGTGCATGCCATATACCTGGATGGCTCTATGCATATTGTTGTTATTATTATTAGCCCATATTCTATATCAGCTTCTTAATGACATTTGCATGACTACGTAATATCTCCTGGCCCATTCCATCACAACCCCAGCCTACAGCCATCTGCCACATTGAATGAAGCACATGTGTTTAACTTCTAATTGGGACATAAGGAAAATGAATATTTTCAGAAGTTGTCTCCTCAATGTGTGAGATTACATGAGTTTCAATTTAATTTTAAGGTGATCATTCAATGTGTTTTGGAGGATAGAAAGGTCATAACTGCAAGCAAGTAATTTTGAGGTTTTCATATCATTAACCAGGTTAACTGACCAGACACAAAATGAATATCAAAACATCAATCTAGAATACATTTCAGAGGTTTTTTTTCCTGATTGATATCTATTTCCCACTGAACTGATTATATGTTCTGTTTCAATGTGAGTGAGAGTGTATTCATCTTTTCTGATGTCACAATATAGGGGCCGGGCTGTGGCGCAGCTGGCTAGTAACCAGCTGCTATAAATCACTACTGACCGAGAGATCATGAGTTCGAAGCCTGGGTTGGGTTAAGCCTCCGACCATTAATAGCCTCGGCTTGCTGTTGACCTATGCAGCCCCGAAAGACAGTTGAACCTGTTAATTAGGGAAATTTAGGGATGCTTTATGTGGGGAGGCTAATTTACAACACCATAAAACTGCCAGCAAAACACGAGGAAAGGAATGCGGAAGTACAGCCACTACTGGACGGTGAAGCAACAGCTCCCCCTGTGGCCGGAATCGTGAAGCTGGAAAAATGTTAAAAAATGCCTCTGAGTCTGTCTAATGTATGTTGTTTGTCTGTTGGCATTGAATGTTTGCCATATATGTGTTCATTGTAATCCGCCCTGAGTCCCCTTCGGGGTGAGAAGGGCGGAATATAAATACTGTAAATAAATAAATAAATAAATAAATGCAACCTGCTATTGAGTATCATTCCCTTGATGGTCCAGTTCGCAATGTACCTTGTTACTGTATTTTGTGGTGTATTTTAATAAATTATTATTATTTTATTATGACACAGCAAACAAGATAGATATGCTGGATTTCATATCACAAAATCACAAGTCGAACACTTCCCAAGTGTCTAGGACTGTGTCCTCGGAATGGTTAAGCCCCCCCACCACATCAAGGTGACACCTGTGGGGGGGGGGGAGGATGATGATGATGATGATGATGATTATTATTATTATTATTATTATTATTTATTATGGGTTTGGTCCCCATGTGAGCCGCCCCAAGTCCCTTCGGGGAGATGGGGCAGGATATAAGAATAAAGTTGTTATTATTTTATTATGACACAGCAAACAAGATAGATATGCTGGATTTCATATCACAAAATCACAAGTCGAACACTTCCCAAGTGTCTAGGACTGTGTGATGTATTTTCAGATGATGCGTGCAGATCCCAGTAGGGTGGCCTTTTGCAGTTGGCAGATCGTAATTTTGTCAATGTCTATTGTTTCCAAATGCCGGCTGAGATCTTTTGGCACGGCACCCAGTGTGCCCTTCACCACCGGGACCACCTGCACTGGTTTCTGCCAGAGTCTTTGAAGTTCAGTCTTGAGGTCCTGATAGCGGCTGAGTTTTTCCTGTTGTTTTTCATCAATGCAACTGTCACCTGGGATGGCAACATCAATGATCCAAACCTTTTTCTTTTCCACAACTGTGATGTCTGGTGTGTTGTGTTCCAGAACTTTGTCAGTCTGGATTCGGAAGTCCCACAGTATCTTTGCATGTTCATTTTCCACAACCTTTGCTGGTTTGTGATCCCACCAGTTATTTACTGCAGGCAGGTGATACTTGAGGCATAAGTTCCAATGAATCATTTGGGCCACATAGTTGTGCCTCTGTTTGTAGTCTGTCTGTGCAATTTTCTTACAGCAGCTGAGGATATGATCAATGGTTTCGTCGGTTTCCTTGCACAGTCTGCATTTTGGGTCATCAGCTGATTTTTCGATCTTGGCCTTATTTGCATTTGTTCTGATGGCTTGCTCCTGGGCTGCAAGGATCAGGTCTTCTGTCTCCTTCTTCAGTGTCCCATTCGTGAGCCATAGCCAGGTCTTCTCCTTATCAGCTTTTCCTTCAGTATTGTCAAGGAACTTTCCATGCAATGTTTTGTTGTGCCAGCTGTCATCTCTAGTTTATAGTGTGGTTTTCTTGTACTGGTTTTTTGTCTGCTGTGCTTTGAGGAGTTTCTGATTTTTGACTTTAATCAAAGCAGATTCTTCACTTTGCTTTACATATTCTGCCAGGGCATGTTCCTCTTCTTTGACTGCTTGTTTTACTTGTAAGAGTCCTCTGCCCCCTGATCATCTAGGCAGATATAGCCGGTCAACATCACTGCGAGGGTGCAGTGAATGATGAATGGTCATGAGTTTTTCTGTCCAAATTGTCCAGTTCCGCCTGTGTCCAGTTTATGATGCCAGCAGTATATCTTATGACAGGTATGGCCCAGGTGTTTATGGCCTTGATGATGTTGCCTCCATTGAGCCTGCTTTTGAGAATTTTTCTGACCCTTTGTGTGTATTTTTTGCTGACCACAGTTTTCACATGTTCATGCTTGATGTTGTCTAGCTGTAATATGCCCAGATATTTATAGGCCTCTGGTTGGTGACACTTTATCTTTTGGCCATTGGGCATATTTATGCCCTCACTTTCAATGATTTTTCCCTTCTTCAATGCCACTGTCGAACATTTGTCCAAATCAAACTCCATGCTGATATGGACAGTGTTGGTCAGAGACTGGATTTCAGTTTCCATTTTCCCATATAGCTTCAGGTCATCCATGTACATCAGATGTGAAATTTTGTGAGAATTCTTAGATGCTTGATAGCCGAGATTGTTGACAGAGGGATCATGGCAATAATGAAAAGCAGAGGAGACAATGAATCTCCCTGGAAAATTCCTCTTCTGTTGTTGACAAGTCCAACAATTTATTTATGTTGATAAATGGCCCAACAATTCAATGAGATGCTGCAGAAAGGAAGTATCAGTGAATGGCTAAGAACTGGAAGAACTTACCTGATACAAAAGGATCCAGCCAAAGGAGCAGCACCAGGAAACTACAGGCCAATAACGTGTCTGCCCACTATGTTTAAACTACTGACTGGCATCATAGCTGCCAGAACTCAAGACTATTTTGAAGAAAAAAACATCTTGCCAGATGAACAGAAAGGCAACAAACGGAAAAGCAGGGGCACAAAAGACCAGTTATTGATTGACAAAATGATTCTTGAGAACTGTAAGAGCTGAAAAGCTAATCTTCACATGACGTGGATTGACTACAAAAAGGCCTTTGACTCACTCCCACACAGCTGGATCATCAAGTGCCTGGACGCCATCGGGATTTGTAAAAACGTTGGCACCTTCATTGAATACATGATGGAGCACTGGAAAACTGAACTGTTTGTTGTAAATGAAAGCTATGGATTATTATTATTATTATTATTATTATTATTATTATTATTTGGGAACTATGTGTTGCCAACGATTTTATGCTCCCAAGTTTTTTTTTTCATGTCAGGAGTGACTTGAGAAACTGCAAGTCACTTCTTGTGTGAGAGAATTGGCAGTCTGCAAGGACGTTGCCCAGGGGCGCCCAGATGTTTGATGTTTTACCATCCTTGTGAGAGGCTTCTCTCATGTCCTTGCATGGGGAGCTGGAGCTGACTTGTTTAAATTATTGCATTGCTTTATCTTGCTCTAGATGCTTTTAATTATATATTACCCGGACACATCACAATAGTCAAAATTAATGAAATAAACAGGCACATTTACCCGTGAAAAAAAAAATCATTGTAATTTGTGGCTTACATATGAATGAAAATGCCCAGGATGTTATGGGAAGGGTTTTTTTTAATTTTTATCAGACTGTAAGACAGTACTATTTTCAAGCCATTTAAATATATATTACTTCCTCTCTCAAATCCGTCTTAAAAATTAATAAGCAAAATAACCTAAGCCAAAACAGAAGCTTTGCATTCCCCAGTTATTACAAAGCAGGAAACAAAAAAATCAAAGCAAAGCCCTTTCCCAACGCACACATTTTATTACTCTATTTCTGCTTCCATTTTCCACCTCCTCACTCTCATGCAATATAGCCTAAACAGCAGAATCTAGTTTATTTCCACCCTTGGGTCCCACCTTGTCATGTTAAATTAACTCAGCTCTTTATAGCAATGATATAGTTTTTACTTCTTAATCTCCTACAAACAATTCACTCTCCACACTTTACAGATGCATAAAGACGGGTGATGGAAGAAATGTATTGATTTGGGTTTCTTTATTTAAAACATCTCTGTGTTCTCAATGCAGCTAGCAATACTCTGTGCTCTGCCCCTGCATTAGAATTTGCCTCATAATATTGTGGACAGGGCTGGAATGGAAAACCGGCTGATGTAAACACATCATGGCTCTCACATTGTAACAGAGTGTGGGATGGATAGTTGGAAGGTTTTATAAGGTCTTACCAGCTTCTCCTCATCCTCTTGACCAGACAGCATTCAAAGAGCTCACTGGTGGATACACAAGCAGGTGGAGAATTGTGGAGCATGTGAACATGGGACAGTGATAGCAGGGCAGTGGAGCACATAAACCCGTAACAGCTGAGATTTGAGTATCATGAGTTGTGGGGAGGGCATTGTGCTTTGGTGAAGATCCCTTTTGTTTTATTGCTAGACAATTGGACTTTCAGTAGTCTCCCAGTTTGGACGTTCCTACTCTTCCAGGAGGATGGCCTACTGACAAGTGATGAGGTTCATCTCACACAAGTAGGAAAACACCTTTTTGCGCACAGACTCACAAACCTCATCAAGCGCACTTTAAACTAGATCCACTGGGGGAGGGGAACAACAGCCTGGCGAACACTATTTTACCCACGACCATGGGGAACTGCCAAAAGGCTAAATGGAGGGCTGCACAAACACAGCAAGGATCAAGTACTGAGAGCACAATAATCCCAAATAAACAGCTCGGGGGAAGGTCACAGGGGCTTACATGTCTGAAACCTGGTGGGATGACTCCCATCACTGGAATGCAGCCATTGAGGGCTATAGTCTCTTTCACAGAAATAGAACAAAGGGGAGAGGAAGGGGGAGTAGCTTTATATGTCAAAAGCAGTTATGTTGCAGAAGAAATGCAGGAAACCAGCTTGAAAGCATCTGGATAAGGATTAAGGGAACTGGGACTCAAAAAGATCTCGTCGTGGGTGTATGCTACAAACCTCTGATCCAGGATGAAGGACTTGATGAAGCCTTCTGTCAACAGTTGACCAAACAGGCACAAAGAAGAGATATAGTAGTCATGGGCATTTTCAACTATCCTGATATCTGCTGGAAAAGTCCAACAAATTTCTCACTTGCCTTGCAGATAATTTTATGGTCCAGAAGGTAGAAGAGGCAACAAGGGGATCAGCTATTCTTGATCTAATCTTAACAAATGTGGAAGACCTGATCAATACAGTAGAAGTCGTCGGATCCTTAGGGGCAAGTGACCATGTGCTCCTGCAGTTCACCATACAAAGGAAGGCTGAAACTAAGACAAGTCAAACATGCATTCTGGACTTTAAGAGAGCTGACTTCCAAAAAATGAAGGAAATACTGAGCGGCATTCCATGGACACCAATATTAAAAGACAAGGAAGTTAAGGATGGATGGCAGTTTTTCAAAAGTGAAATACTCAAGGCGCAAATGCAAACAGTGTCAACAAAGAAAAAAAATAAGACAAGTGTGAAGAAGCCAGAATAGATGTCCAAAGAACTTCTAACCGGGCTAAGACTTAAAAGAGACATGCACAAGAAGTGGAAAAGGGGAGAAATGACCAAAGAAGAATTCAAACATATAGCCAACTCCTGTAGGGAAAAGGTTCACAAGGCTAAAGTGCAAAATGAGCTCAGGCTTGCCAGGGACATTAAAAACAACAAAAAGAGGCTTTTTTTGCTTACGTTGGTAGAAAAAGGAAGAACAAGGAGAAGATAGGACCTCTGCAACGAGAAGATTGGGTTAAGGTGACAGGGGACAGAGAAAAGGCAGAACTATTGAATGCCTTCTTTGCCTCGGTCTTCTCACAAAAAGAAGGCCGTCTTCAACTTCAGCAACATGGAATGGACATAGGAGTAGGGGAAATCCAACGCCAAATAAGGAAACAAGTTGTCCAGGAACACCTGGCCGCTTTAAACGAATTCAAGTCACCAGGGCCAGATCAGCTACACCCAAGAGTATTAAAGGAACTAGCAGAAGTTATTTCGGAACCACTGGCAATCATCTTTGAGAGTTCTTGGAGAATGGGAGAAGTCCCAGCAGATTGGAGGAGGGCAAATATGGTCCCTATCTTCAAGATGGGAAAAAAGAACGACCCAAACAATTAACGTCCAGTCAGCCTCACATTGATACCAGGCAAGATTCTGGAAAAGATCATTAAGGAATTGTTCTGCGAACACTTAGAAACAAATGCGGTCATTGCTAATAGTCAACACGGGTTCACCAAAAATAAGTCATGCCAGACTAATCTGATCTCTTTTTTCGATAGAGTTACAAGTTGGGTCGATACAGGGAATGCTGTAGATGTAGCCTACCTGGATTTCAGTAAGGCCTTCGACAAAGTCCCCCACCACCTTTTGGCAAACAAACTAGTAAAATGTGGGCTAGAAAAAACTACAGTTAGGTGGATATGTAATTGGCTAAGTGAACGAACCCAAAGGGTGCTTGGAAAGAAGTCACAAGTGGAGTGCCGCAGGGCTCCGTCCTGGGCCCGGTTCTGTTCAACATCTTTATGAATGAATTAGATGAAATGTATGATCATCAAGTTTGCAGATGACACCAAACTTGGGGAGGGGGGGGGCGGAGCCTGATCACTTCCAGAAGACAGGAGCAAAATCAAAAGATCTTAACAGACTGAGAGAGATGGCAGAAACTAAATTAACTTTCAACAGGGACAAATGCAATATACTCCACTTAGGCAGAAAAAATGAAGTGTACAAAGATACAGAATGGGAGATGCCTGCTCGATAGCAGTACGTGTGAAAAAGATCTTGGAGTCCTTGTGGACAACAAATTAAACATGAGCCAACAATGTAATGTGGTTGCTAAAAAGGCCAATGGCATTTTGGCCTGCCTGAATAGGGGTATAGCATCTAGATCCAGGGAAGTCATGCTCCCCCTCTATTCTGCCTTGGTCAGACCACACCTGGAATACTGTGTCCAATTCTGGGCACCGCAGTTGAAGGGAAATGTTGACAAGCTGGAATGTGTCCAGAGGAAGGGAACTAAAATGATCAAGGGTCTGGAGAACAAGCCCTATGAGGAGCAGCTTAAAGAACTAGGCATGTTTAGCCTGCAGAAGAGACGGCTGAGAGGAGACATGATAGTTATGTATAAATATGTGAGGGGAAGTCATAGGGAGGGAGCAAGATTGTTTTCTTCTGCCCTGGAGACTAGGACGCGGAACAATGGCTTCAAACTACAGGAAAGGAGATTCCACCTGAACATCAGGAAGAACTTCCTCACTGTGAGAGCTGTTTGGCAGTGGAACTCTCTGTTCTGGACTGTGGTGGAGGCTCCTTCTTTGGAGGCTTTTAAGCAGAGGCTGGATGGCCATCTGTCGGGGGTGCTTTGAATGCAATTTCCTGCTTCTTGGCAAGGGGTTGGACTGGATGGCCCATGAGGTCTCTTCCAACTCTACTATTCTATGGTTCTATGATTCTAAGTTGGGGTAGCCTAAGTTTTGGAGACAGAAATGCTGTTGTTGGGCCTGAACAATCCATGAGAGAATAAGTCCTGATTGGACTTTGAGAGATTTGAAGTCCTGGTTAATAACACAATGTAACAAAATTGGAAAAAAAATATTGTTCCTGGTTTGAAGGTATTAATTCCTGTTTAGCCATGTAGTACTAACTTTGGAAGTAGGTGTTATACTCCAGAAACCTCATTTTTGTAGCTGCCACAAACTATGTGGAATTGGTTGAGAGTCGATGAGATATTCATTGAAAAACTATAGCAAAATGTGCCATGTTTTATGATAGAACTAATTAGGAAATTACATAATGTAGAAACAAAAATTGTATTACTCAATGTAATTAGGCCACGGGTGTTGTGAATGCGCCTTCGGAGACTGTGAATGATAGTGGTGGGATCAGGAGAGGAAGGAAAAAGCCTCGCGAGGAGGGCTCATTGGAGGATTTGTTTAGGATTTGTTTAGGTCAGGGAGACTGATGGGGAGTCTTCTGAGGAGGATTCATGTGGGGATCCTGAGGTGGAAATGGATGCTGGGGAACAGGTGTTAACGGAGGAATTGGGCACGGACTGGGCACGGGCACCGGAGATGCTTGGGGACGAATCAGGGCCCATGGATACTGCTGATGCTGGGGAAGCTTGGGTGTCTTCAGAAGCAGATCCCACTTGGTCTGCTTGGAGGAATGAGAGGGGGTCCACAGGTGTGGATAGAGTTGGGCATGGGCAGGATGATTGGGACTCTGATGAGGAATTCGGAACACCTGACCCAAGGGCATTGGCTGTGTGGAGTTCTGATTCAGATTAAGAAGTTGAGACACCTGCTCTTTGGGCGTGGATAGTTTGGAAGCCCAGGGAGACCTGGATATATTGGGGTTGTTTGGCCATTATACCTTGCGTGTGGCAAGGTGTTGCTGGGCGCCATTGGGTTTCCTGTGTGTGTTACTGAAAACTGGACTGGGACTTTGCAACGGATGTAAGTTTAATCAGGGTTATTCTGCAACGGACGGCTGGAATTGTGTGGGTTTTCCTGGACTGCACTGTTATTACTATTTTGTATTCGCTGCTGTTCGCCCTCGTTGCTTTGGCTCTCTGTGCCTTTTCGTGTTGTGACCTTCTTGGATGACTTCAATCTCTCGGATCTTGGATCTTGGACTGGAACTTGACTCAGCTTTGCTCTTCGCTCTCAATCTGTGGCTTGGCATCGTTCTCTATTCCATGGCTGTCTGCTGTTGCTGACTACTACCTTCACTCCTGATACCGACGCTGTCTGCTTATCCCGACTTCGGACCGGCTTGAAGACGTTCTCCTGCTCTGCTCCTTTAACTCTTGGTTTTGTGTATGTTCCAGCAGCGGTTACTGCGAACTCACCAGCGTCTCTCTGTTTCGCTGGCATTGCTGCTTTCAACTGGGAGTTCCCTAGCTCAGTTTGGGCGTTTGTTTGTTTTGAACTCCTATTTGTACTTTTGAGTTTTGGGAAAGGTTTGTGGGCTTCAATACTACTTGTTTTAGTTCATGCCTCCGTTTTTCAGCCCATTGTGAACTTTTGGGTCAAGTTCTAGAACTTTAAGTTTAACCTGGATTATATCTCTGGCTAATCCGGATTATTTGCCAGTTCTTGTTTTTTGGGGTTTTACCTGCTTGTTCTACTTAATAACACTGAAAGTTAAGTGTTTTAAGTCTTTTTAGTTTGTTGAGCTATTTTTTGGACTGTTGCTTTAATAAACTCTATTTTGCTCTCTAATTGGCGTCAGACTTTTGACAACAAGCCTGCAGATTGCACTGGGTAACGGGGTGGTGTTTTTTAGCTCATTTTTTGTCCATTTAGCCATATTTCATAGTTGGGCCATCAGGTTTCTCCCTTAGGTCTAGCAAGGCCCAGCTAAAATGACAGACTGATTCTGAATTGTGGACCTTGCTGCTAAAAGGATCGTAGGCTACCACCCTGTTGTTATTTTAGTTTGCCATCAAGTTGGCTTCACATTACGGCAACCCTTTGAAAAAGACACCTTCAAAATAAACAAAAATTATCACCAGCCTTGCCCAGGCCTTGCAAACTCAGGGCTGTGGCTTCTTTGGTTCTCTTCCTACTCCCTTCACTTTACTAAGGATTTCCAATGAGTTCACATCATCTCATGAGGTGTTCAGATCATGACACTATCCATTCAATCATTTTCATTCCTAGTAAGAGTTCAGGCTTGATTTGTTCTGACATCCACTTATTAGGCTTGTCCGATTGATGGAAAAAATGTTTCAATTCTCGTTTCTAAAGTAGGGGGTGCCGGCTCTTCGATATAGAAATTATTTCTTAATTTTTCACCCAAAATTTTCAGATATTTCCGAAAATTTGTAATGTTTCTAAAATGTTTCTAAAATGTTTCTAAAATGGCGGACGCGCATGCGCAATCGCCAAAAAACAGGAAACCGGGGGGACTTTTCTGGGGGTCTCCCGCCCTCATTTCTTGAGCTATTCTCATCAAATTTGGTACAGTGGGAGAACACATTCCACACTCTTTGCCCAACAAATTGCAGAATGTTTCCTGTCTCCTATGATTTTTGGCGAATTTTCATAACTTTTTATAATACACTATTTTTTAATATTTGAAGAAACCTGTTCCTGGTTTGAAAGTCTTATTTCCTGTTCAATTGGGTTCTTATAACTGTAAAAGTCCCTCTTCTACTTGTGTAGACTTTGGATTAGAAATGTAGCACACGCCAAGCAATGCCTTGACAGGATTGGCAACGTCCTTTGGAAACCATAAATTGCCCTTGAACCTTTTGATCAATGGTGCCACTGGCTGACCTTGTGATTGCAAAAATGAAACTCTGGCTGAGGACTTTGGATTAGAAATGCAGCACACGCCAAGCAATGCCTTGGCAGGAGTGCCACTGTCCTTTGGAAACTATAAATTGCCTTTGAACCTTTTGATCAATGGTGCCACTGGCTGACCTTGTGATTGCAAAAACGAAACTCTGGCTGAGGACTTTGGATTAGAAATGCAGCACACACCAAGCAATGCCTTGACAGGAATGGCAACGTCCTTTGGAAACTATAAATTGCTGTGGACCCTCTATTGAATCAAATCAATGTCTGACTTTGTGATTGCAGAAATAAAACTCAGCCCAAGGCTTGGGAATAGAAATGGAGCGTGAGGGGAGCAATGCCTTGGCGGGTGCCCCACGTCCTTTGGAAACTATTTCTTCCAATGTACCCTTTAGGTTTGAAAACAATGTGTGTCTTTGTGATTGCTGCAATAACACTCAGCCCGGGGGCTTGGGATTACAAACGGAGCGGGAGGGAAGCAATGCACTTGCAGGAATGCAGACGTCCTTTGGAAACTATTATTTTCAAGTCCCCCCCCCCCTTTTCAGGATTGCAAAGAAGGGCTGATGTGGTGATTGCTAAATTCCAAAAAAGAAAACAGAAAGGCAAAAGGTCTCCCTCAGGAGTAGATGGAAAGCACCCCAAGCTCAGCACTAGCAGGGATGCAGACGTCCTTTGGAAAAAAAAAGTTCCCTAAAGCCAGCCACAGCAAGGACTCTGCCCCAAGCCCCCAGCCAATTTCCCCCCAAAAAAACACAATATCGAACCAGCAACAACAGAAACACTCTACCCCCAGTCACTTAGCCCTCTCTCCCCCAAGCAAGCAAGCAGCTTCCCAGCGCGTGCGAAACACCCTCCCTCCTCGGTATCCCAACCCAGAATGGCTTGGCTCAGTTGGGGAGGGGATTTTTATAGAGATCCTCCACGTGGACGCGGAGGACGCTAGCCCCCACCTTTTTCAGCCATCGTGGAAGTCTCTGATTGGCCAGGGAGTGGTAGCCATGTTAGGCTGCGCTAGGCTCCCATTCATGTTAGGTTGCAGAAACAAAAAAAATTATTTTTTTTAAAAAAAAAATATTAAAAAAAATTTTGGAAGGAAAAAATTTAACGAAAATTTTAAGAAACAATTAGAGAATGGGCCAACGATGGTTCGAATTACATTGCCAGTTGCGCCCAGGGAAAACATTTCAATACTCGTTTCAAAAAACGAGAACAATCCGAAATAATTACGAAACGAGAAACATAACGAATATTTGGACAACCCTACCACTTATTAGTTCTTTTAGCAATCTATGGTATTCAGAGAACTGTCATTCAGCATCACAGATCTATCTGCAAAACATCAGTATTTACCTGATTCATGCCTGTAAACCTCTAAAAGTTTTATTTTCCTCAGTGAAGGAAAGGGACAGTGCATTTTCAGTAATCTCTTGAAAGAAATACATATATTTGCACAATTTCTCCATAAATGAATGAATGAATGAATGAATGAATGAATGAAAGTCTTACTTATGCGATTTTGTTGGAAGAAAGGAGTTTCCTTTGGCTGCTTAAAAGGATGAGGGATGGGGAAGATGAAACCCAAATCTTGCTGTCATTTGGATGAATGTCTATTTAGAAGAGGGGGCATAAGATCTTGAAGTTTTGGTATGGCTGTAAGAGTTTTCTTCTGACTTTAGTTGGAGAGTGAGTGATTGGAGTCTGCTTTTTCACTTGGGAAGTCTCCTGGAGAGGGCACAGCAGGAGGAGAGCTTATTCTCTCTCCTGGTGTGCTTTCTCCACTTGGGAAAACTACTGGAGAAGGCAGAGTAGAAAAATACAGTTGCTCTTAACAGTTGCTCTCTGCCTGTGTGGTCTTCTGCAAAGAAACATTTTTTAATCGCAAGACAGCTCACCCTGCCAAAAACCTTTGAGATCAGCAGATGCTGTTTCTTCCAGTACTTCTAGAGAAGATCTGCATGTTATTGCAGCATAGAAAAACCGAACCATCAACAACATTGTGGTTTACGCTTTAAAACTGTGTAAAATCAGCACTGTTGGAACACACTCCCTGGTCTCTGTTGATTCCATATGGAACTGGGTCTCCAATGAGTATCAATTTAAATTGTGAGTCTAAGAACACAACACTGACACAAACTGAGGCTCATTTTTAACAGGACAATAAGAATTGACTACTATTTTAGTGCCTACACCTTTCTCAAAGAGCCAGCATGATGTAGTGGTTTGATTATTGGACTATGACCCTGGAAACCAGGGTTCAAATTCCTACTCAGCTACAGAAACCCACTGGGTGACCTTGGTTAAGTCACACTCTTTTGGCTTCAGAGGCAAATAAAGGTAATGATGTCTATTTTGTGTATTTAATATGTATTTTATAGAAATGAAGTTTTAATGTGGATCTTTTATATAAATATGTATATGTTGATTTTTTTGCTATGTTTGTGTTTTTAAATTGTGCTATAGCCTGCCTTGAGCTGCAGGGAGAGACAGGTAAGAAATAATAATAATAATAATAATAATAATAATAATAATAATAATAATAATAATAATAATCCCCCCCGCAGGTGGCACCTTGACGTGGTGGGGGGGCTTAACTGCTCCAATGATGACTGAGGGCTGTGCTGGCAGTAGTGTAACTACCGGCAGGTCCAACCAAGCCAGAGAGGCCTCAGCTGAGGAGCAGAACTAAGAGCACCTAACCCATTAGCATTATGGAGAATCAAATCCAAACGAAGTCTATACTGGCTCGGTCGTCGCCCAGGATAAAAAGGACCGCGGTGGATGCTGCTGATTCTGGACATCCATCAACAAGTGGGCTACGGAATCATCAAAACCCAAATGAACAGTCACAGAAGCGGCACAACAAAACACTGCATGGAAAATTCCTTGACAAAATTGAAGGAAAAGCTGATAAGGAGAAGACCTGGCTCTGGCTCACGAATGGGACCCTGAAGAAGGAGACAGAAGGCCTGATCCTTGCAGCCCAGGAGCAAGCCATCAGAACAAAGGCAATTAAGGCCAAGATCGAAAAATCAGCTGATGACCCAAAATGCAGACTGTGCAAGGAAGCTGATGAAACCACTGATCATATCCTCAACTGCTGTAAGAAAATTGCACAGACAGACTACAAACAGAGGCACAACTGTGTGGCCCAAATGATCCATTGGAACTTATGCCTCAAGTACCACCTGCCAGCAGCAAAGAACTGGTGGGATCACAAACCAGCAAAGGTAGTGGAAAATGAACACGCAAAGATACTGTGGGACTTCCGAATCCAGACTGACAAAGTTCTGGAACACAACACACCAGACATCACAGTTGTGGAAAAGAAAAAGGTTTGGATCATTGATGTTGCCATCTCAGGTGACAGTTGCACTGATGAAAAACAACAGGAAAAACTCAGCCACTATCAGGACCTCAAGATTGAACTTCAAAGACTCTGGCAGAAACCAGTGCAGGTGGTCCCTGTGGTGATGGGCACACTGGGTGCCGTGCCAAAAGATCTCAGCCGGCATTTGGAAACAATAGACATTGACAAAATTACGATCTGCCAACTGCAAAAGGCCACCCTGCTGGGATCTGCACGCATCATCCGAAAATACATCACACAGTCCTAGACACTTGGGAAGTGTTCGACTTGTGGTTTTGTGAAACGAAATCCAGCATATCTATCTTGTTTGCTGTGTCATACAATGTCATTGTGTCAATAATAATAACAATAATAATAATAATAATAATAATAATAATAATAATAATAATAATAATAATAGCGATTCACAAACTTTGGTCCTCCAGATATTTTAGACTTCAGATGCCAGAATTCCTGTCATCTAGGGCTTCTGAGGGTTAATGTGCAAAACATACTCTATAGCAGGCCTCTTCAACCATTTAACATGCTGGCTAGGGCTTCTGGGTGTTGGAGCCCAAACACTTGGAGGGCCACAGGTTGTGCAGGTCTGGTCTAGAGGAACAAAATTTGAGGATCACTGAAATAAAAACTAAGCTATATAAGACATTAAGAAAGAAAAAAAGGAACTTGATTTTCGTTTTCATGTCATAGCCCTGGCCCCAATTCCACATTTTTATTCACTCTCATAACCATTTGCCCTAGTAAAGTGAGTAGACTATACTTTATCAATTTATTTGGTTACTAGGATATGCTCATCTTTCTTTTTTGAACTTTGAAAATTGCCACTGTTCCCAAAGTACTACTGTAGCAGTCATGCAACTGAATCTACCAACTGTCTTGTGTGCAACTTTGTCATTTGCAGTAGAGTGAAATGTTCTTAATTCTTATCGCGTACTGTAGTAAGCCAGGCAAGACACTCAGGGCTCTTCCACACAGCCATATAACCCAGAATATCAAGGCAGAAAATCCCACAATATCTGCTTTGAACTGGGCTATCTGAGTCCACATTGTCGCATATTCCAGTTCAAAGCAGAAAATGTGGCATTTTATTCAGCTGTGTGGAAGGGACCTCAATTAGTTTGACTGCAAAAATATTTCAAACAAAGCTATTGGCTGAATGGAACAGAAAAAGAGAAAAATGCATAGCAACAGAACCAACTGCAGAAAGATGCAAGCAGAATCAAAAAGTTGCTTCAGCTGTACTGGATCAGTGACAGTATGCATCAGTGAGTGCTAGCAAAGTCAGCATGGACTTCAATGGCTGTTTATCATTTTAGACAAAACAGATGGATATCTTTCACAATGTTTGTTTTGAAAATGAAGCGTTATTTATTATTGGAGCTAAAGTTAGGTTATTCAATTTAAAAAGTGCATGTTTACAACCTTTTTAAAAGGAAAATTGTACAGAGCTGCTTGTATTTGAAATGTTTATCATGCTTGTTAACTTCACCTCTAAGTAAAAAAAAATCAAGAACAAATAAATCAGAGTAGAAAGAAAGCATGTCTTGAACCTCACTGATAGACATTGATTTCTGAAAATCTGTACCTGTACGTAGACAAACCATAGCACTAACAATATGTGAAAATGAAATAGATACCAGGCCTGTGCGATCAATGAAAAAAAAAAGTTTGAATACTCCAAAATTAAGGGGGTGCAGAGAATTGTTTCTAAACCATTTCTAAAATATTGTTAGGGGTCTGTATCGCAACTATAAATTCTACAAATTCTTCATTACCTTTGATAAGAAATCGCACCGAGGGGAGGGGGGAGGGGGGAGTCTAACTCCCTTTATTCTGCCAGGCATGAAAAGCAGTCAAACCAATTCCAACAGATAGCCTTTGAAAATAATAATAATAATAATAATAATAATAATAATAATAATAATAATAATAATAATAATATAGAAACAATAGACACATCCATGGAGAAGACTGGAAGTAAATTCTTTTTTTTATTTTTTATTTTTTCCTCTTTTTTTCTTCTTCTTTACCTGCTATTTTTTGCACCTTTTATCACTTTTCTTTAACTTTTACTACTCCATTTTTGGAGTACACCCAACTCTTTTTCCCTTTCTCTCATTTTAATATAGAAAAAACACTATTTTGTTTTTTCAATTAAAAATACATTTAAAAAAGAAAAGAAATGTTCTAGGCAAACTTTGGTGTTACTGTTTCTCAACTTTACCTACCTCACAGGGTTGATTCAACTCCCAACAATCCCCTTCTTTTATTTCAAAATCCCTTTAGAGAACAAACAGGAAAAAGGAGAAGGAGGCTCAAGGCGATAAGCAGAATTCTGGGAAATGAAGTTTGGGAAGGGGAAGACTTATTTGGCAGAGAATTCAAAAGACCCCACCCTAAACTACATTTCCCAGAATTCTGCTCACTTCTCACATTAAAGCGCTTGAGTTTTACCTCTCCAAGTTGGAGGAATTACTTTTTAAAAGGAGATGCTACATTGCCTCCAGGTCGGCAGTGCCAGAAAATTCAAAAGGCCCTGCCCTAAACTACATTTCCCAGAATTCTGCTCATTTCCCTCATTCAAGCCTCAATGTGAATGTGATTGCTGCCTCTCTCCCTGGGCCAGCCATGTTTGGAGGGGCTTGTTCCTTGCCTGGCCATCCATCTAAGCATTCCTCCCCTCCTCACTGCCTCTCTTGGGGTAAAAAACAGAGCTTCTTCCTCCATTTTGGCCTCACCACCTTCCTCAGGGCTCTTTTGGGGAGCCAAACCCAGTTCTTTTGGGGGTGAAGTGGCACCTGCAAGGGAGACCTGGAGCCATTCATGAGAGTTGCAAAACATATCTGAAAGTCATAGGTCAGTGTTTTGAATCTTAGGTTTTTTTCTGTGGGAGCCCCTTGTGTTTCTCAATATTGCTTCATATGTACAAATCTCACGAATTAGATTCGAAAAATGAATTAACACAACATTTTGCACAGCCCTAACAGATACTTTGGAAAAAATATACCCATAATTCACAGTAAATCATTTCAATAAAGAATAAACCAACATGTTCAGCTTGATCTCTTTTTCATCTTTGTGCCTGAGCCTGAAACTGTAATGAGCTATATCAGGGAATTGCATTTATTTTCAAATATATGAAAATTCAGCCAGTTCTGTGTTGTATTTTCTGAAGTAGATATAAATAAAACACATGTTAACCTAATATGCATTATTAACATAATTAGAATGTTAAACAGAGAGTAGGTTTAGAAAAAACATATTTTTCCAGAAAGGTAAGCTTCCCTTCTGTACTTGCCCTCATTTTCTGTCAAAGAAGCCTTAGAGCTCACTACAGACCATAATCTACCTTACTGTTTCATTTACAGCTTTCATGTGCAGAATATAGACTGTTTACTGTAAATTTTAGTGCTAAAAATAAATATTTATACCATTCTTTCTTGTTTATGATGAATCTATAAAAACGACTGAAGACACATTTTAGAGAATTGGCAATTACCACATGCATAGTTTTTCATATGACAAGGGAAGAATCCAAAATAATAATGTGATTTTTTTTGCAGTTATGATTGAAGTGGCTAAGAAAAATGCATATAACTCATTTCTCATATTTTACAACACGCCTTGAAGGCAGTGAATTGGTGATTTGTTAGGGGGTAGGGGGGTGTTTTATTTTTTTATCCCATTGCAAAGAAGATGCAGGAAATAACACTCAACACTTCTTTCTATTGCTTCATTTACTTTGAGGAGAATTCAGCATAGAATCATAGAGTTGGAAGAGAGCTCATGGGCCATCCAGTCCAACCCCCTGTTGAGAAGCAGGAAATCACTTTCAAAGCACCCCCGACAGATGGCAGAAATAGTACTTCTTACTGCCTAGGAATCCCAAGGCAGAAACATCCCAAGGCCTGAAACTTTGAAGCCAAAACCCAAGATCTTGGACATTCTTTGTTATGCCAAGGGACAAGTCCCATGTGATGTCACACAGCAGAGAGCTTGCAACTTCCCTGCTGTGCTCCTCCTTCACCCACAATTGCAATGTGACTAAAGATTAAAAGAAAATCTCATCTCCATAACTGCCATCTCTAAGTGCTGAAAGAAAATCCCCCAGAGATCATTTAACCTGATCTTTTTAAGTATTCACAATACACTTCCTTAACACTTTGTTTCTTAGTTCCACCACATTGCATTGCATTATACATTTCTTGAATGCCACATTAAAATAATAATCTTGAATTTTAAAAAACTTACACCTGAAAAAAAAATCCTTATTTGCACTTTATTCCCTCTATATTTCCCCAATCAGCATAGACCCAATTGTTAGTACCATATGCAGCAGACAAATCTTGGTGAATTTGTCTTATTTGGTCACATATGTCCCTGGGTGAATTCATCTTGATGCAGACTTATTTCATTTGTACTATTGTCAGCAACACAACAGTGGATGCTTACTTGTTTATAATTTTGGCTGTGAATGTGGATGCACATTTTTCCATACAAGTTGTCATTAGTTGTCCTGTTATTCAGAGGTGTGCTAATATTGACATACTAGTTTAGTGATCTGGCTGTATGTATATATACTTTCTTTTCTTTGTTTTCTTGATATACAATGTGAATGTGACTGAGCCCTGGTGGGAATGATCATGAGACTTGCTTGCCCTAGTCATCTCCCAACAACCTATATTGTCCACCTCCAAGTCCTCCTTCAGTTCCAATGAAAAGCTAACTGTTGAAGACATCAGGATGAAAGACGATTCTTATTAAAGAATTCATTGGGATGTGAATAATCATGAACACTGTCAGGATAGCAGCTGCTATGAAGTGAATATGATTCTTTGACTTTGCGAAGTCCCGTATAGTTGGGTCCTCAGAAAATCAACCAAGTGATTCTCTGCATCATTACTATTCTTTTGCAGTAGTGGCAAACAATGCTTTGTGGCTAAAGCCCCATTCCCAGAACTGAGGGACAATGTTCTAGCTTTCAAATACATCCAATCAATCTGGAATTTTTCAGTGGGGGCAAACCTCCCACAACACAAATGCTATACATTAAAATAACAATAACAATAGTGTATTTCTAACCCACCTCTAGTTGTGGGTTGAGGCGGGTTACAACATTGCTAAAAACACATTATCATTACTATAAAATACATGTATTAAATATATATTTCTACAAAATACATATTTTAAAATACACAGAACAAATATTAAAATATGATGAGTTTAAAATTCATGATTAAAACTAGCAGAGAATGCCTGCCGGAAGAGATCGGTCTTCAGGTGTGTTTTTAACGAATCTAAGGATCTCGCCATATTGAAGTTCCTAACATGGGCAACAGTAGGGGAATTCTCCAGGCAGCATGGCGAATCCATGAGGCCCTGCATCACTCACATTGCTGACCTTACCCATCACCACCTGGCTTCCCCCTGCACTGGCTCCATTGTAGGCTATACGAACACAGATAGCCACTCGTGTTCTCAGGGCTCTGTCCTAGCACACTTCCAGGATGGAGTCAGGATGGAGTCCTGCCAGAAGTTGCCAGTAGCCCCCTGTCATGTGATGGGCTACAGCAGGATCATCCTGGAAGCATTCTAGGAAAGAGCCAGAAGTCAATGTGATGAGGTCATAAGATGGACAGAAGAATGTTAGGACACCTTTTATTGTGTGCAACAAAAATATTAGTTATGCAAGAAACTGTCAGATGTGCAAAAGGCTTATAATAATATGTCAGTCTAGGATGCTATTGGTTCTTAAGGATTCCATGAGCCATCTTGAAGCTGTTTTTAAACATTGTTATATTTACATTGAATATGAAAAATTCATAAACACCTAAGTTGTAATGGTAATCAAGAATGATAGGAAAAAGTACAGGAATAAAAAGTACATTGATTTGGGCAATTCTAACAGTCACCAGAGCCCCCAGTGGCACAGCGGGTTAAACTGCTGAGCTGCTGAACTTGCTGATTGAAAGGTTGGCAGTTCGAATCCGGGGAGCAGGGTGAGCTCCCGCTGTTAGTCCCAGCTTCTGCCAACCTAGCAGTTCGAAAATATGCAAATGTGAGTAGAGGGCCGCTCCCAGGTGGTGAAGCTGGGGGACACCTGCTCGGATCCCTACCCATTGACCTGTGGGGTCTTGTAAGGTTCTATTCTGTCCCCCCTGCTTTTTAACATCTACATGAAACCACTGGGAGAGGTCATCTGGAGTTTTGGAGTTTGGTGCCATCTCTACGCAAATGATACTCAACTCTACTACTCTTTTCCACTGAAATCCAAGGAAGCCTCTCAGAAAGTGGAACAGTGTCTGGCTGCTGTGATGGCCTGGATGAGGGCGAACAAGCTAATCCTGACAAGACGGAGGTCCTCCAGGTCAGTCGCACGTCAGATCAAGGTATAGCGTGGCAACCTGTACTTGACAAGGTTGTACTCCCCCTGAGTCACAAGTCCACAGTTTGGGGGCCCTCCTGGACTCAGCACTGACGCTTGATGTGCAGGTGTCAGTGGTGGCTGGGAGCGCCTTTGCACAATTAAAACTTGTGTGCCAGCTGCAACTGTACCTTGTGAAGTCTGATCTGGCAACAGTGGTCCATGCCTTCGTTACCTCTAGATTGGACTATTGCAATGTGCTCTATGTGGGGCTGCCCTTGAAGACAGCCCGGAAACTTCCATTGCTAAATAGACCGAATTACAGGGAGCAGCCAACCCCACTGTTTAAGGAACTCCATTGGCTGCCAATCATTTTCTGGTCCCAATTCAAGGTGCAGGTTATCACCTACAAAGCCCTAAACAGTTTGGAACCTGCCTACCTTTTGTGATCACATTTTCCCCATGAACCTGCACGATCTCTTCGATCTTCGGGTGAGGCCCTCCTTTCACTCCCGCCTCTGTCACAAGCATGACTTTTGGGGATGAGGAAGAGGGCCTTCTCCCTGGTGGCCCCTCGGCTCTGGAACTCACCCTGCCTGCCTTTCTTCAGCTTAGAAATGGAGATGAGCACCAACCCTCAGAGTTGGACACGACTAGACTTAATGTCTGGGAAAAACCTTTACCTTTACTAACAAAGACAAGATAAACCATATGTCTTTCCCCCTTGCATCTTCCTCATTCTTTTTTTACTCAAAAGAATATAAAGACTTGTATCTGGCTGTCACTTTACTAACAGCTTTAGTGGTGGGGACAATGACTTTGGAAGGAACAGAATTATGGACATCCCAGTTCCATACAAAGGGCAGGAAATCACAATTTCTCTTTCCATTCTATGCACATCTGCATTCTGCTGTTTTGCTAAACTGTTTTATGTTGCTTCACTTCTCCCACAGCTTTTGGGGTTGCTGGACTTTATCTTGAGTTTTGCCAGTCAGCATCAGAAACCAGCTGATAAAACATGCTGGGTTCCAATGCTGAGGAACAAGGAAGCTGTTGGATCAAGGAAGAGAAACACTTTTAAGCCTGATGAAATCTCTCCACTTTTCTGGGTGGTTTGAAAAAACTTAGCAGAAAGAAAACTCAGCTGTAGAAGCAGCAATAGCAAAAATAAGTTCCTTTCTGGTAGTAAGTCTGCCACTCCTCTTCCTGGAGAATAGAGAATTAGGAGTAGGAGTGAATGACAGTTAGGAGGTAAAAGTGAGAATCACCCAATCTGTCTTCTGATGCAGGTACGCATATACACAGTCCCACCAGACCTGACAAAACATGGACCTGATAAACATGGCCTTTCAATTTCTCCCCACTCTCCTGGAATTAGGAAGGTTCCTTATAGTCTTCATAATTCAGAACATCTCCCAATATTGACAGGTTAGTCAGCTAGCCCCCAGGACTGCTCAAATTCATGCTTCCAAAGCAACTGCCACTTGCAAAACCACATGTGGCCCACTTCATGTGGCTTCTCTTCCAGTGCAGCTTTTCCTGCCTTGCACATACCCATGCAATTATGTCATCTCTTGGCCATTACTACCACCATCTTCAGGGAAGAGAAAAAGAGAGAGCAAGAAGACAAATCTCCAGAAATAGCCATTTCTGGCTGCATTTGCACTTTGAAACACCCAGTACAGCATCAAAAAAGTTCATGTAAAAGAAGGAATCTCATTTTTTTTAATTTTCATGTAAACACAGTCTTGTGTACAGACTTTTAAGCTACTTTTAAGAAGAATTAATGTAATGCTATGCCAACTGTATCCATAACCGGGCAGTGGTAGAATATTTTCTGGATAGCTCTACCATTCTTCTTAAATATAACCTTCTAATCCTTTTCTTATAAAATATTAATAATGAGAAAAGTTATTCATCCTTGTTCCACAGAAATACTCCAACAAAACATTCAAAAAGTAAAGTCTGGTGATATCACTGGATATTTTTGTAATACAACATCTTCATTTTCCAGAGATCTAAATATATCTGTATTCAAAGTCATGGAGGCTAAGGTATTTCTGCCCAATATAGTGAAGTGTATTATTCAAGGGGTCCCTTTTAGAAGAGAAAAAGAGAGATTGTTCCCAATCAGGGACTGGAACATTAGAGTAACAGATAAAAAGTAATCCTCCATTGCAATAAGGAGAACTGATTACAGGGAGACAGACTGTGATGGTAGAAGAGTTCTTCCCAATTATTTGCAGCTTTTATCTTGTCACACAGCTCTTTGAAAACCAAAGCCAAATAGTTATGGAGACAATGCAGACACAAGCTTTCTTGAAATCCTAATTAGAGCAATGTGAAGCAAGATCTTTGCTGTTTGCCATTAATTGTGGATAACAATTTCTGCCTTTCAGCAGCAGCCAAAACACACAAGTCATAACACTAAGGACAATCAGCAATTTTTACTGTTTTTTCCCCTTCCTGGACATTTTCTCATGCCTCATTCCTTTCAGTACACATAAAAATTGGGGGGGGGGGTGTTTTAAATAATAGCAACAAAAACAACAGCAGCAGCAGCACTGGTCAGTGCCACAGCAGACTGTTCTTTTCAAACTATCTCCTTTTCTGGGATTAAGACTTCCAGAAATGTGGTAACTCAGGCTGTCAGATCAAGGCCCTTTTAAAAAAAGAAAGGCACCAAAGTTTGGTCATTTATTATATTCTGTGGGTCGAGGGGTGCATTCAAAGATTAAATCTCTGGATAAAAATTTGGTTATGACATGACTGATACTGTTATAATAAACAGTTTGACATGAAGATCTTGGAAGCTGATCTGATGGTTGTACATATTTATTCCCCAGAGCGTCATCTCATTTTTAAGCCTGCCATCTTGCTATTCCCACCATGTAGTGACCATAGATGGATTGGTACAGTTCAGCCCCCAAAACAATTTCATCTTAGTTCCTCAGTTGCATAGTTCCTTAGTTGATCCCACATCTTTGACAGCATGCAGAAGAATGAGTAAGTACTCCATCAAGGACTCGGTGCAGCAGCTCAAGCAGCAGCTCCCCCTGGGGCCGGAATCAAGCATACCCTCATGAAAACGGAAGCTGGAAAATGTTAAATTGCCTCTGTGTCTGTGTCTGTATGTCATATGTCTAATGGCATTGAATGTTTGCCATGTATATGTACAATGTTTGCCATGTATATGTACATTGTGATCTGCCCTGAGTCCCCTTCAGGGTGGGAAGGGCAGAATATAAATACTGTAAATAAATAAATAATAAATATGTTTATACCCCCAAATGTATGCAACGCAGTTTCCTTTCTCTTTACTGTATCTCTTACCTGCCATAGGAAGAGGTTAGCTTTATTTGGCTTCCCCCACCCTTCCCCCTCAACTCTACAAGGTGCTCAGACCAAATTGTGGAATTAAAGTCAAAGCCCTCAGGAGATAAATAAACATTTCTCTAAATAAATGCACTGTTCTTTGATAAAATTTCTTAATTTGTTGCTAAATCAAATCAAGCTACAACTGATGTACTTACTGATATCCTTTTGAGTTGTATTGATGACTAGTACTACAAAGAGCCTTGATCCCTGCTGCACACTTCTTGGTATATGATCCCATGAACTTTGCTACGGACTTATGTTCTTATGCACAGGGTATGGGATCTCCTTGTTTAGATCCAGGTGGTTTATGTTTCATGCACTTAAAGAGATTAATATCTCAATTAAAGCCATACATTTATAGCACTCTGTCTCCACTTAAACTACCATGGCTGCATCCTCTGTAGTCCTAAAGTTTTTAATTTGAGGAGGCATTGAAGCTCTCTGGCTGAGAATTCTAACATTCCCTCCCGAAACTGCAAATGTCTGGATTCCTTAGGATGGAACCATAGCAGTTAAAGTGGAATTATAACACTGTAATTGTGGGGCATGAAAATCTCTCAGATCAAAATAAATGCAATAATCCCTCACCTGTAGAGAAAGGAAAGGATATGTAGAGGTTTAGGCTGTAAGGGGGAAATATCAGATCAACATTGGCACGAAAAAGAGATGTGCTTCTATGCCCAAAGGTACCAATTACAAAGCATTTCTTACAGAGCATTAAACCTTTTACCTGGGCATTGTTATGTATCCAATAAAAAAGATAAAGCCAAAGAGCAGACATAAAACATGTGATGTCTGCTCTTTGGATAACAGACTCTTGGGTCTTGAGTGTTCTCTAGCATTATTTTAAAGCATTACTTTAAAAAATAACCATATTATTCTGATAGAGAAATTAGTTCATAATTGCCCTCCCCTTCTCCTGTCATGACTTCAGTATTGAAAAAGTGGGACATGGAAATTCCTTGGGGAGTTTCCAATATCCAGTGAAGCATTGCCATACTTTCTTAATATATTGTAAAAGTGCCCCTGCTTTTATCTTATTTCCCAGGCAGTTAGACACATAGGTGATATTTTCTGTGCTGATGTTGTATGTTTTATGAACTCTATATAGAACTGTGCTCTCTAGCTAGCTATGTGTTGGTATCAATTTCCAACTAGATAATTATTTTCCCATTTGATTAGGCTTCGGGTTTTTTGGGGTTTTTTTTTTTTTTGGAACCCCATGCTTTGAACATCTGTGCTTGAAGATTAATGTATTAAACATAGACCTCATAGGAGGTGACTTTGTGACATCATAAGGAACTATTCCTAGATCTAATATTTTGTTACTGAAATATCAAGGCCTGAGATATTCCTGACTTGGCACCTCTACTGGCAGCCCTGTATTATTTATTTATTTATTTACTGCATTTATATCCCACCCTTCTCACCCTGAAGGGGACTCAGAATAGCTTAGAAATAATATTTACATACAGTGTGTTATATCAATAGCACAGTACAACACTAGCACTATATACCAACATATTGCACCACACCACTATATTGTAATATTATCAGTAATAATACATGTAATAAATAATATATAATTAATATTATTATATTGTATTATTAGTATTATATTGCATTACATTATATTATTATCAATATTACATGTATATACAATATATCCTGAAAATGCCTTGGACCGCAAGAAGATCCAACCAGTCCATCCTCCAGGAAATAATGCCCGGCTGCTCACTGGAGGGAAGGATATTAGAAGCAAAAATGAAGTATTTTGGCCACATCATGAGGAGACAGGAAAGCTTGGAAGAGATCATGATGCTGGGGAAAATGGAACGAAAAAGGAAGAGAGGCCGACCAAGGACGAGATGGATGGATGGTATCCTTGAAGTGACTGGCTTGACCCTGAGGGATCTGGGGGCGGCGACGGCCGAAAAGGAGCTCTGGCGTGGACTGGTCCATGAGGAAGAGTCGGAAACAACTGCGTGAATGAAGAAGACAATATATTAATTATTATTTATTATTGTAAATTATATTGATACTGGGGAGAGGGGCCTCCAGTGGACAGCACAGAAGACAAAATGGAAATGTCTTCCAGCTTCCCCTCTTCGCCCTAGAGCTTCAGTTGGTGATGGGGGAAGGGGCCTCCATATTATATTATCTGTATTTAGGATGCCAAAGCATACCTGGCTAGGCTTTAGAACGATAAGATATTGGTTTTAAACATTGGACTAACAAATCAATTTCTCCATCTGAAAAAAAATCATTTGAAAAGAGATTGGGTGGATTCATTCACTGCTGCTTATAAAATACACTAAGATATTCAGATTAAAATACTAACAAGTTGAAAAGAATATTACTCTGTCATGTGATGAATGAAGAATGCATGACTGCAGGTCCCTGGGGGTGTCCATGAAATGGTGGCATCTTGAAATGCTCTGGCAGGCAACATCATTGCAAATTAGTTTTAGTCATCATTCAAATCTTCTTGACCTAATGGCCAGTCCCTAGTTTGATGTAAATGAAGCACAACTGGAGGCAAGTCATTGACCTGCAAAATTCTGAACTGTTGCCACTAATACAGCTTGTCAGAAACGTCTGGGTGATTATCATTTTTTTCTCAACAAGAAGCACCTCCAGCAGCAACAGAGGTATTCTCAGGCTCTTAGGTCAATGAAATGTCATTCAGATGTAACTAGGCTAACCAATTCCCAACAGGTAGCCTTCTTTTCCCTAATGCTTCTATTCCCTGCAGTAGTTTGTCCATGCAAACTGTTTACTACCTGCTGTGGTAGAAAGTAGATATCCTTAAAAGCACTGTCAATGAAGCAAAGGAAAGTAAGTGACAAACGTTTCTGAGCTTCTATATGCCTTCATAGTTTTAATACTTTATTATATTTCTGGAATTCGAGTGAATCTGGAATTACTTCTTCCATCTGCACTCAGATTGGATGGCTATACTGGTGAATCAAGGATCTAATTTTATTTTAAGGAAGAAATATATTCCTGTCTCCCACCCACACAGACTATAATCCAGAAAAAAGACTAGGAGGACTGGATCACATGCTATCACATTCTAATATAGCTTGCCAAGTCACCACTCCAAAGTGCATATATTCAGAAAATCTCATCAATCTAACAAATCTGATAGAAACTTTGTCTTGTAGACATCAGTTGATAACTTACTCTTTCCTGGAAGATAAACCACATGTTCCCAGGCCTTCCTACATAACCCTTTTCCCAGTTTCATAGCATCATACAGAACAAAATATACTATGCAGCCTTCACAGTGTCAGCTCTGTGCTCTGGCAGCACAAGATGCAGAGCCAACCTTAAAAAATGGGGCCACAAAGTGGAGTCCACAACATGTGAGTGTGGAGAAGAGCAAACGGCAGAGTACCTATTACAATGCAGCCTGTGCCCTACCACAAGCACAATGCTTCTTATAGCAACATCAGAGGCACTCCAAGTGTCCAGTTATGGGTCAAAGGACATTTAGTAGAATGCCAAGTTTTAAAACTTTGTGTTTTTAAATACATTACAACTGTATCCTCGGATAGCTTCTGCCACAATTAATAAATAAATAAAGTGTCAGCTTGTTCTTTTGAAAGAATTTCCCCAGGTCTGGAATACATAGGAAGCAGAGATACAAGCATTTTCTTGTTCTTGTTTTGATACACACAAAGTCATGTTATGGTCTCTCTTCAATCCTCCCTTTCCCCCCTTCATTTTCAAAATAGTATGAATAGTTTATGGTCTGACTATCTTGCAAAATGATATCTCTAGCAGAATGCTTTCCCAGTTTTGTTGAGGAGTTATCTTTGAGAAGAATAATGCTTTAAGATATATTCATTGTCACATATATGTGATTATTTACAGCCTACCACCTCTGTTGTTGGCATCTAGAGGTTAGACCAGGCATGGGCAAACTTCAGCCCTCCAGGTGTTTTCAACTTCAACTCCCATAATTCCTAACAGTCAGTAAACTGGCTGGGATTTCTGGGAGTTTATTTATTTATTTATTTATTTACATCACTTTTACCCCGCCTTTCTCTCCGAGGAGACTCAAAGCGGCTTACAGTAAATGGCAAAAATTCAATGCCTAAAAACAATGTAAAAACAACAACTCATATAAAACAATCTACAAAACAGTTCATATAAAACAGATACCATTACAAAATAAAATCACATTATATAAAATTTTAAGAATGTCCAAGATTAAAATCCATTCATCCAGAATCCTCAAGTTTTTGTACAGTTGAAGTCCAAAACACCTGGAAGGCCGCAGTTTGCCCATGTCTGGGTTAGACAGTGATAGCTAATAACTTCTATTTTAGTGAGTCAGTGAATCCAACCTGCATTTTTGTTCAAATTTTCAAGATAGTTGAACTCTACCTTCAAAATATTTGGACATTTTGAATGGTTCCTCTAATCAGAAATGCACATTTTTTTCAGTGAAGTATATTATAATAAAGTAGTCTCACTTATCCAACATAAACAGGCCAGCAGAACGTTGGATAAGCGGATATGTTGGATAATAAGGAGAGATTAAGAAAAAGCCTATTAAACATCAAAATAGGTTATGATTTTACAAATTAAACACCAAAACATCATGTTATACAACAAATTTGACAGAAAAAGTAGTTCATTACACATTAATGCTATTTAGTAATTACTGTATTTACGAATTTAGCACCAAAATATCACAATGCATTGAAAACATTGACTACAAAAATGTGTTGGATAATCCAGAACGTTGGATAAGTGAGACTCTACTGTAGTCACCTTTTTTAAAGAAAATCAGTAATAAATATTGTTTGATATATTGTACTTTGTTTTCAGTGCTATAGATTTTTAAAGAAACTCCAAATTATTTGCATTGAAATACTCTCTGTCCTGCATATGTCTATGATTTTAGAGGGCTTCATGATCTACAAAGCAATTCTTCATTTCTACCCATAACCATTCTCATCTGAACAGCCCTCCAAATATTTTGAAGACTGTGAATATCACACACAATTGTACATTTAGATTTCTGCTTCCTTAGAATGGCTTCCATAATTGTCATATTATCTGTGTACAATCTAAATATGCACAGCTGCAAAACTACACATGGGAGACCAAATAATATGGCAAAAACCATAAAGCACCTCAATAAAATGAACAAATAAAGAACAATGCTAAAAATAGAGTTATTAAAGATAATTGGATGACAAAAAATAAACCCCTAAATTAAATTAGGAGAAAAGGAACAGCATAGATGGTGCAGGGATCAATGAAATACAAGTCTGCAAGAAGTGATAGCATTAAGAGGGCCAAGCTTTTCATAGTCAGTAAATCAAGGAGAAATCAATTCTCAGTCGCATATACTGAAAGTCATATCTGGCATGAGGAATGGGAGGATGCCACGTGTCAAGTGTGCAGATGAATATATCAGGGAGGATTCTGTGGGAGGGAAGGAACCATGCAGAAAGGCAAATGGCAAATACTCATGCAGGTCTCAATTATACATCTGTTTATGGTGGTCACAGAAAGTCTCATATAACATGACTTGAAGCAGAGAGAAAAGATATAGCTGGAATGCACAAAAGCAGTTATGAAGACATGACTTATTGTGTTTGTGATTGGTTGGTATTCATGAGTGCTTTGTATTCACTTTTTAAAGAGACCATGAAAGTCTCCCAGTCTTTATTCATCAGGCAGCAGCTGCTGTAAGCAACAGAGGTCTGTTGACCTTGTTAATCAGGAAGCAATTGACTAATGTTTCCACCTAGCTCTTTCAGGAAACATATCTATATTGAAGAGGAAATTGAACATGGATTTAGCTTCAGACTGTCACACTGGAGACTACCTATAGGAAATTCAACAGCGGGAAAAGAGATCCTATCTAAACATTAGGGAGATCTTTCTGATGCAAGAACTGTTCTATTGTGAAATATGTTGCCTTGAAGTGTGGTAGAGTTTCCTTCTCTGGAAGTTTTTAAACAGAGGCTGGGTGTCCATTGTGGAGTGTATTTTGATTGTACATTTCTTCATGGCAGAGGATTGAACTGGATAGCCCTTGTAATATCTTCCAACTATTTGGGTCTGTAGGTTGGAAGCTTCAGTCTGATGCTTTTGTTCAACAGGGAAATACAGCCCAATCACATAGAGCAACTGTTAGCCCAGTGATTTAGGGTGAAATAGTGGTAATCTAAGAAACATTTCACAGTGACATAACTTAAGATAGTGAAGAGTTGAAGCCATAGTTTATTTAGTATGAATAATTTAACAGTAGTGGAGAAGGGGAATCAAAATTTTCAGTAGAGTTGTCAGCTTAATTTTGAATATGTCAATTCTGTCCTCTTTTTAATGGCACACCTATTTCACTACTTCTGTGAGTGAAGACTAGAACTTAGATCTGACTGCATGATGCCACTTGATTGATGTTAGCGCCATGCAAACTTTTTAATTGTTAAAGTGAAGCTTTAAAGTAACAATGACAAAGAATCAGAATAATCTCTTTGATCTACAGATTGTACAACTTGAAGGGACTAGTTTGTTCTGGAAAACCCAGGAGAATTTTCCAAGATTTCTGGTGTTGGTGTTCATTTAAAAGACTGAAATGTCAAAGGGATTTTCTTTCAGGTGGGACTAGTGGACTCTAGAGAATGTTAAATATGATACATAACTTTTGCTTGGCAAAAATGAAAAGTTGCTTGTACCTGTAGGGTAGTAAGGTATTTGCATGATATGGACAGCTTCTGAAACCTTGCCATTGTGGGTTTGCTGCACTTGAGCTAAAAGATAGACTATGGTTAAACCCTCAATGCAATTTGGCTTAAGTCAAAATGCCATATCAAACCTCTTCTCTGTATCAGTGAATAAGGCATTTTTTTTTAGTTTATAGGGGTGTGTGAGATCTTTAAAAAGTGCCATTTTGGTCCCATTTCTGGCTCCCCCCATTCTGTTTTTTGGGAAATACTCTAAATCTGGAAGGGGAAAATACCATTCAATGATCCAGCAGCAGGAAGTTCAGTTTATGTTCCTGGAAGATTCATCCCAATGGTGACAATGGGAGAACGGTTTCTCTTTCTGTTATTTTGATGGCTATCGGGATGAAAATGGCCACACCTGAAGGACACTTTTAGGACTGCAAGCCCCTCCAAGTTTCAGAACATTTGGGTCATACACTGATTTTTAGGAAATGTATAAATTTCTACAAATAAAATGTCTTTTAAAAAACCAAAAGAGTTATCCCCTGGAATTTTCCCACAGCGACAGAACAGGAGCAGGGCATCATTCATGCCAACTTTCAGAAAGATCTACAAATCTGCCGAATTTCAGGATTTTTAAATAGTTTTATAAATAAAAACAATATTATAATATTGTTCCTACTGGAAGGGTGTTACTAAAAGGTTGGAAGGAATAGAGAAAATGCTTTAGAACAAAGGATCCTGTTTACTTTTGTGAAAATCATTGTAATAACAACTTGAGAGAAATGAAAAAAGGGGAAACTAAAGTAGACAGATAAGCAGAATTTCTTTTCACTCAAAGTGTTTCTAACCCAAATGCTTCACAATGTGTCAGTGTCAGGCATTCAAGAAGCTTCCCCTTTAGCTGGAGCAGTTATCTGTTTTCCCCCTTTCCACCACGTCTTCCTTTCTGACATCTTTATTTGTCTAAGGGGGTGACTGTGCCAGATTCAAGGATTTAATTGTCACTTTAGCACTCACAATGGAACAAAGGTGTATAGAAGGCAGGAAAACACACCACACTGGAATAACTATTAGAGAGTTCTTTCATCCCCAGCTTCCAAATATAAAGTGTTTAATTGTGTTACACCCAGTACTCCACTTCCAATATGTGCTTCTGCTGTTTTTGGCTGCATTTATACACTCTTCTTGAGTCATATCATTCACTTTAACCAACTATTTTTTTCCTTTGTGCATATTCTGTTATAAGAATTGTCCTTCCAAAGGAATTAATAACCCTGGTTCTTTGGCTGCACAATTGATAGTATTGAAAATGTGAAATCATGTGTCAATTTCAATGCTGCATGCTACAACTCTGTCAAAGGTGAGAATCATTAGAATATTTTTTTCAATAAGCAAACTGGCACTATGCTTGGTTTTTTATTTTCCTATAGTCTGCTTTATTAATGCAAATCACACACTTTGAAGGCTATGCATCAGTAAAGCCCAAAAGATGGTAATCATCACTCAGTCTTTTTCACTGAAAACCAGTATCCATCATTAAAGGCTGTTTCATATAATTTATTAAAAACAGATTTTAATCCATTTCTTGGAGCATGCCATTTCAAGATGCTGGAGCGTACTTCGATATTCCAAAGCAAATTTGTTCAAAACCAGCTCCCTGTGTTTAGATTAATAGCCAGGAATGGAGAAAAATTCCCCTAGCATGTTAGTTGAGAGAATACTTACATCAAGACTGGGATTCATATACCAAAACTATGAATTATTCAAAAACAGATTCCAAAAGTTACAAACACTCCCACAAATCTCCCAAACCACATATCTCATTTGTCTGTAACAGAATCTTTCAAGTTATCTGATGTATGTATGTTGGGGGACACTTTTGTGGTATACTAGGGATTGGTACCCAATTTGTACCTTTTATGAGCTATAACTGTTCCTTTCTTTCCTGAACATTCACCAGGGACTGGCAGCCAATAGTAGTTCAGGGACCACCACTTTGAATAATTCTTTTCTGTAATGTATTGTGCACATGGCCATAATGGGATTTGGATGTCCTCAAAAGAAGAAACATGTTAGGCTCCATCAAATGTCAATTCTCAGCCTATGGGACCCGAGATGTGGACTTCTGAGACCCTATCAGCTATCCAAAAGTGCCAAATCCCATTCTTGTTGCTACTCATTTTTAAACTTATTCTAACTCTGAGGTAATCATAGAATCGTAGAATCATAGAGTTGGAAGAGACCTCGTGGGCCATCCAGTCCAACCCCTTGCCAAGAAGCAGGAAAATCACATTCAAAGCATCCCCAACAGATGGTCATCCAGCCTCTATTTAAAAGTTTCCAAAGAAGGAGCCTCCACCACAGACCAGTAAGAGGGTTAACCTGCTGAACAGCTCTCACAGTGAGGAAGCTCTTCCTGATGTTCAGGTGGAATCTCCTTTCCTGTAGTCTGAAACTATTGTTTTCGCCTCCAGGGCAGCAGAAAACAAGCTTGCTCCCTCCTCCCTATGACTTCCCCTCACATATTTATACATGGGTATCATGTCTCCTCTCAGCCTTCTCTTCTACAGGCTAAACATGGCCAGCTCTTTAAGCTGTTCCTCATAGGGCTTGTTCTCCAGACTCTTGATCACTTTAGTCACCCTTCTCTGGTCACATTCCGGCCTGTCAATATCTCTCTTCAATTGCAGTGCCCAGAATTGGACAAAGCATGATTCCAGGTGTGGTCTGACCAAGGCAGAATAGAGGGGCAGTATGACTTCCCTGGCTCTAGACACTATACTCCTATGCAGGCCAAAATCACATTTTTTTTTTGCTGCTGCTGCTGCTGCATCACATTGTAAGCTCATGTTTAACTTGTCCACAAGGACTCCAAGATCTTTTTCACACGTACTGCTGTCGAGCCAGGTGCCCCCCATTCTGTAGCTTTGCATTTCATTTTTTCTGCCTAAGTGAAGTATCTTGCACTTGTCCCTGTTGAAGTTTATTTTGTTAGTTTTGGCCCATCTCTCTAATTTGTGAAGATCATTTTGAATTCTGCTCCTGTCTTCTGGAGTATTAGCTATCCCTCTCAATTTGGTGTCAATTGCAAACTTGATTATTGTGCCTTCTAAGCCTTCATCTAAGTTATTAATAAAGATGTTGAACAGAATTGGGCCCAGGACGAAACCCTACGGCACTCCACTCATCACTTTTTTTCAGGATGAAGAAGATGCATTGGTGAGCACTCCCTGGATTTGTTCACTTAACCAATTACAGATCCATCTAACCATAGTTTGGCCTAGTCCACATTTGACTAGTTTGTTTGCCTTATCAAAGGCCTTACTGAAATCCAGATACGCTACATCCATGGCATTCCCTGCGTCTACCCGGCTTGTAACTCTTTTGAAAAAAGAAATCAGATTAGTCTGGCATGACTTGTTTTTGATAAATCCATGTTGACTATTAGAGATGACCACATTTGTTTCTGTTTGCAGACCGCCTCCTAATCTGGAGACCTATTTTATTATCTTAAAATGAAAATAAAGAGGTGAACTAAACCTAGTCAGATTAAAAATAAGGAAGATCAATTTCACAGGTTAAACTCACATTTTATTTAGGAAATAAATTTGCTTTGCAATGTAAGCTTTAACTTCATGAATATTCCCTCCCTAACCCACATGATGGAGTTATAAATAAATGGCTTTCTGACACTTGGGTCGCAGACAGCTCTGGGTTATCACTTGTCAGCTCACTTTAAGACATAGGTGCAAACATATCCCACAGAAAAGAAAAGTGCGTCAGTGAGATCATTGTGGGGGGTCATGGGGGACAAGGAAAAGTCAAAATTGTGGGTTAAAAAATATTTTTGTGAAACGTTTGTTATTGGCAATGTAACATTTTGGACAAAGTTTTGTGAAAGAGTATTTCAGGAATGTCATTAACTATATCTGTTGGGAAAACTATGTGCTAACCGTTGGCATCTTATTTTATTTTGAATTAAAACTTTGTAATACATCCTAAGACTGTTTGTATATGGTTATGTGAGATAGACAGAATTAGACTGAAGAAATCAGAAGAAATTTAGAACCTAATAAGGCAGCTATGAAGTAACTAGGCAAGAACCTTATTTTAATTTCTACCTACAGTTGTGAACGCTGTATAGTGAAGAAAACTGTTAGGAAGAAAATCAACTCACTTGAAATGTGGGGCTGGAGAGGAGTTCTATGAATACCGCTGACTGTTAAAAAGAAAAATAAATGGGTCCTAGAGTAAATCAAGCCTAAACTTTCCCTAGAAGCCCTAATGATTAAACTGGGACTGTTTTACTTTGGTTATATCATGAGAAGATGTGACTCATTAGAAAAGACATTGATGCTTGGTAAGACAGAAGGCCTTAGAAAAAGGGGAAGACTGCATTACAGATGGATAGAATCAATGAAGGAAGCCATGGACCTGAGTCTGAGCAGGGCTGTTGATGATAGGGTAACATGGAGGTCTGAGATTTAAAGGATAACTGTGCTTTGAAATTAACTTGATGGAAGTTAATAACAACACGGATAGATTTGGATAAAGTCATTGGACCCCAAAGATGTTGCTTAAAAAGCCACATTTTAATTTGGCATATGAATAAAGTGTTCCTCACTGGAGTGCCAGAGCAAAGATGCCTTCCACTGTTGGAACATAGAGAAGATCTAAATGGAAACACTGAGCTGGAAATAATAAAATGAATTTGAAGCAAGAGAAATGCAAAAGTCTACGTTTGGGCAACCAAAACCAAGAATATAGGAGTACAGGTATAGGATGGGGAAAACATGGCTCAGGAGGATTTTGCGAAAAGGACTGTGGGATAATTGTTGATTGAAAATTGAGCATGAGCCACCATATAATGCTGCAGCAAAGAAGGCAAATTATGCCTTAGTTTGTATAAATAGAAGCATAGTCCAAGTTAAGGGAAGGAATAGTCCTCCTATATTGTCCACTGGTCAGGCTTCATCTAGAGTCCTGTGTTTAGCTCTGGGCTCAAATTTTAAAGGGTGTAGACAAGGTGGAGTGAGTGCAGAGAAGGGTATTGGGATTATAAGAGGGAAGGAGATTAAAACATCTAAAGAGAGAGTAAAGGAGACAAGCATGTTTAGTTTGACGAAGAGAAGATTGACAGGTGACATGCTTGCACTCTTTACCTCAAAGACTGCCACAAACAAAAGGATTCAGGCTCATTCTCTGCTGCTTCAAAGAGTAGAACCAGGCTTAACAGAATGAATTGCCTTTGATGGATGTCTTCAAAAAGATGTTGGAGAGCTACCTGCTGGAGATGCTCTAGCTGGAAATCCTTTATTGATAATGGGTTGGACCTGGTGACTCTCTGGTCCCTTCGAACTCTGCTATGATTTGGTGAGATTATACTAAGCACAAAATGTGTAGCACATAGAAAATAAGCAAAGAAATAAACAAGAGAAACAAATCTATTTAGATTGCATGGCTAGTGGTTTATGTTTGCCTCCTAAGCAGGGTTTTCACAGATACACGTCTTTCATGCATAAGCACTAACAATGAAATGCTTTCTGTAATCCTAGCAAGCTAGACACACATGTAGAAGGCCTCTAAAGTCAAGGCAGTCACAGCAGCATAAAGTCAGTCAGTGAAAGAGCAATCAAAAATTGTATGTTTCACATCTGCTATATGGCCACAGCCTGTAAGGCACAAACTGTAGGAGATTTCCTTCTGTGACGGTTTCTGGGATTATTGTTATGAACACACATAACTCTAAACCTTTCATTCAGCCACAACATGACACAATCATTCTATGCTATAAAATGTAGGCTTCAGACTTCTTCATGTTGTGGCATAGTGCTCTTTTCCATTCAAACTCAACTTCAATATGTTTTTTTAAAGAGTTACAAATAAAGGAGAAGGTTAAGAGATTGGTCTTGGAATAAGCTTCTAGTTCTTGCTGAAATTGTCAGTAGAACGCTTTCCAAATATGCAGTGGAGAATGTAACACACAATATGCAGAATAGATATATACAATTACAGAATACATATTTGTGTGCAAACGCAATCCCATTATTTGGTAAATCTTTATTTATTTTCTGCTTTCCCCCAGGATTTGGACACCTTCTTGGATCCCTGGCCATTGACCTGTGGGGTCCTGCAAGGTTCCATTCTGTTCCCCATGCTGTTCAATATCTACTTAAAACCACTGGGTGAGATCATCCAGAGTATTGGGGTTCGGTGCCATCTGTAGCAGATGACACACAACTATACTACTCCTTTCCAATGAAATCCAAGGAAGCCCCCCAGACCCTGGACCAGTTCTTGGCAGCTGTGATGAACTGGATGAGAGCTAACAAATTAAAACCTAATCTAGACAAGACAGAGGCCCTCCTGGTCAGTTGTGAGGCCAATCGGGGTATAGGTTGGCTACCTTTGCTTGATGGGCTTAAATTACCCCCACCCCCAAGGATGTAGGTCTGGAGTCTGGGGATCCTCCTTGACTCAGCATTGACTTTTGAAGCTCTGGTGTTGTCAGTGGCCAGGAGGGCCTTTGCACAGTTAAAGCTTATGTGCTGGCTGTGACTGTACCTCAAAAAGCCTGATTTTGCCAAGGTGGTCCATGCCCTAGTTACATCTAGTCTGGATTACTGCAATGCACTCTACGTAGGGCTGGCTTTGATGACGTCTTGAAAACTGCAATTGGTGCAAAGATCGGCAGCTAGGCTACTAACTGGAGCTAGCTATAGGGAGCACACGATGCCCATCCTAAAAAAGCTCCATTGGCTCCTAATAAGTTTCCAGTCCCAATTCAAAGTGCAGGTTATTACCTACAAAGTCCTATACAATTTGGGTCCTGCCTATCTTCATGATTTTATCCCCTCATAAACTGGCAAGGGCTCTAAGATGGACCAGGGAGGCCCTCCTCTCAGTCCCACCATCATCTCAAGCACGGTTGGTGGGGATGAGAAAGAGGGCCTTCTCGGTGGTGGCTCGTTGGCTTTGGAACACCCTTCCCAGGGAGATTAGGGAAGCTCCCACACTGTCCATCCATAGGGACCTGTAGCCCTGGCTATTCAAACAAGCTTTTGAGAATGCCTAGTCCCTAGCTGATCTATTAATTTGTTATGCAACCTTGCAATTTATCTAATTCCTTTGTCCCATGGTTACAGCTCTGCACTTACTCCAATTCCCTTGCCCTATTGTTTACAGCCTGGCCATGTTTACATTAGCTATCTCTATGGACAGATGAGTGCTGTTTTATTCTCCATTTTATGTTGTTATTTACATGCTTATGTGTTTTATTCAATTATATTTATATTGTTTTATTTCATGTTCTGCTTTTTAGGCACCTTGTGTCTTACGTAACCTGCCTTGAGTCCGTTCGAGGAGATAGTGGCAGGATACAAGAATAAAGTTATTGTTGTTGTTGTTGTTGTTGTTGTTGTTGTTGTTGTTGTTATCATTATTATATAGATTTGTTTCTTGAAATACTTTGGGAAATAAATCTATACATAAATTAGAGCTTTTCCAACAACCAGTACTTTGAGACATAGAAATGCGCAGCACAGAATATTTATTTTCCCCACAGCAGTAAGTAACCCATGCAAATTTGCATGCCAGGTTGAAATAGTTAAACATGTACACACACACACACACCCTACAAACCAGAAATTTACTACATGCACTCTTTCCATTTATTATGTGGCAGGGACAGGTTTTGTGAATTTCTGCACCATGTTTGACATTAGCCACATGTGCTGACTATTTTAATACATCTTGGATTTCATCTATTTTTACCTTTCCTTTCTATTTTCTCTGTGTTTAAGCTTAAGCAGTTAAATAATTACATCATAAAGAACAGGAACTGGAAAAGTGGTAGGGAGCTGTTACTTTTATATATTTAATTGCTGCTGGTTTTACTTTCCACCTCTTAATTTTCATGTCTGTTGTTTTAATTACGATGTGGTATTCATATGCTCATGAGCCTGAAATGTAATGAGCAATAAGCACTAAGTCAACAACTGCAAGAGTTAATTGAATACCATTTTAGAGCGGTTCTATGTTTGAGGGCTCAAAGTATGTAGCTGTCAGATCACACAGGCACCCTGTCAGACTTTAATGCTCAGTGAAGCAAAGTCAGGGACTGATGGGACACGTGGAAAATAAAAAGACGAGACCAGCATACACAAAGCTTTAGAAAAGTTACTGTCATGCATTTCATCTCCTGGAATCCCAATAATTGTGTTGGATTCAGGTTGAGGATATTTTAATTCAAAAGGTACCCTTTCCGAGCTCTGCAAGCTGTGTGCTGTATAGTCTTTAAGGGCCACAGCATTCAGTTCAATTGTTTCAAAGAAAAACAAAACAAAAAGGTGCTAGTGTGGAACAGTGTTTTAGGGCCCTTCTAGCTGCAATCCTGTATAGCTCAGCAAAACATCATAGTTTGCATGTGGATCTATATTAGTACTGTGTGGTTTTACCACACAATATCTGAAGTTCCCATATTGCCTCATGCCTCATGAAGAATTGGCAGAAAAGCATCTGGCTATGTCCTCACAGCAAATAGCTAAATGATTACATCAAAGTTGAGATCTAACTTCATGTAATCATTTTATGTCTGACTACAGCAATGGTTCTCAACCTGTGGGTCCCCAGATATTTTGGCCTTCAACTCCCAGAAATCCTAACAGCTGGTAAATTGGCTGGGATTTCTGGGAGTTGTAGGCAAAAACATCTGGGGACCCAAGGGTTGAGAAACACTGGAGAGTCTTTCATCTGCTTTTAAAAAAATCATTGAGATCTTCTCCCTTCCGAACTCTCCACTATTTCTACATGAGTACTACTTTATTCTCTGTCCAATCAATGGTAGTTTTTCTGTTTTGGTCTTCTCATAATGGCAACAAACTAAATGATTCATTCTCATTTATTTATAGTCTTGTGGACCATGATTTTGATAAATCTGAACTTTCTAATCCATGGCATTCTCCATCATTCATGAGATTTGAGGGAAATAGTGAAAATTTGTTGTTGATTTTAGAAATTCCCTGTGCTTCTTGGCTGGGCAAGAGGACAGGCCTGAGGTTGAGATTCAACTACTGGCTGAGCATCTGGTGCCTGGCATGCCACACTACCTTGAAGACCAGATCAACATGCAAACTGGGTCTGAAAACAACAAGAACAGAGGTCTATAACTTTCAGGCCTGAAAAGATGTCTGATATAGAGTGTGCGGTCAAAAAGATCTGACATAAAGCATGCAGTACAGTACAAGACATTTTATTCTCTCTGATAGTCACTCTGAATGCCATACACTCCCCAGACTGATCAGAAGCTGGCATGGTTTCAATCCGGGCTCCTGTTGGCTGGGGAATCCTCTTGACATCAAAGATGGTCAGCGTTTCCTCCATGGCAGGAAAAATAAACAGTTGTCATTTGCTGGTTTGAATCCAGAGTCATTTGGATGTTTTGTTACGTATTTTTATGTTAGCGTGTAGTCCTTGTACAAATAAATCTGGTTCTTAGTAAATCTATGGTGTTTGCTTGATCTGAACAGCAGACACATAGAAGAAGTATCTTTCTTAAAATAGAAGGCTGTATCTTTCTTGTAATTCAGTGATACAAAAGCAGTCTGGACAATAACACAATTTCATCTTTCTACTCAAAACAAATTATTTGATGTACCTCCAATGAAACAGCAACAAGACACCAGTCTACAGCAATGTTGACCCACCAGAGTAATGTTGCATTTGCTGTCCCTATTTGATACAAATATTGACCAATCAATATTTCTTCATCCCTGCTCACTGAGATTACTACATGGTTGCATCAGAATCTGGATTGCTCTATGGCGGTTAGTTACATCAGTCACTGAGATTTGTCTAGTCGTGCTGATTTCACAATTAATCATTCATATACTTAACTTATATAGAAATCTCAACAAGTTTCACTCTGGAAAAGGAGTGGACAGATAAAATGTGCTTAGGCAATATGTAAAACAGTTCATGAAAAGATTATTTGCCAAGTCTGGTTTGCAGAAAAGGTAAGCCTCAGAGAACACAATGGGCTGTTATGTAAATATGAAGAGTTCACTGCAAAAGATACAGATTTTATCTATACGCTGCTGATGTCTGGCAGCAGCTCATTTCTGGATTCCCTCAGGAGATTGGAAAATTTACTTGATAGAATTAACTTCCCAAGCTGGTATTGTCTCTTATTGATTTACCCACCTCATAATAGGTGGGGAGCTGCAAAAGCCCCACAGGAATATACACATAAGCATGTTATATTATTAAGTATTTCCCCAAAACGTAAGTGCTGGAATACATAAATGCAGATATGATTCCCTCCTCCAGGGCATCTTACTTAGCTTTCATATACAAAATCTATGTGGAAGTCCCAAAGAGTTATGTCCATCTAGGTTTTATAAATGATTTTTTAAAAGAAGGCAAATGTATAGTTTTGAGACAGTGAGTGAAATTCCTTTTGTTACGGGATCTTTATCAATAAGAGTTTTTGTCTGGAATTTATTAGCAAGCAATTTAGAGCAGCATTGGATAATGAGATCCAAGCTGTGGGTTAAGCCTGGTGAGAAAAAGAAGCCAATAATTTCCAGAATATAACCACCAAAAAAAAACCACCGAGGAATTTTATTTAATTTCAGCCAAAAGTGATGCCAGTCTGTGATAGTTTGCCAAAAAATAGACTGAGATACATAACATAGCAAAGCATGCACTTTTATACAGCTAAGAAGGGAGTCCCTTTTGTTTGTGAGTCATTGACTGTGATGGGAAACAATTAGAAGAGTCATTAATTCTTTGGCCCAGGTGTGGCTCAGATGGAAAAAGTCAAATAACTTTTTTGACATGGTTTCCAGTAATAAATTTGTTACCTTCTGCTATGAAATATAGCAGAATATATATATATATATATATATATATATATATATATATATATATATATAATAGGCCATAAAGCCTTGATTAAATGTACAGATTATCTAACATGGGAAGGGTCGTTGTTGTTGTTGTTGTTGTTGTTGTTGTTGTTGTTGTTGTTGTTGCTGCTGCTGCTGTTGTTGTTGTTGTTAGTGCCTTTGAAAATTGACCAAGACGTAACCCTTATTATCTAGCCTGATATCCTTGTCCTTAGCTAAACTATAAGTTACTATCTTTTATTGGGGGGGGGGGTCAGTTTCAACTTCAGATTAGTAGACATGCATTTTCTCTTCTGTTCCCCCAAGGTGTTTTATTTGTGATAGGTTAGCTAATCCCTCTTGGTATGTGTTTCCTAGCCAGACTACTGGAGATGAAGTCAAATGCGAGGAGGAGGGATGCTATTATTTTGATATTGCAAAACATAAAATGTAAAAAAATTAATAAATTCATATATGATTTCAGAATTCATGTGGAATATCTTTTGGGAGGGGGGGGGGTCAATTTTTCAACAACAGGCCTTTCCAATTAAATCAGGAGCTCTCAATAGTTGCTGAGACAGGACATAATAGAACTTTGTGTGGCTGGCTGTCTGACACTCAGTGACCAGAGAAATGACAGTTGAAAAAAATGGGAAGAACTCTTACCAGCTGATGAGACAGGAGATGATGGAATATATATGTATATATAGCCATAAGGGAAATGTACTTGTTTCTGTAAACATGGTCGTCTAATTGAGGAGTGAACAGTTTGCCTGAAAGCAGTGTATTTTGGAAACCTGTCCAAGCAAACATTAAGAAATGAATCTGTGATAAACACCATGCCTCGCTTCTGAGCCAATAAGACTTCTAAGCCCCAAAAGAGGCATTTTAACTCACAATCATCATAATAATCCTCACAGTTGACTGTTCTTCTCACATACTTCATTCAAAAAAAAGTATGTAAAGCTGTTATTTCTTGGTGTGCTCAAAGACCTTTGCTTTGTCAGAAATGTTATCTTTTCTTTCTAATGGTGCAAGTCAAACCAATTTGATAGAAGTGCAGGATAGAGAGACAGTAAAGAAAGAAGAGCTCTTTTGAACAATATTACAGAAACTGTTTATTTTTCCCCTCAGCATGCCTGCAGGATATGAGGTCACTCTTAATAGTTGGATGGTTTACAAAGTTGAACAGGAAACAGAAATAAAGCTAACCTGATGGCCAAGTTATATTTTCAAGGATTTCAGGTAGTAGAAGAACTGTGTGGTACCCATCAAGAGAGATAAGCATGAAAGCATAGCCAAGCCCACACTATTTTGGGTCAATTATTTATGTTTCTATCTCACCTTTCCTTCAATGGCCTTAAGGCAGCACACACCTGTGTATATATACCACACTGAACGTTGTTCCATTTTAACTTGCAATTTTCTGATATACATGTCTGTAAAGTACTGTAATCCCTATAAACCTGGTTGACCAAACCTGAAAATAATAAATCCTTTGCCAAAATACAGTTCCTTGAATTCCTTAGGATAAAGTTAAAGTGACATCAGAATACCGTGACATATGGTGTACTTATAGTATAAATCAGTCTTGAACTGGACATCCTATCACAAAGAGTCTGGCTTCCAATTTAAGCGTGAATGGTTTAAGGATCAAACCTAAAATGAAGGTTGAGAAGTCAAAAAGATGCCAACAGCATCTCCAATACAACTACTTTTTAATAATTAATGCAACAAGGACAGATTTAACCAACATTTCAGAGATTAATAATGGGACATGTGGCCATGCAATATTGGTCAAGATGGTCAAGATAGCAAAAATAAAGAGGAAGAACACATAATAATTTTAATAATAATAATTTTATTCTTATACCCCGCCCCATCTCCCTGAAGGGGCTCGGGGCGGCTTACATGGGGCCAAGCCCGGTCATCAACAATATAAAAACAAGCAGTAAACAAATCAAACAACAATAAAACAAGTTATGAAAACACATACAATACATAATGATAAAATCATGGATAAGATCTGTAGGAAACTGGGCCAAAGTGTTAGTTATGTCAATATCATCAGGGAGGAGTGGTTATCCAAAGTGTCATAGCCACCAAAAGTGCTAGGAGAAGCGTACATACAGGACTATTAGTGGAAGGCGACAGGTCAATCTTACTAGATCAGTTGTCAAAGGCCTCCTGGAAGAACCATGTTTTCAGGTTCTTCCGAAAGGAGAGAAGGGGGTAATCTAGGAGAAGCAATTACATTTTGCTTTTGCTTGACCATTTTAGAAAGAGCAAGATCATACTCAATAGTGATGTACGTGGTATTTGTTTAATCTGTTTCATTTGTCAATTCGAATGCATGAAACAAAAGATGCCATTTTTGGACGAATTGGGTCGCATAACAATAAGCAGGTACTGACAGAGGGCTGCTTTCCCATTACAACTGATGTGTACCATGGGTGTTAATAATAATATGAATATTAATAACAATAGTTACTCTGGGACCCTAAGCTGGGTCTGATAGAGGTCTGCTTTCCCATGACAGCTGATGTGTACCAATGGGTATTAACACTAATATGAATATTAATAACAATAGGTACTCTGGTACCCTAAGCTGAGTCTGAGAGAGGTCTGCTTCCCCATGACAGCTGATGTGTGCCCATGGGTGTTAAAATAATAATAATAATAATAATAATAATAATAATAATAATTATTATTATTATTATTATTATTATTACAATAGTTAATCTGGGACCTTAAGCTGAGTCTGCTTCCCCATGATAGCTGATGTATACCAATGGGTGTTAATAATAATATTAATATTAATAACTGTAGTTACTCTGCGACCGTAAGCTGAGTCTGAGAGAGGTCTGCTTCTCCATGATAACTGATGTGTGCCAATGGGTGTTAATAATAATATTATTAATAATAACAATAGTACTCTGGGGAAGACCCAAAAGTTTTAAAAGTTGATGGGCTAAAAGGAGTCAAAATGCCTTCTGTGTGTGGCGATTTTCACCCCTCCAGCCAAAAACCTAGCCGGGGGGGGGGGGGGGGAGCCTTGAAAGCCTCCCATTGCCGCCAATGGTCCAAAAATGTTGTTTGTTTCATAGGCGAGACGAAAATTCTATTTTTATAGGCGCCCCATTTTTGGAAACGGGGACAAATACAAAACTGATATAAAACGAATGAAACTAAACAAAATGAACAGTGATTCCATACAAATGCACATCACTAGCTACTCACCCTCTTCTCATCTCCTTGCTAATTGGAAGTGCACTACCTAATGCATTTTTAACTCAGTTTGCAGCAATTGAAGTTTACTAAGAACAAAGGTAAGAGGAGAAAAAGACAGGGACATTTTTAAAACTGCTGAAAAAGTGGGACTGTCTCTACCACATTCGGGCACTTGAAGGATATCACATTCTAAAAGGTGCACATTTACTAAAATGCACAAAAATCAGTCTCAGAAATGTCTGCTCTAAATCTTGCTATACTGTTATTTCTTTGATAATTTAATAGCATGTTTTCTTGTTTACTGCATGTTCACATTTGTCATAAACCCTGTCAAACTTCTAAACTGAGTTAAGGGGGGTTATCCCATTCATTGATTTGGAGGTAATGTCTCATTTTGATAACACAGGGATATTCTTTTCTTTAAAATGAAAGAGAAAAGAGGCATCCAAAACTTAGTCCAATTTTTGGCCCTGAAGGCTATTTAGATGTGATGGCACTTTTCAAACTGTAGATAACTGATGGTTCACAAAGGACCTTTTGATGGCATATGCATTCCTCTTTCGATAGAAATCTTTCTAAACCTTTAGTGATACTGCCTACATATGAAAAAGAATCCTGAAAGCCAGAGATAGAGCTTTCTTCCTGTCCCTATAAACTGTCAGATTTTATCTAAGATACAGTTGTACACTATAAGAACTTTGCTATTTCATAATAAAGGAAAATCTCTTACACTGAAGGACATAATGCAATAGAATCCCAAACTAAACAAGGTATAGGAAGGCCAGATCATGGGAAAGTTTCTTGTATTTGCCTAGGTATGAAATAAATTTCTTGGTGTGTATATAGATATTTTAACTGCATACTTTTCTTGGCAAAGTGGATCAGCTCTTATCAGTGTTACTCAACATTAAAAAATGTTCTTTTTTCAAATATTTTCAAATATTCCTTCCATGCCTATGAGCAGTTCTACAAAACCAAGCAAACCAAAGCAGAATGTGAATTGAAGTGAGCCTGTTTGCTGCAGAGTGCCTGCAGAGTCACCCCAGATTTCAGTTGGAGGCCAGAACAGTGGTCATAAGGACCCATCAATTGCACATTCATCTGAATCTAAGAATATTTTTTCTTACCTCATCCAGCACAATGTGCTGATGGGTAGCAGCATGTGGAGCACTAATGGGAATCAGAATGTCCAATACGGATCAGTGCTAGAGCAGGTAAGGCACAGAAACAAAGAGAAAGCAAGCATTCCATGGGAACACTGTTATGTCGTCAGGGAGAGAGGTGGTTGTTTACCTTTCAGCAAAATGTGTTTCCATTTTTCCTCCTGAATGCTTCAGTGCTAGCTCTAGCCTAATAAATTTTCCACATATTTCAGTCTCAAATTCAATTCTGTATTGGTTATACTCTGCTCAGCTGCAGCAAATTTTATGGCTTATTTCAGAATTTTTGGTGAGTTTTATCATGCTATTTCTGGCTGGATGCATGTTGCAGCACACATTGTGCATATATGTTTCGTAGACACCCTGACCTCAAAACAGTGTTTGAGAATGCCTTTGTCAAATCTCCCACCATTGAAATAGTTTCACAGTTACAGCACATTTAGGTAAAATATATCCCTCTTTATCTTGAAAAGAGCTGGCGCAGATCTGCACTTAATGGCCCATTCCGAGAGAGCCAGAACACAGACTGCCATTTTCCAATAATTGAGCCTATCCACAGGGTCAGCTTGGAAGTATTCACCATCTGAGGAGTTGCTGTCAGTGGCATGGTGGCAACAGTGCCTTCTGTGGGTCTTTCTCTTTTTCTTGCAAGCAGCATTTCAGAGAACACTTTGCACTTTTGATGTCGCCAATGCCTCCTCATTGCTGGTGCTGGGCCTTGCCCTGCTTGTGCTGCACCCGCTGTTGCATTGGTTCTTGGGGTGTTGTGGCTGGTCAAAGTGTGCTTTGAGGACCTTTGGGTTAGTTAATTTTGTGTGGTTTTTATTCCTGGTATGCTTGTCTTCATTAAGAGAGGGGGGGGGGCAAAAGAGGAAGGGAGGCTGGAATGAATACAGTGTAAAGAAAATGATGCTCCTGTCTCTTCACTTTATACTTTGCACTTCCTTGCCACAACTTTGTGCTTCTGTCATTTCAAAGTTTATCTTTCTTTTTTATTGTTCCTTGTGATTGTGCAGGTTTTGCCTTGCTGTTATACTGGCCAACACACATTTTATTGCCTCAAATGTGCTTCCTTGCCACAACTTGGTGCACCTACCGTTTTAAAGTTGATCTTTTTAATTGTTCCATGTGAATGTGCATTTATACATTATTTGTTGTTTGTAAAGTGCATTTTCGTTTTTAAAATCCCATAACAAAAATGTGTGTGTGTGTGTGTGTGTGGGTGGGTGGGGTGGGGTGGGGTGGGTGGGTTGATTGGCCGGAATGGATTAATAGCATTACAATCCATTTCAATGAGAAATTCCCCTTGAGATAAGGGTATTTTGAGTTAAGAACTCTTAAATCAAGGTATGACAGCATTTGGTCCCCAGGTCAAAGGTATATAAAATAGCCCAACATAGTGGGGAAATATCACAAAAATACTAGGCATCCAACTGGTTTAGGGAAGAACCCAAAGATTGTTTAGCTTTTTTTTTTTGTTCAAATATTTCATGTGTATTCTCATTGCTACCTTCTATAGTTTCACATTAAGAAATTCTACACTGTGATGTACAATTTACAATCTTGTGAAATAAGCTTCCAGGTCCTAATAAAGTGTTCATTAATTCTTTTGCACCAAGTTTGGGGCCTGCTATCTGAAGATAAGCAATGAAATATGCACATGATAATTACTGAAATATCAGAAGAAACCAATGGATCCTGACTAGTGCTAGCTCAGTCCATGGACACCACTTTGAGTACCACTGTTCTAGCAGATACACATTTTTGAATTCCAGTGCTTATCATGGCTTCCTTATTGCCTAACTGTTCATCATCTGTGTTCATAATGCAACTTTAAATTTCTGTATCCCGTTTCTAATCCGCACATCCATATTTGGTATATAGATGTTCTTGAACCAGACATCCAGGTATTTGAAATGAAGATTTTAATCTTTGAAAAGCTCATGCGAAAATAATTCTGCTAGCATTAAACATGCCACATGTCTCTTTCTTGATTTGCCAGGCAATTTGTTTTTGTTGTGTATCTTCAAATCATTTCTGACTTATTGAGACCCCAAGGTTGTGGGATTCATGAGCTTGATTTGTTTAGAGGCAGGATTACCTTCAAGTAAACCCTGACTTATGATGATTTTCTTCTATAGTTTTCTCGGCAAAAAAAATTATCCTGAGAAGATATACCATTGTCTCATTCTGAGATTCTGACTTGCCAAAGGTCACCCAGTGTGTTTCCATGACTGAATAGGGATTATGGTCTCCACAATCTTACTCCTCTATGCTGCTCTTGATCTTTTGTCCATGACCTAATTTAGTTGTGCAGTGGAACAAAGCAAGTTTCTTGTTCATGCTGTCTATTTTTAACCCGAAGTTATCTTAGATTTCCTAAACCATAAGAGTTGAAAAGGATGCGTCAATTACGAATGTACAATACTCTTCACTCTGAAGGACATGATGGGCATGTGGAGCTCAGGACAAGAATTGCAAGAAGAGCACTCAAAGTAGCATGGAGGAGTGTTTGAAGCACAATGGTCTTCATTTGGGCTGATGGGGTCTTGTTTTGAATGGCTTGTGCTTGTCCAGGAATAGGCTATTAACTTGCTTCTGATTCTATTTTGTCCATTGAACCCACCTGCACAAGTAATAAAATGTTTGCAAACCTTTGTTTTTTAAAGGTAATTTTGTGTTGCGATTTTTTTCTGCATTTTTTTTTTCAGATTTGATGCATAAGTGAAAAACCTTTTTCAGTTTCTATTTTGGAGTGCTGCTTTTTAAAAAAGCTTGCATTGATCCCAGCAGAAAGAGCAGGGACAAGAGGGAATGCATAGAAACATGATGCAGAAAATCCAATATAGAATAAGTTTCAATCAGAACACAGATGTAAAAATCTGCTCCTAACATCCTTATGATGCTATTTCTCCTTTGTTTCCCTGGTTTTTTTTTGTTGAGTTGTTGAAGCCACTGAGAAATACAGAACCTTTATTTCAATTTAATTTGTGAACCCCCCATTCAAATAAATGGGCTGGGCTGTGGTGCAGGCTGGTGAGCAGCCAGCTGCCAGCTGCAACAAATCACTCTGACTAAGAGGTCATGAGTTCGAGGCCAGCTGAGAGCCTGTGTTTGTCTTAGTCTCTGTTCTATGTTTAGGCATTGAATGTTTGCCTTATATGTGTAATGTGATCTGCCCTGAATCCCCTTCGGGGTGAGAAGGGCGGAATATAAATACTGTAAATAAATAAATAAATAAATAAATATTACTTTCAAACTATAGAAAATGAAAAACATATTTGATACAAAACAAAATTGTAATTTTTGTTATGTTATGGGCTTCTTAGATCAGATTAAATTAACTGTCCTCACTCTTAGGGCTTGTCCACATTAAATTAAAAAAACCAGCTCACTGCAAATTGACTGCTGGCAGTCTGCATGACACATAGTAGCTTCCAGTGCCTGTCCTGGGTTTTTAAGCTATATGACTTTGCCCCATTAGAAGCAAAGTCAGGGGATACTCTGACTTTAACTGGTACAGTGGTCAGAATGTTTTAATGGTAGTATTTGTGTAAGTATTGTTTATTTTATTTTATTTTACTTATGGATGACACCTCTTGTGTTATACTTAACATGGTTTGTTTTAGTTTTCAATGTATTTAGCTTTGTTATTGTTTGTGTACTTAATTTTAAAACTGTTTATATATTTATTATTATTTACTTTGTTCATACTGTTATATTGTTCTAAACCACTCCGAGTCCTCTTGGGGAAAGGGCGCAGAATATAAAGATGATGATGATGACGATGATGATGATTATTATTATTATTATCCTTACTCCAAAGATTGCTTTAAACTCTGGAGAGTCCCAGGGCATCAGGGTTTAAAGTAGAATGGTCTTCATAGACCATTGGGGCCGGGCTGTGGCGCAGCTGTCTAGTAACCAGCTGCTATAAATCACTACTGACCAAGAGGTCATGAGTTCGAAGCCCGGGTCGGGTTAAGCCTCCGACCATTAATAGCCTCGGCTTGCTGTTGACCTATGCAGCCCTGAAAGACAGCTGCACCTGTCAATTAGGGAAATTTAGGGACGCTTTATGCGGGAGGCTAATTTACAACACCATAAAACTGCCAGCAAAACACGAGGAAAGGAATGCGGAAGTACAGCCACTACTGGACGGTGAAGCAACAGCTCCCCCTGTGGCCGGAATCGTGAAGCTGGAAAAATGTTAAAAAATGCCTCTGAGTCTGTCTAATGTATGTTGTTTGTCTGTTGGCATTGAATGTTTGCCATATATGTGTTCATTGTAATCCGCCCTGAGTCCCCTTCAGGGTGAGAAGGGCGGAATATAAATACTGTAAATAAATAAAATAAATAAAAATTAAGTCTTGTTCTGAATTATTGGATCGGTTCCAATTTGACATGATCCACTATTCAGCAAGACTAGGGACCTTTTTACACAGGCTTGATTTCAGCAGGGTCTGGGGTTTTTTTCCAGTTCAGTCATGTAGCCTGATGGCTCCCATCACACTCTGGAAAAATACTTCCAGGGCGGCTCCGTGGCCAAACTGGAAAAAAAAATGTCACTGCTGAAAAATTGCTGGTTGCAGACAACAGGAAGCTCCCCATCTTTCCCTCGTGAAATATGGATTGAGATGGCTTAAACAGGCTTCCCCCATGTGATGAAGTTGGGGGGAAACTAAGGCAGTGCAGGGTATGAGGCAACAAGTCTCCATGTCCACTGGGGGGGGGCACTGAGACACAATACTGGCCTGTTCCGGCAATGCATGTGACAAGGTCCACTGTCACCATTACTTTTTCCTTGTACCCATCAGTGCAAGGAAAGGAGAAGCATCATGCTTGTGTTGCTGCTACGGCTGCTCCTAACCAGCTGCCTGACTGCAGTGGTTACTCCTGAAGTTAATACCAGTGTCTGGGTAACTAGCAAGAAGGAGGGCAGATCAGTATATTCATGGTTACTCCAATTTCAAAGAAATCTTGTAATACCTTTGAGACCACTCACCTTGGGTTGAACAGAGACAATGGTTTTCTTTTTTTAATGAACAATTACCTCTTTTATTCTGTCATATTTGTTTTGCGCTTTACAACTGAAATTCTGGAAACTCAAACACCACACCTCTGCCTGTGAGCTTCTTGTAGACACCAGAAAATGTTTCTACCTTGTCTTCAATATTGTCCTGTTGTGCTTTGTCTAAGTAAACCGTTATGAGTCAGCTGCCACCCAGTTTAAACTTATTGCTGTTCATGATGCCATTCTTGAAGACCTGGTTTTCTCCAGTGAAATTGTGGGCAAAAGAATCTGCGTTGATCTACTCACATTGGCATGTTTTCAAACTGCTAGGTTGGCAGAAGCTGGAGCTAACAGCAGGTGCTCACTCCGCTCCTGGGATTTGAACCTGGGACCTTTCAGTCTGCAAGTTCAGCTGCTCAGTGCTTTAACACACTTTGCCACCGGGGCTCCATTAGACATATAATAATGCCAGTTAATACTCCAGCTTCATGAGGCCTCTCTTGGCCAATTTATCACATATTCTTTCTGGTTTCCAGCTAGCATTATGCTATGTTCCAGGAATTATCATCTGTATGGTTATCTACTCAGCTTGGCCCTAGGCAATATTTTTCCTCCTGCATTATCCACCAATGAACATCATTATAACCAAATGTATCACCTTACAACCATGCCCACAAGTTTTGTGATTCTATGGCTATCCACACATATCATCTGCTCACTCATAGCAATAAAGATCTGTCCTAAAGCACTTCACTCAAAGCAACTGATGAAGTAAGTTGAAAGCTCATGTTATCAACATCTTACTCTCAGTCCCAAAGGTGCTGCAAGATCCCTTTGCATTCTGATCCAGACTAACACAGCTATGTCTTCGATTTCTGCTATTGGGGGCACTATTAAGGATTATTGGAGAAAAGAGTGAAAAAAAATTGGCCAAGATCTTAATCTTTTTATATAATAATTAAACTATATGTGAAATCAAGTGTATGGTTCTGGTAATTCTGTTGCAAAGAGAACATTGTAGAATTGGAAAAGGGAAAAACAAAAATTAGGGTTGAAGATTAAAATATTTGAGGTTTTTTAACTGCTATATTTCTTTGATTTGAAGACACCACAGATTGTAAGATGCATATTAATTTCAGCACCACCAACAGAAGAAAAGTTTTACTTATATTTGTAAAAATCACTAGTGACTTTATATGGGGCAGAAAGTGCACTTTGGAATTGAAAAAATACAGTATAAAGAAGAGATAACTGAAGAGAAGTAAAAGTATGTTCAGAAGAAACCTAAGATTAGTTTTCTCTTTTTGATCACATTACAACCCAGGGTCACATAATGAAATAATAGAGTCATAAGAGATGGGATGGTTCATCCTACACAATCTGAATCAAATTTTAGAACTCACTGCCATAAAGTATAGTGATGACATGTGTCATAGATGGTTTTAAAAAAAGATTAGACTACTGAAGGACAAATCTTTTATACTCTTTATCATGGACTATTAGCCATGACAGCTAAACAGTTTCCTTGTTCCAAAGCAATATATGTCTGAATATTAATTTGGAGAGAGAGTGGCAGGAAAGAGTGGTTACATTCATACCCTCCTACTGAGCTTCCTTGAACAATTTGACTGATTATATTTGAAAAAAGAATGTTGAATGGCTCGGCTTGCATCAATATGTGGATGCAGTGATATTCTCATTCTTTCATTCTTCATTAATGATAATGAAAAGTAATATCAATGGAAGGGGGTGAAGGAGAGAAATTATTGGGTATTCCATCCTCAAAAAAATTAATAAAATGCCCCCATTTCTCTTTTCATAAATAACGTATTTACTCAAATGTAATGCACATGTTTTTTGGCTTAATTCCTTAGCCAAAACTGAGAAGTGTGTTAGATTTGATGGCGCATTTGATGGCACTTCTCCCCCATTTCAAAAACCCCATTCTCCTTATGCTCCCATCCAGGAGGCTAAGAAGAAAGGACTCTCTCCACAAGCTCTGTTCTCCTTATGCTCCCATCTGGAAAGCTAAGCTGATGTGGACAAGATTCTTGGAGCGGTGAGGGCGACTACCTGTGCCCTTGATCCCTGCCCATCTTGGCTTTTAAAACAGGCCAGTGGTGGGTTAGTTGATTGGTTTGTGGCAATAATTAATGCCTCCTTGGGGCAGGGCAAATTTCCATCCAGCCTAAAAAAAGCCGTGGTAAAGCCTATTTTGAAGAAGGCCTCATTGGATCCGATCAATCCTTGTAACTACAGGCCAATCTCTAACCTACCATTCTTGGGCAAGGTCTTGGAGCGAATGGTTGCCTCTCAGCTCCAGGGATTCTTGGAAGATACGGATTTTCTGGACCAATCGCAGTCTGGCTTCAGGCCTGGGTTCAGTACCGAGACGGCTTTGGTCACCTTGGTGGATGACCTCCGCAGGGAGCTGGACAGGGGGAGTGTGACCCTGCTGGTTCTCTTGGACATCTCAGCGGCTTTCGATACCATCGACCATGGTATCCTTCTGGGGCGGCTCTCTGGGATGGGCCTTGGGGGTACTGCACTCCAGTGGCTCCAGTCCTTCCTGGAGGGCCGTTCCCAGTTGGTGAAGCTGGGGGACACCTGCTCGGACCCCTGGCCATTGACCTGTGGGGTCCCGCAAGGTTCTATTTTGTCCCCCATGCTTTTCAACATCTACATGAAACCACTGGGAGAGGTCATCCGGAGTTTTGGAGTTCGGTGCCATCTCTACGCGGATGACACCCAACTCTACTACTCTTTTCCACCTAAATCCAAGGAAGCCCCTCGGATTCTGGACCAGTGTCTGGCCGCTGTGTTGGCCTGGATGAGGGTGAACAAACTGAGACTTAATCCCAACAAGACAGAGGTCCTCCAGGTCAGTCGTATGTCTGATCGGGGTATTGGGTGGCAACCTGTGCTTGACGGGGTCGCACTCCCCCTGAAGGCGCAGGTCTGCAGCTTGGAGGTCCTCCTGGATTCGGGGCTGACGCTTGAGGCTCAGGTGTCAGCCGTGGCTGGGAGGGCCTTTGCACAATTAAAACTTGTGCGCCACCTGGGACCATACCTCGAGAAGTCTGATCTGACCATGGTGGTCCATGCCTTAGTTACCTCTAGACTGGACTATTGCAATGCGCTCTATGTGGGGCTGCCTTTGAAGACGGCCCGGAAATTACAACTAGTACAACGTTTGGCAGCCAGGCTTTTAACTGGAGTGAATTACAGGGCGTGTTCAACGCCTCTGTTTAAGGAGCTCCACTGGCTGCCATTTATTTTCCGGGCCCAATTCAAGGTGCAGGTTATCACCTACAAAGCCCTAAACGGTTTGGGACCCACCTACCTTAGAGACCGCATCTCCCTCTATGAACCCACACATTCTCTTCGCTCGTCGGGGGAGGCCCTTCTCTCGCTCCCACCACCCTCACAGTCACGGTTGGTGGGGACGAGAGAGAGGGCCTTCTACCTAGAGAGATCAGGCAGGCCCCTACCCTCCTCTCCTTCCGGAAGAGCTTAAAAACCTGGCTCTTCCAAAAGGCCTTCAATGTTTAATTGTTGCTGGATTGATCTATCTGTCCATTCCATAATAGTTCCATTGTTGTTGTCTTGTCATTTTATACCGCACTTTATTGTCCATTCTACTATGAAATTTCCTTTCCCCATTTCGTAATACTCTGCACTTTGCCTGGGATCTACAACTTAGTCTCCTGTTTTTAATACTGTATCCTGCTTGTTGATTTTAATGATTGTTTTTATTGATGTTGATGTTTTTTACTGGGATAATTGTTTTATTGCTTTGTTACTGTTATTTGTTTGTTTTATCGGGCAAGGCCCCATGTAAGCCGCCCCGAGTCCCTTTGGGGAGATGGGGTGGGGTATAAAAATAAAGTTATTATTATTATTATTATTATTATTATTATTATTATTATTATTAGGAGTAAAGATCCCCTCCTTCCCAAGCTTTATTCTCCTTATTCTGGGAGGCTAAGGAGAAGGATCTCCCTTCCCCTCCTCTTCCTAAGCCCAATTCTCCTTATCCTCCAGCAAACTAGCCATCCTTCCTGGGAAGAAGGATGCTGCTTCTTTTTGCTTCTCTGGCAAATCCATTTATTGGTAGTGTGCACCTCAAAATTGGGGTGTACATTACAATCTATGGTGCACTAGATTCAAGTAAATATGGGTATGACAGAAAAAATTGCGATATTGTATTAAATTCTACTTAATCCTTGCCCATTTGTGTGAGATGTTTTAGACACCTAAAGTCATGTTTTGTTCACTCAGAAATAGACCTACAAGATTGTAATCTTACAACATTGTCATTTGAAAAGACACTACACATATATCCACACTAAATAAATATAGACCCTTCATTCTATTTTAGTTGCTATTGTTTCCCATCCCAGGATTTGCAGTTTTAAGAAGGGAACAACAGAATCCTCCAGTAATTAATTTTAAGGACTTCTTTAAACTGCCTTCCAGAACTTCATTGGATGGAATCACAGCAGTTAGAATGTAATTTCAATCTGCTTTGATTGGGCAGAATACATACAGCCAAATGTTTCTTTTAGTTACTTGCCATATACACTGTTTATTTGATCATTTGTTTTGCAGACAAAAAAGGATAAGGAGAAATGTGTTCAAGTCGATGAACTATTTTCTTTCTTTCGGATTGTTGTGGTTGATGATGTTTTGCCATTAGGATACTTTTTTTGCCTCAGTTCACACAATGTACTACTGCACAAAATATCTTACATTGGTTTTCAGCAAGACAAAAACCCAGCAGGATATATTCTGGTTAGTCCTAATTTGAGTGGAGAACATTAGAACATTAGAACTGCAGGAAATATAAGTCACAAACAGTTTAACTGTAACCTTCATGCTAACTTGATAAAGTTGAGATCCCATGGAGTCAGAAAATAACACATATCTTATTTAGTGAAAGTTTCCATTTTGATCTATCTGAAATTGGTGGGATATATAACACTGACATGTATTGGGAGAGGCACTCCTTCAAGTATCAAAACCACTGCACATAGGGCTTTAATATCACTGCCAGCATCTTGAATTCAGATTGACTCTATAAGAGCTTGAAGAGACTGTTACCAAGTCTAGTTCAAAATTCCTTCCTTCCTTCCTTGCTTCCTGCCTTCCAGAAGCAGTGGTCTATAACTGTGGCCTCATATACACTCTAATATTTTCAGAATGTGGTTAAATTAAGTAAAAAATAGATCCGGTAAATTGTTGTCACTGAAAGCATCAGGACTCAGAAGTACTTAGTTTTGGGTGATTTTGATCATTTATTTTTCATGTTCATTCTCTGACTTCTGTTCAGATTAAAGTAATAACTGAGCTATTTTTGCATAGAACAAATTCTTTCGCCATTCTTTAATCTTAGACCCTGCGTATAATCCAAATATTCCATAAACTCTCTTTATATTTTTGTGTTTGAAAAGGATGAATGCAATCAGATTATAAGGGCAAAGAGACTTGATCTCATAACAAGCTTTCCCAACACAACATCAACATACTCAATAAATGTATGCATATTTTAGCTACTTCTAACCTCCAAAGGCTGCAGCTAAATCTTTGTGGGCAGGATTAGTGTTCAAAACTAAAATGAAGAAATAAAGGGAGAAGCCTTGACTTATGAATAAGGTCAATGTTGCTGAAGTTATATTATGAGCTTATTGTACATCTTTGCTTCCATAGTTAGATAAGAATTGCCATAACATTGGTACATCTCTAATGATTTCTAGATTGTTGTGTGTTTTCCGGGCTGTATGGCCATGTTCCAGAAGTATTCTCTTCTGACATTTCGCCGACATCTATGGCAGGCATCCTCAGAGGTTGTGAGGAATATGGGAAAACTAAGAAAGGAAGGTTTATTTATCTGTAGAAGGTCCAGGGTGGGAGAAGAACTCTCGTCAGTAGGAGGCCTCTCAGCCCAATAGTAGCAAAGTTTTACATGGAAGACTTTGAAAAACAAGCCCTAGAAACAGCACCAAAAAAGTCAATTATATGGTTCTGATATGGTGATGACACCTTCACCATTTGGAGCCATGGGGAAGAAGAACTCAGCAAGTTCCTGGACCACCTCAACAGCATCCACCCAAACATCCAATTCACCATGGAAAAAGAAAAGAAAGGAAAACTGCCATTTCTAGACATTCTAGTTATACATGAACCCAATCAACAATTAAGCCACACAGTGTACAGAAAACCTACACACATGGATAGAAACCTTCATAAAAACTCCAGCCATCACCCAGGTTAAAAAAGAAGCACAATCAAAGCCCTGACAGCCCGTGCACAAAGAATCTGTGAACCTCACCTCTTCCAAGGTGAACTAAACCACCTAAACTAGGCTCTACAGGCCAATGGATACTCCACCACAGACATCAGAACAGCTGTAAAGCCAATAACAAGCCATGAGGGTAAAGACAAAGATCCACCCAGAGGAAAAGTTTTCTTACCATACATCAAGGGAACCACTGACTGCACAGGCAAGCTGATGAAGAAACACAACCTACAAACTACCTACAGACCTACGAAGAAAATCCAACAAATGCTATGTTCAGCCAAGGACAAGAGGGATCCTCTCACCTCTGCAAAAGTCTACCATATATCATGCAGCTGTGCACAAGTCTACATAGGGACCACCAAATGCAGTGCCCTAACACAAATCAAGGAACATGAAAGGCACTGCAGACTAACTCAACCAGAGAAGTCAGCCATAGCAGAGCACTTGATGAACCAACCTGAACACAGTATATTATTTGAGAACACAGAAATGCTGGACCACTCTAACAACTATCATGTAGCCATTGAAATCCACAAGCATGTGGACAATTTCAATCGAAAGGATGAAACTATGAACATGAACAAAATCTGGCTACCAGTATTAAAAAACTCAACAATCAGAACAGTAAATAAGGAACAACACTCTAAAAACAGAGGGGTTCCAGAGATGAATCAATCAGGGGCAGCTAACGACTCTGAACAAAGGATTCCCCAAGGCAAGAAGAAGTCAGGAAATGAAGCCATTCAATGCTAATTAAGGTGATTAATTACAACATTCACACTGGCCTCCATCTGGGAGTTCTTCTCCCACCCTGGCCCTTCTACAGATATGTCAACTTTCCTTTCTTAGTTTTCCCATATACCTCACAACCTCTGAGGATGCCTGCCATAAATGTGGCCAAAACATCAGGAGAGAATACTTCTGGAACATGGCCATACAGCCCAGAAAAAACACAGCAGCCCTGTGATTCCGTCCATGAAAGCCTTCAACAATGAAGGCTAGCTTGTTTTTGTATACAAATGCTCTCTCTGGTCCTATTCTGTCCAACTAGCAAACTCCAGTTGAGTGGATTGGAATAAGGAAAAGGTGCTATATTATAAGAATGAAACAAGTGTTGGAATTTAGTGAAGGATATACATAATAAAGAGACAAACATTCAGAAGTATATGCAACAGCCTAATATGAGAAAACTAACTGCCTAGATCTAATTACTGTCATGAATATCACAAAGTCCCATGTGTACCACTGTAGCATAGCAGCATGACTAGGACCTGGGGATTTAGAGGCCATCTTCTGTGTGACCTATGGGAAGTTACACTCTCCCACACTGAGAGTCTCCTCTGAATAAAGTAAAGGTAAAGGTTTCCCCTGACGTTAAGTCCAGTCATGTTCGACTCTGGGGGTTGGTGCTCATCTCCATTTCTAAGCCGAAGAGCCGGCATTGTCCATAGACACCTCTAAGGTCATGTGGCCGGCATGACTGCATGGAGTAACGTTACCTTCCCACCAGAGCAGTACCTATTGATCTACTCACATTTGCATGTTTTCGAACTGCTAGGTTGGCAGGAGCTGGGGCTAACAGCAGGAACTCACCCCACTCCCCGGAATTATACGACTGACCTTTCAGTCACCTGCAAAGTATCCATTATACGTAACCAATCAAAATGAGAGAAGAAACAGAGAGGAGAGAAGAAATGGATACATTCCAACTGTCATTCAGGAGTCGGGGGGGGTGCACCCTCAGCCTATTCTAAGCTAACTGACTGTTCCTCATTGAGGACTGCAGACTTGGGCAGTGTGGAGTTGAATTCCAACAATATCCACCCTACTTTTGTACTTGATGTTGATCAAGAACAAGAGGTGCTTCCAGAACATAATAAGATCTTTAGTTGCTCTGAAAACATTACATATAAGAAAAAGGAGTTCACACACATGCACCAAACAAAATATCACACAGGTTTCTCTAGGAATGCAACTCACCTTCACTTGTTTCATGAACACTAGATCACTTTGACTGTTAGAAAATGGAGTACAGATGGACACACATAAAAACACTCAGAAACAAGAGCTAGTGCAAGTGCCTCCAGAACTTTATATGATGCTTCAAGATCATTAAAAGAGCCCTGGCTGTTAAAAAAGGGACTTCACCACTAGAAAATGGATCCTGTAAAAAGACATTGGAGACAGACATGCTTTATTAACCTCTTTTGCAAATTTTCTGTTGAAATATGGTTGGCCCTGCCTTAACAAGATGCAAATGAAAAGTAGAGGGAGTTATTAAAATAGTCAGTCAGTACTGGTTTTTTTTTTTTTCCTTTAAAGCACAGGGGTTATTCTGGTGCCATTACTGAAATGTTAGTCTGTGATGTTCTACATTTTACATTTCTTGTGACACTTCAATCCGCATCTATTTTCTCCTTTGCCTTCCATCTCAAACTGTTTGTGCTGCTTCAACAGCTGGAGCACCCATGAGGAGGACAAAATCATCGCCTGAGGTGGCTGGCTGCACTTTAAAGGGCCAATAAAACAGGTCCTCTTTGTGGGCTCATGCAGCTGCCTATCCTTTGTGAAAGCCTTGTGAGATGAAAGGAGATGTAGAAACCCATATGATTGCATCATTCCAAGATGAGGGGAAAACCGGCCACAATATAAATGAACGATCTTCTCCTGTCTGGCATTGACAATTGAAATTACAGAAAAGGCAGCTCTGATTCTTGAAAAAACACACCACACAAATTAGGACCTAACAACATTCAATCATGTGTTGTAGTTTAGAGGTTGTCTGAAGCTTAGGAAACTTCAGTTAGGTCTCAACAGAAAGACGGTGACATATTTTATTTATGCTCTGAGTTTTTTTCCCAGAGACTAGTCAATATATGCCAATTTTATTAGGTGCAAGGTTTTGTACTACTGAGATGTACTCTTGAATCTCCTTGGGTTTTAATGCTCATTGGCACAGACAGGTAATCAATAGCTGCATCTCAGTAGGACCATAGATATTGACTTTGGTCTCCAAAAGACTTTATAAAGAGTCGTTTGGGGGATACTTTCACTTCAAATTGAATTGTGGACCATTAAATCTCTTTAGTAAAAGACTGGAACTAATATTTGATGCCTTTTGAATTTTTAAATAGGACACAAGTCTAGGTGGCTAGGCAAAAGGATCCTCGAACTCTCCTCAGTTCTGATTTCTTTTGTCAGAAGATTCTTACAGATCTTCAATTTTTAGGTAGAATGGAAGCATCTTTATTCACTATTTTCATAACAATAAAAGAAGAAGAAGACATCTCTGTTTCATGTCCCATGGTCCAGATTTTTATTTTATTTCAGACCCATTCTATGAGAAATTTTACTTCTTTTAAATATAGGTTTAGTATCCCTTATCTATTGTCTACATTTTGCACATGCCCTGCCCCTCCCTTGTAATTTTAATAGTCCCACTTTTTAGTATTGATGTTTGCTGATGTATTTATGATGTTTTATCACTTGTTGTTGTATTTTCAATTTTATATCTGTTGCTGGAATCTTTGGGCTTGGTCCCCATGTAAGCCGTCCCGAGTCCTTCAGGGAGATGGAGGCGGGTTATAAGAATAAAGTTGTTATATTATTATTATCTGGAATCATAAATTCTAAATACTCCAAAATCCAAAACTTTCCAAATGGGTGGCTGAGATAGTGACATATTCACTTTATGTAGTTCAATGTACACAAACTTTTTTTCATGCACAAAATTATTAAAAATATTACACATGAACTATCTTCAGGCTATGCACATAGGCTATATATAAAACATAAATGAATTTCATCTTCAGACATGGGTCTCATCTCTAAAATATTTCATTACATGCATATATACAAATACAGGTATTGCATTATCTGAAATTCAAACTACGTCTAATTCCAAGTATTTAGGATAACAAATACTCAGCTTGTATTTTTTTTGACCATTTTGTCAGCAAGAGCTTATGTATTCCACTATGTAACACAGTTTTTGTCCATCCATTATGTCATTTCTTAACATGTTCTATCATAAAAACATTGGAAAGGGGTTATTAAACTGCAAAAACTTCGTTTTTGTAAAACATCTTGCAGCACATTTTACTATATTTTTTTCATTGAATACTCATCGAGTCTCAACCAATTCAATAGTTTGAGGCAGCTACAAAAATGAAGTTTCTGGGGTATAACAACTATTTTCAAAGTAAGTACCACACAGTTAAACGAGAAATAACACTTTTAAAGCAGGAACAAGATTTTATTTAAAAAGTTACATAGTATTATGTAGGTTTTAAGAGAGACATGGCTGCTTTTATATTAATTTCAAAATTCTGCTCTTTGTCCCATTCTTTCAAATCTACCTTTTCTTCAAAATTATCTTTCATTTTGTGTCATTTTCTGAGGATAGATGCATACCCTCTGACATTTTACAGATTTGAAAAAGGTTAAGCTACATCAGATTTTAATCAAGATTGCAAATGCTAATAAGAAAGAGGACACTGCAGCAGTTTGATTTTGCTTGAGAATCATGGAATTATAATATTGGAAGCAGCTCATTGACTTCAATCTCTGCTCAATGCAGGATTTCTCAATCAAGCATCCCCAGTAACTAACTGTTCTCACACCTCATCTTTCCAGCATGAAAATTATGGCCACTCTGTCTCAGTGGAGTGTGTGTATTATTTACTTTGCTGTTGAGGCCCAAGATATTTAAGGCAAATCTTGAACCCAAATTCATGAAGGCTGTAAGCTCACGTAGATTTTTAAACAATTAAATGTATATATGTGAGCCACCTTTGTAATTGGTTTACAAGTGAAACAAAAAGGTATTTGTGTAAGATATGGATTGGTTATACAAAATATGCTTTCCTTGTTTGGCTTGTTAAGTACTTTCCCTAACTTTTCTCATTTTTTTCTCTCTAGCTAATTATTACCTAAGGACAAGCCAACTCCAAATCCTCCCGAGCTCCTTCACATCTTAGATCAAAACTCATTAATGTATTTTCCAATTTCCTGCTTATCATGAAGCATTTCTGATTAAATTTTACTATTTCAACTTGGTTCCAATAAGATCACCCCCTTTTTGGGGGGGATGTCCAGAAGTGAAGACCCTATTTCCTCTCAAGGCAAATGATTGCATTGCCAAACTGCTCTTCTTGTCAAGAGGTTTTTTCTAATGTTCATCAAAACCTACTCTCTGGTAACTCCAAACTATTAGATCTGGCCCTTTGGGGAATCACAGGTTAGGGCCACTCCTTCTCAACAAGACAGCTCCTGAGATTTTTAAATATTCATGTCACCCCTCAATCTTCTTTGTACCAAGCTGAACATGCCCAGTTTTTCATCCTTGTTTCTTTTCTGTGAACCGGCTTCAACTTATCTATATTCTTCTTAAAACAAGGTGTCCAGAATTGATGCAACATTTCAAAGTAGGCCTGATCAGCATAGAATGCAGTGGAATGAATGCTTCCCTTGACTTGGAAACTTTGTTTAATGCAGCATCACACTGCTGGTTCACATTCAATTTATTTAAGTTCAACAACAATCCCTACTTTTGCATTTTAAATTTTCTGGCAATTCAAAAAGCTGTGAACAAAGGGGGAAAGTGGGAGAAGAAAAGAGGAAAGTTAAACAATTTTAAAGCTTCTGAAAAAATAGGATTACAGAAGGGGATTGTTCTATCAAATTGGGGTCATACCTTTGAGGATGAGGAAAAGCTCAATTCAATAGTAAATTATAGATTTTTAATTTATAAATTAGTAAACTATATGCTTTACCAGGGGTCCCCAAACTTTTAAAACAGGGGGCCAGTTCACAGTCCCTCAGGCCATTAGAGGGCCGGATTATAGTTTTTTTAAAAAAAATATATATGAACAAATTCCTATGCACACTGCACATATCTTATTTTGAAGTAAAAAAACAAACAAAAAGGGAACAAATACAGCCTCAATGTTAATAATAATAATCATTATCATCATAAAAATAATAAAGAGGGTTGAAAAAACCCCTTGGGCCATCTACTCCAACCCCCTTCTGCTTTTGTGCACCACACTATAATCAAAGCACCCCTGACAGATAGCCATCCAATAATATTAATTATTATTATTATTATTATTATTATTATTATTATTATTATTTATGCCTCAAGTACCACCTCCCTGCAGTAAAGAACTGGTGGGATCACAAACCTGCAAAGGTTGTGGAAAATGAACACGCAAAGATACTGTGGGACTTCCGAATCCAGACTGACAAAGTTCTGGAACACAACACACCAGACATCACAGTTGTGGAAAAGAACAAGGTTTGGATCATTGATGTTGCCATCCCAGGTGACAGTCGCATTGATGAAAAACAACAGGAAAAAATCAGCCGCTATCAGGACCTCAAGATTGAACTTCAAAGACTCTGGCAGAAACCAGTGCAGGTGTGATGGGCACACTGGGTGCCGTGCCAAAAGATCTCAGCCGGCATTTGGAAACAATAGACATTGACAAAATTACGATCTGCCAACTGCAAAAGGCCACCTTACTGGGATCTGCACGCATCATCCGAAAATACATCACACAGTCCTAGACACTTGGGAAGTGTTCGACTTGTGATTTTGTGAAACGAAATCCAGCATACCTATCTTGTTTGCTGTGTCATACAACGTCGTTGTGTCAATAATAATAATAATATCACCATAATAAACATGGTTGGAAGAGACTCCTTCGGCTATCTTGCCCAACCCCCTTCTGCCTTTGTGCACCAAAACATAAAGCACCCCTGACCAACAACAACAACATTAACAACAACAACAACAAAAATAATAACATTGTAATAATCACGGTTGGAAGAGATTGCTAGCTTTCAAGAAAAAAGAATCCACAACAGGGCTGCAGAGTATTCTTTCAGTCATTCACACTGGGATGACTGAGGAGGGAGAGAGGCACATGCGGACTCCCTGCCTGTGTCCTCTGCGACAGCGAGAAAGGTGTGTGCGTAGCGAGGAAAAGGCCTGCGCCTTTCTCTCCTCCCTCGGCTAGCACGCACCTTTCCTGCTGCCTTCCTTGGTGGCAGCGGCGGGAAAGCTGCCTGCGGGGCGAGGGAGGAAAGACACAGGCCTTTTCCTCGCCCCATGTGCATCTTCCTTGGTGGCAGCGGCGGTGGTGAGAAAGGTGCGTGCAGGGTGCATATGGTGCAAGGAAGGTGCGCATGGTGCGAGGAAAAGGCCTTCGCATTTCCTCCCTCGCCCTGTGGGCAGTTTTCCTACCCCCACCACCGAGGAAGGCAGCGGGAAAGCTGTCTGCGGGGCGAGGGAGGAGAGAAAGGCGCAGCCCTTTTCCTCGCACCATGCACACTTTCCTCAGTGGCAGCAGTGGAAAAGTTGCGTGTGGGGCGAGGAAAAGGCCTGTGCCTTTCCTCCCACACCCTGTGGGCAGCTTTCCCACCGCCACCATCGAGGAAGGCAGCGGGAAAGCTGCCTTTGAGGCGAGGGAGGAGAGAAAGGCGCAGGCCTTTTCCTCGCCCCACACGCACCTTTCCCGCTGCCGCCGCCACCAAGGAAGATGCACATGGGACGAGGAAAAGGCTTGTGCCTTTCCTCCCTCGCCCCACAGGCAGCTTTCCCGCCGCCACTACCGAGGAAGGCAGCGGGAAAGGTGCGTGCCGGGTGAGGGAGGAAATGCGCAGGCCTTTTCCTCGCACCATGCACACCTTCCTCGGTGGCAGCAGTGGAAAAGCTGCATGTGGGGCGAGGAAAAGGCCTGCGCCTTTCTCTCCTCCCTCGCCCGGTGCGCACCTTTCCCACCGCCTTCCTTGGTGGCGGCAGTGGAAAAGCTGCCCACAGGGCGAGGGAAGAAAGGCACACGCCTTTTTCTCACCCCATGTGCGCCTTCCTCGGCAGTGGCGGTGGAAAAGGTGCGTGCGGGGCAAGGGAGGAGAGAAGCGTGCACGCGTGGGCCGGATAAATGGCTCCGACGGGCCGGATGTGGCCCGCGGGCCGTAGTTTGGGGACCCCTGTGCTTTACTGTCCAAATTCATGTCCACAGAAAAGACATGGTACTGTTGCATTATAAGAGCGGAGGCCACAAGGGGGCGCTAGACAGAGAATGATAGTCCATTTTAGGGCCGAAAGGGGACTGAACAAGTTAAATCATTTCCCCCTGTTTTCCTGTTATTCCCCTACCCATGTTGGTGGCAGCAAAAGAATCATAGTTTATGATATGGGAAATGGGGGTGGGAAGAGGGGATAACCAATGAAAATGGGGGAAATGGTTTTCATCCTTTAACTTCCCCCTCATAAAATGGACTATCCTTCTCATTCTAGGCCCCCTGTTGGAGTCTGCCTAGATAATGGAACAGACCAAAGACATGAAACCAATGTTGATTTAATAAGGGGACACAACTCTTACAAGGTCTATGACAAACAGAATTACATCTCCATAGTGTAGGCTTCCATAATATTTACATCTAATAATAGGTAAGATCATCCCGGCTTCAAGTACAAGAACATTCCAAATAACCAACCCATAACTTCCTTTGCTTACTTAGAAAATCAGTTTGGAAAATCTACTTTTTAATACTGTACCTTCCAGAATTCCCTCCTCCCCTGCCTTTGTTCTTACCAGAAAGCTGTGAAAGATACTTGTGGGGCCAGCCTTTCCCAACTAAGCTGCTTAAAAGTGCTCACAGGCCCAAAAAACAGGTATCTTGACAAATATATACACACATGCACAAACTGTCAGTTGTGTCTGACATGTGAAAAAAAATCAGACAAATCATAATTCATGGCTTTTCCTAGTATGCCTTCTGATATGGAGTAGATGAAGATACATGCTCCCGAAGTCTAGAGCAATGGCAAGATAAAAATGTATATTCTCAAAGTGCCTAGGTTCGCTAAACTTTGCCTGAGGCTTTTTAGAAAGTAGTTTTCCATCAGAAGCAACACTGGAAAAAAAAAACTTAGGCACATGTGAAAGCACAATAAACATTTTTAAAAAGACAAATGCTTATTCCATTAATTGCCAAATTATATGTGCATACTTTATACAAAAAACATAAAAATAGTTACATGTAATAGCAGTTGTATAATCTTATTCCAGAAAGTCAAATCAACCTAATCTTACATCAGTGGATCCATGAAGGTTGGAAGATGGGACTGTGGATGTGGCTGAACAGTACTAGAGTGAGGCAATACCATCTGTTCCCTTCTGTGTGGCTGTACGGCTCAGCTGTGCTATTGTCAAACACTCTAGGTGGATCTACACTGAATGATAATCTGGTGCCAATCTGGTGCATCATATGCAAGGATTCCTTCAGTCATTGCAGAGGCTGCAGAAGAAATGGCCACCTTAAATGTACACTCCTTCTGTCCATGCTGCCTTTCATGTTGCAGAAGCTGGACAGATCTTACTTGTCCAGTGTCACCTGCAATAACATTGGCTGGAGCAACGAGGTTCTCTCGGAAAGAAGGAGGGAAAGGAAAGGAATTCCTTTTCTTCACTTTCCATTCTCCCTCCTTGCCGTATCGCCTGATGCATATCAGGCAAACTATAGTGGAAGCTAGTAGTTCTCACAACAACAGTAAAATAGTCAATGTGAGAAATTTTGGAAATTATAGTTCAACAATATCTTGAAACTATATATCCAATTGTCAGTCCCTCCCCACTAGAGTAAATCCATTTAGTAAATAGAACTTACATGTACATTTATTTATCATCTTTTCACTGATTTAATGGAAGTACTCTACTTGAAGCAAACAATTGAATGTATAGCTATCGACCTTACCTTTTTCGATTTTTTTTAAAGATACAGTTTCTAAGAAGAGATTTTTTTTTGTACTGTCAGCCCTCCACATGGGGCCGGGCTGTGGCGCAGCTGTTGAGCAGTTGCCTTAAATCACTCTGACCATGAGGTCATGAGTTCGAGGCCAGCCCGTGGCGGGGTGAGCACCCGTCAATTAAAAATAAAAAATAGCCCCTGCTCGTTGCTGACCTAGCAACCCGAAAGATAGTTGCATCTATCAAGTAGGAGATAAGGTACCACTTATAAAGTGGGGAGGCAAGATTAACTAATTTACGACCTGGAATGAGGAAGTGCCGTCAGTGTGGATGATGAAGCAGCTGCTCCCCCCTGTGGCCAGAATCGAACATCCCCTCAGAAGAAGGTTAACTTGCCTCTGCGTGTGTCTCTCAGTCTCTGTTTAATGTGTTTATGGGCATTGAATGTTTGCCCTATGTGTGCTATAATGTGATCCGCCCTGAGTCCCCTTCGGGGTGAGAAGGGCGGAATATAAATACTGTAAATAAATAAATAAATAAATTTGCTGGAGTTATGGGCACAGTGTCTCCAACCGCACACAAAAAATAGGGGGGGGGGGTGGATGGCAAATAGAAACCACCACATTTTTAACTGAGTAAATTCATCTCTGGGAATCTGAGAGTTGACGGTATGTTTTAAAATTCCATGAATTAATGAGAAAACCTGAAAGAACACTTCAACAGTGGCACAGAAAAGAAACAGTTTGATCGCTCCATCCCAAATCCTACTGTGATGAAAGTCAAAACATCTACACCTCCTTGACTGATGTAGGAAATTCAGTACTATGGGATATGGTAATGTCAATAACTTCAGAAGGACTTCTCAAATGCCTCTGGTATGGCACTGTTTTCATTCCATGTGTTCTACTATTAGTGCCAAGCATGTCCAGATGCCTTTATATGAGATCTAGATGCCGTGGTTAGAGCAAGGGGTACAGAAACGCTATAGGTCCAATATTGGTTTCATGCTTTGCCAGTAATAAAGTGATACAAGGCAATTCATTGTTCCAGCAAGGGCTGTTGTTGTTGTTGTTGTTGTTGTTGTTGTTGTCATCATCATTATATTTTTATCCTACTTTATCTCTTAAAAATAGAACATACAAACACTAAAATAGGGTTAAGCATAATGGTTAAAAATAAAATCTAAAGCACTTCACAGCACCCCTTCACTCATTTAAAAATGTTCTTCTTTGAAAGTCAGCCTGAATAAATTAAAGATTTTAGTCTGGGAAGCATGGTGTGGTGATACCTACATAGGATATTGGAAGAAAAGTGAGATATAAATGAATAAGTAAGTGAATGACTGACTGACTGAATGAATGAATGAATGAATGAATGAATAAAGCTGATATCCTGGATCTGACTTGCGGAAAGTCATCCTAGTGGGAAGGAAAATGCATTTTAAAAACACATATTCACAAGGATATAGTAAGCAAGAAGCAGAGTCAACCTGGAAGCCTCTCCTGCCTTGCTTAATTTTCAGAGTAATGTCAGCTTTTTCTTTGAATATCACATTGAAACCATGATAATGTCCACATTTTCACCCTCTACTCATTGAGATTCCTCCTTCCTAGAGCCACATTCAAAGGTCACTGCTGCCAAGTAGGAGTGTTTGAAAAACTTACTAGCAAAAATTGACATTTTAAAAGACCAACAATCATCCAGGCTCTTCTGAATGGCACCGAACATAAACCAGGAGAACTTAACATGTAATGGTACAAGTTGGTTGTCTCTCACCAGGACTGACCACTGCCAATTCCTGTCTCACAATATATATTATACTACAAGTCTTATGTGTCTCTTTAGTTCTTTAATAATAAGAATAGATTTAAAACACTGCTAAAATGTTCTGAGTTCTCAGACAAACCAGCGTATATTATCAACTCTGAATGGAGTGCTCCAGAATACACAAAATAGCTCATCTTGCCTTCCTCTGCAGACAATCACTTATGTTTGCTTTTGTGTGGGCTGTTCTCTTCATTTTTTCCTTGACTGTTTAATAATATGTAAGAATGCATATGATACAACCAATATTTGACTTGGATCCAGAGCAAATTGGTCACAATTAGATCTTGTTTAAATTAACAAGGCTTAAATTGCTCCAAACCAAATATAGGTGTAAGAGCTGGCAGAAGGGGACCTCTCCATGCTGTCGTTGTTTTTGTTGCTGTTGTTGTTTGCCTTCAAGTTATTTCTGACTTATGGTGACCCTAAGTTGGCCTATCCTAAGGGTTTCTAAGGCTAAGAGTGTGTGGCCTGCCTTGTCAATGGATTTTCATGGCAAAGGGTGGATTCAAACCCTGTTCTCCAAAGTGATAATCTCACACTCAAACAATTGTGTCATGCTGTCGCTTATTTCTCCATATACTCCTTTCCACATATTCCTCCCCAAAGCAGAAACTATGTAATACCAGGATAAATAAAATAAGCTGTTATACAGCAGGAGATATGCTCTCTGGAAATCCGATGAAGAATCCACTAGCACAGAGCAAAGTTATCACATGTGTTAAGCATGTTATGTGACTTCAAATTATTTCTGATTTATGGAGAATTTATGAGGAAGTTATCACAGGGTTTTCTTGGCAGGATTGTTTTTGGGAATTCTAATTAACTTTAATTAATTGATAAATAAAGTCTGCTGAAAAATGTCAAAACAGGTGACATTTTCAAAGGGGTGGTGGATACTACAATGAATATCTATAAAATGTTTTTGCATTTCTCCAACATAGAATCATAGAGTCAGAAGAGAGCACATGGGCCATTAAGTCCAACCTCCTACCATGCAGGAAATGTGCAAAGTACCCCTGAGAGATAGCAATCCAGCCTCTTTTTAAAAACCTCCAAGAAAGAGCTTCCACACACCAGATTTTATTTATTAATAAAAGTATTCTTGCATTTCTGTAACCCAGTTTACAGGTATCATATTAATATGCCCACAAGGCTAAAACATGATGCTACTTTACTTTCTGAACCTACTAATGTGCATGTGCTCTGGCCAGAGCTGTCATAATTACCCATTTACAATGAGGCTTTGAATCACATGGTTTTGTCTGTACACACTACAAGCATGCACTGTTGTTTGTATTGCTGCTAGTTTTTTCTAATCACTAATTTTATCATTTTGGGGATATTTTAGCCACAAAAAGCATTATTAAGAATTCTGTATGGTCTGGCACAGAAGAGAATCAGTGGAAGCGGCAACAACCCTACTCATGCCACAAAAGATAATTACAGCATGCTGACCTATTTATCTGTCTAGATCAATAACTACCCTATCATCTATCATCACTAACTTTATAGATTGCTTGACATAATCCGTTCTGATTTTCTCAGCCTATATTAAAAGCTGTATGAGTGTGCTGGGTAGTTAGTATAGCTATCCTTGCTACATAGACAAAACAATCAGTAGTTTAATAATGCATAAATAAATCAACAAAACGAAACCTCATGCTTAATTTAACAACAATGGAGAAACATGATGCACAGTTAGGTATTTCTGTGCAATGGGCAGCAGTGATTCAGACATGCACTGTTGTTAATACTTTTGTCAGGGGAACATGTGCAGTTCAGACAATATGAATATAATGTGCAACAGGTGTTTGTGTGAAAAAGCTAGAGAAATGCTTTAGAGAAGAAAATAAAATGTTCTGCATGAAGCCTGAAGTACCCATTACTATAAAAAGTCTCACATTTTCCCCAAAACTGATATTTGATTGTATGTTCCACATTTCCTTTTGCTGAAGGAAAAAGGAATAGATATCTTAAAATCAAGTATGTAAATTGTGTTTAGTTGTTTCAGATCATGTCTGTGAAGTCTTGGCTCTGCCTTTTCCTCTCCTTTGCTTTAGTTCCCCTGTTTATAGGTTTTCCCAATAATGTAGCTACCTCACTCTGCATTAGTTTTGGATTCTCCTCTTTCTGCAGCAGAGCTACCATGACCAGAGACTTGGGCGTTGTCTGGTAATCCTAGGCCAAAGCAGTCCAAAACAAGCATCCTTAGCACCTGTATTCAGTCAGTATTCATACACCACCTGTCCCAGAAACAACAGAAGCTTTTGACCAGCTTAAGCTTCACAAGAAAGAAGATTGAGACAGCTTATGGGCACCAGCTTTTAAACTATCACTTTGCATCAGAGGCAAGACTTTCAGGGACTCCAAGGAAATGACTGCAAACAGCAAAATCTCCTTTTGTAATGTATTATCCTTAGCTATCTTATAATAGTCTCGGGTGGAGTTAACCCTTTATTCATCTTGTTTTCAGTAAACTCATTCTGGTTATCTTCTCACCTTGCCTAAAGTGCCTCTGTATGTTAAGGGTCTCAATCTTAACAGAAGGTATACAGATAGCCCCTGAGTAAAGCCAGACACTATATTTTTTTCCAAAGTCTTGGACGTGTCATCACAATGTCCAAAGTGTGGAAGAAATTCAAGCCAATGGAGATATGTCTGGTTAACATCTCATTTGCTGAAACATTCCTTCTGTGGTTGTCATGTATTTGGCACACATCCTTTTTATAAAACACAGGGACATACAGAGAAAAATCCCTCTTTGCTCCTCAGAGGGGACATGAGGGGCATTTGGAAAAAATATTTAGTTTTAGCTTACAGTATAATCAAGGAAAAAGCAAGGTCAGATCAAATGAAATAAATGTAAACAAACAAATTTGGAGGACAGCTTAAAATTGATATGGGAGAATTGCAGGCCACTCTTTATCTGCATTGTTTTAATGGATTACATAACAACTGGCTCTATAGCTGGCAGCTAGAGTTCAAGGCTGGATCAGGGACTAAATATACCAACTTCATCTCCTAGGGCTTGCATAAGTAGGCCCAAAATGTGGTGTGAGTACTTCACTTTGCCCAATCCTCATCACATTAATGAGAAATGTAAGAGAATGAGATGACAAGGGATATAAGGGAGACAAGATGGAATGCGTCCAGAAGAGAGTGACTAAAAATGATCAAGGACCTGAATAACAAGCCCTGTGAAGAACGGCTTAAAGAACTGGGCATGTTTAGCCTGCAGACAAGAAGGCTGAGAGGAAATACAATAGCCATGTATAAATATGTGAGGGGAAGTCATAGGGAAAAGGGAGAAAGCTTGTTTTCTGCTGCCATGGAGACTAGGACGCGGAACAATGGCTGTAAATTACAGGAAAGGAGATTCCACCTGAACATTAGGAAGAACTTCCTCATTGTGAGAGCTCTTCAGAAGTGGAACTCTCTGCCTCGGAGTGTGGTAGAGGCTCCATCTTTAGAAGCTTTTAAGCTGAGGCTGGATGGCCAACTGTCAGGGGTTCTTTGAATGTGATTTTCCTGGTTCTTTGTAGAGGATTGGACTGGATGGCCCATGAGTTCTCTTCCAACTCTATGATTCTATGTTTCTATGATTCTAATAAGGGTAACCGACAATGCATAGAAAACTGGGCCATCTTCTAGATGCATTTACATAGAGCAGGTACACCCTGCGGAATGGTGAAGACAGGAGAGTAATGTTTACCCAGAGTAGTTCAGCATCATATTCTATATACTTCTGCATTGGCTATAACGGACAGCACTATTTGAGGTTGCAGTGCAAGAACAGCTGTACTTTGAGCATCCCTGATTTGAAAGCTCCACAGTCTGGGATAACAACTGTTGCAATCCCACTCTAGGGGTCGGGTAGATTTTTGAATATCATTCTCAGTGAAAAGGTGGGATATAGGTCACAGTAATAGAATTGCAGAGACCCAAGGGCCATCCAGTCCAACCCTCTGCCAAGCAGGAATATATATGCAAAGCATTCTTGACAGGTGTCCATCCAGCCACTGTTTTAACATCTCCAAAGCCTATTTTAAAACCTCCAGGCAACATGTTCCACTGTTTAGCAACTGTTACCATAACAAAGTTTTTCCTACTGTGTAGATGGAATCTCTTCTCCTGTAGTTCAAATCAATTACTTCACATCATGGTCTTTGGTGCAGAAGTAAACAGCTTGATTGAATGATTTACTGAAAGTGAAGGAATAATTTCATACAGAATTCAGAAATAATCACCTAGATAAGACATTATTATTGCAGAAGGAACAGTCCCCAGAGAAGGTGACACCTTATAGAATCATAGAATAGTAGAGTTGGAAGAGACCTCATGGGCCATCCAGTCCAACCCCCTGCCAAGAAGCAGGAAATCGCATTCAAAGCACCCCCGACAGATGGCCATCCAGCCTCTGCTTAAAAGCCTCCAAGGAAGGAGCCACCACCACAGCCCGGGGGAGAGAGTTCCACTGTCGAACAGCCCTCACAGTGAGGAAGTTCTTCCTGATGTTCAGGTGGAATCTCCTTTCCTGTAGTTTGAAGCCATTGTTCCGTGTCCTAGTCTGCAGGGCAGCAGAAAACAAGCTCCCTCCCTCCTCCCTATGACTTCCCTTCACGTATTTGTACATGGCTATCATGTCTCCTCTCAGCCTTCTCTTCTGCAGGCTAAACATGCCAAACTCTTTAAGCCGCTCCTCATAGGGCTTATTCTCCAGACCTTTGATCATTTTAGTTGCCCTCCTCTGGACACATTCCAGCTTGTCAACATCTCCCTTCAACTGCGGTGCCCAGAATTGGACGCAGTATTCCCTGGATCTAGACGCTATTCCCCTATTGATTCAGGCCAGAATCCCGTTGGCTTTTTTAGCTGCTGCATCACATTGTTGGCTCATGTTTAACTTGTTTTCCACGAGGACTCCAAGGTCTTTTTCGCACACACTGCTGTCAAGCCAGGCGTCCCCCATTCTGTATCTTTGATTTCCATTTTTTCTGCCGAAATGAAGTATCTTGCATTTGTCCCTGTTGAACTTCATTTTGTTAGTTTCGGCCCATCTCTCTAGTCTGTCAAGATCGTTTTGAATTCTGCTCCTGTCTTCTGGAGTGTTGGCTCTCCCTCCCAGTTTTGTGTCATCTGCAAACCTGATGATCGTGCCTTCTAACCCTTCGTCTAAGTCGTTAATAAAGATGTTGAACAGAACCGGGCCCAGGACGGAGCCCTGCGGCACTCCACTTGTCACTTCTTTCCATGATGAAGACGAAGCATTGGTGAGCTGCTCCCTTTGGTTTCGTTCGCTTAACCAATTACAGATCCACCTAACCGTAGTTTTGTCTAGCCCACATTTTACTAGTTTATTTGCCAGAAGGTCGTGGGGGACTTTGTCGAAGGCCTTACTGAAATCTAGGTAGGCTACATCCACAGCATTCCCTGTATCGACCCAACTCGTAATTCTATCGAAAAAAGAGATCAGATTAGTCTGGCATGACTTGTTTTTGGTAAATCCGTGTTGACTATTAGCAATGACCGCATTTGTTTCTAAGTGTTCGCAGACCACTTCCTTGATGATCTTTTCCAGAATCTTGCCTGGTATCGATGTGAGGCTGACCGGACGGTAATTGTTTGGGTCGTTCTTTTTTCCCTTCTTGAAGATAGGGACCACATTCGCCCTCCTCCAATCTGCTAGGACTTCTCCCGTTCTCCAAGAACTCTCAAAGATAATTGCTAGTGGTTCTGAAATAACTTCCGCTAGTTCCTTCAATACTCTTGGATGTAGCTGATCTGGCCCTGGGGACTTGAATTCGTTTAGAGAGGCCAGGTGTTCCTGGACAGCTTGTTTCCCTATTTGGGGTTGGATTTCCCCCAATCCTTCGTCCATTCCATGTTGCTGAGGTTGAAGATGGCTTTCTTTTTGTGAGAAGACCGAGGCAAAGAAGGCATTGAGCAGTTCTGCCTTTTCCCTGTCCCCTGTCGCCATTACCCCATCTTCTCCTTGCAGAGGCCCTATCGCCTCCTTTTTCTTCCTTTTTTTACCAACGTAAGCAAAAAAACCTTTTTTGTTGTTTTTTATGTCCCTGGCAAGCCTGAGCTCATTTTGTGCTTTAGCCTTGCGAACCTTTTCCCTATAGGTGTTGGCTATACGTTTGAATTCTTCTTTGGTGATTTCTCCCCTTTTCCACTTCTTGTGCATGTCACTTTTGAGCTTTAGCTCAGTTAGAAGTTCTTTGGACATCCATTCTGGCTTCTTTGCACTTGTCTTATTTTTCTTCTTTGTTGGCACTGTTTGCATTTGCGCCTTGAGTATTTCACTTTTGAAAAACTCCCATCCATCCTTAACTCCCTTGTTTTTTAATATTGGCGTCCATGGAATGCCGCTCAGTAATTCCTTCATTTTTTGGAAGTCAGCTCTCTTAAAGTTGAGAATGCGTGTTTGACTTGTCTTAGTTTCAGCATTCCTTTGTATTGCAAACTCCAGGAGCACATGGTCACTTGCCCCTAAGGATCCAACCACTTCAACTGTGTTGATCAGGTCTTCCACATTTGTTAAGATTAGTTCAAGAGTTGCTGATCCTCTTGTTGCCACTTCTACCTTCTGGACCATAAAATTGTCTGCAAGGCAAGTGAGGAATTTGTTGGACTTTGTACTCTAGGCTGAGTTTGTTTTCCAGCAGATATCGGAATAATTGAAATCGCCCATGACTACTATATCTCTTCTTTGTGCCTGTTTGGTCAGCTGTTGACAGAAGGCTTCATCAAGTCCTTCATCCTGACTCGGAGGTCTGTAGTAGACACCCACGACAAGATCTTTTTGAGTCCCGGTTCCCTTGATTCTTATCCAGATGCTTTCAAGCTGGTTTCCCGGATTACAGTCTTGCATTTCTTCTGCAACGTAACTGTTTTTGACATATAAAGCTACTCCCCCTCCTCTCCCCTTTGTTCTATTTCTGTGAAAGAGGTTATAGCCCTCAATGGCTACATTCCAGTGATGGGAGTCATCCCACCAGGTTTCAATGATGCCTATGACATCGTATGTGTGGTGCTGTGCTAAGAGTTGGAGTTTGTCTTGCTTATTTCCCATGCTCTGAGCGTTGGTGTAAAGACATGTAAGCCCCTGTGACCTCCCCTTGAGCTGTTTATTTGGGATTATTGTGCTCTCTGTACTTGGTCCTTGCTGTGTTTGTGCAGCCCTCCGTTTAGCCTTTTGGCGGTTCCCTGTGGTCGTGGGTAATATAGTGTTCACCAGGCTGTTGTTCCCCTCCCCCAGTGGATCTAGTTTAAAGTGCGCCTGATGAGGTTTGTGAGTCTGTGTGCAAAAAGATGTTTTCCTGCTTGAGTGAGATGCACCCCATCACTTGCCAATAGGTCATCCTCCTGGAAGAGTAGACCATGGTCAAGGAAGCCAAAATGCTCCTCTTGGCACCATTTTCTGAGCCATTTATTGACCTGTACTATTTTTCCAGCCCTTCTAGAGCCGTGTCCTACAACGGGGAGGAGGGATGAAAAGATCACATGTACATTATACAATTTTAGCTTTGTTCCCAGAGCTCGAAAATCATTTGTGATCTTTTGAAAAGTATGCCTAGCGGTGTCATTGGTACCTACATGAATCAACATAAGGTGGGGAGGGTGATGGGGCTTTAGGAGCCTGCTGAGCCTCTGAGTGATATGGTGTATTTTTGCCCCCGGGAGGCAGCATGTTTCTCGAGCCATCCCATCCGGTCTGGAAATGATGGCTTCCGTTCCTCTAAGGAGGGAGTCACCTACTACCAAGACCTGTTTCCTTTGAGGATTGACAGGGTCCCTTTTGTGCAAGACAGTGTGTATGTCCCCTGAAGAGTGTTCCTGTTGAAGTGAATCATGCAGGTGTAAAGTGTTGTCCTCCTCCACAACATCCCCAGTGCATTCATCAATGACAATCCATTGAGATACATCCGAGAGCCCATTACTCTCCCAAGGATGTTCCTGTTGCTCCTGGTCTACGATTGGGGATGGAGCATTTGCATGATTACATAAGTGTGAATGTGGTGATGCACTGTCCCTGTCAGGGCTATCCTCTGCGCATTGATCAAGGGTGGCCCACTGAGTGGTATCTAAGAAATTGTGGTCCTCCACAAGATGTGTTTCCTGATTGTATGTTAATGGTGTTAGAATTTCAAATCTGTTGTGTAAATGCAGCTGAGCAGAGGAGTTCTGCGGAGGCTGCCTGGTCCTGTGTCTCCTTCTATGGGTGACCTCCTTCCAAGCCTGAGGGTTGTCTACCTTTGAGTTGATCTCCCCATAAGGTTCCTGATCATGGTGGTGTTGGTGTGATGCAGGCTGCAGATTTACAGCAGCGTGTTGTGCAGTGTCCAAGAAGAGCTCGAGCGCCTGAATGTCCTTAAGGGTCTTACTACGGTGCTCGAGCTGTTGGATCCTCTGCTCCATCAGAGTCATCTGTTTGCATTTGGAGCAGATGTAGTTGACTAGTTTTTGTGTGAAAAAGCAGAACATGCCACAGCTGGTGCATTCTGCCTTGATTCTGCCTCTTTCATAACAGCCAAGATAATCCATCACCCCCCTTTTATTAATGTCATCCTTTTACTTCCTATATTCATCATGGCCATTACCTGATATTATTAACACTTGCCCCACATAACCCTAATTGCTAAAACAACCACTACTGGGCTGATTTGTTTTCCCAAGTTATGATCAAACAGAGCTTAATGAGACAATGATGATAAAGGGATATAGTGTTAAAGAAGGATGATGAACTATATTTGATTCTTTCATACATTTTAATGGGAGAAATGTTCACATAGTGGGAACTCTAAGGCAGGGAGACCCAAGGACAGCAGCTTCCCTTGTTAAGAATGGGACATGCTGTTCAACACCTGCACAGTCTGATTTGCACCAAACTGCTCTAATTAGCACATTTTGAGCTATGATTAGAGCACCAAAGGATGCCTTCCAAATGCCATTAATTATGAATGTGATCTTAAATTATTCACTTTGAATATTTTTGTCATAATGCTCCTTTTATCTTCCACTAACTTCTTATTGCATCCTAGAAGAGTTCCAATTAAACAGCAAAAAATTGGAAATATGTCTTTTTACAGATAAAAACTAATCACCTACCTGCTTCCTTTTTTGTTTGTTTGGATCTACTTTGTGTACTTATTAAAATATCCAGTGGTACCGTTTGGGGGAGTGCATCACTCATAAACAATTACTTTTTCTTCTTTCTCCTATGTTCTCTGAGCAGGTTGGATCAACAATAAAGGCACATAAGCTGTGAATGCTTTTGGATTTAACCACTTCTAAAAGTACTGTAAAGTAGGCCTGAGGAATAAAGTCTTTGCAAATTCTGGTGCCAGCTGACCACATCCACAGCTCCTAAGTCAGAGTGTAATCAAAATTCAGACTTGAAACTGGTTTGAATTTTTGGTTCACAAAAATAACTGTATATATCTAGTACACACACACACACATTCTACAATTTAGTATTTTGTGAATGTGTGCTTTCATAAAAATACATTTAGAAACTTTTTGTGAGACAAATGCATTCACAGTACATGGACACTCAATGACAGTCAACCCTCTGCATTTGCAGGTTTAAACTTTGCATCTATGATTGTAAGTGGTCTCTCTAGGACCAATTCACTGATTCATAGGCCTGCAATCATACTGTTGCCTCAATAGTATATCTTCAAGATTGATGATTCTCCCAGAATGAAATAAGAGGGAATGCATTGTTTTGGAACTAAATTGGAACAAAAATGGCTCACAAATTACAGTTTTTTGGTTTGCATTGTTAACGTCATGCAAGAACCAATGCTGATCATTGCATTTGTTCTTGCATAACATTAACAATGCAAACCAATAAAACTGTAATTTGGGAGCCAATTTTGTTGTTTATTTGTTCAGTTGCTTCCGAAGCTTCATGACCTCATGGACCAGCCCATGCCAGAGATGGCTGTCGCTACCCCCAGCTCCTTCAAGGTCAAGCCAATCACTTCAAGGATAACAACCATCCATCTTGACCTTGGTCAGCCCCTCCTCCTTTTTCCTTCCATTTTCCCCAGCATTAGTATCTTCCCCAAGCTTTCTTGTCTTCTCATTGTGTGGCAAAAATACTTCATCTTTGCCTCTAATATCCTTCCCTCCAGTGAGCAGTCGGAGGCATTATTTCCTGGAGTATGGACTGGTTTGATCTTCTTATGGTCCAAGGCATTCTCAGAATTTTCCTCCAACACCACAGTTCAAAGGTGTCTATACTCTTTCACTCAACCTTCCTTATGGACCAGCTCTTGCATCCATAAGTTACTACGGGGAACTGTACAATCAGTCTGAAATAATATCGACACCATGTGTTCTTATGCCGAGTTGAACATGAATCAGCCAACCATGACCGGTTTCGACCTTACTCCAGGCCTTCTTCTGGTGGTCTGAAATTGTTATATACATCAACATTTGCTACAAATATATTCATTGAACATCATATACTAAAATACATTTTAAGGTACTTACAATAGCTATAAACTTGACACTTGTTATCCTTAGAAATATAGGTTTTTATACATAGTGGAATCTAAATCAAAGGAACAAAATGTGGCTTTAAGCATTTGAAAGTTACATATACAGAAAATAAATGTTTTATCAAGATGTAAACGTATTTTACAGAATAAATGTGTACTCATGGGATACTCTGCTGTGTGTTTGGTTCTAACTGAGAGCATGAGAAATGTATGAGAGTTCCGTCAATTTAAAGGGGAAAGATGTAAAATGTTAAAGAGACAGAGAAGCTCATTTAAAGCTGTCGGAATGAAAAATGTAATAATAATAATAATAATAATAATAATAATAATAATAATAAAACTTTATTTATACCCCGCCACCATCTCCCCAACGGGGACTCGGGGCGGCTTACATGGGGCCATGCCCAAAACAATACAATGTAAACAGCATATAAAAGAACAGCACATCACAATACAATAAGCAATACAATAAATAATAATATCCATTACAAAATAAAACAAGGAGACAATGAAAACAAGGGCAGACCACATGAACATTAAGTTAAAACTCGGGGTGAGAAAGACATAAAAATAAAAACCACAGCGAACAGGGTCATAAGGGAGTGGGGTATTCTGGAGGATAGATATTAGAGGGACCAATGGAAAAGAAATATAAAATGGTTACTTTCCAAAAGCACAGCGAAAGAGCCATGTTTTCAAGTCTTTCTTGAAGGCTGCTAGTGTGGGGGCTTGCCTAATCTCAGCGGGCAGAGAATTCCACAATCGGGGGGCCACAGCAGAAAAGGCCCTCTCCCTTGTTCCCACAAGGCGGGTCTGGGATATCGGGAATGGGGACAGGAAAGCTTCCCCTGATGAACGAAGGGATCGGGTAGGCTTGTGATAGGAGATACGGTCACGAAGGTAGGTGGGTCCCAAACCGTTTAGGGCTTTATATGTGATGGTATACACCTTGAATTGGGACCGGAAAATAAAAGGCAGCCAGTGGAGCTCCTTGAACAGGGGAGTAGATCTCTCCCTGTAACTCGCCCCCGTAATTAACCTGGCAGCCGAGCGCTGGACCAATTGTAGTTTCCAGGCCGTCTTCAAGGGAAGCCCCACGTAGAGTGCATTACAGTAGTCCAGTCTAGAGGTAACTAAGGCATGCACCACCGTGGTCAAGTCAGACTTCACGAGGTATGGTCGCAGTTGGCGCACAAACTTGAGTTGTGCGAAGGCCCTCCCGGCCACCGCCGACACCTGCACTTCAAGCGTCAGCGCTGAGTCCAGGAGGAACCCCAAACTGCGGACCTGTGATTTCAGGGGGAATGTAGTCACCAGATGGCACTGTGAGTACCCTCAATATACTCAAATTGGGATGTATAGTGTGACTTGAATAATTTGAATAAAACCACAACTCTATAAATAATAACTATACAAATTTTGTTCATTTAGACTAGTGATTCCCAAAGTGGGCACTACCGCCCCCTGGTGGGTGCTGCAGCAATCCAGGGGGGCGGTGATGGCCATAGGTGCAATGCCATATGCATTAATACATACATCTTTCTGTTTAATTGCTATTAAAAAATTTAAAAAATAATTTCCAGGGGGCGCTGAGTAATATTTTTTTCTGGAAAGGGGGTGGTAGGCCAAATAAGTTTGGGAACCACTGATTTAGACCATGTGGATATTCTGTCTGTATTCTCTAAATAACATGTACAATGCTCTGCAATGTGTACAAGCACTTAAAAAACCTCTGTGAAGTCTTTTCAGAGTCCCCACCCATAATGACAATGGAAAGTGTTACAGTATCACTCTTGTTTGCTATTTCATGGAGGTATTGGCCAGAAGGCTGATAGGAATGGAATATAGCTCCCAAATTCCTACACAAGTGCCTTCACGTGTCATCTATGATAGTGTTAGGCGGTACTTCAATAGTTGTGTACCAAAGAAGGAATTAAGCTGTGACAGTACATGAGTCAGTCACTAAACTATGCCTGGAATGTGGCCATCTAACTTCCATAATGTATAAAAATTTTGAACAATCAGAAAGTGCACAACCTTGTGATGGAGGCAATGGCATTCTATTGTTCTGTAGCTCTAACCCAAAGGTCAGGTGGGCTCTCTTGTGGTTTGAAACCACTGGTTTGAGTCCTATATTGTGGAACAAGTCTGGAACATGGCCATTCAGCCTGGAAAACACACAACAACCCTGGCCATGAAAGCCTTCAACAACACTGAGAACAAATTCATTGCTACTTCTTTATGATAGTCCCTGAGATCAGGCATTCTAAAACTGTGGCCCTCCACCTATTTGGGCTTCCAATTTCCAGAAGCCTTAGCTAACTTGTTTAATGGTCAGGAATTCTGGAAAGCCCAAAGAGCTAGAGCGCTGCAGTTTGAGGATGCCTGTTCTAGATATTTAAAGATGTCTTTCGTATCAATTCTCCATCATATTTTTTCCAGGCAGTGCCCTTCACTGAAGACTTAGAGTTCTGACTCTAGAACTATAAGTTTCTTCCTGTGATCCAGAAGGCAAGAAGCTATAAAGTAACAAAACCCCTAATTTCAGATGTAATATTGGGGAGAGAAAGAGCAACATCTTAGCAGAAAGAGCTTTCAAAACTTTGTTGATCCCATTGCTAATAGTTAACTTAAAGGCGCCATATGGCTTTCAGTGATATGCATCTCAATCAAGCTTCCTGGCTCAGGCTGCTTGTGATTGGCAGCCCAGTCTTGTCTACTGGCCCAGTTTAGTGGTCTGTGTAATATTTCTCCAAACCCAATGAAATATTCAGAATGGAAGATAATTTATTCAACATTACATTAAAAAGCCTCTGTTTACCAAGATTCCCTCTGAAAATTCTATTAAAATTATTGTGTTGAGATCAAAATGAGCTCTTGAAAGAGCAATTTTAAAACAAAGGTGAGTCTAGAGATACAGCACATATAAAAATGATGAAATGCTGTCATGATATTCCTTGGACATAGGAGAATAAATAAGCATCCTTAGTGCACGCAACAAGTGAACATCACCTTAGGTGTCTTTCCCCTTAATCTAACTTCCTCTTCTAAAGCATTCTCTGGGCTTTAAACAGATAATTATTTTATTAAAGGCTCTTTTAAAATGCAGTGAGACTTTTGTTTGACTCCTTTACACCCCACTTCAATATGTGAATTAGAAAATAAGAGAGCAGACAAATGAAACTATTTTGGACCTAGAGGTTAAATGCTAATTTAGAAAAGGCCTTGAGAAGTCTAATGGGTAAGACCAAGGGCAAAATGTGAGTTCAAGAGGAATTAGGCATTGTTTAGCACTGCCAGCTGTCCCTTATGATAAAGGATGCATTTTATTTCATAGTTCAAAAGCTAATCCTACCAAAGGTGTTCCATTTGGTAGTTATAAGATCAGTATGCAACTCCCAAATTACACTATGTTAAAAAATTGAACAAAAAATCTATTCCTGGTTGGAAAGTGTTATTTCCTGTTTGAATGTGTAGTACTTAACTTTGAAAGTAGCTGTTATACTAAAACAAAAATCATTTTTGTGGCTGCCACAACAATGCTGAATTAGTTTTGAGACTTAATGAGATATTCATTGAAAACTACAGCAAAATATGCTGTAGAATGTCCCTTAAAAATTAAAATGCTTGCAGTTTAATAAACTTTCCATGTTTTTATGATAGACTTAATTAGAAAATGACATTTATAGCCATGAACAAGAATTGTGTTACTTACGACCGTAGTAATAATAATAATAATAATAATAATAATAATAATAATAATAATAATAATAAAGTTTATTTATACCCCACCATCATCTCCCATAGGGACTTGGGTCGACTTACAAATTAGCACAAATTGGTGCCATACAAACATAAAATGCCGTACATCAACATTAAAATCGTTAAAACATTTACATAAAACCATATAAAACCTTGTCACATGGCCACCAGACATGCTCTGCTTCATAGAGGGGCATGAGGAACCCAGCACCCCACACCCGGCATGGCCCAGCTCCAGCTGAAGGCGATCAGGTGGGGGAGGGAAGTGTAAGCACAGCTTCCCGCCATGGATTCCAATGGCAATATGAAGCCTCTCCGATGTTGCCTGGGCAGCAGCATGCACCAGATCTGCCCTCCTTCACTCATGGAGCCATGCTGGCATCATCTGATGGGAGCCAGCTGGCTCGGTAGGTGACTGGGACTAAGTTGGCACATGCTGTCGAATTTAGCCCCATGGGAAGAGGTTGATAGTGTTATATATCAAATACTGAGAGGATTTGTTGTGAACACAACTAATTTTCCCACTACAAGATTGCACAATGTGCTTTGAAGTAAAATTCATCTTCTAAGAACTGTTCCATGATAGTTCTAGGAGGTTGGGATTCCTTTAGGATTTCAGACATCATGTTAGCCTTAAACTAAGAAGACCTCCAGCTGACCCTTATGTATCCTCCCATCACATATTTCAGTTACTTTTGCATGGGCTAATAATAAAGTATTCTAGCTTTTCTATATTTCAGATAGCTCCTTATTTCCTAATTTTGGGGCAGTGTTCATAAAGGAGGGCTAAATGTACACAGTAATACTGAATAATTTACTTTGTAGTTTGATTCTAGACAGTAGCACCAGGCCAGAAAAAATAATTTCAAAATGAGCTGACTGGTAGTTTAAAACAATAGTCCTGTGTTCAATATTATTAACACCACTTTCCAGTTGTGACCAACATGTCATATATTTTAATTATATTGCTATTAGAAATATCTAACAATTTTAGCAGGTCCAGATGTTATCTTTGCAAGTCTTGACATGAGTCATTCAACACCCATTATCACTTCTATGATTGTTTAGTCGAGTTTAAACCCCAGTGCAACATATATACAAAACACAGCTCAATTCTATGAAAATTGACTAGACCAGGCTTGCACAACTTGGTAGGAGTAAGGGGGCAAAATTAAACCTCTTTGTGCCACAGATAGGTTTTTAGCACTCCACTCAGAGTTTGCAAGAGCAAACAATAGAGTGGATTAGACTTAGCATAGTGAAGATCCCACACCAACTTCACGGTGAAGCTAAGTTTCTCCCTCATAAATGAGGGAAGTAAGCAGTGTGGAGCTGACAGTTTTGCCACTGGCTGAGAAGGACAAGACAGGAGTAACCCAGAGGCAAAGAAAAGGGAAGAGCAGCAGAGGCGAGCACTGAGGCACTTCTTTACCACCTCCCCCCCCTCTCTCTAAAACAGGTAATCTAATGTTTAATTTTAAAATAACCTAGAGGCCAGGACTCCATCCCCCTGAAAAAAGGTCCAATTCACCTAAAAAATTCATCCCTGCTCCCCATAATTTAACCTGCATTGCTGTGGAACATCTTTAGTACTTTCATGGTGCAGAGGTAAAGGAATGTGTGATTTCCAAGTGTTCAAATGCATAGCTGAATTTGTAATTGCCACAGCATTTATCTTCTGTTTGGAATGGAATGTCTCTTTGCCTCTAGAGAGAGAAAGGGCTCATCCTAGCTTACTTTTAGGCTTCTAGAATACAATCATGAAAAATGGGAATGTGAAAATCTCTTTGTCTTGATTTCACTGAGTTTCCTCCAAGGAGCACTTTCTTATTTTCTATTAGGCTGCAAGCTTTCAAGTTTCTTTGAACACACTTAAAGAATTTTCTTTATGCATTTCTCCCTATTTATGCATTTCTTTCTACAGTTTGCATAATTTAGATTACTTTCCCCATTGAGTAAAGTGTTTTGCTGTATGTTTTTCTTCAATTATGTCCACTTTAGTCATGTGCCTATTACAATATATGCATTGTTTTATATCTCTGAAATGTCCTGGGAGCCTCAGAAATGAGTGAAACTTGAAATATGGTGTGCCTAGTTACCTTAGTGTTATTTCTTTCCAGCCCTAGAAGGAAGAAAATAGTCACAGTTGGCAGCATAGGTAGAAAATCAGACAGGTGATAAAAGCATTCATGGCGCACCATATGGAAGTCTTCCAAAGCCTATGACACAATCTGAGTATTGCCCACAAGTGCCTTAAAGCAAAGGCTACCCTTGAATTTAATCCTAATATATATGTAAAAGTCTCCTCCTTTCAGGCAGAAGAAGGGAATTACTGGGAATCAAAATGAAGAAGCAGAGTAAACAATTTTTTTCTCGTCTTCTAGAGTTCAAGTCAAGGCTGTCAATATAGCAATTTACACATTTATGGCAAGTTATTATACACATATGTCTGAGGTGAAATGTTTTCATCTGTGTCACAAGGCATTCAATGACCCTTGATTTGAGCTTGGAAATAGCATGAGAGGAAATCAGAGTCAAGATGAATTCCATTTGGTGTTGTAAAATCAGGCTTACTGAGGCGAAAGGATCATGCTTGGCAATTGATAAGCCTGCCAGCTGGGAGACCACAGGTGTGCATGCTCCTGAACAACTGCTTACTGAGTAACATTTTAGATTCCAGTCTACCTCAGAGACAGAAAGGCAGGTTTTCCATATTCTGGCTATTACTTTCTTCCCAGTCCCCAACTGAGAGCTGATTTTGGCAAATGCAGACATGGAAAGGAAGCTAGAATTTAATCTTCATAGACCAATGCCGTTTGAAGTTGTGTTGATTTGTAAACAAGGCCTTGAACATGGTGTCATGACCGTGCCTCAAGTTTAAATCAATTCAATAAAGATCATCTTAAAGTACTACAGCTTCTCCCAACCTGGAAGCCTCCAGATGTATTGGACTGAAAATGCCATCATTCTCCAGCTGACTGAGAAAAGGCTGAAGAAACAGAACATTGTAAGACAGTAATGCTGAACTAGGAAAATGTAGAGTGGATTAGGCCCTCTAGATCAGAGATTATGAAATTTACCACCACCACCACCACCACCACACAAACACACACACACACACACACGCTACTCCACTTAAAGTTTTGACCTACAACCTCTCTGAACATCTACTGTGACCAATGGTAAGGACTAAACTATCTGGATTGCTAAAAAGTTCAACATTCTAGTTACTTTATATTTGGGCATTACCTAAAGCTCCATCCAGATATTCTAATTGGCCATTTGTGAACGGACTCTAATGTTATGACCCTACCTTGGTGAGAAAGAAGGTCTACAGAAGAATGTTTTATGGAGTTATGGATTTTTCTTGTCAACAGTTCTGCACAATCATAGTTCTTAATTGCATGGAGAACTGCAACCACATTCAGTTTTTTATGAATATACTAGCTGTGTCCGGCCACATGTTGCTGTGGCGAAGTATGGTGGTATGGTAAATAAAGTATTGAGGAATTGGTGATAGTTAAGGTAAAGGGTAAAGGTTTTTCCCTGATATTAAGTTCAGTCGTGTCTGACTCTGGGGGTTGGTGGTCATGTTCATTTCTAAGCCGAAGAGCTGGTGTTGTCCGTAGACTCCTCCAAGGTCATGTGGCATGACTGCATGGAACACCGTTACCTTCCCGCCGGAGCAATACCTATTCATCTACTCTCATTTGCATGTTTTTGAACTTTAGGGTTGGTAGAAGGTGGGGCTAATAGTGGGGGCTCTGTCCGCTCCCCCAATTCAAACCTGCGACCTTTCGGTCCAGAAGTTCAGCAGCTCAGCGCTTTAACATGCTGCGCCATCAGGGGATATTATTTCGTAAACGTTGTGAATATACAATATTTGTGATTGGTTTTTTGTCTGTTGGAGACAAGTATGAATGCTGCAATTAGGGGAAATGATTAGCATGTAATGGCCTTGCATCTTTAAAGCCTGGCTGTTTCCTGCCTGAGTGAATTTTTTGTTGGGAGGTGTTAGCTGGCCCTGATTGTTTTCTGTCTGGAATTCCCTTGTTTTTAGGGTGGTGTTGTTTGTGATATTTTATGTGCTTCTACTATCTGTGGCCGTCAGAAAATAGAGGATTTGCCAGACTTTGGTGATGGGAATACTTTGTTGGGAAGTGTTAGCTGGCCTTGATTGTTTCGTGTGTGGAATTCCCCTGTTTTCAGAGTGTTGTTCTTTATTTAGTGTTCTGATTTTAGAGATTGTATTGTTCTGTTTTATTATACCACAGTAATTTTTATATATTCTGATTTTAGTGTTTTTGAATACTTGGAGTCAGATTGTATTCATTTTCATGGTTTACAGCAATACAATAATAATAATAATAATAATAATAATAATGACGACTTTGGTAATACACACTGCTTTACTCCCTGCTCAGCTTCCTTTCTGGAAGAATCCTTTCTTGGGAGGTGTTAGCTGGCCCTGATTGTTTCCTTTGTGGAATTCCCAATTTCCCTGCTTTCATAGTGTTGCTCTTTATTTACTGTCCCAATTTTAGATATTATATTGTTCTGTATTATTCTACCATAGTAATTTTTTCATATTACATTAGAAGCTCACTTATCCAAAATTCGCTTATCCAATGTTCTGGATTATCCAACGCAGTCTGCCTTTTAGTAGTCAATATTTTTGTAGTCAGTGTTTTAAATTCATTGTGATTTTTTTGGTGGTAAATTTGTAAATACAGTAATTACCAGGGCCGGCCCCACTCATGCGGCAGCTGACGCCGCCGCCTCGGGCGCAGGCCCGGGGGGGCGCCGTCAGGCTGGGCGGGAGGCGGGGCACCGCCCTGACGGTGCCCCGCCTCCCGCCCAGTGCGCCCTGGCCCGTCTGGCCTGCTAGAAAAGGCCAGACGGGCGAGCGGGAGTAGCGTGGGAGGCGGGGCCAGCTCTGACGCCGCTCCCCCCCCCCCCGCCCAGCGTGCCTTGGCCCTGCCTCCCACGCAGCGTGGGAGGCGGGGCCAAGGCACGCTGGGCGGGGGGGGGGGAGTGGCGTCAGAGCTGGCCCCGCCTCCCACGCTACTCCCGCTCGCCCGTCTGGCCTTTTGTAGCAGGCCAGACTCAGCGGAGGTTTCTCCAGGCCGCGATTGCGGCCTGGAGGAACCTCCGCTGAGTCTGGCCTGCTACACAAGGCCAGACGGGCGAGCGGGGGTAACGTGGGAGGCGGGGCCAGCTCTGACGCCGCCCCCCCCGCCCAGCGTGCCCTGGCCCCGCCTCCCACGTTGCGTGGGAGGCAGGGCCAAGGCACGCTGGGCGGGGGGGGGGGGGGAGCGGCGTCAGAGCTGGCCCCGCCTCCCACGTTACCCCCGCTCGCCCGTCTGGCCTTGTGTAGCAGGCCAGACTTAGCGGAGGTTCCTCCAGGCCGCAATCGCGGCCTGGAGAAACCTCCGCTAAGTCTGGCCTGCTACACAAGGCCAGACGGGCGAGCGGGGGTAACGTGGGAGGCGGGGCCAGCTCTGACGCCGCCCCCCCCGCCCAGCGTGCCCTGGCCCCGCCTCCCACGTTGCGTGGGAGGCAGGGCCAAGGCACGCTGGGCGGGGGGGGGGAGCGGCGTCAGAGCTGGCCCCGCCTCCCACGTTACCCCCGCTCGCCCGTCTGGCCTTGTGTAGCAGGCCAGACTTAGCGGAGGTTCCTCCAGGCCGCAATCGCGGCCTGGAGAAACCTCTGCTAAGTCTGGCCTGCTACACAAGGCCAGACGGGCGAGCGGGGGTAACGTGGGAGGCGGGGCCAGCTCTGACGCCGCCCCCCCCGCCCAGCGTGCCCTGGCCCCGCCTCCCACGTTGCGTGGAAGGCAGGGCCAAGGCACGCTGGGCGGGGGGGGAGCGGCGTCAGAGCTGGCCCCGCCTCCCACGTTACCCCCGCTCGCCCGTCTGGCCTTTTGTAGCAGGCCAGACTCAGCGGAGGTTCCTCCAGGCCGTGCCCTGCGCCCCGCCACGCTGCGTGGGAGGCGGGGCCAGGGCACGGGGGGCGGGGCCAACTCTGGCCCCGCCCCCTCACTATTCGCCCTGGCCCCGCCTCCCACGCAGCGTGGGAGGCGGGGCCAGGGCACGCTGGGCGGGGCCAGGGCGCCGGTGGCGGGGGCGCTTTTCAGCACCCCCGCTTTACATCAAAAAATATCTCCGGCCGGCCCTGGTAATTACTATATAGCATTACTGCATATGGAACTACTTTTTCTGTCAAGTTGGTTGTCTAACATGATGTTTTGGTGCTTAATTTGTATAATGATTACCTAATTTGATGTTTAATCGGCTTTTCCTGAATCCCTTCTTATTATCCAAGATATACACTTATCCAACGTTCTTCCGGCCTGTTTATGTTGGATAAGTGAGACTACTGTATATTTATAATCTGATATTATCTGCTTAGAACTGGATTATATGAGGCCCCTTCCACACAGCTGTATAAAATGCACACTGAAGTGGATTATATGGCAGTGTGGAGTCAAGATAATCCAGTTCAAAGCAGATAATATAAGATTATAAATGGGTTATATAGGTGTGTGGAAGGGCCTTGAGTCTACATTGCCATATAATCCAGTTAAAATCTGATCATCTGTATTTTATAGGCAGTGTGGAAGAGGCCTAAGTGAGGCCTAACTCTGCCTGTCCCCTGGGCTGAGTGGGTTGCTAGGAGACCAAGTGGGCGGAGCTTAGCCTTCTAACTGGCAGCAATTGGATAAAAACAATTATTCCTCTCTAATTAGGACTTTATTTTTCTTTTCTTTTTGTTGTATCAACCTAGAGGCATGGATGAGGGGTTGTGCTGTCAATTTTTGAGGTTGTGGGGTGTTTAGTTTTGTTGTTTTGTCCGCTGCCGTGATTCCATCACTCTTTTATATATATAGCTAGATTTTATGAATGTTTATTTTATTGTTTTTAATTATATATGCTGTTATTGTGTTCTGTTTTATCTGTTGATTCTTGGGCTTGGTCCCCATGTGAACCACTCTTGAGGCGGGTTATAAATAAAGTATTATTATTATTATTATTATTATTATTATTATTATTATTATTATTCTACAAACCTTCCTGGTCAACACAGGTATTTGTTGATGTGAAGAGGCATAATGCATTGAGATTTCTCTCCTCCAGCATGATAATAATGTGCACACATCCATTATTAATGTTTAACAGGAAAATATGTCAAAACTGATGAAATGTAAAATTCCAGGAAAAAGAAAATAAGACAGGATTAGAAAGAGGGCCCAACCCATTATAATTTACATACACCTCCAAACACATGATTGTGATGTTTTAAACTGCAGCCAACAGAAGGGAAGAGGGGATGAAAGAAATTAATTCTGAACCCCATAGAGATATCTTACAATGGAGCCCTTGTGCTTCCTGCCGTAAAATGCCCTAAATATCAAAGTTTTGGTTTTGCAAACCCAAATATATTAAATTTGGATTATTTGAGATTGTTTCAATCTTGATACAATTTTTTTTTTCAGATTTGAAGGACAGAGTCCTGTGATGACAGAAAAAATTGATATAAGTTATAGAAGGCAGACAAGGATTTTAGGATTTTAATTTCAGGACTTCAGTTGCTATTGGAGAAGCAAACTAGAACTGATTCTTGACCTCATCACAAGTTTACACAAATTACACTCTTTGACTCAGGCTGTGTATAGAGCCATCCACCTCCAGAAATAGAAGACAGGGATAATTACATTATACCTCTCCTGTAGTTCATAATTAATAATTGCAACACTTGCTTAATTACACCAGTTGTAAATGTGTTGGGGGAGGGTTGTATCTTTCCACTACTTTAAAATTTTGATTAAGAGAATTCAACAACTCTCACAACTATGGGTCCTTTTGCATTTATTAGCACAGCAGGCACTGTCAAATGCTTGTCAGCAATTTGCATGTCATTTACTGCCAGAGCAGGGTCCTTCACTGGAAAGTTCTTTTCTATCAGAGAAATCACGTATGCCTAGCATTCTGCTACCATGTTGGCAATAATATATTGAAACACAAAGCCATCCTAGTCACAGTGTTTCAAATAAATATAAATCAATTCCAGCCCACGCTCCAATGAATCAATCCAACGTGATTTCAGACTTAGCCAAGTTTCATTTATTATTTTTCTCCAAATCACACTCATTCCACACAGTATATGTATGTACTAAAGCATCTCATAAAGTTCTAGAAACCAAGGTAGAATTTTACAAGGTTTATCGCTTAACAGAATAAAGATGCTGTGAATCTTTAAATTTTAAAAACCTGGGTTCTTAAAATGGCAACTCATACTAAAGTTGAACTTTCAAGACCCTGCAAACCCCCTTTCTGCCTTCTGATTGATTAAAAATTAAAAGGGCAGTTAGTTTGGCAACATTTTTCATACTATGAGCACCTTCCCACCATCACCATCTTTCCCATTGCTAACTCCTGCTGTGCTTCCAAGATATTAGACTATAATTCTCATCAAGCCTTTCTGATGGCCATGCTGCTTAAGGCTGGATTCCAACAAAATGCTGAAGCAAATATTGTGTTTCCACCTTAACTAGCCTTGGGGCTCTAACTAAACCATTGTTCAAAGGAACTCTTCAAACTGAGACTTTAATATCACTCAGTTATTGCATCTGAAAAAGTAAGTATACAGTACATCCATGAAAGGTCATGCTAAAAATAAAATAAAAGTCTTAAAGATGCTGTTACATTTATTTTTCTTCCTCCCATCCTCATTTTTATGCTTCAAAAAACCAACATAGCTAATTCTTTGATGAGCATTTCTGTGATGCACAACATCATAATTGAGACTCTTCACACTTTATCTTTTTTTCAGTGGTAGCGACAGGGTTTTATTAGTTAAGCCACAGATCCCAATTGCTTCCATCACACTCTGGAGAACTACTTCCAGAGAAACTCTGTGGCTGAACTGGGGCTAAAACCCTGCTGATGTCGAAAAATTGTTGCTGCTGGGCAGCTTCCTGCTATTCCATAAAGAAAGATGGATCGAGCCGGCTTGAGGAATCTTCCCACATAAGATGAAGTAAGGGAGAAGCAGGAACCATGTGGGGTGTACGGCAAAGGCCCCCACATCCCCTAGGTGGGTGCCACCATGATTGCCACCATCCGCGGCGATCCAGGGTGATTCTGGGGGTAGTGACAAGGCTATTCATGATATAATCAGAGGTTCCCCCTGCAAAAAACCAAAAAAAAAAACCCTCAAGATCAATAGCAATAAAGTGTTGGATTGGGGTAGTTTCTATGGTGTATGTTCTCCTGCTTTGATAAGGATGAAGGCTGGTTTAATTAAAAGTCCACCTCCTTTATCAAAGTTTGTGCTGAATGCGCTGAATCTTCTGTATATCCCTTTGAGACTAACTGTAGTGAAACACAAGGCAAACAGGAAGCATTGAAGTTATATCATTAAAAAGTTTACTTGTTGCTTTTAAACATGCATTCTTAACATATATTCAGTCCTAACTAACTAAGAGCCCATTTATACCACACAATTACAGCACTATATTTCCACTGTAATTGTTATGGCTGCTTCCCTTGGAGCAAATGGGGACAGATTGTGAGCCAGTGTGAAATAAAGGTATGCTTAAATACTCTATATGACCTAAAACCCATGTTTCCTTAACAGCAAATGGGAGATGGAGTGTGAGGACAATGGCCCCATCTACACATGCTGTAAATTCCAGAAATATGGATTATAAGGGTAAGTGGCTAGAAAGTGCACACCCCTAATGTGGTCTGCAACATGTATCTACATAGAAAACATAGGTTAAAAAGTAAGGAGAAAGTCCGAAAATTGCAATAAAACGTCCTGCAGCTGATCAGTATATGGATGCTACAGCCTTGGAAGGAACATGTGCAGCACTCGTGTAAAAAGTGCCACCACTGGAAAAATCAGTTTTAAAAAACAGACATGGCACTCTCGGGAAGGTAAACAGCTTTTTTTCTATCTCCCTGACAAGAAATCACTCTCCTCCTTTTGTTTTTGCATTTAAAGTTGAGCTCCATTATGGATTCTCATCTGATGGGCTGCAGCAATTCAGTGCATTTCTCAAAACAGGGCAAGAAAAAACTGTTATTCTGTTGGATTGATTTGGCATAAGGGGAGCTTTGTGAATGCTGTAGGAGCTTTTTCACGATTCCTAGGGTGTGTATTGAGACCTTTCAGAGTGGAACTGGATTTTATTAATCCACATTCTGATCCAGATTATGTGGCTGTGTAGAAGTATCCAATGTTTCATTGGAACAATATTTTCCAATCCAAAGGTCCAAGCAAAATCTAAACAATTTTCTTTCAATACTGGTAGAAATTTGATGCATTGCCATAGTCTTGGTATGTTTCTTCGGTACTGTTCCATTGGAAACCTTTCCTTCAAAAAGGGCTCTGTGGCTTTAAAAGTTTGAGAACCTCTGCTTTATTATATTATACAGTACACAATGAACTAGATAATATGGGTTTTATTATTAAAAACACACACAATAACAATGACATTATTTTACCTTGTTATTCCAAGGTCCATTTATATACCACTCTAGTCTTTTTGAATTAATTAGATTTGTCTACATGTTGACTCACTATTCAAAATTAACTCAGATCTTCTCAGCGTAGGACAGGTGAATAGAATCCAGGCTGGAGGTTAAGACCACATTTTTGCTGTCTGCTTTATTCCTTAGAATAGGAGTGACCGATCCTGAAGGCCATAGCCAGTTCCTTAATTCACGTTTGTGGCCCTGAAACCCCCATCAGTCTCTCAAGGGTCTTCAAAGTCCCATTAAAAAAAAGTTTTAGATTTTTTTAATTTGCAAAAACACCTCCTGCCCAAGAAAAAAAGCTCCTCAAAATCCTTAGATTTTAAAATAGCTCTTTTTTTGGTCAGAGTCCTTCTCAAAATGACAACAGGAAATGACACTGAATTACTTCCAACCACTATTTTGGGGAACATTGCAATTAATATAAAGGTATTGGAGCTCTAGTGGGAGAGCTGAGGGAAGGTGATGGGGCTAAAGTAAAAAAAAAAGGATACTGATCCCCATTAAATTGTCTACCTCTTCCTTAGGGAAAAGGTGGGCAAACTCTATCCTAATTGTATGTAACCCCCAGCTTGATTTTATGGGCCCTTGGATGTATTTCAAAGACCTTCATCTTGATTTCAAATGCTGTTCTTCAAACATCAGATCCGTTCTTTGCAAGGATTTTATCATATTAGATTGAGGATTTGCCACGCATCATTGTGAATCCATAGAGGTTCCAGCAAGGGGTTGGGAGAACCCATCACTCCATGCCCCAGATTGCCCATCTTATCTGAACCCCCATCCCATGCTCCTAAGGCAACATGGGAAGCATCCCGTGTTACCACCATGGTGGTGTGTGCAGCTTCTTCTCCTCTTCACCATGAAGCCTGGCCAGAAGTTGATGTGCATCATAGGAAGGGATCCGTGGTGAAAGAGGAGAAGAAGTGGCATATGACAGGTAAATCAGGCCATCAGATGAAGTCACAAGTGTGTCTGTTCTCTTCCTAACAGATAACTTGGCAGAAATTGAGAAGATGAGGGTGAGACAAAGAAAGAATGAGAGAGAAAGAAAAAAGGAAAAGGAAGGGAGTAGACGTATTTTATCCCAACCCACTGCTTCGTGCAACCTGTAACAGATAGCAATCCCATGGCATAGGTATAGGTTACCCATGTAGCCCATGAATTATATGTCAGAGCATCAAGGATATTTCATTCCATGGATGTTATGAATTTTTCATTGTAAACTTTAAAGGAGCTGACACTTATAGACCAAATAAGTTCATTACTTTTCAAATGTGACTTTAATGTCTGGAAAAACATCTAGAAAGGATATATCACAACCTGCCAAGGAAGCCACTGTCTGCTACATGTTGCCTTCTGATGTATAAAAAGCTTGCAAGGCCCTCCACAACCAGATTTTTTCTTCGCTAAAATGAGCAAATATGGAGGCATTGGGGAGAAGGGGGTTCTTTTCTGTATTTTAAATAGTTTTCTAACACCATATTAAAAGGAACATTCAATTATTTGCATTGTTCCCAAGGCAGTAAACACCCAGTGGCAGTTAATGTGCATGCTGCATTTTGTCACCAACAACTAGGATCTCTTTTAGGAAAAACAATGGAAGCATGTTAGCTTTTAAAACAATGATTCCAAAGTTTTGAAGAGGAAGTGCTTGGCTAATGGTCTTTTGTGTTTTTACTTTACAGGCAAGTGTTACTGTGTATTAAATTTGATAGGTTTAAAGTGAATGTATTACTATGTCAATTTCTTTTAGTAATATTGATTGATTCTTACCAGAGACTTCACACTTTCTAGCTAGCTACAACTCTTTTTGCTTTCAATTTGAAAGCTCAGGTCCTCAGTATATAAAGTAATACATTTCACTCATAAAATACTTTTCCCTGGTCAGGCAGATTGAAACAAATACTTAAGACTTGGGTGGGAACTATGTGGCCCTCTAGTAGTTGAGAGACTGCAGTTCCCAGCATTCTTCACAATTGCTTATGTTGGCTTGGACTGATAGGAACTGAAGTGGAGCAACATCAGGATCATTCCTGATGATAAACATAATGATGTGACCCTGCTGGTTCTGCTGGACTTCTCAGTGGCCTTCGATACTGTAGACCACGATATCCTTCTGGGACGCCTCATGGGAATGGGGCTCAGAGGTACTATTTTACAGTGGCTCCAGTCCTTCCTGGAGGATCGTTCCCAGATGGTGTCATTGGGGGACACCTGTTCGGCTCCACAACCATTGTCTTGTGGGGTCCCGCAGGGTTCGGTATTGTCCCGCATGTTTTTCAACATATACATGAGGCTGCTAGGAGAGATCATCCGGAGTTTCGGGGTATGGTGTCATCTGTACGCAGATGATGTCCAGCTCTGTCACTCCTTTCCACCTGTCACTAAGGAGGCTGTTCAGGTCCTGAACTGATGCTTGGCCGCTGTATCGGACTGGATGAGGGCGAACAAATTGAAATTGAATCCAGACCAGACAGATGTCCTCCTGGTCAGCCGTAAGGCTGAACAGGGCATAGGGTTACAGCCTGTGTTGGATGGGGTCACACTTCCTCTGAAGATACAGGTTTGCAACTTGGGTGTTCTCCTGGATTCATTGCTGAGCCTGGAACCCTTGGTTTCAGCAGTGGCCAGGGGAGCATTTGCACAATTAAGCCTTGTGCACCAGCTGCGCCCATACCTTGGGAAGTCTGACTTGGCCACAGTGGTCCACACTCTGGTTACATCCCATTTGGATTACTGCAACACATTCTACGTGGGGTTGCCTTTGAAGACGGCGTGGAAGCTTCAATTAGTACAACAGGCAGCAGCCAGATTAATAACTGGGGCAGCATACAGGGAGCGTACTACTCCCTTGTTAAGGCAGCTCCACTGGCTGCCAATATGCTGAGCCCAATTCAAAGTGCTGGTTTTGACCTATAAAGCCCTAAACAGTTCTGGCCCAACTTACCTGTCCAAACGTATCTCCTCTTATGAGCCACCAAGAATTCTAAGATCGTCTGGGGAGGCCCTGCTCTCGGTCCAACCTGCCTCGCAGGCATGAATGGTGGGAACGAGGGACAGGGCCTTCTCAGTAGTGGCTCCTCAGCTTTGGAACACCCTCCCTAGAAACATTTGGCATGCCCCAACTCTGCTGGGCTTTAAGAAAACCCTAAAGACATGGTTATGTGCAGAAGCATTTAATGAGTAAGTACAACGATTTGACATGGTCTGAACTAAGATTTACGCATGAGGTTCTTGGATGAATGGATTTAAATATACATATGCTTTTAAATTTTGTATAATGTGTTTTTATTCTGTATTGTTATTTGATTTGTATGTGCTGTTGATTTTAGTGAATTGTTTTGGGCATTGAATTTTGCCAATTTATGTAAGCCACCTTGAGAAAGGAGGGGTAAAAATGCTGCAAATAAATAAATAAATAATATTTCCATCCTTAATGCAGAGAACACTTTTTATTTTCACTACATCAATACAACTAGCTTCACACGTCCCAGACTGTTTATAGGATATAATTTGCATTAGTCTTTTAGCAATGTTTATATGGACCTTAAAATGAAGTTAGAAATCTATTTCCCCATATAGTTTGTTGAATGGCACTCCCATCGTCAAACTACTCCCTACATTAGCTAGGCCTGAAGAAAGCTAAAATTCAAAAATACCTGGAGGGTTGCACATTTCCAACCATAAACGTTGTCTGCCAGTATTGAAAAGCAGCCATTCTTGCTAGACGGTTCATAGGCTTCAAGTCCTCTGAGCAACAAAATGGATTTAAAATCATGTAAATTGGAAGATGTTTCTGCCAGCCCTTCTCAGCAAAACTGTCAGAATGAAGGATGAGACTAACCATTAGAACAGCCAAAAAATAGAGGAAACTCTACAGGAATAACCTAGAAATGGAAAAAGTTGGCAAGCACTGTGAGGTTTTGTGGGATGAGTGGGGGAATAATTGTTTGCTGGATACCAACAGAAATTTTAAAAACAATTTCTTTAAAAAATTTATATCACAGGAATGGTCCAGTATCGACCTTAATTTTACATTGTAGTCTTAACTTACCTGGGCAATTCAATCCTATGTTCCACTTGTTCTTGAATAAGTGTACTGCCTAAAGCATTAAAGAAGTGACCTAAGACTTTTTGTCTCTATCGGCAATCACACGTGGCTGAGTATGATTGTCTTCCAAGGGGTAGAGTCTTGATGGTAGGTCTGTAATTGACTGTAGAGGCCTATTCTGGATCCACATGTTCCATCACAGGACAAACATTTCCAGATGGAAGGTGGTCACAAGGGTTTGTTTGACACGCCTTCCTCTTGGCACATTTCACCCATATTCATGCCTTTTCAAAATCCACAGTACTGTTGGTAACAGCTGACCTCCAGTTAGAATTCTCAAGGGCCAGGGCTTCCCAGTTCTCAGTGTTTACTCCACATTTTAAGGTTATTTTTACACCTATCTTTAAATCTCTTTTGTTGTCCACTGACATTCCATTTTCTGTTCTTGAGCTGAGAATAAAGTAACTGATGTGGGAGATGGTAATCGGGCATTTGTAATATGTGGCCAGTCCAAGAAAGTTGATGGCAGAGAATCATTGCTTTAGTGCTAGTGATCTTTTCTTCTTCCAGAACAATGGTGTTTGTCCTGGGTCTTCCTGTCTTCTCAATAAGTCAAGAGCAATATTTGTTGATGGTCCATGTTTTGCAGGTGTATAATAGAGTTGAAAGGACAAATGCTTTATAAACAAGCACCTTGGTATCCCTACAAATGTCCCAGTCCTAAAACACTCTCTTCATCATTAAAAAAAGAATGCTGTGCCCACGGAGCTCAGATGGTGTTGTAGGCCAGCAAGGAGGCCAGCAAGGAGGCTGGCGGGAGGCTGCAGAGAGCGGCATAAGGCCTCAGAGGGTGGCGCCAGGCCGCAGAAGGTGGCAGCAGGCCATGGACGGCGGCGCCAGGCCATGAAGGGTGACGCAAGGTTGTGGAGGGTGGGGCCAGGCCGTGGAGGCCGGCCAGAGGCCTCGAAGGCCAGCGCAAGGCCGCAGAGAGCGGCGCCAGGCCACGGAGGCCAGCCAGAGTCCTCAGAGGCTGGCGAGAGGCCTCGGGGGCCGGTGCTAGACCACGGCGGGTGGCGCGAGGCTGCAAAGGGCAGCGTGAGGCCTCGGAGGCCAACCAGAGGCCTTGGAGGGTGGCACCAGGCTGCAGAGGGCGGCACCAGGCCTCTGAGGGCAGCGCCAGGCCTCGGAGGCTAGCCAGAGGCCTCGGCATGCCCCCTCTCAGTGGGGAGGGGAAAAAAGAAAAAAGAAAGAAAAGAAGCTGTTCATGGCACTTTGAAGGGCCTCAAGAGGCACCTCAACGGCGCCCCCCACAGGATGGCACCTTCCGCAATGGCGTAGTTCACCTAACAGGTGAACCGCCCCTGCTCATATGCCAACAAGAAGAGTCTAGCCATTGTAAGAACTGTTTGTCATTGCCAACAACGCTTTCTGTAGTATTTCAGGAAGGATTTGGTCTGGTTCACATTCTAAACTGAGGGGATCGGGGGTCTTATAGGCCAACAGTGGTTCAGAGGGACCCACAAATATGACAGAAGTGCCCTTCTCCAGGATGTAAGATACATTTTATCTATCTCCCAAGACGTTTTAAAAGTAAAGAAAACATTGTAGGGAGCATAGCATAAAGCTGAAATTTTCTAAAGTGCAATGAAGAGGCAATATTTCATCCCAGCTATTTCAATTGTCCACTCCTGAAGAAAAGCATTGTATTGCACCTCTGTATTCTACAATTATGTTATTCTAAAGTCATTGCAGCAAGCAGGCATGCAGTCGGGGGGGCGGGGGGCTTGAGGGGCTTCACGCCCCCCCCAAAAAAATTCTCAGGGTGGTCAGCGAGAAGGCCTTACTGGTATTATTTAAACTGTTATGTTTATTCATATCATGATCTGTTGCACCCCAAGACAGTGCAAGCACTCGAAAACCAGACTGGAGCCAATATAACACACAAGCCATTTATTGATGCAGAATATATCTATCTATGCGCATTTAAGGTGGAAAGTCAGAGTAAGAAATAGTCCATAATATATAGTCTATTGCAATTCAGAAAGGGTTTATCAATGTCCTATTTGTAATCCACAAGTGAAGCTCGATAGCTTCATTTAAAAATCAAAGTTTGTCCATGAAGCAATAGCAGAAAAAAGCACTGCAAATCCGCTTGAAAAGTCCCGTAGCAAAGTCAAGGAAGCAAGGTAAACAAAGCAGAGTTAATCTTGATTCAGGAACAAGGAAGCTGTGGTAACAAGGCAAGGCTCGGCGCTTGGCGCTCTCCTGAAACTGGAAGCTCGGCACGGATTCAGAAGACAAACCGAGTTAGATTCCGAGTTAAAGGCAGAGTTGACTCCACAATCAGAATAGAGTGAGGAGTACTTTTAACAGAATCCCAAGTCTGCAAGAATTAGGGAGTGCAGGACCCACAAAGTTCTCATGGGAATTTTAATCATTATCCAATTTGAGAGTGAGTCTTTGACTCCTTCTCACCCTTGTTTCCTGCTTCTATATTTTGTAACAAAATCTCTCCGATTAAAAGTTCCATTCTCCCCCACGTCTGTACCATCTGGTATGGGTAACACTGGAGAGACTTTGGAATGTTTGCCAATTAGCGGATCCTGTGATACTACGATATCCGGCACCTGCAAGGCCATGGGGCCGGGAAATGAAGCAGGAATGCCCTTGAAATCCATCACCTCATCTAACTCTTGATGAAACCTGGGCCATGATGGCTGAGCCACAACATGATCTGATCACCGTGCTCAATATATTCCATATGCATGGGGGTATTGGGATAACGATACAAAAGGTTTGCTAGGGTAGATCCTCTCTCTCAGACTCATCTCTCCCCCCCCCCCCAAATTAAAATCCTGGCTACAGGCCTGGCAGCAAGTATCACTGACATCAAGCTATGTCTTTTTTTTTTTTTTACAGTGGCTAGAATGTAGTTTGTGCAGCAGCCTCTGACAGTAACTGTGATGACTCATGGGCCTTGTAGTCCTGCTCATGACATTGCAATGCCTGATGAAGAAGAAAACTTGGGTTTTTTACCTTCCCAGTCAGAACTGGAATCTTCTCAGCCAGATCTTTCCCAGGCAGATCTGGGAACCTTGCACCTGCAAGAAAGTTGTGTCCCAGAAGTATGTCAAACAAACCCTGAGCCTACATCTCCCGTGTTCTCTCGCCATGAGTTTTGTAAACAACAGAGGGGTTTGGAAGCAGCTTCGCGCAGGAGTGCGAGGATAGCAGCTAAGAATGTACCCAATTAAGTCTGCTTTTCGTGAGAATCTTTAAGGAGTCAGACATCTGGTCTCAGAGTTTAGCTTTCGTTTCTGGTTCCCAGAGAACTGCTTCGGCGGGAAAGTTAGACTCTATATAGGTGTTTTACCCGCGTAGTAACTTCGCGGAGTCAATTCGTCAGCCTCCGGAGCGAGTTGTGTCTGGACAGCGCGCTCCGATTCAAGCCTCGTTCCTGCTCAAGCCTTGCCTTGTTTCCAGCCTCCGCTCCTGTTTCCCAGCCTTTGTTTACCTACGGATCTTGCCTTGTTTCCCAGGATTAACCCTTGCCTTGTTTCACGGATTTTACCAAGTTATTCCACGGACCTTGTTCTTGTTCCTCGTTACCTTGTTCCACGTTTCAAGCCTTGTTTCAAGTATCAAGTTATTTCCTAGCCTTGCTCAAGTTCATGGACTAAAGGACCTTGTCATCTCCCCTCACTTTGCCTGGCAAAGTGAGTGTTTCGGTTATTGGATTACAACTTTGGACCTTAATATTTCATATTGGACATTGTTTCTTTGGACTAATTTTGACCTTCCCTGAAAGGTCTGCTTCTGGACTAACTTTTACATTTGCTTTTACTAACTTTATATATTCCCTTAATAAAGATATTAGATAGAATCTGGCCTCTGCGTATGGTTATTGGTGCTCTGTAGCCTGGGTCGTGACAGTTTGACTCCGCCACCCTAAGCACCAATTAACCTCGGCCAGAATGTCTACCGGAGCCGGACCTGGACCGGGCGGCCAGCCGATTACCTACACCATCGACAAGGATGAGGTGGACCGAATCCGTGATAAGCTCAATGCACAGGATGGGGAAATAAAGGGTTTGAAGGAACGCGGAATCCGTCTTCCGGCCATGGCGTTGCCAACCAAATTTACTGGAGAAGCTTCTAAGGTTCATGTTTTCCGTCGCCAATGCCAAGCTTATCTAGAGGCCCGTGATGCCGAGTTTCCCCAGGAAGACATCAAGGTGGCGTGGATTTACAGTCTCCTAGACGGGCCAGCGGCTAACTGGGCGACGGCTCTGTTCGACCAAGCCTCCCCACATCTAAGGTCAGCGCAACATTTCTTGGACCACCTTAAGGCGACCTGGGGAATCGAGGACAATTTGGAGGCCGCCGGGCACAAACTCCGCCGCCTCTTCCAAGGAGACAGGCCCATGTCTCAGTACATAGCCGAGTTCCGAGTGCTGGCCCACAACACCGGCTGGAACGATGTTGCCCTCAGAGGACAATTTCGGGAGGGTCTCAACATTGAAATGCTGGAGGAAATCTCCAAGGTGGATCCTCCCCAAACGCTGGAAGCACTCATCGATCAATGTTTACGGGCTGAAGTCATGATTGCCAACAGAAAACAGTGGGTCCGAGGCCAGAGCGGTAGAACTGGGGCAAAACCCCCCGCTCCCGTCAGCGTTCAGCCGCGTCCAGTGTGGAGACCCCCACCACCATCCCCATACCCCAGAGGGAGCGAGGAGGTGCCGATGCAGTTGGGCAATGTGCGTCCCAGATTAGATGCCGCCGAGAAGGCCCGCCGCCAACGCCTAAATCTCTGCTGGTATTGCGGGAATGGGGGCCACTTCGCCAGAGAGTGCCCAGCCAAAGGGAAGCCCGCCGCCCGTCTTGCGGCGGCGTCCTCCACGGAGACGAAGGCGTCTGAGGCGGCTGGCACACAGCCGGCGGGGGAAGCCAACGACCGGGCGTAGAGAGGCTCGCCAACCCGGTCAAGAAACCCATTCAAGAGCCGCCAACCGGGGTCCTGTTCCTTCTAGTGGTCACCTTATGGTCAGCAAAAAGGGGACCCGTCATGATCCACGCCATGATAGACTCAGGAGCTACCAACAATTTCATTGATAGAGAGTATGCCGACTCTCTGGGATTACAATATCATGACTTCAAGAATGCCCGTGTGGTGCAAGCCATTGATGGCCGCCCTCTCAAGACGGGCCCCGTAAGCCAGTGGTCGGAACCCACCAGGATGTGGATAAGGGAACATATGGAAGAGATTTCCTTCTTTGTTACTGAGGTTCCCCATTTCCCTGTGATTTTGGGGATTCCATGGCTGACACTTCACGACCCAAGCATCTCCTGGTCCAACAGAGAACTGCAGTTTGCTTCAAAGTACTGCCAAAATCATTGCCTCATAGCCAAGGTCTGCCATGCCACAGACACCGAGCCCATTATCACCTTGCCAAAGAAATACTCCGAGTATTGGGATGTATTCAATGAAAAAGAAGCCGAAAGGTTACCCCCACATAGACCTTATGACTGTGCCATTGACTTGGTGGAGGGGGCCCCGATCCCGCGAGGGCATCTCTACTCCCTGACTGAACCAGAGCAAGAAGCTCTCAGGGAATTCATAGAGACAAACCTTCGCAAGGGATTCATCAGACCCTCTCAATCCCCAGCCGCCTCCCCAGTGATGTTTGTGAAAAAGAAGTCAGGGGAATTACGCTTGGTGGTGGACTACAGAGCATTGAATAATATCACCAAGCGGAACAGCTATCCCCTGCCCTTAATCTCGGATCTACTAGACCGACTTCGAGGAGCCAAGGTTTACACCAAGCTGGATCTTCGGGGAGCTTACAACTTAGTTCGCATCAGAGAAGGGGACGAGTGGAAGACCGCCTTCCAGACTAAATTCGGATTATTCGAGTCCCGAGTTATGAATTATGGATTATGCGGAGCTCCCGCAACGTTCCAGCATTTTGTCAATGACATTTTCCAGGACTATCTAGATAGGTTCTTGATAATCTACCTGGACGATTTTTTGGTGTTTTCTAGATCACAATCAGAACATGAGAACCACGTCAAAATGGTGTTACAACGATTGCGGGATCATGGACTTTATGCCAAGCTGGAAAAATGCGCTTTTGATCTACAAGAGGTAGATTTCCTTGGATACCGTATCTCGCCTCTAGGGCTCTCCATGGATCCAGCCAAGGTTTCCGCAGTATTGGAATGGCGGGCGCCAACTAACAAGAAAGAGGTGCAGCGATTCTTGGGGTTCGCGAACTACTACCGCAAGTTCATTCCAGATTTTGCCCGCTGGTCTGACCCAATCACTAGCTGCATCCGTGGAAAACGGCCCTTCCGCTGGACTGATCAAGCAGAGAAAGGGTTCCAGCAACTAAAGAAATTATTCACATCCCAGCCAATCCTTCAGCATCCAGATCCTGAAACCCTTTTTGTGGTGCAAGCGGACGCCTCTGATGTGGCAATTGGGGCTGTGCTCCTACAACCGGTGGGAGATCACCTTCATCCTTGTGCTTATTATTCTCGTCAACTAACCGCACCAGAGAGGAACTATACCATTTGGGAAAAAGAACTATTAGCCATAAAGGCAGCTTTTGAAACTTGGAGACATTGGCTAGAAGGGGCCAAATTTCCCATTGAAGTCCACACTGATCATCGGAATCTAGAACATCTAAGAACTGCCCGCAAGCTAAATCAAAGGCAGCAACGTTGGGCTTTATTCTTTGAACGTTTCAACTTCCAGATTCATTATGTGACCCCAGCCCAAACCAAGCAAGCAGACGCCCTGTCACGTAAACCGGAATACGCTGCAGGACGCAAGGAGACCTTTGAATCCCAACTACTACAACCCGAGAACTTTGCCACGCTCACAGTGGGGAACACCAAATCCACTCCCATTGATTCAACTCCCCCTAATCCAGGGCCCATCTGTGCTCAAGAAATCAGGGCTAGTCAGCAAGCAGATGCCTGGGCGCAGGACCAACTTCGTCAGGGTCTGCACTTTCCCTTTTCGCTTAAAGATGGACTGCTTTGCTATAGAAATCATGTTTATATCCCACCCGGACCGGGCAGGGAAAAAGTACTTCGTCTGTGTCATGACTGCAAACCAGCAGGGCATTTCGGACTATTTAAAACCATGCATTTGATCCTAAGAGATTTCTGGTGGCCCAAGATCCGCAAGGATGTAGAAAAATATGTTAACACCTGCCCAGTATGCCAGCGCTCCAAGATAAGAAGGGAGAAGCCCTCAGGGCTTCTACACCCCCTTCCTAACCCATCTCGCCCATGGGAAATAATTTCTGCGGATTTTATCACTGACTTACCACCTTCCTGTGGATTCACCACGATCCTAGTGGTGGTGGACCTTTTCACCAAGTTAGCCCATTTCATTCCCTGTGAAGGTCTTCCCACGGCCCAAGAGACTGCAGATTTATTCCTCCAACATGTTTTCAGACTACATGGATTGCCCAAGAGTTTGGTCACAGACCGTGGATCCCAATTCACCTCTCGTTTCTGGAAGGCACTACAAAAACTATTGGGCATAGACTCTCGTTTATCTTCAGCTCATCATCCCCAAACGGATGGGCAAACGGAGCGCACCAATGCCACTTTGGAACAGTACCTTCGCTGTTATGTAAACTACCAACAGGACAATTGGGCTTCTCTGTTACCACTGTCGGAATTTGCCTACAACAATGGAGTCCAGGCTTCTACAAAAGAAACGCCGTTCTTTGCAAACTACGGCTTCCATCCACGTTTCTTTCCCCCTGTCATTGAAACTTCAGAAGTTCCCGCAGCAGAAGATTGGCTGCAGGAACTCACAGCGGTGCAACAACTTTTGCTTCAGCAACTGGAACAAGCCAAGGAGGACTATAAACGTCACGCGGACAAACATCGCCAGCCGGGCCCCGAAATCAAGGTAGGAGATCGGGTTTTTCTGTCCACTCGCTTTTTGCCCTCCCACCGCCCTTGCCGGAAGTTAGATACCCGTTTCATTGGCCCCTATCCAGTGGTGGCGCAATTAAACCCCGTGACTTTCAAACTCCAACTTCCGCGTTCAATGCGCATTCACCCAGTGTTTCACCGCTCCCTGCTCCTTCCGGCGGATGGTGTGCGGCCAGATGTAGACCGGCCGGCCCCCGTCCCTATTTTGGTGGATGGGGAGGACGAGTTCGAGGTTCAGGACATTTTGGATTCTCGCTTTCACCGCCGCCGCCTGCAATATCTCATTGACTGGGTGGGTTTTGGCCCTGAGGAACGCTCTTGGGAAGACGCCTCCACAGTCCATGCTCCTGATCTAACCCGTCGCTTTCATCAGACCTATCCCGCCAAGCCACGACCTCGCGCCTCGGGGAGAGAGTCCCAGTTTGGGAGGGGCCTTGAGGAGGGGGATAGTGTGATGACTCATGGGCCTTGTAGTCCTGCTCATGACATTGCAATGCCTGATGAAGAAGAAAACTTGGGTTTTTTACCTTCCCAGTCAGAACTGGAATCTTCTCAGCCAGATCTTTCCCAGGCAGATCTGGGAACCTTGCACCTGCAAGAAAGTTGTGTCCCAGAAGTATGTCAAACAAACCCTGAGCCTACATCTCCCGTGTTCTCTCGCCATGAGTTTTGTAAACAACAGAGGGGTTTGGAAGCAGCTTCGCGCAGGAGTGCGAGGATAGCAGCTAAGAATGTACCCAATTAAGTCTGCTTTTCGTGAGAATCTTTAAGGAGTCAGACATCTGGTCTCAGAGTTTAGCTTTCGTTTCTGGTTCCCAGAGAACTGCTTCGGCGGGAAAGTTAGACTCTATATAGGTGTTTTACCCGCGTAGTAACTTCGCGGAGTCAATTCGTCAGCCTCCGGAGCGAGTTGTGTCTGGACAGCGCGCTCCGATTCAAGCCTCGTTCCTGCTCAAGCCTTGCCTTGTTTCCAGCCTCCGCTCCTGTTTCCCAGCCTTTGTTTACCTACGGATCTTGCCTTGTTTCCCAGGATTAACCCTTGCCTTGTTTCACGGATTTTACCAAGTTATTCCACGGACCTTGTTCTTGTTCCTCGTTACCTTGTTCCACGTTTCAAGCCTTGTTTCAAGTATCAAGTTATTTCCTAGCCTTGCTCAAGTTCATGGACTAAAGGACCTTGTCATCTCCCCTCACTTTGCCTGGCAAAGTGAGTGTTTCGGTTATTGGATTACAACTTTGGACCTTAATATTTCATATTGGACATTGTTTCTTTGGACTAATTTTGACCTTCCCTGAAAGGTCTGCTTCTGGACTAACTTTTACATTTGCTTTTACTAACTTTATATATTCCCTTAATAAAGATATTAGATAGAATCTGGCCTCTGCGTATGGTTATTGGTGCTCTGTAGCCTGGGTCGTGACAGTAACCAGAACTGATAGTATTCTGAACAGAGCAGTTAAAATACACACACACACACACACACACACACACAGAGAGAGAGAGAGAGAGAGAGAGAGAGAGAGAGAGAGAGAGAGAATTACCCTGTAATTTCACATATTATGTCCTAATGTGCTTTCAGATTGATACTGGCTTATGGAAATTTTTTCATACAGTTCCCTTGGCAAGATTTATTCAAAGGATATTCGTTACAGCTTTCCTCCTAGACTGAGGGAATATGATTTGCACAAGGTCACATTGGAGTTCCACAGCTCAGTAGACTCTGGTTTCCTTCCATTCATGCCAGTATGGTGGTTCTTTCATTTAATGTAAAGTAAGCATTAATACATTTCCCACCCTATTAGTCATTAAAATCAATGCAACAAGACATGCATCAATATTAATTTCAGAGTCTCTAGAATAGTGACATCAATTAATTACTATTCAAAGTGTCCACACAAGTAAGGAATGAATTGGGTTGTTGTGGGTTTTTTGGGCTCTATGGCCATGTTCCAGAAGCATTCTCTCCTGATGCTTCATCCACATCTATGGCAGGCATCCTCAGAGGTTGTGTGGTACCTCACAACCTCTGAGGATGCCTACCATAGATGTGGGTGAAACGTCAGGAGAGACTGCTTTGGGAACATTGCCATACAGCCCAGAAAACTCAAAACAGCCCAGTAATTCTGGACATGAAAGCCTTCAACAACACAAGAAATGAATTGTTTTTTGAAAGTAACACTCTGGTACCTATCTTGACCCTGAAGGTCCCATTACATAGGAAATCTGTGTTGGAGCCACAGTCTTGGATTGTCAAAGTAAGAGATTCCTAACTCCTATGTGTTTCCCATTTCTATTCTATCTTGTCTGTCATATATCCCCAGTGAGCTTTCTTTCATATTAAATTTGTTAGTTATGCACCCATTCTGTAGCTGTTCAGTTTATGTAAATTTTCAGTATCCATCATATATTTCTTTAATCATCTCCCCAATGCTATTCAAGCCCAGTCAGACGATGTTCACAGATTGCATGATCTGGCTTAAAAGCAAGTTATACAACCTTCTACTTTCTTCCTTTTTACTTACCTTGAAAATTTGCATGTCTTTTAAAAATAAGCACAGAGATGTGTATAAAGAATCAGCTTGCCCAGAACAAATAGATGCTTCCTTTTATGCACCACCAGTTACATCACGTCTTGGTGTGTGTGACAGATTTACAACCAGCTACACTGGTGTACATCTAATTCAAATACTTGATCTGCAAGCTCTCATAATATATGGCAGCAATTGCTACACATTCACATGCACAGGTCTTCTTACAGGCAAACTTACAGAAGATTGCAGTCATATATCACAAATATACACCAAACAAACTTTTCAGTCTGATAATTTGGTGATCTACAGTGTGTGGCCTGGCTGTAAATTTATCTCATGCATCAAGACATGACATAATGGGCAATGCATTTTTAAGAGACTCCACTTAGTTCTTTTCCTCACTCTTATCTTCACATTTGCAGAAACACAACCACCAAAACAGGAACAGTCTACACAAAATGAAAGACATAAAGCACAATGAAGGCATGACATGAAGGAATGAGGGAATGAAAGAAGCCATTTTGAAATATAAAGGAAGCAGTGAAAATATCAAACCACAGATTCATCCAATCCTTTTCATTTGTGAATTCCACTTGCAAATGAATAAGCCTTGACTAGAATCATAAAATTGGAAGAGACCATAAGTACCATCCAGTCTAACTGCCCAGCCATGCAGGAACACACAACTGAAGCATTTTCAACAGATGGCCATCCATTCTATTTAAAAACCTCCGAAGAAGGAAACTCTTTGGACATTGTGTTAGCAATAATAAGAATTCAGAGTCCCTTCAGGGAGAGAGGGCAGGTTACAAATAAAGTTTTATTAAATACACACACACATTCACACACAGATTTCCTTATACATGTGAGTAAACTGGAACAAGTATGGAGAAAACACAATACTATATTAAGTTAAATAAATCTTTATGTTATACTATGTTATACTAAGTTCTGCATCAGATCAGCATTCTGTTCACTCAGTTGGCAGCCACACATCCACAAGCATGTGGACAATTTCAACAGAAAGGAGGAAACCATGAAAATGAACAAAATCTGGCTACTAGTATTTAAAAAAAATCAGGACAATAAAGATGAACACTCAAAAAATAGGGGAATTCCAGGCAAGAAACAATCAGAGCCAGCTAATACCTCCCAAAAAAGGATTCCCACAGACAGGAAGCAGCCAGGCTTTGAATTAGCCAATCAATGCTAATCAAGGTGGCCAACTGCAACATTCACACTTTCTTTAAACAGGCAATAATTTTTTCTCCCAAGAACATTCCACAGATATATAAACCTTCCTTGCCCAGTTTCCAACAGACCTCACAACCTCTGAGGATGCCTGGCATAGATGTGGATGAAACGTCAGGAGATAATGCTTCTGGAACATGGCCATACAGCCTGGAAAACTCACAGCAACCCAAAACAGAGGTGCTTGCCATCAAGGGTCCTAATCTGGGGGTGGAGGTATGTCGGTAAGTGGTTACATCCCCCCTAAAAGACTGTTCACAGTTTGGGGGTGCTCCTGGATCTGTCTCTCCAAATGTCAGCCTAGGTAGATGGGACGGTCGGAAGTACTTACTATCAGCTTCGGTCAATACATCAGCTGTGCCCCTTCCTAGATTTGGAAGAGCTAAAGATAGTAGTGCATGTGTTGGTAACCTCAAGGTTGGACTTCTGCAATACGCTTTACATTGGGCTACTTTTTACCAATTTTGGAAACTAAAGTTGGTTCAAAATATGGCAGCCAGATTGGTTATAGTAACATCCAGGAGTTAGCATATTGCGCATATAATAAAGTCATTACACTGGCGGCAGTTTTCAGACAAAGCACAAAGTGTTGATTTTGACCTTTAAAGCCCTACATGGTTTGGGCCTAGATTACCCACAGCAGTAGTTCTCAATCTGTGGGTCCCCAGATGTTTTGGCCTTCGACTTCCAGAAATCCTAACAACTGGTAACCTGTTTCTGCGAGGTTACCAGCTGGGATTTCTGAGAGTTCCCAGGTTGAGAACCACTGGCCTACAGGATTGCCTTCTCCTGTACAATCCACCCTGAATGTTGGGGTCCTCTGGGAGGTGGCTACTCCAGCCTGCCAGACCCAACTGGCAACTATCACCCAAAGAACCTTTTCATTGGCTACCCCAAGTCTGTGGAATGACCTGCTGGAAGAGCTCCAACAGCTACATGAGCTCTCGGAATTTAAAAACAATCTAAAAACCAATCTCTTCTGGCAGGCCTACCTGCATCTTATGTGTATTTAATATGTATTTTGTAGAAATATATTTTAATATGTGTATTTTGTACAATGATTTTAGATTATTGTGTGCTGTAACCCACTTCGAGCCATAAGGAGAGGCAGGTAAGAATTAATAATAATAATAATAATAATAATAATAATAATAATAATAATAATAATAATAATATGGATACTCTCCAGCAATCTTCAGAGATACGTATATTTTGACCCTGGTTTGTACATTGTGTGGGCATTATGCATAACTTTCCTGCTGTACCTTGAGAACAGAACTCTGCAGATTGATGACACAACATAATTCTTACAGAAAATAATGAGAAGAGAGAAAGTAATGTCAGAATTGGCCTTCAGATTTCTCCTTGTTGGTGATGTTCAAAGGTTTATGAAGGCCTTGGAAATGTGGAACCTATTTATTCTGAAATACCAAATAAAATGTGCTACATCTACTCATCCATTATGATTTTTTTGAATCTTCTTGTGGACTCACATTTGGACTGCTTAATGGCAGACGTGATTTACAAAGTCATGCTGAGCAGCTAAGATAGAAAGCAAGCAGATATCATGTACTTTTCCTACATCTTGTCCCTTTGAAATTCATTTCATGGCTCCCTTGCTTTGCTTTTTCTTCTTCCATAAACTTAAATCACTTCTACAATCCTCTTCTATTTCAGTCCAGCACTGGACCTAAGAGAAGAGTATGTATGTATTGTGACATATTGTCTATCTTTGTGTGGCAAATATGGTGGTAAATGTTATTGCAACCTGCCAGGAGCCCCATTAGCCATCAACACAGTTTACAGCCCAGTCAGAATGTCTCAACCTTAAAGAACAGAGTTATTTGTAACACCACAAAGTCTTCAGTGATTGATTTACATAATAGTTAAATTGAAAGAACAAAGTATTGTGAGCCCAGAGAACTGACAGAACATTCTGGAACTTCAACCTGGGAATGCAGGGAAAGCAAACTTATCATGGCCAGAGACAATTAGTCTCAAATCCATGTTAATGGTATCTAGGCTTCAGCAACTTTGCTGAGCAGTGGCCAGTGGTGTGGTTCATCTATACTACGGCTTAGTCCACGCTTTAAAAAGAAATATCCATGGTGCTGAACCAAATCTAACGACAGGGTTCAACATCTTAGATAGAGTAAAACCTGAACCAGAGGCCCCTTCTACACTGCCATATAAAATCCAGATTATCTGCTTTGAACTGGATGATATGACAGGCTTGACTCATATAATCCAGTTCAAATCAGATAATGTGGATAATCTGGATTATATGACAGTGTAGAGGGGGTCAGAGTCACTGGCCCTGCTTATCATTTTGACATGCATGAAGAATGGAGTGTGTTTGTCCAGTGCTGTTTTTTCCACACCGGGAGACAGTCTGGAGGAAGGAGGTGAAGACCGGGATGGTGAATTTTTGGATTTCACTCTGCTACCCATCATCCCCGCTGACAATATAACCCAGAATATCAAGGCAGATAATCCACAATATCTGCTTTGAAATGGATTATCTGAGTCCACAGAAGCAAGACCAGGAAAAATCTCCAATGTCACCTTGACCCAGAGCCTATTTCCTTTCCTTATTTAGAATTTTCTTCACACCAGAGGGTCAGAAAATCTCTGCATGTGTTAGTATGAATCCTCTTTATGCTTAGCTTCATCATATGTTGCCTTCTGAGATTGGGCACTTCCCATTTACAATAGCTCAGTGAAGTTGTCTATCTGATTTTGTATTTCAGTGTTATTCAAGTGCCTCTCTTTTGTTAAAATAGTTTTGTTATTTAATACCTCTCCCCTTATTTAATGGTTCTGTGTTTACTTCATTAAGAGATTTTAAAATGAATAGAATTGGTAATCTTAAACTAATATGATTTGATCCCCATCATAAACATTGCAGTATGTACAAAGCCCTTAATAATATAACAAGATCTATATACTTGAGGTATTTAGTTTGTATAAAGTGTTTGTATACTGATACTAAATATTGTATTATTAAGCTGAATGATTGGTGAAGCAGATAAAGTATTTATTTGTAAATTGGTTCAAGCACAACTTCTAAAAATATATAAATCTACAGATGACTGCATCTAGTAGCATATTCTAGCTGGCATCATGTCATTTAAAAATTAATAATAGTAAAAAATATTATTATTATTGAAAAATAATCTTGGGCCGTAGTCATGGCATGCTCAGTCACTGAGCTTTCGGTTATTTACTTTGAGGACATTAAATAGCAACACTTACATCTTCATTCCAGATTGTAAGGACCGAAGATTTACACATCTCACATATACCATTTCCCATCATATGGAGACAATGAGCAGGGTAGCAGCCATTTTGCTGTAGGAAAAGTGGAGGTTTTTTTTAATTAATTCTGTATATTAAAATGTATTCTTTAGGAAAGAAGAACTGACTTTCCAAATAAGGCTTGTGTCATACTCCAGGGAAGCAATTAGATGCAAAGCAGGACACCTGGTATGACATTAATGAGTCTCAAGTTCTGTTGTTATCAAGCGTCAAGGACTGCACTAGGAAATTAGCCCAGAACTTTAATTAAATCTGTAGGAACAGCTAAGTTTCACATATTTTTATTAATGTTATGGAATGCATTTTAATAAGGATCCAGAGAACACAATAGCTTTGCAACACTTTTTTCAGCCTGATCTTTGAATTAAGATGACGATAAGGTTGTAGCACAAGCATGAAATAGTGATCACAGTGCATTGGACTCAGGAGGTCCAGGCTGAAATCCACTGAACTGCCAGATAGTGCAATTTGGTGACCTTCAGTGATTCATTCTCAGCCATCCTACTTTACAAAGTGGTTGTGAAAGTATAATATAATAGAGTCATGTGGGGGAGAAGATGTGCTTTTTGGTGAAAGGGATATTTATTTATTTACTTACTTTATTTATAGGTAACGGTAAAGGTTTCCCCTGACGTTAAGTCCAGTCGTGACCAACTCTGGGGGTTGGTACTCATCTCCATTTCTAAGCTGAAGAGCCAGCGTTGTCCATAAACATCTCTGTTAATGTGGGATTTGTGTATTGGTAGTGTTTAAATGAAATTTGTGTCTTGTCTGTATTGCATACTGATTGCATCATCCAGAGTGTACTATAGTCTGTAAAGAGTTAATTACTAAGAAGCTGTGATGACCTTATTTATTTATTTATTTACATCATTTATATTCCGCCCTTCTCACCCCGAAGGGGACTCAGGGCGGATCACATTACACATATTAGGCAAACATTCAATGCCTTTTTAACACAGGACAAAGACGAACAACATAGCTCCGAGCGGGCCTCGAACTTATGACCTCCTGGTCAGTGACTCATTGCTCTCTCGTCTGCGCCACAGCCCCACCTTGATGTGTGGCTGGAACTGGGGAGTGTCCAGACACAAGTGTTTGTGCATTACTGATTGCATCAGTTCTGTTCTGTTCTGAGTTGAGTTGAGTGCTGTCTGCCTAGGTGTTAAGTCCTGTGTCCATTGTCTGCAAGCCTGTTTGTCTTGTACAGTAAAACTTTGTATATAGTTTTGCCAATATCTCTTGGTGTCTCTTTGTGCTGCGTTCCTCTGATTCCATCCAACTGCTGCTGCACTGCATAAATTACTCTGACAATCTCCAAGGTCATGTGGCCGGCATGACTGCATGGAGTGCCATTACCTTCCCGCCAGAGCGGTACCTATTGATCTACTCACATTGGTATGTTTTCGAACTGCTAGGTTGGCAGGAGCTGGAGCTAACAGCAGCCGCTCACGCCGCTCCCGGGGTTTGAACCTGGGACCTTTCGGTCTCCATCTCTCCAGCTCAGTGCTTTAACGCACTTCGCCACCCTTATCACCCTGAGGGGGACTCAGAACAGCTTACAAGTAGGCAGCAATTTGATGCCACATATACAAACATAGAATAAAAACATAAAGATGTGCATTAAAAAACCATAAAATTAAAACATCAAGACATTAACACCAATTATTAAAAACTAGTAGTTTTAAACTACACAGTCCAAAATCAGAGTCCAGGATCCATTCTGGTTGTAATTGCACTTACTCCATATCACTTACTGCACTGAATTTACTGTCCAAAGGCTTGATCCCATATGTTTTGAATGAATATAATAAGGGGGAAAAGAAAATAATTACTTGCATTTCTATTAAACCAAAAAAATACTTAATGTAATATGCAATCAAATTGAAATTTTTAAAAAACCATTACTATAAGAAATGCCCAAAATATTCAAAGGGGCTTTTACCTCATGACCCACTGTTGATGATGAAGCGAACAACTAAAATTGCTACCATGGAAATTACTGTGTTTCCCCAGGCCTCACATTTAGTCAAAGCCTCCAGAGCAAGGTTCCTTTGGCAGATATTGAAAAGGCCAGATTCTGGAAAAAGATGGTTCTAAATAAATGTACCTAGAACAAATCAGGTCTGAACTCTTCCTAGAAGACAAGATTACTAAATGGAGACAGGCCATATCATGAGAAGATATATATTTTTAGTAAAAAAAAATACAACTTGATAAAGTGGAAGGCAATAAAAAAGAGGGAGATCTCATTCCAGATGGCAGAGAAGCTACAGTTCTGAGTCTGAAGACTTGACTTGTTGAGGATAGATGCCCCAATCTCATTTACGCTGACCATTTAGTGCAGTTTCAAACCAGTGTTTAAAAAAGTGATTTTGCTGTGCAAATGATTCCACAGGAAATCCTGGAAGTTTTGAGGCATAGACAGTGATTACACAAACCAGTTACATCTCTTTAAAAGATGAAGCAGAAATCAATATAGTGCTACACAAATGTCAATTCTAGGAAGTAGACAAAAACTGATACAAACCGGCAGTAGTAATAGTAGTTATTTAAAACCTTGTCACAAGGTTGCGAGAGGTGCTCCGCCTCATAGAGGGGTGTGGGGAACCCCTCACCCCACATTGCCCAGCTCCAGCTGGGGGCAATTAGGTGGGGGGAAGCGTGAGCATGCGTGGAATGCACGGCTTCCTCCCATGGATTCCAATGGCAACATGGGAGCCCTCCCTTGATGCCCTGATGGCACATATGCCGGCTCTGCCCTCCTTCACAGAGCCATGCCAACATCATCTGATGGGAGCCGACTGGCTCAGTGGGTGACCGGGGCTAAATCAGCACATGCCACCAAATTTAGCCTCATGTGAAGAAGTCCATTTTGTTGTTTCATGATTGTGCTGAGCCTTATGTTATTAAATAAAGCCATCCAGGAATGGAATGTAGCGGAAAGCTAATCCATTTCATCACTTCTATGTCAGGACACTACACTCCTTTATGTTTTTTTTCTCTGAAAAATACTTTGAAAGCCATTTAGGATGTCCAGCATCCTAGAGCTCAGACGATCTCTAAGTGTCATGAAGTGTAATTTTAGCTTTCCTCAGTTTGTGCTCCTTTGTATCATTTCCCCTGCTGACAGACTGATCAAATTGTGGCAAACCAAAGAGACTGTAGGTCAGATAAGGTGTATTTCAGAGAAAGGAAATGGCAAAACAATCTCTGATTATTTTCTGCCTAAGAAAAACCTATGAAATCCATTGGGTCACCACACTTCAGCAAGCAATTTGAAGGCACACACATACAACAGATGAGAGAGGGAAGACAGATAATAGGACCATGGAGGAAATGGGCAGGGTAGGTGCATCTGACTTCAACAGAAAATGTAAAGTATTGTGGTGCTAACTAGGGCAAGATATTTGAGATGAGATCTTCTGTTTCAATGGTAGAGCATATGCCTTACACACAAAATCCCCAAATTTCAATCTCTAGCATTGAGACTAGAAAACTTTATTCTCTGAAATCTTGCAGTGTACTGACGTAGATTAGATCTAGCCAAAATACTGATGAATGTAATCCAAATCTGCTCCAGTGGATTCATCACTATATAACAGAAGATGCAACAGCATTATATTTTTGCCACAGAGCCACCTATTCCAGGCCTGTTAAAGAATTCATATTATTTATTGTTATTACATAAAGATTAATCAAATATGCAGCATTCAAAATGAGTACTGGACTGGACTCCGAAGTGCTGAATGTATAATTCATGAAGGACACTCAATTGGAACATAACATGAAATCAAATTAATGTTTGTCATTTGATGAATTAATTGTAGTCATTTTGACAGTCTTATAAGACTGTTGATCATATTTTGAAAATAAATTATTTCTTATATAGTTTGTCTTAACATGGCAATTCCATTATCTTGACAGATCACTGGCTGAAATTGATTGGCTTACAATTTTCAGTCAAACTGTAGTCTTTGTTTATGATTACTGAGTTCCATATGAATTTGACTATTTGAAATTGCACCTCTCCTCCCTTCCTCCTGCTGTATTTTCCCTGAATGTACACGTTGTTTGGCATTGCTAGAATAAAATAATGTCACATCATAAGGGCATCAATCTGCAGAGAAAGGAGAAAGCATTATCAGAAAAGGACAAAGATCAGTCATAGTGGTGGCCAGATGATTCATCAAATGCTAATGTTATTCGCCCAACCTGACTGAAATTTTGAGTATCCAAGCATTTCAAAATATGTTTATTTGGTTATTGCAAAAGAATGTGCATTTATTCATGTCTGATGGGAAAATTTTCCATTCTTGAGTTGGGAGTATAGTAACTGCTTTGGGAGACAGTGATCAAGCATTTGGACAAAGTGACCAGTCCAGCAAAGTTGATGGTGTAGAATCATTACTTTAATGCTGGTGGTCTTTGCTTCTTCCAGCATGCTGCCATTTGTCTGCCTGTCTTCCCAAAAGATTGGCAGGATTTTTTGGAGACAACGCTGATGGAATCATTCCAGATGTTGAGTGTGACATCTGTAGATAGTCCACAGTTCACAGGCATATAAAGGTTGGGAGGACAATAGCTTTATAAACAAACATCTTGCTATCCCTATGAATGTCCCGAACCTCAAACATTCTTTGCTTCATTCGTAAAAGTGCTGTTCTTACAGAGTTCAGGCAGTGTTGTATTTCAGTGTCAATGCTGACTTTTGTGGAGAGGTAGCAGCCAAGGTAGTAAAAATGATCAACAATTTCTAATGTTACACTATTGAGATATATTTTGGGAATTGCAAAGGGATTGGCTGGTGCCTGCTGAAAGAGCACTTTGGTTTTCTCGATGTTCAGTGAGAGGCCAAGCTTTTTGTATGCTTCTGCAAAGGAGTTTAGAGTGGCTTACAAATCTTCTTCAGAATGAGCACAGACTACATTAACATCAGCATATTAGAGTTCTATAACATATGTTGTTGTGACCTTGGTTTGGCATTCTGTCTGATAGATGATTTCCACGCTGGTGGGCAGCTCCCCATCAACAAGGTGCAGCATCATAGCAATGAAGATAGAAAATAAGGTTGGAGCAATAACACATCCTTATTTGACACCTGATTCCACCTTAAATGGGTCACTTTGGGAGCCATTAATGTCCAAGACTGTTGCCATCATGTTATCATGGAGGAGCCACAGGATGTTCACGAATTTGTCATGGCATCCCATTTTTTGGAGGATGGTTCTGAGAGCACTGTAATTCATTGTGTCAGATGCCTTTGCAAGGTTAATGAATGACATGTACAGAGGTTGATTTTGTTCCCTGCATTTTTCTTGTAGCTGATATGCAGTGAAGAACATATCCACTGTTCCTCTGGATGGGCGGAAGCTGTTCCGAGATTCTGGGAGGATGTCTTCTGAGATAGGTAGAAGATGGTTTGCAAGAATACTTGTGAAGATTTTCCCAACATAGGTTAGAAGGGAGATACCGCCATAGTTTCCACAGTCTGTTCTTTCCCCCTTTTTGAAAGGGGTGATTTTCATGGTGGCATTCTTGAAGTCTGCTGGGATTTTCTCAGTCACCCATACTTTGGTGGAGTTGTTTCAGCTCAGATCCACCCTCTTTAAAAAATTCATCAGGGATCCCATCAGGTCCACTGGCTTTATTTTTTAGTTGATTGATGGCTTTGCTGACTTCTTCCAAACTAAGCAGTGCTGCAAGCTCATCCCTGGTTTGTTGTTGAAGGATTTGTCAGAGATCCTCTTCGGCCACGTTGGAGCTGCAGTTAAGGATATTGTGGTAGTGCTCTTTCCAACATAGTGCAATTGATTTTTCAGATGTTTGGTTCCATCTGATGAATGTAGAGAGTGTATGCCATGATTTGTTGAGCCATGGACATCTGCAAAGTGTTGGATTTCTGGGGTTTTATTTATCCACCAGATGTTCTTGAGTTCTCTGGGCCTTCTTTAGACCTCAGCTTTTGACTGGTGTAGATCTTTTTCTTAGCAGCATGGTTGGTGTCTCTCTGCCATATTTGGAAGGCTTTCCTTTTCTTATCAATTAACTGTTGGATCTCGTTACCATTTTCATCAAATCAGTCTTGATGTTTCTTAGTTTGTTATCCAATAGTTTCTTCACAGGCTGTGATGATGGAGGCCTTCAGTTTATTCCAATGTCCTTGACATTTTCAGGGTGTTCAATGGGTAGATGATCCTTGAGTGTTGTATGGAGAAGGGCTCATTTAGATGGCTCTTGAAGGCTATGGGTGTTCATTTTATGCCTTATCTTTCTTTCTTGGAGTATGTGTTTGGGGATGATCTTGATGGTTGTCATGGATCAAATTAACCTGTCATCTGTCTAGCAGCCATCAGTGCCTGTCATGGTTCTTGTGAGAAGCACATCATGGCAATCTCTGTCATGTATAATTATATAGTCTAAGAGGTGCCACTGCTTTGATCAGGGGTGCTTCCATGATGTCTTAAGCTTGTTTTTCTGTTGTAAGAATGTGTTTGTGATTATAAGGTTGTGTTCTGCACATTTAATGAGAAGCAGGATGCCATTTGGGTTGTTGCTTCCAACCCCATCTTTTCCTGTGGTCCCTGGCCACAGGTCAAAGTCCAACTCTCACATTAAAATCCCCCAGGAGGATAATTTTGTCTTCCTTAGGTATCTCCGACAGAATGGTGTACAGCTGACAGTAAATTTTTTCCTTGATGTCTTCATCAGTATCTAGAGATGGTATTTAGGCACTTATAATAGTTGGCTGTTTGTTTTTAGCAAGGTTAATTCAGAGGGTTGAGAGTTGTTTGTTAATGCCGATGGGTGCTTCAGACAGATGTTTCACCAGGTCATTTCTGATAGCAAAGCCAACTCCATGTATTCTTCCTTCTTGTTCAGGCAGTCCCTTCCAGAAGAAGGTGTAACCTCCTTTTTCTTCCTTCAGCTTTTCCTCTCCTGCTCTCCAGGTCTCCTGAAGTGCTGCTATGTCGATGTTAAAGCACCTCAGCTCCCTTGCAATAATAGCAGTCCTGTGTTCAGGGCATTGTCTATATTGTCCAAGAATGTCTGTACATTTCATGTTCCGAAGTTCATTTTTCTTTTTTGACCACTCTGGACATGACAGTCCAGTCAAGGATAAAAGAGGTAGGCTATGTTTAGGGCACCTTTTCTAGCCCCTTCCCCATGTGGGGTGAATAGAGTGGATCCTGAAAAGGACTGCTCAGCCTTGGATACCGCTGCCAAACAACTCAACTGCCTCAGACCTTGAGGTAGAGTGACTGAATCCATATCCAACACCCATGTGCCAATCTATAACTAGGGCCTTCCAGATTTCACAGTCCTGCCCCTGTTGCCACCTGCTGATCACCATGGGACTGTTGTTGTTGTTGTTGTTGTTGTTGTTGTTGTTGTTGTTTTTGGAAGACATCTGTGCGTGAATTTGATTTATGTGTGGAGGTCGGTGCACAGCCAATCAACACACAGTCTTCACAGAATTAGGATCCCATCCAGTGGCATGGTTAACGAAATGACAGTAGCTTCTTATCTATTGCAGTCTTCCTCCACCTTCACAGCCATTGTAACATGTACCATGCTATCCTCTGCCTGTTCTGTGGCTGTGGTCTTCAGATTGTACTTGGTCTGGATCCTCTCCTGCAGTCCCTCCTCGGAGCACATGACTCCAATGGTTTCACCCGCAGGTTCACTGGAACACGCAAGCCCCCTCACCACAACAAGGTGACAATCCATCAAGGTGGCCAGGATCACTATAATATCTGCAACATCACACACACACACACACACAAACAGGAAATAATAAAAACTGGGTTCTGCAAATTGCAATTGCTTCATTATTCCTATTGCAGTGTTCCCCCAAGGCATCTCTTAGCTACTGTTGATGGATCACTAGAAGGGATTTTGAACTGGCAGGTAAATCCAGGAAGTGGGACACTTCACCTAGCCTTTGTGATAAGGTCACTAGACTGTAACCTCAGCTTCCATGTTGCTATTGCTGTTGCCATTCCCAGTAAGCCGCAAATCTCCATGTGAACTCATGGCTACCATGTTGACATTAGCAGAGGCATGTGTGCAATCAGGAAGAAGGAGGCCAGCTGGGCACAGCAATGTCAGTGACACAGTCACCCTATTGACTTGGTGATGATGATGATGATGATGATGATGATGTTTATTTATACCCCATGTTTCTTCTATATAAGTAGACTCCTAGTAGTAGAGAAATGTCAGGGTGAATCCAGGTTTTCATATGTATGTAGAAGAGCACTCTGACTGTCATTACTGTAATGTAATCCAGCCATTATTGGGAACCGATCTACACATGAAGTCATTAGAGGTTTTCCACTCTCTGCAGACCATCAAATCCAATGTATAAGCCACAATATATATTTGGCAAATGTACAATGGAATCATTCAATTAAAATGATAGCAATAAAGAGTAAGAATTAGGAATTTAGGGATTTTTATTAATTGATCCAAGACGGCTTCTATGTTTAGTGGGATAGGCAATATACCACTTGGACTCATGTGGCCCTGCAAATATTGTTAAACTAGATTTCCCAGCAGACCTAATCAACATAGCCAATTTTGAGAACTGCTAGGCAAACAGTGCCTTAATAGCTTTTATATTAGACTCATTTGTTATATTTGAAACAGGGCTGCCCTTAAAAAGTATCTGCAAATTAAATTAAATTAAACCTAAAATATCTCTGCCAGAGTATTATGTGGACAAACAGAATGGATCAGATAATGGTTGCTTATTCGTTTCTAGGTTTGTTAAATTACCTTGGATTTGATTTTGCATATATTCCATCCATGCACTCTGTTGCATTCAAATCCCTGCTCCAAGTATATCAAGCAGCTACAAGAGAAATGGCCTTTAGGGTCATGGCATCAAGTCTGGAATGCCTTCACCTGGCCCTTACAACTCGTTCATTTTAGATGCTTTAACAAAAATGTCAGTTTGTCCATATCCTTTATTTCTATAATTTTGTCTATCCATTGTGTCTTAGTAGGGATTAATTCTTTTTTCCAAAATTTGGCAAAAACCATTCTAGCCACTGTTGCAGAACAAGTAAACAAATTATCCATATTAGAATCCTTAAAAAAAATCCAAATCAAACATTCCTAGAAGATAAACTTCAGGTTTCATTGGGAAATCAAATTTTAGGGGTTTTTTTATATTTGTTATGTACTATTTTCCAATATTCTGCTGTTTTTTCACAGGACCACATATGATAATATGAACCTTCCTTCAATTTACATTTCCAACATTTTTATCAACATTTTTATAAATTATCCCTAATTATCCCAGCGGTGGAGCAGCTTAAGCCAATTTTCCTTTAAATCTGTTGCATATGTATACTTTAAACATTTTGTCCAGATTTGTTCCCATTCCTTCAAATTTATTGTTCTTCCAATATTTCCTGCCCATCTAATCATAGAGGGTTTTTTTTATCTCTTCTGTTTCAATTGCCCATCCAATTAATTTTTCATAAATTTTTGTTATAGTTTTATTTTTCACATCCAAAATATTATCCCAAAATTCCTTCTTCTCTGTAAATCCAATTTTTATCTACATTGAAATATTTTAATATTTTAATTTGCCTATATTGAAACCATGAGACTTGTTTAAACTGTTGTGATAATTCTTCTTGTGTTTTTATTTGAAACATATCATTTTTCTTAATTAAGATCTCTCTGTAAGTCAGCCATTTAACCCAACCTAACAAGCTTCTTTGGTTTGCTTCCAGTGGGGATACCCACACTGGAGTCTTAGTATATACATTTCTTTTATACCTTTCCCACACTTTAATGAGCGAGAATCAAATAAAATGATTCCCATTTTTTTCTAATTTTGACCTCCCATACCACAAATAGGAGTGCCATCCTTTATGTAAATTGATACCCTCTAAAGTTGACATTTTACTTTCGTAAGGCTTGCCCACTCCTTAATCCATAGTAATACACATGATTCATAATATAATTTTAAGTCTGGGAGGCCATAGCCTCCCCTCTTTTTCATGCCTGTCATAATTGTAAATTTAATTCTTGATTTTTTGTCCTTCCATACAAACTTCATTATTTCTTTTTTCCACTTGTTGAAAATCTTTATATTCCTTATTATCGGTGAATTTTGGAAAGATATAACATCTTAGGGAGAAGATTAATCTTGACCGTTGCGATTCCTATTAACATTCTATGAACCTGGTAGACATCTATGATCACCTGGGGAGGGCCCTTTCTTTGTCCCATCACCCTCTCAAGTACCTTTGTTGGGACCATGGGGAAGGGCCTTTTTGGTGGCTGCTCTCAGACTGTAGAACACCCTCCCAAGTGAGACCAGAATGGCCCCATTTTTTCTGGCCTTCCGCAGGCAGATTAAAACCATCTTCTGCCAGTGGGCATTTGGGATAGGATAAGGTGCAGGTTTTGGGGAGGTTGTGGGTGGGATTGGAGGAGGGGAGGGACAATGAGTAAAAGAATTAAGAAATCAATCTCTGAAGGAAAATTACTGAATTTCTCCCCTTAGACACCTAGATCCTTCCCATGTACATCCTAAAACTACTGTAAAATGTTTTGCCTTATGTTTAAAATTACTTTTTCATTGGCCTTCAACTCCCAGAAATTCTAACAGCTGGTAAACTGGCTGGGATTTCTGGAAGTTATAGGACAAAACATCTGGGGGCCCACAGGTTGAGAACCACTGCTTTAATGTATCTGGACATTCTCTTTTATTTTGAGGCTGGAGAGAGAGGAGGAGATAAATAAATTTGGGAAAATTAGATAAAAAATCAATGGGCAAAAAATGCAAATCACCCAAGATTTTATGCATAACGTTTTATACAAACCAAGAGTTTTTGCACATTTTTTCATTCAAAGTATTGAAATTTGAAGAAAATATCTTACTAAAATCGATATTTTTTATTATCCAAGAGTTCTTTGCATTCCTAATTTTGATACACGTTTCATATGCTTTTGTTAATATGAAAACATATACCACAATGCATTGCCTATGCTTGATCATTTTTCAAGGCATGGTATTGAGCTAATATGTTCATGGAAAAAACCTCTCCCTTCTTCCTGCAGACACCCAAGTAGTGCTAACAATGTTTTGTCACCACTTTGAAAAGTTGAGCTCAAGGCTGCAAGAAGTGACTGTCTCTCTCATCCATTATCAGCATCATAAGGATCCTGGTATTTGCTTTCAGACCTCTTTAATGCCTATGAAAGCTTTATTGACTTATATTTCACTGTTTTAACAACAAACAGGATGAGGAAACTCAAATGTCAACCTGCAGCATGAGACACGACAACTGAAGTTCAACCTTGAGGGCTAATTTATGGACTAGGGAGTACCTGTCTCTTTTAAGTTACCTATTAATCACAGGAAGAAAATCTTACTTCATCATAAATATACTTTTATTTAACTTTTTAAAAATGTTCTCTTCGTGACAAGCCTGTTTACATGATCAGGGAAATTGGATGCTTATCATAGAATCATAGAATCATAGAATCATAGAATCATAGAATAGTAGAGTTGGAAGAGACCCCACGGCCCATCCAGTCCAACCCCCTGCCAAGAAGCAGGAAATCGCATTCAAAGCACCCCCGATAGATGGCCATCCAGCCTCTGCTTAAAAGCCTCCAAAGAAGGAGCCTCCACCACACTCCAGGGCAAAGAGTTCCACTGCTGAACAGCTCTCACAGTGAGGAAGTTCTTCCTGATGTTCAGGTGGAATCTCCTTTGCTGTAGTTTGAAGCCGTTGTTCCGTGTCCGCAGGGCAGCAGAAAACAATCTTGCTCCCTCCTCCCTATGACTTCCCCTCACATATTTGTACATGGCTATCATGTCTCCTCTCAGCCTTCTCTTCTGCAGGCTAAACATACCCAGTTCTTTAAGCCGCTCCTCATAGGGCTTGTTCTCCAGACCTTTTTTTAAAATTATTTATAATTTTCAAAAAACAATACAGTAAAAGTGGGGGAACAATACTTTGTATAGTAAAGAAAGAGAAAGAGGGGGGACAGAGGGGGAAGAGTGAAAGAATAAAAAAAAGGGAGGGGGGAAGGTAATGTTTAACTTCCATTCATCTTCTTCATGAATATTTTCTCTTCTTTAAATCGATTTCTTCTATATTCCAAAAGGAATTCTTATGTTTGGTCTCCTTCTCTTCTTCATTTTTTCTCTTTTAATACTCTTTCTTACCTATCACAATTAGTTTAGTCCTTGCATATAGTCTTCATAGTATTTCCAATCCGTTAGTCTTACTTGTTTACCTGTGACTTTCTTTAATAAAAAAGTTAATTTGTCCATATCTTTTATTTCTGAAACTTTTTCCAACCATTGTTCCTTTAATGGGGTTTCTTTTTGTCTCCATATTTTGGCATAAACCATTCTAGCCGCTGTTGTAAGGTATGTGAATAAAATGTCCTGGTTTTTGTTTAAATTCATGTCTGAGTTTGTCATGCCTAATATGTAAAACTCTGGTTTCTTTTCAAATTTTGTTTTTAGGATCTTCTGGGATGTTTCATGAATCATGTTCCAATATTTTGTTGCTTGTTTGCAGGACCACCACATGTGGTAAAAGCTGCCTTCATGCTGATAGCATTTCCAGCATTTGTTTTCCGAAATTTATACATAATGCCAATCTTTTTTGGGGTCCGTTCACCTTAATTGTTGCTTTTTGTTTGTCATATATTGCCTCTATTACGTTTTTGAATTGAAAACCAATGTCTATTTCTTCCAATAACAATTTTACAAAGTCCCAATTCAGATTGTCAAATGCTTTTTCAGCATCTAATGACAACAAGGCAAGTTCTTTTTTAATATTAATTTCATAGTACTCAATTGTATCCAGTATTGCTCTCAGATTATCATTTAATTTTCTATTTGGTAAAAAACCAGTTTGATCTTCTCCAATCCATTCATTTAGATATTCTTTTAGTCTGGTGGTAAGTATATTGGCAAAGATTTTATAATCCGTGTTGAGTAAGGATATTGGTCAGTAATTTCTAACATTTTCAGAATCAGTATTTTCTTTGTGAATTAGGATAATTTCGGCTTCTTTCCATGATTCCGGCATTTCTTTGGTCTCTAGCACTTGCTTCATTAATTTTTTTTAAAAAGGGGATAAGTTCATCCATAAATGTTTTATAATAACCCACTGAGTAGCCATCCAGCCCGGGGCTTTACTTGAGTCCATGCTTTTAATGGCCCTTTTTATTTCGTCTTCAGTGATCTCCCTGATCAGTCTCTCTCTTTGTGTCTCTGTGATTTTTTGTAGTTTTTGGTGCCCTAAGTATTTGGTTATCTCCTCTTTGTTTATCTCTTCTTTTGAGTACAAGTTGCCCTCCTCTGGACACATTCCAGTTTGTCAACATGTGAGAGACATCTCTAGGCTCTCTGTACTTTCAGAAACCCCTTCTTCCAAACTGCCCTTGTATAAAGTTTTATTTCCACCAAAAGTATAGTCTTTGTTTTTCCCATAGAAGCTGGGCAGCAAGCTTTTTTAAAAAAATTCAGCAGTTGAGCAAACCAGCTTTTGAGATTTCATTGCCCAGCATAAAATGAAACATGGCATGAAGCACATGAAGCTATAGATAGAACAATCTATTTTCCAGAAGGCCTCTGTGTTCCAGACTTCTATCAGTATCTGAAAATACAAAACAAAAATGCTTTGTTAAGATGAGAGGGTTCAAAACCTCTTGCAGGCTTATTACTAGCTTTAGCTGGTATGCTACTTGCACCCCTTCCTAGGATCAGAAAACCTACAGATGGTAGCGCACACATTGGTAACTTTGTGTTTAGATTTCTGTAATACACTCTACATTGGTCTATCTTTATACCAAGTGTGGAAACTCTGATTAGTTCAAAACATGGCAGTTAGATTGGTTGAAAGAACATTTAAGAGTGAGCATATCACATCTATACTGAAGTCACTCCAATGGTGTGCAATTATTTATTAATTTATTTATTTGCATCATTTTTACCCCGCCCTTCTCACCCGGAGGGACTCAGGGTGGCTTACAACAGTCGGCAAATTACATTGCCCAAAATACATTCAATAAAACAACGACATATCAATAGACAATAAAACAGTACCACATCAATTAAAACTCTAATTAGACTCTATTAAACCATTATTTATAAAATTTAAAATGCATGTATAGTTAAATTCATCCACTAACACCTTCGTGTGCACCTTGATTCACGTCATATCGACCTCAGATGTTATTAGTTTCTGGGGCAGGTAGAAAGTTTTGGTTTTGACCTTTATAGCCCCACATGGTTTGAGTATAGGTTACCTACAGGATCTCCTTCTCCCGTATAATATGCCCCAGACACATCACTCCTTGGAGGGGATCTATTGTAACCAGCCAGAATCCAACTGGCAACCTTCACCCAGAGGACCTTTTTGCTGCCTCAAGACTGTGGAATGATCTGCTGGATGAACTCTAACAGTTTAATCAGCTATCAGCATCCAAGACACAACTGCAAACTTCTCTCTTCCCACAGGCCTATCCAATCAGTTTTAAACTGTGAATTTTAACCTACATTTTATTAAAATTAGTGTCAGTCTTTTTCATGTGTATTTTAATGTGAGCATTTTAATAGTATTTTATTTCATCTGTCTTTTTTTAAACATTTTTTTTGTGTGTGTCAGGAGCGATTTGATAAACTGCAAGTCACTTCTAGTGTGAGAGCATTGGCCATCTGCAAGGACGTTGCCCAGGGGACGCCTGGATGTTTTATCATCCTTGTGGGAGGCTTCTCTCATGTCCCCACATAGAGCTGGAGCCGATAGAGGGAGCTCATCTGCGTTCTCCCCGGGTGGGATTCGAACCTGGTAGCTTTCAGATCAGCAACCCAACAAGTCACAAGGCTTTAATCCACTATGCTCCTTACTTTTTGGAGTCCTTTGGAGTTGTCTATTTTCAAAACCTTTTGCCTCAGATATCCTTAAGAGAGTCAGTGCCTGGGAGAGCTTCCCGTCCCCCGCCAAAAAATGGTAAATTCAGGCACTGTTCTTAACATCAGCCTTTGAGGAAATAAGCAAATCAAGGTTAATATCCTCACATACTAGCTCTTCTGTAGATGCTTGTGTGATGTGCATTTAACACCCACAGCCCATAGAACTTAGAGATATATAAGAAAAGGCATCCATACACTTGGTGGTGTTGGACCATGATATTCCACCATTGTTTCCTGACACGTGTACATTTATGTAGACTGCATTCCTGTGTAAGGTTACCATTGACATAGTACTATATGTGTATACACTGTTAAGTCACCTGTTAAAATATGGTGACATCATGCATTTCATATGATTTTCTTGGGCAAGGAATACTCAGAGGTGGTTTTGTCTGTTTCTTCTTCTGAAATCTAGTAGATGGCAACTCAGAGTCATTTGTGGTCTCCCATACAGGGACTAACACAGGCGGTTCCTGCTTAGCTTCCAAATCAAGATGGGACTTGGTGCATTTAGGGTATTTAGGTCATAGATTGGTGGAGCAGGTGAACCAAAAGAAACCTTGAACCTTTTTAAATGATGCAATATCTAACTTTTTGTTGTTGTTCATGATTTATAAAGAGTACCTCCCATTTTCAGCATTCCTTGGGAAACCCTCCTTGTAGCCTTGATTCAGGAGAGTGTTTCAATGCTATTTTTTTTCTTTTTCATTTCCATCACATTCCTTTGTGTTTAGATGACTGCTTAATCCTACAGTCTATACAGCCCATGGTAGATTCCAATTTTAATCTCACACTGTTCCATCTGACATGATGGCATCAGAGGTATTCATAAGTCACCCCAGCAATAGGACTAGTTGGAAGTATGAGTAAATAAGGGGGAAATGAGAGAAATAAAACAAAGAAAAAGCCTTAACCAAAGAAACAACAGGTAAAAAATTTGGATTGCACTGATTTGAAACAATATGAAAATTTAACAAGGGAGATATTTATTTTCTCAGTAATGTTTTGCCTACACCTTCCAGTTGAATATTTTTTAAATGAGCACAGTTATATTCTTCAGCATTAGTCCTGAAACTAAATTGATTCAACACCATTTTAGGTGCCTGCCTACAACTCGTTTTTAATTCCTAGTATATTGAAAAAAGAGATTACAGTGTCTTTACATTTATTTACAAAGCATGCCTATAATTATCTTTGTGGTTTTTTTCTGGTCCAACTGAACTTTTCCCCTTTATTGTTAAATAACAGAATGAAAAATGGAGTGCAACTTGCTATGTCTAACTATATTAGTCCAGAATGTCTTTTCAGTGTATTAAAGTGTTTCCAATTACCTTCGAATACACCTCCAGGGACTCTAAGAGAATGGAAGGATTAGTGAAATAATGAGTTTAAATTATTCAGAGGTTTTTCCCTTCCTTTTTATTATGTGGCTCTATTGGATTGAATATTTGGTCAGACAGGATTGACAATACATGCCAGGTTACATCACATAATTTATCTTGGTTGCAAATCAAAAGGCAGAATATACTTTATATTAATATGCAAATTTCTTTTTTTTACATTTAGCAAGGAAAGTGGCCACTTTACCAACTATTAAGCTCAGCAGTTACCATGTACTGTCCTTCAGAAGAGAATGAATGGGAAAAAATTGGGTGTAGAAAAGGATAGTAGTTGATGTTTAATTATTTTTCTAGCCAACATGACGATGTTAACATTGTTCCAACTGTAATCTAATTTAGAACCTGGCAAAATTAAAATGGTATTTTCCCCTCATTGCTGTGAAAGAAAGTGTTGAATCCTTTTAAATTGGCTGAGATGTCAGAATTGCCATCTGTCTAGATTTGTATCTGTATCATCCCAATATGTATCTGACTGTTTTTCAATGTGCATATGAAGTCCTCTCATGTTTTGTGAGCTACACAAACTAAATGTTCCCATAAACATTAACCAAATTAGATGGTTGAAAGAACTGCAACGAACCAGCACATGATCACTCATAAAAGAAGACACAGCCAAAGGAAATGAATAAAATGTAAAATGGATACTGATTAGAAGATAGAACCAATGTATAGCCAAATCTTAGGAATTTTGCATTGAAACAAACTAAGGCAAATTAAATAAAACAGTAAGGAGATAATGACAAGAACTTTGCATTAATAATTTAACTGTCAATAAACTAAAAATAAAAAAAATCATTGGATGCAAAAATAAACAACAAATGTGAAGTGTTGTGTTCATATCCAATAAAATTACAATGGCAAATGTCATGAAAGATATATTCCTAAGAAATGAAGATTCTTTCTAATTTGAAGAGTCTTGGGGGCTGAGAAATTCTGCTAAGACTTTTTATTGTCATCATTGGCCACATCATCTTTATTTATATGTCACCATTTCCCCAAGGCATTTATAAAATTGAAGATAAAAGCATACAAAAAAAATCAAAATTAAAATAAAATTAAACTATGAACCATACTGAAATTTCCCAAGCAAGAATTAACAAGAACCACTGTGCTTAGGTTATGAAGTCATAAGATCTGATGTGCTCATGATAGCTTCCTGGCTTCTAGTTTCCCGGGACACTGATGGTTCATCTATCTTGTTGAAAATATTATAATGTTACAAAATTATATTGTTCATGTACCTTTAACAGGTAATATGCTTTGTCAATTTGTTACAGGTAGAGCTGTGTTTGTTATATATATATTCTTTGCACTTTGCACTCTGCCTGTTCTGCTGTGTTTTTCTCTTTGAGTTTTGTTTTGTTCCTGCATTATGCTTCTGTATTAAATTAAGTTTGACCACATTACTTCAGGGCTTTTGTTTCTGCTGCAGCTTTATTTTTTAATACTCTGCAACCTAAGGATTTTACCTTTGCTAACAGGTTATGGGCCCAGAAAACTACAAAGCCAATGTGTTTGTGGTAATGTTTTATTTTGAAGTATGTGGTTTGAAAAGTTTTTTTGCTCCTGCTGTTTTGAAGAGCAGCGAAGTTTAAAGCGGCAGTTTGCTGCTGAATGCTGAACCTTGGGAGAGACCTGGAGGCATGAAGAAGATTTATAGCCTGCTATGGTGTAGTGTTTGTTTGGTTTGCCTTCTACATGCTTGTGCAACTAGGGCCAATTTTTTGTTGCTTTCCTTTTATGCCTTGCATGGAAGGTTTTCTCTTCAGTAAATATTTTGGAAGCTGAAAGAAGAAACTAAAAGTCTGTGAGTCAGACCCTGCTTGTATTCCAAAGTAATTTCATGGAGGAGTGAGTATAGACTGGCTGGTCTGAAATTTTTTTTCTGGAACTTTGGAGTTTTTAAAGTAAAAGAACACAATGGCCTTGACGCCTGTTCAAGAGAGTTCACTCCCGTTTGAGAGACTGAATGATAAGAATTGGCTGAGTTGGAGTATAAGATTTAAAGCTTATCTGGTTTCTCAGAATTTATGGAAAATAATTGAGAATTTGCCAGCTCAATTAACTCCTGCTGAGCAACACCAAGATGAAAGAGCATTGGCGCTGCTTCAGTTGTCTGTGACTGATTCTTTGTTGGTCCACCTTCATAATATTCCTCATGCACAAACTGCATGGAATTTGTTTAAAGATATGTTCCAAAGACAATCAAGTGGCTCAAAGATAATTCTTATGCGCCAGCTGTTTAACCTCAAACATGAGGAAGGCACTCCAGTTCAATCTCACATTACAAAAGTTGTGGGTTTTTTTTCGGAATTGAGAGCAAGAGATATTATTTTTCCTCCTGAGCAACAAGCATTAATTTTAATGGGGTCTTTATCTCGCTCTTATTATGCATTTATTGACTCTCTTCATGGAATTCCAGACACGGATCTCACAATACCGTTTATTTCGGGGAAAATAATGGAATTTGAAGCTCAACGTAAATTGAGAAGTGTTGATTCTATACAGAAGAATCTAGGAACTGTTTCTAAAGACACTGCTTGTAAAGACACTGCTTGTGTTGCTAAGCCAAAATCACAAGTTGTATGCTATAAATGCAAAAAGAAAGGGCATTATGCTAAGAATTGCTGGCAGAATCCAGGACAATGGAAAAACAAGCAAGTGGAGAGAACTAGTTCTTCAAAGGATTTTCAGCATGCTTTCCTGGTGACTTCTAAAATGGATACCATGAACTCTTTCATCATTGACTCGGGCTGTTCTCAACATTTGGTAAAGTGTAAGGAACTGTTATCAAATGTGAGAGACTCTGATATAAATTTTATTTCTTTGGCAGATGATAGAAAAGTACAAGTAATTTCTTGTGGTGATCTTTATGTTGATCGTCTGAAATGTACTTTTGAGAATGTGTACTATGTAAAAGAAATTGTGTATAATATTTTCAGTGCCAACATACTTTTGGATGAAGGTTTTGAGGTGTCTTTAAAGAAAGAAAAGTCTATGCTGGTTGATCCTCAAGGTAACGAAGTGAAACTGATACAAGAAAATGGATTTTTTATTTTAAAGTCATCTGGTAATGCTAATATGTCTGCTTGCATTAACCAGATACCTGATAATCCCAGGCCATTACATAGCAAATGTATTCATGAATTTCATAGAAAAATGGGACATTTGTCATGGCAGTATCTAAGGCAGACAGCTGAGCTGTGGGAAATTCCTATTCAAGGATGTAAGAATTTTCTAGATTGTGAAATTTGTGCATCAGAAAATCTTAAGAAAGCTCCTATTGCAAAATACAGTACTAAAGTTTCAAAAAGGATCTTAGAGCTTGTTCATATGGACATATCTGGTCCTCACCCTACTTCTGTAGGAGGGTCAAAATATTTTTTGCTTTTGGTAGATGATTTTTCAAGGCTGAAATTCACCTTCTTTCTAAAGACTAAAGGTGAAGTTTTTCAAAAACTTTCTGTTTGGCTGAAGTTAATGAAGACACAGTTTCCTAAGTACCCGGTAAAAGCTTTTCAGAGTGATCGTGGTGCTGAGTTTATGTCCAAACAAATGCAGTATTTGTTTAAAAAGTTTGGTATAGTCCACAGGTTAACAAATCCTTACTCACCCAGTGAAAATGGGGTGGCAGAAAGGTGGATAGGCGTCGTAAAGGTTGTGGCTAGAAAAATGTTAAGAGATGCTAGTTTATCTGATGGATTGTGGGCTGAAGCCGTGGCAAACGCTACCTATGTGCTCAATCGTTCATTTTGTAGAAGTGTTAATAGTATTCCTTATGTATTGTTTTTTGGGAAAATTCCTGATTTGAGTTCAATCAGAGTTTTTGGAAGTGACTCATTTGTCTTAATTCCTTCTCAACAAAGACATAAAAAGGATGCTATCTGGAAGAAATTGAAATATCTTGGCCCTGCATCTGAATCAAAAGGTTGGAGGTTTTGGTGTGGTGACAATCGAGTGATTGTGTCTAGAAATGTGAAGTTCCAACAATATAGTGGTTGGGAAAGGATACATTCAAATAAGGAAGTGTTTGTGCCTTTTGAAACTGCTCAAATGCACACACCTCAAGTCACACAGCCAACTACACAACAAGTTTCACAGCAGACTGCTACACAAACGAATACACAGGTGCAATCAGTGTCACAACAGACTGCACAGCAAAATATACAACCAAGCACTTCCCAAGATACACAGTTGGGAACACAAGTGCGAGTGGAGCAAGGATCTACTACTAGTCAGTTACAAGTTAGTAGTCCTGTGATTAAACAAAGTGAATCTCAAAAGAGAAAAGCTGAAGTTTATAGTTCAGAAAGTACTAGCTCTAGTAGTTCTGAGAGTGATGAGACTAATGGAGGAGATAGTACTAGGACTATTCCTAGACGCAGTTCTAGGAAAAACAAGGGTATTCCTCCAAAGAGGTACCATTGTGAAGCTGTGAAAATACAGGAACATGACTGGTCTGAACCTCATAGTTATAAAGAGATGTTGAAAAGAGATGAAACTGAGAGAAATTTTTGGTTAAAAGCTATGCAAAGTGAATTTGATTCTTTGAAAGATTTGCAGGTCATGGTGAAGTCTGAAACACCTGACAATGAAAAAGTTCTAAGTTGTCGTTGGGTTTATAGACGTAAACAAACCAAGGATGGTGGTTTTTTTGTATAAGGCCAGATTAGTTGCCAGAGGCTTTGAACAGATATATGGAGAAAATTTTAATGAAATATTTAGCCCCACAGTGTCTGGGGAAGCACTAAGAATATCCCTTGCAATAGCTAGCAATAGGAATTTAAAAGTTAAACATTTTGATGTGAACACTGCATATCTTCATGCAAACTTGGAGGAGAAAGTTTATATATCTGCTATCCCAGGTTTTGAAACTGACCTTCCTGAAGGGTCTTATCTTCTTCAGAAAAGTCTTTATGGTCTCAAGCAGAGTGCGCGTAACTGGAATTTACATTTGGACAAAGTGTTAACAAAATTGGATCTTGTTGCTAACAAATTTGATCCTTGTTTGTACTCAAAAGGAAGTGGAAACACACAAATGTTTGTTGTAATATACGTGGATGATGTGTTATGCATTGGTTCTGAGGAACAAATTCAGGAAGTATTTCAGAGTTTGAACAAAGAATTGAAAATCAAAAATCTTGGAGATGTTAATAAATATCTTGGCATAAATATTGTTAGAAATGAAGGAGGTTTTGAGTTAAACCAAACTGACAAGATTTATGATCTTTTGAGAAGAACAAGAATGGAAAATGCAAACACTGTTAATACACCCATGGCACTTCAGTTTTTACAACATGCAGATGGAGAAGTGTTCGATAATAATTTCATTTATCGTTCAGTTATTGGTTCTTTATTGTATATTGCAAATAACACAAGGCCTGATATTTCTTTTGCTGTTGGTATTCTAAGTCAAAGGATTCAAAATCCCTCACATACAGACTGGGAAGGAGTGAAAAGAATTCTGAGATATTTAAAGCAAACAGCTGAAAAAGTTTTCAGAATTTGTCCAGATGATAAAGAGTCTTTAACAATACATTGTGATAGTTCTTTTGCAAATTTAAAGGAAAATAAATCTATTACTGGTTTTGTGATAAAATATGCAAATACACCAGTGTGTTGGAAGAGTAGAAGACAGAAAATTGTGGCACTAAGTACTGGAGAAGCTGAGTTCTCAGCTTTATCTGACGCTTTGACATCAGCAGAATGGTTAGAATCTTTAATTAAAAGTCTTAACATTGATTTAGAATTGCCAATGCAAGTTTTTGTTGATTCTCAAACCTGTATCGCTTTGAGTAACAGTCAAAATATGAAAACAAGGTCCAGATATATTAATGTCAGATATTCAAATGTACAACAATTTGTTAAAGACAAAATAATTGTTCTCAATTATATTCCTTCAGTTGAAAATGTTGCTGACATTTTTACTAAACCTCTTTCTTTTGAAAAACATAATGAGTTCTGTAAGAAATTGAATTTATAAATGTGAACTAATATAATTTTGTGGAGGAGTGTTGAAAATATTATAATGTTACAAAATTATATTGTTCATGTACCTTTAACAGGTAATATGCTTTGTCAATTTGTTACAGGTAGAGCTGTGTTTGTTATATATATATTCTTTGCACTTTGCACTCTGCCTGTTCTGCTGTGTTTTTCTCTTTGAGTTTTGTTTTGTTCCTGCATTATGCTTCTGTATTAAATTAAGTTTGACCACATTACTTCAGGGCTTTTGTTTCTGCTGCAGCTTTATTTTTTAATACTCTGCAACCTAAGGATTTTATCTTTGCTAACATATCTCTTATCTCTTTTTAAAAATATTTTTATTGTGTAAAGGTGATATACAGAATGGAAGAAAAAATAAACGAAATACATCAAATACACATAATACAAATATTTCTGTCTACCACACTCACCCCCACACACACACACTTGAACCACCACCCATTACTTCCAACACCACTCAATGTGAAGCTAGTATCTCATTAAAATCTACCCTTATCTTTATATTAATAAGTTCCCCTTGTTGCTGTTTTAAAGTCTACCTTTGTCTTCCTTTCTAGATATTCAAATGAAAGCCTCCATTTTCTAACAAAATCATTATTCTCTCTCCTCTAATGCTATTGGAGAGCTTGGCCATTTGGATATAGTCTAATCATTTTCCTTTCCAGTCCTTTATAACTAACTCTTTTTCTCCCTTCCATGATTTTGTTATTGTTAGTCTTGCAGCTACAATATTGACAAATTTTTATATCTTCTACACTGATTTTTTTTCCTGCCAGATAAACCTAAGAGGCACATTTCTGGGTTTCTCTTAACTTTTTTAGTAATTATTTTATTTGTTTCCTTGATTAGCTTTTCCCAAAAGGTTTATACCAGCCTACAAGTCCACCAAGCATGGAAAAGGGTACCTTTATGTATTTTGCATCCCCAGCATTATTCCCAATGTGATTTATTTGATTATCTTCTAAGCTGTATTCTAAAATGCATCTGTATAATCTAGAAATTAGTCCTTTATTCCCCTTCTCCAAAACGTTTCCTCCTTAGGGAAATTCTACTTTATTATCTTTCTTAAATCTGTTGTGTAGTTGGAAGTAACGTAACCAGTTGTTTATCCCTAATTCTTCCCTCCCTTTTAGATTCCATTGACATTTTTCTTTGCTTAGATACTCCCTACGGGTTCTCTTTTCCTCATTAAATGCACTACCTCTAGAGGTCGCAGCCATAGAAGTGTGTTTTGCTCCATCCCCAATTTGTATCTCTTCCAGATTGTAAGAAGGCTGGCTCTTGTAATGTGTTGATGAAAATCTTTATTGGCCTTTTCTTTTTTGTACCACAAGTACACATGCCATCCAAATCTTAAATGATACCCTTCTAAGTTAAGTAAGGTGCAATTTTCTATTCTAATCCATTCCTTTATCCAGCTAAAGCCTGCTGCTTCATAGTAATATTTAAGATCTGGGAGTGCTAAGTCCCCTCTGTCTTTAGCATCTAGTAAGTTCTAATATGCAATTTTAGCTTTTTTTCCCCCTTTCCATGTGAATTGGACCAAATTCCTCTTCCATTGTTCAAAGTCCTTCACTTCCTTAATTACTTGTAAATTTTGAAATAGGAACATTTTTTGTAAGACCATCATTTTTAGCACAGCTATTTTCTCCATCCAAATTGGTTGGATTTTTGCAATTTTTCCATGCTTTTTCATAATTACTTTGGTATAAATTATCTCATACCTCTGATCTAGAACAATATTTTACAGCAGGAGTGGTGCATGCTTGTCTTTTTGTTATTAAATTTTACCCAGGAGTCATTCAATTATATTTGGAAGGAGGACAAGATGTCTAGAATGAGCTCTTGTTATATAACCATCTGTCTCAGATTTCATTCTTTGTGTATGAGACGTAAGGACATTGTCTGATAAACAAAAAATTGCTTGAGAGTACTAGACAGGGCTTTAGATCACAAAGGATTACATCTCTGTGACCAATAATATCTTGTAGAACTGCATGATAGGGCTAAAATAGGTTTGTCACTAAAAGAATCTTTAGGAATCACTTCAGTAATGTTTTCTTAAAAGTCACATCTGGGGATATTTTGTTTGGGACTGCAGTACTCAGGATGATTACATGGTTCCTCCTTTGCTGCAGGCATGGCACAAGGAAGCACTCCCATATATGGCTCCCCAAACACGGGCCCAAAAACAAAGTTACATTTCCACCCCGGTGGCCTAGGGGATAAAAGCCTTGTGACTTGAAGGTTGGGTTGCTGACCTGAAGGCTGCCAGGTTTGAATCCCACCCGGGGAGAGCGTGGATGAGCTCCCTCTGTCAGCTCCAGCTCCATGCGGGGACATGAGAGAAGCCTCCCACAAAGATGGTAAAAACAACAAAACATCAGGGCATCCCCTGGGCAACGTCCTTGCAGACGGCCAATTTTCTCATCCCAGAAGCAACTCCGGTTGCTCCTGACACGAAAAAAAAAAAATTCCACCCAAAGTTTCCTTTTAGAATGTTTGAGGAGGCTGGAGCCAGCAGAGTACTAGCTTAAAGTCAAAATGGATAATGCCACAACCTATTAGCCATCATACAAACACACACACACATCAGGCACAGAAGCATAAAACTCCAAAATGCCTTCATTTAATACACATGATTATAGGAATTGAAGATACTTATGTAATGGTTTTAGGAATTTAGAATGATAAAAAGGCAAAGATTGGGGAAAGTGGATGAATAAGTGTGTGCCTTTTGAAAAATGAATATGGAAAATGTGCAGACATTTCCCTATTCAAAGAAACAAAGCCCCTATCTACACTGCCGTATAATGCAGTTACAGAATGCAGATTAATTGCATTGAACCGCATTATGTGACTTATATGCAGTTTGATCTGCATTGTATAAGTCTACACTAGGCAAAAAAAGTTGTATCTGTCATATGTCGGATCTAATTCGTATGTTTTGTTGCTTTCAGACGCGGTTCTGACACGAGTTATCCCGTCGTGTGTATCCCGCGATTTCGAACCGGTATAGCCAATTTTTCTAATGGCGTTATATGTTTTTCAAAACTAAAGCCATGCTTTTTTAAAGCATCCAAACTTGGTTTTGAGGGAGGTGCCGCCTAGCCTGGACTAGGCTCCCTGTGGCCAATCACAGTGCACATTTATGCAAGGGGAGGTGCTTGTATGTCCTCCATGAAAAGCACCTGCAGAGCACCTTGTGGCTTATTCACACTTGGGAATTGGAGAGTAAAGTTGGGTGTTGGTGTGCTCTCAGGCAGGAATTTTCTGCTGTGCCATTGCTTCCTTGCCTGGTGGGCAACTGGCCATTGCTGGTTGTGGCGCCGATTGCTTGGGGCCAGGGCAGGGAGGGCATTGAAAGAAGATACTGGGAAAGGGGTGTGTAGGAAAAGGGTGTGTGTGCCACTGTTTTTTCCTGGACCAGTGCTTCCGTTTGCTGCTGGCCGGCAGCCTGGGCCTATTGTTTGCTTGCATGACTGCTGCGCATTCCTTGTAGCCTGGGCATTGCTGGCTGCAGGCCCAGGCCCATTTCTTTATGCACCACCATTGTTTGCAGGGGGGGGGGCTTATTTTTCTTTAAATATTTGAATAATAAAGAAGGAGAAGAAAAGCAACATAACATTTTATTTTTGATTCCAAAGGTTGGGGCTGGGAGGGCGAGTGTGCCGCTTTTCAAAAAAAATTAAGCACATCATTGCGAGCAGCTAGTAGTAGGGGAAAGAGCTTATTTGTTGTGTGTTTGTGGCCTTGGCCACGTGGCCACTGGGCTGGCCTCCTCAAGGGTACTACTCCAAGGCTTACTCAAACCCTTGTCTGTCTCTGGCTTTGTGTATGTCGTAGGGTTGCCTTGCAAGGCCCATCGCTCTCCAAGCAGGCCCCTTGTGTGCCAGGGTTACATTATAAGGCCCATCGCTCTCTCCACCCACATCAATACCTGCTGGGCAGGGCACTCCAAAGCCAGGAGTGCTTCACAAGTTAGACTCTCTGGTGCCTTCTAAGCAGGACCCTTGTGTGCCAGGGTTGCATTGCAAAGCCCATCGCTCTCTCCACCCACATCAGTACCTGCCGGGAGGTACCTGAGTACTGGCCTCGTTTCCCAAGTAGAACAAGGACTTTCAAAGTAAAGACAACCCAATGAAATTTGGTGAGCTAGCAAGGTTAAATGTGTTCTACCACCCTACCAAGTTTGAAGAGGATAGCTCAAAAAATGACAGTGGGAGAATCCTGTAAAATCCCCCTTGGTGCTGTTTTTGGCCATTGCGCATGCACATCTGCCATTAACGAATTAATTACGAATATTTCAAATATTCATAAAGTTCCAAAAAATGTTGGTTCAAAATTTGGAAGTAGTTTCAGAAACAAAGCACCAACGCTCTCTACTTTAGAAGCAAGAATTGAACCATTTTTTTCATGGATCGCACATGCCTAGTTTACACTGACCAGAAAAAATAATCCAGATTGCATTATATGGCTGTGTAGGTGGTGTCAGTCTTCCAATCTGTATGAACAAAGGAGAGACAGAAATGCTTGAAGAAAAGCAACAAAATTGAGAATAAGTGATTTATACTTCACTGCATGAGCTGCAGAACTGTTCAGCTGTTTCCCAGTCATCATCTGGGTAGCAACAGCTTTTCTCCACCTGAGATCTTCACCTTTTCACCACAGGGCTCATCTGTTTTTTCATTGTTCAACTACCAAAACCCCAATCCTTATAAGGGGGAAAACATATCTTGTGTTGCAACCCATTATGAAACTGTTTGAAAGAATATGCGGGTCAGACTTGGAGAAACTGAACAAAATGATGCTCAATTATTCCAATAATAGTACTTTTCCTACTAAGCAGTAATAATTACCACATTTCCACTACTCTACATTTTACAGAAATGCTTTGTGGAAATGCACAAATTTTCCATGAGATCTGCCCCACCCCCTTTTGTAATCATCCACTTTATGGACATTTTTTAAAATTATAGACCAGTTAAAATATCTAGTGCCCCAATTATACCTTTTCAAAATTCAACAAAACAACTAACACATAAATGAGAATATTTCGCATGGCTCTCCTAGTGCACCTGTGCAATTGAACAAGATGCCAGAATGAGGAGAGTGTGATGAATGTGGAGCTTTTGGTGAGACAGATGGGCAATGGGTTTTGAGGGGGGTAAAGCAACTGGAAGCTTCTGGAGAAGAGGTTTTCCTTGTCTGCTTAGAAGAGTATGTGTGTGTGTGGGGGGGGGGGGGGACAATGAAACTGGAAGCTTGGAATTTTCATTGGGCAAGGGAGTTTTATCAGATTGCTTAGAAGAGCATGATAAGCTATTATTATTATCATCTGGAAATGAGTGACTGCCTCTGCCTGTATATACAGGAGAATCATGATGGGGAGACAGCATAAATGTGAGGCTAACAATGTTTAAAGGGGTAACCAATGTTGCAGAAGAAATGACAAAGAATCCAATGACATCACATCACTAAGAACTTAGCAGGAAGAGAGAAATCAATGAGGCATTTTATGCAAGATATTTTTGTTTGTTTTGAGGAAAAATCTTAACACTAAAAGTGAAAATGAAGGTCCTGAAGTTATAAGAAATGAGCAGGCTATTGCAAAGGTTCACTATGCACTTAGTTGAAGGTTAACGTTAACTGAAGGTGTTGCATCCTTCAGAATAACAGACAAAATTAAAGTGATAATGCACAGAGATGTAGTTCTTGACAACGATTCTTCTCCAAGATAGCCACAAGCAATTTCAACGAGAATGTCTTTGAAATCACACACATTTTAGAAACTACTTACAGTTCAGAACTTTTTCTGTGAGAAATTCACATAGTTGTGTTGCACAAGGAAAATATTTTCTGCAAGGTAAATAGTATTTTAATGTGTGAATATTAATTATTGCACTGTAATCGTATGATGTGTCTTCTATTCATTCAAGCTAACCTGTTGTGAGATCACTCTTTGCTTACTTACTTTACTTAGGTGATCCCTCGTAAGCCGAGGAGGATCTTCTTCTAGTTCCTTCAATACTCTTGGATGTTGTTGATCCAGCCTTGGGACTTGAATTCATTTAGAGTGGCCAGGTATTCCTGGACAACTTGTTTTCCTATTTCAGTTGGATTTCCCTTTATCTTTCGTCTATTCCATGTTGCGGAGGCTGAAGATGGCTTTCTTTTTGTGAGAAGACCGAGGCAAAGAAGCCATTAAGTAGTTCTGCCTTTTCTCTATCCCCTGTCAGCATTACCCCATCTTCTTCTTGCAGAGGTCCTATTGCCTCATTGTTCTTCCTTTTCCCACCGACATAAGCAAAGAAGCCCTTTTTATTGTTTTTAATGTCCCTGGTAATTCTGAGTTCATTTTGCGCTTTGGCCTTGTGAACCTTTCCCTACATGAGTTGGCTATTCGTTTGTAGGAGATGTTATACCTCTCTCTCTCCTAATATGTTTTAGCAAACTGGGGGTTGGGTCTACTAGAGACAACACAGCAGAAGAACACAATTATTAGAAATTTCCCTGTGTCTGAAAAGGAGCTGTCGTCTTATGGTAAGGTGGACCACTTCTACCTTGCCCCTTGGGAACCAGCAGTTGATTTTTCTTCTGGTCTCTCTCAAGAGTATCTTCACATTTCTCTAGCCTGAAAAAGTAAGCACTGATGTTTATGCTTTAAACTAGCATCAGACTGAGCAAACTCACTAACTTAATGCCTGCATTATCTCCACTGGAATGCACTCCACTCATCTGCAACAATTCCCTGTGGATATCCCCCACACACCTTTACATCAGTATAAATTTATTTTGTGACTCCAGGAACAATCTCAATTTACATTGCAAGTCTGGCATAAATTGAGACTTGCCTGCATCTCATTTACTGAGTGGGAATAAAATAAATTAAGATTTACATCCCTATCTGATAATCACTCGAGAAGTATCTCACAAGACTAAGATCTGATGAACTGAGCATCATAAGTTGGGGCTGAGGAAATAATGAGTATTATAGGGATGTGAGGTCTGACTGTAGGTTCCAAATTTCAGTCCTTCGGGACTCATTGCATGGAATTATTTGAAAAACAGCCTGGGTCTTCAACCTTATCTGTGTAAGAGACAAGCCTCAGACAAATGCAGTGGGGAAATTGGTTTCTGTTTATTTATTATACAACAATCATACTAACAAAAATGGAAAGAGAAATAAAAGAAGAGACATCAATTTAATTTTTTTAATCCCACTGGTAGTAAACTGGATAGTTTTCAATGAGAAACCATTTATGAATAAATGTCCATAAAAGATGACTAAATACAAAGTGTGTGCTATATGCAGAGAAATGTGTGGAACTGCAAATTAGAAAAAAATATTTTTGAGAAAATAATTAAACAATTATTTTTAAGGAAATGTTCAAGGTTTCCTCCTTTTGATTCAGTAATGATGGAACTCTTTGTTTTAATTCCAGTGCACATTGATTTCTCCCCTAACAGTAAGGAGGCTGTATCTTGTTTGGATAAGCCCAGCAGAAGACTTAGTTTTTGATCAGGGAAGCTTTGTCTTAGTTTCTGTAATCCACTAGGATTTTCCGGGTGCCAGCATTAGCATATCACTTTGCCAACAGTTCTTCTGTAAATGATGCTATTGGAAGGAATATCTTAAGAAAGACAGTCTGGGCCAACTGTTATTCTAAGGCTTAGACTGAACTGTTAACTTCCTGCCAAGAAATCGTAGCAAGAAAAGGGCTAATCTGAAATGTGAGCCAGCTGCATTTCTCCATATTCAGCGGGGTTAGAGAAAAGGGATCCTTTGAATAAAGGAGGCAAAACTTCATATTGGGAGTTGTGGTTCTTACATTTTTAGTTACAATGTGGATCCAGGAATTTTAGTGGCAGCATTACAGTATGACTTCCAGGCACATTGGAGGATCTACAAAAATAGAATAGAAGAGTGAAGGATTTAAAATTATTTTGAATAGAAACTTATGCCAACTGATACTAGTGCTGTCTTGAAGTCACAGTATATAGCAGGTATGGGTAAACCCAGGCCCGGGGGCTGGATACAGCCCCTTGGGCTCTTTTCTCAGGCCCTCCTCTCTCTCACCATCCTATCAAAATTTAAAAGGGTGTCCCATTGAGGAGGAGGGAGAGGGAAAACTGACTTTCTTCTGTTCTAGAGACCAGGGCACAAGGGAGCAATGATTTCAAATGGCAGGGAAATAAGTTTTACTGAAAAGATTAGGAAGACTTTCCTGAGAGTAAGAGCTGCTGGAGAGTGGCATAGGCTGTCTCGGAGTGTGGTGGAGTCTCATTCTCTGGAGGCTTTTCCACAGAGGCTGTCTATCAGGAATGCTTTAATTGTGCCGCCTTGCTTGGCGGGGGGCTGGACTGGATGGCCCTTGGGGGGTCTCTTCCAGTGATAGGATCCTAGGATTATATATCAGGGGAGGAAAGGGCAGGGAGAGGACTTGAGGAGAACCCCCTCTCTCCCGGCCTGCCCACCCCACTCTGGCCTGCCATGCAGCCCCCAAGCTAGAAAGTTTGTCCATGCCTGGCATATAACCTCTCCAAATGTCTCTTAATTTATTCTCACCTTCATTGAAAGGAAAGGTTAAACCACAGATTTGGACTAAGCTGAACATTCATCAGTTGAAAAGCTGAATCCAAATTTGTGGGAAGTTCAAGTGTCAAAAGAGGAAAATCCACTTTCAGCATTTAGAGTGCACTTGCATTTTTGGAAGAAGGTTATTTTGTCCTCTAAATATTATTGGGTTTGTGACTTAGGTATTTGTGACTGCTGTGATAATTCCAAATCTTTGTTTAGACCATTCTGCTGTTCTTACAATTTAATAACACTTTTCCCAAAATGAGATCTGTTTCTTTCAGCAAATTCTTCCTCAAAGCAGAATCTTGTGTGACAGAGTTTCTTTTCTCATTGAAGTTATATGTGGACACCAGAGTGATGGGAGGCATTAATTCCTTCTTCTCCCTGTTTTTAGGTGAAAAACCATATTGTAAGTCTTCATCACAGACTTTCTACTGCCACCATGTTTCATATGAAGTTTTGATAACTGAAGCACAACTCTAATTTTTATTTAAACAATTGGACTTCAATTATCTCAATAAAGTCCTACAGAGCAGATATTGCCCCTACTCTTCTCATTTTGCCTAACACACACACACACACACACACACACAGATAGAGATAGAGAGAGATAGAGAGACAACAGGGAGGATTTGACTAAGATAATTGGAGCTCTGGGAATGTTTCTAGGAAAGATAAGTTCTTTTGTACACCTGGACTAAGGGTTGTCAACAGAACACAGTAATTCAGAGTATTTTCCCAAAAGCTGACATGGATTCAATCTGTTATCATCACATCTACTTGTTAATATACCACACTAACATTGTTGAATTGATAGCCACATACACACACAGCCCAAATTCAGATTGGTAATACTACCATCACATGGGACCTGAGGTGCTTTGATTGTGTGTTTCTGTATGGTTTGGGGGTAATAATAATAATAATAATAATAATAATAATAATAATAATAATAATAATAATTTTATTCTTATATCCCGCCCCATCTCCCCGGAGGGACTCGGGGCGGCTTACATGGGGCCATGCCCAGACACGACAGCACAAATCAGATAAAACATTAAACTGAGCAGTAAAACTTCAACATGATTAAAAACAGTCATAAAAGTCAATATAGACAATAATATTAAAATCCCGATTTGGGTCAAAAGATCCAGGCCAAGGTGCAAAGCAATATAAGTTATCAGGGAGGGATAATTATACAGCAGGTGTAATACTTAAAGTGCTGAATGAATCCTAAAAACAATCCAGAGGGTCTACTGCTTAATAGGTAAATAACATGATCCCACAAGGATCAGTCAACGAAGGCCTTCTGGAATAGCCAAGTTTTCAGGCTCTTCCTGAAAGAAAGTAGGGTAGGGGCCTGCCTAATCTCCCTGGGGAGCGAGTTCCACAGCCAGGGGGCCACGGTGGAGAAGGCCCTCTCCCTCGTCCCCACCAACCGCAACTGCGAAGTTGGTGGAAGCGAGAGGAGGGCCTCCCCCGACGAGCGAAGAGGTTGTGCGGGTTCATAGGGGGAAATGCGGTCTCGAAGGTAGGTGGGTCCCAAACCGTTTAGGGCTTTGTAGGTGATAACCTGCACCTTGAATTGGGCTCGGAAAATAAATGGCAGCCAGTGGAGCTCTTTAAACAGCGGCGTTGAGCGTGCCCTGTAATCTGCCCCAGTTAGAAACCTGGCTGCCGATCGTTGTACTAGTTGTAGTTTCCAAGCCGTCTTCAAAGGCAGCCCCATGTAGAGCGCATTGCAGTAATCCAGTCTAGAGGTAACTAAGGCATGGACCACCATGGTCAGATCTGAGTTTTGATTTGACATCTCTGTTTAGGCTCAAAACTTGCCAACACCAAGAAGGGCAAGATATTATAAGATAATGCTTTGAATCTTGGCTTAGAATTGAGTATCATTTATTTGACAAATGAGTTTTATTTTATTTTTTAATGCTAGAAAAACACCACTAGCCATGAGGCCTTCATAATTAATCAAAGCCTGAATGAAGACTTGGCTAGGGAAGAAAGGGATGGGGCACTCTCAGCAAGAAAGGATAATATATCAGTACTTGGCTGTGGCTGCTCTTTAGGCTCTGAGAAGAGTGAGAAGCTGAAGATTAAAAAGTTTGCTTAGAGCAGACACCTCTGATAAGAGGAGGAAAGAGATGCTTACCTGGCTGCTTGCCTAACATATTGAAGCTTAAAAGGAAAGGGGAGATGGCATGGTCACACAGAGTGAGCCTGTAATAGCAAGCTCCTTCACTAAAATTCTTGTTATATTCATAACATGTCCCTAATTAAAATCTATCCAGGACATAAGAGAATACAAGAAAATGAGACTTAATATTGGAGGACAATATTTCTCTTCTCTTTGCTATAGAGCAGGCGTGGGCAAACTTCAGCCTTCCAGCCTTTTGTTTACTCCCAAAAATCCCAGCCAGTTTACTGCCTATTAGGAATTGTGGGTGTTGAAGTCCAAAATACCTGGAAGGCTGAAGTTTGCCCATGTCTGCTATAGGGAATATACAGAATTTTTAATATTTCGGGCAATGTTGGTAATTGTAACTGATGTGAAGAAATTGATGTATCAATTTTAACATTGTACAATATTTTCCCCCTCCCTCCAAGTCCCTCTCTCTCCTTCTGTGAGATAATAGATAGTTATACAGATTCTGGAAGATGGCCATATAGCTCGCAAAACTCACAACAACCCCGTGATTCCGGCCAACATATTTATAAAGACTTAATTTGCTAACATAACTCCACTATCCACAACTTCTTTCTTTTTCCTTTTTCTTTTTCCTTGATTCCTCTTCTTGTATAGAAAAAAATGCAATGTTCAATAAAAATGTCCCAAAAAGATCTATCCAGGACAGAGCTTGGAGAAGTTACATTTTGAGTGCAACTCCCAGATCCCTCTTGCAAACAAACCCACTGAATGTGTTGGCTTTAAAGTCTGGGGAAGTTGAGGTCCAAAAAAGATAACTTTCCATACAAACCATATCACAATGAGGTCCAAAACACAGGTGACAGTGTGTGTGTGTGTGGGGGGGGGGGGGCACCGAGCAGCATGGTAAATATATGGAGCAGCATAAAAAACAATCGTCCCACACCCCATATTGCCACTTTCCTTATCTCAGGGAGGGGGAAGCGTCTCCACTTGTCTTCCCCCTGCGCTGGCTCCATTCTACATAATGAGAACATGGGAAGTCTCCCGTGTTATTAGGGCTCCATCTTAGGATGTTTCCAGGATGGAGCCCCACTGGAAGTAGCCCTGCATCATGTGAAAGGCTCTGTCAGTGTCCGTCTGGTTCCATCCTGGAAGCATCCTAGGGTGAGTAAGAAGTTAATTTGATGAGGTCCTAAGTCTGCACTGCATTATTTGACACCTGTGAGTTTTGAAAGTTATGTTCATGTGTAGAAAATCCCTACTACATTTATATTACTGCCAGTTCACAAACATACATAATGAGACAGCTGTAGAGGATTGTTGCATAAGCTACTAATGCCAGTTCTCTCCATATCCACCCCAGCTTGCTTACTGGTTTCAATTTGATTAATGCTACTCAAGAAAGCCCTTTATATAACCTGGAAGTAAATCAGAAACATCTCCTGCCAGATCTCTGGCTTGTCCTGTGACCTTTTTCAAAAAAAGTAATATATTGAAAAAAAAAAAAAGAATTCAACTGCTAAATTAAAATGCACCCTCACCCCACCCCATTCACTGGATAATGTCTGTGCCAGAATGAAACTTCATCAACTAAAAGGTGAAATTGGAGAGCAGAAGAGGAGGCTGCTGTAGTTTCACATAGACCAGAATCTGTTGATGAGTCTCATCCCATATTCAGCTGACACTCCTAGCTCAGTAAGCTAGGTTTCGGCAAAATTTAAAAGCCGCATTCAGCAAAACAGCCACTGTTGTAGCTGGGTCTTCGTTCTTTTCCATCTTTAAGTCAGCTGCAGAATTCAGTAAGACCCCCTGCCTTTGCTAGCTTGCTTGAGGTTGGAAAAGCTTAGCTGAGGGAGTCAGTGTGCAAGTTATTGGGTAGTGTTATGGGTTAATGAGTCAGGATATCATCATCATCATCATAAATTATCATTCTCAAATTTATTTGTCACCTGCCTTTCCTCAAAGCTCAATGCAGGGCACAACACAGTTAAAACATATTACTGTAAAATACTTAAATTAAAATACACAGTACTAAGATTAAAACACAATAGAACTAAACATTTAGAATAGAATAGAAGGAAGGAAGACTCTTAAGAATCTGTGAAAGAAAAGAAAGCAGGGTTTATGTAATAAGAATAGGGTGGTTATTCAACAATTTCCTGAATGTGTTCCAAATTTGGTGTTCTTGGCCACTGCAGAAACACTTTAGAAGAAAAATAGCACTTGGAAATTTGCAGGAACTTTTTTGTTCCTTTCAGCACAATAAAAACCCTCTATCCTAGTATAGAGTTTGGTACTCTTCTACCCTTTCCCTGAGCACCATGAGAAATATGAGCAGTATCATGACTGGGTCATCCACTCTGATGTGTGCTTCAAAGTTTTGTTTGTGATGTATTGCTATATTTCTCTTACACAATCTTCAGAGTTTCTTTTCATGTCAAGGTAGGATAGAATTTTTTTTAATTGCAGTTAATGCATTTTATTTTGACTCAGAAGTTATAAAATGTACTGAGTTATTTTAAGCCAATTACTCTTGGTCTGATGTACCTCATAGGATTATTGTAAAGATAAAGTGAAAAATAGGATTTCTATTTAGACCACCTCAAAATCACTAGAGAAAAGCAGGGTATTAAAGTGTGTGTGTGTGTATGTACACACACAATGGAACCTCGACTTACGAGCATTTCGAGTTACAAACCCTTGATCAGCCCTGTTTTCATTTTGACATACAAGCAGCATTTTGAGTAATGAGCTAGCACCAGAGGTAGTACTAGCATGAGGGCACACCACCCGCCATCTTAATTGGGGCTTTGGGAGATTACAGAATGTCTTATCTCAAAATTCAGTCTGTTACCCCACATAACAGCCTCCATACAGGGTCTAGAGCAGAGCCATCACCTCCTCAGGTTGCCTCCTGTGCCTGTACATATATGCATGTGAAATGAGGGAGGAGAAAATAGGGAGCTGCTGAAAGAGCCACCAGCAAAGGAGGAGGAAAGAGTGGAGCTTCGGTGCAGTAACATGCGTGGCTATCACAGCGAGCATTTCCCTTAATTTAAACACACACATACTGATTAATCAACAATAATTTTAGAAGAAAAGTGAGATGCAAATTAAATAAATGCTGGAATCTTACTAAAATAAATAATAACCGTACTTTAATGCTTTCAGTTACTTTCAATGTCATTTTAATAGACCACTTCGTTGGTATTTTCACTGGAAATTATATGTCTATAAATGTATTCTTTTTATCAATTCTGAGATATTCTTTAAAAAGTAACAGGAGATAAATTGATAATTTCTTCTTCAATAAGATAGCACAAGCTGATGATTATTTGTTTTCATCTGATGATTTGTTTCCATCACCACAAGTAACAAACATGTTATTTTTAAAATACTGTAAGATAAATTAGTAGGATAAATATATCCGTTAGTGAGAGAGGGAATAGAAGTCCACAAGAGAAATAAACTTTCAAAGGAATGGGAGCAATTAGACTTATTTATGGCATCTTCTCTTCCCATAAGTTTTGTAAATTCTAGCAAATATACCCCTGTATCTGGACCTGGACTGCAGTAGCAGTGGTCCACACTGTGTTTCCAAGTGAATTATGTATGTGTATTGTGTATAGAGTAAACTGCAAATCAGTTATAGCTTTTCAAGTTTATAAAAGAGGTTATGGTCCTCTGGAAAAAGGCTAAAAAATAACTTCTCATGGTTTCCCCTGTTCCTTCAACACAATATTCAAATCAATATTCAAATCAATACCTGATCTCCTATTTGACAGAAAATTACTCTGTCAGTTTTTTGAGAAGTTTCTGTAAGGGAAAAAAATAGTTTGGTTGTGTCAATAAAATGTTTGTCCACTGGCCAAGTCCTCAGCAACATTTATTATAATAAAGCATTTTGCGTTTTAAGACCATGTTGTTGATCTTAGATTTTCTCCAGTGCTGATAAGACTGTAGGGGGCATTACAAGAGCTTTGTTGTGTTATGTGTACTGCATTATAAACAACCTTAATATTTGAGGAACCTGGCTTGCTTTAGTTTAGGGTAGCAGTGTTGACTATCCTTATTAATGATCTCAGCCGCCCTGAGTCCCCTGATGGGTGAGAAGGATGGGGTAGAAGTGATGTAATAAATAAAATCTTATGCTATGTGCATGAGCATGAAGAACAATCAGATGGAGGATTAGAAAGTTATTATAAGTGATCCCCATTCTCACTATAGAGCTACCCAAATGTAGTGATAAGATGGCCTTTTACCCTGAGCTGCTTTGATAACAGATGAACAACTAAACTGGGAAATTATAATCTTCTTTCACCAACTGTTTCCACAGAGTGTGGTATATGCCTACTGAATGCATAAAATGCATGGTAAAGAAGGATCTACATTCACATAGGAGATGGAGCTGAATAAGAAACGGCTAATGAGCAGGTAGCCTGCATGCCTAACATAACTTGATTTGATATCAGGTGAAGGCCAACAAAGAGATCGAGTTCATTTCACTTTATAAGCAAGTTGGGCGTTCAAAAAATATCTACAAGGAAGGAGGTCCGGTTCTTTACTTTAAAAAGTCTAACACCAGATAATATCAAATTAGTGAAGGCTTACCAGAATTAAATCAACTTCCAGAATCCAGGGAAGCAGCTGAAAAGATTTAGTGAGGCCTTCCTTAAAGTTTAAAGCAATTAGTCTGTGAGAATGTCCTGATTCCCTGTTACATCATTTAGTACTGGCATTACTAGCAGAAGATATGTTTTTAAAACATCTATGTATGTGTATATGTTGTTGTTGTGGCAAAGATAAAACAACTGTAGGGAAATGTACAGAAAGCATAATTTCTAGCAAGGAAAAAGATACGATGTGAGCATGCACAGAGCCAGTGTTGCAGTTAAATCGAATAGCTTTATTGTCATTGTACATTGTACAAGGCAATCAAATGTTTTCCCCAGTACACATTAAAATATTAGAATCATAGAATCATAGAATCATAGAATAGTAGAGTTGGAAGAGACCACATGGGCCATCTAGTCCAACCCCCTGCTAAGAAGCAGGAAATCGCATTCAAAGCACCCCCGACAGATGGCCATCCAGCCTCTGCTTAAAATCCAAAATATTGGATTGGGACTTGCTACTGACCACTGTTGGCCTTCTCAGTCAGCTTGGCCATGTGGCCAATCTTGTTTTGAGGATAGACTGGGAAAGAAGAGAGGCATGCACAACATCCTGAAGTTAACATAAGGAAGTAATGATATAAATGTAACTAATAATAAATATCCAAACATTTAGACCCCACCATGAATATTCTAATATGCAGAATGAGTGCAATCTAAATAGCACTGTAAGATGTATGTTATATGTTGCCTCCCTTTTACCATTTCTACTCCATTTTCCACTAACCTTTGAGAAGGAATTAGGGTTGATCATCACAAGAGCTTGGCTAGTAATATTTTGCCTCTTTCAACAATGCAATTAAATGCCTGTCATTGGCCAGAGATATACAACACAGACTAAAACCATGATATCAGATCTAGACAAAGTGATGTGATGCATTGGAGAATTGCTTTGGTGTCTCCTTTTACTAAGAGAGGGGGGATGGAAACTGTCTAGCTCCTTTTCCATAATAATTAAAAATACTAATTGCAAAATGGTTAGTTAATGTTTCCTAATTCCCAAAGACAGCTTTCTGTAATGAGAAAGGAACTAGTGAACTTTCTGCTATATTTTCAGATTTAATCCCTCAAATTTATTCTAAGCAAATTACAAGTTTACTGCCTATATTCTATTTGAGACAATGCGACATGTCTTTCCATGCAACAATTTGGAAATACATGTAAGTGTATTCATGTATAACTACTGTTACAAAATAGTCATAATGTATGTTTCATTAAAGCTGAATTAATTCATTGAAGATTCATAATAGTTCTTTTTTCTGATTGCAGTGATGCTAGGAGAAGCCCAGATTTTATTGTTGCCATGATATTGTATGGATTGCATGAAATTGTTTGTATTGACACAAAGGACAGGCAGAATATTTCAAACACATTTTTACTTCAGTATTCTCCCAAAAGGAAAACCCAACCTAGGGAAAATGGAACAGTAATAGGAGAAATGTAACAAAGAACAGATAAAGTGGTAGCACAGCAATACTTGGCCACTCTAAATGAACTCAAGTCTTCAGAACCACATGAATCTAAGGTTAGTAGAAGAACTGGCAGAAGTAGCCACTGGCAATAATATTTGAGAATTCTTGGGGAAGAAGAGATGTCCGGGGGGGGGGGGGGGGAGACCCAAACCAATACCACCAAGTCAGCCTAAAATCAATACAAGAAAGATTACAGAGCAGATTATTAGACAGACAGACTATAAGCACTTAGAAAGGAGTGCCTTGATCATGAAAAGTTATAGTTATATTTGAACTATATAGTGGACCTTCAGCAATTGGTTTGTTTCACAGCATAAAGGAATAGACTATAACATGGGTTTTAACAGGTGTGTTTTTAATTTTTTTTTGCTATGCTAGTCTTATGCTAGTTGTCTTGGGTAATGGGTTCATAATGTTTTAATGTCTTAAATTGTTAATTTCTCATTCATCAGGGTTCATGTTTGTATTTTTTGTTTGTAATTGTCTTGATTTTACATGCTTTGAGTCCCATCATGAGAGAAAAGTGGGATAGAGATAATAATAATAATAATAATAATAATAATAATAATAATAATAATAGTAATAAAAAGGGTCACATCAGGCAAATTTTACATTTGTTTTTGACAGAGTTACAGGCTTAGTAAATAAAGGGACTGCTGTAGATGTAGCATACCTTGATTTCAGTAAAGCCTTCAACAAGGTTCTCTGTGATATTTTTGCAAACAAGCTAGGAAAATGCACGTTAGAAGAAAATGTTGTTTTCTGTACATAAAATTACTAAAATTACTAATTATTTTCTTCAATAAAGAAATTTTTATATTCCTGCTGCCATGTCAATGAATGCAATCTCATTTACAGTCTAAATTTTAAAGGAGCTATCAAGGTAGCAAACTCTAAAAGCAAAATAGGTTCAGCATCTTAGGGTGCTTCTATAAAGACACTGTAATGAAGTTTGGAGGTGAATTAAAACAAATTAGTTTCACTGTCCCTATGCAAACACCCCAGGCTGAGACAGTGGGCAGAGTATCCACTTACTGTGGAATGGAACTGAATCAAGGAACTGTAGTATCTGTTCCTTGATTCAGCCACTAGACAACCACTTGAAAATGCTTTTTTTTCTTGCCCAATGCACTGAGACACACCGATGCACATATTCATGTCTGTTGAAGATCAGCACTAGACCATGGCAGAGCACAGGAAATGAAAATAAAGGAGCAGAAAGCAAGCATTCCCCTGGGGATGATATGGTTTCCTCTCCCATGGGAGTAACTGTTTACCTTCTAGCCAGCTGTATTTCAGAATTTCCTTACAAGCACATCATATTTTTCAGTCTCAGATTCAATCCCTGCAAGAGATGTTTTCTGTGTGGCTGCAGAACATTATCAGGCTTATTGCGGAATTTCTTGTGAGTTTTTCAAATGTACTGTTTCTGGCTTGATCTGTGGAACAGTGCACATTATGGGTGTGAATTTTGTGAACACATCCTGCCCTCAAACCAACTTCAAACTGCATTATAATGTCTGTGTAACATCACCTATGGACTAAAACATGAAGTGGATTCATCAACTATTGGCATAGGGGACAGTAGCTTCCACTATTTCTTTCTGTCCAAAGGTATCAGGGATGGAAACAGGAATCAGATGAAACAAGAAAGCCCATTTACCCAGATTTCCAAGGCAGGCTATCGACCACTTAGATAGCATTTACAGAAATGTATCCCATTTGTTCTCAGCTGAATTCTACTGTTGAGGTTGACCCTCTCTATATAGGAGACTCATACAGTTTCTCCATTGTGTCCCACCTAAAAACAGTATCTGATTCCGTGATAAAAGATGTATTACATATCTAGACCAATTAATCACCACAACACCTTCCAAGTAAGATCCCTGTGATAATGACACTCTTCCTCTCTTTTAACCCAACTTCCATTGATGTGAAAAAATGTTTGTATTCCCAATGTATAATATAGTTGGCAAAAAATGTTCTTCAAGGGCTAGGACTGTATGCAGACCAATAAAATCTACTGAGGAGAGATTTCTTTAATCAGGCATAGCCACCAAATGCTTGAACAAATCATTTGCCATTGCATTGCTCTCAGAAGAACAAGGCTTTTTAGACCTTTAAAGTAAGGGAGTTCCAAAGCCAAGCAGTTATTGAGATAAACTCTACTGGCTGAATATTCTAGGAACAACAGCCTGAAAATTTTCCATATCACAAAGAGTGGAAACAAAATTTCAGCACTGACTGAAGGACAAGGGAGTGCCTCTGAGGGGTGTATGGTTCAAACCAACAGTAACGATACTCATTTTGCCTAGAGGGCAATAAAACGTCCACACAAATTGGTGAGAACTAATGTAGCATATTCTGGATGATTGTTATAATCTGTAATGTGACTTATCATTTCCTGTACAAAATGCACTTTTGAAACTTCTCCCCTGAGGTGAAGATTTTGGAAGGAAGCAAAAACTGTGGAGGATAGCCCCCATTCCCATTATTTTTTAGAAAATGGATCAATTTAGAGAAAAGGACCAATCCTCCTCCCACAGAACACAATGAAGTAGTAATGTAATCCTAAAAACTAATAAGAAACTGAACAACCATTTTGGTTCGTGAACAAAAATAAAACCTTTCACAAGCCAGGAGGAGAGGAGCAGAAATGAAAAGGATGCCGTTTATCTGGGAATCCTTGGGGAGATTTCAGTGGCATCTGTAATGGGAAGCTTAGCTGTCAAAAGAGTGACATGGAGCTCAGGCAGCTACAGGTCTATTCAAAAGTCCTTTGTGGCTCATTTGCAAAGTTTTGCTGAGTCTGGACTGGAATCTCAGCTGTAGTGATATGCGGATAGTAGAGTCAGACACTTCATCAAGGAAAAAGAATTTACGAATTGGAATGCTGAACTTACGAAATTTATTTGGAGAGGGAAGAAACCGAGAATAAAGATGAAAAATTTACAAGACACTAAACAAAGAGGAGGACTGGCTCTTCCAAATCTAAAATTATACAGGGAAGCAGCTATATTGATTTGGTTAAGAGAATGGATCCATCTTGACAATCAAAGTCTCATAACTCTGGAAGGAGATAGTTTAAAATTTGGCTTACATGCATACTTAATTTATGGGAAAGTGGTAGAAGACTCAAACTTTAATAAACACCCAATTAGGAAAACTCTGATGAATACTTGGAACAAATATAAAAAATTCTTTTACAGAAAATTACCACAATGGACCTCGATCCAAGAAGCTTTCAAACAAAGTGGAAATTCAAAGGGCAATAAAAGATGGCCAACATATGCGGAAATACTCAAGAAAACACAAGATAACCTCCAACTGAAATCATTGATAGAAATAAACCAGCAGGGCTATAACATGAACTGGTTTGAATATGCACAAATACACCAACAATATCAAAAAGATGTGCATACAGGATTTGAAGAAGAAAAGACAGACCTTGATAAGATACTTCAATCAAGAAATAAACAACTATCTAAGCTTTACAGTCTCCTGTTAAAATTACACACAGAAGATGAATATATCAAGGAGTGTATGGTAAAATGGGCTAAAAACATTGGTCGCTCGATTAGCATAGATGAATGGGAATAAATCTGGAGAGTAAAAATAAAAATTTTCAGAAGTTATTCCCTTCTAGAAAATTTCTACAAAATGTTTTATCAAGCTTATATGACACCTGTTAAATTAGCCAAAATACAGCCACAATTAAAAAACACTTGCTGGAAATGTAAACAAGCAACAGGATCATTTTTCCACATGTGGTGGACTTGTAAGAAGGCAAAAAACTTTTGGATTAAGATTCATAAAACCACTGAAAAAATACTAAAGTTAAAAATACCCATGCACCCAGAAATATACCTACTAGGAATAACAGATACATCACTGCTGAAGCCACATGATAAACTCTTCACTTTGATGACAACGGCTGCGAGAATAGTTTGTGCACGAGCCTGGAAATTGGAGGAAACACCAGAAATGGAGGAATGGATCGTGAAAGTGACGGAGGTGGCTGAGATGGACATTGTGACAGGGTATCTCCAGTCAAAAGACCCTTCTGAGTTTAGGAAAGTCTGGGATCCCTTCAAAAGGTTTTTAGAAGGAAAGACCATTTCAACGTGGGGGTTTCAAATTTGACTATTATAAATTTTAATTTTCACCACTCGTTTAACTTCCTTCTGTGAAAAAAAAAAAAGGTCATGATGAAGAAAAAAAAAGAACTACAGTTCACAATTGCTGGTGGCTTGTGAACAGGTTGTGAAACAGTGAGCTTTTTGCTTTTGCTTTTTGGTGTATTTCTTTGCCAAGTACTTTGCATTTTTATATCGCCATTTGTTCAGATTTTTTTTCTTTTTTATATAAATATGGACATTTTAGCTTTGTTTTTGGTTTTTGGTTTTTTCTCTCTCCCTTTTTGATCCTTTTTAAATCTCAGTTTTCCCACTTTCTATACAATCAAATGTTCTCACTCTTTCAATGTTAATTTACTCTATCTTATAAGGTAAAACTTCAATAAAAATATATATTTAAAAAAAAGAATCCTTACACATTCAAATGGCTGCTTTCCTTCTTGAGCAGGCACAGCATTGCCATTTTAAAGTTTAAATTAAAGACTTCATTATTCTCCCTCCACATTTAAAATTTGAAAGCTGTACAGAATCTGAGCTTCTCCTGCAGGACAAATGGCAAAAAAAAAGGAAATCTTTTCCTAGATCAGATTAACAAAAAGTTTTATGTGTTTCAGGTACTCTGAGGGCAGAATGCTTTGGGGAACATTTAAACAGAGAATCCTGAATCATGTTTTATCTCCCTGTGGCGAATGAGAACTTCCACCAGTAGAATTAATGGGAATGGCCATTTGTATGTCAAGGAAGAGGAAGTACATAAAATTCTTTGCTTCAAGAAAAGGTATCTTCCCCCTGGAAATTGAAATTGCTGAAAGATGGTGAAAGGGTACTTAAAGCAACTCTGAATGTATCCTAATCAGGAATAGGGAACTGCGGAGGGCTAGGGGGCTGTATTATGACCTTATAGGGTTGCCAGATGCCTTCTAGGTGACATGAAGAACATACTCACCCTACTTAGGACCTTCTGGGCCATTTTAGAGACAGGACAAGCCCCTTTTTAAAAATAAAAACTAAAAATGAGCTGGCGTCACTATGATTGATTCTATTTCAGACTAGCAATTAGATTTAGGTTTTGTGGAAAAGGGACAGTAGTGTCAGAATAGTAAGCAAGAAGCAATCAGATGAGTTAAGAATGGTTTAGCTTTTTAAATAAGAATTCTCTAAAACATAGTGCATTCATACATAAAGTTGACGGAAAGGACATCTGCAAATAATAATTGTGAAGAATGCCAAATTTCCTCTTTTTCCTACATCTTAGACTTTTACCAGTTATTCATAGGTTTACAGACCTAGTTTGGCCTGGGCTATCATTTATTCCAAATAAACCATGTAAGATACAGCTAAATTTGACATAATTATAATTAGGCTTCCATCATTTACATTTACTTTAACAAATGATACAGCAAGTGTAATGCTGATAGTCTGATTTAACAGCATCACGATTCAATTTTGTGCTTTTTGCAATTATAATGACCAAAATTTTCCCCAAAACTTAGCCTTCTTCCTGTAGCTGGGTGCATTAAACCAGGAAATGCCTTGTGAAATCAATGGTGGTGCCTGTTGCAGTACACCCAACTACAGAAAGAAGGCTGGATGTGTCGTCGTCATCATTATTATCATCATCATTATTATTGTAATATCCCTCTCCCTGGTAACTTAGAAATGGCTGTCTTGTGGGATTGCATGGCATAAAGGACATTCTGGCCATTATATTTTTCAGGAGGGAAAAGCACATTTTTATTCTTTAAAAGAAATCCATCATTTAACAAAAATCATCTAAAAGCATCCCTCAATACAAGAAATTCATTGAAAAACACACTCATAATTTCACTTAGAAGGGAGGATATTTTAGAAAATTGTTGTGGGGCCACGGTAGCACAATGAGTTAAACCCTTGACTGCTTAACTGCTGACTTGAAGGTTGGCAGTTCGAATCCATGAGACAGCGTGAGCTCCCATCTGTCAGATCCGGCTCCTGCTAACCTAGCAGTTCAAAAACATGCAGATGTGAGTAGAAAAATATGTACCGCTTCAGCAGGAAAAGATAAAGAGATGCTCCAAGAAATCTTGCCAGCTACATGACCAGGAGGTGACAATGCAGGCTCCTTGGCTTGAAAATGGAGAAAAGCACCTCCCAGAGGTAGAATTGAGCACTGCTTCCAGATGCCGGAAATGAAAGGAGAAGCCTCTGTCTTTGTTTGTGTTTGCCTGTCTCGTTGTATATGATTGTAAAGTCATTGAAGGGTTGCTTATGTATATAAATGCTGTAATCCACTCTGAGTCCCCTACAGGAGAAGAGTTGAATATAAATAAATAAATAAAGTGTATTATTTTGATTATTTATAAATGAGGAATACACAAAGATTTACATCAGACAGGAAGCAAATGACTAGAATCTTTAGCAAATATTTTTCACACTGGATATTGAAATCTTTGCAAAGTGTGTTCTTTTTCATCAAATGTAATGTGTGAGCTGGTAAACAGAGGTAAAGTTATCCATATAACACATAAGTATTCTCTATCACGCATGTCCTTGTCATTCATTCTTTCTCTCTTTTGATATTGCTTGTTTTTATTTTAGTTTCAGGCTAGATACTCAGCCTGTGAGAAATAATTCTTTTTATATACAACTTCCAAACATATTCAGGAAATGTTGTTTCTTTGTTTCCATTATGTGGTAATCATGCGAGGGCACTCCATAACAGTATGTTTTTTTCAGCATCAACACTTGACATGGTGATGTCAGTTTCAATAAAGTTTCAGGTCATACAATAAATTTTCATACCCAAGGAAACTCATAAATAAATCATTTAAGGTTTCATAAGGCAACAAAATATAAGTGAAGTTGTGCCACAGAGAAAATTGTTTCTTATGATACATTATCACCACTATCCACCCTACTTCAGTTAATTTCTTTACATGCTAAGAATGAGAAGTCGTTTTGCTTTTGTTTTCTTAAACACCCTCTGTCAGTAAACATATTTAGAAGTTTTACGTTCATTTCAGATCTCATCCACACTTGTCATAGAGTTGTGCTGGAGAATCAAGAGATTCCCAAAGAGCTGTTCTCATGGTTTTTAAAAAGTGTTTTTATTTGCATTGCTTCCACTTTCACTCCCAACACCAGCAAACATGAAGGTCTGACTGAGATCTCTTGGAAGTCTTAACTCCAAGTGATCTCAAATAGAAATTATTCCATAAAGGATGTTTGCACATTGAATTAGATCATTATAATAATTGCAGGGAATAACAACAACAACAACAACAACAACAACAACAATAATAATCACAGAAACGGCAGAAATATATAATGCCAAAAAAACTGCACAGTTATGAAATGCTATTACAAATATGAACCTCAAAAGCGTGGCTACCAAAAAAGAATGCATCAACTGTGGAAGCAAGAGTATTTTGTCTCACAGATAACAGAACCCCAACTGGCTGACCAATGAAGATTCATAATCAGAAACAAAGTGTTCAGTGAAGTTGAACTTGAAGAAATCCAGAAAATCTGCAAAGCAAATTACCATCAGACCACAGCACAGACAGCAGCAGAGACTCCAGCAACACTTGGAATGGTGGAACAGATTGAACCAGAAGAAAGTGTGGAGCTTTTGCAAGCATTTGAAGAACCAGCACTTGAAACGCCTGTTGAACCACCAGGAACCTTGACAGCAAGACAACAAGAGCTCAATGATAAGATTATGGCTCATGCTGCAGCAAATGCAGTAAGAAAGCAGCTCCCAACTCTAAAAGCAGTGCCCAAAAGACACCTGGCACCTCTCATGAAAGATGTGAATACAGTACTTTTCACTGTCCAAATAACATCAATTGAACAAACAAACCAGTCTGCCTACAGTGCAGCAGTAATAGTAAAAGAAGAGCTTGGGCTCCTACAACCAAGGCAGCCCCAAAGAAAATCGACTGGAAAACCCAAGTGGAAGGTCAGGCTAGAGTTGAAAATCAAAAAACTTAAATCAGATGCAAGTAACCTGAAAAATATGAAAGGGAATAAACTGAAGAATGACACAATCAAGCAATACCTGATCAGAAAGTACTGGCTGAACACCAGAAAAATTGAAGAAGCTTTGGAAATCATGAAAGAACAAATTACAGCAACAGCCAGAAAAATTGAAAGATATGAAGCCAGAATCATTCAGTACAGACAAAATCAACTGTTTCAATCAGATGGTTCTACCAGAGTCTGAAACAAACAACAGACACAATAAACATAAAGCCAGAGAAAACTGAAACAACGAAGTTCTGGAAAGAGTTATGGGAAAATAATAAGAACTACAACAAAAACGCTGGGTGGATAAAGGAATTTGAAGGAAAATTCTCACAGAACAAAATGGAACAGATGGAAATAACAACTGAAATGATCAGCAAACGAGTGCAAAAAGTCAAGAAATGGACATTGCCTGGTAGTGATCAACTTCATGGATTTTGGCTCAAATATCTGATTAGTTTACATGGAAAAATGGCCCAACAATTCAATTAGATGCTGCAGAAAGGAAATATCAGTGAATGGCTAACAACTGGAAGAACATACCTGATACAAAAGGATACAGCAAAAGGAGCAGCACCAGGAAACTACAGGCCAATAACGTGCCTGCCCACTATGTTTAAACTACTGACTGGCATCATAGCTGACGGAATTCAAGACTATCTTGAAGAAAAAAACATCTTGCCAGATGAACAGAAAGGCAACAAACGGAAAAGCAGGGGCACAAAAGACCAGTTATTAATTGACAAAATGATTCTGGAGAACTGTAAAAGCCGAAAAGCTAATCTTCACATGACGTGGATTGACTACAAAAAGGCCTTTGACTTACTCCCACACAGCTGGATCATCAAGTGCCTGGACGCAATCGGGATTATAGAATCATAGAATCATAGAATAGTAGAGTTGGAAGAGACCTCATGGGCCATCCAGTCCAACCCCCTGCCAAGAAGCAGGAAATCGCATTCAAAGCACCCCCGACAGATGGCCATCCAGCCTCTGCTTAAAAGCCTCCAAGGAAGGAGCCTCCACCACAGCCCGGGGGAGAGAGTTCCACTGTCGAACAGCCCTCACAGTGAGGAAGTTCTTCCTGATGTTCAGGTGGAATCTCCTTTCCTGTAGTTTGAAGCCATTGTTCCGTGTCCTAGTCTGCAGGGCAGCAGAAAACAAGCTTGCTCCCTCCTCCCTATGACTTCCCTTCACGTATTTGTACATGGCTATCATGTCTCCTCTCAGCCTTCTCTTCTGCAGGCTAAACATGCCAAGCTCTTTAAGCCGCTCCTCATAGGGCTTGTTCTCCAGACCCTTAATCATTTTAGTCGCCCTCCTCTGGACGCTTTCCAGCTTGTCAACATCTCCCTTCAACTGTGGTGCCCAAAATTGGACACAGTATTCCAGTTGTGGTCTGACCAAGGCAGAATAGAGGGGGAGCAGGACTTCCCTGGATCTAGACGCTATTCCCCTATTGATGCAGGCCAGAATCCCGTTGGCTTTTTTAGCTGCTGCATCACATTGTTGGCTCATGTTTAACTTGTTGTCCACGAGGACTCCAAGGTCTTTTTCGCACACACTGCTGTCAAGCCAGGCGTCCCCCATTCTGTATCTTTGATTTCCATTTTTTCTGCCGAAATGAAGTATCTTGCATTTGTCCCTGTTGAACTTCATTTTGTTAGTTTCGGCCCATCTCTCTAGTCTGTCAAGATCATTTTGAATTCTGCTCCTGTCTTCTGGAGTGTTAGCTATCCCTCCCAGTTTTGTGTCGTCTGCAAACTTGATGATCGTGCCTTCTAACCCTTCGTCTAAGTCGTTAATAAAGATGTTGAACAGAACCGGGCCCAGGACGGAGCCCTGCGGCACTCCACTTGTCACTTCTTTCCATGATGAAGATGACGCATTGGTGAGCACCCTTTGGGTTCGTTCGCTTAGCCAATTGCAGATCCACCTAACCGTAGTTTTGTCTAGCCCACATTTTACTAGTTTATTTGCCAGAAGGTCGTGGGGGACTTTGTCGAAGGCCTTACTGAAATCCAGGTAGGCTACATCCACAGCATTCCCTGTATCGACCCAACTCGTAACTCTATCGAAAAAAGAGATCAGATTAGTCTGGCATGACTTGTTTTTGGTAAATCCGTGTTGACTATTAGCAATGACCGCATTTGTTTCTAAGTGTTCGCAGACCACTTCCTTGATGATCTTTTCCAGAATCTTGCCTGGTATCGATGTGAGGCTGACCGGACGGTAATTGTTTGGGTCGTTCTTTTTTCCCTTCTTGAAGATAGGGACCACATTCGCCCTCCTCCAATCTGCTGGGACTTCTCCCGTTCTCCAAGAACTCTCGAAGATAATTGCTAGTGGTTCTGAAATAACTTCCGCTAATTCCTTCAATACTCTTGGATGTAGCTGATCTGGCCCTGGGGACTTGAATTCGTTTAGAGAGGCCAGGTGTTCCTGGACAACTTGTTTCCCTATTTGGGGTTGGAGTTCCCCCAATCCTTCGCCCATTCCATGTTGCTGAGGTTGAAGATGGCTTTCTTTTTGTGAGAAGACCGAGGCAAAGAAGGCATTGAGCAGTTCTGCCTTTTCCCTGTCCCCTGTCGCCATCACCCCATCTTCTCCTTGCAGAGGCCCTATCGCCTCCTTTTTCTTCCTTTTTCTACCAACGTAAGCAAAAAAGCCTTTTTTGTTGTTTTTTATGTCCCTGGCAAGCCTGAGCTCATTTTGTGCTTTAGCCTTGCGAACCTTTTCCCTACAGGTGTTGGCTATACGTTTGAATTCTTCTTTGGTGATTTCTCCCCTTTTCCACTTCTTGTGCATGTCACTTTTGAGCTTTAGCTCAGTTAGAAGTTCTTTGGACATCCATTCTGGCTTCTTTGCACTTGTCTTATTTTTCTTCTTTGTTGGCACTGTTTGCATTTGCGCCTTGAGTATTTCACTTTTGAAAAACTCCCATCCATCCTTAACTCCCTTGTTTTTTAATATTGGTGTCCATGGAATGCCGCTCAGTAATTCCTTCATTTTTTGGAAGTCAGCTCTCTTAAAGTCCAGAATGCGTGTTTGACTTGTCTTAGTTTCAGCATTCCTTTGTATTGCAAACTCCAGGAGCACATGGTCACTTGCCCCTAAGGATCCAACCACTTCAACTGTATTGATCAGGTCTTCCACATTTGTTAAGATTAGATCAAGAGTTGCTGATCCTCTTGTTGCCTCTTCTACCTTCTGGACCATAAAGTTGTCTGCAAGGCAAGTGAGGAATTTGTTGGACTTTGTACTCTTGGCTGAGTTTGTTTTCCAGCAGATATCGGAATAATTGAAATCGCCCATGACTACTATATCTCTTCTTTGTGCCTGTTTGGTCAGCTGTTGACAGAAGGCTTCATCAAGTCCTTCATCCTGACTCGGAGGTCTGTAGTAGACACCCACAACAAGATCTTTTTGAGTCCCGGTTCCCTTGATTCTTATCCAGATGCTTTCTAGCTGGTTTCCCAGATTACAGTCTTGCATTTCTTCTGCAACGTAACTGTTTTTGACATATAAAGCTACTCCCCCTCCTCTCCTTTTTGTTCTATTTCTGTGAAAGAGGTTATAGCCCTCAATGGCTACATTCCAGTGATGGGAGTCATCCCACCAGGTTTCAGTGATGCCTATGACATCATATGTGTGGTGCTGTGCTAAGAGTTGGAGTTCGTCTTGCTTATTTCCCATGCTCTGAGCGTTGGTGTAAAGACATGTAAGCCCCTGTGACCTCCCCTTGAGCTGTTTATTTGGGATTATTGTGCTCTCCGTACTTGGTCCTTGCTGTGTTTGTGCAACCCTCCGTTTAGCCTTTTGGCGGTTCCCTGTGGTTGTGGGTAATATAGTGTTCGCCAGGCTGTTGTTCCCCTCCCCCAGTGGATCTAGTTTAAAGTGCGCCTGATGAGGTTTGTGAGTCTGTGTGCAAAAAGATGTTTTCCTGCTTGTGTGAGATGCACCCCATCACTTGCCAATAGGCCATCCTCCTGGAAGAGTAGACCATGGTCAAGGAAGCCAAAATGCTCCTCTTGGCACCATTTTCTGAGCCAGTTATTGACCTGTACTATTTTTCCGGCCCTTGTAGAGCCGTGTCCTACAACGGGGAGGAGGGATGAAAAGATCACATGTACATTATACAGTTTTAGCTTTGTTCCCAGAGCTCGAAAATCATTTGTGATCTTTTGAAAAGTATGCCTAGCGGTGTCATTGGTACCTACATGAATCAACATAAGGTGGGGAGGGTGATGGGGCTTTAGGAGCCTGCTGAGCCTCTGAGTGATATGGTGTATTTTTGCCCCCGGGAGGCAGCATGTTTCTCGAGCCATCCCATCCGGTCTGGAAATGATGGCTTCTGTTCCTCTAAACGTTGACACCTTTATTAAAAACATGATGGAGCACTGGAAAACTGAACTGTTTGTTGGAAATGAAAGCTATGGACTTGTCAACATCAGAAGAGGAATATTCCAGGGAGACTCATTGTCCCCTTTGCTTTTCATTATTGCCATGATCCCTCTGTCAACAATCTTACAAAAAACAAACCTCGGCTATCAAACATCTAAGAAATCTCACAAAATTTCACATCTGATGTACATGGATGACCTGAAGCTGTATGGGAAAACTGAAACTGAAATCCAGTCTCTGACTAACACTGTCCAAATTTTTAGCACTGATATCAGCATGGAGTTTGGTTTGGACAAATGTTCAACAGTGGCACTGAAGAAGGGAAAAATAATTGAAAGTGAGAGCAGAGGACTCTTACAGGTGGCAGAGGACTCTTACAAGTAAAACAAGCAGTCAAAGAAGAAGAACATGCCCTGGCAGAATATGTAAAGCAAAGTGAAGAACCTACTTTGATTGAAGTCAAAAATCAGAAACTCCTCAAAGCACAGCAGACAAAAAACTAGTACAAGAAAACCACACTACAAACTAGAGCTGACAGCTGGCATAACAAAACATTGCATGGAAAATTCCTTGACAAAATTGAAGGAAAAGCTGATAAGGAGAAGACCTGGCTATGGCTCACAAATGGGACACTGAAGAAGGAGACAGAAGGCCTGATCCTTGTAGCCCAGGAGCAAGCCATCAGAACAAATGCAATTAAGGCCAAGATCAAAAAATCAGCTGATGACCCAAAATGCAGACTGTGCAAGGAAACCGACGAAACCATTGATCATATCCTCAGCAGCTGTAAGAAAATTGCACAGACAGACTACAAACAGAGGCACAACTATGTGGCCCAAATGATTCATTGGAACTTATGCCTCAAGTACCACCTGCCAGCAGCAAAGAACTGGTAGGATCACAAACCTGCAAAAGTATTGGAAAATGAGCACGCAAAGATACTGTGGGACTTCCGAATCCAGACTGACAAAGTTCTGGAACACAACACACCAGACATCACAGTTGTGGGGGGGAAAAAGGTTTGGATCATTGATGTCGCCATCCCAGGTGACAGTCGCATTGACGAAAAACAACAGGAAAAACTCAGCCACTATCAGGACCTCAAGATTGAACTTCAAAGACTATGGCAGAAACCAGTGCAGGTGATCGGCACATTGGGTGCCGTGCCAAAAGATCTTAGCTGGCATTTGGAAACAATAGACATTGACAAAATTACATCTGCCAACTGCAAAAGGCCACCCTACTGGGATCTGCAAGCATCATCCGAAAATACATCACACAGTCCTAGACTTGTCACACAGTCCTTCGACTTGTGATTTTGTGATACGAAATCCAGCATATCTATCTTGTTTGCTGTGTCATACAATGTTGTTGTGTCAATAATAATAATAATAATAATAATAATAATATAGAAAGCAAATTCTTTTGAGTATTGTTGTAGTTTGGGGCTCAAACTGAAATGCAGAGTGCAAACTTCTGAATGTGGAGTTTAACAAAACAAACGAAGGGAACTTAGGTAGATGTTCTGGGATATTGCTTCTATTTTTGATCACAGTCGTTGTTTGCCTGTCTTCATTTTATATTGATAATTGAAAACCTTTCTTCTTTTTTTCCTGGGTGCTGAAATCATATTGAAACAGTGTGTAGGCCTTGCAGCCCGATGCTAATCCAAAGCAAGGGACAGGTGTAATTTTTACCAATTTACCATTTACTATTCAAAGCACAGATGGCTTCCTTTCCAATCTATTCTGGAGTAATCCCACTGTCAGCTGTCAGGCATGCAAAGCACATAGTTTGGTTCTGGCCATGGGCTCATTTACACTGATTGCTCAATTGCAGGACCAATCCAAAGCAGAAATGCTGGACTATCACCTAACCATCCCCATTACTGCTGTCAGATATCTGGAGAGCTCCTAGCCATTGAAGATATCTCATGCAGACATCATCTGACCATGGAGAAAGAGAAGGTGAGTGTTCTCTGACTTTTTTCCAAGTAATTTTATTAAAAATTTACTAGAAGAGTAAAGACAAGGGAAGAAAAAAGGAAACATTTGGGGATAATAGATTAGTTATTGGTTAGTTGCATCTTTACAACTGTCTAACACATTGCAATTATCATTGTTATAACTAAGTCTTTGTCTCTATTTTTAACACATATTTCATAAAATATTGAGGATGCTAACAATTTTAATTTTAAGTCCATTGGTTGTATCTTCTTATGTCTTCTCATGTTGTTCCCTAGTCTTCATATATTCTTTTCCAGTTCTTCTTCAGTGGAAATTTATCTTACTTTTTTGTAAAAGATTATTTCACATTAAATCTTTTCTTAAATTATTTATGATTAATTTCTACAAAGAAATTTCTACAATTTTCATTTAGATTATTAGTAGGTTAGTAATTATATTATTTTATCATTATCATGCTGTCTCTGCATTACATCAAATATATTTTCCATCTACATTTCCTGAGTTCAAAAACTCTTCTAATTTAACCATAATCACTCAGTATGACAATATTCTTATAGTCCATTTTTAAAAACTTTCCCTGATAGCTCCTGTAGGCCAGGTCTCTCAAACTTCTCTTTCTCAAGGTTTTGTTCTCACTAGCTCATTCAACATTTGCCTCCAGTAACTTCCTCAATTTTTTCTCCACCTCTGTTTTTCGTGTTCTGCAATCTCAATCCATATCTTTCTAAGATTTTGGACATTTCTGGCATAATTAGAATTAATTATGTAAACATCATCCAGATGTTTCTCAATTTCCTGGGGCTGTGTGGTAAGCAATTCTGCAAATGCTTCTACTACTACCGATTATAAATTTTCTATCTCTTTTGGGATGCCCCTTTGTTTCAATGAAAATTGTCCTTGCAGATAGTCCAGATGTTGTATCTGGTTGACTTCATTTAGAAGTTGTCCTTCATACTGTTGTTGTTTTCCTTCTAGTTCCTTTAATTTTTTTCATGTTGCTCTGACTTGACTTTTCTTAATGCACAGTTAAACTGGACTACCCAGTTGATTTCACAATAAGGCCTAGAAGACAGTCAGGAGTGAATTCACAGTGAGTGCTAGCTCTTGAGGCCCATGTCTACCCAGGATTAAGCCTCAGCTTCAGGAAGGTAACGCACACATTAGCTCTAGACATGTTAGCTCAGTATCAAGATCTCAGTGTAACTGTATCTTGGGCTGCACGGCAAAAGCTTAATTTTGTGCAACAGATTCCTCAGGTTGCCAAGTGCAAATTTTGAGCTTTAAATACTTTCTTATTACTAATAATTTAAGTAAAAGGCAGAAAAAGAAAACTGTAGCATTTAAATGGGAACTATTTCTCATATTGCTCTTTGGCCATGGCAACTCGTGAGACATACCAGTAAGTCAAAATATGGCAAATGCCCATAAAAATCAATATGAAGCACACAGATGCTAAAAAGCCCATTGTCAACACCAAGTGTAAATGCAGAGAGAGCCAGGAAATACCTTCCCATCTTTCTCTCTCTTCCTTGCTTTGAATGCAATCCAGAGTAAATATCGCTTTTTGTCACTGCTCAAACTATCGCATCTGGTCCATTTTGCTAGAAAACTGGCAGAAGCTATAGTAATTCCCATAGCTGACAAATGACATCTGTCTTCTTTGTTGTCATTCTATCTTACAGCTGGTCTGCAGACAAGGTTACCATTACTTTGGTCATGCCATATTCAGACATTTATGACCAACTCCTCTATTTTACAAACATTCATGGGGCAGATGTGTCTGTTATAAAATTAAAGGCCATTACATCCATTGCTCTCTTTTCCCCCATGTTGATCATCCCGTTTGTTCTTGGCCTCTAGTCTGGGATCTTGGCATTTTATTTCTCTTCCTTCCTTTCTTTCATGTCTTATGTTCACATTCTAGTCTACTTCAACAGATCCAACTTAAAATTTGGGGCAGCTGATAATGCTAGCCTGACATGGAAGTCTGCAATCCCAGTATTCACTTCTTTGATTCATTATTTCGATTACTTCATGAAAAACTGACTTTGAGCTGAAAGAGGTCAATGGTTGCAAACATTTGAAAAAACACACCTTGCCTCTGGAAAGCATTTTCTTGTTAAGTCTCTTCCATTCTCTCCTACAATTTCAGTCATCCTCTCCTGGCAACTGTCTTGTGCAAATCATTCCACATATTTATTATATGATAAGTTATCACCTGTTTTTGGCAGCTAAGCAAGTTCAGGTCTGGTTAATAACTGAATAGGAGAAACCAGGGATCTTCAAACAAGCATAGGAAAGAATTCTGTCATAAACCCTGGATAGTCTTTCTGATCATTATGGGCTGGATTGGGCTGTAAAAGTCTAGGAAGCTACATTAGTCACCCCTCCCCTCCCCCCCCCGACCTGTGAATGCCACACACCCATCTGCAGAAAGGTAAACTGTGACCACTACCATCTAATGCCCTGGTAGGATTGCGAGGTGTACCTGGACCATTTTTAGTTAAGGTAGCAAAATGGGTTGAGAACTGCAATGATAACAGGGGACATCCCACATAGTTGGCAGCCTCTCTTCCTGGTTCTGTGCCATGTGAGTGACAAAGAATCCTGGAAAGAGTGATCCCCTCCCTCACTCCTCCCTCACTCACTTGCCAGTCACATAGCAAAGAATCAGGAAGGGAGATTTTTGATGATCAAGAACATAGAACCATTGCTTCTGTAGTTGGCAGTGACAGGGAGAACGAGGACAGAAAGGGGCACCCATCCTAGGTCCCCGAGCCACCTGAGCCTGGGGAGTGTGGGGTGGTATCTGTATTACCTGAATGCCTATGAAAGTCCAAATCCTGCATCAGGATTCAGACATTCCCCATGTGCTTTGTAAAGTTGCAGCTACATTAAATGGCATTCTTTGAGTTAAATTGGATGAATTTACATGCATTTTGTAGCCACTCCCAGGGTGATGCACACTAATGTTTTAATTATTTTAACAGTGAATTTTTAAATACTCTTTATATTTAATTCTGTTTTAAAGTTTGCATATTTGTATATTTTAAATTATATGCTAATGCTTTTATATTAAGCCGCTTTGAGTCTCCTTTCGTAGAGATAAAATGGGGTATACATAAATATAATAATGATGATGATCATGATGATGATAAATGGCGGAAATGCAGTTTGCTGCCTAAGTCTTGAAATAACCATCCCAGACCTGATCGAGATTGGCACTGCTATATAACACACCAGTAGAAGGAAGCTGTGGCGCAGACGGGAGAGCAATGAGTCACTGACCAGGAGGTCATAAGTTCGAGGCCCGCTCGGAGCTATGTTGTTCGTCTTTGTCCTGTGTTAAAAAGGCATTGAATGTTTGCCTAATATGTGTAATGTGATCCGCCCTGAGTCCCCTTCGGGGTGAGAAGGGCGGAATATAAATGCTGTAAATAAATAAATAAATAAGACCGAATCTTGGACTTTTGCTTTTCCAATAGGTATGGTATGTCAAGGGCTGATGGAGAAAACCTGTTCTGCATAATGGAAGAGTCAAGATTGTTGTTCAGAAAAAACATCTATTTTTGTTTTATTGGCTATTCCAAAGCGTTTGACTGTGTGGATCATATTAAATTGTGGCATGTTCTTGGTGATATGGGGATACAAAGTCACTTTGCCTGTCTCCTGAGGAATCTGTGTAATGACCAAGTAACAACAGTAGGAACAGACCATGGAACAACAGACTGGTTCAAGATTGGGAAAGGAGTACAGCAGGACTGTATACTCTCATCTAACCTATTCAACTTGTATGCAGAACACATCATGCAACATGCGGGGCTTGATGAATCCAAGGCTGGAGTTAAAATTGCTGGAAAAAATATAAACAGCCTTAGATATGTGTCACGCTCACTTCAAACGATCAGCATGAACGCAGATCAAAGGCAGCTGCTATCAAAACCAATCTTTATTGAAGAATACACGACTTGGGAAAAGTCGAGAATGGCATAATGTTTACATACAATCAATTTTATTACCTTTGCTACTACGTCACATCACACGTAAATATCATCACCAAAACCCCACCCCCTGTATCACATTTCTACCATTTTCACACAAACTACTCATTATAATTGTTTACATTTTCACTCCACAAGTTCCCATGCTGTGCTGCCAGGTGTTTTCGTGAGCCGTCAAGGGGTGCGCTTTGTTATGGCTCCAATTTCCAGAGCTTGCAGACTCAGCTCTGGGAATTGGCCCCATGACAGATATGCATTTGATACCACACTGATGGCTGAAAGCGAGGAGAAACTGAGGAGCCTTATAACCAAGGTGAAAGAAGAAAGTGCAAAATCCGGGTTGCAGTTAAACATAAAAAAAAACCAAGATGATAGCAATCAGAGTGACTGATACCTGGCAAATAGAGGGAGAAAACATGGAAGCAATGACAGACTATATTTCTAGGTGCAAAGTTTACCGCAGATGCAGATTGCTGCCAGGAAATCAGAAGACGTTTACTTCTTGGGAGGAGAGCAATGACCAATCTCAATAAAACAGTGAAGAGGCAAATTATTAGAGGATATTAGATATTATTATTAGAAGATATTATTAGAGGATATTAGAGGCAAAAATGAAGTACTTTGACCACTTAATGAGAAGACAGGAAAGCTTGCAGAAGATAATGATGCTGGGGAAAATGGAAGGAAAAAGAAAGAGGGGCCAACCAAAGGCAAGATGGATGGATGTTATTGTTGAAGTGACTGGCTTGTCCTTGAAGGACCTGGAGGTGGTGACGGCCGACAGGGAGCTCTGACATGGGCTGGTCCATGAAGTCACGAAGAGTTGGAAGCGAATGAACAAATAAACAACAACACAAGCTTGTTTATCCCACTTTTTTAGGAATTACATCTTAAGTCTCCTTTTCAGTAACATCATACACATTGGAAGAGCAAAAGTCCAAAAGTAGGTCTTCGTGTTGCTGGTGAGCTATATCCAACAAATGCCAATTTCAATCAGGTCTGGGATGGTTATTTTACGACTTAGGGCCCATCTACACTGCCATATAATACAGATTGAACTGCACTGAACTGGATTATATAAGTCTACACTGCCATATAATCCAATTCGATCTGCATTATAATGGCAGCGTAGATGGGACCATACACTATCCTACTACTCTCATATGTATTTCCAAACTTATTTTAACTGTAAAATAGAAAGCTTTGCAGTAGAAGTTGTCTGTAGTTGAAAAGCTAGTCTGATTTTGGATGTCAGCTGTGGACTTGAACCCACATAAAAATAAATAAAGGTGAAATAATTTAGCTCTGTAGATTTTTACTCTGATTTTGGGTTTCTTTCTCACTGTGCCTTAGGTTCAATATAAATCCAGGGCAATAGGTCTCACTACTGGGTTTTTCAAAAATCATCTGAAAAGAAGCACTAACATCTGATGTCAATTGTGTAGTTCTGGATGTCCATATTGGAGAGGTTCATCCCCATTCATTAGAGCTATATTTTTGGTTTGAGCGTTTCTTGGCATTCCTGAATAAAGCTCACTTTGTGTGTGTGCTGGGAGTGAAAAAGAATGAGTTTGCTGTTTCAAATACATCTGTTTGGCCATTAAGAACTGCCTTTTTCATCTTATCTTGTTTAGCAGTTTGTGTAGAATCCAGGGCTTTCCATCCAACATGTATTACTTTTTTTGGCACAGGCATGAGCAGAAATCAAGATGGGTACTTTTTTCTGTAGGAAAGAAAATAATGTTTGGATATATTCCACCTCTATTTTTTAAAGTAATACTATGGGGGAAATGATCATGCAATCATGGATTGTGGATATTTATTATAAAATCAAACTTCCTACCAGGGCTTGTCCTACACCTAATTGTTGCCCAGATGAAGAGTGGCCCTATCCATTGGTTCAGTCACTTATTTTGTATTGTTTTTGTAGTGGTAGATTTATATTTAGTTCTTCATAAGACAACTGCATAAAAGGAGCTCAATTTAGACTCTATCCATATTATTTCCATTGGTTTGTCTGTTCAGAACTGTTATAGCTCAGCCGTCAGGATCTGGCCATCCACAGGAGACGGAGTTTGACTCGGATGCTGATTTGGATTTTGGGCCTCTCCAGGACTTGGATCAGAGCCCAATGGCTTTGCAGGTGCCTGAAGTTGTGATTCCAGAGGAACAGCTAATTGGGGAACATTCCGATGTTCACTCAAGGCTGGATTCGCCAGATGGAGTTGTTGCAGGGGAGGATGTGTCTTTTGATCGGAGACAATCTATCTCACAGGATAGGAGTAGAAGGGAGTGACTAATACATCATTCCACCAGGTCCAAGAATAGAATCAAAATGAGTAAAGAAGGAACAAGGGAACAATTTCACTTAAAGTGCTATAACATGTAGAGTGAGGAGTAAGATAAAGTGCCATTAAGTTTGTAAACATAGAGTAGATACCAAGTCAGATGGGCTATTTATTCCAATTGTTTTATCTAAACGTTTTAAAATCCCCAAAAATCTGCACATGTGTGAATCTTTCTGAAACTTCTGGGGATTGATGCCCTGGTTATCTTGTGAATTGTGTATGAAATTCAAGTAGATCACTCTTGTAGTTTTTTAAAAATGTTGTTTATAAAAACTTTGAAAATTCCCCAAAACTCTGTGGATAAGTGAAACATTTTGAAATGTGGTGGGCTGACAGTGATAAATGTGTTCTACCATATTAGCATGTTTCACTCCAATAGTTTTAAAAATGAGGGAGAAAGGAGCCCCTGAAGTTTCCTCAAAAAAGTAATGAAATTTTGTTATTCTCGTTGTAGTACTGAATTCTTCACTAACTATACTTTAGAAACCCTTTAAAAATTAAAGAAAAGGAAAAATTAGATGAAAAGCCATATAATCATAGTTGCTTTTCATAATTTATATTTTAAAGCATGAGTGGATTCCCAGGAGCAAATCCTGTTTGCACTCAACGCAATAATGTGCAAACATCTTGTCAAAAGAAATTACTGCTGTGGCTGCCTCACAGCCACAGTTGTGACCTCTCAAGCCACTTTCAAAATGATGCAGTAGTGAAGTCAATTTTGTGTTGTTCTGTCAAGATATTTGCTCTTCTCTGTTGATCCGGAGGTTACTTTCTAGAGTTATCTACCATCGTATGCAGATGTAGGAATCGTCTTTGCAAGAGTATTCTGAAGTAACATCTGATTCTTCTGTTAGTGTTTGCCCCAACAAATCTGATCAAAGATAGGAAATTGCATAATATTTCATAACAGACCACTTTCATAGATGGTATCTTATGCTTTTTCCAAGGAGATAGGCGTGTTAGTCTGCTCCAGCATAAAAAAGGAGGTAAGAGTCTAGCAACATTGTTTAGGATAACTGATATACTGTATTTCATAGAGTTCAGTTCAGTTCTTCAGATGCAAGCTTTTACTAAAACATATCTGTTAAACCCAATGGTGTTGTTGCATGCCTTCTCCTACCATTGGTTTTGTTTAACAACCTGGCAGTAGCAAGTGGTTCCAGAGGTCCATTTCTACATCTGTCTAATAGAACAGATGTTAAGATACTAGGCTTGAGCAATCCATGAAAAAATTGATTCTAAACTCGTTTCAAAAGTAGGGGGCGCCAGCGTTTCGTTTCTGATGTCATTTCCGAATTTTGCCCCCCCAAAAATTCGAAATTAACGAAAATTCGTTAGTTTCAAAAGTAATTCGTTAATGGCGGACGCGCATGCGCAGTGGCCAAAAAAAACAGCACGAGGGGAGATTTTACAGGACTCTCCTGCCCTCATTTTTTGAGTGATCTTCAAACTTGGTACAGTGGTAGAACACATTTAACACTGATAGCTCAGTTTCCCTTATCCTCTGATTTTTGGTGAATTTTCATAGCTTTTATAATAAACCATTTTTTAATAATTGCAGAAATCTGTTCCTGGTTTGAAAGTCTTATTTCCTGTTAAATTGGGTTGCCTTTACTGTGAAAGTCATTGTTCTACTTCAGAAACTTTGTTTTTGTGGCTGAAACTTTGTTAAATTGGTGTGTGTGTGATATATACTGTGTATATATATATATATATATATATATATATATATAGTCCCTGCATATGTGTGTGTGTGTGTGTGTGTGTGTGTGTGTATAGGTAAAGGTAAAGGTATCCCTTGATGTTAAGTTCAGTCATGTCTGACTCTGGGGGTTGGTGCTCATCTCCATTTCTAAGCCCAAGAGCCAGTGTTGTCCATAGACACCTCCAAGGTCATGTGGCCGGCATGACTACATGGAGTGCCATGGAGCTGGTGCCATAATCCTTTCCGGGAGATCTCCTCAGTGGAGATATCTCTTAAAGGGATATCCTCTGGCTCTAAGGATTCCGTTTAGGAAGGCTTGCCTGGTTCTGGTATTCCCCTTTAAGCCAGTGGCTGGAAAGTCTGGAAAGAAGCAAAACCAAACACGCGGCTCCAGAGGAGAAGGCCAAGCGCAGGCAGGCATGTCTCTTCTCTCTTCTCTTCCCTCCCTCCCTGCTTCTCTCTCTCTCTCTCTCTCTCTCTCTCTCTCTCTCTCTCTCTCTCTCAGAGAGAGAGAGAGAGAGAGAAGCAGGGAGGGGGGAGAGAGAAGGGAAGAGAGCAATGCGGAAGGCTTCTACGGGGCCGCGTCTCAATGGCATTTTTAAAATGCTAGCAGATCGATGGCCATGCCTCTCCCTCCCTCCCTCTTCCGCTCTGATTGGCTGAGAGGCATGCCAACATGGCTTCTCCTCTCAGAGGGGCTACAGCTACATCCGAAGACATCAGAAACAAACAAAAAAAGGTACTTTTATTATTCAAATTCGTAATATTTGTAAGGCAGTGAGCAGATGGTTCAATATCAATTCAAAAGTAATTATGAAACGAATTTTAAACGAATTTAACGAACTAACGAAAAATTTGCTCAAGCCTATAAGATACTGTTATGGAGAGGACACATAATTGGACAGCAGCACTTGGCTTCTACTCTTCTGCTTAGTTCTGATAGGTCTGCAGTCTTCCAAGCCTGGTTGATAGATATTAGGGATGTGCCAGCAACAAAAAAAGTTTCAAAGGTCATTACAAAATGGGGGTAGCTGGCACTTTATTTTTAACGTGTTTCTAAAGTATCATTAGTGAAAAATTCATAAGTATAACAAGAATTTTCAAATTTAAAATAATATGTAGATGATATATGTGGAGAAGTCATAGTTATTGTGTTTAATTTTGACTGTTGGAGTATGTATTTGTGTTTAGTTGACAGTAGCTGAAACAGAAGCCATCTTGTTTCAATCCACAGTAGTGCGTTTACCAAGGAGACGAAGCTGGCTAGCTCATCAGAGGGAGAAGTGGGCGGAGCCAAGAAAAGGAAGAAAGGGCAGCTTTAAAAAGAGAAGCCAGAGAGTGAGAGTGTGTGTGTGCGTGGCTGGAGGCTTTTCAGTCAAGAAGGACTGAGGAGACAGGCCTCGCCAAAAATCTTTAATCAGGGCAGACTAAAGGGAGCCTAGTTAAGATTTCTAGTTGAGAAAAGACTAGTGATCAGGGATTTGATCGGTATTAGATCAAATTATAAGCTAGCATTGTAGTTGGGACATTGTTCACTAAGGAGCTCAGCTGAGGTTAGAGTTCGCTACAATTTATATCATCAGTAGGAGAGTGAGAGTGGATTTACACCAAAGACTACTGTTGTGGTTATAAGAGTTAATAAACCACTTGTTTATCTAAAGTTCCATAAGTAAATCAATCAACCTGCAACCATAAGCTTTGTACGCAATAAACTTGTTGTTCTTTGTTAACAACTGACTCATTTCATCTCATCTGCGTCTGTGGAGCCAAATTTCATCGGTGATAATTCAAAAGCCTTACATTGGTGGCAGTTACCTTAATAAATCACCTAATTGGGGAAGAGTAATAGTCACATTTACCTCAGAAAGGGAACCACAACACAGAAGTCCCTAACTACAGAGACAGAGGCTGGGATTTTAAAATAAAGATCACCCCCTGTAATCCTTCCCCTCATATAAAGGTGATATATATTTAATCTAGAGGGATTAAAAGACCCAAAAATCCCCTCAGCAGGAAGGAAATAGCAATCACAAATTAGCTATCATAACATCACATCACTATCACAATCATCATTCAATCATTCCTCTATCACAAATTGGTGGCAACGGTGGGATCAGAAAGGATTCATCCCTGTCACATCATCAACCATCACACCATCTATATCACAAATTGGATTTCTCCCTTATCTCACATCATTACAATATATAAAACCAGAAAAGCTATCAAAGATGTATAAAATATCTGATCTATGTTGGAAGTGTAACCAGGAGGCTGGAACATTCTACTATTTGTGGTGGACCTTCCCAAGAGCAAATACATTCTGGACAAATATACATAGAGATATTTAAACTGGATTACTGTGAGTCAGGAGAGAATGCTTCTGGAACATAGCCATACAGCTCGGAAAATTCATAGCAACCCAGTGATTCTGGCTATGAAAACCTTTGACAACACAGTCTCCCAGCACTATTAGCTGCAGAAACTCCAACACCAACCCCGAGACCACCCCAGCTAGCACAGGAAGGGAGACCGTTGAGCAGCAAAGTGGGCGGTACACCAAGAGAATCCTTGTTCTGTCCTGGTTACCCACCTTGAGGTAAGTAAGGGGAATCTGATTTGGGGAATGGAATCACAATAGACCACTGCAACTTCACCTCCCCCCCCCCCCCCCACACACACAGTCTCATCCAGCCAGGATAAGACTGTGGTATTAACCAAGTTAGCATGCTCATGCAGAATCAAGTCCTGGATGATGCTTGTTTTTCCATTTACTGACCTGGCATTCAATAGCTTCATTTTCAACCTAGGGAAACTATCGCTCTGGTTATCCAGGCTATTAAAACTATATAAAGGATTTAAAATAAATAATTTAATGCATATAAAATATAATATTAGAGCTAAATTTAATAAATAGTTGTTGAATTCTATTCAAACACATATAAAGCTGTGTTTTATAATAATGAAGATAAACTCTCAATGAAGAGGAACTGGTAGAAGAGACAAAGATTGTGAGATAATACTGGAAGAAGATAGGGTACTAGACTTAGGTGATGTTTGGTGACAACATCACTTCCTCCTTTATTATTATAGATACATTGAAATTTTTGGGATTTTATATATTTCTTGTAATTGATATGAAGAAGTAGATGTAATAAGAACAACAAGGAAACTTTGTACATTGATAATTGTCTTTCCTCTTTTTGTTTAACCTCTTTCTTCTTCCTTTGCAACATACTTAATATTTGGTTTAATCTACTAACTATAACTCCACACCCCTTTTTTTCTCTTTCTGGTTTTCCCTTTTATCTCTTTTTATTGTATATACATTTTTAAAAAATTACTAAAAAGACTTCTTGTCTTTGAACCTTGTACTGTCTGATTCATTCTTCTGCTCATAACCTTGTGTAAATCCTGGGATTGCTCTTGTTTACCCCTGCCAGTTTACCTGATTGCTTCCAACCTCAAAAAGAGATGAAAAGCAAGAGACTGCTGATAGTTTGTGTCTTGTTTTGTCTTTCAGGCCACATATACATTCCTCACCTTTGCTTTAACTGAAAGCCTCACATTAAATGAATATATGTGTCCTATTACCGTATGTGCAACCTCCAGACTCAATGAGATATCTGCCTCATGGAGAGGATTTCATCATAGAAGGATAGCAAATTGTTAGATGTTCCATTTATTTTTGTATTTTTCCCAGGGAGAAAGATAAATTCTTGTGGGATTCTCTGCATCAGGTGCCAAAATAACTTGAGCAGATTTTGCTATAACGTAGCTTTCAAGGGGAAAGGAGAGCTGATTGCCTTGGGCAGCAAAATTTCTATGTCCTGCCGTGTAATGCCAACTTAAGGAAATTGGATTGCTCTGGCTTCTAGACTAGTGTCTGAAAAATATAGTTTTTCCTGAAGGGACAGAAAATGGCTATTCTCACATTATGTTACTGCAGGCCAGAGTGAAATATAACATGGAACAATCATTTTGATGGCCTTTTCGTACCATTCTATAATGTTCACGATATTTACTGGCTAACACACTGTAGGACAAACAGGAAGGAGCCTAGAGGCCCTATACTGCATTTGACCAACAAAAATTTGAGGTTTCAGTCAGTTATCAAATGTTCTTTAGGAAGGACAAAATGGCAATGGAGTGACACACAGATCATCCACAATGCAAAATTATAGAATTAGACAACACTTTAAGTGCCATAGCTCAATCTTGTAGAATCCTGAGATTTATAGTTTGTTGTGGCATAAGAGATCTCTGATGAGAGCAGGAAAAATATCATACAAAACTACAAATCTCAGAATTCTATAGCATTGAGCTATGTGGTGTCAAACTGTTATAATTCTGTAATGTGGACACAGCCATGATTATCTTCATGAATATATTTTCATATCCTTTGAAGCACCCTAATTTGCTGGAAGGTGAGGCAACAACTTTAAAATTTCTCCCATATTGGTTTAAAATCACGAGACTTTCCAATGCATTCTGTTTTATTTTCTCTTACAAGAATAGAACAGAAAGGGACAACCCAGTCTTATACTGTTCTCCTAGTGACACAAACTAGCAAAATCCCATTAACCGAGGTGCAATATTGAAGCAGTTATACCTTGGTTATGGAGGGACATGTAGCTAGAGGCCCTTTCAATGTTCAACATTTGCTCAGCATTTCCCAGTAGGGTAGAAAGTGCTTATGCCACCATTTTGTGAGCCAAGAACAAAGGTATTGAAAGCAATGGCATGTGGCAAAGTCCCAGAGGATGCTTATGATAGAACAGGGAAATGAGCTTATATGAACTGAGTCCCTGGAAACAGACCATTCTACCAAATCCTCTTTGCTTAATAACCCTTTGTACAGATGAGATGAAGGCATTAAAATGAGAAGGGAAATTCTGAGAGAAAACAATAAAGCACTGCAGAGGAAGAAACCCGAGAGGAGGTGGAGGGGCTAGGAAGGCAGAGACTCAAGAGAAATAGGATCATAAAGTAATTTCTTCAAGGTAACAGTATAAATGAAGGGAAACATTAATGCACTGTCTTGAAGGAAGCAGGTCAGGAAGAAACTGCCTGAAGTAAAAGAAGGGGAAGTTTAGCTAAGATATTAAAGAAAGGTTCTTATAAGCAGAGCAAAGATTATACTCATGAAAGAAGACTGTATCACTGCAGACATTTAGCAGCAGGTTCGGGAGGGGAATGAAGCAGAGACCAAGGGGGTTCATAGCAAATGACCTACAAAGAAATCTTTTTGGATCTGCTATAAGCTATATAATATGGCTGCAGTCTAACAAGATTTTGAATATTGTGTTTAAAGACTACTGTCCTTACCAGGGAATTATATTGCCAGGAACTTGAGAAACATCTCACAGATTCTTGTCTCAATTTGTTTTAACTTGTTTAAAGCAAAGATTTCTATCATTGCTCTCTTCTGCTTCCTGAGCATAAATATTTTTTTTTACTAAACCTACATGGCAAGTTTGAACTAAAGAGTCAATATTATCTTTCATGTATTTTAGAAGATGATGAAAATCGATATATCAATGTGGCAGGGACACTGCAAGTGAAATAGATTAGGAAGATGCCTTTTATGCACTAATGTCACTATAATCGATTGACCGGCGAAAGCATTCAAGAAATTCAGGTTACATTCTTTTCTGTTCTTAACCTATAGATATTGAGAACAAAAACATATAAAATATAATCTTCTCTCTCTCTCTCTCTCTCTCTCTCTCTCTCTCTCTCTCTCTCTCTCTCTCTCTCTCCTATCAACCATCCTGAAATAAATTCTGTTAAATTCCCTATTTTGTTTATTAACAAAAATCAGTAATAAATGTCATGAAGTTTTCAGGCTTTGTGTATGTATAATTTGAAGAGTATAGATACTGAAAAATTAGCAGAACTACAATTAACCTAATCTGAATGCCTAGTGCATTTTCTATGAGAATTTCCTGCATGAGGCAAAATTGACCTTCAAGCCACCTGTTGACATATGTTTCTTAGGCAACAGATCACTCATAGGTGGTTTTGTCAGTTTCTCCCTCTGAAATGTTGCTTATAGTACCTAGCATTCATTGGCAGTCTCCTATCTAGAGACTAACAACTAGGGCTGACCTGGTTAGGAGAGAAGATTTCACAAAAAACTAGGAAGAACTTCCTAATAGCAAGAGTTGTTTGGCAGTGGCATGTGCAGCTTCAGAGTGTGGTGGTGTCTCCTTCTCTGGAGGCTTTTAAGCAGAAGATGGATGGTCATCTGTCAGGGTGCTCTTCCTGCATGGCAGGTGATTGGACTGGATTGTCCATGTGGTCTGTTCCAACTCTATGACTCTATGATACTATGACCTTGCTTAGCTTCCAAAGTCAGAAAGGATCTGGTGTTTTTAGGGTATTTAGGCTTTTCCCAGAGACAACCATGACTATTCAGGCAACAATCATATTGTGCAGGAATCACATTTATCATAAGTTTCATGACTGCATGATTCATGCCAAGCATGATAATAGAAGTGGGGTAGTGTCAAGAAGGTCCAAAACTAGTTTGGGTTCTTGAGAAGAGAAGACATCCAACAACTAACATTTGACACATCTCTTCCTTTAGAGCAGTGGTTCTCAACCTGGGGTCCCCAGATGTGTTTGGCCTTTAGCTCCCAGAAATCCTAAAAACTGATAAACTGGCTGGGATTTCTGGGAGTTGTAGGCCAAACACATCTGGGGACCCCAGGTTGAGAACCACTGCTTTAGACTCAATCTACGGTGCCATATAAAATCCAGATTATCTACTTTGAACTGGCTTTTATGGCACTGTAGACTCATAAAATTGAATTCAAAGTAGATTATCTGGAATCAGATACTGGATTATATGGTAGCATAAATCTAGCCTCAGGGACCAGCAGAAAAATTAAAATTAATTTGTTTAATGCCAGGAGGTTGTTGATATACTGGGTGTCTAATTCTACACATTTGATAAAGATGCTGATGAGCCATTAATGCAGGGCTAAGAAAACACTGGCCTTTCAGATTTTTTAAAATGATACCTTCCTCAATCTGTTACAATCGTGTAGGTCATGAGGATTGTAGGCCAAAATAGTTGAAGTGGCTAATGTTTCTTCTTTATTAAAGTACACAAAGGCACTAACAGAGTTAAGTACTAAGAAATTCAGAATGATTGAGTCATGGTGGTTTAGCAGGTCTTCTCCATTTCCATTTTACAATCTGCTTCAGCTGGGCCAGCAGTCAGGGGCCATGGTGATATAAGCATATTTCTTGGTTTGGATACTAATGTTTCATGGCAGGAATGTCAGTTTACATAATTAAAATTCAAGCTATGGAAACAGCCAAGAGACTAATTAATTGTGGCAGGAAGCACATGGTTCTCCATTTCAAGTAATTAAGTGGAGCATAACCATTTTTTTCCTGTTAAAATTGCCTAGTTTTTATTTAGGTTTGTTTTATTTGGTTCACTTTTCAAAAAGAATTAATAAGAATTTGGAAAAGCACCATTACTAATAATGATCCAACAAAAGGAGTTCCCCACATGGAAAGGACCTTATAAAGGACTCAGGGGATATTGTTTGGGTTTGACTAAAGTATTTAATCGGTCATGCTGGCCCCCTGGCTCCTTTACAAACATAGAAAAGAAACCACAGGCATTTGGGATATTCAAGAAAAGGCTCAGTGTGTTCAAGAGAAATTGGGTTTCAAGCATGCTAATGGATTAATGAAATGTTGCAGTAAATGTACTTAAATAAGGATTAAAGCTAATAATGTCATTAATATGTTCAAGAAGTTACTAAATGGATATATTTTTGGCCAATTGAATGGAATAATTTCTTATAAGATAGAAATAAGAAAATACTAGCCCTTATGTTGCCCCATCTGCCATTCACCTTCTCTTATTACTCTGCTTGCTTGCACACTGCAAGTAGTCACTCATTTTCTTAAAGAAGGGCACAGTTCGAATCCCCGTGCTGTGATGCGTCCTCAGAGTCTCGGAACTTCTTCTGTTCTTCTCCTCATTCACCCCCTCCCCTTTATTAGAGGGCAGCAGACTCAGCACCACTTCTCCTGGCTGCTTTAGCTGAACCTCAACAGCTTTGGGTTTCAAAATGACAGGTTTTAAGTTAGGCACAGTTTTCCAAACAAGGGCAAAGTTGCAGACAAAGCTGCAGGCAGGATTGCTGGAAAGCAACTGATGGTTAAAGTTTATTTCAAATGGAACAGACGGATGCAAACTTGCACTTGGGACCAAGGTTCTCTTTTGGTCTTTGCCACACCACTGATGACTGGCTAGCTGCACCAAGTGAATGCATTGCATATAACACATGGCAAAATGGATTTTCTTTGGCAGAGAGACAGAGTTAAGTTAGGCACAGTTTTCAAGGCTTGCTTGTTATTGCCTTCCACAGGAATTAGATGATTTGCGGGAAAATATCTCGGATGTGTACTATACTTGTTCAGGAACAAGTTTGTTTTATTGGTGGTGACCCCTTCCCAATTTCTTCTTCATCATCCTCGGAGACCTCTTGTCTGACATTGTAATCCTCTTAACACACAGCAAAAAGTCTACTACTGGGCCGGGCTGTCGCGCAGCTGGTTAGTAGTCACAGCTGCAATAAATCACTACTGATCAAGAGGTCATGAGATTGAAGCCCAGGTCAGGTTAAGCTCCCAACCATTAATAGCCTAGCTCGCTGTTTACTTAAGCAACCCAAAAGACAGTTGCATCTGTCAAGTAGGAAATGTAGGTACGCTTTATGCAGGGAGGCTAATTTAACTAATTTACAACACCATAAAATTGCCAGCAGCATGCAGAAAAGAATGAAGAAGTAATACCATCAAGGACTCAGTGTCACAAGTGGACAGTGGAGCTGCAGCTCCCCTTGTGGCTGGAATTGAGCATACCCTCATGAAGCCAGAAGCTGGAAAATGTTAAATTGCTTCTCTGTGTGTCTATGTCGTATTTCTAATGTCATTGAATGTTTGCCATGTATATGTGTATTGTAATCTGCCCTGAGTCCCCTCTGGGGTGAGAAGGGTGTAATATAAATACTGTAAATAAATAAATATATACTCTCTGTGTGAGGCAGGCAGAAGTAGTTTAAGTTAAGCACTTTTTTCCAAACAAGGGTAAAGATTGGTTGTTGCAGATGATATTGTAATTGCTGAATCACTTCCACCTGGGATGCTTCACTGCTGGTACAAGTTTTCCCATCCAGGAACTGCCAACCTGGTAGAAGAAGCCCATTTCAAACTTCCCTTACAGTGTTTATTCTCAGATGGTGTAACTTTTGGCACCTGCCCCACCCTGTCCCACCACCTGCTGCTACCATTCCCTTCTTTAGAGAGCTGTGGTTAACTTAAGGGCCAGGGGGTGGGTGCCCGGCCAGCCGGCCAGCTGGGCTAAGACATGCCAGCAGCAGGCACCCACCCCACCGTGTCCTGCCATCTGCTGCTACCTTTCCCTTGTTTGGAGAACTGTGTTAACTTAAGACAGCTGGGCCAAGACATGATGACAGCAGGCACCTGCCCCAGCCCACAGTGTTCCACTGCCTGCTGCTTCTTTCCCTTGTTTGGCTAACTTAAGGGGTTGATGCTTGGACGGCCAGGCCAAAACATGCAAACAATCAGCCAGCCGCATCCAGCTGCATCCAGCTATGGGCAGCAGACCTAGTCCCCATCTTCTCTAGCTGCAAGCTGCCTCCCTGCCTAACATGAAGTCAGCATTTTCCCCTTGTCCCTGAGCCCCTCTATTGACTTTTTTGGGGCCGCTGCCACCTTGCCTTTCTAAATCAGTGAAGCTGATGACCTGCTCTGAACTGCTAAGACTTAAAATAATATAATATGCTCCAAAAACATTGGTTTTTTTTTCTAAACATGGCTAGATTTCCCACAATACATTTTTTTTTTCCAGTGGATCATACAGGAGTGTCTTTCTTATAAGGTGACATGTTGCTTGCTTGCTTGCTTGCTTGCTTGCTTGCTTGCTTGCTTGTGAATGGTGGGCTGCTGGCCTCTTCCAGTATGTTGTAAGAACAAGAAATGCAAAAGCTTTGGAAGAAGTTGGTGTTGTTTTTTTATGAGTAAAGGAAGTATAATAGTCGGATGTGTGATATGGAAGTGCATCTTGGACATTTGACAGGAAGAAATTGTTTCCTGTTTCTGCTTTTGGATAAGTCACAGGGTGGGGCAGTGGGGGTATCTTTTTGGGAATTTTTAAAAGAGATTTATTTCTAGAAAGGAAAGAAATTCCTAAAAAACCGGGAGCTGACATTATGAAACCCCGTGGGCTAACAGTGGCAGATGTGTCCTCCAAGTGTAGCCATTTTCATCCCAATAGCCCTAAAAATAATGGGAAAGGGACCCTGGGAAGCCCCCCTTGCTGCCAATGGGTTGGTTCTTGTCGCATTTTTCAGACCAGAAATGGCTTTTTGGACAGCGTCTGTTTTCAGGAGGTTTGCGAAAGACAGATCTGCAGGTCCGCCAAAATTCGGATAACAGAAACTGATCACGGTTCAGCCGAAATGCACAAGCCATTAACGATGTACACTCCTGCTATTTACCTGAATCGAGTGTAGTCAACTAACTTTTAGTCAATAAAACTTTGGTCAGTAAAATTGTTCACTTAGCCATTTTATATTGATTCAATGGGTCTATTCTTGGGGGCAGGGGTACTAAATAGATTTGTGTCCTAATCAGATATGTTTGAGAATTTGATCATCAAGAAATGCTTTTTTTTTAAAAAAAAAGAAGAAAGATTTTGTACCATATGGAATGATAACCTGACTCAAATGATTTTATTTCTTGTGAGCATGCTCCTGTAAGTCCACAGGCATCCTTATATAACAATGCTATAATGCTAGATGTAACTATATACACACACAAATGGACATGCACACTTGCAAGCATTCAAAGTAAATTATAGCATTTATGCTAATCTGGCGATCTTTGAAGAAAGAAAACATTTTCAGGTAGGCAAGGAAATCTTATGGGGGACAGCAAAGGGAGATGACATAAAAAAAAGAAAAGAAATGCCTGTGGAGATGCATGCTGAACAGCCAAACTGGAAGCAGGTTGAAGAAATAAATGAGAAGGATAAGAATATCTATATAAAAATTGTTAAGTAGGGCTCCAATGTCATTAGGTTAGTGAATACACTATGAGTTTAATACAGGCATGGGCAAACTTCAGCCCTTCAAGTATTTTGGACTTTAACTCCCACAATTCCTAACAGCAGCTGTTAGGAATTGTGGGAGTTGAAGTCCAAAACTCCTGGAAGTCCAAAGTTTGCCCATGCCTGGTTTAGTGTGATCTTTAAAGAAGATTGATTCAGCATTTTGGACAGCTCTCTCACAGTTTGTAGTAAAACCTGCACTAGCTCACTGGCATGGGATCTACCAGCAACTACTAAATTACACTAACGATTATGCATAAATAAATGTAAATATGATTACAAAATATTACATGCAGTTTAATACTGCTTTATCTGGGAAGAGTGTAACATCTCACAAGACCAAAGGAGAAGAAAAAAACAAACAAACCCAGTATCTAATTAGAAATACGTGAAATGGAGATGAAAAACAAACATATTCATTTCTAGTTCTAAACATCTGATTTGACTTTGAGATTGCATTCTTTATTGTGTCTCCTACATGTAAAGGTTAGGATGTGTCTACTCTCGAGGTGCGTGTTATGGTTATCATGTGCAATGTTGTGTTTGTACATTAAGTATGAGATAAAGGCATTACAATCTGTGACTAAAATAAGAGAATAAAACACATGTTTTTATCAGAGAGATAAGGTCAAAGATGCAACATGTTGACTTTTTAAAGAAAAAGTAAAAGTGGGTTATTTACTGAAGTTTCAAATCTGACAGTGTATTGTAGAGAATAAGGATTTGTTACGTTTTGTTTTTGTGATGTGCTTTCAAATTGACTCTGACTGGTTTCCCCTGATGTTAAGTCCAGTCATGTCTGACTCTGGGGGTTGGCGCTCATCTCCATTTCCAAGCCGAAGAGCCGCCGTTGTCCGTAGACACCTCCAAGGTCATGTGGCTGGCATGACTGCATAGAGTGCCGTTACCTTCCCGCCGGAGCGGTACCTATTGATCTACTCACATTGGCATGTTTTTGAACTACTAGGTTGGCAGGAGCTGGAGCTAACAGCAGCCGCTCATGCCGCTCCCGAGGTTTGAACCTGGGACCTTTCGGTCTGCTAGTTCAGCAGCTCAGCGCTTTAACGCACTTCACCACCGGTGATGTGTACCTTATCCTAGTGTTTTATTTCTCAGATTCATTCAGAGAAAGTTTGCCCCTCCCCTCTTCCAAGGCCAGGACATTTCGACTTGTCCAAGGTCATCCATTGCCCTAGGTGGCACAATGGGTTAAACCCTTGTGCCGGCAGGACTGCTGACTGACAGTTTGGCAGTTTGAATCCAGGGAGAGAGGGATGAGCCTCCTCTGTCTGCTCCAGTTGTCCATGCGTACATGAGAGACACATCCCACAGGATGGTAAAACATCAAATATCCGGGCATCCCCTGGGCAATGTCTTTTTAGATGGCCAATTCTCTCACATCAGAAACAACTTGCAGTTTCTCAAGTCACTCCTGACATGAAAAAATATCCATTGGGCTTTTGTGGCTAAGCAAGAATTTGAACTCTGGTGTGCCAGGACTCTGGTAAAACAGCTAAACTACTTCACCACACTCTCACTGTTGACATTTTTCTCAGAGATTTTTATTTTCCCATAAACTTTGCAGTATTAGGCTTGGATTCTGGCATCCAATTTTTCAATATGTACTGAGTCTTTTAAGCAACATTTTTGCATTACATCAAACAGAATATCTAGTAGCTACTTTGCCCAATAGTAGTGTAACATGTTAGCTTTTTTTTTTTTATGAAAATGCATTTTCAAGATCCTTTTTAGCCTTTAGGTGATAGCAAGCTATGACACATACTTATTATTATGCAAACTTTTGTTGCCTAGCAGGAGCTTAAACTGGGGGTATGAAAATGAAAGTTTTTGAAGCAGGTGTTTACATTCATTAAACATATGTACACAGAGAATAACTTTGAGAGGAGTCTAAAAACACTGGACATATACATGTGGAGATAAACCAAAGGCAATGATTCATCCTATTGAATGCAAATGACTTAAATGGCAACAGATTTGGGTGTTTCATAGAATCATAGAATCATAGAATCATAGAATAGTAGAGTTGGAAGAGACCACATGGGCCATCTAGTCCAACCCCCTGCTAAGAAGCAGGAAATCGCATTCAAAGCACCCCCGACAGATGGCCATCCAGCCTCTGCTTAAAAGCCTCCAAGGAAGGAGCCTCCACCACGGCCCCGGGGAGAGAGTTCCACTGTCGAACAGCTCTCACAGTGAGGAAGTTCTTCCTGATGTTCAGGTGGAATCTCCTTTCCTGTAGTTTGAAGCCATTGTTCCGTGTCCTAGTCTGCAGGGCAGCAGAAAACAAGCTTGCTCCCTCTTCCCTATGACTTCCCTTCACATATTTGTACATGGCTATCATGTCTCCTCTCAGCCTTCTCTTCTGCAGGCTAAACATGCCCAGCTCTTTAAGCCGCTCCTCATAGGGCTTGTTCTCCAGACCCTTAATCATTTTAGTCGCCCTCCTCTGGACGCTTTCCAGCTTGTCAACATCTCCCTTCAACTGTGGTGCCCAAAATTGGACACAGTATTCCAGGTGTGGTCTGACCAAGGCAGAATAGAGGGGGAGCATAACTTCCCTGGATCTAGACGCTATTCCCCTATTGATGCAGGCCAGAATCCCATTGGCTTTTTTAGCAGCCGCATCACATTGTTGGCTCATGTTTAACTTGTTGTCCACGAGGACTCCAAGGTCTTTTTCGCACACACTGCTGTCAAGCCAGGCGTCCCCCATGCTGTATCTTTGATTTCCATTTTTTCTGCCATAGTAATAAGCAAGACTGCAAAGCAGCTATCTATGTCTGGTAAATCATCCTGTTTAGCAGAAGTTCCTTGCACAAGTTCCTATTTCCCCCAGAATTTTCCAGATTGCTATCTAGTTTCTCTTTTCATCTCTTTCCCTCCTCTTCCCTACATCTGTGACCTGTCCATTTAATGTTTATGATATTTTCTTTTATAAGATTTACTCTCAGATATAGCTATGAAGGGCCAGTTGTGTGAAATGGGTAAAATATATTTCTAGGGCTGATGAATTTGTTGACATCCATAGGTGTGTGTGTGGGGGGGGGGGATCATACTTGTGTCTAAGTTGACTTTATGTATAAGGTTTTGGAGGAAAAATGAGGGATTTTATCCATGATCCATGGATAAGCCAAAGGTAATGCAGCCACTATTTGCCTTCCCAGACATTCAGAAAAGCTTTCCATCCCTCTGTTCAGGGAAGGAGGTGTCCTAAAAGTCAAGATACAGTTTTATCAGCAAACTTTTACCCAAGCATTCAAAAAGACTAGAGTGGTGCAGCAATAGACAAAATAAGAGCTATTTCATTTAGGTTCTCCTGAGATGAACTAATCTCTCACCCTTCACAATTCTGCTCAGAGGACGTGGTTCCTTTTTTGGCAATAGTTAGAGTACAGTACTTCCAGTGACCCATGGATAAGTCTATCTAGATTTTTGGCTGCATTTTAAAATTAAAATTTCTAGACTTCTACACAAATATATATTAGAGGTGTGCAAAATTCCAGCAGTCAATTCGGATTTTGGTAAAATTCAGAGTGACTCATAGATATGAACTGCTGAAATAAAATGCTGGAAAGCCAAAACAGAACAATCCCCCCCCCCCCCCCAAATTCCGGTAAAGGTTTGTTAGGTCCATTTATATTCTGAGTTTTTTTCCATTGTTGAAGCAGCACCAAGGTGATGGGGTTTAGTGCAGCCATATTTGGTGCATCACGTGGTCTGCCTCAGCCAATCATAAGCTGGTTTTCATTTCAATTGTCCTAGACTTTAAGAATTCTCTGCTTATTTCATGCAAGTTGTTGCCTCCTCTGAGTAGGAGAGGGAAAATTGAAACATTTCCTAAAGATCAGTAGATGGGTGGATCTTTCTGAAATTTGACAGAACTGATGCCCTCCCTACTCTTGTCCTGTCACTGTGGGGATATTCCAGGGGATATCCCTTTTTAGTTTTTTTAAAAATGCTATGTGTAAAAATATTCTCAAACTTTGGCAGCTTACAGTTGTTATCTACAAGAATACCTATCATCCTGATAGCTCTAAAAATGATGGAGAAATGAATGTTCCTGACTGCACCACATTTCTCAACCAATCACAAGGCTGGTTCTGTCAATTCTCCTCTCCTCTTGTGGTGCGTGCTGTTTTGGACTTCAAATCCCAGAAATCTCTGTTGTAGTTTTTTAAAAATGTTATTGGTAAAAACTTTAAAACATTCCCAAAATTAGTAGATGAGCATAACATCATGAAATTTGGTGGACTTGCAGTTGCAAATGTCCCAAATGTCCTACAAGTGTCCCAAGTTTCATCCTGATAGCCATAAAAATGATGGAAAAACAAGTCTCACAATGGACCAACTCTTACCGAAACAAAAATGGAACTCAGGGTTTCGAATTACAAATCTGAATGCCCCTCCCCTTCTAATCTCCTGGAATGTTCCCAAAAACTGAATTGGGGGGAGGGGGCACCCAAAATTCAAAATGAAAATGGAACAGATTTCTGCCATTTCTCACAACCCTAGCATATATGATATTTCTAAGAAAAGATTAATATTTTGAAATTAAAGAGCAATCATTGGTGTAGAATACCAGTTTATATCTTTATCTATGTATCTTCCTATGATCTTTGAGCAGATTTGTACATCATAAGTTCTGCCTAGAAATTCTAAGTGGTGAGTAGCTTTGCTTTACTAGCACAGGATTTCAATAAAAGACATATATTGTGTAAATAGAGTGATAAAACCAAGTTATGGCCTGAATTTTTAAGGAGTTCTTCAAGATGCTATAGCCCTTTTTCAAATAGTGTCTGAGTTCCTAAAAATAAACAAATTGTTCCTTTACAACTAGGGAATCATGCAGCCCTCCAGATCTTGATGGACTGCAAGTTCTACCAGCCCTTGCTAACATAGCCATTTGTTAAGGATGGTGGGAGTTATTGTCCAATGACACCTGGAGTGCTGTAATGTTATCACCCCTGCTTTACAACATCTCAGAAAAGTCATGGTGAATGAGTCTGAAGCCTAGTATTTTGTTCACACAATGACGAGCAAGTTGGGAAACCTACAATCGCATTGTTGAGCTCATGTTTCCCAGCAAATGAGGCCCCTTCTACACAGCTGTATAAAATCCAGATTAACTGTGTTGGACTAGATTATATGGCAGTATAGACTAAGTTAATCCAGTTCAAATCAGATAATGTGGAATTTCTGTTTTGATAACCTGGGTTATCTGGAAGTGTAGAAGGGGCCTGATGAAATTATGTTTCATCAAGAAGTCTTATCATTTCATGAACAATCTTTGGGAAGTGTCCTAGGAGGCTTTCAGAACACTTCCTCAACTGAGCTCACCAGATGCCATCATATGATGTAAGGCCACTTCTGGTGGGTCTACATAAAGCAGTGGTTCTCAACCTGGGGTCCTCGGATGTTTTTGGCTTTCTACTCCCAGAAACCCTAACAGCTGATAAACTGGCTGGGATTTCTGAGAGTTTTAGGCCAAAAACATCTGGGGACCCCAGATTGAGAACTACTGATGTATAGGAAGTGTCCTGGCAGTGTGCTTTCAGAAGAACGGGGGGGGAAGCTGGGCAGCAATGTTTCCCTCTGCGGGATAAGGTAAGGGGTGCAGCAGGTTTCCCTTTGCTGCCTGCTGGATTTGCCACACTGCAGGGAGAATCCCCCTGCTGTCACCTGGCTTATTGATCTCAGTTTGATGAGGTCCTTTATCAGCAGCAGGTTTAAGTAGTTGTGTGTCATTATTGTTTTCTAAGGGTGTATCTACATTGCTGAATTAATGCAGATTGATACCATTTACTGCAATGGCTCAATGCTATGGGATACTGGAATTCATAGTTTAATAAGGAACCAGCACTCCTTGGCAGAAAAGGTCAAAAGATGTTATAAAGCTGCAAAGCCCATAATTCCATAGTATTGAGCCATGGCAGTTAAAGTGTTGTCAAACTGCAGTAATCCTACAGTTGATACACACTAAGCTGCTGGCTCTCTGGAAAGAGGCCTAGAAATTTTGAAATGTTGTTTCTGTTAACCCAGGAATTACATTTCCTTAAACTTGCTTACAGTAAATACAGAAACAGTAGAAGTCAAATGGTTTAAGTTTTCAGTTGTATGTCAACCTAAGGGGCCCCTGGTGGCACAGTGCGTTAAAGTGCTGAGCTGCTGAATTTGCGGACCAAAAGGTGCCAGGTTCAAATCCCAGGAGCGGAATGAGCACCCACTGTTAGCTCCAGCTCCTGCCAACCTAGCAGTTCGAAAACATGCAAATGTGAGTAGATCAATAGGTACCACTCCAGCAGGAAGGTAATGGCGCTCCATGCAGTCATGCTGGCCACGTGACCTTGGAGGTATCTATGGACAACGCTGGCTCTTTAGCTAAGTAATGGAGGTGAGCACCAACCCCCAGAGTCAGTCACGACTGGACTTAACGTCACGGGAAACCCTTACCTTTACCTATGTCAACCTTCCTGGATCTTGTGCCCTGGAGATGTTTGCACTATTACAGTTCTCCACTGTACTAAAAATGGCAAATGGATGATAGGAGTTTTGCGATTTGAAGTCAGTGATCTATGCTTTCTTTTCATAGCATTGAATTATCCCCATGTTTTGAATGGGAAGGTAATAGGGAAGACCTCACTGAAATTGAAAAAGAGAGAAATCTTCCTCCATCAGCTGCCAGAAAAATGATTTCAGTTGACACATGAGAATGGAAGAAGCCACAGAAGCAGAGAAATTAAAGCCAAGATGAGAAAAATCGACCAGGAACAGACAGCCAAAATATGAGGGCTGATGCCTCAAACCATATGCAGCTTTGAGACTTTGAATGTTTTATTCTTATTCTTTCTCTCTTCTACTAGAAGAAGAGCAAAAGGTTTTGATAGGAAAGACAATATAATTATCTGTGTTTCAGTGACTTCCTTTTCAGCCTTCAGTGGTTTTTCCATTGTAGAAATAAATTGATATATTTGCATGTAAAAGCCTCATATTATCTCCCTAAGGCTTAGGGTGGATTGGCAAATTGCACATTCCAAGAAAGCAAAAAGAAGAAGAAAAATCAAATAAGCCCATCCTTCAGTGCCAAGCAAAGGTCCTATCTCTTTTCTCTGTTTTCCTGAAAATTTGCTCCTTTGTTTCCAGAAGAGGGATATTTGATTCTTACTGATCAAACAGCAGAGTTCTATTTCTTATCCTATTCTGTAGTGATGGCCTGTAGCTGCTTGCATTTCAGTTGGCTCATCTTCCCTCCACAGACACACAATGAAGCTCCAGAGGGTTTGTCTGGTAAAAAAAAATGTTCTGTTTGGCACTGCATTTTTCCAGTCTGATCTCTCTCTCTCTATGTGTGTGTGTGTGTGTGTGTGTGCGATCCAGAAAAAAATTGTTCGAAAATCTGTTCAAAAGTAGTGGGCGCTGGCGCTTCATTTCTGAAGTCATTTCCAAATTTAAAAGCAAATAGTTTGAAACTTTCCTAAACTTCTGAATATTCTTAAGTACTTCGTTAATGGTGGATGTGCATGCACGTGAAGAAAAACATTACTGTCAATGGGGAAATTGAGGGGCTTCTCTCTCCTTCATTTTGAGCTATTCTGATAAAACTTGCTACAGTGGTAAAATATATTTACCACTGTTAGCTCACCAAATTTCAGAAAGTTTGACTTATCCACAGATTTTTGGTGAATTTTCAAAGTTTTAATAAAAAACATTTTAATAATAAGGAAAATCTGTTCCTGGATTGAAAGTGTTATTTACTATTTAATTGGGTTGTCTTTACTTTGAAAATCATTCTTCTACTCCAGGAACTTTGTTTATTGTGGCTGAAACTTTGTTAAATTGGTGTAGAGAGACTCAACAAACCAAAATGTGCTATTTATAGGACAATGTCCCATGCGCAAAGACAAAGTTTTGGCAGTGTAATAAAGTTTCTCCATGTTTTTAATGACAGAACCAATTAGGAAATGACATTTATCACCCAGGAACAGAAATTATAGCACACCATCAAACCACTCCTGACAGATGGCCATCAGTCTCTGAATAAGGAAATCTGTTCCTAGTTTGAAAGTGTTATTTCATGCTTGATTGGGTGGTCTTTACTTTGAAAGTTGTTGATCTACACCAGAAACTTTGTTTTTGTGGCTGAAACTTTGTTAAATTGTTGGAGAGAGACTCAACAAACCAAAATGTGCTATTTATAGGACGATGTCCCTTGTGCAAAGACCAGGTTTTGGCAGTGTAATAAAGTTTCCCCATGTTTTATGACAGAACCAATTAGGATATGACATTTATCACCCAGAACAGAGCAGACCGGTCTCTCTATCCAGAGAGCTGTTAGGGAATGATGGGAAATGTAGCACTTGAACTATACACAAGGCACTTCTTGTGGCTGGCAGGTAGGATTCAACCCAGACAAAAAAGTAACTAAGGCCTGTTCCTTCCCCAAAACAGAGGGAGCAGACAGGATTCCATCCAGAAATAAGTAACTTCTTCAGTTATGTGACATATTGTTTTAAAAAGGGACCAGTTTCCCAAACCCCAGCACTTATTCCTATCTCCCAAACGCTTTCTCCCTTTTTTTGTCTCCAAACGTGTTCTCTCTTTCTTTGTTTCTCTCCCTTTTATTTCTCTTTCTTTCTCTCATAAACTCTCTCTCTCTCTCTCCCTCCCTCCCTCCCTCCCTCCCTCTCTCTTCCGCTATTCCTTCCCCCGTCTCTTTTCTCTCTTCTCCTCCCCAAACCTCCTCGCTTTCCACCCAGCCAGCAGTAGCAGCAGAAACAACAACCACCTTCTTCCCTTCCCCGGCCAGTATGAGCCTGCAAGCCATGTGGCTGAGCTAGCAATGCCTGTCAGATGCTAACCTCTCCCCTTATCAAAACGTAAGCTCTGATTGGCTGGGAGGCAAGCCCATGTAAGGCTTCGCCTCCCAGCAGGCTTGGCTGCAAAAAAAATGCAAAGTCATTTTTCCAAAGCTGTTTCCGAGCCATCCGAAGGAATGGCTCCAAATGCTTTGAAACCATAGGGTACTTCCGACTTGCTAATGGGCATCGGATACCCGTTTGGATGGTCAAAAACATCCAACTTTATTCCAAAAATCCGAGAATTCCGAGGAAACTGCACATGCCTAATACACACACACACACACACATATACTAGACTGCTCCCTTGGGGGAGAAGAGTGGTATATAAATTAAATAAATAAATGATGGCAACAGTCTTCGACAGCAATGGCTCCCAAAGTGACCCATTTAAGGTGGAATCAGATGTCAATCAAAGATGTGTTATTGCCCCAATCTTATCTTCATCACGATGATACTGCATTTTGTTGATGGGAAGCTATCCACCAGTGGAAATCATCCATCAGACGGATGGCAAGCTATTTAACCTCAGCAGACTGAAAGCCAAAGCCAAGATCACAACAACGTCTGTTACAGAATTCTAATATGCTGATGATAATGTAGTTTGTGCTCATTTAGAAGAAGACATACAAGTCATCATAAACACCTTTGCAGAAGCATACAAAAAGCTTGACCTCTGAACATTGAGAAAACCAAAGTGCACCAGACAATCATTCTGCAATGCTAGAAATACATCTTAATGGTGTAACATTAGAAAATGTTGATCATTTCCTCTACTTTGGCAGTCACTTCTCCACAAAAGTCATTGACACTTCCCTAAACTACATAATAGTAATAACAACAACAACTACTACTACTACTACTACTACTACTACTACTTTATTCTTATATACCACCCCATCTCCCCAAGGGGATTCAGGACAGCTTACATGGGGACCAAGCCCAGTAAAACAACAATAAAATATCAACATAAAATACATTTATTTATTTATTTATTTATTTACAGTATTTATATTCCGCCCTTCTCACCCCGAAGGGGACTCAGGGCGGATCACATTATAACACACATAGGGCAAACATTCAATGCCCATAAACACATCAAACAGAGACTGAGAGACACACGCAGAGGCAAGTTAACCTTCTTCTGAGGGGATGTTCGATTCTGGCCACAGGGGGGAGCAGCTGCTTCATCATCCACACTGACGGCACTTCCTCATTCCAGGTCGTAAATTAGTTAATCTTGCCTCCCCACTTTATAAGTGGTACCTTATCTCCTACTTGATAGATGCAACTATCTTTCGGGTTGCTAGGTCAGCAACGAGCAGGGGCTATTTTTTATTTTTAATTGACGGGTGCTCACCCCACCACGGGCTGGCCTCGAACTCATGACCTCATGGTCAGAGTGATTTAAGGCAGCTGCTCAACAGCTGCGCCACAGCCCGGCCATTGAGAATTTGAATACATTAGCACATAAAAACATAAAACATCATAAAAACATAGCTCAATAACAACCAATAACCAATAGCTGAGTGCAATGGGCGTGTTCAGAGCTGGAGGCAGGGCATAATAGGGCATGTGCAATATAGTGCAATTCCACTGGTACAAGGGGCTGGTGATAAAGTGAAGGTATTAAGGTAGAGTTAGAAGAGCCAAGTCAAGTTATAACTGGTTAGTCAAAGGCACATTGGAATAGCCAAGTTTTCAGGTCTTTCCGGGAGGTGGCCAGGATAGGGGCCGCCACCAAGAAGGCTCTCTCACTCGTCCCCACCAACCGTGTTTGTGACAGCGCCGGGACCAAGAGAAAGGCCTCCCCAGGAGATCTTGATGTTTCTCAGAATTCTGCAAGAGCAAACCGGGTGATAGTGAAACAAATGCCTCTGCTTTATAACACTAATGTGACACTGCCCTATGTAGGTTGGATGTAGGTTTATTGTGTTCTGACCCTGTGACTGAGTTCCATTTTCTTTTCTGAATTAAATGATCTTGGATTATTATTATACATCCAGGTTTTTTTGTATTGGTCTTTAAGGCCATTCTCGGAAATAGAATGCTACCTGTTCAATAATGGGAGAATAGATATGTCATCATCATGGTATTGACTATGATACAAAGAATTCACCATGTTCTGACTATATGTTCGGAAACAAACCTTACATAGTGATCAATAAGAGACTTACTGGCACCAGAGGACAGCTTCTTGAGTCACTCATAGATTTCCTTTCAAATCTCCTGAATCAATAATGACTAAGATACCTCTTAGAAATGGACAGAAAGATGATTTTTATTAAGTCTGGTATATTCAGGTTTACTGTCCCAAGGTCAACCTATGGTTTTATATGCTTACATTTGTTAACCTTCTTTGTTATGCCATGTTGTAGTTCAGTAGTTCTGATTCTCCTGTGGCTCCACTAAATGTCTGTTGTGGTTTTGGATATTCATTAAAGCAGGGATGAAAACCACATGGGTCCAACAGTTCCCAGCATTACTTGCTACCGGCAGCATTGACTATCACTGCTCAGATTTGCAGTACAGTAACAACCTAAAGGAAAATATCATGTGATCTGAGATACTGCATTTCTGAATTGGTGGAAGATTCTCTCTACTACCCATTCCACTGTTTAATTTATAAAAATCTTTAAATGTAAAGTATTATGTTTGGTCTAATACTAGTGTGGGCTACTCTGAAGAACTCCTGAGGCCAATTTTCTGCCTAAGGCTTCAAAGTTCACCAGGTTTTGGTGTTTTTTTTTGGGGGGGGGGGGGGTTGGGGGGGGTTAGGGGGGTTAGGGGGATGAATTTTAAACATGTGTTGTCGAAGGCTTTCATGGCCGGGATCACAGGGTTGTTGTATGTCTTTCGGGCTGTGTGGCCATGTTCCAGAAGCATTCTCTCCTGACGTTTCGCCCACATCTATGGCAGGCATCCTCAGAGGTTGTGAGGTATGGAGAAAACTAAGCAAAGAGGTTAATATATATCTGTGGAAAGTCTAGGGTGAGAGAGGTCAGTGTGAATGTGTAGTTAATCACTTAAATTAGCATTGAAAAGCTTATCTGCTGTCTTCTTCCTGCCTCTGGGGCATCCTTTGTTTAGAGTCGTTAACTGCCCTTGGTTGATTCATGTCTGGAAACCCTCTGTTTTCAGAGTATTGCTTTTTATTTACTGTTCTGATTTTTGAGTTTTGTAATACTGGTAGCCAGATTTTGTTCATTTTCATGGTTTCTTCCTTTCTGTTGAAGTTGTCCACATGCTTGTGGATTTCAATGGCTTCTCTGTGTAGTCTGACATGATAGTTGTTAGAATGGTCCAGCATTTTTGTGTTCTCAAATAGTATTCTGTGTCCAGGCTGGTTCATCAAATGCTCTGCTATGGCTGATTTCTCTGGTTGAATTAGTCTGCAGTGCCTTTCATGTTCTTTGACTCTTGTTTGGGCACTGCGTTTGGTGGTCCCTATGTAGACTTGTCCACAGCTGCATGGTATCCGGTAGACTCCTGCAGAAGAGAGAGGATCCCTCTTGTCCTTCGCTGACCGTAGCATTTGTTGGATTTTCTTCGTGGGTCTGTAGATAGTTTGTAGGTTGTGCTTCTTCATCAGCTTCCCTATGCGGTCAGTAGTTCCCTTGATGTATGGTAAGAACACCTTTCCTCTGGGTGGATCTTTGTCTTGACTCTCCTGGCTTGTTCTTGGCCTTGCAGCTCTTCTGATGTCTGTGGTGGAGTATCCATTGGCCTGTAGAGCCCAGTTTAGGTGGTTGAGTTCACCTTGGAGGAGGAGAGAATGCTTCTGGAACATGGCCACACAGCCCGAAAGACATACAACAACCCAATTTTAAACATGTTAGGAAGTGAGCCCTTCAGCCTGTTCAAAATGTGGGCTGCAATTTTTCCAGATGTAATATACTCCCCCTCCCCTCCAATAAAAAATGGCAGCCTGGGAACATGGTTTTCCTTACCTTCGTTTGTGAGGGTTTACAAGAAGAGGTGGAACCTGCTGTGGGGGATATTAATTTGGTCTGACATTTGGTTTTGACAAATACACTTTAAATAAAAGCAAACTTATCTAAACTATGGACCATTCATTTATCTCTGCAAATAACTAAGATTTGTTCAATCTAGGTTTCCTAAAAATGAAGCACCAGAAAAAGCGATATAAAATCCTTACAGATTTATGCTTGGATATACTACTATTAATATGCCTTAGTTGTCTAGAATAGGGTCAGGAGATTTCGGCCAGCAGATGGCATTTCCTAGTGATAAAAGATTTGTGCCTAATCCTAATCATGTATAGCCAGTACATCTTCTAAGATTTCACTGTTAGAACATGTTTATTATATATTTCCATTCAGAAGTAAATCTTATGGAATTTAGTTGCATCCAAGTAAATGGGGAGAGAGAAGAGGAGGAGGAAGAGGACGAGGAATGGGAAGAGAAGTATACAGACATCAATATTGTCATGGTAGTATTAATGCAGGCTTTGTATAGCATACATGATTTTTATAGTTGTTAAATGCTTAGAGTCTCACTTATCCAAGCTAAACAGGCCAGCAGAAGCTTGGATAAGCGAATATCTTGGATAATAAGAAGGGATTAAGGAAAAACCTATTAAACATCAAATTAGGTTATGATTTTACAAATTAAGCACCAAAACATTATGTTATACAACAAATTTGACAGAAAAAGTAGTTCAATACGCAGTATGTTATGTTGTAATTACTGTATTTACGAATTTAGCACCAAAATATCACAATATATTGAAAACATTGACTACAAAAATGGCTTGGATAATCCAGAGGCTTGGATAAGTGAGACTCTATTGTATTTTAAACTGATTTTAATTTTATCTTAGTTTACTTGCTTTTTCACTTTTGCAAATTAAAAATCCAGATTTGCCACGTTGTGGATCCATGTGGTACCAACTGCCTCTTGTACCCACCGAGATCTTGTGGCCATACTATTCCACAAAACAACCTCGCTTCCTTATTTGTACAATTATTAACTTAATTTTATGTACCTGCCAAATAGATATCATGTTGTATAACACTGATATTACTCCATGATTTGTATTGTAGTTTTCTTGCATATGTATTATGTAATCACACTTTTGTACATTGTATGATCATTATTAAACTTTTGTTAACCCTGTATGTTTGTTTTTGAGCCTGGCATCACTCTTCTCTGCCTATGGAAATGGGTCTATACTCCATTCAGATGTTGCAAAAAGCATTTGAGATGGTGCAGTAAAAAGCTTTGTAAATCACTAACATAAAAATAATTTAAAACCAAAAGGAATAAGCTAGTTTTACAAACACAGCAGATTGCTGATGCACATAGATAACTGTGGTAATAGTTCTGTCTGGTGTTATTTGAAAATATTATTCATTAAAATATGTTTTATATTGCTCCTAATCCCACACAATCAAGCTTTATTAGCTGAGTCAAGCTGTGTAGCCTTCGCACTGTGTGCAATCTTCCACATGCTTTATTCCCCTTGACAGCCAACTGTGGAGAACAATGTATGCAATGACATTTAATATGGAACATTGTTGTTCATGCTTTGTTTTATATTTCTTCTTCTGCCAGGAATACTTGAGGGCCCTTAACACTGCTCCTCAATATCCAGCTATTCCAGCAAGAACATTATAAGAATACAAACAAGCTGATTCACTAATAAGTCTGACATTTTCTGCATATAAATGCATATATTAGGATGCAACCATTCTTGTGTTTTTTCAAACCAGTAATGGTTAAAAAGAGGAAGGGTGATATGCTGTGTCTTGATAATGGATTCAGTCAGTCCATCTATAGGCATGATGAGAGAGGCAAAACCTATACATGCCAGCATCCCTTCCAATATTTTATGGAGTCACCATCAATACTCTAATTTACCTGCAAATCTGTTAATAATATTGTTTGTGAATCTCATCATATGAATTAAATACTAAGAAAAGCATACATCCCCTTGGTTAAAGAAATGCAAAGGAACAAATAGCCATCCCATAATATAACTTTTACCCATCCCACCCCCGAAAAAAATCCTTACCATCAACCATCATCATCATATCATATGTGATCATTCGTGGCTGAGTATGATCGTCTTCCAAGGGCAGAGTCTTGGTGGTGGGTCCAAGCGTGACCTGCAACATATTAAGAACCAAAAGCCTCTTTAGACAAAAAGCTGTTAGTCAACAAACAGCATGGAAGTGGCTAAGCACATGTCCCAAGAAAAGGGAGTTTAAACCAAGGAGAATGCTCTTCTCTATATTTAAGTATCAGGAAAATAAGGAAGGGGCCAAAATTGTAAAATAAGGAAGGGGCCAAAAATGAGGAAAATGCAAGGACGTTGCACAGGGGATTACCAGGTGTTTTGATTTTTTTAATCATCCTTGTGGGCGGCTTCTTTCATGTCTCCACATGGAGCTAGAGCTGATAGAGGGAGCTAATCTGCGCTCTCCCTGGGTTGGATTCGAACCGACAACCTTCAGGTCATCAACCCAACCTTCAAGTCATCAGTCCTGCTAGCACAAGGGTTTGACCCACTGTGCCATCATGGGCAATGAATACAGCAGGAGTGGGAAACAAAAAGCTCTCTAATATTGAACTACACCTCCCAGTATTCTGCACTATTGACTGTGCTAGGCTAGGGCTCCTGGCTTGCAAAATCCAGCAACCCCAAGCAGAATTAATAGTGTAAATTTTGCAATTCCGCAACTTTTGAAGGACTGAGTAATTCCCTACCATAGAAGCAGGCATATGTTTTGGGAGATTCATCATCATCATCATCATCATAGGCTATCACTTGTGGCCAATTATGATTGTCTTTCAAGTGTAGGGTCTTGGCAGTGGATCCTTAGGTGACTATAGAAACCTATTCTTGATCTGCATGTTCTTTGACAGTGAGGACATTGATTTCCAGATAGAAGGCAATCCTAACAAGGTTTAACTTGATATGCCTTCCTCTTGACATGTTTCTCCCTTTCTCCCTCCATTCGTGCCTCTTTGATTCCACAGCACTGTTGGTAACAGCTGACCTCCAGCTAGAATGCTCTAGGACCAGGGCTTCCCACTTCTAGGTGTCTATTCCACAATTTTTAATGTTAGCTTTAAGCCCCTCTTTAAATCTCTTCTGCTGTCCACCAATATTCAGCTTTCAGTTCTTGAGTTGAGAGTAAAATAATTCCAGAAGTTTGTAGATGGTCCACATTTTGCAGGCATATAATAGGGTTGGGATGACAATAGCTTTATAAACAAGCATCTTGATATCCCTATGAAAGTCCAATCCTCAAAGGCTCTCTGTGATCTCCTGCTTCTTGGCAGGGGGTTGGACTTGATGGCCCATGAGGTCTCTTCCAACTCTATGATACTATGATTTTGTGATTCATTAGAAAGAGAAAAGCTACACTCATAGAGCTCAGATCGTGTTGTTTTCCAGTGTTGATGTTGACTTTTGTGGAGAGGTGGCTGCCAAGGTAGCAGAAATGGCCAACATTTTCTAACACCATCAAGCTGTATTTCTGGCATTGCAGAGGGATTGGTTGGTGCTTGCTGATTGAGCATTTCAGTTTTCTTGATGTTCAGTGATGTTTTCTTGATGTTTTTCATATGCTTCTGCAAGGGTGTTTAGAATGACTTGTAGGTCTTCTTCTGAATGAGCACAGACTACATAATCATCAGAATATTGGAGTTTTATAACAGACATTTTTGTGATCTTGGTTTTGGCTTCCAGTCTGCTGAGGTTAAATACCATGTCATCTCTCTGGTTGGTGATTTTCACACCAGTGGGAAGATTCCTATCAACATAGTGCAATATCATAGCTATGAAAATGGAAAATAGGTTTTGGGCAATAACACATCCCTATTTGACACCTAATTCCACCCTAAATGGGTCACTTTGGGAGACATTGCTATCTAAGACTGTTGCCATCATGTCATCATAGAGGAGTCTTCTTGGATTGAGAGGGTGGAATATAAATACTTTTTTGTTATTGGATACACAACAAGATTAGTACACAGCAAACAGGATCACTATGCTGGCTGTTGTATTGGATCACACGTTAGACACTTCCCAAGTTCCTAGGACAGTGATGGCAAACCTTTAACATGCGTGTCAGCACTGAAATGCCTAGCCATTTTTGCTGACATGTGGCCGCACGCCAAGAAGGACGTTTCATCCTTGGCTCCTACCTCCATCCCTACTTTAGGATCTTTGATGGAAAGCACCTCAGTCTTGCTTGGATTCAGTTTCATTTTTTTCCCCTCATCCAGCCCATTACTTTCTCCAGGCATTCATTCAGAAGAGAAACACTGTCATTAGCTGAGGCCATTTTTGAAAACTGAGGCTGCTTATGAATATGTGTCAATGGTTTATACTGAATTACACTGCCCACCCATCAACTCAACACTGATTCCCATGATTTCTGGACATAAGAAAATTTGTGTGAATATTTGTATCTGATTAATCATAATTTAAGGAGCCCCTAGTGGTGCAGCGGGTTTAACCAATGAGCTGCTGAACTTGCTGACTGAAAGGTTGGCAGTTCAAATCTGGGGAGCAAGGTGAGCTTCCGCTGTTAGCCCCAGCTTCTGCCAACCTAGCAGTTCGAAAACATGTAAATGTGAGTAGATCAATAGGTACTGCTCCGGCAGGAAGGTAATGGCACTCTATGCAGTCATGCCGGCCACATGACTTTGGAGGCATCTAAGGACAACGCTGGCTTTTCAGCTTAGAAATGGAGATGAGCACCAACCCCCAGAGTCAGACATGACTAGACTTAATGTCAGGAGAAAGCCTTCACCTTTTAATCATAATTTATACATTGTTTTAGGTGATCTTTGCACAATTAAGATAAATGACAAATAGGATGATACTTGGGTTCCAGTTTTTGTAGTAGTATGAGAACTGCAAATTGATATCTTTCATACTAGAAAATACCAAAAAATAATCAATTATCCTCTTCCCCTATCCCAGTCTGAAACTATTGACTTGGAAATACTTGTGGGTGCTAAAAATATACTCTACCAATGAGCCATGTTCTCTCCCTATAAAGTCCTTCCTTCACAGTTGATAAATTTAGTCCCACTCTATCAACCACTTTGGATCCATAACATAGTTTGCCTCTTATAGTCATGAAGGCTTGGACTCTTGTATCACACATCCAATATCATGAAACTATTCAGTATAATTAAAGCAGCACTACAGTGGCCGGATGACTGGTTTTTCTAAATCTGGTGATGCCAACTAAGATAGACTATCTGTCTTCAGTCTATGCAGTTAAAGCAAGACCTGAGAGTCTCTATCATGTCATCAGATTGGTGTGGAGTTCAATTTGTTTTATCATGCTGCAAGCTTTGTCTCATTTCAGAAACTCAGTGACTTGTGGCTAATGCTAATGTGATTATGATAAATGGTTCCAAATATGTTTCTGGATAATAGCAAATGCCGACATGATTAGTACTTTAAGCAAGTGAATATGGGTGTACTACTGCATCACTAATGATTAAAATGTAATTATATCTTCCTCTTTGTTATAATTTCTGTAGCATGGAGCTTAATTTGAGCCAAAGTTCCAGGCAAGATCATATTTTCCCAACTTGAGCAGGTAAAATAAGAGTGCCTCTGTCTGAGTGGTGATAAATTATATATTTTTAAAAAAATCACTTGAATAATAATTGGATTTAATCATTTAATCTACTAATGCAAATAATTAAAGTTCTGAAAACTTTTATAAATGTGCATATACCAAAAGAAGGATGTATTTTCTCTCAAATGTAAGATTGCTTATAATTCCGTAGACTATTTTCCACACTACAGGCAGTTCTCAATCAGATAAACATATAGCTTTCCATAACACAACCGAGAGCCAAGTATTAAAATTCTAGTCAATCACACAAAAGAACAAATTAGTATTTTCAAAATAACATGGAAACATAAATTCACTAAATCTTTTATTGAAGACCAAAGGAACAGAGTAAGGGATGGATCACCTTGTTCTATTTAACACACAACATGATGTAGCTGGTCTTGCTAGCTGCATCCCTCCTACTCAATGGCCAGTGGAATGGCAGTTGAAGGTAGTGGGAGGGGTTCCCAACATGGTTATGGTAAATCTTGAGGGTTAAAATAAACAATGCAACACAAGATCTTGGTATTGCTACCATTAGGGGCTGGTGGTGGAAAGATTTGAAAGACTCTCAAGAGATGGAAGATAGAGTGTAGTCCTTGTCACATTTTGAGAAACTGACATTCAGAATCCTAAAAGCATGTGGACATTTAGAAAAGAATACATTTGAGACAATTTGATGGCAATTTTATTTGCTTTGGAATAAATATACCCTCACTGCAAAATATGTATTTGAAAAGTTAATTATGATCATCTTAAATTGAGGCAATACACCTTAACCAGGCATGGGCAAACCCAGGCTTGTCCTCTGGCCCTCATTTGTCTTGGCCTTCTGCCCCGCATGCAGACACCATGTCCTGCCATGTCCCCAAGTTCAGTGAAAGTCTGAGGCAGAAATACGTGATTGCCAAGAGCTCTCCAGAGCTTTCGCCAGCCATGTATCTTTTTCTCCTCTCAGGCTGGGGATGTGGTGGGCCACTGTATCCCCAGGCTGAGAGGAGGATCCTCTTCCCATGCCACCCCCCCCAGGCCTCTCCCTGCCACCCCCTCCCATGTGTGCCAAGAGGCCCCCCATGCCAACTGCACCCCACTTCAACCACCCCCTATTTTCCTCCCAGCGCCGTCTGCCCTCAGCCTCCCCCATACTCCTCTCCCAGCCCAGCCCAGCCTGCAATGTGGCCCCCACCCAAAAAGGTTTGCCTATGCCTGACATAAACTCTATTTCAAGTTACTATGGTCTTATGTTATTTGACCTATCTTTACTGCTCATCTTTTCTGTATACTTCCTTACTATGCTTATTATTGTTAATATACTTTGCTACTATTCTTAAACAATATTGCAATGTAATGTTTTTCATACAAGTACAGAAAAACTAAAGAAAGATTCAAAGCAAACCGAAACAAAAGATGCTTGACATATTCTCAGATTTCACCTCCTAGCATCCCGAATGCCCATCAATTACCCATGGTGGTAGGAACTTCTTGAAGTTCAGCAGTATTATGTTGAGCCATGACAGTTAAAATGATGTCAAACTGCATTATTTCTACAGTGTAGATGTACCTTAAGATCCTTGATGTCAATAAACAAAGTGAATTACTCTGTCCCAATTTCACTAAATTTCTCAATTTCACTAACATTTTATTCCCATACTTGTTTAACATCAGGAGTGAAATGATGCCTTTCCCTCAAAACCTGCAATGAAGGTCATGCAGCTTTCCCCAATTTGTGCATTCATTTGCATGCTGTACCTAATTTTATAGAATCAGGGTTGGAAGGCACCTAATTTGCCCTCCTGCCATGCAGAAATATAGGATTTTATTCCAGTTTCTCTCACTGACAGAAGAGCATTTCTGCACATTTTCTGTGCACTACAGCTATTTACATTTCTTAATGTGCATTTTGTTTTATGTGTGCCTTATTTCTTAGAACTATCTTGCCATCCTCACCAAAAAGTGAATACCCAGAGCTTATTTTCTTTCAACAAGGCTTGAAAAATGTGAAAAAGCCACTTCTATCAAGACAATGGAGTCCATTAGGATTTCTACCAATTTTCCATCCTTTAGAGACAGCCATAGTGAAATGTACAGATGAACAAATCTATATGATTAACTTCAAAGTTGTCTCTTTTCTGCTACTTGATAGCAAACTCAAGTCTCAAAGCACAACACGACATCTGCGCCAACTTGATACTTTGCCCTGACGTGGGTGTTCAAGGAGCTTTATCTACGTCCAGTTTCATTTGCACTTACCAAGCCTGCCTCCCATGCTCATCATGCTGCCAAACAAATCAGATGGCTAATTAGGCACAGTGAGAACCGAGTCCTTAAATGCCTGCTTTCACTCCACCACACAGATCCACGCTGCTGTAGGGATGGGAAGCAATCAGGAACACAATGACTTTTGCAAATCCTCCAGGAAAATTTCAATATTTGGCAACTCTCCACCAGAACCAAGGATTTCATGTTAGGAAAATGAGGAACAAGTGAAATGACACTGTGATGGCTCAGTGGAAGCTAAGAGCTCTGATTGTCAAATTTAAAAGCATTGCCTTGCCAAGAAACAAAATCTATTTGTTGCCCTTCTGGGGGAAAGCATGAAATATACCTCTTCTGGGAGAAATCCCAAGAATACACAAGAATATGTAATAAAATTCAGGTTCATAATTAAAAATATATATTATCTAAATCTTATATGTATGTGTGTGTGTATATATACGACTTAGACAACAGATAATTTACTATATTTAAATAATCATGGAAGAAAATAAGCTTTTACAAAGCCAGGGCAGCAATCTTGTGCAAATTTACTTGGAAAGAAATGCTATTGAACTAAATTGGTCCTACAGTGATATCTTGACATAAGAGTTTAATTTGTTCCAAGGCTGAGCTCTTAAAACGTTCTCAAAGCAAATTTTCCAATTGAAATGTATTGAAATGCTATAAAGCCATTCTGGCTTCACATGGAAACATTAAAAAAGAAAGATAAAATGTAAAATAGTAGAAGCACAAAGTTGTGTCAAGAAAGCACATTTGAGGCAATAAAATGTGTGTTGGCCAGTGTAACAGCAAAGCAAAACCTGCACATTCACACTGAACAATAAAAAAGAAAGATAAAATTTTAAATGGCAGAACCACAAAGTTGTGGCACAATAGTAGAAGCACAACATTGTGGCAAGGAAGCACAAAGTGAAGAAGCAGAAGCATCATTTACTTCATACTGTACTCATTCCAGTCTCTCTCTTCCCCCCCCCCCCCTTTCTCTCTCTCCCTTTCTCTCTTTATGAAGCCAAACATGCCAGGAATCAAAACAACACAGAATCAACTAAACCTCTTGTTCTAGTGCTTTCTTCTGGTGCTAGCACTCCCTCTGGCACTAGCTCTTAACTCAAAACACTGCTTGTATGTCAAAGCAAAACCTGGGCCAAGTGATAGCTCTTAGCTCAAAACTCTCTTAAGTTGGGATGCACTTAAGTAGAGACTCCACTGTATTTTCAAACAGGCAGGGATAGGGTTGAGCTGTTTGTCATCCAAAGGACATAACATGCTTTCACTTGGTTTTGGTTTTTTGATAAAACCCTTGCTACCTCACAACTTTGCTTTTAAGGATGTTATGTCAGCCTAACTATAACTAGACAATACTAGGCTATATGAAGCAGCAGTCAGCAGGAGACAGCTTCATATCTAGTGAAGTTGTAACAGTAAAATTTGAAGCTTATAAAGTTATAAAGTCAAAGGGGTAACAATTTATGTTGGGGAGGGGGAGCTCTACTTATCTTTTACAACAAAAACAGCAAAGAACCTCATGGTTCATAGATTGATTAATCACTAACAAGTTTTATTTGGTACAAGATTTGTAGACTAGATCCATCTGGGTGGACAAGCAAACCCACAATGCTAAAAGATCAATGGTTTAAGTCTTTTCCCATTTGCCACACATTAATGTACAACAGGCCTTACACTCATTCTATCCATTACTGTTAGGAACATTGCTCAATTAAGATACCTGACAGAATATAATAACCATATGCACAGAGAGCTCATTTCACACTAAAGCAGGAATAGACATCTGGTGGATTTCAGGCTTCCCTGAAAGCTGCATTTTTGCCTGCAATTTTGCCAAGTGGAGTTTCTAATGCATTACTTCCAGGCACCTCTTCATTTATTCCCAAGAGTGAGGTATTTTTATCCTTTTATATGTGTCAAAAATGGGGTTTACTGGCTGATTCTTTAGGTGTGCGAGGACATCTGGATCATCTATGGGTTACATGTAGCCTCCAGCATGTATAATTCATTCCCAACAGAAAATGTTCAAAGTGTCAATGAGAGACATGGCGAGCCAGTCCTGGAAAGCATGCCCAGAAGATTTGATCACATTCTCCAATACTAATATGTTCACTGAATACTTGGACAAACTGATGTGCATAGTCTTCACATTTTCATTTACTAGACATTACTCCACAGTAGCAACTAGTTTGGGAGTCAGGATGGTGTAATGGTTTCAATATTGGACTACAATATTGGAGTCCATGGTTCAAATATCTACTCAGTTATGAAACCTGCTGAGTGACCTTGGGCAAGTCATATGCTTTCAGCCTCAGACGAAGATAATGCCTAACCTCTTAGGAACAAATCTTGTTGTTAAGACAACCCTTTGATAAGTTTCGCTCAGGGTTGGTATAAGTCAGAAATGTCTTGATGACTGACAACAAACAACAACTATTATTACTACTACTTCATTGTAGGTCTACTTTCTTTCCTATAATAATAATAATAATAATAATAATAATAATAATAATAATAATAATAATAATAATAATTTTATTTTTGTATCCCGCCTCTATCTCCCCAAAGGGACTTGGGGTGACTCACATGGGCACGAGCCCAACTTCGACATAAGTTAAAACTATCCATGAAATTAAAAACAATATAGTATAAAACAACAAACCACATAAAACAACATAAAACATATCAGTTACTTAAGAAACCTGGGCATATGTACAGTATGTACAGGGGTGAGCTTGTGAAAGACTCCAAGTGAGGCTCGAAGATAAAATAGGGGCACTCAGGGAAGGCAGGGGAAAGTCTCATCAAAAATATTAACAGCCAATAAGGATGAGGGACAATGATAAAGTACAGTGATTGTAAACAAGTTGGGTATCTTGGAGGGAAGAGGTCTGGGTGGACAAGTCATTCAATCTGCTAGTTTCAATGAAGTAATGTTGGGTGATCATTTTCAACATCTTCAAGGCCCAGAAATGCAAATTTTCAGTAAAGAGATGTAATGCTTGATATCGTTTGATACATACAGATCTCATTCACATTTCCTTTTGCTTTTTGTTTATATTTTAAAATGCAAAAAAAAGTTTGACACCTGTATATTAGGATTACTATTTATTTCTCACCTCATACAGGAATAGGCTTTTTCAGTGTTGGAAGGAAACTTCGACAGAGTAAGAAATGTTTGACATTTTATAGTTATTTCCAGTTCATTTTCTCTTTCCTGTTGTATGTTCAGGTCCCTGGAACAAAAGAAAAGAGGATTCTTTTGGCTACCACTTTGCAGATGAGAATATTATTTAGATTGTAATAACAGCAAGCAGAACTGGGAACTTTTCAATAATAGATGTGGCAGCACAACATACGGTCTGTCAGATGTGGTCAAACTAGTGCGGCAACAAGTCAGTCAAATCCAAGATCTTACAGCAACAAAACCAAATGAAATATTTAACAAAACCACAAAAGGAAAAAGAGATGTGTAAATGAGGAACATGAACTTGAAAGAGAAGGGCAAAAAAGCATACTTTTAATGACTAATAATAAGCTAAAGAAGTCTGTCTCAATCTTTTTCCTTAGATTGCTTACTTGCTTGCTTTCTTCCAACTCCTCTAATAAAATAAATGTTTCATACAGAAAAAGATTACCACCACTACCCCTCAAAAAAGAGAGACTTGACCCTGTCTGTTAATTTGAAATCACTCAAGCAAAGTTTCTTTGCAAATTTTAAACAATGGAAACTGTTTAAGAGTGTTCCAACTGATGAGAGTTTTGAGTTAAGGGCTATCACTTGGCCCAAGTTTTGCTTTGACATACAAGCAGTTTTTTGGGTTAAGAGCTAGTGCCAGAGGGAGTGCTAGCACCAGATGAAGCACAAGCACCACAGTAGAGGAAATAGAAAATGAACCCAAATTTGTTTAAAATTCTACTCCATTTTTAGAGAAAGTTAACAAGACCAAGAAGTGGGTCACCCGATTTTGCCCCTCATTAAGCTACCCTGCCGCTGAAACATGATTTAGATCATATTGTTTCTTCAGGAGACTGACTATACATACAAAATAATGAAGTTGCAATCAGGGTTGTTTTGCATTTAAAGAATACTAGTTTTTGCTATAAAACAACTTGTTCAATCCCTCTCTCCTAAAGGTTCCCCAATCTAGGTGGACACATGTTGCACATACAGCAAGAGACTGGATTTTCTTGGATACTGGAGAGCACGAAATGTTTTTAAATACCACATTAAAGCCTAAGATGCACTTTTTGTGCTAAAAGGGACATATATTGTGTGTCAAGATTGAGGCACCAAGGGGGTAAGTAACATTTTTAATCAGTGTAAGCATTTGGTCCCACCTGAGGTGAAAAATGGTTGGGATTGATAGTATTCCACTGAGTAAAAAAATACAGAAGAAAACAGAATAATCTGGAAGTGAAAGGTCTTTCAATAGAGGCTAGAGTAGGGCATTGGCCAAACAGTTTAGGAAATCCTCTGTAATTTGGCCTTTCTAGGAATACTATAAAATATGATTATTTGATTTCTTGAACTCTCTTCTCTAATCTGCCTTCAATATCTATTGGTGTCTACAGTTTCCTCGGAAAAGGACTGAGTGCATCTTAGATGTTCAGATGCTTAAAAAAAAAGAACAGATATCTTTTCAGGATAATGAGGAAAAGGTGTTTGGGGCTCTGAGATCCACAAAAGGACTGCTTCAAGACCCTAATTTTGGACTCTCACTGTCCTCCATAGATTTTTACCATTGCCTCTTTTTCATATAGTGTATTGACTATACACTGAATCTGAAGCATGAAAGGCTGCTGAAATATTTGATAGGAATGCACTGGAGCCAGAAGAGAGAAAGCGTTTTTCAAACCTGACAAGGTACTCAAGAGAATCTAGCTCACCAAAGCTGCTAAAATAAACTTTCATACACAAGCTCTTCATCACTAATGAATGTATGAAGAGAGAGAGAAAGAGGGGGGGGAGAGAGAGAGGGAGGGAGAGGGAGAGAGAGGGAGAAAGACATTATTCTTTTCATTGACACTGCATTAGCAGAGTTTTGCCAACATCACAGTTCCACTTGAAGAGTCTACTATTTTATTCTTCAACAGACATAGACAATCAGTAATCATCCCGGTCATCCCTCTCCATTAGTTATGATGTCTGGACACAATCAGCATTGCATTGCATCTCTTATCTGGAAAGCCATAGCTTGCTCAAACTCATGCTACAACATGTCTTCACTGCACTGCTATATCTCACCTGGAAGAGTCCTCCTTGAAGAATGAGGATGACAAAATCTAGGAAAACAATGTACTGGAGGAAGAATTCAAAACCCAGCTGATGTCTTCTCTGGAACCACCTGCCTTAGAGTAGGAGAGTAACTCTAATTCCAAGAAGAGAAGACATCTGAAGATACAGGATGTCAGGAACTGCTGGTGAAATGCAAGGCTTTGACAGAGGATCTCTCAGCAGTAGGCATGGGCGAATCTTCAGAATAAGTCATTTATCGTAATAAATTTGTTATTCAAAATAGATCCAAAGAGGTTTCCGAGGTGGTTTGGCACTTCGGAATTAGCCTTCCAATTCGAAGCGTTGGTGCCCATGTCTCTAAATACCTTCGAATAACCTTCAGATATATGGGAAAGTGTTTTTATTCAACCAACCTTTGCTATTCAGGAGAGAAATCCCCCTTCCCGTTTTTGGAGTGGTTGTTTTTATGGGTCTCTTAAACTGGCTTCTGCAATTATTAAAAAATGGTTTATTATAAAAGCTATGAAAATTCACCAAAATCAGAGGATAAGGAAAACGTTCTGAAATTGTGAGCTAACAGTGGTAAATGTGTTCTACCACTGTAGCAAATTTCATTAGGATAGCTCAAAAAATGAGAGAGAGAGAGAGGCCCCTCAATTTTCCCCATTGATGATAATGTTTTCCTTTGTGTGCATGTGCATCCACCATTAACAAACTACAGTAGAGTCTCACTTATCCAACACTCGCTTATCCAACGTTCTGGATTATCCAACGCATTTTTGTAGTCAATGTTTTCAATATAACGTGATATTTTGGTGCTAATTTTGTAAATACAGTCATTACAACACAGCATTACTGCGTATTGAAATACTTTTTCTGTCAAATTTGTTGTATAACATGATGTTTTGGTGCTTAATTTGTAAAATCATAACCTATTTTGATGTTTAATAGGCTTTTTCTTAATCTCTCCTTATTATCCAACATATTCGCTTATCCAACGTTCTGCCGGCCCGTTTATGTTGGATAAGTGATAAGTGTACATACGAAGCTTTGGAAGCTTCAGAAAGTTTTGAATTTTTTTGCTTTAAAATTAGGAAATTACTTTAGAAACAAAGTGCCAGCACCCCCTACTTTAGAAGTGAGGAATAAACCATTTTGTTCATGGATCGCACATGCCTACTCAGCAGTAATCATTTGTGAGCAGTCCCAACTTTGTGCAGAAGTCACTGAAGTATAACCATATATAACTATAAAATGCTTTAGCAAGCATGGCTAAAAAGTCACAAATCTTCCTGCTCTCAGCATTCCTGGAATTTCTGTTGACTAGATTTCCAACAATCTGAGCTTAACATTATCCTTTGACTTTCCTCAGGCTACATTGACTAACAACTGATAGAAGTATTTTCTTTTAGCCTGACTGGCTTGTCTCAAGTATCTTCTTTGCGGCTTCTTCAATCTACTCCTTCTGAGGTTTTTTTATGATGATCCTAACAATTCAAATATCTTCTATAACCTTCCTCTGTGACTCATAGGAATTATAAAATCAAGAAGTTGGAAGAGACTTCAATTTGAACCCATTCCCTTACTCAGTAACAGGAATTGACAAGTTAGGATGCTATGAATTGAGCTAGAAATAAACCAATAAGTCAATAGGCAACTTAATTACAACTATTTTTTAACTAAAGATATTTAAGTTGGAGTTTGAAGTTTTGCTAGGGTTGAATTATTAATACTTATGAAACTATAATGTCACCAGAATTAAGTTATCAATGAAGTTATTAATTTCATGATTTACAGCACTATAAAGCCAACAAATTTTACATTAATAACTGGGTACTTTATCAAAGCTGCATTTTCTTGCATAGTTGCACAAGTATTTCTTCCTTTTTTGTTTGTAAATTATAAGGTTTGGATCACAAGACTCAAACTACTTACTACGATATTTATTAGTCCCAGTGGGCTGAATTCAGTTAAAGAAGTTTTGAAGATAGAAGTGTCAATATTTTGTCTCCCTCTATTTCTGAAAATAAGAAATAGGGTTGCAATAATTAGGGATCTATATTTGTGAAACCAATAATATACAAATTCTAGAGGATTTAAGAAAGTTGTAGAATATATAATATTAATGTAAGGCCAACTGGATGAAACTGCATCAGGGTTCCTCATTTGTTCCAGGGAACTGAATTTTGAAGCCCTCAAGATGAGAAAGGAGAAAGAAAAGGAAAGTGCATAAAAGGTGGTAAGGTGGTAAGGAATGAAATTTTCAAATATCTTTCAGTTATTTCCCAAAGATGAGGGGGTTTAGATAGAAAGACATAAAAATAGAGTAAATTTGTGGAGATGATAGATAGATAGATAGATAGATAGATAGATAGATAGATAGATAGATAGATAGATAGATAGATCATTATCCTCACAGGATGTTTACAGAAACATAAATGTAAATGCTAACAAATGAGCTTAATTGATTAAAATGTCCCTTTCAACAGAAAGATAAATGAATTATATTTCACATTAATGAATAACCTTTACTACTACATTTTCCACCTATTTTATCCCTTGTTAATATACATTAGCAATACTTTGAGAAGCACGGCTGAGAGCAACACACATTTTGTCTTGATTCTCTCAGCATTCCTGGAATTTCTGCTGACTACATTTCCAAATACCTGAGCTTAGCCTGACTTTAAAAATACATATTAACTGTTCTTGTCACTGTACCTGTCTTTATTGTCTTTACTGTTGGTACTGTTGTGTGATAGACTAAACATCCAAAATCAGTCATGCCAAGTGAAGAAGCCATGGCAGATGTTTGTTACTTAATTACTTATCAACATTGTACAAGTTGGGCATGCCTTATCCATAATTCTAAAATAAAAATACTGTAAAATCAGAACTTAGCCACATCGGTGACTGAGATAGTGACATCTTTGCTTTCTGATGGTTCAGTGTTCACAAACCTTGTTTTATGTACAAAATTATTCAAAATATCATGTCATACATCTTTGGACTATGTGTAAGGTGTATATGAGGCACACATGAATTTTGTGTTTAAACTTGAATCCAATCACCACAGTCTCATTATGCACATACCATTAATGTTAATCCTTTTTGACTAAATTAAACTGCCAAAATTGTGGTGAGCATTAGATTCAATGGCACATTAGAATCATGCACACATACCCAACTGCATGAAAAGGGCCAGAGAAATTTGGAACCCCAGAGGCCAAATAGGGAATCCCAGAGGCCAGTGGTGGGGAGTGGGGAGCAAAGAGGCTATTTCTGGTACTGACCAAAGCCTCAGTGCTCTATGGTACCTGGAGAAGGAAGAGGAGTTCCTGGCTAGTGACCCAATCATTCCTGATGCTTAGCCGTGGATTCTGTATCCTGGATAGTCCCCTCAGGCTCAGTCCCATGCAGTTCCCAACTAGCCTCATTCACAAAACCTTCAAAATCACCCTCTTGGTTTTGAAGGTCTTGTGAATGAAGCCAGTTGGGAACTGTGCGAGGCTGGCAAATTCAAGCAGTATACTCGAGTTTTCCAGCCTTAGCCTGATGTAGGGGCATGGTTTCACAAAGGGCTTCCCATGCTGCCTCCCTCCCTAACATGCTATGCCTGCTCTGTTGGGTGTGTTAAATTTGAGGGCAAAACCATTTTTTTGTAATATGCACCTTCAAAACTGAGGTGCACATTACATTCAATGGTACATTATACTCAAGTAAATAAATGCAGGTATTCCAAAGTCCAAAAAAATACAAAACGTTTCTTGTTTCAAGCATTTTTGGAGAAGGGATATACAACATGCATTTATTTATTTATTTATTTATTTCACTTAACTGGTTTAGTAACTGGGACTCTGAAGTTAAAAAAAACATTGAGAACAGGTACAAAAAAGCAGCTTAGTACAGAAAATGTGTTGTGAACATTTAGAAAATGTTGAGGAAAAATAAGGACAAGTTTTCACATGGGGATTAAAACGATATCTTACATCTTACCAAGAAACTAGGATACAATGGGAATAGCAATGGGAATGGAATGAAGATAAAACTGAAAGATTTTTACATTCATGTTTCTCAGTGGCTTGCACTCTTAGGCTGAAATTATGCACATGACATAAATCCCCAACAGACACTATGGTACTCATTCCCAATATGTGTGTGGAGGAATACATTTTCATAATATGGGGAGAGGCTCTCATCCCCCATATGGACATAAATGGTAAACATAATTATTTTCTACCATTTATTCACATTTGCTAATTTGTTCATACATTCTGAATTTGGGGAAAAAACGATAATGGTAAGAGAAAGCAAAACTTACAAATATGGCCATCCCAGTACCTGGGATATTTTTCATCAGAAGTTCTTTGAGTACTCCCATCTTCAGATATTCTAAGATAGAGTAAACCAAGATCATTATCTATTTTGGTAGAATTGCCCCACTTATGTAAAATCCTCCCAGAAATATTGATGTGGCATGAATTCTTTGGGCTTTTAAGCTTTAAATAGAAATAATATCATTTATCCAATATTATGGATAAGACTGTGAAGATTTTGCAGCAACTTAATACAAGAGTAAGATCTCTACCTGCAACTTATAACCCCCTCTTTTCTGTCATTGCAGTTATAGTTCAGATTGCATTATACAGTACTCAATTTTATCAGTTATGTTCATTCCTAGTTTATAGGTTTTAGGACCATGGACAGCTGAGACCAGCTTGAGAATGTTATGAAAGTGTCTGAGTTGCCAGTGCCTATGAATATCCCACACTTTTACTTGAAGAGACACACAAATCCTCTCCCTAGAGATCTCTCTCCTTTGAAAAGGACAGAACTACCTTACTTCTTGCAGTTCCGGGTGTTCAGGGAGGGAGAGTGACAAATCAAACATCACAGCAGACATGAATCACTGCACTTGAGAACTGCAATAAGAACAGATGCATCTACCTTTTTGGATGAGATTTTCACAGCTTCCCTCTTCCTCCCTGCTCATGTTTCCTGTCATATATTATGCACTGAAGCTAGTCAGTTCCACATTTGTCTAGTAGGGTGGCTTGTGCTGCTTCTGCAGGTGCTTTGATGTCCTCCTGGAGCAGAAGTTCCATTTTCCTTTGGCTCGGCTGACACACAGCACCTCACAGTCTGAAATTTATGTTTATACCCCATTGAAGAAGAGATCATCCATCTCTCAACAAGCAACAGTTGAACATAAGGAATGGGAACATTTAAATTTTGTTGTTATGGAATGCTGAGCAATCTTTATGAACTTTGACAGGCCTTCTGGAGGACAACATGCAAAAGATATGACAGAATTTTTATAAGAACTTGAAACCATACAATAGAATTATTGAATTGGAAACAACATTTTTTTTGCCAATGCAGGAAATCTGTGTTTAAGGACCCTAGCCATATGGCAGTTCAGTCTGTCTTTAAAGAATTAACAGTAAAGAAAATCCACCATCTTGTTAGCTAATCCATTCCATTCCTGAACAGTTCTTACCATCAAGCTCTTCATATGGATGGAAGCAGAGCCATTGGACATTTCTGAAATCCTGCAAAAGAATCCAAGGACGATCACCGAGGCCCAAAAGCCGGAAGATCACTGCAGACGTCGTTGTCTTTCCTTGTCTGAAAGACAAGCTCAGATCAAGGCCTTGAAAACAGCACCTGGTGCGGGGATTGTTAAAAGGGAATTGACCTCCCTATGGCTAAGTCCCAAAGAGAAACAGCACATGTGTAAACGCCGTACGAGAAAGAGACGGAAGCACCATCTAGGGAAAGGCCCCATTTCCGGTGAGGACATCTCCAAAGTAACTGCTCTTTAGGGGAATCCACATGAAGTGGTAGTTTCCAGTGGGAGCTCCTCTGGAGGAGATGTCTCCGGCCGAAGAAACTCTAAGGGGGCCGATGCTGAGAAAAATACTGAAGAAGCTCTAACTCAGGATGCCCCAGTGAGTAAGATCGCACCCAGAGGGGCTTTCGCGAGGGTTGAGAACATTTCCGCCGACATACAGAACAGAGAACTGCCCAGAAGTCAACGTTCTGAACATGTGTTGGTTAGAGCCACAAGCCCTAGTTCATTGAAACACAGAGCCCAGTAGAAAGGCTACAAAACTAGAACTTTTGGGGGGGCTGGTTTTAGGGCCAGGACAAGAATGCCAAAGTCACTTTCAACACAAAGGATGAATATCTCTCCAGTTAGGGCCACTACTAATACAAACAGGGAAGATAGGGCCATAGAAGAGGGTCATTCCAAAAACCCAGCGGTTGGGGGCTCATTCCCTCGGTGCAACAGAACACCTGCACGTCCTAAACGATGTTTAGGAGACTTTGCATTTACTCCAACTCCGCTGTGCCCACAGGTTGGTGCTCAAAATCATACCCCCTCGGGCCTTGCGTCATTCCCTTTTCTGGAGGTGGTTCGAACATCGGGTACCTAACTGACACTACAGACGAACCCAGAACTGGGAGGACGATCCCAGTAATCATCGGGAGAGGCATATATGAGAATGATAGCATGCTGGTCTCTAAAAAGAGACAAAGTCAGTGACAGATTCGGCCTTCATCTGTCCTACGTGATATTCCCAAGTGTGATAACAGTGGTCCTAGGTCAAGTGCCAGAGTGAGGTCGAGTCGATTGGAAACTCGTTCTCTTTCCAACTTGCGTTCCAGCCCTAGGCATACGGCCGAGAAGGTGCTACCAACGCCCCTCCTGTCCCTGCTACTATTCAATGCTAGGTCTATTGTCAACAAAACTGCTACCCTCTCTGACTTTATTCTCGATCAAGCAGCAGACCTGGTTTGTATCACAGAGACCTGGATCCGTGAGGGTGATAACATTCCCTCACATGAACTGACACCTCCAGGCTTCCAGATATTTCAACAGCCACGGAGTGGGGGTCAGGGTGGAGGGGTAGCAATACTCTCCCGTGATTATTTTAACATCAAAGCTATTCCAACTCCAAAGATAGCCGGTATTGAGTGTGTTGGTGTGGTCCTGGCTAGCAGGGAATCCCTAGCCATTCTTGTAGTTTACCGCACGCCTGGGTCTCCGGGAGAGAATCTGCTGAATTTATTAGATCTTGTGGCGGACTGGATCCTGAAGTTCCCCAGACTTATTGTTCTGGGTGACTTTAATGTACATGTCGAAGCACTGCCATCTTCATCTGTGACTAAGGACCTAGTACCAACCTTTGAAGCTCTGGGGCTCTCACTACTCAAGACTCGCCCTACTCATTGGGCCGGCCACACTCTGGACCTGATTTTTAATATCGGAGTACGAACATCTCTATCCACGGTAATTGATGTTCCCTGGTCTGATCACACTGTCCTGAAGGCCCAGATTGAGATTCCATCTCCTCCTTCCCATCCTGCTACACCAATCTTTGCTCAGCCCAGGAGACTCATGGAACCTGCTAGGTTCTTGAATGCCCTTAAGGGCCTGGGAACTATGTGCGTCACTCTCAATGAGCTAGTCAACACCTGGAATGTCAGTTTGCTGGCTGCCTTGGATGAGATTGCCCCCAGACGCCTCCTTCGCCCTCACCGGAATCGCTCCCCCTGGTACACTAATGAGCTGCGGACGATGAAGCAAGCACGAAAGCGGCTGGAACATCGGTGGCGACGGAAACCCGACGAGGTGTCACTGTCCGCTTTCAAGGCTTTTCGTAGGTCCTACGAATCAGCCATCAAGGATGCTAAAAAATCTTACAATTCCTCTTTAATAGCCTCTGCTAGATTGCGCCCAGCTCAAGTATTCAAAATCGTTCGTGCTTTGACCAGTCCGGCTCCCTTAGTCCAAAACCCAGCAACCACGGCTCTTACAGCAGAGGCATTCCAGAAGTTTTTCACTGATAAAATCACTGTGCTTCGGCAGGAACTGCCCCCTACAGTTAATACCTTGAGTGAACTTGAGACTTTGTGGCCGCTTAGTGGGCCTATCTTTGACCGATTTACTCCGCTTGACAGGGAAGATGTCGCTAGAATCCTGACTGTTGCAAAACCAACCACCTGTTCCCTTGATCCGTGTCCCTCCTGGCTGGTGAAGAGCTGCCTGGAAGATCTACTCGATCCGCTGAGTAATATAATCAATGGCTCTCTTGAACAGGGGGTCTTCCCGGACAACCTAAAAGAGTCAAGGGTTCATCCCTTGCTAAAGAAGCCTAGCTTGGATCCCATGACCCTTGCCAACTATCGTCCTGTCTCCAACCTCCCTTTCTTGGGTAAGATGATAGAGCGGGCTGTACTGGGACAATTGCAACAATTTCTGGAGGATACAGCCAGCCTGGACCCTTTCCAGTCAGGCTTCCACCCTGGCCATGGGACGGAGACAGTCCTGGTTGCCATTACAGATGAACTTCGTCGCCAGTCTGATAGCGGCGGATCAGCGCTACTGGTACTTCTCGACCTTACCGCAGCGTTTGACACCATTGACTATGATCTACTGATTCACCGTCTCGCCATGTCCGGAGTTCGCGGTCAGGCCCTCAATTGGTTCAACTCATTTCTGCGAAACCGGAGCCAATGCGTGGAGTATATGGATCAAGTCTCTGACAGATCTCCCCTCCTATGTGGGGTACCCCAAGGTGCAATTCTCTCCCCTCTTCTCTTCAACATCTATGTTAGACCCCTTGCTAGTTTGGTTCGGAGTTTCGGCCTAGACTGCTATCAATGTGCGGACGACACCCAACTCCTTCTGCGTCTGGAGCCTGGAGCAACGTCAATACCAGACAATTTCACCTTATGTCTGGAGGCTCTGTCGAACTGGCTACGTGCTAGCAGCCTGAAAGTGAACCCGGTGAAGACCTAGATTCTCTGGCATGGCCGCTCGACTGGTCTGACCCATTTGCTACCCACCTTCGATGGTGCTGCCCTATCTCCTTCGCCTACCGTTAAGAGCCTGGGTGTCGTTTTGGATTCGCAGCTGACAATGGAAGCTCAGGTCGCTGCTGCCAGCAAACAGGCCTTTTTCCACCTATGACAAGCGAGGCAACTGGCACCCTATCTATCTGACGAGGCTCTGGCAACAGTCATCCATGCCACGGTCACGTCTAGGCTGGACTATTGCAATGCCCTGTATGTTGGCCTTCCAATGTCCACGACCCGAAAGCTCCGTATTGTTCAGAATGCGGCAGCCAGGCTACTCACAAGAACACCCATGAAATGCCACATAACACCAGTGCTGCAGCATCTGCATTGGCTTCCAACTGATTACCGTGGTCTATATAAGATGCTAGTTCTGACCTTCAAAACTCTTTACGGCCAGGGCCCATCGTACCTTAGGGACCGTCTCTCCTTCTCCCATCATCGGAGGTCGCAACGACCATCCCAACGAGACTTATTTTATGTACCGGGTCCTAGAGAAGTGCACTTGGAAAGGACCAGGTGCAGAGCTTTTTCTATTTCTGCCCCTGCCTTATGGAATGCCTTGCCGCCCTATATGAGAGCCATGCGTGAGTTAGGGCCTTTTACCCGCGCACTCAAGACCTGGCTCTTTACTAGAGCTTTTAATCTATGTTAATTTTATTAATATTTTTATGTATGTATTTTTATCCTTTACAATTTTATCTTGTAAATTGCCTAGAGCATCGTGGATGGAGGGCGATTAATAAGTTATTAAATGATGATGATGATGATGATGATGATGATGATATACATCTAAAATCCCTTATAATTAGAATTCTGAATCTCTCACCAAGTCAAATATCTGAATATTCTGTAGGATGGGAACACAGCAGTAAAACAGGAACCAAAGCATTATAATTTAATAGTGCAGATGGAGTCAGAGCAAAAGAAGAGATAGGCCACTCACTTTGACATTACAGTGGTGGCTGGTGTCCTCCATGTTTGTGGAATGATAGAATTGCTCTAGTCCAAACTTAACTGAAGATTATGAAGTGCTGAAGCCTATCATTTAAAAAGCCCTTACAAGCCTGATTCACCAATAGAACAAATAAATAAGTAGTGTAGAAACAATAAAAACAGAGAAAAGTCAACACATGAAGACCAGTCTGTTCATGCAGGCACCAAGTCAGAAGAAGCTGTGTGTTGCTTGCTGATGAATTCCTCGGTAGGTGATAATGCATTATTTACATTACCATCAAATGCTGGTGCAGCAGACAGATTTAATAATACTCTATGTAAAAATGTCAGTGCTGAAGTAATGTAATGCACAGCATGTGAATGTATTCCAGTGCTGATGTACTACATTGTATTGGAAATACTATTCAACACAGAAATGTATGCAAATGCCACCAGAGATGTGTAATTTCTTCGACAAATGAAATATGAGTTTTGATGCCTTGATATTGTTTCTATGATTACTGCAAGTACCCTGTGCATTATAAGTCTGGTACATGTTCATTAGATAATGTGCCTAGGACTACATAAGCTCTAATAAAGCAATATGCCTGGAATAAGTAAAGTCTCTGAAAAGAAATAAAAGCCTAGGTTGAAATGTCAATGAAATTGATGTTTGTGTGAGCATTTAACTTAATAGCTAACTTTAATAAATATACAAAAGATTATGTTACAAGAAATTAAGCCCCACGTTTATTTTACTCTCATATAAATTTCCTGAAACCATAATGCTTAAGTGATTCTTAAGGGAAATTTGTTTCATTAATGAAATTAATCTATGAATAGAATATTGAAGCTGATCTGCCTACTCATCAATACTGTTCATCAGGTGACCAAAACACTAAACTCTAAAGTGGTGCTTCTTAGACCAGCAATTTTCTCCCAGTGTGCCACAAACCAGCATCATATTTATGGCTAATTGTTTTTTTTCCCCATGTACCATCACATTAAGTAGCACTGCTCCAAGCTACATTTTGGCAGATGTAAGCCAAATAATCTTTCAATCTATATCTTCTATATCTTATCTATATCCATTATCAATATCTATATCCATCTCCCTATATCTATTAGGGCTGTGCAAAATTTTGGTTGTCTGTCACATGTCAAATCTAATTAGTTAGATTTGTACATATGATGCAATATTCCGAAGCATGAGTGGCACCCACACCAAAAAAATTAAGAATCAAAATTCTCACCCGGTAGTTTTGCGTAAGTTATGTAAATGTCGCAACTCTCTGTGACACAGTGTTAATTCACTGAGCAACCAAGCACTACCGGGAGACAAAGCCAAAAGGGTTGGCATTTTTTTCAGCCAATCAGATTTGAGGGAAGGGTAAGGAGGCAGATCCAAATCCATTGCTCTTTCAATTCCCTAGCGTGATGCGGCAGCCTCCAGTTGTAACTGAGCAGGGAAAGAGTTAGGGCAGAGCTTTGCTCTGGAGGAAGGAGTGTTTAGCTTTGCACACTGGAGGCTGGCACTAGGCAGTAAACAGGCAGGGGTTGCTGAGGCTGACTTAAATCCACATTGGAGAGAGAGAACAAGACTCGAAAGATAGCTTTAGGCAGGGTTTGCTGTGCGGACTCTGCGCCAAAAAGAGAAAATGAGAGCAGCTTTACACTTTGTAGGCTTGCTGTGCTTACTGAAGTGCTTGTTCGTTTTTTTGGTGGCTGGGTGTCTTCTGCCTCACATTTGTTTTATGCTTTTGCTGCACTTTTATACAATCTTTGAGGACTGCTGGGCTGCTGGACTACTTGTGTGCATTGGGAGCCAACAACCACATCATCAGTTGTTTCTAGCCAGGCAGAAGTCTTTTTTGCTGCGTTTAGACAACCTTTGAAGGCTACGGCTGGCCTACTTGTGTGTGAAAAACAAACAACCACACAACCAGTTGTTCCCAGCCAGCCAGAAGCCTTTTTTGCTACATTTAGACAATCTTTTAGGGTTACTGCTGGCCTCTTTGTGTGTGGAGAGCCAACAATCACACAACTAGTTGTTTCAGCCAGGCAGAAGCCTTTTTGCTACAGGATTCAATAGTACCATCTGCTACTTTCCCCTTGTTTGGGGAACTGGTTAGCTTTTTGGGAGGTGTGTGCAGTGGGCGGTCTTGAATTATAGTCATATTACTTTATATTTCTTCCCATCTTCTCATCTCCATCTAGCCCCCATCAAGAATGACCCAAGCCACTAGGAAGCTTTCTTGGATAAAAAGGGCAGCCTCTCCACTAGAGATTTCTCAAATAATCTCCCATCTGGACATCACCTGCTATTTTTCCTTTGTTTGGGATAGCTTTTGCGGGATAGCTTTTGTGACTTAAAAAAATTGAAACATATTTTAAAATTCCCCCCAAAACAGTAGATGAGTGAGAAATCACCTGGGGAGGTGGGGGGGGGGATGGAATTACTTGATTGGAATTTGAATTAGTTTGACAGTGACACCACTTTAACTGCCATGACTCTATGCTATGGAATTCTAGTTTTACAGGGTTTTCTTTATCCATCTTGTGGGTCCTGAAGTGGTTGTGGAATCCCAGGAATCACATGACATTATACAGTACTGTTGTGCTACCTCAAGTTGTTTGACATAACTCTGTGAACTACATTTGTTTTTCTCAGATTTAAACATGTATTTATTTTCCCACTTTCACAGTACTGTGGGGATGCCGTTTTGGTTTCTTTTAAAGGATATTTTATTTCTAGAAACTTTAGGAATTTCCTAAAAATCAGTGGTTACCCAAATGTTCTGAAACTTCATGGGGTTGAAGTAGTAAATGTGTCCTTTCCTCCAAGTGTGAACACCACCCCACCCCACACCCCAGGCCACCCCACTGCACTCCAGCCATAGCAGCGAAAAATTCATTACAGTAGAGTCTCACTTATCCAACATTCACTTATCCAATGTTCTGGATTATCCAACGCAGTCTGTCTTTTAGTAGTCAATGTTTTTGAAGTCAATGTTTTCAATACATTGTGATATTTTGGTGCTAAATTTGTCAATACAGTAATTACTACATAGCATTACTGCGTATTGAACTACTTTTTCTGTCAAATTTGTTGTATAACATGATGTTTTGGTGCTTTATTTGTAAAATCATAACCTAATTTGATGTTTAATAGGCTTTTCCTTAATCTCTCCTTATTATCCAACATATTCGCTTATCCAACATTCTACTTGCCCGTTTATGTTGGATAAGTGAGACTCTACTGTACTTTGTTATAGTTATGAAATTGACCCCTTAAGATATTTAAGAAACACTTTAGAAACAATTTGCACATGCCCCCTAAATTTGAAATAAGTGATAAAACATTTTTTTTCATCCATAGCACAGGCCTAATATCTATCTTTATCTATATCCATAATAAAAGTGAAAATATGTATGTATATATGTATGTATGTACACAAAATCAACTTACCCAAAGTTCCTCAAAGCCGACAAGAGCAAACCAGACAGCATTCTCCCATAGCAGAGAAATGTGTGAAGCATGAGGCATGGGGGCATGGAGGCACAAGGCACGGAGGCTGCTCCCTTGAAGCCCTAAAGCCCTATCCTCTGGCGCTAGTGCTCCCTTTGGCACTAGCTCTTAACTCAAAATGCTTCTAGTATGTCAAAATGAAACCTGGTCTGGGCAACAGCTCATAACTCACTCTTGTTGGGATGTTTTGAAGTCAAGGTTTCACTGTATTTGTTTTTGCAATGCTTCTTTTTTATATAAAGTTACTGAAAATATTTTTGGAATGCTTATTTTATCTTTTGTTTTCTTTTTATTTCTTGCTCATTCATTTTAAACATATTAATATTTTGCTTTTGCATTTCTTTTTTTAAAAAAAATGCCAGCCATTTAACTAGTTTATTTGCATGTGCAAAATATTTTTGCTTTGTATATCTTAAGAGTATTTTCCATATAATGCACCATTAGCATTGAGATTTGACAACAGAGTTGTTTCAGCTCTTCTTGTAGCCTTGAAGGAGTTTTGGTTGCATATCCAGTCTCCTCTCTGTTCGTCTCACAGTGAAAACTGTGAAATAGATCATACTAAGCATGCATCTGCATTGTAGAATGCATGATGTTTGATACCATTTGAAAAGTCATAGCTCAGTCCTATGGAGTTGTAGTTTGGTGAGGAATTGGCACTCTTTGGCAGACATTGATTCAAGTATATTTGTGAACATTTTTAAAAATACTTCTTTTTCAAGTGCTTTTTCCCAATCAACAGATTTACAAAATATAGTTTTAGCATTCAAATCAGATCCTATGCTTGATTACATACAGTTCTTCAGTCATAAATGGCATTCAGGTCCACATCTAAGTCTGTGAATTGCCACAAGATCTGTATTAGCAAAGTAACTGAAGCATTTTAATTTAGCTGCTCTACTGATGATTAACAATTGGTTAATCATCTGTCTTTTAATCTGATTAATTACATCAAAACTCATGGAACTATGCCTGCAATTGCAGTGGGTCTGCCTATTTCCAATAATGAAGGAAGTTAGACAAAGCTTACAATTTTAAAACCTAAAGGGTTTGTTTCCTTTTGCTAGAAAGAAGGCCATTTTAATAATTGCATCACCATTCTAATTTTATATAACACAGCAGATCTTAAATACAATAGCTTGGTAAGCAATAAGCAAGCATGACAAGATTCATTATTTAAATAAATAAATAAATGATTTTCATCCTCGTGTTTGTGTGATTGCTTATGTATTACTACGTTTGTGTGTTACATAGTTACACTCATATACCAGTATTTCTTTTCCTCCAATGAAGTCATGACACTCCTGTCTTCCTACAACCAGCTAATAATAATAATAATAATAATAATAATAATAATAATAATAATAATAATGATTTAAGTGACTTTGGTTAGAATCACCGAGTTCCAGTCATGACACTCCTGTCTTCCTACAACCAGCTAATAATAATAATAATAATAATAATAATAATAATAATAATAATAATAATAATAATAATGATTTAAGTGACTTTGGTTAGAATCACCGAGTTCCAGTGATGGGTAGTAACCTGAACTAAATCATCCAAAGAATAATCCAACACTCTATACTATATGTATAGTATAGAATTAATGCAATGTGATGCCACTTCAACTGCCATGGCTTAATCCTATGGAATCAAACTGTTCTAATACTGAGTTGCTGTGAGTGTACCAGGCTGTATGGCCATGTTCTAGAAGCATTCTCCCCTGATGTTTCGGCCACATCTTTGGCAGGCATCCTAAGAGGTTGTGAGGTATATTGGAAACTAATCAAGGGAGGTTTATATATCTGTGGAAGGTTCAGGGTGAGAGAAAGAACTTTTGTCTGTTGAGGCCAGTGTGAATGTTGTAATTAATCACCTTGGCTAGCATTTAATGGCCTTGTAATGGCCTTTAATGGCATTTAATGGCCTTGTAGCTCTGGTTAATTCCTGCCTGGGGAAATCCTTTGTTGGGAGGTGTTAGCTGGCCCTGATTGTTTCATGTCTGGAATTTCTCTGTTTTCAAAGTGTTGTTCCTTATTTACTGTCCTGATTTTAGATCTTTTTAATACTGGTAGCCAGTTTTTGTTCATTTCCATGGTTTCCTCCTTTCTGTTGAAATGCTTGTGGATTTCAGTGGTTTCTCTGTGTAGTCTGACATGATAGTTGTTATAGTGGTCCAGCATTTGTGTTCTCAAATAATATACTGTGTCCAAGTTGGTTCATCAAGTGCTCTGCTATGGCTGACTTCTCTGGTTGAATCAGTCTGCAGTGCCTTTCATGTTCCTTGACTCGTGTTTGGGCAATGCTGTGTTTGGTGGTCCCAATGTAGACTTGTCCACAGCTGCATGGTATATGGTAGACTCCTGCAGAGGTGAGAGGATCCCTCTTGTCCTTTTGCTGAACGTAGCATTTGTTGGATTTTCTTAGTGGGTCTGTAGATAGTTTGTAGGTTGCGTTTCTTCATCAGTTTGCCTATGCAGTTAGTGGTTCCCTTGATGTATGGGAAGAACACTTTTCCTCTGGGTGGGTCTTTGTCTTTACTCACATGGCTTGTTCTTGGCCTTGCAGCTCTTCTGATGTCTGTGGTGGAGTATTCATTGGCCTGTTCTAATACTATAGTGTAGATGTACCCTCAGTCATTCCAATTCTTAAGAGAGGAATTGTAATTAATGTATAGGTAGAGATTTGTTTGAGACTTGGCAAGTTCCAGTAGTGTAATGTAGGCTGATTTTAGACTCTGAGACTACTGATCTTACAAAGTACCCCTTCTTTAAACAGGTTTATGAATCTTCATTTACTTTGGACTTTGGCAAGGCTGTCCTGCAACATTTATGGCCACTTCTACTCATTCGATTGAATGGAGCCCTGGATATTTGCCTTAAAGTCCTGATTTAATGGTTCCACTGCTTCCTTTTAAACCACCAGTATATATGTGCCCATCGGGTGGTCTTGAGTCAATTGCTTGTTGCCTTTCACCTGTGACTCTCCATCTGTGGCAAAGAAATAGCAATGCACACTTTTTCTTCTTGTGAAGAAAAATATCTTCAGGGTTGCCAAGCCATTTGTGTTCTAAAGGAATTATATAGGTGCTCACAGTTTAGCTGTGATGTTGGATATAAATACTGCACTTCCGAATATTTGAAGTACACACTGCCTTGTACAATAATGACAATATGTTTCCAGAGATCTTAGCATATGAATCATCTCTTGCATGGGAAACATCTCTTCATTTGCTTCATGATCAATACTTTGGACGTAACTATGCCACTTCTTTAAAATAATAGCTGTAGCTTAATTCAGGTAGGTAGTTTGAAAACAAGGCTAGTATTGACTTACTAATAATAGCTCAAGGAGAGGGAGAAAGAGCGGGAAGAAAGCAACAAAGACTGGATATAGCAAATAAAGAAACAAGTTAATTCAAGATGCTCTCCTTTGAATTTCCTAGAATTTAATTAGGAAGGACTTAATTCAATGGAAGTACAGCAGAACTTGCAAAAATGTCACCAAAGACAAGTCTCGGTGACTTAATAGATCTGTTTTATTTATTTTTAAGTATTCTGATATAGCCATAGTGACAAGAGTTCAAAAGCAGATACATTAAAAGTAGTTCTTTACTTACCTATTTCCTGGAGATATTATTTGTCTCAATAGAACTAAAATAGTTACTTTTTAGGTAGTTGTTGGGGAAATTATCTGTGTGCTGCAGATTGTTAATTTCTCTTGTCACCATTTCAATGCCAGAGATATACAGTTCTATTTCCTGCTTCTTGGCAGGGGGTTGGACTGGATGGCCCATGAGGTCTCTTCCAACTCTACTATTCTATGATTCTATGATTCTATTTAACTAGAGAGGTTGTCTCCACCCATTAATAGATTTTGAGATTTTTCACATTTCCTGACATTTTGTGTAAATTTCAGTTGTGCAAGATCATTGTTTTGATACATTGATCAATGCAAGGAAGGGGGCGATGAATTAGGCCTGTATCACTTTCCCATCACCAGAACAGATATTTTTTCCTGACATCAGGGATTGCCGCCCCCCCCCCCTCCTTTTTGCTTGCCACTTGGGTTAGGCTATGCCAGCAATCACTGTAGTTATGTGAATGTTGAAATGGGAATTGGGACCCCTTCACATGAGGCCTTTTTCACCTTGTTCTTCCATTTGTTGATGGGGCCTGCTGAGCATCATCAGACACTGCTGACTTGGCCCCACCACATTCCTCCAGAAGTGGGGGGGGGAGTATCGCAAGGCCCTTCCTTCTCCTTCCACAAGGGTAGCTCCAATGGAGCTACCTGCACTTTCCACTCAATTTTTCCATATGATGGGGGAAAGGATGGCAGGGCAGCATGCTCTTTCTCCCCTATGATGGGGTCAGTCTCATACTGACCATATGAAGGAGGCAGGAGGGAGGACACACAGAGTGCCATGATCTGCCCTGCGTAACTTCCTTTTCACTGGCAACTGCGACAAAGGCCATGCAAAGAGGTCCATAGTGAGGTTATTCACATTGGTATGTTACTACTATCCATGACTGTGGAACTGCCATGGAATAAAGTCATATGATTCTGTTATATCAGAGTAGGAACCCAGAAAAAATAGCTTCTTGACAGAAGCAAAAAAGTAGGGAGAGTAATGCAATGATGTGACATTCAAAGGGATTTGAGAGGGAATCGTTTGGAGCATCATTTAAACATTTTAGAGGCATTTTGGTGCCAATTCTTAAGGCTGTAATCCTAATTTTAAAAATAAGTAATAAATAATGGACAAGTAACAAGTTAAAAAAATGAAAAATAGGACTGAAACTATGCATCTAGCAATGACAACAGCTCACTTTTTAAAACAGTAGAAGAAGTGATGGAGCTGAATTTGTTTGAAAAACATAACAGGCTAGGATCTCCTATTATGTGGGTCCAAGACAACCTTGCTTCATACTAAAAGAGCTTGCCTACTTATCCCAGAGTATCACAGCCCCAGTTTCAACCAACAATTGCCCAAATTTATGTCAGGTTATGTCAGTTTAATAAGCTCGCTACGCAGATCCAGAATTCTAAGTCATGAGTAAATTTATCTTGTTTCTTGTGTATTTGTTTTGTTGTCTCCTGTGCCTGTTGTACTGTATTTATTGGCCTTCTCTTTGTTTATCATGTTCTGGCACTACTAGATGAAAAGGGAAGGTAGGTTATGAATAAGCCTTACCAAAGGCAGTAGATATAAGCTGAGCAAAGGCAGAATTTAAAGGAATATCCAGGCTGTTTTTTGAACAATACCTGTTAACAGCACCAGGAAACATCATTTTCCAAACCCAAAAAGAAAAGATTTTTAATAAATGAAGTTAATTAACTTAGGCAAATAAAAAAGATTTTTTTAAAAAAAAATGTTGCTGCTTTTGAAGGCATCTTTTCTTCATCTTTCTGTGAGTTAAAAGATCCATGGGTAGCATTCTACCCGCCATGTCTCTGGAGGAGGAAAACTGGCACACTGTTAAATATTGCTATTAAACTGTTTTCTTGGGAGTGGTTTTTGATTTGTGTGGAATAGATTAAAAGTCTGTTGCTAATCCCACCAGATTTCCCATGGAGTATAATTATACATGAAAGGGAATAAGAAATGTGGGCCAACAATTACTTTAATTAGACAGTGGTTATTGAAGCTGCCGATGTGTCTAACCTCACCAAATCCTCGGAAAGAAGACTCAGTTAATGGAGTTGTTGATAAATGTTTGCACATAAAATGAATTATTTGTGTAAATAAACAATGGTCTTCAGGAACCTGAGCCAGCAGAGAGCACCCAGTCCTTTGTAACCACTTCAAAAATAATGATTGCCTAAGATCCCAGTCTGGATTTAGAGACCCTCAAGGAAGACTTTGAACTCACTATGAACTTTTGGTCCTGCTGTTTTTCTTTCCCTGAAGCAAGATATTGACCTCTCCCATTTCATTTATTTATCCATAAGCAAGTGGTAGGACCCTGCCCCAAAGGAGCTTAAAATCTCATGAATATATTCTTTCTAGGAATATCTAGGTCCTCAAGTGAGAATCTATGGCTGGCGCATGGGGTGGAATCTATGTGAAAGATTACCCCTATTTGTTTGGTATAAATCTCACAGCATTAAGCCCAATTTCTAGTACTATGATTTAAACAAATCTGCCTATTTACTCCCCCACCCCCCATTTGACTCTAGTTGTGTACCTTCAGGTAGCTTTCAGTTTATGGCAATCACAAACACAGCTATCACAGGGTTTTCTTAGCAAGATTTGTTCAAATAGATTTTGCCATTACGTTCCTCTGAGATGAAGTTAATATGACTTGCCAAAGGTCACCAAGTGGGTTTTCCATGGCCAAGCAGGGAATTGAACCTTGGTTTTTCTGTTATATGAAAGATGATCTGCATCACAAAGTGTAAAATGGAACACTTATATTCAATTTAAATGGAGGAGGAGGAGGAAGAAGAGAAGGAGAAGGGGATCCATCACCACCATCGCATCTTGGTCTTCAAGAGTCCTGTTCAATGCTCAAGTGACTACACCATGCTGGCACTCCTTTTCTCCATACCAGACATAATTGTATACATCATTGTCTTATATTTTAGAAATCACTGTAATTGTTCTGTAATGTAAGTGAAATCACTGGGGACTCCTATGTTTTTATCTGATTTTGGTATTCTCTTATATGCTTTTCCCTGGCAAATGTTTTTTACTCCATCCCAACAACTTGTATGCAGGCAAAATGCTGATAGGTACTTTTGATATGCTTAATGACAGCTTAAACATATAAATCATGATCAACTCTCTGCGTGTACAAAATTCCACAGCACCCCTCTACAGTGGATAATGAAAGATTGAAGTAGGTTTTTAAATGTTCCCTTGCCTTCTTCCTGATTGTGTTGCTGTTTTTGTTGGTGTCAGCATGGGGTACCCACAATGACCAAAATCTCTCAGAGAGCTCTGTAGTCAACTGGGAACAGTGATAGCAACAACACAGGCCTGATTTGTTCCCCTTTTCTTTTCTGATAAATGCAGAGAAAATGACATGGCAGCAGAGCTTCACGTGGCCATCAGACTGCCTCAATTCAAATGCCATCCTGCTGCCAACACAGTGCCAAAGTTGGGTGTGTATGCATTCACCTTCAAATTACCTGTTGACTTATGGCAATCCTATGGATTTGACAGGGTCTTCTTAGGCAAAGAATATTCAGAAGTGGTTTTGCCAGTTATTTCATCTGAAATATAATATACAGCACCCAGTATTCATTGATGGTCTCCCACCAAGCTCTACTCAGGCCTAAACCAGCTTAGCCTCCAAGATCAAACAAGATCTGTTGCCTTTAAGATAAGTACTGAATTATTTTATTTACTCCACCCCATCCCCTAAGTCTAAAAATCAATGCAAAATACAACAGTTTGCCAACCTATCTTCTCCCATACCTTGAAAAAAAAAACTCTGAACCCCCCTCCCAAAAAAACCCTAAAGTGTGAAAATGAATCTTGAAGTGTTCATAATCATACCCATTTTCTTCTATTTTAAATCATTTTCAACCAATTTTCTTAGTTTTGGGTGCTTTAAAGATACTGAGAAGGACTTGTAAGATGGGAAAACAGATGTGTTTTGCAGTGCTTTTCAGCCTTTGGCCAAAAAAAAGCCTCACTAGGAATTTGAAAAAAGAATTCAGCAGTCTGAATGCTTAAGGGCGCTTCCAGACAGCGCCAAAATCCACGTTTTAGAACTGAGTCAAAAAAATCACAGGACCTGACAGTGATTCACAGCCTTCTTTTGAAGTGGATCAAGATGGAGGATGGATGGGGGACATCCAGTTGAAGTTTTTTTAAAAAAAAAAATCCCTCTGTTATGCACATACGTTGCATATATGTGCACATACAACTATCTTAATGTAAACACAAGCAGATTCACATGTGCCCCTATGAGGTCCAACACATAACAAAGAGCTTTTTCTTTAAAAAAAAACAAACTTCCATCAGATCTCTTTCTTCCCCCAACTTTTAATTTAACCTCTGTTTAAAATTAAGAAGTATAAAATAACGAGTTTCAGAGACTTTTAATTGCTTTCCATTTGTGCTTCCCTTGAACCACCTGTGTGTTCGTTTGACAGCCCAATCCTCTGATCAGTGGTTTGGGGCTTTTAAAAAGTGCACATACACTAGAGCAGTCTACAAAGGGGGAGAGAAAGAAAGTATGTGTTTTGCATGACTGCAGGAATATACAGGCATGCAAAGGTGCACATTTCTCAGGCTGAATAGCGTTTTAAGCACACCTTTTTACCACATGCTTTTTACCTCTTAACCCAATCTCTCCTGCACTTTGGCTAAACGTTGTTTAGCCACCATCCCTTTTAATCCGGTTACTTCTGAGTTTTACAGCATGTGTAGAAAGGCCTTAAGTGTTCTGGTAGGGACAGCCAGAAGAATGTGTGGGTACAAATTAGTTTCTGCTCCCTTTGTAGGTATCTATTTTTGATGTACAGGAATATTACTGTCTTCATGATTGTGCCACAATAGTTCTCATTATGAAGAGTACATATAATTCTGTCTGTTAGGTTGTGTGTCCTGGGCTAAAAAATCTGATGGGAAAATCACAGTGGGTAGAAACTAGCCAGTGTCTATACCATCTCCGTGGTATCTATACAGTGTCAACAGGGCTGACATTACACTGTAGAATTACTGCAGTTTGAAACCATTTTAACTGCCATTGCTCAATACTATAGAATTATGGGATTTGTAGTTTCGTGAGGCACCAGTACTCTTTGGCAATGAAGGATTGTTGTGTGATTTCAGCTCTGATAAAATCATGGGTTTGGGGCCCAGCATGTCATGCTTCAAAAAATCCTGATGATACACAGATGAGTTGAAGGAAAAATCAGAGGCTTTATTTTCAATGGCCAGAGATTATGACAGCTGAGAAAGCACTCCAAAGAACTGACATACCTGCAACTGTGAACACATGAGTTTATTTATAGTACATTTGACAAAAAGGCAGAGCAGTCCAATTGGAAATTGCCATGCCTATTCCTCATTGATTCTGGAGGGTGCCAGGTAGGATCCACAGACCCTCTGAAGGAGGTGCGAGTCCACTTCTACCTCTGAGCCAATGCCAGTTAAACAAAGGAAGTGCTGGTTGATGGACAAATGGTGTTTAAAGAGCAGTTACATACAATGGTGAATTCAAAGAGGGGGTCTGGATAGGTGCCATAGATGTGGCAACGTTTCCAGGATAAAGTTTTAGATAAAATCAAATAAAGGTGGGAAACCTTTGTGTCTTTTCATGGGAAAACCATTATGTGACCTGGGATTTTTACAGGATATTATGAAAAGATTATAGTAATTATGAAGCCATTTCCTGACGTCCTATGGTATAGTAAAAACATTCTAAAACATTCCAAGGGAAATTTGTGTAAGCTTACTAGCAGGCAAGGAAAAATCCAGTGTCTGGTGGCTGTATTTCACAATGAAGCCACAGATAAAAGCCTTACAAAACAACAAATTCTAGGATTCCCCAGCACTGAGCCATGACAGCTACTGTGGTGTCATATTGCATTAATGCTACAGTGTAGATGCACCCCATTTCAGCACTACAACATCTCTATAAAAACATCACATTGGCCTATAGGTGCTGGCAAGGATAACATGGGTGCTCATGCTGTGCCCAGAGCTTACATCTCTTTATTTATAGACTGCCAAATTTGGGGATATTCATCCAACTTCATCCTAGTGTATTAACATGAGCAACTGAGTAGCTTGGCAATAGAGCAATGTATCCTTTTTGTCTTCAGTTTCATTTTTATCCTTGCAATTTTCCTTCACTACTGTCATTTTTCAGGGACTGCATTTAAAACTTATGAGTTAATATTGCAAAGCATTATGAAAGATTGAAGGGCAGCAGTAACAATATCATTTTAAATGCCACTCTGAATTATTTTACAGTTTACTGCAAGGGGAACGTGTTTCATGCCATTTTCTTTTCATATCTTTTTTTTTTTAGATTTTTCACCCTCGCCTTGCTTTGAAGATTTCTCTGTCCATATATCTATGTGCTTCCATCTGAAAGTTAATAAGTGTCCTAAATGAACTGGGATGGAACTCAATGTGCCTTCCTCCATACAAAAAATCCTCCTTCCTCTGCTGACTATAGCATGATGAAATCCAGACATAATTCCTTCATAATTTTGAACCTTAGTTGTAGGGAAAGAAAATGTGTATTAGGGAATAGTTTTTTCTTCGCTTGTTATCATGGGCTTCCATAAGGAACGGTTTGACTATCCCTAATGCAAAATGTTTGGGACCAGAAATATTTTGGATTACAGTATTTTTTCAAGTATAGGAAAACTTTTAGTTTCCTGTATATACATTATAAGATATCCTGAAGATGGGCTCAAGATCCAAACACAACATTCATTTAGGTTTTGTATAGACCTTATTGGCTAAAAGTAATTTTATTCACATTTTAAAATAATTTTGTGCATGAAACAAAGACTGTGTACATTGAATCATCAGAAAGCAAACAGGTAAATATCAGCCACAAAAGTGAACAATTTTTGATTTTGGAGTATTTTGGATTTTGGAATTTTTAAAAAGTCTATTAGCTGGCATTGCCCCCCCCCCCCCCCCCCCGCTGTGTGACGGGAAGTTGCTGCTAATGGTGAGAGAAATAAGATCGAACATTGTGAAAGCCACCCACTGCCTGACTATCAGCCTCTTCCCAGTAGACTCAGGTCAAGGAGGAGCTTCATGAGAACCACCACTCCTCTTGATGTTCCCCCAGCAACAGCAAGAGTGTCCCTCTGGGCAGCTAAACCAGGCAATTCCAACTGGATGGCCCCCCATGAAAGTCTGCCTCCAGGGGCAAACCAAGAATGGGAACTTGGTAGTTCCTGAACAGACTCAGAAATGGAGTGGGCAGATCAAAAGACAACCTGGCAAAGATGGCACTACCTGGAGGAATCCTCCACCTTATATGACTGTGGAGCAGAACAAACAACTCCTCATATGTATGCTTGCTCACAATGCCCTGCCTCATGCACAGAGGAATTGTTGTTTAAAGCTACGGACAATGCAATTGCTGTTGCCCACTTTTAGTCTATTTAGCTGTTTGTGATTCCTTTATTGTATCGCTTTTAAACTTATTTATTATGCAATGCTTTTGACACAAAATAAATAAAGTCCCTTTAGTTGTTAATACGGTCAGTCCTCCATATCAATGGATTCCACATCCACTAATTCAGCCATCCATGGCCTGATTTTTTTTAATCCAAAAAGCAAACCTTATTTTTTTTATAGCAACATCTTTGAAGACAGTTTATTCACACCAGAAGCAACTTGCCTCAATTCACTTTTGACACAATAAAAAATCCACCATTTTACTTCATGTTTGTATACAATGGGACTTAAACACCCACAGATTTTGGTATCCATAGGGATCCTGAAACCAAACCCCAGCATATATGAAAGGTCTATCATGCTTGAGCAAGAGTCCTTCAGCCTCTTCAGCTGCAGGAATGGTCTCTAACAGCCTTAAACTTATTGTAGTTCAAACACAATATGGTCTTACCCATGCTCAAAACGATTCCTTCTGTTGAATTTGTCTAGTGCAGACAGCTGAGGGTTTTGTTCAGTTCATTTTTGCTAACAACTCATCAGATTTTGAAAACATTCCTTCATAAATTGGAATGCAAAGAACCTGAGCTGAAAAATCTTTAACATGGAGAAAGCAGAATGTTCACCTCAACTGGCTGGTAATTACAATGTGAATCTATCAAAAATGATTCATCCTAGGTGGATCAGCAGGCACTGCAGTATAGCTCAAGGCAATGCAGTTGGGCGCTTTTCCATCTACCAAAATAACCCAGGAATACTATCTGTTGCTTTTAGTACTTGAAATGTTCTGTTTCTCCACAGCATTTGTGGTGCATGATATGAATACGCAAAAAGGAGGTATAAAAAGGGCAATGTGTTTGACAACAGTAATTGGATGGGGGGGGGAGAAATCATTTTCAGTTGTGAGCCTTCTTGACTGACTGGTTAGAGTGTGAAATAGTAAAGAACTACTTCTATTCTGATGGATGCCATTGAGCAGAACTATGGTAAATGAAAATGTTGTTCCTGCTTTCATATAGAGAAGCTGTTCCTATAAAAGATATCAACAACCTCTCATTCTTTGAGGTGAACATGACAATAAATCACTATAATAAATGCATGTTAAGTAAAATATTATAAGTGACTTCTTACTAAAGTTCATGAACTCTTAAATTGGTCTCAAGCTTCAGTCAGATAGCAAGACAATGTGTACAGCCTGTTTTTCAGCACTGAGATGTCAAACCTTCATTATTGGTTTTTAAAATTAGAAGTAAGTCGTCTTTCTCAGCTTTCCATGCCCATTAAAATAAGAAAAACCCTTAATACATCCTTTCCCCATAAGACACCATCTTTGCTGAAGAAACATAGGAATTAAGTCCCAATCTTTCTTGAAATTGATTAACGATTTCTCCTTAATCAACATCATGAGTTTGTCCAATTTTTGCTCATACACATATCTCCATAAGTCAATCTTCTTGCATTGAGGTATTTCATAGAATCATAGAGTTGGAAGAGGCCCCCTATCAAACAGGAAAAACACAATCAAAGCACTCCTGACAGATGGCCATCCAGCCTCTATTTAAAAGCCTCCAAGGAAGGAGCTGATTCTGTGCATCTTTGAGCATAGATCATAGAATAATAGAGTTGGAAGAAACCTCATAGGCCATTTAGTCCAACATCCTGCCAAGAAGCAGGAAATCGCATTTAAAGCACTCCTGACAGATGGTCATCCAGCCTCTGCTTAAAAGCCTCCAAAGAAGGAGCCTCCACCACAGTCCGGAGCAGAGTTCCACTACCTAACAGCTCTCACAGTAAGGAAGTTCTTCCTAATGTTCAGGTAGAATCTCCTTTCCTGTAGTTTAAAGCCATTGTTCCGCATCCTAGTCTCCAGGGCAGCAGAAAAGAAGCTTGTTCCCTCCTCCCTATGACTTCCCCTCACATATTTACACATGGCTATCACGTATCCTCTCAGTCTTCTCTTCTGCAGGCTAAACATGCCCAGCTCTTTAAGCTACTCCTCATAGGGCTTGTTCTCCAGACCCTTGATCATTTTAGTTGCCCGCCTCTGGACGCTTTCCAGCTTGTCAACATCTCCCTTCAACTACGGTGCCCAAAATTGGACACAGTATTCCAGATGTGCTCTGACCAAGGCAGAATAGAGGGGTAGCATGACTTCCCTGGATCTAGATGCTATACCCCTATTTATGCAGGCCAAAATCCCATTGGCTTTTTCGCCGCCACATCACATTGTTGGCTCATGTTTAACTTGTTGTCCATGAGGACTCCAAAGTCTTTTTCGCATGTACTGCTGTCGAGCCAGGCATCCCCCGTTCTGGATCTTTGCATTCCATTCTTTCTGCCAAAGTGATGTATCTTGCATTTGTCCCTGTTAAACTCCACTTTGTTAGTTTCGGCCCATCTCTCATCTGTTAAGATGGTTTTGAATTCTGCTGCTATCTTCTGGAGTGTTGGCTATCCCTCCCAGTTTGGTGTCATCTGCAAACTTGATGATCGTGTCTTCTAACCCTTCATCTAAGTTGTTAATAAAGATGTTGAACAGAACCGGGCCCAGGACGGAGCCCTGCGGCACTCTACTCATCACTTCTTTCCAAGATGAAGACGACGCATTGGTGAGCACCCTTTGGGTTTGTTCACTTAGCCAATTACAGATCCACCTAACCGTAGTTTTGTCTTGTCCACATTTTACTAGTTTGTTTGCCAGAAGGTCGTGGGGGACTTTGTCGAAGGCCTTACTGAAATCCAGGTATGCTACATCCACAGTGTTCCCTGTATCAACCCAGCTTGTAACTCTACCGAAAAACGAGATCAGATTAGTCTGGCATGATTTGTTTTTGGTAAATCCGTGTTGACTATTAGCAATGACCACATTTGTTTCTAAGTGTTCGCAGACCACTTCCTTAACTATCTTTTCCAGAATTTTGCCTGCCATCGACGTGAGGCTGACCAGACGGTAATTGTTTGGGTCGTTCTTTTTTCCCTTCTTGAAGATAGGGACCACATTTGCCGCCCTCCAATCTGCTGGGACTTCTCTTGTTCTCCAAGAACTCTCGAAGATAATTGCCAGTGGTTCTGAAATAACCTCAGCTAGTTCCTTCAATACTCTTGGATGTAGTTGATCTGGCCCTGGGGACTTGAATTCATTTAGAGTGGCCAGATGTTCCTGGACAACTTATTTCCCTATTTGGGATTAGATTTTGCCTAATCCTTTGTCCATTCCTTTGTCCATGAGTAGCAGCAAAAATGAGATATGAATATATGACCTACTGACAGACCCCACATGGACATAGAAAGCACCTTAAATGTATATTTAAATGTATAATTATGTATATTTTTAATGTATATTCTTAATTTTATTGTAATTTTTAATCTTGATGGATTTTAAAATTTGATGAAAACTGTTTTTTGATGTGTATGTTTATATTGTAAGCCGCCCTGAGTCCCCTGATGGGTGAGAAGGGCGGGGTAGAAGTGATGTAATAAATAAATAAATAAATTCCATGGTGCTGAGGTTGAAGACGGCTTTCTTTTTGTGATAAGACCAAGGCAAAGAAGGTGTTAAGTAGTTCTGCCTTTTCCCTGTTCCATGTCACCATCATCCCATCTTCTCCTCGCAGAGGCCCTATCACCTACTTTTTCTTCCTTTTTCTACCGATTAAGCAAAAAAGCCTTTTTTGTTGTTTTTTATGTCCCTGTCAAGCCTGAGCTCATTTTGTGCTTTAGCCTTGCGAACCTTTTCCCTACAAGAGTTGGCTATTCGTTTGAATTCTTCTTTGGTGATTTCTCCCCTTTTCCACTTCTTGTGCCTGTCTCTTTTGAGTCTTAGCCCGGTTAGAAGTTCTTTGGACATCCATTCCAAAGAAGAAGATGTTTCTTCTTCATTAACAACTTTTGCCATATTGACTGCACTCTGATATTGTTAGGCCACATGCACCCCATTTTTCATCTGTGAGATGTATGATATTGATACACAAGATTTTTCCAGACACTACACTGCTGTTTGAATGCATGTGGCCCAACAATATCTTGGCCAGAATTTTGATTCCTGAAGTATGTACACTGATCTATGGTTCTTCTCTCTGTGCACTGCAAAGAACAGTGCATTCAATCACATCACTTGCCATTAAATTGTGTTAAAGTAACTAATGTTTTCACTGTATCCTACCAAAATCCACATCAAACCTGCATATAGTGTTGCTTGTTTGTTTTATGTGATCATTATTGTTGTCATCATATCTATCTATGGCATCTATCCAGACATACAAATATGTGATTAATATTGTGCAATTAGATTACAATGTCATATGTTGCAAGTCACCTTTTTGGTTTTTCAAATGGTTGATTTTTTTATGACCATGCAATGACCAAACTTCCACCAAACCCTACATTTTAAACAATTCAGCCCTCCCCACATGGCCATTTCAATGTTGACAGAGAGTGGAAGAATTAGTAAGAGTCCATGCAGTTATTTTCCTGGATTCAACCCCATTTATCTCCAATTCTCTAACAATATCATGTTGGGGGTCTACACAATTTACAAGATGCAGTTTTTGTTTTGCTGTTTTGTTGTTTTTTCTTTTTTTGTTTGCATTTGTGGGTCAGTAACATTAGTAGATGTAACTACAGAGTTGTAGCTATGTTATATATAGATACATCCCAATGCAGGATCTCAGCCACATACACACACATGCATCCACATGTGTGTGAGAGAAAAAGAGTGAAAGGGAAAGAGAGGATGGAAGTTAGTGTCAGGATAAAAACACACATGCGTGGGTAGCCATGATAAGCAGAAGAACACATAGAACAGCTAGACAGCTCTGCCCTTTTCCCTCATTTGGATGCAACATCATGCTTCAGTCAGATAGGAAGACAATGTGTACAGCCTGTTTTTCAGCACTGAGATGTTGCTGCGGCTTTATCCTCTCCTCTACTGAGCAAGCTCATCATATATAACCCAGGCTGAAAAGTCCATTATAAGCAAAGATTAAAATACATAAAATATACAAAAGAAAAAGGAAGGAAAACATATGACATTGCCCATTTACCATCTCCCTGTTAACAACATCAAGCCAGCATAAAATAATGTGAGCGCCTCGCGCTTGGCTGCCTTCCCTCATTCGGCAACAACAATTGCAGTTTTTTATAGACAGGCAGTACAGGAGGTGGAAAAAAGATGATTTATGTCAGTAAGGGATTGGGCTCTTGCTCTGCACAGTGTACCTCTGGGAATAAATAGCTATGTGACTGGGCACTGCATCCTTCTTTCAACAGCCCAGAGATCTGATGCTTTAATAACATTCTGCATTAGAAACAGACACAGCTATCCACACTTTCTTGGTTTGAAACATGGCTCTTGAAACTTTGTTACAATTGGCACTGTTCCTTGCTTTCCATCTGCACAAAAACACGAGTGAAATACTTATCTGAAGATAGAACTGGCTCTTCATATATTTGCATTACAAAAGATCCCATGTCACCATCTCACATCAGTTTCCCCCTGGGTTTTTTGGGGTTTTTTTTTTTAAAAAAAAAAACAATTTCAACCTTTCCCAAAGTCTAGTAGTGTCAGAATTCCAGTCATACCATTAGCAATGGCCAATGGTTAAAAATTATAGACATTTTAGTCTTACACATCTAGAAGCTAACAGGGTTGCAGAAGCCTGCTCTGTTTTTCTTAGAGCATCTACACTTTCAAATTAAAGCAGTTTGAAACTAATAACTGCTTTGGCTCAATATTATGTAATAATGGGAGTCGCCATTTTACAAAATCTTTGGCCTTCTTTGTCAAAGAGTGCTGGTGTCTCACCAAGCTACAATTTCCAGAATTCCAGGAGGAGCAATCCTCCATCATTCACCTAAAGGAGGCAATGAGTGAGGGCAACTAAACCTGTTTTAGTACCATGTCTTGGACTGGCAACAGACTAAAACAGGTCTAGATAATCTGTTTCCTCCAAGGAACGTTGATGTTGCCTAGCTATCATTGCTCAAAAGGAAGATAGCAGTAATGCTCCTGGGCTATTTCTGAGTCCCCTTCTGGATACATCAATGACAGCCTCTTTCAAAACAACAAGCACCATCCGAGATAGAGTGAGGCATTTCTCACCATCTGCTAGATATTTTCAGCCAAAATGGACAAGAGTCAGGTTTACATGTGGTAGGACAGATTGATTTAAGCATATCATACACATAATCAGGCTGCAGCAACTGGGATCAATCACAAGAAACCTGACCTGATGGAGCATTGGACAGGACATTTTTCCAAACTTTGTAGTGTTGTTGGCATAAAGTTAAGAACTACAAATTCAACTTGTAATTAACCTGATATGCTAGATTTTAACAGTAGCTGACATCTCACCCATGGCCTATATCTGACATTTGTGCTATGTTATAAATGCTATCTCTGCAATATCATGTGCCCAGGGGTACCCCATCTGGACTACAGTCCCAGACCCTGAGAACATCCTCATAAACAATAAACAAGATCTGTCTCCATTCTACCTGGGTCACAGAGACCTAAGAAAAGAATTACCAAGTATACAGTAAATATTTCCTATACACACTGCCTTTTTCTTTACAGTTCTGAAGTCTTATAAAATACTGTGGCTTGAAGTAAACCATGTCTCTACCAGTGCTGTTAGTAAGCTGGATTTAAAGCAGCACTGTGCTAGGTGGTCCCTTTGATCAAAGTTATTGTTTGTTTTCTATTTGCCTTCCTGCTCAGTTTCAGGACTCATTCCTTGTATTACACCTAAGAGGACACTATGGGTCTGATATTTCAGTCTCACCTTTCAGTTCATCCCCTTAGTGTAGTGTGACCACTCAGAACTCTGCAGAGCTGCGAGTCAAATGACCTTATCACATGAGGACTCCCCCATGCCATTTTACCAGCCTCCATGGTGAAATGGCAGGTATGAGGGGCGACACTTCCTCCATCACATGTGAAAGCATTGTCAAAGTAGCATAGATCCATGCTAACCTCATTGGAGCCAGCACAACAAAGTAAGGCCCCCGTGTTGCAAGGGAGCATTCCACTCCAGTTGTGAATGAGGACTTTGCCAGAAATCCAGCAACATTGTGTGATGGGCAGCATGCCCATCCCTAGCTGGACTGGTGAGGAAGCATCCTATGAAGCTAAAAATGCCTTGTGTGATGAGGTCAGAAGATGTGATGATAAAGGTAAGGTATGCCACTTTTGGGTGAGGAGGGGGTTGTCCAATCTCACTATTATTTGATAGACACAATGATTTGTTTCCTTAATCTTTTGATTGCATTTGCTCTATGACATTCTTTAGTTAATTATTTTGTTAGTGTATATCTATGTTGCTTTTAAAAAGAAACCTCTATGAAAAGCTGGAGAGAAGAATTAAAGTTAAGAAGTACAAAAGCCATGAAAAAATCATGTACAGTGTTCCCTCACTTATTGCTGGGGTTAGGTTCCAGGACCAGCTACAATAAGTGAAAATCCATGAAGCAGGGATGCTATATATTTATTTATACATTATTTTAGTAGTTATACACTATTTTAAGTCTTTCTCAACCAATCGTTTGTTGATAAATCACCGCCTCCTCCATTTGCTGCTTGGGCTCCTTTTCTCTCCCTTCGGCTTCTCCTTCCTCCCTTCCTTAGGCAGTAAATTGTAATTTTTTATGATTTAGAATATTCTTTTAGAGTTTATTTAAAAACTGCAAAACAGCAAATCCACAAAAAGCAAACTGTGAAGTAGTGAGGGAACACTGTATACCATATATCTATATCTATATATTATCCAGGTTACCAAAATTAAAAAGTGATCTTATCAAGTAATAGCAACATACGAGGGCTATCCACAAAGTAGGTTATGTTTTGGAATTAAAAATGAACAAAGTATAGGAGAACACATTTACCATATCCAATTGAAAGCCACACCCAAATACCACACCTCATGTAGTCGCCATTCAAATCTAGGCACTTACCATAGTGAGCTTTGCAAATCATTCTCCACTAAATTCTGCCGCTTGCACCCTCAACCACTTGTTTCCAACAATGGGGGCATGGTTGGCAACACAGCGTTTTGGTGACGCTGCACAGCTGAGGGAAGAGCTGACCGGCTGGTTGAGGATGCAGGTGGCAGAATTTAGTGGGGAAGGATTTGCAAAGCTCATTCATTGCTATGGTAAGTGCTTAGATTTGAATGGCGACTACGTGAGATGTGGTATTTGGGAGTAGCTTTCAACTGGATATGGTAAATGTTTTCTCCTATACTTTGTTCATTTTTAATTCCAAAACATAACCTACTTTGTGGATAACCCTCGTACATAGGGATATGGAAAACTCTAGCATTGTCCTGAAAGGCAATAAAATGTTGGCTTTGTTTGGTTTTGCCTACTCAGTTTCCAAACACAAACTTTCATTTATTTGCCCAGCTCCAGAGCCCCTTCAGTGCAACTGCCAAGGAGAAAAACAACCTTCCCTGGACAGATTTGTAAAGGTGCCCATGAGGAGTGATTGATGGCAATGTTTGTGCACTTCACATTTAATCATTTCATAACTAATTAATATAGCTGTTTCCAGATTGGAGGGAAAGGAATGATTATTAAAGGTTAATGTAAATGTTTCACGTTCTGTGTTTTGAATTGCTATAGAATTTCTTCCCCCAAGCAATTTAATTGAATCTATAAGTAACAATGTAATTACATTTAATAATGTATAGGCCACTGAGTCCCCCTTTGTGAGTTCTAACTGCCTAAAACAAAGAAAATAACTCCCCATTTCCGGACTTGAATATCTCTTTTACTTCTCCTCTTCCTTTCCTCCCAGTTAGCTTTGGAAATAGATCAAAATTAGCCAACTGATGTCTTTGCAAGTAAAGAGATGGGAAAGAAATCACTATTAATTGAGGACTTTTAAATGAATTTATCCAAGTTGTGACTATTGTGCAAAAAAAACCCAAAAAAACAAAAGTGCATATACATTTTTATGTTTCTTGCTACCAGAAGGAAAATATAATCAGCCGAGTGCTTCCCTACCCTTCCTCTTTTCTTTTGAATCATATGCAGGTAAATCTGCACACACACACACCCAAAACAATCACATATTTTTGACAATGCCCAATAAGTATTTTTCAGGAGGCATCAAATAGCCACTTCTTTTATTTCTGTAGAAGGCAGTTCTTCCTCAAATTACCTAGATAGCAGGCATGTGCTGTCAAACAAGGATGTGACACTGGGATTAGCCTCTGTTACTAGAGTTCCTTCCAATGCTCTTTTTTCATCTTTGCACTTCTTGGAATCAGTATGGAAAGAAAGTCAGAACAAAATAAAGGTAAAAAAGAGAAATATCTTTCAGTGAGACCAGTATTAGGTTTGCTCAGTTATGGACTCCATGGGATAACTGGAATGTATGAGCCCCTATCAAGCAGGTGCAAGAGGTTTAAAGTCCAAAGATGCATCTACACTGTCAAATTAATGCAGTTTGGCATGACTTTAACTGCCATGACTCAATGCTATGGAAGCATGAAGGTAGACGGTTTACATGATGTTTAGCCTTATTTGTGAAAGAGTGCTGGGGCCTCCCTAAACTACAGCTCCCAGGTTACCATAGCATTAAGCTATCAAACTGCATTCATTTGACAGCATAGATGCAACTGAAGTTGTCATTGAGGCCAGATGTTAGCAGCTATTCTGAAGTAGAGAAAGGGTTACTTTGTATCGGTGTCACTTTACTATGACAGTTTGAGGCTGGTGAAAGACATGAAGGCTGAAAATAGAATGTGGATTTTCCTCTCTTTTCAATTTGCTTGAATGGTTCTTGAAGCTATTAGGGAAGACATGAGTCATGCTTATGTACTTTGGTTTTGTTGATGTGTTTCTGCACTAAATAACCATTGACAGTTCATCCTTTTTTGGTGTCAATTGTGGAGAGAGAGCATCCCAAGCAGGGGCTCCATACAGCCAGTTGTGGGAAATTGGTTTGTTGGTTAGGAATAGTTTTGGTTGAATTAGTTGTTTGGAACAGTTCTACCACAGGCTATGAGGAGTTGCTGGACCCATCAGATAAACATCTGGATGATTTAGGAGAAGTCTGGAATGACACCTATTTCCAATATAAAGCATCAGCTGTGCTCTAACAGAGTTAAAATATGGATTTTACATTTCAATTGTGTTCCAGATAGCCAATACCTAACAGGGTCAAGGAGATGACAAGATGTTTTATTTCTAAAGCAATTTTCCTCTTCAGACCTTAAAGTAATTACAATGATTATTTCTCTTAATTCACCTGGCATACTCATTCCAGTGGGTCCTACTTTGCATAATGGTAGCCAACATTTGGTGAACTAATTTCAATGAGATTCATTGTATTTAATTTGATAATAAAGCATTGTGTTAAGTTCCCTTATATTACCATGCATAATAGGAACAGAGATACATACATTTACCCTGTTAATGAATTTGGTATTAGTAAGCTTAGTAGCTATTAGGGATGTGCAATTTTTTGTTAGTCCTCGTGAGTTGGATCAAATTTGTTAAATTCCTATTTACAACGAGATAACTGACACATGAGCATGGCCTGCGCCAAAAACTTAAAAATCAAAATGTACCCAATATTTTTTCATTTGCATTTTGTAAATCTCACAAGTCAGTTTCATTTTCAGCTCATGTAAGCAAAACAAAGCCAAAAAGGCTGCTTTTCAACTTTAAATTAATGGCCGCTCACCATTAGGAGAGGGAAGCAGCAGGGAGAAAGCAGAGTTTGCTGGGAAAGAAAGCATAGGAAATGTGGTTTGGGAAGGCAAGGAGCCCTATACTAGAGAATTCAAAAGGCCCTTCCCTAAACTGCATTTCCCAGAATTCTGCTCAGCATCAGAAAGCCTTAATCGGGATAGGGGAGAGCTACCTATTTCCCCCATGTGGCAGCAGTCAGCCAGAGTTCCAATAAATTGTTGAAGACTGACTGATACTTCTAGCTAATAAATCTCTGTACTGGGCTGGGAAGAAATCCCTAAATGGAATTTATATTGGTTAGTATGAGAGACATTCAATGGGATAGCTGTTGTGTCTTTTTTTTTTAATGCTTTTGTCAAAACCTTTTTTTAAATTCCTTAAAATAGTTAGATGCATGAATATTTCTGAAAGTTGGGAGGGATGACTCTCTGTTGTGGAGTTGTATAGAAAACTCAAAGAGATAGCTCTTGTAGGTTTTTAAAATGTTGTTTATAAAAAATCCTCAAAAATCAATGGATAAGTGAAACGTTCTGCAGACGGGCTAACAGTTGTAAATGTTGCCTACCATTGTAGCAAGTTTCACCCCCAATAGCTGTAAAAATGAGGGGAAAAGGAGCCCCTGAAGTTTACCCAGTAGCGCAATTACTATACCAAAAAAAGCAATGAAATTTCATTATTCTCATTGTAGTAATGAAAATGTAACTTACTATACTTTATGAACACTTTAGAAATGAAATGCCAGCACCCCCTAATTTTGTAATTATTTTTGACACTTTTTTAAATCAATCACACATGCCTAGTAGCTATGGTACTCAATTCAAAATGAAGCTTTGAGATGTGGGGAACTGGCATTCTTTTCAAGTTAGATATTGCTCACAGCATGACTCAGTATGCACACCTAGGATATCAAATGTGTTGGCTAACATTCCTCCCTACATAAAAACCCAAATTTGGAGATTTATTTATAAAATCAATATATAATGATGTCCTACACTCATTATGGTGCCATGGTGAAATGCTGCTGCAAAACCAAAAATACATACCTAGTACAATTAATGATGATTTTTGTGTCCTAGAACATATTCTTACCATGACTCACTATGGTTGACGTCAAGAAATCATGTTATTCGTTCTTTACAAAAGGAATTTTCTGTGATCTTTAAAAATTTGTTTAAATTTGTTCTACCATAAACCTGATCCAGGCCTACACATAAACCTGTACTAGAATTTTAGTCTGCCAGTAAAATTGTCCTTTTTAGTGTGATTTCTACACATGTTCCGTTAGACATTAGACTCATCTTCTTCAGCATGGCTTACTCCTTGATAAATGTGTACTGACAGTCCCCAAGTTACAAACAAGATAGGTTCTGTAGGTTGATGAGATGTTAACCAACCTACTGTTTATTTTTAATGCCTTTAGCAATTTACCCTCCCAACCCCCAAATTACTAATCATTCCTCTTTTTTTTAGGATTGCCATCTTCCAAAATTAAATATGTCTGCTTCTAGTCAGTTTCCCATTCAGATGCATTCTGCAGCAATTGCATCTCAAACACATCATTACCATTCTCTTAAGGATTCTTTTCTATCTCTCTTTTCATTTCTCATTACTTGTATTAGTATTATCTAGATAATAGGAGGCAATTTGAAATCACAAATTATTGTGTTTTTTAACAACTTTACTGATTCACCAATCTCATGCCCATCAAAACCAACATCAGAGAGGTCATACTGTGACTCTCACAATATATTACATTTTTGGTTGGATATTTCTACCTTCTGTGGAAAAAAGCATTCCTCTAAAAGGATTTTTAGTATAATGTAGTCAGTGTCCTTTCAAAACACAGACCATAACTATTACAAAAATAACTTTATCTTTCTTATACATTTTACATACAGCAATATTTTTTCACATTGAACAGTAGCATTCCACCAGATATCTGAAATCTAGAATACAACCACAGTTGTCCCTCCACATTTGCAGTTATAATTTTTGTGGTTTTGATTATTCAAAGATTTGATTAAGATTTATTTATTTCCCACATTTGTATCCCACCCTTCTCACCCTGGAAGGGGACTCAGGGAGGCCTTACAACAGGCAGCAATTCGATGCCAACACATATAAAATAACACAATAAACAAATACAATTAAAAACCATATAATTAACATTATTAAAAGTATCAGTTAAAATCTTACAAACCAAATCGTTCTCTTTATGAATCTCTAGGTCCTCAGTGTGACTCTATGGTCAATTTCTTCTGGTTGTGATGGTGGACCTAGCAATTTCTAAAGAAAATATATCTCTAGGAATGTCTATGTCCTCCTGTGCATTTTAAGGTCAGCTTCTGTTAGTCCTGCTGAAAGACCAATTGATTCCTAGAGAGGTGTTTTCTTAGGTGAAAAAATAGCAATTTCTTTATGTTTTTTTCCCCTTCATGGGGCCCTGTGCCCCTAACCCCAGCAACTATGAAGGGTTTGTAGCTCTGTCTTCGAATTCAAAGACTTTTAACTTTCCATTCTTGCCTAAACATACACAGTCAGCATGCTAACCTCGGCATTCATTTCTCTATTTTCTCCCTATGTTCCATATTTGTCTGAGATGGCTTCACCTATCATACAGAATGCAATTATATTTCACATAGGCTGCAGTTCTATATCCACTTACTTGTGAGTTCCTGGAATTTAATCTTGAGTATACCTATATAGGATGCCACCTCAGTCTTTATCAAATATATTTCTGTAACCCAATTAATGCCTAGATATTCTCCTTTGGGAAGAAGTATGTTATCCTTAAATTTTAATAGTGGCATATCACTTCTCCCGAGGAATGGGGAAAGGAAACAAATGGCCATTTCATATTGTGCATCCTATGAGGTTTACTGTTTCTAAAGGCACTGGACCACTTTGGCAAAGAATTGTAAATGCTCCTTCCTAAACTGCAAATCCCAGGATTCTATAGAACAGAACCATGACAGTTATAGCACTATAATTGTGTAATGTGAACAGAGCCATAGACATGGCTTTGGATGAAATATGAAAGATGCATGGTAAGAGGAAGGCCAATACTTAAACTTTCATTCTGTATCACATCTGGAGACTCTTGAAGGTTTGCAAACACCATGGGGAAATGATATGTTAAGTTTCTTCTTTATGTGACTTCTCCATAATATTTTTTCCTGCTGACGTTTCTATCAAAAGTATACACGTAGAGAAGCAGTTCTATATTTCTGCCAGTCTTTGATAAACATTTGTTTTGTATAAAGGACATGTGAAAGGGTCCAGTGTTATCCATTCCGGCAGTTGCAACAAACAAGACTCCGATAGCTGCTGGTAATTTTCCCAATAACTTCTTTATTTCAGTCACACCGACAACTCAAATCCAACAGAGCTCCCCCTTCTTCTCCCAGTCTCCCTCTTATCTCTCTCCTTTCACTTCACCCTCCCTCCTTCCAATTACTCCACATCTGTCTCTGTGCTTGCATTGATTCAGCGTCCTTGGATTTTGCTGGTGTTTTAAAGGTAGAGCTTATTTCTAACTTCAGGGCGGGACCCTCCACTGTCTCCCCCTTAGAGGACAGAAGAAGTTTTATTTACAAATCAAAGTTCACCCTCTCTGTACCCCACTTTTCTAGCCCTGGAAATCATCTTAAAGCTCTCCACATTCAAAAAGACCCTTTAAAATATATGTGTGTCAATGTTTGCTCCATATCTATGTGGTCAGTCCCCAAGAACTATGTGCTACCCCAAAATCGCTCTGTTTTCTTCTGCAAACCTCTCAAAATGAAAATAGGAAGCAATATGCCATCAATGTGTTGTCGAAAGCTTTCATGGCCGGGATAGCAGGGTTGTTGTATGTCTTTCGGGCTGTGTGGCCATGTTCCAGAAGTATTCTCTCCTGATGTTTCACCCACATCTATGGCAGGCATCCTCAGGGGTTGTGAGGTACCTTTCCGAATGAGCTTTTTCCGTTCTGGGTCCGAAAAAACAAAAAAATTCAGATCATTGGCCAACATGGTCTGTATGTGTCGTGTGTGTGTGTGTGTGTGTGTGTGTGTGTGTGTGTGTGTAGACCCAAGGCGGTGTCAGGGCAGCTTCAAGAGCCGAGGAAGAGTCACACACACACACACACACACACACACACACACACACACACTCCAAAGCATTTTAAGGAGGCTTCCCACTTGCAGGTAAGGAAGAGTGATAATCTCCTGAAAGAAGAGACTGAGAGTTTACTTTTTGTTTGCTGGGGGATTAAACTGTGCTCATTTATTTATTTCGTGTCAAAAGCATTGTACGACAAATACATTTCAAAATGATGGGGGGGGGGAGGAAATAACAAGCAACTAAATAGTTTTGGACCAAAAGCGGGCAACAGCAACCGCATTGTCCGTAGCTTTAAACAACTCCTCCTCTGTACATGAGGCAGGGCATTGTGGGCAAGCATACATATGCGGAGTTGTTTGTTCTGCTCCACAGTCACACAAGGTGGAGGATTCCTCCAGGTAGTGCCATCTTGCCAGATTGTCTTTTGATCTGCCCACTCCGCTTCTCAGTCTGTTTAGGGACTTCCAAGTTGCCCATTCTTGGTTTGCCCCTGGAGGAAGACCCTCTTGGGGGGCCATCCAGTTAGAATTGCCAGGTTTAGCTGCCCAGAGGGACACCCTTGCTGTTGCTGGAGGAACATCAAGAGGAGTGGTGGTTCTCATGAAGCCCTTCCTTGATTTGAGTCTACTGGGAGGAGGCTGATAGTCATGCAGTGGATGGCTTTCACAATGTTCAACCTTTTTTCTCTCGCAGTTAGCAGCGACTTCCCATTGCACGTCAGGAGGGGCAATGCCAGCTAACTTGTGGAATTTATCAACAGGTGTAGGTTTAAGGCATCCTGTGATGATTCTGCATGTTTCATTCAGTGCTATGTCCACCTGCTTTGCATGGGCAGACTTGTGCCAAACAGGACAGGCATACTCTGCAGTTGAGAAAGACAGGGCCAAGGCTGATGTTCTTATTACTTGTGGGTCTGCACCCCATGCGCTGCCAGTCAGTTTCCGCAGGATGTTATTGCGTGCAGCTACTTTGTGCTTGGTGTTCATGCAGTGTTTCCTATATGTTAGTGTTCGATCTAAGGTGACACCAAGGTATTTAGGATGGAAACAGTGTTCGAGCTCTTGGCCTTCCCAAGTAACTTTCAGTTTCCTGTTGGCTTCACGGTTACGTAGGTGGAAAGCACACACTTGTGTCTTGGAAGGGTTCGGCTTCAGGTGGTTCTCTTTGTAGTAACTGGAGAAATCTTTCAAGGCATTAGTGAGTTGCTTTTCAACTGTTTCAAAATCTTTTGCTTGTGTTGTAAGGCCAAGGTCATCAGCATATATAAAGCTCTTTGTGAGTGATGGTTGTGGCTGGTCGTTCGTGAAGATATTAAATAAGGTCGGTGCAAGAACGCTGCCTTGGGGTAAACCATTCTTCTGCCTCCTCCATCTGCTTTTCTGGCCCTGAAACTCCACATAGAAGCTGCGGTTTTCTAGAAGGGTCTGGACAGTTTTTGTAAAGTCAAAGTCCCGGGTGATATGGTAGACTTTATGCAGCATTTTTCTATGTTGCACCATGTCATAGGCTGCCGTAAGGTCCACAAAAACTGTTCCCGTAATGCAGCCTTTCTCATAGCCTTCCTCGATATGCTCAGTCAGATGAAGAATTTGACCTGTACAGCATTGGATGAATGGAACTGTGCTCATGAAAAGCAGGTGCACAAACAGTTTTTGTTCTTACTTTTCTTTTTTATTTCACTATTTTTTTCCATACCGGAAAGGGGTGTGCCTTTACATGCCATTCAAATGGACAGAACGAAACAGAAACACGAATTAATCTAATGATACAGATACCAGGCCCATGACTAGAAAATAAAGGTAATTGGGTTCTTTGTCATGGTGATGCAGCCTGTAGGGTGATTGAAGAGGGAAATTGTTCCCCAAAGCAGTTGCCACCCTTGTTGTATAGGTAAATGAGACATGTCACTGTGTGCCCTGGAAGAAGGGATTTTTCCTCACTATAGAAATTCTCTCTAAAAGGTGGAGAGGGTAATCAATCAGGAATTCACTTTCATGTTGAGACTGTAAATCTTTAAATTAAGCTAAGTAAGTGTGACTAGAGCTTTCTTAAGCCTAAGGAAACTTTTTAATTCTCCCTTGAAATAGCAGCTCAGATGCCAGATGACCCTTCCTTCTCATAAAACTTTTCTAGAACATACATAGATTACTTTTCCAAATAGCATTTAATTTTTTTTTCTTTTTTGAAATGCAGGATAGATGTGCAAAGCTTTCCACAAATAATATAGAAAGAAAAAGAACAATGATTCAGGTAAGAGACATTCATTTCCTTTCCACACACTCTCTTTAAAAAGAAATAACATTTCTTTAAATGAAGCAAAAATGAGAATATTGTGATACTCCATTGTCTACATATGCATGTGGCTAAAGTAGGTAAGTAGTTAGCCCATGCATCGTTGTGTGCATATGTCCATAACTGCAAAAATAAGATCATGAAACATGCAATACAAGTTTACTCTGTAGGGATTAGTATGATAGAAACTCCATCTGCCAGCAGAGCTTCTTGGGTGGACTGGGTTCTCTCTGTTGGTTGACTGGGTACCTCCAAACAAATTGATCTTCTGATAGAACCATTCTGCTGGCTATGATATGATGTCAGAAGGGCCAAAACAGGCACAGAATGGGGCACAGTGAAAGTGAGTAGGGAGACATCTTGATCCAATCTAAGGACATGTTGTCAACACAAAGTTAGCCCTTCTAGGATAATTTCATTCCTCTATATTGAGAGAGTTGGGTTTGCTCAGTTGGTCATTGTTTGTCTTCTCCAGTTAAGATTTTGATCAATGATTGAGATTTAGAATCTAGAAAAATGGGTGTAATTATTTAAATGATTAATTTCCTCTAAGGAGAATGAGTAATGTAAATAATTTTCTCTCTGTTGAGCAGTATTCAAAGATCTTCTCACAAGAAAATCCAAAATTTTCCTCTTTCCTGCCTCCCCATGGCTATGTAATGGTTGGGTGAGTGAATGGGGATGGATGAGCCCCACTTGCTTCAGAAAGCTCTTCTCCTCTCATTCTCTCCTTCTCTCCACTGCTTTTCTTCTTCTTCTCAATTCTTCCCCATCCAGTACATCATTGAATAATTTCAATGAGACATATGTTTCAATAGACCTATAAAGGATTACACAGAGATTTGTGTACATAAACATGTGCGAACAATAAGGAAAGGAAGATAAAGCAGAACATCATTTCAAGATCAGGAGATGTAACTACAACTACAGAGCTCAATCATCATAAATAATCTTCTAGTTCTGCCCATAAAACCAACTTTTGAAGCAAAGTCTCACCATCTCTTTCTCTACATCAGATTAATTTCTGAGGCATTGGAGATCTGAATGCCAAATTAGGATGCATCCAGCCCTGTCCTAGCAGCAAAGGTCCCCCTAGGACAGGCATGGGCAAACTTTGGCCCTCCAGGTGTTTTAGACTCTAACTCCTGCCATTCCTAACAGCCTATCGACTGTTAGGAATTGTGGGAGTTGGAGTCCAAAATGGCTGGAAAGCTAAAGTTTGCCCATGCCTGCCCTAAAGTATTGTTTTAGCAGCACTTTCAACAGTTGCAATGGTGCAATAAATGTGGATTCCAGTAATGTCAAACTGTAAATAGTAAATACTGAACAAGAATAACAGAAAAAAAACATTGTGGAAATTATTACATACACATGTTATATGGTAATGTATGTTACCTTAACTGCCTTTTAATCTTTTTTTATTACTATATTTCTTCAATTATTGCCCCCACCTTATTTTCCATCTTCATTGCTATGATACTGCATCTTCCCAATCTCTTGGGAAGACAGGCGGACAAATGTCAGCGTGCTTGAGGAAGCAAAGACCACCAGCATTGAAGCGATGCTCCTACGCCATCAACTCTACTCCGAACTCAAGAATGGGAAACGGAATGTTGGTGGGCAGGAAAAGAGATTTAAAGATGGGCTCAAAGCCAACCTTAAAAACTGTGGCATAGACACTGACAACTGGGAAGCCCTGGCCCTTGAGCGCTCTAATTGGAGGTCAGCTGTAACCAGCAGTGCTGTGGAGTTCGAAGAGGCACGAATGGAGGGCTTAAGGGAGAAACGTGCCAAGAGGAAAGAGCGTCAAGCTAACCCCGACCGGGACCGCCTTCCACCTGGAAACCGATGTCCTCACTGCGGGAGAATATGCGGGTCAAGAATAGGTCTCTTCAGCCATCTAAGAACCCACCCCCAAGACACCAAGGATGGAAGACAATCGTCCTCAAGCTACGAGGGATCGCCTAAGTAAGTAAGCATCTTGTTGATGGGAACTTTCCCACCGGCGTGGAAATCATCTATCAGACAGATGGCAAGCTATTTAACCTCAGAAGACTGAAAGCCGAAACCAAGGTCACAACAACATCTGTTACGAACTCTAATATGCTGATGATAATGTAGTCTGTGCTCATTCAGAAGAAGACCTACAAGCCACGCTAAGCACCTTTGCAAATGTATACGAAAAGCTTGGCCTCTCACTGAACATTGAGAAAACCAAAGTGCTCTTTCAGCAGGCACCAACCAATCCCTCTGCAATGCCAGAAATACAGCTTAATGTTGACCATTTCTGCTACCTTGGCAGCCACCTTTCCACAAAAGTTAACATTGACATGGAAATACAACACCATCTGAGCTCTGTGAGTTCAGCATTTTTCCTAATGAAGGAGAGGATGTTTGAGGATTGGGACATTTGTAGGGATACCAAGATGCTTGTTTATAAAGGTATTGTCCTCCCATCCCTGCAAAACACGAACTGTCTACAGACCTCACACTCAACTTCTGGAATGATTCCATAAGTGTTGCTCCTGAAAAATCCAGGAAAACTTTGGTTTATTCTGCATTAATTTGCTTTTACTGGAGGCTTCATTTGGACTCCTCTGGTAAAATTGAGACAGGTCCCACATTCTGGGCCTGTCTGGATGGGCCCCAAATTATTACCTTTATAGGGTTCAGTTTCAATTGACTCAGATCCATTTTCCTCATCAGAGTAAACAATGAATAAGGTACAAGAACACAGAGCCTGAGCCAGATAATAAAGAATAAGATGGAGTGGGAAGTGACTGAACAATAGAATATTTAACATTTCCTTGGGTCAATATAAATCAAATGAAACTCAAGAAATATCAGGGCAACTGATCAGGGAGGCTTTTTGCTGCTGGTCATTTTTTTGCAACACTCTGCTTAAAAGTTAATATCAAGTCACAAATCTTTCCTGACCTAAGGATCATTGGAATATTTGCCACATAAGAGGAGAATGATTTTGCAGATCACAGAAAACACAGCAAGGGTTCTTCACACAGTCAAATTATTGTGGCATGCCTAAGACAATGAGGGAAATACACTGTGGTCTGATTGACACACTCACTAAGTTCAAGGGCTAAAAAAAAGTCACCTCATACAGTGAAGGACAGAAATGCACAAACAGAAAGACAAGTAATATGGTACCACGAGAATAATTTGGAAGAAAAAAATCCAGGTGCATTTTTACAAGCTTTCAGTAAGAACAGTTTGCCATTAATTGAGATGAGCCTACAAATGGAAAATGAAACACTTCTGGAGTTTTCTGGACTCCATTTTTATGGAAATAACCTCAAATTTGCAAGTATAGGTACATCTCAGTTAAGCCCATTTACACCACCATACAGCAATAAAGGTGGGGTTAATGTATTTGACATCCAGGGAGAGCCAGAAAATAATTCCTTGAGTTATGATCAGTGATGGGGTGAGGGGGTGTGGCTTAATTGGTCTTAAAGCAGCCATACACTCTTCTCGGCCTCTTTGAATTCTTCGGATCCTAGTAGCAATATTGGTTGCTACCACAGGTTTTGGTTTTTTTTCATAGAGTGCTTCTTTTACTAAAAAGTTCATTAGTTTGGGATTGGAAGCATACTTTAATACATTACTTTGATCTCAATTATTTTGTTGTTGTTGTTTATTTATTCAGTAACTTCCGACTCTTCGTGACCTCATGAACCAGCCCACGCCAGAGCTCCCTATCAGCTGTCGCCACCCCCAGCTCCTTCAAGGTCAAGCCAGTCACTTCAAGGAAACCATTCATCCATCTTGCCCTTGGTCGACCCCTCTTTCTTTTTCCTTCCATTTTCCTGTCTTCCCATTATGTGGCCAAAGTATTTCATCTTTGCCGCTAATATCCTTCCCTCCAGTGAGCAGCCAGGCATTATTTCCTGGAATATGGACTGGTTTTATTTTCTTGCGGTCCAAGGCACTCTCAGAATTTTCCTCCAACACCATAATTTAAAAACATCCCTCTTCCTTCGCTCAGCCTTCCTTATGGTCCAGCTTTCACAGCCATAGGTTACTACAGGGAATTCCATTGTTTTAACTATGCGGACCTCCGTTGTCGGTGTGATGTCTTGACTCTTCACTATTTTATCGAGGTTGGTCATTGCTCTCCTCCCAAGAAGTAAACATCTAATTTCCTGACTCAGGGCAGTTTACGCATAGTACGCATTCAATACCACATAGAACATGCAACAGCCATGTAATAAAACATAAGCATAAATACCATTCAAAACAAATATACCCATTTAAAATATGAAAACAGTTCCAAACTATTCCGTTGGGTGATTCGGCTATCAATGGACCTAATTCCGGATGAGTCAAAACAATTGTAGGAACTGGGCTAGGGCTCATGCTCTTTAGGATGTCTGGTTCTAATTCACTCACCACACAGTCAAAGCCATCCTCGATATTATTATCTTTCCTATACAGGTCTTCTGTATAGTCTCACCACCTATTCTTGATCTCTTTAGCTTCTGTAAGGTCCTTGCCATCTTGGTTTTTTATCATGCCCAATTTTACTTAACAATTTGGTTGTTACTTTGTTTAGTTCATTACTGACTTTATTCATTCATTCAATTACTTATACAATTCATTAATGGATATTGGATATTTTATTATAATTTTATTAAGGGATTTTTGTTCAGGGGGAGGTCACTATTAGAGCAGGGGGGCTACAGTATTTGTTTTCTTGCAGATCCCAGGTTGTTGTCCTGATTTATAGCCACAGCTACATCTTTTGGGCTGAGTATCAGGCTCACAGGAGACAATTCAGGTGTCATCTTGGTTTAAGTGGCATCATTACCATTGAATGGCTCAGCTGGAGGGGTTTGCACTGGCATGGCTTGCTGCTCTTACTTTTCAGGGAACATCATAGCTTTTTTGGTTATTCATATACCTCACTTTTTTGGTTATTCATCTTGGGGGTAATGACCTGGGACTTCTGACAGGAAAAGCTCTTATCATCCAGGCTGTTAGGGACATGGGTAATATTTAGGACAGATGGTTCAATGCTAAATTGGCATGGTGGGCTATTGTTGCACCCCAAGGCAGCTTGAACACTGGAAACCAAACAGAGACCAATAACCATATAATATCTTTATTAAAACAATAATAAATTCAGGAAAGAATAAGTGGAAAGGATGAGTGAGCAATAGTCCTTTAAGGAATGGTATGAATTAGTCCAAAGCGTTGAAGAGATATGTCCAATATTATTGTCCAATGTCCAGAAACCAAAACACGCTCAAAACTGATGAAAAGTTCTTGAGTGGGGAAACAACAAGAAAGCAGGAGTAAATAACAAAGTCCAAAGTCACTAGAAAGTCTTGGATTTCAAGGCAGGCAAAAGACGAAGCTGAAAGCAATCTGGATTCAGGAACAAGGCAAGGATGTGAATTCACTCCGGATTAAAACGGGAGTTGCAGCTCGGCTTGGCCACCAGGAAGCATGAGACTCGGCTTGAAAATCAGGGAACTGGAAACGGTGAAGTCGCTACGTTGACATCACAACTGGCTGACAGTGCAAGACACTTTTATAGAAGTTGGATCTAATAACAGCACAGGGAACCCAACTCCCCAAAGGTTCCCAAAACAATCTGCTATCCAGTATCCCCTCTAGACGCCAAACATTGACTCCTGCGAAGCTGCTGTGTCTGGGATCTTTGTTGCTGCAAAAACTGTCTTCTGTTAAAGGATACATTCCCTGGGGAGCTTGGAACATCTGGTTCTTCCACGGGAGTAATGTTATTAGTATCTCTCCCAATTAAGGAAGCCTCGGAGCTATCCACAGCTGGGGTCTGTAACTGGAAGGAACTCGGAGGAGAACTGGGTGAAAAGTCAGAGTAAGCTTCATTTCTGAACCAGGTTCATTTCTGAACCAGGTTCAGAATCCAAAGGTGGCTGCGATATAACAGCTATTATCTCTAGGCAATAATGGCCTGGTGAGGGGTATGTACGCTGACTTGACGTGGTTTGTAAGATAGTTAACAGTAAAGTGTGATGTGCCTTACTTAACAATCTGAGGTTTTATGTAGCTCACCTTGACATTATCTACAAAAAACCTGAATTATTACAGCCCAATGGATTTTATCTTTCACAGATTGATATGCCCGTAAAATTATTATTTGTTGTTCTGGTGGGAAATAGGGAGCACAGCAGGTGCTGTTTGTGGCAGGTATGGGGTGGGCTGTGATCCAGAAATTCATCTACTGGCACATTTTGTGTTGGGTAATTCCGATCTTCTCCTGGGTATCAAGTGATCCAGGGGTTTAGGCAGATCTCCTTTCGTTGGGGCTGATTTCAGGGTCTTTGCCCTCTCAAGAGGCAAAAGCAGCTTTCAAGCTTTCACCCTTTAATTAGCCCTTCAGTATATGAGCTGAACCTTTGAGCAACAATGTTAATTAGGGATTGCTCTCAGGGGCTTAGGTGTTTTGCCCAGGAGTGGCCGCTTGGCCGGGAGCTCAGGTCAAAGGTGACCAATTGCTCCTCCCTCAAATTTGATTTGCTATCAACTAGAAACAGTTAAAAGGTAACAATTTCATAAAGTTGCCCTTAATTTATTCCATTTCTATTGTTTGGTCTATTTATTTCCCTGAGTTGTCAGCAATGAGCATTACTTCTTTATCAGAAAATTTGATAACAGCATTGAATTCTTTTACAAAGAATTTTGCTCTTGCACTCCAAGGAGCATCTCAACATAAGTTTCATAGTTACCTTTGAACTTTAAAGCTCTAAAATTTCAGCCATTTTAAATTTTGAAAAGGAAGATGAAGTAATACAGTGAGATATCAGAAGGTTAACATATTAGAATGTTAGATTATTGCACATGATATATTTTTATTATTTTATCACAAAAAATCCACAACTCAATCTAAAACTATTTGATTTGTAATTTATATTTATATTTCCACCCAAATTGGCACAGTTGGAGAGGTTAGGGGATGAGTACACCTCAGTTAATGAAGAAAATGTGTTGTTGGGCATTATTTTAGAAGAAGGGGAAAAGAAAAATGCATAGGACATCAATCTAAACTAAGCATACATTATTATAACCTGAACATATATCCCAGAAAATATTTGTTTGAACTTGGCAAATATAGGAAAGACATTTGTGCATGCCAAAACAGTATGGTCATCTGCCCATTGAAGGATGGATAGTGAATATTTATATTTCTAACTGTGCAATATGAACAGCTGGGTTCTAAAAACAAAAACAAAAATCAACCAGAGATATGCTTCATTGTCAGCAAGAACAACAAGGGAACGAAGGAGCATTAAATAAGCTTGTAAATTCCCTAAAACCAAGGTCCTATCTCCCTTTTTGCCCATACATGCCCCAAAATGTTGGCTCTCTTGAAAATCTAGATAGCTTTAGCAGCCCATCTCATGTTCCATTTGGCTGTAAATGTCCTTTTGTCCCGTTCCACTCGTTACTAAAGTAGAGGTTTTCAAACAGCCTAATCTGGCCAAAAGCATTTTTTTTTCAACCAAAAGGTTTTACTGGGTATCTGTGGACGTCATAAAGTCAGCTGACAATGAGGGAAACAATTGGAAAGTCTTCATAGGACTCCTCATTGGCTTCCAAAAACTCCAACTATCAATGTGATATACCATCTGTGCTGAACTGGAAGTGGCTGTCTAAATCATAAAACTTAACACATAATAACTTGTGGCAATATTCCAACCAAGAGTTGAGTGGTGCTGCCAAAGCTGTCAGCACCAACCATCTATTTGGTGTGATTGACCTCTCATAAGGTTAAGACAACCAGTGTTACTTGTATTGAAAGAGAAGTAGAGATTTTATACCTGTAGAACTGGCAGAGGTTAGCAGAATGCATTTTAAAAAATGAAAGTGTTTCTAAGCCAAAGTAATAAAATGACGCTAATGGGTTTAGGCAGACGGTCCCAGAAAGAGGTGTTTAATTTACACTTTGGTAAAACAACAGTGAGTAAATTAAACATTGATCATAAGAAGGCAAGTCATCAAATTGCTCTAATTACAAAATGCTCAGTTGTTGTTCAATTTGAGCACAATTACCAATGAACAAATATTTAATGTCAATCCCTATAATACACTGAGTCAATATTTTTCACTCAGACTTTCAGAAACAAAATGAGTGTCACCAACTCTGGTGCGAACAGGCATTAATTGATTTATTTTTTTTAAAAAAAATGTGAGTTCTAAAAAGTTCAATCAGATCTATAATCTGTGGATGTCTGGAAAGCGAAACAACCATGAACTGAATAGTTTAATCAACAATCTTAATGAGGCATTGTTTTTTAAGTCCTTCAAAGGAAGAAGTGCAGTGTTAAAATGGCTGTTATGGTTATTACCACATTAGATACTAAAAGTTAAGGTAAGACAATGTGCAATATAAAAAATGGTACAAAGAATTCTATAGCATTTGTTAATTTACGCACTTTAATGCCCTGTGTCTGGATATTTGTATACCAGCTTTCTTTATTAGTTTATAAAAGCAATAATGTAAAATTCATTTTTGAAAAGTGGAAAAATAACAGTAGGTAAAGATTGAGAAAGTCAAATGAAAGTCAGTGAATTAAAATGTTCAAATCACTGGGTGATTTGGCCAAGTCACACACTCTCAGGCCCCATCTACACTACCCTCTTAAACTGCATTCTGAAACTTCATTATATGGCAGTATAATGTGGTCTCAGATGAAAAGGAAGGTAATAGCAAACCTTTTTGTATAACTCCTAGCAAGAGAACCCTGTGCAAGAGTTACCCATAAACTGGAATTGACTTCAAGACACATAACATTGTCCCTGAAACATACAAGCATATTTAAATAAGTGCCTGTGAAAAATATTGTGTTTTGAAAATGACCTATGTAGATGAAAGAGATGGAAATAAAACAGTAGGAAAAAAAGCACTACTTTTGTATAGAGAAATTCATACATGTGGTTCTATATTAGTGTACAAATCCATACGATTTTGCATATTGTTTTCCAACCAAAATCCTTAACAGGAGATGGGGAGGTATTCAACAAGACCATTCTATGGACAACAGACAGAGGCAAAACAATGGGCACAATAATTTTTGTAAGGGGGAATGCATTTCTTCTTCATACACTAGCCCAATTGAATAGTTACATCTCCCTGTCATATTTAAGATGAAAAGACTATCTGTGGGGAAAGGAGAGGTGTAACAATCTTTAAGTCATACTAACTTGGTTGAATACACTGGAATCCATTTTTAAAAATAAATATTCAAAGTGTTGATCTATCTAGCCCATGAATTTGACAGTTTTTTGTTTATCTTTTAAAAAAATCTGTTTCACATCCCAAAAAGATATCCTGTGTGCTACAATAATCTGCATGTTGGATTAGATTAGATTCTCTAAAGGCAAGTTAGAAATTGGTAGCTAAATCTGGACCACTCTAAAGCATTTATGACTCACATATGGCCAGACACATTCATCCAAACCCATTGCAGTGCCCCATTGACATCCACATATCCAACTGGGCTAGACCTGCTAGACCAGTGGTGTCAAACATGTGGCCTCCTCCAGGTGTTTTGGACTTCCATTCCCAGAATTCCTTGCCATTTCATAAACTTGCTAGGGCTTTTGGGAGTTTGAGTCTGACATCTATAGGGTCACACGTTTGACATCTCTGTGCTAGACCATATATTCACTCTCCATGTTGCCACAACTTCACCCAACTGGCATCAAAGCACCATATGAACAACTGGCCATCATGGGTGTCCCATAATGGCATCAGCAGAGGTGCCCACAGAAAAGTAAGAAGGAAGAGGGCAATAACCCCTACTTCTTGTTGGTCACATAGGCACATCTGCTGATTTCAGAAGAAGGCACATGCAATGGCCAGAAGCTTGGATTAGGCTCTGTGCCTGTCTGGGAACAATGGCAATAGCAGTATGGGCATGATCCTGATTTCACTGCACTGATAACACTATGTAAAAAATTGGGGGAAATCTGTTCCTGGTTTGAAAGTGTTACCTGTTTATTTGTGTGGTACTTATATTGAAAGTGGTTGTTATACTCCAGAAACTTCATTTTTGTGGCTGCCACAAACTATGTTAAATTGGTTGAGATTCGATGAGATAGTTAATGAAAAACTATAGCAAAATGTGCTACAGGATGTCCCACTTTTGCAGTTTAATAAAATAATTTCCATGTTTCTATGATAGAAGCAATTGGGAAATAACATTTATAACCCAAGAACAAAAATTGTGTTGCTCAGTGTAATAAGGAATATTTTATTTCTTTGCTCTGATGTACTTTTGAGGTAAATTGTGATTCTTTAGGCTTGCCACTCAGGAGCATAATACTTGACATAGTATGGATTGCCTCTAGGACTAACTTGTTCCAACTCCCTGGAACTGTGGAGCTTTAGGAGAAGGGAACTTAAAAAGCAAAATCCCCTTTTCAGTTGGACAGTGTGTCTTAAAGGAATGGTGGAAACTAATTTCTGACTCTATTACTGCAGAAGAAGAAAAACATGCCCAACTGACACACAAGGTTGCTAGTGGCAGACCCTGAAGATCAGCCTTCCTCACAGTTACTTTGCAGATTCTGTTCTTTGATTAAATAAATGCAGCTCTGGTACACCTCATTCATGCTTCACTCCTTATTTCCACCATTCTCTGCAAAAAGTAATAGGTATAAAAATATGAGAGAGGAACTGGGTTTTTAATGTGTTTGTTTGAAATAAAGGTCAAATGCCATGGTTGCGCTAAAATGTGTGAAATTCGGCTTCTCTGACTTTCAGTTAGCCTCTTCTCACACTCCCACATCAAAACAAAAGGAGTTCTGATTTAATTAGGGTTCAGAGACCTCCCGCCTCCTGTTTGTCATCGAAATAACATCTGCTTTTCCTGGCATGCAGTGATGGGCTTGCTATGAAAGACTCCATATCCTGAAGTGATAGCTAATTTATAGCTTCAGTGGTCAGCTGGCATTTTCCCATTTGGAATGATCTGAAAATATATGGTTTTGTCTTTCCTTTTATTAAAAAAAGAATAAGTCCTATGCTCTTTCACATGCAAAAATAACAAGGATTGCACAGGAGTGTCATCAATTGCTAAAATGTTCAGTCAGCTTTACCATTTGCAGTAACATGGGTGAGAATGCAGCTGTTTCTTTCAATAACACAAGCAGGACCGTGAGAAGGGATACAATTATAATGCATGTCATTGACCTCAGTTGAATATTTTCCAGTAATGGCACCAGTTAAAATGTTATCACCATCATCATTTTCATTATTATTAGTTTTTGCATCCAAATGAAGGATGAATTACCATTTTTGCCACAAAACGCCCACATCATTTTGAACATTTGCCTGAAGTTCTTTTTTCACACAGGTGGCCAGAGCTTGGAAAAAATTAAATGGCACTGGTTGGAAAATGAAACTTCATCATATTAAATTGTATTAATTAAGATTTCTTCTGCTCCAATGTAAATGATGGCAATTACAACCCCAAACAATAAAAACAGATTTTTAAAATGTATCTCACAACCCATTAATGATTAGGGATTGGTTCCTCACTAAATCAAAATTGGTAATTGTGCAGCTTTCCCAATATCAGTGGCCTACAATTTTTCCCATTTCTAGCCAGCATAGTGAAAAATGCTGGAAGTTGTATATGACACCATGTTTGTTACTTTGATTACAACCATTTACTAGTCCCAACCAGAATAGGCCCAATGAATCTTATTGAATGGTATGTCAATAGATATGTAAGTCCCACTGATATGATAAGCCTATTCCAGTACAGAAGACCCAAATGGACATGGCCTTGTGCTAGTTGCATGTCATTTTCATTGAATTTAATGGGACACAACTTGTTCTTATTTTTTGCATTAATTTTAATAGGAACTATATATGATGATGTGGTTGAAATCTAAACTAAGACAGAAACAACTTACCTGTATGTGAGTAGGAAACGTTTACTTGATTTTCAAATTGATGAAAATTTCTGTCTTCAATATTTTAAAGATAAATTCCAAATTAAAAATCAGTCAACTCTTCTGATGACTAAAGCCGACATGTAAGGGGATATATAGGACATCTGATTTCACCAGTGAAAAATCTAGCCTTCAGATTAATTTCATCCAGATGACATGTACTTTTGAATCCACCTGGATTGAGGATAGTTTTGGTTTGATTGAAGTCTAGTTCCCTGAACTGACTCTAATGAGCCAGCAGTGTCTTCCCCATTCACTGAAATAGATAGGCTTGCATTTATAATAGTCTCGGCCTGTCATTTTTAATAAGACTAAACTGATTAAAAAGTCAATGTGATCACTGAAGTGTCTCATGAATATATGACATCATTTCATCTGAAAGCTCTATACTACTGTAGCTATCTTAATTACAAATACTGAAATTTAGGATCACCACAGAGACAGATGCCACAGTATTGTAGCATTTTGTGCCATTTCAGAAATCAACTGCAGAGTACAACAAAGTATCCTGATAAACACAACAAACCCATCAATGTGCTATCCCCTTTGAACTTAGATCAAAGTGCTACACAATCTTGGGCTGCAGTTTTTTAGTTACTGAATTTTATGCTGTCATTCCAGGTATGTTACAAGGACAAAAATTATACAAACAATTTGTATTCATTAGTCTCATTTACTGACCCAGATAGAGAACATCTGTCAAATCCTAGGCATCACTATTGTAATGGCCCACAATGGCCTTATAGAGCAGGGCATTGTATGGAATGCTCCAGAGTAATGCCACATAATGACATTGTAAAGATTTAAATGAGCAGGTGACTCATGGAACAAAAGATCCTGTGTCTCAATTGGGTCATACTGGGGTGCTGCAAGGGATTTAAAACAATTACTGCAAAATTGAGATTACCTACAGTTTCTCCAACATGAAGCTATCATGTTCCTGTAGCCAAGTGCACAACAAAGGATAGGCTATTTGACCAAAAGGGATTGACAATCCTGATGGTAGTATTTACTACAGTTAATAATCAGTCTCAAAAAGCTCCTTTTCCCTTCCTCTCTCTCTCTTTCATGGAAACAAACACACATTGTGTATCATGTTGGGGGCATCTAGAAAAAGGGAAGAGTTTCTCCTTTACTGGGCAAGGATGTCTCAAATCAGGAATTATTCTCCAAATCACTCATGGTCAAGGATGCTGAGTGCTGATGTCAATTTTCAGCTTATAAAAAAAAAAGAATGCAGAGAGAAAGGTTTTCTTCAATCTTCAAGTTGCACTTAGAATACTGCATTATAGTTTCTCTAGTGTTAGGAAGGAGAAAAACAAAAAAAAATAGATATGCAGGAGTGAAATACCAGAATCTCATTGTTGCACTTTTTAACTATAATTGCATGCCCTCCTACAAGCCACAGATGAAAACTGGGATACATGTGGTCACTGGCCAAGCAACATCAGAGTGTGGTCAAGAAAGCAAGTTATTTATGAGGAAGAGTGCTAGGAGAGGCTGCAACAGTTTCTTTGCCTGAAATCACTTAGACAGGCCATATTTAGCCCTCTCTTCTCTCTCTTGCTGGGTTAAATAATAACAAGCTACTTTTGCATTTAGAACTCAGTTTGCATCCATTGAAGCAAACCAACATCTAAGAAAGAAAGTGGGTTGGGGAGAGAAAAACTGGAATATTTTATACTGAAAAAGAGGAATGACAGCAATTATTTGGAACTATCCTTGCCAAATGAGGACACTTGGATGGTATGTAATTGTGCAGGTGTACATGAAGGCACCAGGAGTAAAGAGGATCCTGGTAAAGAAGCTGTGAAGAAAATTAGGCAAGTGCAGAAAAGTGAAGCTTACTATTGCCATTTTTGTGGCCTGAAAGAGTCAAATACTGCCTCCAAACACCAACCAGGGAGCATGGTAAAGGTTGGTTCTCCACATTTGAGGTGGTTACAGAAGTAGTCTAATTACAGGAAATGATTTTAAAAAGAACAAAACAGGAAAAGTCTTCCAGGAACTGATTTGTAAGTCATTTTCTGTTGCCAACCTCTTCCCTATCCTGGGCCCAAATTATGGTCCCAGATATAGTGAAAATTCTCCCAAATATCCAAAAAGGCATTTGAAGGCAAACGAGGTATATGTTTGATGTGGCAGGGAACCAGTGTAGTCTCCTTGCCTCTGAGAGCTGCTTACCCTTGAAATAATACATGCAAAGGCCACCAAATATTATCTGTCTTCCATGCCGATACTGCATTACCTGGAAAAAGTGCATTTGCTAGCATAGTGAAGTAGGAAGATATCAGTCTCAGCATCGAAGTCCACAGTTTGAGGTTCACAGTTTGCAGACCTTCCTGAATGTAAACCAAAAATGAAATTAAAATAGAGGTCTTGGAAGAAGTTGAAAGTTCCAATGAATTGCTGATCTCCAAGCATAGGCTGTTGGCTGGTTACTAGATCTTCAGTAAAGAAACTCAAAATATTTGTCCCCATTATCTCCAGGAAATGTTAGCTGGATGTGTTCATACTAAATCTCACCACAACATAAGGTGGGAGTGGGATCTACAAGGCCACAATTTCGGGACTTCCGGCCTGGTGGCTGAGTCTGGAGGTGAAACAAAATGAGCTCTGATTAGAGCACAGAGAAAGTGGGGGTAAATCACATCAATTTTCCTCTCAAATCTCATGCCAAGTTTAGATGGATGAGGGAAGAGTTTATGGCTCCATGGACCAGCTGGTCAGAGCTACAGAGGAAGAATTTCTCATGCTTAGCTCAGCTGAAGGTGAGACCTCCTGTCTCTAGGGAAGATAACTCCACAAGAAATCAGAAACCAACTTTTTAAAAGTAAGAACTTCCTTTTCTTTTTAATCAGCACTTGCTCACTGGGGACTGTCTTTTTTGCATACCTGGAATTAAAAACAGCAATCTACTTTTCATTGCTGGCACAGATGAAGGAATTATTTTTTTAATTATACAGATACACTTTAGAATACAACTTAGAAGATAATCAAATTAAAATAGCAATGATTTAATCGGTGAAAGATTTAGGGGAAAATGTTGATTTGGAAAAATGGGAATATTTATGAAAAAGAGGTTTTAAATTTTCGATAGCTGGGTCCATCAGAGAAAACATGTATAAAATCTTCTATAGAAGCTATATAGCTCCTGTGGTGATAAGCAAAATAGATAAATCCTGCCGGGGGGAATGCTGGAGATGTAAAATACATAAAGGTACCTCCTTCCATGCTTGGTGGATTTGTAAGCTGGTTGTCAGTACCATGGTCCAAGAGGAGGGGGGTTAGTTCCCAGTATCTGAAGCAAAACCTATGGAGAAGGAACAGTTAGACCTGCCAAAGAACAATACTCTTATGCAGGATCAGGGCTCTGTTGGGGCTTTGCAGGATGAAGTTCTCCAGGAGGGAGTGCAGGATTTGACACACTTCGCCTGGCTGCAAAGAAGAGTATACTCAATCCAGCTGTGCCTGTGGTGCAGGCTGGTGAGCAGCCAGCTGCAATAAATCACTCTGACCAAGAGTTCATGAGTTCGAGGCCAGCCCGTGGCAGGATGAGCACCAGACAATTAAAAATAAAAAATAGCCCCTGCTCGTTGCTGACCTAGCAACCCGAAAGATAGTTGCATCTATCAAGTAGGAAATCAAGGTACCACTATAAAGTGGGGAGGCTAATTTAACTAATTTACTACTTCAAAAAAATCATCCAGCCGCCGCTGGAATGAGGAAGTGCTGTTGCAGTGGATGATGAAGCAGCTGCTCCGCCTGTGGCTGGAATCAAACAACCCCTCAGGAGAAGGTTAAATTGCCTCTGCGTCTGTCTCTGTCTTTGTTCTATGTGTATGGCATTGAATGTTTGCCTTATATGTATACAATGTGATCCGCCCTGAGTCTCCTTCGGGGTGAGAATGGTGGAATATAAATACTGCAAATAAATAAATTATACAATATGCACTAATAACAGTGGTCACAATCAAAAGAACTGTGGAAGTGTGCAGGCAAATGGCTTACAAGGGTGTAAAGTACTATGATTGCAAATCATGGAATGGCTAATCAGTGCAATTGCATTACTGAAGACAAATGTAATACTGAAGGTGCGTAATGCAGTATGTATCCACGATCTACAGTAGAACATACAATTGCAGTACAATGGTGGGTTGGTTGTCTCAAACTCTCTAGTCAAAGCATGTAACCTATAGACCAGGACTTCTTACCTCTTAGCTCAATGTTGGAGTTCTAAAAAGTTTTGTAACAGTAATATATTTCTGAACATCACTTAGGACTTTATCCCACATGCCACCCCAGTTTCTAAAAACTTAGAATCCATTGAAGGTATGATTTATGACAGGGTCTTTTTCACAATGCAGAGAAACCTCCTATTAGTGTCCACCATGCTTCGTTAGGGAAAAGCCTGAAATAGTCCCAAAAAAATGAGGGGGGGTCAGAGATCACCTTCTGAACTCAGGAATTGGGACATAACTGGAGAAAAGACCCAAAAACATGTGTGATAAAAGCTGCCAAATTTGTCCGGATTGAATCTAGTCAGTGACATGGAGTAAAGGGCATTTCTGTGGGTGGTCCCCTAGCAAGCATTGAAATTTCTCTTCCAAAAACCTGCTGCATGAGCCGTGCATGGTAATTTTTCAAATTAATGTAATCATTCAAAATATCAAAATTTCAAAATATTTTTGTTTTACCTGTCTGAACTACTAGGTTTTTAAATATCGGATTTCTGCAATGGAAAGTACTGAAATCTGAGAAAAACCTGGTATCCCCAGAATGCTAACAATATGCTATTGTTACGAGTCAGACACCAGCCAATATAAACAACTCAGTTTATTGCAAAAACAACACAAAAGAGCCTAAGAAACAACCAAAAGGAGGCTCAAAACACTTTCTCTTCAGTGTGATGTAACAATGTCCAAAAAGAACTCAAAAGACCCAAACTTGGGATATAATCTGGATTATCCTGGGAAATAATCCAGATTAAAACAAACTTAGTTGAAAAGGCTAGAAACTCGCTCCACCTGCTGGTTGGAGCTAAACAAACACATGAAAGCTACCAGCAGTAACCCACAGTGACCAACGGCTACACAATGCCCCAAAACGTTGCTAAAGCAAAACCACGTTGTAAGGGAGAAGTCACAGCTGTCACGTCCGGTCCGCATCTTTAGGGAGAAGTCACAGGCGTCGAGTTCCAGTCCAAGTCGTTAGAGAGAAGTCAAAGTCACTGAATTGCAGTCCAGGTCATCAGGAAGAAGTCACAGTCACCGAATTCCAGTCCAAGGTAAACACAAAGAGCCAAAGCAACGGAAGCAAGCCAGCAGCTAATGCATAAAACCAACACAAGGCAATCCAGCGCAAACCCACACAATGCCAGCCCCCGTTGCCACTAAAAACCTGGGTTAACACTTACATCCCAAAGCAGTCTTCCAAACACGTCTTCTGAAACAGAGATCCCGAAAAGCGCCCAACAAAACACCTTGCTGATTGCAAAGTTACATTAGCAACAAACTTACTTTTATCTACAAGCCCTCCTCTGAACTTGAGCCAGCCAACGCCCCATTCACAGCTGGTTGCTGCAAATCCTCATCAGAGCTGGAGTCACCCAACGCTCTACCTCCAGCTCTTCTACGATCTCTCCAGCCAGACCACCTTCTATCCAAATCCATAACTCCCCAGGATCCATCTGTATCTTGTCTGTGCCATCCCTCAAATGTACCACTGCTTGTGGGCTCCTCAAGAATCTCCCGGATCTCCTGAACCTTAGTCCAATCCATCACCTCACTCCCAGAGTCTGACATCCCATCCTCCTGACTCCCAGTCCCTTCAAAACCCTCAAAGGTATCATCAGCCACCCGGGGGGGGGGGGGGGGGGAGTGCTATCACTCCATCTTCCATTCCAAGGAGCTTTCCTTCAAATCCAAAAAAAACTCAGAAAAAATATTATATAGGCAGTTCCCAAATAATGAATTAACCTATCAGTTCTATAGGTTTGCTCCTAAGTTGAATTTGTGTGTAAGCTGAAACAGATACTTTTAAAGTGTTACTTCTTCCATATATGTATATGTGTGTGTGTGTGGGTGGGTAGGTTTGCTTTAGTTATATTTCCAAATATATACAGTATGTGTTGTTTGTTTTGCTGTCTGTGTCTCTGTTCAGAAGATTTCACCTGACTTTCTGTCCCTGTGATAACTGGATTTTGAAAAAATTGGCTTGTTGTGGAAACAAATCAAAAGTTGCTACAGTGAAGGCACTTTTTGCCATGATAACTCTTTCAGGAGTGAATTTCCCTTCCAAGGGGTAGATTTCGCTCATTTCCTGTTGTCTCGCCCCCGTTTTTAACTATGAGTCATTTATAAGTCGGATGTTTAGAAGCTGGGCACTGCCTGCATAGTTATTGTGATCTTGAGTGAGAACCAATGGCTCTAACCCAAATCCTTGTTGAATTTAGACTGTTTAGAAAGTAACTAGCAGTGGAAATGAAATCTATTCTAGGGATGTGCAAAGCTTTGGAGTTACATTTCATAATTTGGAGATTTCTATGAATCGTTAATCTCCAAATTACTAATCAGAAAGGGACCCCTTTGAAGGATTACGAATCCAACACAAGCTTCCTAAACTTTCAGAGAGATTCATAAAGATTTGTTGTTTCAGAGATTTTTTCAATGTAACATACTCTGTCAATAATTCTCTGGGGTGAGAGGGGGCAGGGGCTGATGTGATTGACAAGGGCAGCTGCATGGTGTTTTTTTTCCCTCCTTCTCCCCTCAGTGTCTCTGAGTCTTTGTGGTGTTTGCAGGAGAGAGATAAAGATGTATGTTCGGTTGTCCATTCTGTTTCTCTGTGTTTCTTAAAACTTAAATTTATAGTAGCTTTTTATAATTTTGCTTTTTCTGTCCCTTCATATAGTCTATAATCTTCCTCTGTTAAAATTATCCAACCCCAAACTTATAATTTCCAAATTTCTGTAGCTCGCTAACTGTACTCCCTCCCAAAACAGCCCTTACTTAGGTAAAGGTAAAGGTTTCCCCTGACGTAAAGTCCAGTTATGTCCATCTCTGGGGGTTGGTGCTCATCTCCATTTCTAAGCCAAAGAGCCATTACCTTCCCGCCAGAGAGGTACCTATTGATCTACTCACATATGCATGTTTTCAAACTGCTAGGTTGGCAGAAGCTCCCCGGATTTGAACCTGCGACCTTTTGGTCTCCAAGTTCAGCAGCTCAGAGCTTTAACACACTGTGCCACCGGGGGCTCCTTACTTACCTTCCTCTAAAATCATTCTTTTATCAGCTTTGCTTACTGTGTGTGTGTGTGTGTGTGTTGTCCTATTCTCTCATCTCCCAAATTTAAAATTCCAAAAAAAATCCTTTGTTTGTTTTTGTAGCTCTGTGTCTTATTCTATGTGTTTAAACACATTTGTTTAAACCATCTTTATGTCCCCCAAATCTAGGAAGGGGCACAGCTGGCATATGAGCCGAAGCTGATAGTAAGCACTCCTGACCATCGCCTCTCCCTGGGCTGACATTTGGAGAGATGAATCCAGGAGCACTCTCAAACTGCAAATACAGTCTTTCAGGAGTGTAACTGCATCCAGGTCTGGTTAACATACCTCCACGCCCAGATTAGGACCTTTGATAATAAGAGCATCTGTTTGTGTCTAGATTCAGTTTCAATTTGTTTTTCCTCATCCAGCCCATTACCTCCTCCAGACTTCAGAGGAGACACGCTATCCATAGCTGAAGCTGTGTTTGAAGGCATGGAGAAATATATTTGTTGTCATCAGCATACTGATAACACCCCACCCCATGCCTACTGATGATCTCTCCCAGCAGCTTCATGTAAATATTAAAGAGCATTAGGGATAGTCTGGCACCTTGTGGGACAACATATAACAGCTCCTTTTTTGAGGAGCAGCTATCCCCAAGTGCCACCACCTGAAACCTGCCTGAAAAGTATGACCGGAACCACTGCAGCATAGTGCCACCGATTCCCAGCCCTCCAGGAGTTCCAGAAGGATACCATGGTCAATGGTATTGATCTAAAGGCCGCTGAGAAGTCTAGAAGTACCAACAAGTACACACTCCCTCTGTCGGTGTTGAGACAGAGATCATCCACTAAGGTGACCATAGCAGTTTCAAGTCCATATACTGCCCTGAAGTCAGTTTGAAACAGATCAAGGAAGTGTATGTTATTCAAGACTGCCTTGAGTTGGAGGGCAGCTGCCTTCTCAGTCACCTTGCCCACAAAAGGAAGGTTAGACACTGATCTGTAATTATTAAGGTCCAGGGGATCTTAATACTAAAAGTTTCTACTAAAAGTAGGAGTGTAATTTTATATTAATATTGTGAAAGGAAATAGATTAAAGAGATATAAAAATCAGCATATAGGGAGTGAGAGGCCACTCACTATATGCAATATTGTTTATTAATATTATTACTTTTGTGTAGGTGTCTGTCCTTGTTTGTTTCATTTTTGTATTTACACTTTGTTATCTGGAGTAAGATTTTAGTAGTAGGACAGTATTAGTAGTTAAAATTTAGGTCAGTAGTTCTTTTAAAAAATATCAAAACTTGCAATTTGTGTAAATGTTCTTTGGGTGTTTATTTTTGTCTTTATTCCTTGTACTATAAACTTACAATCAAACCTCATTCTACAGCTGAAAGTGTTCCAGTGCTTATCTGCATACACATACCTAACTAAATGTAGAATTATGTGCATAGCCAGATATGTGCACAACTAGATAACTTAATGGTGTAAATGTTTATGGTTGAAGAGCAAACCATACCAAAGAGACAGTCATTCCCTTTCCTTCTTCTTCATTCTAAATCCACATCAGACCATATTCTTCCAAATCACCATGGCTATAAACAACATTGTATCATATCAAGACCTGTGGTGGTTACAGACTTCCATGTGATTAGTGTTGCACCAAATTTTGGTCCTGACTTTAAAGGAGATTTTCAAGGTGCCAAACCACTATACTGACGTGAAACCCACCAAACACAACTGGTCATAACGTTGATCTGGAATCAGAGTTGAAGGGGGACAGCACCTCCATTATCTTATGAACAATTAACTGTTAAGGTACTGCATGAGTAGATGCTCTCAGTTTTTAAATAAGATATTCACTTTATCAGAATCAGACTTACCAATAGGAAAAACTGGGGGAAACAATTCAGGTGGCAGATGTTAGAGAGTAGCACAAGTACCTGGATGTTGTTTTTTTAAAACGTCCTAGCTGTCTTCCTGTATTTCAAGAAAGAATAGTATATTTCTTATATACTGTCTCATCCTGTAATCTGGGTCCCCACACTCAGGTGTGACATGAGATCAACATTTGGAGCATGGTGAAGGAGACTTCTACCTTGAAAATGTTTACTGTCTGATCTACAACCCAATGAAACCCAAGTGCTTTAATTTAAGTCTGTTTCTGACTCAATCTCAAGGCTTGCTGTGCTAGCAAATCAACAGAATGGCAGTGTACTGGCATCACAAGTGTAGTAACATTAGTTTCTTGAAAGGCAGTGACAGACAGCGCATACTGCCTGGTCCAAACTGTTTTTGCATCTCTGAAATTAAGGCATATTGCAAAAAAAAAAAAAAAGAAAGAAAGAAAGAAAAAAAAGAGCCATGACAGCCTCACAGATAGCAAAGAAGAGAGCCCTGTATTTCACTTAGAAGATGACAGGCACGTTTGTTTTCCCTTGGAAAATAAATTGGAAGATTAATATCTCTCAAACACTGAAGTGACAAATTTTGCAGTTTCATCATCCTTTTGATTCTAAGGCTGTTTGTATACTTAACTTCAAAACTAACCAAATTAATTATTTTCTATTTAGAGTTCACTGTGGGTGGAAAATGGTTCTTTTTAGGTGTGCTTTGCATGTTGCTAGAGAATTGTGTCTCTCTGCCTGATAATAGCTTTCAGCTTTTAAATAGTCTAAACATTATTTTATAACAAAGATGTCTCCATGACCCCAATTTGTGCCCCAAGCCTTCCCCAAATTAATTTAGTTTTTTTTAAAAAACCCTAAACTTCACCCTAAAGTCACTGCAAAATGCAGTATTTTCCCCACAGCCCTCCAAGTTTCCTATTTACGATCAAACATCCCCTCCCCTCTTTAAAAAATCAGCCAGAAATCACCAGAAAATGAAACTGGAAGTGATGTAGCATCAATTCTAGTCAAATCCATTGTACCAATGTGCTCCACTGGAGGCATGCAGAGGGACACTGCCCCCACCCACCCCACCATTTATGCTTAGATCATGGTTGAAGAACTTCATCTGTGCTCTAAAAGGGGTAAATTCAAGCTTCCTGGGGTACCAATGCAGAACTCTGTGTCTTTTCAGAGCGTTACATCCTTTCCCTATGACACCATTATTTGGTGGCTTCTCAACTTTTGGAGTTTTCTTACCATTCTAAAAAGTGGAAATGCAGTTCTTAATGCTGAGTTACAAGCATAGCTAGTTGGTGGTTTAACCTAAAACATGCTATTATGTTTAGGTCACAATATTTCAATTTTTTCCCTTGAAAACATCTGTGAAATACAGTTTTGGCCTCAAGCTATATCCTGGGTGTGTTGTGTTATATCACAAAAGGACAGTTTTATTCATCAAATGACAAATTTGTAAGGGCCTCTTTTCATACACTGTCCACAAATCTGTGGATATTCTAAGTATATATCTACACTGTAAGATTAATGTAGGTTGGCACCACTTTAACTAGGACATCTCAAATGAAAACTCCCAGAATTCTATAGCTTGAGCCATTGCAGCTAAAGTGGTGTCAAACTACATTAATCCTATAGTGTATGCACCCTGAGATTGTCCAAGTTTAATTCAGTGCACATCAAAAGCTGTAGTGGCTGCCATGTCACTCCATTACTATTCTCACATGGCAGCTACAACCGTTTTTCTAAACTTCAAGGGAATTAGACATACTGCTCAACCTATTCTGAATAAATAGTTGGAATCTTTAAGGGCTCTTTACACACAGCCTCGCTGACATGAAAGCTACTAGTAAGCAGCTCTTCTGCACACCCCTCTTAGTCTCTATAGTGCAACATAGAGGAGCATCCATACATGTCCTTCAAAAATAAATCTCCAGTACAAGTTTCAAATCAAAATATTGTTTGTCTAAATGTGCTCTCTAGCCCAACTTCACCATTTACCTGCATTGATCTATAATGTATTATCTGAACTTCAGGAAGCAGGGACCAACAACTTAGCCAAGTGATATCTCATCAGCATTATTTAAACAATGCAGACCCAAATAAAGCAAAAACCTGTAACAAGTAAAAAGGGGAAATCTCTTTGATCTTCAAAATTACCTGTACCCAATCTGGTGCCATGCATGTGGATAATGGGGAGACAGTTCAAGACATTTTGAGAGCACCAATTTGGAAAAAGGCTATTGTAAAAACTCAGCCCCTCTAGAGTTCTAAGTTATTAGTGCAGTTGTAGTTATCTCTTGCTCTTTCTGCTGCTGATTTCCCCCTTTCCTCTTCTTTTTCTTCATGCATTTAAAATTTGGGGCTCAGAGGAACAAATAAACTGAATCAAATCAGATGAACTCTGTTGTTTCGTGAAGCCATATTGCACACTTAAATCCCCCTTTAAGTGCTAATGGCCAGCACAAAGCACCGAGAAGACAAAAAGCGCCATCTTTGCCAGAGGCATATATGCCTTTCTGCAGCCCATTCATTCTGTTTAAGGAGTGTATCCCCTTTATTATGTCCCCAAACACAGGGGTACATTTCCCCCCACAGGGATAGTCATGTCTCATTTATGAAACATAATCCCAAATTCCACTAAGAATCTCGACAGCATGACACCTCCAGGAGGGCTTTACTTTGTAAACAGTGTTAAGCTTGCCCAGCAGATCTGAAGAGAATAAAATAGGTCACTGAAGAAAAAGAAACAGAATTAGACCAGATGAAAGGTTTTCTTTCAAAGCATCATTTTACCTTATTTTTTTTAAAAAAAACAATCCTTATATGTACTACCCATGGGACAGTAACCCCGTCCCCCTCCCCTTTCTTGGTAATTGGGAGCTGTTTACTATGCCCCTTGACATCTCTCTAAAAAGCACAGTAACAGAAGGAAAGGTAATCTATGGTAGATGTTTAGAAAATGAAACCTCTGTATCATTGAAAGGAAGAGTTCTGCTAATCTAAATAGTTCAAAATCCAGAATTTCAGAAAAGCTGAGGAAGACTTATCAGGATGGGAGGGGAACACAGGTTCATTTTCTAATGCAATCTGACCCAATGGGTAAACCAAAATACCACTTCATTTCTCCAGATGTCTCTCATCCATCCAATGTTTTGCCGTGTAACCTCCATTAACCTCTCCCCATTTTGCTGAAAGTTACAATGCAATACTCTAACCCAAAATGTAGACAAGAATATGTATATTGGGGAAAATGCACATTAATATTTATATTACTAAAACAATCTGGTAAACCATGTAGGTTATTAGGGAGAAATGTCTAGGGAAATTGCATATATGAGGGAAAATGACATATATCAATACATCTATTACGAGAAATGCACAAGAAAATGGTACTGGTTATAGAGACTCATTGGGCTGTACAAATGAGAAAAATACTTGCTGCCAACAGATTTTCTCTCTCTCCCTCCTTTAAAAAAAATCTTTTGTGGGACAACAGATAGAAGGGTATTCAGTTTAAAATGGGAAATCTCTTTAACTCATGCTTTCTGGTCCCAATTCAGATCCACACATGCTTGGTGGAGAGATAGCATCCTTTTAGCAAAATACGCAGACATAAATGAAAGATACTGTATATCTGCATCTGTAACCTTTTCCCTATGGCAGATAGGGAAATTCAGCATCCCCAACTACATCAGCTCCCTCTCTAAGCCACCTAGCTGTTTTCTGGCTGGCCACATTCCCACAGCTATTAACGACCAGAACAGGGAGGAAAGGGTGAGGGACACTTAGGAAGCAAAACTTTTTTAGGAATAGAGCTGGCCAGCTGGAAAATTGCTTCTGTTTCTGAACTACTGGGATTGGTGCCTAGCCTGAAGACAGGTTGCGCAGGAGAGAAAAGATACCACTATGCCTGATTATCTGTCACTGCAATGTCAAAACTTCCTCATGAGCTTTAAAGACAATACTTTAACATATAGTATCATTGCAGACATTTTACCAAGTTACACACAACTTCATTGAGAGTTTTAAAGGTAATACTTTAACATATGGTATCATTGGAGACATTTTACCAAGTTACACACAACTTCATTGTGAGTCTTAAAGGTAATACTTTAACATATGGTATCATTGGAGACATTTTACCAAGTTGCAGACAAGTCTGCATTTGTTGGTTACAGAGAGACTATGCCAAGAAAACTCTCAAACCTTGAAATCTTAAGCTTTGGGGGTGCTATGCCCCATGAGATAATATTCCCTTCCTCAAGCTCTTGAACTACCAAGCATCTCTATTCCTCCCACCTTCTCTTCTGAAGAAATCCTCTAACTCATCTTACCAAATTTAGGGAAGCTTCTTAACCTGATATATCAAAAGATTAGGAGGAATTATTGCAATGTAATGGATGGGAGGCAGTGGTGAGGAGTGGATACGTGTTGGTCCTGAGCTCAGGAATACCAGAAAAAGGCATATACACTTAAGACCTTATCCTACAAGACTCCCCCCCCCCCCCAGTTTTAAACAGTTTAAATCCATTTATGGAATGGAAAGTGGCAGAGCCCATCCCACAATGTGAGGGCTGGTAAAACGCCATAATGTAAAAAATTAAAACAATGTCAAGGGGGGGGTAGCGATCAGAAATAATCTCAGGAGCCTAGGATGATGATGATGATGATGATGATGATGATGATGATAACATTTTTTTCTTAGCTGCCTCTTCTCACAGCTTGAGACGGGTTACAATATTGCTAAAACACATCAAAACACATAATCATTTTAAAACACTCTGCAGAATACACATGTTAAAACGTATTTCCATGAAATACATATTAAAATACACATAGAATGGAAATTTAAAATTCATCATGAAAAACTGTCTGGGTAGGTCTGCTGGAAGAGATAGCTCTTTAGATGGTTTTTAAATTCCAACAGCTCAATTAGCTGTCGGAGCTCTTCCAGTAGGTAGTTCCACCATTGTGGGACAGCCAAGTTCCTCTGGGTGATGATTGCCAGTCGGCTTCTAGCAGGTTAGAGCAGACACCCCACAGAGGGCCTCAGTGCAGGGGTTTAAAAATCAATACCAACACCCTACACTTTGACCGGAAACTAATTGGCAGCCAGTGGACTTTGGGATATGGGTAATATGTTCACTTCTGGGTGTTTCTGTAACCCAATCTGGTTGCTGTATTTTAAACCAACTTGAGTTTCTGAATTTGGTAAGGTAGTCCAATGTAAAATGCATTGCAGAAGTCCAACCTTGATGTTGCCAGTGCATGCACTACCATCTTTAGGTCCTCCAATCTAGAAAGGGGCACATCTGGTGTATCAACCGAAGCTGATAGTAAGCATTCCTGATCGTCACATCTACCTGGACCGACATTTGGAGAGACAGATCCAGCTGTGAACACAGTTTTTCATGGGAAGTGTAACCCCATCCAAGACTGGTTGGCACACCTCCATCCCCAGATTAGGACCCTTGATAGCCAGCACCTCTGTTTTGTCTGGAATCAGTTTCAATATGTTTTTCCTCATCCAACCCATTACCTCCTACAGGCATTCATTCAGAGTAGACACACAATCCGTAGCTGAATCTATTTTTGAAGCCATGAAAAAATATATTTGGGTGTTATCAGCATACTGATCAGGATGTGTGATATTCCATTTCTAATGTGCAAAAAAAACATGTGACAAGTAATAAATAATGGAAATTTTTAATTTCTACTGCTAATGGACTAAATGCCACGATTTCGTGACTCTGCACACCACCATCATGCATGGGATAAGGTCCTTAATTCAAAGTAAACAATTTTCCAGATTAAGTGTGGACACAAACCATAACATATTTTATTTTGAGCAGATCCTATTCATGCACAATAACTGCATGCATTGCAATTACAGGAAGGCATGTGAAGAATTTGCAGAATTTGTATAGTATTTGTGTGTTTTAACTTTGCTGTGATCTGCCTCAAGCTGTGGGGAGAGGCAGGTAAAAAATAAAATTATTATTATTATTATTATTATTATTATTATTATTATTATTTTACTGACACAAAAACAGTATGACACAGCAAACAAGATATACATGCTGGATTTTGTATCACAAAATCACAAGTTGAACACTTCCCAAGCATTTAGGATTGTGTTATGTATTTTCGAATGATTCAAGTAAGATGGCCTTTTGCAGTTGACAGATCATGATTTTGTCAATGTTTATTGTTTTCAAATGCTGACTGAGATCTTTTGACATGGCATCCAGTGTGCTAATTACCACTGGGACCACCTCTACTGGTTTATGCCAGAGCCTATGCAGTTCAATTTTGAGGTCCTGATAACGGCTGTTTCCTATTGTTTTTCGTCAATTCGACTGTCACCTGGTATGATGACATCAATAATAATAATCCAAACTTTTTTCTTTTCCACAACTGTGAGGTCTGGTGTACTGTGTTCCAAAACTTTGTCAGTCTGGATTCAAAAGTCCGACAGTATTTTTGCATGTTCATTTTCCACTACCTTTGCAGATTTGTGATCCCACCAATTCTTTATTACTGGCAGTTGGTATTTGTGACATAAGTTCCAATGAATCATTTGGGCCACATAGTTGTGCCTCTATTTATAGTCCGTCTGTGCAATTTTCTTGCAGCAGCTGAGGATATGATCAATGGTTTCATCAGCTTCCTTGCACAGTCTGCATTTTGGGTCATCAGCTGATTTTTCGATCCTGGCCTTAATTGCATTTGTTCGGATTGCTTGATCCTGGGCTGCAAGGATCAGGCCTTCTGTCTCCTTCTTCGGTGTTCCATTAGTGAGCCATAACCAGGTTTATTATTATAATTATTATTATTAACCTGGTGCCCCAAATGATTTGGACTGCAGATAAAGGTAAAGGTAAAGATTTTCCCTGACGTTAAGTCCAGTCATGTCTGACTCTGGGGGTTGGTGCTCATCTCCATTTCTAAGCTGAAGAGCCGGCGTTGTCCATAGACACCTCCAAGGTCATGTGGCCGGCATGACTGCATGGAGCGCCGTTACCTTCCTGCAGGAGCGGTACCTATTCATCTACTCACATTTGCATGTTTTCAAACTGCTAGGTTGGCAGGAGCTGGAGCTAACAGCGGGCGCTCATTCCGCTCCCGGGATTTGAACCTGGGACCTTTCGGTCTGCAAGTTCAGCAGCTCAGCGCTTTAACGCACTTTGCCACCGGGGCTCCTGGATTGCAGAACCACTAGACAAAAATTATGAGGGCTGTTACTCAAAACATCTTAAGATGTATAGGTATTTAGTCTCCATGCATGCCCTCTACCTTTCCTTTCCCTTCAACCTAAGAATATGGGCAGTGTTCTTATAGTTAGAAGCACTGGGGGAAAACAATGTGCTTCTCAGTGCAGACAACACATTTATAAGAATGTATTTCAATAAGTGGGTGAGACTGAAGTGTGATGTAAGTTGATTGGAGCCTAATATAATCTTATCTTGAAGAATGTGAAACCATTTAAATGAATTGAGAATAGAGAAAATTGCTAGTATAATGCTTTTCTAATTAAAAGAGAAGACACTGGCAGAGTATAAACCTGTAATAAAAGCCGCAGATTTCTATCTTTTCAGTCTAAGGGGAATGTGCCTGTATGTTTAATGCCAACTATAACTGCATGTGATAAATTTAATCTTCTTATGTTAGGGAAAGAAGGGCAAGGAATAATTAGTTTACCAGCTTTAGATACACTAGATGGTTACAGCTCATGACAAAATGCCAAAAATAATCAGATGAAGCTTAACAAATATAAAATCAGAAAATTACGCTTCCATTCTTCAAGCCTAGAAGGTGTTCTTAAAATAGCCTTTTCGCTGTCTAGAATTGCCAGGGTGGAAATGAAGTAAAATTAGATTTAGTTAATGGATGAGAGGAATTAGTAAAGAGATGAAATTATAACAAATGATGTGATCTCTACCACAATAAAGGAAGTAGCCCATACATATCAGAAGAGAAAGCGCATAATAAATGGCCTAGATAACAGAGAAAGATTGAAAGATCACAAATTGCTTCCAGTATACAAAGACATTGAACAAACCCAGTGGGCACTATATGCAGGTGTGTGTTGTGAATGTTAAGAATGTTTGAGAGCTGGGTTGAATCTCATTTTAGAGTATTAAAGAAACCATTTTTGAGAAGGCCAACGCAATAGAAATGCTTTTCTAATTTTTCTAAAAAAGAATGTGCTATTGTCTGATCCCTAGCTCAAATCTTGTTCCTTTTTTATTAATATTTTCTCAACACAAAAATCCCCTTGTTTCCATATGGACAAAGGGGAACAAAAATCACTAGTGGTTTGTGACCACGGCAACATAAGTGTTGAATGGGGATAAAAAAGAATTGGATGCCATTGGATTCAACTTTATAAAATAAAGTAGCCTTTCTATACATCCTAACAGTGTTTAGAAGAAGAAATGAACTTGTTTTGGAGTCTCATGTATTAATAAAGTTTACATTTGTGGGGAAATAAAATATGCACCAAGCAAGTCTCATTTTTTAAAATTTGGATGGATAAAAATGCATAAAATTTCCAAAATACTTACAAATAAAATATGGAAACATGTAAACAAATAGTTGCATTAAAATTAAAAAGGTAAGACAAAAAGAGAAAAATTCCAATATGGGGAAAAGGCAGGATGAAAATGCAGATGCCATTCCGAGAAACTCAGTGCCATGTAAAGTAGGGGTGTACAAAACTTCAGAGCTACATATTGTAGGGGCCGGGCTGTGGCGCAGGCTGTTGAGCAGCTGCAATAAATCACTCTGACCATGAGGTCAGCCCATGGCGGGGTGAGCACCCGTCAATTAGAAATAAAAAATAGCCCCTGCTCGTTGCTGACCTAGCAACCCGAAAGATAGTTGCATCTATCAAGTAGGAAATAAGGTACCACTTATAAAAAAAAGTGGGGAGGCAAGTTTAACTAATTTACGACCTGGAATGAGGAAGTGCCGTCAGAGTGGATGATGAAGCAGCTGCTCCCCCCTGTGGCCAGAATCGAACATCCCCTCAGGAGGTTAAATTGCATCTGCGTCTGTCTGTCTCAGTCTCTGTTTGATGTGTTTATGGGCATTGAATATTTGCCCTATGTGTGTGTAATGTGATCCGCCCTGAGTCCCCTTCGTGGTGAGAAGGGCAGAATATAAATACTGTAAATAAATAAATAAATAATTCGGAGATTCAAATGATTTGGAAATAAGAATCTCTCAATTAATAATTGGATAGGACTCTTCTGAAGCATTTATTAATCAAACCACAAGCCTCCAAAACTTTTGGAGAGATTCTAAAGATGTGCTGTTCCACAGCTTTTTTTTCCAGTGGAACACTCTGCTGCCCATAATTGTCTAGGGTGGGAGGGGGTGGGAGCTGGGATGGGAGGGGGCAGGCAGCCGCACACTTTTTTCCTTGTCAGCCAATCAGAAGAGAAAAGACAAATCACATGGCTTTCTCTCTTGGAGCCAACCTTAAGAAATGGGGTCACAAAGTGGAGTCGACGACATGAGAATGTGGAGAAGAGCAAACCACAGACCACTGACTACAATGCAGTCTGAGCCCTGCTGCATGCACAATGGAGGATCTTCTTACAGTGACACCAGAGACACTCCAAGTGGCCAACTTCTGGTCAAAGGAAACATAGCATAATACCAAGTTTTTAACTTGTTTGTAGTTTTTTATATATTACAACTGCATTCTCAATTTGCTTCTGATATGATAAATAAATACACAGCTTTCTGCAAAGCTAGCCTTATATATTCCCCACAGTGTCTCCCCTGTGCCTTTGTGGCATTTGCAGGAGAGAGAAAGATATGTCCTTTGGAGGTCTATACTGTTTCTGTGTATTTCTTAAAACTTAAACTTATAGTAGCTTTTTAAGAATTCTGTTTCTTTTTGTCTTTTCATTCAGTCTATATTCCTCCTCTGTTGAAATTATATCCAACCCCAAACTGTAGCCCTGTTCTTCTGGCATGAGCGGAATTCAGAGAAATGTAGTTTGGGAAGGCAACAACCTCTGTAGTAGAGTATTCAAAAAGTTCTGCCCTAAAGCCCCAGTGTAGGTTAATCACATGTGCTTAAATTGGAAAAATGATTTAAAATCAGTTAATGAATGAATCTTTCTGACACTTTACATGATTGATGCCTTGATTATGTTGTGCAGAAATTCAAGGGATACCTCTTGTAGTTTCTTTTTTAAAAGATTGTAAAAACTTTTAATATTTATAAAAATCAGTGGATGACCAAAAGCTTCTGAAATTTTGTTGGATTGTTGCCCTGCTCATGCTGTGCCACAGTTTTTGGGGATACCTCTTGTAGTTGTCTTAAAATATTTTTAATTGAAACATGTTTTTAAAATTCCTAACAACCAGTAGATGGATGAATCTTACTGAGACTTTGAAAAATTGATGCCCTGCTTAATTGTCTCATTGTGCAGAAATTCAAGGGAATAACTCTTATGACTTTTTTCTAATTGTAGAAAAAAATAAAATTGCTAAAAATTAGTGGATGAACAAAACATTCTGAAACTTGGCAGGCTTAAAGTTGTAAATGTTAACTACAAGTGTGCCAATTTTCATCCTGACAGAGAAACGAGCCTCAAAAATTTCCCCATTGCCACTAATGGAAGAAATCTTAACAAAGCAATCACAAAACTTCAGGGATTTGGATTACGAATCGGAATAAGACCCCTCTAAATCTTTATGAATCAAAGCAGGGTCCATCCAAATCTCCTAAATGAATTACTAATCAGATTTCAGCCATTTTGCACACCTTTAATGTGAAGTATATTCATGTTTTATTTCCCTTGAGAAGAATATGCATCTTCAAACCATAACAAAGCACTATTTTGATGGGTTCCCTCAATCACAATTTCATTGTTATTTTTTGTAAACAATATGTATTTTATACAAAATTAACTTACAGGAGAAAAAACTTTTGGACAAAAAAGATTAAAAAATTAAACATGTTTAAGCAAAAAATCATCATGGAGAATTTTTTTGAATTTCACTTTTCACTTGCATTAATGAAATAAACAAGCATTTGCATCTCTAATTAACTGGAACATAGCAATGTTCCCATCCCTAGTGTGAGATTTCCCATTGAAGAGACACTTTAGCTTTCTGTTTGATAAAATTATTTTTATTCTGGGAGGGGGAGAGGGTCAATGCCTTTTGAACACTTAAAGGCTAGGTGATGGAGCTTATATGAAACACCTACCCACTGCTTCCTTTTCTGTTTTTTAAAATAAAACTCAGTAGGATTTTGACATACATAATTTGGCAATAAAAGCAGTTAAAGATTGATGCAGCCCCTTCCACATCTGATGCCCCCTTCATACGTGAAGGCCAGAGCAATTGACTCTGTGCCTGCCCTTTAAAAATGCCCCGAGGTGCACGAATCTCAGATTTTATAATGAAGCATGGAAATTGAGTCAGAATTGCCTGTTCTCAAGCAGCGTGGATTCAGACAATTCTTTCCTTAGTTCCCTTAGACATCTCCACTATCAAAGTCCAATGCAGTGTCTTTTCATGGTTAAAGTTACATGGAAAAGCTTGTTAATTGTGCAATCTCTCTTTATGCCTTAAAATTATTCTAAGCGACAAAATTTTAGTATGCTGTTCACTTTAAATTCAGGTGGTATTATAAATCTAGTGCTAAGGTGCTTAGCAATCGTATGTGCAAGATTAATCACATTCCAAGCTGCAGGGGAGAACAAAGGCCCAAAGGAACAATGTTTTAATAGGATGAGTAATCTATTTAGGAAACAAATTTGTGTGAACCTTCACACCTTTTTGCCTCAAATACTTTCACACATAATTGGCTTCTCAGTCTGTTCTCTTTCTAGTTTCTCAAAAAAGAAGGAAACCATCTGTTTCTGTGAGTACAAGATCAGTCTAGTCATTCTGACTCCCAAATCAAAATCACTGTGAGACAAATTTCTCAAAATGCTGAAACAACCAGAAATGGAATTGAATGTGATATGTAAGACTTACTGCTCTATAGTAATACACTATTACTTTAGGACAGAAAGATGCAACTAAAGGTCTAAGCAGTCTGGAGATACAATGAGCTACCCAAAAAAATAAAGCAATTTAGTATTTTTAATGATAAAACAGTAAGTGAAGGGTTGTTGTATGTTTTCTGGGCTGTATGGCCATGTTCTAGAAGTATTCTCTCCTGACATTTCGCCCACATCTATGGCAGGCATCCTCAGAGGTTGTGAGGTATGGAGAAACTAAGCAAGGAAGGTTTATATATCTGTGGAAAGTCCAGGGCGAGAGAAGAACTCTTTGTCAGTAGGAGGCCAGTGTGAATGTTGTAGTTAATCACCTTGATTAGCATTGAAAAGCTTCATCTCCTGGCTCTTTCTGCCTGGGGGCATCCTTTGTTCAGAGTCGTTAGTTGCCCCTGGTTCCCATGTCTGGAAATCCTCTGTTTTCAGAGTGTTGCTTCTTATTTACTGTTCTGATTTTTGAGTTTTTTAAATACTGGTAGCCAGATTTTGTTCAGTTTCATGGATTCCTCCTTTCTGTTGAAGCTGTCCACATGCTTGTGGATTTTGTTATGGTTGAGCCTTATGGCTCCGATACTGGGAGACGTGGTCGTAAGACTCCTCGGGAGTCAGATACTCTCGAGGAGCGAGAAAGGAAGCGGCTGCGGGACTTATTTGCAGAACCATCTGACGAGGATTCCTTTGAGGGTTTTACTGAGAGAATGGAGGAAGAGATGGTTAGCTCAGAGGAGGATGACATGGAATGGACTCGTGTGAGGGAGGATTTGGGTGCCACTGGCAATGGTAGTATGGAAGGCGATTGGGGACCTTCAGGATTAGACCCGTGGACAAGCTGGAGGGATGGGACGGGATCCACAGCTGGGGATGCTGTGGGGCGTAGTCAAAGGTGTTTCAGTTCTGATGAGGAAAGTGATGAGGAAACGCCTGAAATTAGGGTAACAGCTGATAGTGATGAGGAGTTGTAAACTAGCATAAAATGGGGTTTGGAAGCAATGGCTAATTGCGTTGGGCAAGGTAATCTAGACGAACGCTTGGGCTCTGTGTGGGAAATTCCTGAAGACGGGTGTGATTCGTTTGCTGACTACGTAAGTTACCAAGGACACTGGGCATAGACGGCGGGAGGAACTGTGTGGGCTTTTGTTGTGCAACCTGTGCTTAATCTTAATAGCTTGGACCTCCGTCGTCTTCTTGACGGACGCCATCTGTTTATTCTGGACTGACTGACTGACTGACTGACTACGGCCTCGGACTCTCCTTCCTGTGATTATCGTTGGACCTGGTGAACTACAAACATCTGTACCTGCCTTACGACCTTCGGACCGGATTGGAACTTCGCTGACCGCTTCTGCCCTTGAATGCTGTGTTTGTATCTGGAAATTGCTTGCTGTGTGGAGGAGTAACCTCTTAGTTACTCAAATATAGCTTTTGGCAGCAGAGAAGCATCTGCTGCCAGTTTTTTGTATTCCTTTGAATCTTTTGTTCACCAGCTTTTGTTTGTTTAAGTCCCAGGCTGAAGTAAGCTTTTTTGGTTTAACCCGGATTAAACTCTGGTTTAATCCGGTTTATCTTTTGAGCATTTTCCTTGTGTCTTTTTACTTTTAAGGCCAGTGTTTGCCTAGCCCTTGTCTTTTACGGGCATTTTTGGTTCTGTAACTCCAATAAACTTTGTTATATCTTATCTTGTGGCGTTCTGTCCTTGACAGATTTCAATGGCTTCTCTGTGTAGTCTGACATGTTGGAGTGGTCAAGCATTTCTGTGTTCTCAAATAATATGCTGTGTCCAGGTTCATCAAGTTCTCTGCTATAGCTGATTTCTCTGGTTGAGTTAGTCTGCAGTGCCTTTCATGTTCTTTGATTCGTGTTTGGGCGCTGTGTTTGGTGGTCCCTATGTAGACTTGTCCACAGCTGCATGGTATACGGTAGACTCCTGCAGTAAGTGAAGGCTTTGAGCCTATATAAAAGATACATGGTTCCACTTGAATCTTTCAGAAGCATAATTTCATTAGCTTATTATTATTATTATTATTATTATTATTATTATTATTATTATTATTTGTTAACTATAGTTCTATCCTGCCTTTCTCCCCATGGGGACTCAAGGCAACTAACAATCCCACATTTTAGTCAAGTTTAAAAACCATGATACAAAAGTTAAAAAACAATAAAATAGTACACTGTGTTAAAAATATTAAAATATAATAAATACACTTATAATAGCCTTAAAAACTCAAAGCCTCTCCCCCCCCCTCCCCCAATTTCACCCAAAACCTCCCCAAAGCCTTTCCCAAATGCCTTCTGGCAAATGGAAGTCTTAACCTGCCTGCAGAAGGTGAACAGGAATGGGGCCCGCCTGGTCGCTCCTTGGAGGGAGTGCAATAGTCTGGGAACAACCTCCAAAAAGGCCCTCTCCCATGCTCTGTATTGTTTATATTGAATTGTTTTAAGTCAATTGTATTTTGCGGCATTGAATGTTTGCCTTTTATGTTGTGAACCACCTTGAGTCCCCAAGGGAAGATAGGTTGGGATCAAAATAACATTTTATTTATTTATATGTTTCCACCAAATACGCTTGAGTAGGTGGTGGGACAGAGAGAAGGCCCTCCCCAGTAGATCGTAGATGCCTTCCAGGTTCATAGAATGAGATACAGTCCTTCACATACCCTGGACTGGAGCCATATAGGGCTTTGTAGGTCAAAAACAGCATTTTGAATTGTGCTCAGAAACGTGTTGGCAGTCAGTGGAAGTGTTGCAACAGAGGAGTTGTATGCTCCCTGTAGCCAGCCCGAGTTAGCAGTCAACATTTTGTCCATGAAGACTCCAAGATCTTTTTCACATTGACTGTTGTCAAGCCAGGCATCTGCCTTTAGGGAAATCAGGAAAACGTTGCTACATTTTTGGACCTCACCTGTGACATTTCAGAACCAGAAATTGCCTTTTTTAAATGCAAATGTGAGCCATATGTTAGGTAGAAGTTTTGAAAAGGCCTCCCTGTTGTCTACAGTAGCTAAGAGGAAACAAAAAATGTGTCAAAAGATTTGCAGAAACACCCAATTTGGTGTGGAAGGGCCTTTTTTAAAAAACAAACAATATTTGGAGGGGCCTGGCAGCCTTGAAGTTTCATTTAGCCATTTACTATACTCATTTACTATACTCTTGTTATAGTAGCAAATTTTTCATTAATGATACTTTAGAAATACTTTAGAAATGAAATGCCAGCGCCCCTCATTTTGTAATAACTTTTGAAACATTTTTTATCGATCGCACATCGCTAGTAGCTATCTAACATTTGTTTGCGTTGTATGTTCTGAAGAACAACATTTCCTTTTCCACTTGCTTACCAGACCCAGTGTTAAACAACCAACAGATTTAAGAGCTAAAGTCATTATGCTGGGAACAAAACACTCTGACCTCAGTATTTCACAGTAGCCCAAGGGCTCTTCATAGTGTACAGCCTCTAAGGTGGCTTTGTAACTATCCATAACAAATATTTATCCCTTGTAAATTTGATCAGAAAAAGGAAGAACATATATTTTCCCTGTTATCAGTGTAGCCTTTAGCACTCCAAACTTTTGAAGGAAATCAATGCAATGGATACAGAAAAAATAAACCATCACAGTCAAAAGTCTGCTTGAGACTTACATCTGCTGGAATTAGGAGTGAGCTATTCTGAAACATTTCTATCCCATAAAAGAACCTTGTTATATAGGGAAGACAGATAAATTACTGATGTGCATTGGGTTCACCATACAATATTGTGTATTGGAACACCAGCCAGGAGTGCCAATGTGCATTGATAGAGCCTGATAAACAGTGTCTTGTTATGCATATTTGCAATTCACTGAGAGTATTTTGATACCTCTGCTATGTAGCTAAGAATAAATAAAATGGTGTATTATAGACCATGATAGAGGATTCTGACCCCCATTCACAATGGTACATGCTCAAATTGTATTTGAAGACTAATATTATAGTCACGACAATATAATCTTTATGCAGTGTCCCTGGTTTCCTTGGCATATACTATTAGAATGAGCTGGATATCACTGGTTAGATCTGTCTGTGTTGTGTCCCACATTCAAAGCCGCTCAAGATGTCTACATATTCCAAGAGGCAACCAGTTTGTTGGTGATTCAGTACATCACTTGTGGCTTATGCCGAACTAATATTTCCCACGTTGCTATCAGGGGAAGCTGATTTTTCCACTCACAGTGTCAAGCTGCAGTAATGCAGGGCTGTGTTTGCCATCCCCAGGACCCTCATCCAGAACACAGAAAAAATATTGGAAGGTTAGTACAAACATACCATTACTTTTGATGGAATAGCCACAAATTTATTTGTCTGTAAAATCTACCTCTTCCAGGAATCCTGATTGACATTTTTGCCCTTAATGAAAACAATATCAGCTTCACTTTGATGAAGAGAACACTTGGCTATAATAATAAACCACGGGTTGTTTATGTATGAAACAGGATTTCAGATTACTATTATTTCCTATTTTCTTTACTTTGGTACGGAAGACAGAGTCTACTTCCTAATAGAGAATTCACACCAGCATCTGTGATGATAGCAGAACCTTGGTAGCAATTAAAATCACCCCCTCAATTCCCAAAAGTTCCTCCATCCAGCCTTTAGGCCTTCCAGTCATGTTATCAGGATCCTCCCTGCTCAGTGCCTCCAGATGTTTTCATTCCTTGACCTTGGCTATGAAACATATGGCATGGAGGTGTTCGGGTGTCTTGAACACACCAGATACAGATCCATGACATACTTCCCCTCCTGAAAATAAATATGCTGCAATGTAGTAATACAGGCAAGAAAGGCATAACTCCCCAGCTGAGTTAACAGGTCTGCTGGGTTGCCCGGGTTCTGGAGACACACCTTTATAGGAGGCCCCAGACCCTGACGGTGCTTCCAACCGTGGATACTTCAGCCCCAGTTCTAGGGAAATATTTTGGAGCAATGTCTCCATAGGCTCTACCTTAGATTCCAAGGTATAGAATCATCTTTGGGGCTCCACAGAGACTCCTCCCTCTTCTTCCTTCTCACACTCCAAGCAGTCATGCTGGCAACATGACCAGGAGGTGTTTAGGGACAACGGCAGCTCCTCAGTTTGGAAATGGAGAAGAGCACCTTCCTCGGAGCCAGAGATGAACACTGCCTTCAGAGATGGAAATGAAAGGAGAAGCCTTTGCCTTTGTTTGTATATTTGTGTCTCATTGTATTTCATTGTAACAAGGCATTGAATGTTTGCCTGTGTCTGTTTATATGCTGTAATCTGCTCTGAGTCCCCTCAGGGAGAAGGGTGGAATATAAATAAAGTGTTATTATTATTCATATAATAATAATAATAATAATAATAATAATAATAATAATAATAATATAACGTGTTGTCAACTGCTTTCATGACCAGAATCACTGGGTTGTTGTGAGTTTTCCGGGCTGTATGACCATGTTCAAGAGGCATTCCCTCCTGACGTTTTGCCCACATCTATGGCAGGCATCCATAGCTGTGGACAACACTACATAGGGAACACCAAACATAGCACCCAAACATGATCAAAGAACATGAAAGGCACTACAAACTAATTCAACCAGAGAAGTCAGCCATAGCAGAGCACTTGATGATCCAACCTGGACACAGTATATTATTGGAAAACAAAGAAATCTGGACCACTCCAACAACTACCATGTCAGACTACACAGAGAAGGCATTGAAATCCACAAGCATGTGGACAATTTCAACAGAAAAGAGGAAACCATGAAAATGAACAAAATCTGGCTACCAGTATTAAAAAAACTCTAAAATTAGAACAGTAAATAAAGAGCAAGACTCAAAAAGCAGGGGAATTCAAGACAAGAATCAATTAGGGCCAGCTAACAGCTCCCAACAAAGGGTTCCCCCAGGCAGCTGTCAGCCAGACTTTGAAACTGCAGGCCATTAAAATGCTAATCAAGGTGGCCAATTGCAACATTGAAGTAATATGGGGAGAATTCTTAGAATATATATTATTCAAAGAAAAAGGAATAAAACCAAATCAACATTTTGGTTTTGGAGAAGAGGTTCAATATAAGAAATATTAATATTAGGGATGAATATATTTCCCATGGGTACACATAAAGATTACATGTATTAAAAAAATCATTGTTTAACTGATTTATTGTCTGTATTGTGTTAAAGTTCATTGTGTATGATTTGTATTATTTATTTATTTATTAAAATATTCAAAAAAAGAAAGAAAGATGCCTTAAATATGCTTCAGTGGAAGGGTCTTGAAGGCAAAAAAAAAAACTCTATGGTAAGTGCTGTTTAAGAAAGGTGCTTAACTTTGTTTCAGTTAAAGGGTCTTGAGTGCAAACAATCCCATGGAAAGTGCCACCTTAAGAAAATGCCTTAAATCTATTTCTGTGGAAGGTGTTGAAGGCAGTGCTTCATTAAAGGATTCCTGTTTCTAAAAAGTGTGGTATCTTTGAAATGGGAGGAATCATTGCCTGCCCATTTGATGGGAATTAAGCAGATTGTTGAGTTAGAAGCTGGAAGAGGCATTTTTTGTGTAATGTGAGTAAATTTGTTTTCTTTAAAGATAGAACCACATGAAACTCCACACTTTCCCTTGCTTTCCCTAGGTTTTTTTCCAGCTCCTTGTGATTAAGTCCTTTACATGATGATTACACATAAAGTTGGTTGGTAGCAATTAAAATCACTCACAAGAAAGTCCTGGAAATTTCTTTAATACTAGGTTACTACTATACAGCAAAATTATGAATGAAGAAAATGCAGGCAACTTCTCAATTTCAGTCCCCAAAACCCCACCCCATCAACTCCCAAAAGTTCCTTTGTCCAGCCTCTATGCCTTTCAGTCTGAGCCGGTTCGTGTTATCAGACTTCTTCTCACTTAGGGCCTCCAGATGTTTTTATTCCTTGACCATGAGTATGAAACTCGTGGCATGAAGGTGTTCTGGTGTCTTGAACACACCAGATATGGATCCATGACAGCATCTCTGTATCATATTGAAACCACAAAATAACCTGGGATCTTTCCTATCCAACACATTATATTGCCAAAATATAGTGAAATGCATTGCTTGTAGGTCTAGGATTCCCCCTTCCCCCACTCCCAGTCCAAATTCTACAACAAAATTAAAAGGTGATTTATGACTGGATAAAAGTTGAGATTATTTTAGCAACCGATAGATCTTGTGACATGTTTAGAATTCAAGATGTGACATTACTGCTGTCATTGTATTATTTCCATTTTTATACTCTGCTGCTGCTTAAGCAATATTTACATTTTATAGTTTTTCTTATCAGTTCTCCTTGATGTCAAGCCAACCAAGAACTTTTGTTACTGGAAGACATATAAATGGCATTAAATACCGGAATGACTGCACCCAAAAGGGTGTTTCTGGTCTGATCTGTGTAGCTCACTTTGGAAGCAGCATCCCATTTGGATTAAAATGTGGCAAGTGGGAGACATGATTTCAGTGAAAGGAATAAAAGTATTGGCAGATATGTTACTTGTAATCCTATAGGTAACATTTGAACTAAAATCCTACATTGTATTCTATAAGTGTGTGTGTTGGGGGATGGGGGTGCAAAATGGAGTCATTATCCACTCCTCTAGGAATAATTCTGTCATACAATGGAATTTCCCTACTGCTGAAGCTATTGCATTTTGATAATATAATGTTTTAGGGAAACATTCAAAATGCAGGCAAGGCATCCAAAAAGTGAACAAGCAAAGAAAGAGAATGCAAACCCAGTGAATGTAAGTGTTGTATACATGAATGATTTCCTGGTGTCTCGCTCTTTGCAATTTGAGATCTGAAGGAAAGTTTCGTTAGGGAACAGTGTTCTTATTTAGGGAAACCAGGACCTCATTTTGACTTCTCCATGTAGTTATATCCCAGTGTGTATTTAAGCACTTTACTTACAATACCAATATTGGACAAACAGTGGGTTTTCTACAAATGTCTTTGGTGTTTCTGCAGTCTCAGCAAATCAAACTGAAGGCACTGGAGACTTAACTATACAACAACTAAGAATGTGAATTTATGTGTGCAGCAGTAGAATTCCACTAACACAGTATATGGACATCTTGCCATGTTCAAAAAAGTACAATGACAAGCATAAGAAAACTTGTTGATGTGTTCTTACTTACTTACTTAGGCGATCCCTTGTAGCCCGAGGATGATGGTCCTCCAAGTAGAGTGTCTTGGTGGTGAATGCGTAGGTGGCTGTGGACACCAGTTCTTGACCCACATGTTCTTCCACAGTGAAGACATCAGTTTTCAGACGGAAGGCGGTCATGGTCAGGGTTGGCTTGATGCGCCTTCCTCTTGGCACGTTTCTCCCTTAAATCCTCCATTCTCCGTGTGTAAAACATCATCAGGAAGTCAGGATTCCTTTTTAAATTAAGAGAATTTTAAATAATGTACCTGATATTTTTCATGCATGCAGAATGGATTTGATACTTGCAGTGTGCAGCAATAGTCTTGTGAATCACTGAGTCTGCAGACTCAGGCTGAGCTATGCAAAAAAAAAAAAAAAAGGATAAGAGAAGGAGAGATGTTTTCCTCAATTTTATCTCCAGTATATTACCAGACATCTGGCAACCAAGCATTGAGAACCATCATGTGACAGTCAGCTACCATTCAGAAATGTGTGTCCAGTCTCCCCATGAGGCATATTGTGAGACAGAGGCAAGTGAAAGAGAGCTTCTTAGTGCAGTGGAAGATGGTTGAATAATTTCAAGAATGGGTTAAGTTTGGAAGGTGCACTCATGGAACTGCACTCATCTGCTCCTAATGATCAGTGAAATTTACTACTTTTGCCATCCAACCCCTTTCTCATCACTCTTTCTGGTGTCTGAAGCACTCCCCTCCTGCAGCTAAACCAACAGCAAGGTGTGAGGATATAGTCTCTGAGCTAATTAGGTGTAGCAGTGGAAGCAGAACCTCCCAAAAGCAACACATATCAACCCTATCAATTCAGGAAAGAGCATCCAAGAGTTGCCTTTTGCACAATGAAACTGTGTGGCAACTGACAGGAGTACGGGAAAGGCTGGCCTCAGATTCTTACTCTCTGATAATAACTATTAATAATTAATCCCTTTGGCTGAGCTCTCCTGTCACTCTGGATGGCTTTTGAAATATTTACAGTTTTGTTCCAATGTTTTTTCAAGCCACAGGCTATAACGAAGCTTACCTGAGCAGGTTTCTGCCTCTACCCCAAAAAATTGATGTGCCTTCTAGGGTTCTCCTTTAATGAAATAGAAATATTTTATGATGCATGAGTGGGCATGCTGTAAGGATCCAACATTAGCTCTATTGTCATGTTCATTCCTAACAATAGGAACCAAAAATGGAAATGAACTTTTGTCATCTAAACTATAGTTTAGATCATATCTCTGTTTGTATGTTACACAAACCCATGTGCCAAATCACAAAATATCCTTCCAGCAAAGGAGGTGATAAGTAGTGACACGGGAAAGGAAGGACAGTCTGGAATTCTAATGATGAGTCAAATTTCCAAGGTGAATAATTGAACACTTCCAAGTGGACAAATCACAATAAGACAGGAATCAGCTTGGTAACATCGTTTATTTAGACTATAACTTCCCAAATTTCTCAGAAATACAACCAAGGTCTGCCCTTCAAAGGGCAAGTGGCATCACTAGCATTATGTCACATGTTTCACAATGTAAAGCACCTTCCAATAAATACTGATTCCATGCTTATGTATCTAAATATGTACAAGTAAATTCCAGTGTGCTTAATAAATATGCAGATCTGAATCTTCTTTTTGTCTAAATCCAAGAAAGCTATTGCAGGGCTAAACCAGCATTTGCTATCAATAATGCACGGATTGAGGGTAAACAAAGAGAAACTTAATCCAGACAATACAGAAGCTCTCCTGGTCAGTTGAAAGACAAATCAGGGAATAGGGATTCAGACTGTGCTTGATTTGGTGACTCTCTTCCTGAAATTTCAGGTTTGCAGCTTTGTTATGTAATTTCAGCTTCTGCAAGAGCCCCGGATTCAGAGCCTGGTGTACAAGTCTTCCCAGAAGGACAGATGAGGCACAGGTGGGTTGAAGGCAAAATCAGAGGCTTTATTCTTAATGTCCAAAGAGGATGTCTGTGAAGACAGCGCTCCAAAGAACTGATATACCACAATTGCGAACATACATTTTATTTATAACATTTTGACAGCTATTCAAGACTGCCACGCTGGCTTCTGATAGGTTCAAAACGTGTCCAACTAAGATCTGTTCTCTGGTCGATTCAGGGCTCCATCTGACATTATAACTGGTTGGTCCCTGCTGGGGTGGGAAAATTTAATAAACTGTTGTTGGATTAATTTGAAGATTTGTGTCCATTTATTGATTTGCCCAGGAGAGGAGAAAGATCAGAAAGGAATGTGGTAGCAATAATGGGCTGAAATAGGTTTGATTATCTCAGCTCCAGTTAATTCAATAAGTGCCAGTCCAGTAAACAACAGGTGCTCAGGCTTTCTGGTAATTTCAGTGGGAGCCCCAAGGAGGGGTTTGATTTGGTGGCAGGGATGATGAAATCTTCCCAGGAATAAATCAGATCATATCTGGCAGAAACAGGAAAAGACCCAGAGGCTCTTGCACAAGCCCATTGTGTGTCCCATGTGTCTTCTTAGAACATTGTGAGGAGATTGTGATAAGAGGCTACATTTTGAGATCTGGGATGTGGAGAGGCAACATTCCAAGCAAAATTCATGAAAAGATACTATAAGACATAGGAAAAACTCAATGCAGGCTTGCTGTATGCCCCAATGGAGCCATGGAGCATAATTCATAATTTTAGGGTCTAGTTTTCGACAACAGCTTGGGTGTGTTTTTGGATTCCCTGTACTTAGAAGCATTGTTTTCAGTGTTGGCCAAGAATGTATGTGTTCAAGCAGTTTGAATGGCTACTGGATTGTTTTAAATTCAATTCAAAATGCTGTTCATAACCTATAAAGCCAGATATAGAATCATAAAATCATAGAATCGTAGAGTTGGAAGAGACCTCGCGGGCCATCCAGTCCAACCCTCTGCAAGCAGGAAAATTGGCCCTATATCTAAAAGTAGATAGATATGTCTGAATTTTAAGATCTTCAGGGAAGTGCTTTCACTTTGTTCCAGCAATGTCACAGATATGATTGATAAGGATTCAGAAGAATGCTTCCCTGGGGGCTGCACCCCCGCTGTGAAACTCCCACCCATTAGGATGGGCTAGGTTGCCCCTTTATGATCTCTTTTTTTTTTGCCAGGAGGTAAAGGCCTTTTTATTTAAACAGGTTTTTAGTATTTAACTGAATGTGGGAGAGAGCTCTTTAAATGGTGTACTGTGCTTTAAATATATTTTAAAATGTTTAAATACGTTTTAATATGATTATTTGATATTTTTTTAAAAATAAAACTTGGGTACCATACATTCTTTTACTGTACACTGTAAAGAGAATTGGGACTCATGGTGGGAGAAAGAAAATAAAATCAATGAAAGAAGAAAGAAATCGAAGAAGGAACTAATTTCCATCTAGGGCTCTGAAACATGTATTTAGAAGTTTACGGAACAAATCATATATACCAAATTTACCACCCATTAAGGGTGGGATTTCCAATAAAAAAAACCTTTGTGGATGGGATGAAACTTGTTGTCCCCTTTCCACATACAATGCCAGTAAAGGCTGCCTACAATTGGATGAATATTTTTCCATACTATCAATGGTACAACATTTCCAGTGTACTTGAGAAACTAGATTTGGAGCTACAGGCAGACTCCCGAACTGGCTCCAGAAATGGGAAATAAAATGGGCCCCCTCCTCTACATTTGATGTCTAAAGGCCAAGTTTTATTGTACATACAGTCATCACATCTCCCTACAGCCTAGTAATTCATGCTTGAGTTGACTGGCATTTTGCTTAACAGCATGGCTAGCCTCGTTGTTGAGAACATCCAGCTAAGCTATGCAGGCTCAGGCCTGTGTACATAGGCTATGTAGAGTGGTGATCTCTGGATGTGTGACAGTCAATAACAGTGCCAGAAGACATAATTTTTGGATCAGTCTCTTCTATGTCTGTTATGAAATGAATATGCAAAAGAAGCACTGACCATGAATAGCTAGACTTGTAATCCATCCCCTGCCATCTCTACTTTCATCAGCTTGGCTACATCTCTGTCAGAAACAATATTTCAGTTTGACAGTAAAAGAATACCAGAGGGAATGGGAATGAATCCGGTATATTCACATTGCATGCTCAGGGGCAAGGTCCACTCTGCTTCACAAGACACCAGTGCACATAAGATAGTTGGAAAAAGGAGGCCATAATTTTATTGGTTATAATTGTAAGTAAGCCAAAATATATGGGTCCCAGATTCAGGGACTGATCAACTTGCTTATTAATTGATGAGCCCTATGCTCTGTCCTGTCACCTATCCATGAGGGCTCAATGCTTCAGTTATGGTCCCTCTGCCAGCAGGTGGTGTAGGAAAGTTTTTTTCCCCTTGAGTTGTGCAAGAATCTATTCTGCCCTCATACCCTGAGTGCTATCATGGGGAACCTATGCTAATCACAAATGGAATATATATAACGTTAATTCCATTGGCTTGGTTATGGAATTCTGGGACTTCTAACTTTGTGAGATATTTGACTTTTCTTATCAGAAATCTCTGATGCCCCAATTAACTACAAATGCCAGGATCCCATAAGATAGAGATATTGCAGTTAAATTGGTCTCAAACTGACATAGTTCTGTAGTGTGGTGAGAAACTGTTTAAAAAAAAAAGGTAGCTTTATTTACAAACACTAAAGATTTCATAACATCTCATTGTGAGAAGCTCTGTGATGTTCTCTTTAAATATGGAAGGAAAGGTGAGAGAACTACAGACTACAAAATGGAAGAGAAAGATGCTGGAGATTAACCCATGCAATAAGAGAGAAAGTATGATGTTAAAAATCCCAGAGATGACATGAATGTCTTAGAGAGACATGCAATCTAATACCTTCTGAGTACAGGCATACTAAAGTTGCTACCTCAAACTGTTTAGAAGACAGGACTTGGAAATTGTCCATAGAGTCCTGCTGTGAGAACCCTCAGAACTAGGGTCCATGTTATACTCACTCATTCTGAGAGCAATCCTTCCAAAAGAAACCTTCCAGCTGTGTAACTGTTCATGAGCCCAATGGGGAGCTCTACACCGCCTTTCTCAATGGTAGAGGTGCAGTTCTACTTATATCCTAATCCATGAGCAGACAACATCTGAAGATCTAGCAACCCACTTTTTACCTTCACCTAGACCTTGATAGACTGCATTCCCTGACCCTAGACAGCCACATCTGATATTTACAAGATTGCTGTGGAAGCAGGAACTGTTATTCATAAAAAGGCTATCTGGGGGCCAGATCAGTTCCAGGGGAGCAAAATGTTCACCAAATGGCACATCATGTCTCCTGTGACTTCTTCTACCACTGGGGGGGGGGGGGGGGTTAAATTGGGATGTGGGTCTGGGAAAGCTGGAAAACTACCATTTGGTCACCTATCATTTGAACAGGCAATAACAGGAAATTGTTTACACTACTCAACCTTTTTCAGCAAAAATATCCAGCTGAATGAGTTTGTACAGAGAGATTTGTAGCTGAATCCAACCACAGGGGTAACACAGGCTATTCCTTTAGAAGCTTCTGATGCTATTTATCATTACCCCCCCCCCCATCAGTTCATTGAGTAATTGTTTATGTATTGTTGCACCCCGGGTGTTTTGTTCTGTGTTCATGTGTTTTCACATACAAAAAAGAAAAAGAACGCTCTGATCATTCATTTTGAAACAGGCAGGCACATTATTGTGGTTTCCTGGAGACAACATCCCCCCTTTTAAAAATGTGTTTAAAATTATGAGCAGGTCTAGCAACTGAGGTTCAGAACTGAAGCAGGCACAAACAGCTGGTTTTATGATGCTGCCATAGAAATACCTAAATGATCTCTTTTTTCGATAGAGTTACAAGTTGGGTCGATACAAGGAATGCCGTGGGTGCAGCGTAGCTGGATTTTAGTAAGGCCTTCGACAAAGTCCACCATGACCTTCTGGCAAACAAACTAGTAAAATGTGGGGTAGACAAAACTACGTTTAGGTGGATCTGTAATTGGCTAAGTGAACAAACCCAAAGGGTGCAAACTTCTTCATCTTGGAAAGAAGTCATGAGTGGAGTGCCACAGGGTTCCGTCCTGGGCCCGGTTCTGTTTAACATCTTTATTAACGACTTAGATTAAGGGTTAGAAGGCGCAATCATCAAGTTTGCAGACGACACCAAACTGGGAGGGATAGCTAACATTCCAGAAGACAGGAGCAGAATTCAAAACAATCTTAACAGACTAGGGAGATGGGCCAAAACTAACAAAATGAAGTTCAACAGGGAAAAATGCAAGATACTTCACTTCGGCAGACAAATGGAATGCAAAGATACAGAATGGGGGACGCCTGACTCGACAGCAGTATGTGTGAAAAAGACCTTGGAGTCCTCGTGGACAACAAGTTAAACATGAGCCAACAATGTGATGCAGCTGCTAAAAAGCCAATGGGATTTTGGTCTGCATCAACAGGAGTATAGTGTCTAGATCCAGGGAAGTCATGCTCCCCCTCTATTCTGCCTTGGTCAGACCACACCTGGAATACTGCGTCCAATTCTGGGCACCACAGTTGAAGGGAGATGTTGACAAGCTGGAAGGTGTCCAGAGGAGGGCAACTAAAATGATCAAGGGTCTGGAGAACAAGCCCTATGAGGAGTGGCTTAAAGAACTGGGCATGTTTAGCCTGCAGAAGAGAAGACTGAGAGGAAACATGATAGCCATGTACAAATATGTGAGAGGAAGTCATAGGGAGAAGGGAGCAAGATTGTTTTCTGCTGCCCTGGAGACTAGGACGTGGAACAATGTCTTCAAACTACTGGAAAGGATCTTTTTTTTCTTTCTTTACTCACCTTGCCCCCCGCCCTCCCCTTTTTTTTTTCGCTTTCTCTCTTTTTTTTCCAATCTCTCCCATTCTACCCAGTGATACATTATAGTATATTAAAGCCCAGAGTACAATTATCACCTCACAAGAGGTGATTGTAGGTCGAGAACTTCATAAGTAAGAAGTAGAATTAATAGGAAATCTGGGGTGAAGGGGGAGATTCCCCGATACTGTTATTGTTTCTCTGTTTTGTTTTGTTTTTTGGTTTTTTTGGTTTTTGTTTTTCTTTTTACCTACAATGTATGTATATCTATGTATGTTTTGTGGAATACTCAATAAAGATCATTTTAAAAAAAAAACTACTGGAAAGGAGATTTCACCTGAACATTAGGAAGAACTTCCTCACTGTGAGAGCTGTTCGACAGTGGAACTCTCTGCCCCGGACTGTGGTGGGGGCTCCTTCTTTGGAGACTTTTAAGCAGAGGCTGGATGGCCATCTGTCAGGGGTACTTTGAATGCAATTTCCTGCTTCTTGGCAGGGGGTTGGACTGGATGGCCCAAGAGGTCTCTTCCAACTCTACTATTCTATTATTCTAATTGCAGTAGCAAACACATGCCGCTCTGGACAGTAATTTATCCATATTGAAATGCCTTTGTTCAGCCCCATCACTTATCAAAATGAGTATTATTTTCACAATTTCACCATCCAAGCTTTTGTAAAATCTACGAGCAATTTGCAGCCATTAGCCCATAGATACGGTCTTAATTCAATGCGATGTGTTATTGCCAAGATGCCAGAATTTTGGCATTGTCACTGGCTCACTTTAATCCCAATGACATGATTCCTCTACTTTTGACTGATATAGCTCTGTGATTTATGCCCAGACTGGTCCAAAGGCGTAGATTTCTGTACAGAACACATGTGCTGTTTTTGGGGAGGAAGCAGGTTGATTTTTAATTTGTGGGAGTTTTTTCCCTCCATCAGCAAAATATTTCCTGCCTGCCGACATGGCACCTTCACAAAACAGACTCATTCAAGGAGCTGAGCCAAAGAGAATGGATGTTTAGAAGGCTCTGAGCCTCTCAGTTCTGCTTCGTGTAAAGTTTAATGCGAGAGAAGAAGAGCATTGGCAACTACACTTCTTGGACTGTGATACTGTCTGCTGTCATTCTTCAAGCTGTATTGGATTATCACAGCTTTTGGATGAGAAAGGAACTACAGGGTGTTGAAGAACCAGCTGGATCTATTGACATTTACAGTTTGAGGGCCAATTCAAAAGTGCAGAAGAAATGCATGGCATTCATTCAGACTCCAAATGGAGGAATGACAGGTATTCTTTCAGGAAGTAATTTATCTTCTTGCATATATGTAATTGTAGGATGTCATTAATCCCATGGATCAAGGGGAGTGTTTGATTTTTTTTGGATATGCCTCCTGTCTGGTCTATAAGAAACAGGAGCAGCTCAAACATCCCCACTAAGGAGGAAGAAGACACCCTATAATGGACTGATCATTGGTAGCCTTCCCCCACAAAGGAAAAAAAGGATGCTAAAGTCCCACGTTCACAAGAGCGAATGTTCTGGCATTACCCAAGAATGGATATTCTGGCATTAACCCAAGCCCACCTGAGCAAACACCCAACTAGCCTAAGTCATTCTACTATTGAAGTGATATAGGTAAGAAGAATGGTATACACAAGTATCCATGTTGTTTCTCCAGCAGAAAAACACATCTGGCAGCCCACAAAGAATGCACACCTTGCTTCTCTAAAGCAGGCATCCTCAAACTGAAGCCCCCAGCTGTTTGGGCCTCCAGTTCCTAGAAGCCCTAGTCAGCTTGTTCAATGGTCAGGAATTCTGGGAATTGGAGGCCCAAACAGCTAGAGGGCTTGGAACAATTTCTCCCCGTAGAGATGTTCAATGTGTTGTCGAAGGCTTTCATGGCCGGGATCACAGGGTTGTTGTATGTCTTTCGGGCTGTGTGGCCATGTTCCAGAAGCATTCTCTCCTGACGTTTCGCCCACATCTATGGCAGGTATCCTCAGAGGTTGTGAGGTATGGAGAAAACTAAGCAAAGAGGTTAATATATATCTGTGGAAAGTCTAGGGTGAGAGAGGTCAGTGTGAATGTTGTGTAGTTAATCACTTTAATTAGCATTGAAAAGCTTATCTGCTGTCTTCTTCCTGCCTCTGGGGCATCCTTTGTTTAGAGTCGTTCACTGCCCTTGGTTGATTCATGTCTGGAAATCCTCTGTTTTTAGAGTATTGCTTTTTATTTACTGTTCTGATTTTTGAGTTTTTTTTTAATACTGGTAGCCAGATTTTGTTCATTTTCATGGTTTCTTCCTTTCTGTTGAAGTTGTCCACATGCTTGTGGATTTCAATGGCTTCTCTGTGTAGTCTGACATGATAGTTGTTAGAATGGTCCAGCATTTTTGTGTTCTCAAATAGTATTCTGTGTCCAGGCTGGTTCATCAAATGCTCTGCTATGGCACCACAGACATCAGAAGAGCTGCAAGGCCAAGAACAAGCCATGAGAGTCAAGACAAAGATCCACCCAGAGGAAAGGTGTTCTTACCATACATCAAGGGAACCACTGACCGCATAGGGAAGCTGATGAAGAAGCACAACCTACAAACTATCTACAGACCCACAAAGAAAATCCAACAAATGCTATGGTCAGCGAAGGACAAGAGGGATCCTCTCTCTTCTGCAGGAGTCTACCGGATACCATGCAGCTGTGGACAAGTCTACATAGGGACCACCAAACGCAGCGCCCAAACAAGAGTCAAAGAACATTAAAGGCACTGCAGACTAATTCAACCAGAGAAATCAGCCATCAGAGCATTTGATGAACCAGCCTGGACACAGAATAATATTTGAGAACACAAAAATGCTGGACCATTCTAACAACTATCATGTCAGACTACACAGAGAAGCCATTGAAATCCACAAGCATGTGGACAACTTCAACAGAAAGGAAGAAACCATGAAAATGAACAAAATCTGGCTACCAGTATTAAAAAACTCAAAAATCAGAACAGTAAATAAAAAGCAATACTCTGAAAACAGGATTTCCAGACATGAATCAACCAAGGGCAGTTAACTACTCTAAACAAAGGATGCCCCAGAGGCAGGAAGAAGACAGCAGATAAGCTTTTCAATGCTAATTAAAGTGATTAACTACACAACATTCACACTGACCTCTCTCACCCTAGACTTTCCACAGATATATATTAACCCCTTTGCTTAGTTTTCTCCATACCTCACAACCTCTGAGGATGCCTGCCATAGATGTGGGCAAAACGTCAGGAGAGAATGCTTCTGGAACATGGCCACACAGCCCGAAAGACATACAACAACCCAGCTAGAGGGCTGTAGTTTGAGGATACCTGCTTTAAATAATGGCTTTTTTTTTTTTGCTGCCATATGGTTGATTCACGTTTACCTTGTGACTTCAGATAAAGTTTATATGTATGACTGCCGGTTTATATTTTTTATTTCATTTTTAACTAAAAGTCATTTTGTTAATTTCACCCCAGCAGCTACCTAATTGGCTAAATTCATTTTCAGTTCTAATACTATCCTTTGAAATAGTACCTAAGCCCCCGCCCATTCTCAAATTGGGTGAGTTTAGCATTCATCTTACAATTTGGTATTTCAATTTCTGTATATTTCTTATCTTCCCCCCTTCTCCTTCACAGTAGTGGAGTTCAGTCAGAAATTATTTGGGGTTGCAAATCCCGGTGTGGGCCACTTTTGCTTTTTCTCTTGTCTTTTCAATATACAAAGTTTCCCTCTCATCTACAATTTTCTGGAGGTTTTGTGTGCTTGCTATTTATTCCCCAGAGAAGTTCACTGAACTGAATTGTTTGAGTATAATCATGGGGAGGGAATTTCTCCCTCGAAACACTTCTCTATTTTTTCCCCGAATGCACCGGCCTTTAATGGGAAAAGTTTCCACTAGCCAAATGGCTCTTTGCTGATAAAAAGACTCAACTGAAATTGAACCAGCAATGAATCAGAGCTTGACAGAGATATATCAGTAGCAAATAGCTCCAAACAAGAGCTATACAGGACGAAGTCCATAGATCACAACTGAATTCTTTCCCTTTAAGGTATCATTTGTGTTGTACCATTTCCCCTCAACATTTCATTCCTAGAGATACGGGGGTTATAGTAACCAAATGTTAATTGCTAAGATAATGGAAAATGGGACAATAAACTCTCTGGTATAAGAGATTGTGTATGTCTGTTTTTGTTACTCACAGAACCAACATTGTCAGTACATGTGGGATGCCTCCAACTGTGATCCACCTTCAACTTCTAGAGTCCAACCTGCATGGCCAATAATTTTATGGGCTTATGGAAACTGAAATCTAAAACAATTTGAAAAGCTGCAGTAGCCCATATCTGGCTAGACATGGGCTACTGCGGCTTTTAAAATATTTTTAGATTGCAATTTCCATAAGCCCATAAAACCATTGGCCATGAAGATTGGACTCTAAAAGTTGAAGGCTAACATTAAGGAAAGACTACAGTTACCTACAGATGCACTAAATCAGGATGATTGGCCAATTAGTGTCAGACAAGACCTAGGCCAGAGAGACCCAATGTCGCACCCCAGAGCTGCATGGACACCTTGAAAACCACACTGAAGCCCAAAATATAAGCCGTCAAGCTGTTTATTGAAGAATATGAGTAAGCACAAGCAAATAAAGTTCAAAGTCAATAGGGTGGATGAACGACCAAGCAATGTACTTATCTGTCCTTAAACAGAAGTTCAAGAATGTCAGAAATTCAAGAATGCCTCTCAAGATTATAGTCCAAACTGGAACTGTGCTTAGTCCCACAAGAAGTATCAGGAGTAGTCCACACAAAGTTCACTTCCTAAACAGGAAACACGAGGAAGCCACAAGGAACAAGAACCAAACTCAAGGTAATCCGAGAAAACTGTAATCCACATGGCAAAGAATCAGGTAGGCTCAACTGGAAACAAGGTACAGCAAGGCAGGGAATAATTATAATCCACAAGGCAGAATCTTGGCTTGAAAATCACGGAGGCAGGAACACGAAGACAGAGATCTTTCTCACTTGAATTGCAAAGTTGATACCTCTGCTGACCAGAGAAAGTAAGAAGTATTTAAGGAGATTTCAAGGCTATTGTTTCTAAGGAGAGCTATCCTTCCCATGAGAAAGCTGATCATTAGCTCGTTTCTGAACCAGTCATTGACTCCTTCGGCTCCGTCTCTGGGTAAACATCTCCCTCCTGTCAAAACCGTCATTCTTCTCTGGGCTGCTTTTCCCATCTGGTCTTTGTTGACCTGGCTTTGACTTGATAAGGAATGCTTATCTCTGGTTTCAGAATCCTCTGCTGAAACCAATTCAGGCAAAGGAAGCTGGATTTCAGGCATTTCAGGCCTAGAATCAGTCTTGAATGGGGCCAAATTCTGACTCCAGCTCAGGCTGAGCTACAACACCCAAGGTCAAATTCTCAGGTTAAAGTCTTCAGCAGTGCATGTTAGGCCAGTTGAAATTTCCCAGCCTCCAGGGAGTGTTTTGAGTAAAATGTACTTCATACATTTTTTCCCAAAATAACTATTTTGACAATTCTTTTTCCATCATTAATCTTACCATGTTATTGCTTTTGTTGTTATCTACCTTAAAGTACTTTCTGACATATTGAAATCCTATGGTGATAGTTATTGTACATATATTTTTCTTTGCTTGCTTTTTGCTGTTGTAGGCTTGGATCTGCATCTGTTCTTGTTGTTTTCACCTTAAAACACTTATATCAAAAGCCTGTATTTGCTCTGATCTTTTAAAGAACTATACAAAATCTTCTAATATGTCCATGGAAATCCACTGCATCACCTTGGCTATGTCACACTCTCTCAACCTCAGAGGAAGACAAAAGAAAGCCCCTGGAGAACAAAGCTTGCTAAGAAAACTCCAAGATAAAGTCATCATAGAGTCACCATAAGTCAAAGATTACTTGAAGGCACATAATACTGCACAAGATACAGCATTTATTTGGGAATACAGTTAAGGACCTTGGAGAGCTTCTTTAAAGTCCAAACTGAAACTTAGAACTAATTCACCATCTCTTTAACAAGCAAGTAACCAGTTGTCATTACTAGAACCACCCCGAAGTGGGGTAATCAGAAGAATTTTCCCTTCAGTATAACACTGTTTTCATGTAAACCAATATTCCTTCCTACCTTCCTTTCTTCTCTCTGTCTCCCCCTGCTCAAAACAGCAACATATTTTTACTTCTTCCCTAATATGGAGTACATGACATGGTTTGGAAGTCAGTAACCTGGAGCTTTTATGCTGTGTTGAGTTCTCACTACCACTACATTTCCTCTTAGGTTAATCGCCTGCTGAGAATACTTTTGTAATAAAAATTGGAATTGCTCCCAAAATACAGCAAAATTATAGTGACTGGCTTGACACTGGCTACTTAACCAGGATGCCAGAAATGAATCTTAACACAGTAAAAACATCCTGCAAAAGCCAGCTGATGGGATCCCATTGCTTTGGAATACTAGCATACGGCAGTGGGAAACATCAGTTTCAGCTTCCTTGCAATCCATTATCTGTTTATACGCATAAACTGGAACACAAATGCACACATAATCGACTATTACAATTGGTCCTTGATATCCATGGATTCTGTATTCACAAACTCCATCAGCCATGGCTTGAAAATATTCAAATAAAAGTGCTAAAAGTAAGTAAGTAAGTAAAACTTTATTTATATATCTCTCCGTGAAGGGACTCAGGGTGGTTTACAAGCATAAAAACAGCAACATACATTACATAAGCAGCACAATATACACATTATTAAACAAAATTAAAAACCTATACAACTCGTAAAACAGTAAAATCAAACTTTGATTTTCCATTCCATATAAAAGACACCATTTTACTATCTCATTGTATATGATGGGATGTGAGCATCTACGAATTTTGGTATTCACAAAGAGTCTTGGAATGAAACCCCAGAAATACCAAAGGCCCACTGTAAGAAGATGATGATCCCATTTTTTCTCCCAATTTTGGACTCAAGACAGCACCTAATTGTTAAAACAAACTCACTTAAACATTCTAAGTATACAAAAGTTAAAATATTTATAAAAATTAAAAACAAATAAAAATTAAAACCATTAAAAACAAATAAAAATTCAGCACCTCTAAAATCTTTATATTTTGCATACAGCACTGATATAGGCATGCATGCAGATCAGTCTTATGATAGGTCTGTGGTACTTTAGAATGTGTGTGGACAAGAATGATGTGTTGTGTTGTCTCTCATCAAAAAGCCTATGCATAGGAATGGCTGACATCTCACAGTACAAAACTAAGCTGCAGTTCTTCTGTACCAAATTAAACATTATGTGCAAGAGCTTACAGCTTACATCCAGTACTTCTCAAAGTGGTATAATTCCATGAGAAAAGACCTTTCTAGCAATGTGTAGATCATGATAACACAGGAATCCTGTCAAAACAGTTTAAACTGGGATCAAAAACCCATTAGAAAATACGGGACCATTGGCAAAATGACATTTATGATGCCAATTTGAATACTTAATGAATCTGAGGGGGGAAATTATGTCATCAATGGATGAATGATGTGACTAATACGTGGCAAATACTGTACTACGGTATATTCTGTAGTCAGAGAGCCATGTGAGTGTTACTCTAGGACATTGGGAGAAAAAGGTTCAAATCTGAAAGCCTGAAAGGAAGACAAGGAAAAACCCTCTTTGAACAAATTCTGAAACGAAACCCTTGTGAAAGGTTTGCCCTAGGTTGTCATAAATCAGAAATGACTTGAAAACAAAAACAACAGCAACAAAGTCAAAAACAAATCAAAGTCTAACATCTAAAGAAATAGTTAAGGAAGATGAAGAAGGGGCAAGGAAGAGTTGGCTGTACACAATTATCCATTAAAGCCCCCCCCACACACACACACACGCACACATACACACACACACATGCACAGCCTTAGGACTATTACTATTAATGTGAGATAGTGACCACAGATAACAGATGCTACGGTGCAGTATCATTTTCTTCATGTTGACTGTGCTACATGCCATTGTGCTAAATGGTAATGTTATGTAACTGAATGTTATGTAACTGGTAGCTATTGCTGACGAAATCCGTCATCAGTTAGACCGGGACGGATCAGCGCTATTGGTACTCTTGGACCTTACAGCTGCATTCGACACCGTGGACCATGACTTGCTGATCCATCGATTGGCTATGTCTGGTGTATGAGATTTAGCTCTTAAGTGGTTCAATTCGTTTCTCCGGGACTGGAGACAGAGGGTGGAGTGGTTAGGCCAAAGCTCTGAGAGCTCCTGCCTTTGCTGTGGAGTTCCCCAGGGTGCTATCCTTTTGCCCCTGTTATTTAACATCTACGTCTGACCACTTGCTGGACTAGTGCGGAGCTTTGGCATAGAGTGCTAACAGTATGCAGATGATACCCAGCTACTCTTGTGTCTTGAACCTGAGACAACCACGATTCCTGAGAACTTTAAGCTGTGTTTGGAAGCAGTGATGAGTTGGCTGCGAGCGAGTAGACTAAAAGTGAATCCCGCAAAAACTGAGATACTCTGGCCCGGCCAGCCACCAGAGTTAATCCAGTCACTGCCTGATTTTGATGGGGAAGTTTTGGTTCCGTCTGCTACTGTTAAAAGCCTTGGGGTTGTGTTGGACTCATCGCTGACAATGGAGGCCCAGATCACTGCAATAAGTAAGCAGGCCTTTTTTCATCTTCACCAGGCAAGGAAATTGGCATCCTACCTTTCGACAGAAGCATTGGCAACGGTAATCCATGCAACAGTCACTACTAGGTTGGATAATTGTAAAGCCTTATATGCCAGCCTTCCGAAGACAAAAACCCAGAAGATCCGAATGGTCCAAAATGCTGTGGCCAGGCTGCTAGCAGGATCATCTATAAGATCCCATATTACACCGATTCTGAAACAACTGCATTGGCTACCAATAGAACATCAGATCTCTTACAAGATACTGATCCTGACATTTAAAGCTCGAAATGGCCAAGGACCATTATATCTTAGGGACCACCTCATTCCTTTTTTTCATCAGTAGTCACCTCAATCCTCCCAGGAAAATCACTTCCACAACTTTTAACTGAATGAAGACATTGAACATAATATTAAAATGTTAATTTCAAAGGAGAATGTACATATCCATAAGACACCAAAAAGATTTTGAATCTGTTAATTCCTTCCCATAGTATGCTGAAACAGTAGAAAAGCAATAATTTTCCAGAGAAACTGGAGTATAATGCTTCTGGTATGTCTGTGAGCTGTCTTGTTTTTCTTTTTGAAGCCAGTGAAAGAAAGCTAGCTGAGGTTGAAAGGCTCTGTTTGACTACAGATGAGTGACAGACCTATTACACTTGGCCATGAGCCAGGTTTTTCTCCCATAGCTGCCATTTGCTTACCTCTGCACAGTTCTATAGACAAGCTGGAATGTATCCAGAAAAGAATGAGAAAGATGGCACAGGATATGGAAACTAAGATAGAAGAAAAGATGACTGGGAGAGATTATATGATGATAGCTATCTTCAAATATATGAAGGGTCACATGTGGAAGGACCATGTGGTGTTCCAGAGGGGATGATGGAAACCAACAGGTTCTAATTACAAGAACTAAGATGTGAACTGAATACTAGGACATTAAAAATGTCTAGCAGTAAGAGTTGTTCAACATGGGAATAGGTTACTGTGGAAGAATACCCCTTGTTGCTGAGATTGAATGGCTCATGCTTTGGCTAGGAATTGCCTTTATTGGCCTTGGATTGAATTAGTCTGATTTTTGAGTCCCTTCCAAATCTGCAGTTCTCTGAATCTCTGAATTAAACATAAGCTAATAAGTCAAAATGATATTTGGATGGTTGTGCTTCTGATGAGATTTTAGCAAGTCTTCATTAAATATTATGTCCAGAAGCCTCCTGGTGAATAACAGTAACACAAACCCTCGTTCAAGGAGGTATCCTGTGCTTTAATTTACAATGGTTTCTTCAAGGAAGCATCACATACCTCAGGAAAGACTATTGACTGGCAAAGAATGTATTGGGACATTTTTCTCATGTGATGGGTTAAATTGCTGCCATCAGCCTCCTAGAACTCCTGATCAAATATGCCAGCAAGTAATAAAAAGCAGGAAGAAATAGGAAGCAGAAAGAAAGAAATATGGCAGTACCACATGAGCTTTTGTGGATATAAACCCCACAATACATACTGCTCTGGTGGGAAGGTATCAGCACTCCATGCGGTCATGCCAGCCACATGACCTTGGAGGTGTCTACAGACAACGCTGGTTCTTCAGCTTAGAAATGGAGATGAGCACCAACTCCCAGAGTCAGACATGACTAGGCTTAATGTCAGGGGAAAACCTTCACCTTTACTTTACAGCCATAGCAACTGTTTCACTAACTTAAGGAAACCTCAGACTGCACCAATGTACTTGGACACAGTTGAACAGTCTATGAAGTTAGACCAGATTTTCACCACTGAAATAATAAATTCAGTTTATGGATGCTAATTAGTGGGTAACAGGGGAAAGTCAAAAACACCCCCTCCCTGCATCTCTTTCTTTGCACATGGTTTCACTGTGTCACTTTCTCCATCTGTTGATAAGAAATGCCAGAGAGAAGGTCAATGCTAGCCGTCGACCTGAGAAGTTGAAATTTATCCGCATCTTTCCTAGCATCCCCATGTTATTCTGGGTCATTGATTTAGTAAGGAGCTTGTGCTTTTTCCTCTCACAGGTGGTACTGGCAGACCTCTTGAATATTTATGAATGCTTCGTGCTGGCGTTATAGCAACTAATTTGTTTACCTGTTCACATTGCCCATTTTTCTATCTTAGGGAGAGCTGGAACTTGTAAATCTATTTTTGGGCCCTTCTGACATTCTGCTCTTGAGCACTCACATCCATTTCTTGTTTCTTTCTTTGTACAAAAGAACAGTAATCAATGGCTGGTTTCTTAATCATTCCAGCTATTTAGCCAAGGTCAAGTTAGGTAAGAAACCTAAGAACTGTGATATAAGGATTAACTAACAGCCGTGACTTGATTTTTTTTCTATCAAGGTTTTATGCTTCAATGGTTCTGGAAGCTGTATTATTTGATCTACTGCAGCTACTATCCCAAATCCCAGATGCAGGGTTTAGGAATGGAATATCCATCCATTGAAGCTCAGGTGTCAGTGGTGGCCAGGAGGGCCTTCGCACAATTAAAACTTGAGCGGCAGCTGCGACCATACCTCAAAAAGCCTGACTTGGCCACGGTTCTCCACACCAGAATGAATTAATGTAATGCACAATACGTGGGGCTGCTTTTGAAGTCGATTCGGGAACTCCAGTTAGTGCAAAGGTTGGCAGCCAGATTACTAACTGGGGCAAGCTTTAGAGAGCATACCATGCCCCTCCTAAAGCAGCTCCATTGGGTCCCGACAAATTTCCAGATCAAATTTAAAGTGCAGGTGATTACCTATAAAGCTCTTTACACTTTGGGTCCAACCTATCTTCAAGATCGCATCTCCTTCTATGAACCGGCGCAGGCATTGAGCTGTGCTGGGGAGGCCCTTCTTTCAGTCCCACCACTGTCTCAAATACGTTTGGTGGGGATGAGAGGGAGGGCCTTCTCGGTGGTGGCACCCCGGCTCTGGAATGCCCTCCCTAGAGAGATCTGACTAGCACCTTCGTTTCAAGTCTTCCATTACAGGTTAAAAACATGGTCCTTTAAGCAAGCCTTTGATCTTACATAGGCTTTTAAGGATTAATCCGGGGATTTACTGGGAGCATCACGTCGGCACTGGAGTATGTAAATTTAAACAACTTGTTTTTATCTGCAGCTATGACTGCATTTTATTAATTTTAATGTTTTACATTGTAATTATGTATGTGTGTGGTTGTAATTCTGTGGTTTTTATCGTTTCAGATTTATGTATTATCTATATAATTTGCTGTATTTTGTTGGCCACCCAAGTCCCTTCAGGGAGATGGTGGCAAGGTAGAAATAAAAATTATTATTATTATTATTAATTCCCAGATTTTTAAAAAAGTTTTCAAACTCATGTGAGACCTCATTGGAGAGAATAATTGTCTGCATTTCTTCATAGTATGTGGAAGCTGGGTTGCACAAAACAACAAACACCTATTTCTGCACAGAGAAAAAGGTTTATTTTACACAAACAGGCTTTTTGTGCAATCCCCCCCTCCCCCAACAACAACAACCCTGATATGCATCTCACCTCAAAATAATCTCTCTATACCTTTTTGGTACATTTGGATACTGGGTGAAAATTAAATATGAGTATTGGTTTTCTCCTGCAGTACATAAAGACTGTAGTAATTACTCATTCCTAGAGAGGTCAATGATTTACATCCCTAGTGAGGTGAGGCTAATATAGATGATGTCTCTACAGCACTTCACACATGCTTAAATACTATCATGTTATTTATTGCTTTGGGTGTTCCAGAGCTGTACTCTAAGACTGCATATAGTGATATATTGAGTTAAAAGTTTAGTTCGTTCAGTGACTGAGCTCTTAACTCAAATTGCTTTTATTTTATCTCAAAGCAAATTTTCCCATTGAAATGCTATTACTCCATTCTGCCCCCCCAAAAAAACCCTCCCAATATTTGTTGTTACGTGTATAAATGCACATTCACATGGAACAAAAAGAAAGAAAGAAAGAAAGAAAGAAAGAAAGAAAGAAAGAAAGAAAGAAAGAAAGAAAGAAAGAAAGATCAACTTTAAAACAGTAGAAGCACAAATTTGTGGCAAGGAAGCACATTTGGGGCAACAAAATGTGTGTTGGCCAATGTAACAGCAAAGCAAAACCTGCACATTCACATGGAACAATAAAAAAGAAAGGTCAACTTTAAAATGGTAGAAGCACGAAGTTGTGTTAAGGAAGCAGAAAGCACAAAGTGAAGAGGCAGAAGTATCATTTTCTTCACACTGTACTCATTCCAGCCTCCCTCCCTCTCTTGCTCTCTCTCCCTCTCTTTCTTCATGAATCCAAATATACTGTACCAGGAATAAAAAATCACACAAAATCAACTAACCCAAAATTCCTCAAAGCAGACAAGACCAAAGTGGACAACAATCTCCCAAAGCAGACAAGAGCATGAGACACGAGGCATGAAGACTGCTCTCTTGAAGCCCTAAAGTCCTGTACTCCCTCTGGCACTAGCGCTTCCTCTGGCACTAGCTCTTAACACAAAACACTGCTCATATGTCAAAGTGAATTCCAGACTGAGCCATGGCTCTTATGTTGGAACACTTTTAAGTAGAGGTTACACTATACATTTTAAAGCTGGGTTTTCTCATAGGTTTGACTGTCTTTAGCTTTGGCTCAGAGAAAAATGAATTCAGGGTAGGGGCCATTTAGCCTCAGAGCACCATCTGTTAAACAGGACTATTTTATCTATCTTTGCAGTAGTTGGACATGGGGATTGTCCAGCACTTTACAGAGTTAGAGATAGGGAAGTTGTAATAATATGTTTGTTTGGGGGGGGGGTTGCTGCCTCCTCCTGCTTGTAATAGACTCATAGAGTTGGAAGAGAGCTTGTGGGCCATCCAGTCCAACCCCCCTGCCAAGAAGCAGGAAAATTGCATTCAAAGCATCCCTGACAGATGGCCATCCAGCCTCTGCTTAAAAGCCTTCAAAGAAGGAGCCTCCACCACACTCTGGGCAGAGAGTTCCACTGCTAAACAGTTCTCACAGTTAGGAAGTTCTTCCTAATGTTCTGGTGGAATCTCCTTTCCTGAAGTTTGAAGCCGTTGTTCCGCATCCTAGTCTCCAGTGCATCTGAAAACAAGCTTGATCCCTCCTCCTTATGACTTCCCCTCACATATTTATACATGGCCAGTATGTCTTCTCTCAGCCTTCTCTTCTGCAGGCTAAACATGCCCAGCTCTTTAAGCGGCTCCTCATAGGGCTTGTCCTCCTCCTTGTCCTCCTTACTGTAGTAAATTTTGAAAACACTGAAACATAAGCCCATGGTAAAAAGCAATATAACTTATATAGACTTCCACAAGAATGTATATGGAAGAAATGGAAGAAAACCAAAGCCACATTCAGTAGGATGAAAATACTACAAGCATGAAAGGAACAAATAAAATTTGTCTCTCACATGTCTATCAAATTATATTAGTAATTTGACCACTTTCCACCTGCAATATCATGGTGAAGAAATTGAGGAATTGGTGCTTCTCATGGAACAGACTAAGCTTCCGCCTTCCACTACTCTAGTTAGAGATGGTTCCTTTTTAATGTAAGAGTTAAGATACAGTGCTTACATTGACCCAAATCAAGCCAGTTTTGGGGGTTGTTTTTTCACTAAAACCTTTAGACTTACATATTCCACTAAGGAATGTTTAGATATGAGTGATATAAAAGACCATACTGGTAGATAGAACTGATAGATTTTTAAAGGTCAATCCACTGCAGTCTTGCTCTCACATCACAATATCGAATGCAAAAGGAAATTATGTGTTACAGTAGAGTCTCACTTATCCAACATAAACGGGCCGGCAGAATGTTGGATAAACGAAAATGTTGGATAATAAGAAGGGAATAAGGAAAAACCTATTAAATGTCAAATTACATTATGATTTTACAAATTAGGTACCAAAACATCATGTTTTACAAGTCTCCCACTTGTTTGGAAATGTGGCTGCACTTGTGTTGTTGTTGGGCATGTTGGCCCACTGCGTGTTGCTGTCTAGAGAAACAGCTGTAGATCCAGGCAGGAGGCAGACTGTGTTGGATAATACAGAATGTTGGATAAGCGAAGGTTGGATAAACGAGACTCTACTGTATTTCATTTGGGAGGATAGGAGAGATTTCTGATTTTGAATGAGGAAATCTGATTATGAAAGTTACATAATTCCACATAGGGGGAATTAATTTATGCATAAGCATGAAGTCATTAACACACATGTTCCAAAGAAGTTCTTAGGGGGACAAATGCTTAGGATTATCCAAAGTGATCTCTGCAATCCAAACCCCCTCTGTCTTGGCAATGAACTTGACAATGGGTAGGGAAAAGGTGCTGTCCATGTATCAGCCTTTGAAGGAATAGAATCAGAGAAGGGAACCTAAGATGTGCCAAATCTGTTATGGCATCTTGGATATCAGTATTGTCCAAGAAAGCCTTTTGAACACCTGATCCTGAATACCTTTAGGGGTGGGTGATCAAATTGAGGAATTCTTAGTTGTTTTTTTTATTTTTCAAAGTGCCTAACAAAGGGAAACAATCTTTCCAAACAATAGTAACAGAGAATAAGAAATTAAAGACAGGTTTACTTCTCCTGACAAGCTTATTCTTCTTCTTCCATTTAGTGATGTGGTCTCCTTCCCAGTGCTTTGTCACCAGAGAGCAAAAATAACAGTCTGGTTTGAGATTTATTTATTGCATACAGTAGAGTTTTTATTCATCCATTTCCACTTAGATCACAAGGACTGCTTACAAGAAAACAAGAATAAAGAGTCAGGATAATAGAAAAACTTTTAAAACAACTTGATTTTATTCTGTGCACAGCACTGATTCCAGCTGTCAGCCAGACGATGATTTAATGCCACAACAAAGGCCTGTCGAAATTCAGTGTGGGTTATGACTAAATGAGACCACATACATCAGTATGAAAAAGATGCTTCTCGTTTGCTAATGGCATTATTTATTGCACAACCTCCTGTCACCAGTGAGAAGGTCATAAGCAGAAAGCAAAGTTTGTCACCTTCACCACTGGAATGTCTCTGAGCGGTAATTGTACTGCACTGCAGTCCAATAAAAATTCTGTAATTTCCATCCTCACTTGCAACTCCTGTAGTGTAGTACAGTCCAAAGAGATGGAACAGAATGTCTTCCAACTCCAGCCACCATATGAACCACAGATGTGGGAATGGTGCTGCCCTCCAGATTTGTGGGACTGCGGTTCTCGTATCGGCAATGGGAAGAATATGGAATGCCACATGATTCCTCAAAGTATGACAATAATTTGCTTTGCACAAACAGTGACAATGGTAGCAGCAACAATTCCAGCATATGAGGTTGAGTAATTTAGGGTTCAAGCCCCATTGTAGGTTAATCACATGTACTCAAATTGAAAAAAAAAATCTTTCAAATCAATGGATGGAATGATTGCTGTTCTGCTCATGTTGTTTCACTGTGACACAATTTGAATGGACACTTCTTGTAGTTATTTAAAAAATAATTTTAATTGACCTTTTAAAAAAATCCCTAGAAATTAGTAGCTGAACATGTTTTATCTGAAACATAGCAGTATTTATGTCCTGCTTATATTGTCTCATTATGCAGAAATTCAAAGGGATACTTTTTGTAATTTTTTAATAAAAAGTATTTGTAAAAACATTTTTTAAATTCCTAAAAATCAGTGAATGATCGAAATATTCTGAAACTTGGCAGGTTTAAAGCTGCAAATGCTGCCTACAAGTCTGCTAGTTTTAATCTTTATAGCTGTAAAAATAACAGAGAAAATGACCTTTCAATTTTCCCTATTGCTGCTAATGGAACTAATCTTAAAGCAATTAGGGATCTTTAGAGATTCAGATTACTAATTGGAATGAAACCCCTTTGAATATTTACTAATCGAATTATCAGCCAGATTTCAGACATTTAACACACCTCTACATACTAGTACTAGCACTAGTAATTATTATTATTAATTTTATTATTATTATTATTATTATTATTATTATTATTATTATTATTATTATTTTATTATGACACAGCAAACAAGATAGACATGCTGGATTTCATATCACAAAATCATAAGTCGAACACTTCCAAAGTATCTAGGACTGTGTGATGTATTTTCGGATGATGCGTGCAGATTTATTTATTTATTTATTTATTATTACAACATTTATATCCCACCCTTCTCACCCAACAGGGGACTCAGGGCGGCTTACAATAAAACGCATATATAAAAATTATACAGTGCAATATAAATCAGTTAAAAATTATTAACTTACATCAGTATTCATAAAACACATTATAAAATACAGGTAGGCATGTTCAGTTCAGAAAACTGGGTCTGTTGATTGAGTTCCAGCATAGGGTGGACTTTTGCAGTTGGAAGATCGTGATTTTGTCAATGTCTATTGTTTCAATCTGTTCCACCATTTCAAGTGTTGCTGGAGTCTCTGCTGCTGTCTGTGCTGTGGTCTGATGGTAATTTGCTTTGTGTTCCAGCAGGTGTTCTCAATTGCAGAAATGCTTCCCAGCATGAGTCAGCATTAGGTGCTATTTCACTAACTTTAACAATTTTACTTAAACTCCCATAAACACATGTTTGTTTTGCTGGGAAAACAAAGTGCCATTTAGATAGTGGAGGTTCAATTGACTAAGTTTCTGTTCTTCTGCAGCTGATGTAAATCAGGCTATTAGGGAAGCAGCAAAAACAAGCAAGCAAAATGGGCCCTAACCGTTTAGCGGCTGCTAATTGAGATGAAACTGAGAGTGACACATTGAATTTTACATTCTCCATATAGACAGTTTAGTGTGCCTTTTTTATTGTAAGAATTTATGAACTGTGTGATGATAGCACCAGTGGAAACATGACAATGTAATGGCAAGGCTCGCTGTAGTGCTTTATGTTTTATTGTCTAACAATTGGGGAAGATGGTGATGGAACATTGCTCCCCATGCTTTCGAAGGAGCATTTTGGTGAAACTGCCATTTCCCAAACCATTTTTAGCTCGCTGAATTAAAAGGATATGTGTAAATATGAAGCAGCATGCTCTTATCAATTGAGGCTGGGGGAGGTATGATGATTTTCATTTGTGAACTTGTCCTTTATTGTGAAAAAATTGATACTTTTTAATTTTCCCTGAAGCCAAGACACTATCAACTATTGAATATTCCAGAAAAAAATAAATGGATTGACTGACTAATCGATTGATTCTGAAACATGCTATCTGCTATCTAATCAATCAATTAATTAATACTCCAGTTTGATTTCCAGTACAACAGCCTGGCATCATTCTGCCCCTGATGTGAGTACACTATAGCATTTTATGTATGCATTATCACACTGAGAAATGCCATTACTTTTATCTCACATTTCTAGTTGACCTCTTCAAAAAAAAAAATCATATGCTGTCGAGTCAGACGCCAGTTAACATACAAAAAAAAAGTTTATTCCGAAGATAAGCCAAAAAATAACATAAACACAGGAAATATCCTTGAAACACTTCACTTTTCAGTGTTTTGAGAGTAGATTGGACAATAATAACTCAAAAACGAGCCACGCTAATTTCCCATGCTGGCATTCAATAAAAAACTAAATAACGCTTCAATTCAGCTTTGGAAAACAAATAGAGTTAATTGCTGGAAAATAAACAAACTAGAAAAGCAGTAAAGCTGCTTCCACGGTGCAGATAAGCTGAGAGCCTCAAAGGGATGATGAATAGCCGTCGTCATAAGAATCCAAGGTCAGGTCAGGAGGCAGCAGAAATTCCGAAAGACAAACCAATAGTCAGAAGCCGGGAGTAGCCGTCAGTCAGAGGGCGTAGACAGAAGCCAGGTCAAATTCAATCCAAAGTCCGAAGAGGGTGCAGTCATCCAAAACGGGTCCACGATAAGACACAGCGAGAGCCAAGCCAGATGGTATCAGCAGATCCGAATCACAGTCCAAGTCCAGAAACACAGAGATCCCAATGGCGCCTCAGCAACACCTTGCTACACGCAAAGTGCAGTGGCCAAACATTCCCATTTTATTCCCCTTCCTCCTGGGTGACCAAACACTCACACCCAAACACCAGGTGTCCCAAATCTACTCAGAGTCTGAACTCCACACAGCTAGAGCTCGTGGATCTGGAGTACCTAGCAATTCGTCGGAGTCCCAATCATCCTGCCCACACTTAGCCCCATGAACACTTAAAGAACCATCCTCCCTTCTCCAAGCATCCCAATTGGGATCAGCTCCTGCAGAAACCCCAGGTTCAGAAGTATCCATAAGCCCCAAATCCCCAGACATCTCTGGTGGCTGTGCCCATTCAGTGCCCGCTTCCCCAGCTACCACCTGTTCCTCAGCATCCATCTCCCCATCTGAATCTTCCTCAGAAGATCCCCCATATAGCTCTCTAAGTCGCTTCCTGCGCAACTCCTCCAGTGAACCCTCATCACGAGGGTTTTTTCTTCCTCTCCGAATTCCATCACCATCAACCATAATCCCCGAAGGCGCAGCCACAACATATGCTTTGACTATGCTGTAATCTCAAAGTTCATGCAAAGTTCTGCTATAGGAGATATTCCCAAGCAACCTTGGCCTATAAAAACCATGGAATTTTTTAAAAATCATAACATCTTTATATTTATAATTTTAATTTATTAATTCACCACATCTTAGAGATCATGCTGGCAATTAATGATAAAGTTTAATGTAAAGAAACACAACAGTTTTATCAACTTTTTTGTTCCAGTCTTGCAAACTCAGTGCTCTGGCTTTCTTGACTGAATCAATCCACCTTCAAAGCAGTCTTCATTTCCTGCTGCTGTTCATTCAGCCATGTATCGTTGTCTTTTCCCAGTAAGTCACATTGTCTCATGATATGTCTAAAATCAAACTTTTTGATAGTTAATTGATTGTGTGGTGCCCACTGGCCCACTGGTATTTGTTCTTTGATTTTAATCAGGCCTTTGCTTTGTAATTGCATGGAAAAAAGGTGTTGGCTAAATAGGTCTTTTGCATTCAAACTCTGATATTTTTGTGTTGTCGAAGGCTTTCATGGCCGGAATCACAGGGTTGTTGTACGTTTTTCAGGCTGTATGGGCATGTACCAGAAGTATTCTCTCCTGACGTTTCGCCCACATCTATGGCAGGCATCCTCAGAGCCTCAGACCTCACAACCTCTGAGGATGCCTGCAATAGATGTGGGTGAAATGTCAGGAGAGAATACTTCTGAAACATGGCCATACAGCCCAAAAAACGTACAACAACCCTCTGATATTTTTAAAAGGATTCACATGGTTCCAATTTTATTTCAAGTTGTTTCTAATTTTACATTGTATTTGTCTTTATTTAGATGTTACAGTTGTTAGCTTTCTTCAGCAAGAATCTGGATAGTGGAAGAATAGTAATGCAGGATATATATTTTAATACATGGTATACATTAAATAGTGGTAAATCTTCCCTAAATGCCTCAATTCTCCAGCAGCACAATGTTTCCAAACACCATATAAAAAATCTTTCTCACAGATCATATATTTGTAATTTGCTTCTTCACCCCATACCATAAGCAATAAGTATTCAAAGATATGTGGCCATTACATGAAAAGCACTAATGCTATACATTCAGCATACATCATTGTTAATGATGTTATCTTAAGCTATACTTCTTTGAGAGTGAGAAGACTGCTAAAAGAAATCATAGCATAGGCCATTATGGGAAAAGGCTTCTAGGGTGATAAGTATCACCTTATATTAATAGGAGTATCGTTGATGCTCCTTAATTAACTCTAGTTCATGGCTCCTTTTGCTAGAAGGTCTGAGCCTTTCCTCCCATAATTTATTTTCAATGTGACAAAAGCAAATGCCCTTTATCCATCTTTTTCATTAGTATACCAAACTTAAAGACTAGAATTGCTCTACGCACTCAGATATGCTCTATTCTTGTAGCAATTTCTTCACAACTGAATGCTTCTCTGCTGTGGTGGCTCTAATGGCTGGGTTTTAGTCTGAACTGTAAAGAAACTATCCAAGGTGGTCGACCTATTTGGGGGTAGATACAGAACCTTGGAAAGCTTATTAGCTAAATTTGAATTAAAATCCAGAAGAGATTTGTTCCTTCCTAATTTGGGAGCCACCAGTCTCTATTAATGTGACTCCTCTGCTTTCATGAACTACTGTTGCATTGTGGGCTAAAACCCTGAGCAGTTATATCATCTCACCAATGTCAGATGCACCAGGCACGACTGTATCTCTGTTCAACTCTTATTTGAAGAAAAAAAGACATGGCAATTTTTTTTCCTTTTCATTTGAGATCAAACCTGTACTTTAAATACCAGAAATAAACATTCCAATTCGGAGAATTACCCTGAAATGTTGGCATGTTCATTCTACTAATTTGCCTTACTAATCTTCCTTAGGCACAGCAGGGAATGGTGGAGAGATGTTAAAAATGTGGCTGTGGATGCCCCATGGCTTATCCTGAACCTGCTAAATTAGCCAATGTGCTTGGACACATAAGATGTTCACCAATCAGCCACTCAGGTCTTCTTCTAAACAGGTAATGAGAGGTGCACCAAGTTGTTCTCCTCTGGCAGCACAACATTTTCAGTCAGTCTTGAAAACCAGTCCTATAAACTCCCTTCTAACCTAGGCTTCCATGTAAACTGATGAGCTAACTCTGCTTGGGAAGGGAGCAACTTTATTGTCTTTCTGGAATTTTAGGAACCAATAAAATGAGATTACTTCTGAAAAGTAGCCAGGAAGGTAGGTTCATTTTCTTGGCGGCTTCCAGGTAAAACTCTACATAATACTTCAGAAGTGAATTGTGTAAATCACAAACATGGCCACAACATCCATTCTCTTTCAGAAATAGGGTGTTCCATCTAGAGGCAGCTGGTAGTTTCCATTTCAGTGAAGCTATCATTTTATTTATATGATGATTTTTGTATGGCCTCATATGATAGTCAATTTGAACTAGGCATGGGCAAATTAATGGGAATCATCGTAAATCGGATTAGAATCTTATTTAATCCGATTTATGACTGGGGTTCCAATGCGCGTTAGCACGTCGTATTTAAACCACAATTTTGAAGCGTTGGAGCCCATTTATTCAATGGCCTCGAAAATATGATTGGATATATGAGGAGGCATTTTGGATGGAACCAAACTTGTTTTTCAGGGAGAGAAGCCTAGCCTGGGCTTGCCTCCCTGACCAATCATTGTGCACGTTCATCAAGGGGCGGGGTTTAGACATCTTCCCATAAAAGTGCCTGCTGCAAGCCACGAGGCTCATTCTGCTGGGGAGTTGGAGAGGGAGAGGGTGGCTTGGCTTTCTGTGCTGGTTGCCAGCTGGTCTTTTGCTGTGTGACTCACTAACCGCCCGCCTGGCCTGGCCTCTGTTGTTGGAAGAGGCACTGGGCAGCCATTGAAAGAAGAACTCTATTCTTAAGAAAGGAGAAAAGGCATTTTTGGGGTGTGGTAGGGTGGGAAAGGGGGTTATTTTTTCTTTTAAAATTCAAAAATAAAGAAGTAAAAGTAGAAATTTTTATTTTTGGAGAAAAGGGGTTGATGGTAGGGTGAAGGTACTTTTAAATATCTGACACATTTTATTTTAAAATCAAGCAGGTAGAAGAAGTATTTTTTTATTTAAAGTGGGGGTTGGTGGTATAGGGGAAAGGGCTTATTTTATGTTAATTTGTTTGCCCTCCTCTAGGCACTGCGTGTCCCATCACTCACAGAAGCCAAATTAGCTGTGTGTCCTAGGTCTGGGGACCCTGGCCACGTTACACATAGCTGAATCTTTCTTTGGGTTCAAGCCCTCAGGGTTCAAGTCACAAACTCTCGGGCCCAAAAAGCCATGAGAAACAGGAAATAACACTTTTAAGCCAAGAACAGATTTCCTTATTCTGAGGCCGATGGGCATCTGTCGGGAGTGGTTTAATGGTGTGCTATTATTTTTGTTCCTGGTTGATAATTGTCACTTCCATTAGTTCTGTCACAAAAAGATGGCAAAACTTTATTACACTGCCAGAACTTTGTATTTGCGCAAGGGACATCAGTGTGTTCTAAACTGCCACCTACTATGCAACTCAGTTTCCTTTTTGGCAGCTGAAGAAGGCAGAAACTGAATTTTTTGTACATGATATATATTTTTAAGTTCTTTTTCTAATTGCTTAAGTAAATATGTATACACTTTAGTGATGTAAATCCTCAATTATTTCATTTTTGCATACTGAATAATTACACTAGTTTTCTCTCAACTTCAAAAGAAAATCAGCATTTCTCCATAGCATTCTCCTGGTTTTCAAACATTCTGCAAAAGAAAAAAGTGATTTTGTGGAAAACTGAGCACAAAACCATCTATTTTCTGTATAGCAGCAGACAAGCTTTATATACAGGAAAGAGTGCTTTAAGGCAAAAAAACAGGTTTTGTGTGCAAAATTAAAAAGCAAACACCTATTTCTTGTTTTGCGACATTTCAGGACATTCAAATGCCAAGATAAAATTGAACAATTTTTTACTGGTCAGTCTGTTATTCTTTCCTACCAGTCAAGAATCTTGTTTGCCCTTTAAAAAAAAAAAAACCTTACAATTTGGGAACAAATGATTATTAAAAAAAATTCCATACAAAATACACACCGGATGAAGAAATGATTTATTTAGCTATTTTAATTCTGTTCTCTATTTTATTCCAGACTTTTAGAAACGTTCAGCATGTTGTACAGAACTTATTAATATTCCACTGTGGAAGAAAAGTCCATATGGATTAATGGCACTTCCAAATTGACACCATTGATTCCTATCTTAAACAGAATCAAAAACTGAGTAGCAAAGAAAATGTAAGTAAGCATGAAGCTTAGAAACATTACTTTCTTGGACTGCCACCTATAAAATCCCTCAGGTACCGTGGAGGCTAGGGTTGCAGCCTAAGAACCAAACTTAGTCATAATCAGTGATTATGACTTAAATATTTTAATCAAAACCATGAATATTTGTTAAAGCATGAGTAATTGTGCATTTGTTATCACATTCCAAATGTCATTGTTCATTGTTCATTGTTCTGGTCTTGAATGGATACATAACTGCCCTCCCGCCCCCTTCCCAAAAGTAATACAGGGATCTCCTTTGTTATACAGTGTTTTGTTCTGTTGTACTACAATTCTGTTCTTAGTGACTTCACAGACTCAAGCAACAAAGACTGCAAGTGATACAGGCTTGCAGAAAGATCTGGTACAATTTGTAGGCCTCTAATACTGATAACTTCTCTCACTCCATTCCATGGGGAAGGCTCTCTGAACACAATGCTTAATTGCTGCTTGCAAGCAGAAAGTTCCTTGTGGAGCCCCTTGGGGCTAAATGAGACTTGAAGGCGGCTGTCAAGTGACACTGTGACGGTTCCTTTCATGAGACACCGGGAGAGAAACATGACATTTAGGGACTAATATTTGTTGCTCAGCACCAGCTGGCAAACTAGTCTCATCTGATATGGTTCGCTGGCTTCTCATCAGAGATCAATAGCTGCTTGGAGGTATTTTATTCCTTCTATTAGGGTCCAATAAAAAATAGCAAGAGCTTTTGTCAAAGCAGAATCGCATAAGCAAGCTCATTTGTCCTTTCATTGTGCTATGCAACTCATGTCTAGGTTGCAATCCTAAACATATCAGGGAGAAAACCCCATTGAACATAGTGTAATTGCAGTAACAATGCAACAATCTTGAATTCATAATGTGTCTGATAGTATTTACCCCCAATAAAGTACATATGGGATTGTAGCCTACACACACATGTGTCTATATTATTATAAGAAAATAATTTCTCCTCCCAGCCATATGAGTCTTGGATTGCACCTTTTTGCCATACTGGCTAGGGAATTGTGAACCAAAACAGCTGAAAGTTTCTGAGTTGAGGTAGGCTGGGTTACAAAGACTTACTTGGATGCTACCAATTCTGGAAGTTGTAATCTAAAAACAGTGTTTCTCCTAGTTTTTCATCCTCACCACAGAATTGTGATTGCAGACTCGGAGCAGAATCTAAGAGTATCCCCAAACTGCAAACCTGCAATAAAAATGGATATCACCAGTATACTGGTTACAACTGGCCCCAAATGATAGAAAATCTTTTAATGCACTTTCATGGATATGGTAAATAATAAAGGGAACATAACAAAACCATGAGGTACTTCAGAGGCCAATTGTCTTGGAATCAAATAGGAATTTCCTAGCAGTATCTTCTCAAAGTGTCCCTCTGGGGGAGAACAAGGGCATTATTAAATAATGCCTCCAAGTCACATGCAGTGAGGGAACCCCACTGTTGGATGGTATCAAAAACTGCCAAGAGAAACAGTAGACCCAAAAGGGATACATTTCCACTGTTAAGAACCCTGCATAAGTCATACACCAAGATGATTGAAGCTGTCTTCATCTCCATAACCAGGTTTGGAACCATGAAATATTGAAATAAGTGTTTTAGGATCTGTAGAAACTAACTACGATAACATTATTTTCTGCTTTATTACCATTTATTTCTCTATCCCACAGTTATTTTTCTTTGCTGCTGATTTTTCTAGCATTCTGAGTTCATCCCTCTAGTCTGACTTCCACTGTTGCTGCTGTGTCAATAATAATAACAATAATGCAAAAAATTGCCACTTGTCTTCATAATCCAATTAACCTCTGGGTCTGTATTTGCTTTTGAATGTGGCATTTGTGACATGAAGTGCTAGAGGTATGACAAGTGGAGCTGGGTCTTGATGTCACAGCAAATCAAATCAGGCCAGTGCGGGAGGCAAATATGCTAAATCCCTTCACCCTAAGTAACCTTCACAGGCAGAGTAGTGCCTCTCATCAATCTCATGGGCACAGCTTGATTAGAAAGTCAGCTGAGGAAATGTGAGGGAGGTCAAAGATGCTGTCTACACATTTGAATCTTACACTGGAGACTAATACAGAAAGTAATATAGAACCTCATTTTCTTTTGCAATGAGAGTTCCCCAGTCTTTGGATGGGGGTGCTTGTTGCTTAGTGTTCTGAATTATTTGATCTCTGATGGGACAGCTATGAAATTGATCCAGCAAATGTAGTAATGGATTGTGTCTGTCTTAAACCAAAAGGACCAAGGGGTTGCAGTCTCAATTTCTTCACAAAATTGATTGTGTAACCCTTTATTGCTGTTGGTTGCATTTAAGTAATTTCTGACTTATTGTGGCCCTAAGACAATATCAGCATGGGGTTTTCTTGGCAAGATTTGTTCAGGGAAGGGATGCCTTTGACTTCCTTGAAGGTTCGGAGTGTGCGACTTTCCCAAGGCCATCCTATGGGTTTTTGTGATTCAAACACCAATCTCTAGAGTCACAGTCTAATGCTCTCTAGTAGTAACCCTAACCAAATCTAAATATTTAACCATAAAGTTATAGTACCATTCTATTCTACTTTGGTCAAAGCTCACCCAGAATACTGTGTCCTATTCTGGGGAAAAATTAAGATGTTTAAACTGTTCTAGTGAGTTTACAAAAAATATCAATAAGCTGGAATGTGTTCAAAGAAGTATGATCAAAATAATAAGAGATCTGTAAACCAAGGCAAATGAGGGAACCGAGTATGATTTTTCTGGAGAGGAGAGATTTGAGAAGTGAAATGATGACAGCCATCTTTAAGCATCTGTTATGTAGAAGATGGAATAAGCTTGTTTTCTGTTTCCCTGGAAGATAAAACCTAAACAAATGGATATGATTGCAACAAATAGGACATCCAGACAGTTAGAGTTGTTTAATATTATAATTGACACATCTCTAAAAGTGGAGAACTCTTCCTCACTGGAAGTTTTGAAAGGGAGATTAGATGTCTACCTGTCAGGATTGCTTTAGCCATGGATTCTGGCCGTGATAGAAGGTTGGACCAGATGGCACTCGGTATTCTTTCTAGGTCTATTGTTCTCTGATTCCTTGAGAATTATAATGAGGGAATAGCCTCCAGATACAACATCTCAAAGTTCTTTTTTTTCCAAAGAAGGAAGAATGCAAATGCAAGCAATATGCACATCTTCAAAGAGAGCAAAACCTAACTTTTCTTTCTTGGGGAACCCGCCTGTGTAATTATTCGCTACCTACCCTTAAGGCCTATGTTATATGGTGACAGTCACAGTATATATTTGTTTGCTTACTATACTTGTGACTCCACTTTTCATCTGTATGGTTCAGAGCAATGCACATGAAGTTTTAATTTCAGGCAGTACCCCATCCACAGACATCTCCTGAATCAACCTTAGTAGAATGGATTTGATGACATTCTCCTATCAATATAGTCTGTATGCCTCACTGTCCCAAAGCTCTTTCTGAAAATGGTTTGCCAGTACTCTCACAGGATTATTTTTATATTTATACATAAACAGATATGTATCCATGTGATCTATATGCCTGTCACAGAATAAGTTGTCTATGCTTCTTATGGCTGGAAGCTCTACTAGTGCATTGGCTTCCACCTGCATCTCAAAGAAACACTTTTCTTGTCCATGAAAGATTGCTACCTTCTAAAGGATCAGCCCGTCTTCCTTGGTGCCCTTCTCTGAGACATCAGAGTTGTGGTGACTCTGGGATTGGAATGCCACTGCCAGGGCCTTGAAGACATTGGTCTTTCTGCTTCTTTCAGCTTTGACTAGTCAACAACCTTGGCTTCAAGAAAACAAATATGATTCTTTAGGGCCAGGAGCTCATTGTCTACCACACAGACATGTAATATCTACCATTTTTCTGCATCACACAATTGTACCAGCTTAACTGTTGTGCCTACATGTAATAGAATCCTGGGATTTGTAGTTTGCAGAGTGACTTAGGTTTCTCTACCTGTAACAAACAATTCTGATTCTCTAATAAAATTCTCTCATAGAATTCCACAGGAAGGAACCATTATAGTTTGCATGCAAGTGTTATAATTGTATAGCATAATAAAGCAGATTATCTTCTAAACACCTGTTGGTTTTCAAATAGCACAGCTGGCTATTTTCTGTTTGTTTGTTGTTATTTGGATTATTTGCTTTAAAAAACACTTGATACCCTGCAGGGTATTTTCCAAAGCCTTTTGGCATGTTTGAGGCAGCAATTTGGCACCAGAGGAGAGATGCTGACTGATTTGCAGCTTGGCAAAAATAACTTCCTCAGAATGCACTTCAGAATTATAATCTCTTTCATAAGGGCATTCTTCTATTTTTAAGGGTAAGACTTAAAATGTGACAGACTTTATAACAACAAGTCTTCATTTTTTTTTCATAGCACTGATGTGATCCAGAACCAAATTTGGTGATTTCGATCTGTGTTTGATGCTCTTTGAATTAGCTCAGACCTAATCCAATCTGATTCAGACCTCAACTGTGTATTCAGATTAAAAACCCCAGATTCCCTGTCCCTCCATTATGTCATATTGGTAAACCACAAATGCTATAACTATTTGGTTTTTACATATGTTCATTGAATTTTGAGTCTAGGGTGTGTCTATACTGCAGAATCAATGCAGCTTGAAATCACTTTAACTGTCAAGTTTCAATCCTATGGATTTGGAGTTTAATGCAGTACCAGCAATCTTTGGAGAGAAGGCTAAAGACCTTGTAAAACTACAGCTTTGATGATTCCATAGCATTGAACCATAACAGTTAAAACTGGTATCACATTGCATTTCTTCTACACTGCATGTGTACCCAAAGTTAAGGAGGAATGCATAACTATTGCCTAATACAACATGAGGGGATTTCACAGTCCTCCCAAATTTCCCACAACTGTATTACCCCCAACCATGCTCCTGCAAAAATATTGGTGCAAAATCTGGAATCAGGTCAGTGACAAAACAACAAAACTACAGGCCCCCCAACCTCGAAATCTGACAACACAACCCATCATCCACGGCTCTAGGTTGATACAACAAAAGAAAAGAAAAATAAAGTCCTAATTAGAGGGAGAGGAATAATTGTTTTTATCCAATTGCTGCCAGTTAGAAGGCTAAGCTCTGCCCACTTGGTCTCCTAGCAACCCACTCTGGGGTTCCCCCCGCAATTCATTGGGATCCATGTGTATGTATATGTATAATACTATGCTTATGTCTTTATATAAAAAGCATTGCTGATGCCAGCCACTGAAGGTGACTTTTTGCCTACATTTTTCCTGCCATGAAAAGGTGAGTCAACAATCTTTCTGGTCTTCATCTGCATTTAATCACTACATCAGTCATCTACATATGACTCATAGACTGGGCTGAAAGGAGAGTCACAGGTCCCCAGAAAGTCCACCGACTCCCTGAATAAGCCACATGGACATGCAAAGCTGCTTTTACTATTGCCATAACACATTTTCCGGAGGGGCAGTTATGCCCCACTTCCAAAGACAATACCATTCCCCTTCATCATTTTCCCAACCCTGGACTCATTTAATGAAGAATATTTCCCTGCTATGGACAAGCCAGGGGCGTTGCAAAGCAATCACCTACGTATCTATATTAATAAAGGTTTTTCGGAGCCTATATAGTCCTTTGTTATCCCATTTTGGGACCATTATACTCCAATTATAAGATCATTTTCAGCATCATTGTTTCCTGGAGTGCCTGTCCCTCTCCTGTCATTGGGCAGAGGGAAATCTACATCAAGAGCAAGGCATGCTGTCCCATTGGCCATCAGGAGCCAAGCTCCTGCGTTCGCCAGGAACCTCCTCTGATGTCATCGGGGCTCAGCCAATCATGGTGGAGCTGGTGCAGCTGGGCAGAAGTGGGAAATTTGAATGTGATCTGTATAAAAATGCCTGTTTTGCACTGTACTGTATCTCAGCCTCCTTTGGTGAATTATCGCAGGCTGGCATCACTTTTAGTTGATTAAAAAAAAATACCTTGATGGCTTCTCTTCACTTGGTACATTTCACATTTCAGGCTTCTTTGCTTGCCAAGTGCACGGATCCATACACAGCCCAGATCTCACTAGAAATAATTCTCAGAGCGATCTGACAATGATAGAAAGACTTGACTGGTTGTTGATTCACATTCTTTGGAGATGTAGAAGAGCAACAAAAAAACTGCACCCATAAATCTGGCTATTTTTCCTTGAAACAGAAGATAACTTAAGAAATTAAAAGATTCCCAATTCACTGACTCTGTTCCTTGTTCAGAACATCTATAAAAAAATATTGATATTACTTTGATAGTTATCCAGAATTGAAGACAAAACAAGGAGTTCAGTGCAGATGTGGTGTTGCACAGAATCACACTTTGAAATGATCAAAATGCTATCATTGAAGCAAAGTTAATTAAGTTTTCATAAGGATGGTCAAGGTTGTACTGGAAATCTGCAACCTTAATTTGACTGTAACCTTACTCCATTTGATCATGACTTGCTATTCACAATAGAATTGCTGAGCATGCCAGAGACTCTATACTTGCTTTGTTTGCCAACTTTATACCTCTAAATTGACCATTGTATAGGAAAGTAAGTATCTTCAACCCCAGACATGCATACTTGTGAATAGAGTGGGAAGAAATTTTGGGGGCAATCAACAGTCTCAACAAAAAATATAATGCCATTTTATACTTCCCAAGACTAGTCTTAAGGAAACATGTGCCTCACTCTGGCATTCACATATTTGCAAAGTTTACAGGGTATTTATGGGGAATAAAATATACACAAATCAATGTGCATATATTTAAAAGAGGATAATGAAAATGCATATTGAAAAAAAATACACAGAAATGTATTTTAGCCAATGGGAAAACACTGCATGACCTATTGGATTATTTAGGTAAACTGTTCAAAGTAATGCACATATTAGGCCAATATCTTTTTTTAAAAAAACAACATTTAAATGGAGTGTGGGAAAAACACCAAGTCTTACAACTTGATAAGATACAAGAATGTGGCATATAGATAAAACTAAAAAGACTGACATGGAGATTTTTTCATATCTTTAGTGATGTAATATTCATGGAAGAGCTATGTTGCCAATCTTTTCAAAGTTTCTTTCCTTTTTCATAATAGTACAAGTCTGAGAACTTTATTGCAAAGAGGGAATGAAACAAAGAAACTGTCAAAGCTGTTTTTTTCAGAGCTGGTTTATCTGTTATCACTGAAACCCCATCAACATAATAAAAATGCAAAATTGCATTATATGGTCAGTGTACCATACGATGCAGTTTAACTGCATTGAACTGCATTATGTAAGTATACCATGATGCAGCCTACGGGCACTTCCACACAGCTGAATAAAATCCCACATTTTCTGCTTTGAACTGGGATCTATGGCAGTGTGGACTCAGAGAACCCAGTTCAAAGTAGATATTGTGAGATTTTCTGCCTTGATATTCTGGGTTATATGGCTGTGTGGAAGGGCCCTAAGACTGAGCAATGTTCACAACCCTCTTTTAGAGAAGTCCCTCTGAAATCCCTGATACTAACTCCTGCATTTGTTCTTAAATCCTAGTGTCCTTACCCTTTAACACTAGCCAAAGCTAGAGATGTCCTCCTTCCCAAACTGTATTTAAATACAGAACATTTCAAATATTATTAATACTGAATAATGACTGGTTGATTTTAACACTAACATCTAATTTAAAACAAAATTATATACACTGAAAAGCTAAAGAAAGAGAGGGAAGAAAAGGAGAGGAAAACAGAAGAAAGGAAAGAAATGGAAAGGAAAAAAGTCATAATTGAAATACATTGTGAGTCTTCCCTATTCCATCCTGACTTTAACAAAAGTTACATTTTCAATCATTCTACCAAAAAGGGAAAATTGTTCAACCATTAAAGATCTAGCCAAAATTACTAATAACCATAATCACAGATCATTACATCATTAGATTTTACATGACTCAAAAAGTCCATAAATGGTTTTCAATTTTTTAAAAAGTCTTCAATTGGCTGATCCTTTACAACCCACATTAATTTGGCCATTTGGACCAAGTCATCAACCTTAACAATCCATTTTTCTATCATCAGTGCTTCAGTCCATTTCCAGGCCTTTCAAACATTTCTGAAGCATACAACCAGCAGTGAACCATGTTAACATTTAATCTCTGCTCAGAATTATGTCATGCATGATCTAATTTGTGGACTGACTCTAATTTAAATATACTGCCTTCCATCTGAGGCACAAGGTGTTCCTTTTATTTTCCACTTTATTCTTTGCCCATAGCAAGCGGCTAGAGAAAGAAATCCAATCAGATCATATTGTGCCAAGCCAAAGCAATGAATTCCTTTCATTAATGCACCCACGCTTTGGGGCAAAAGAGAGGATATCATTGGCACCCACAAGAATGGTGATTTGCTTTCCTTCATTGTCTTGCTTTAAAAAGCAGTCAACCACACACAAGTACTTGAACTGCACTGTCAAGGAAAAAACACACTTTGATTCTAAATGATGCTGCTTTACGGGAAACAATTAAATAGCTCAGTGGAGAAATGCTTGCAAATTTGGTATTTTTTCTATCCACATAACACTGCAGTCCTGTATGGCTGAGTATATTGTAGTAGTTCTACAAGCGGAACTATGCAATGCTACACCATTTACCGTCCCCTGGACCTGATATAAAGCTACTGAAGCCCCCTCTGCATTGCTATTCCATGGGGGGATTACATTATCCACTTAGGTCTGCCAGAGTTTCCCTGATGTTTCAGCAGCTGATGTAATTGTTTCACACTTGGCTACTGGGACAGAGCCAGATCTTTATGGAAACAAAAATTTGATTTTTTTTTTTTTTAGTTCTGAAGCTGCTTTGTGAAGCATGTATTATTCTGTATCTGGATTGAACTCTCTGCTGTATACTCTATGGTTATATTCATGTATCAGAATGAATATTGGATTGGTTGGTGTGAACTACAAAATAGTGCATTCATGTGCTGGATTTCATAAATTATTCACTGATTCCTCTGTTTCTTTTATCACCAGTCTTCACCTAGTGACTCCTTTCTTTTTCCAAATACTTATGTGCTAGGAAAATGTGAATTGTTTGGCCCAGACTGCAGCAGTATGAATACAGCCATAAGTCTACACTTCAACACTCAGAGACCCAGATAGATAGCATAATAAAAAAGGTAAGATAGTGGACTCTTCTTTAGATGTCTTTAAATAAAAGTTGAATAGTCATCACTCTAGATGTATATCTTTATGACAGAATTGGATTAGATGGCCCTTGTTATTTCCATTACATTTTCATATGTCCATGTTCAAGAACAGATTTTGCATCCCATCCTAAACCACTCCAGAAGCTCCATGGGGCTGCTACACTGGGAGTTGATGACTAAGCAGTGGGGACTTCCTCTTGTCCCACTGCAGTTCAATATATAGAGATGCAGAGGAAAAACAATGGCTGGCTCTACACTACAGATTTGATGCAGTTGGATGATAGCTTAAACTGCCATGGCTCGATGGTATAAAGAGTTGGAGTTTGGTGAGGCACCAGCACTCTTTGGCAGAAAAGGCTGAAGACTTGTAGAATTGTAATTCCCATGATTCCATAGCACTGAGCTATGGCAGTTAAAGTGGTGCCAAACTGCATTCATTCTACACTACTTACTATGTCTTATCTAAGGCAACCAGGAAGCACGAACATCCGGACATGCTTGCTGCAACACAGGCTGGATGTACACAGTCAAACTACATTACATGGCAGTATAGATCCAGCCTGAGCTGCATCAGGCATGTCTGGATGTCTGTGCTACTTGGCTACCTCTCTCCCTCTCCAATGTACCACCTGCCCCATGGACCTCCCTCCCTCTTTCTTCAAGATGTAAGAAATATACACAAGCCATCCTGATCTATACCTGTAAATTAGGGTTACATTTCTTGATGGGTTTGTTGTGGCACCTTGGGTTTTGTTGTTGAAAAAAATCTTTGCACACACTATATCGATATTTTGGGGGAAAACATTTGAAGTTGTGAAAAAAGACAAGTTTATAAATGAACTACAGTAGAGTCTCACTTATCCAAGCTAAACGGGCCGGCAGAAGCTTGGATAAGCGAATATCTTGGATAATAAGGAGGGATTAAGGAAAAGCCTATTAAACATCAAATTAGGTTATGATTTTACAAATTGAGCACCAAAACATCATGTTATGCAACAAATTTGACAGAAAAAGTAGTTCAATATGCAGTAATGCTATGTTGTAATTACTGTATTTATGAATTTAGTACCAAAATATATTGAAAACATTGACTACAAAAATGGCTTGGATAATCCAGAGGCTTGGATAAGTGAGGCTTGGATAAGTGAGACTCTACTGTATTCTTTAGGCTTGAGCGATCCATGAAAAAATTGATTCTAAACTCGTTTCAAAAGTAGGGGGTGCCAGCGTTTCGTTTCTGATGTCATTTCCGAATTTTGCCCCCCAAAAAATTCGAAATTAATGAAAATTCGTTAGTTTAAAAAGTAATTCGTTAATGGCGGACGCGCATGCGCAGTGGCCAAAAAAAACAGCACGAGGGGAGATTTTACAGGACACTCCCGCCCTCATTTTTGAGTGATCTTCTTCAAACTTGGTACAGTGGTAGAACACATTTAACACTGATAGCTCACCAAAATTTGGAACGTTTCCCTTATCCTCTGATTTTTGGTGAATTTTCATAGCTTTTATAATAAACCATTTTTTAATAATTGCAGAAATCTGTTCCTGGTTTGAAAGTCTTATTTCCTGTTAAATTGGGTTGTCTTTACTGTGAAAGTCATTGTTCTACTTCAGAAACTTTGTTTTTGTGGCTGAAACTTTGTTAAATTGGTGTGTGTGTGATATATACTGTGTGTATGTATGTATGTATGTATATATATATATATATATATATATATATATAGAGAGAGAGAGAGAGAGAGAGAGAGAGAGAGAGTCCCTGCATATATATGTGTGTGTGTGTGTGTGTGTGTGTGTGTGTGTATAGGTAAAGGTAAAGGTATCCCTTGACGTTAAGTTCAGTCATGTCTGACTCTGGGGGTTGGTGCTCATCTCCATTTCTAAGCCCAAGAGCCAGTGTTGTCCATAGACACCTCCAAGGTCATGTGGCCGGCATGACTACATGGAGTGCCATTACCTTCCCGCCAGAGCGGTACCTATTGATCTACTCACATTGGCATGTTTTCAAGCTGCTAGGTTGGCAGAAGCTGGAGCTAACAGCGGGCACTCACTCTGCTCCCGGGATTTGAACCTGGGACCTTTCGGTCTGCAAGTTCAGCAGCTCAGTGCTTTAACACACTTCGCCATCGGGGCTCATGTATATATAATATACATACACATACACACAATGTGGAGAATATGTGGAAAGGTAGATAGATAAGTTGGGAGCCACAGCGAAGGCACCTTCCTGGGAGCAAGGTCTAATAATAATAATAATAATAATAATAATAATAATAATAATAATAATAATAATAATAAATCCCTTACAATATCCAAGATGGCTCACTGCTACAGAGTCTTGGGAGCTTTAGTTTGGTATGGTACCATTATTGGCAGAGAAAGCTAAGCTGTAGGAGTTGAAATCCAATCATTTATCCTCCCTATAAAATCAATTTTATATGCATTTTTAGCTACAGAAAAGCTAAAATCAGGACAGTAAAAGAACAACACCCAGAAAATGGGAATTCCAGACAGGAAACAATCAGGGCCAGCTAATACCTCCCAACAAAGGATTCCCCCAGGTAGGAAGCAGCCAGGCTTTGAAGCTGCAAGGCTATTCAATGCTAATCAAGGTGACCAATTGCAACATTCACACTTGCCTCCCACAGACAAGAGTTCTTTCTCCCACCCTGGACCTTCCACAGATATATAAATAAACCCCACTTGCCTAGCTTCGCAGAGATGTCAAAACCTCTGAGTATGTCTGCCACAGATGTGGGTGAAACGTCAGGAGAGAATGCTTCTGGCACATGGCCATAGAGCCCGGAAAACTCATAGCAACCCAGCCAGTAGGCTGTTGCTGAACAACCTATGAACTTTTAGCATTAAAGGAAAAAATGCCCAAGATTTCATCACTTAATACTGTTGGCATGTCTGGAGAAGAAGAATAGAATGCTTCTATACCAGGCAAGGGCAAACTTTGCCCATGTCTGGAGTTAGGAATTGTAGGAGTTGAAATCCAAAACAATTTGACAGAAAACTGGGAGTTGTAGTTTGGCATGGTACTGGCTCTCTTCTGCAGGGAAGGCTAGGGACTTTGTAAAACTACAGCTCACATGATTACATGGCACTGAATCTGTTGCAATTGAGCTGGTGCCATAATCCTTTCCGGGAGATCTCCTCAGTGGAGATATCTCTTAAAGGGATATCCTCTGGCTCTAAGGATTCCGTTTAGGAAGGCAAGCCTGGTTCTGGTATTCCCCTTTAAGCCAGTGGCTGGAAAGTCTGGAAAGAAGCAAAACCAAACACGCGGCTCCAGAGGAGAGAAGGCCAAGCGCAGGCAGGCATGTCTCTTCTCTCTTCCCTCCCTCCCTCCCTGCTTTTCTCTCTCTCTCTCTCTCTCTCTCTCTCTCTCTCTCTCTCTCTCTCTCTCAGAGAGAGAGAGAGAGAAGCAGGGGAGAGAGAGAAGGGAAGAGAGCAATGCGGAAGGCTTCTACGGGGCCGCGTCTCAATGGCATTTTTAAAATGCTAGAAAATCGATGGCCATGCCTCTCCCTTCCTCCCTCTTCCGCTCTGATTGGCTGAGAGGCATGCCAACATGGCTTCTCCTCTCAGAGGGGCTACAGCTACATCCGAAGACATCAGAAACAAACGAAAAAAAGGTACTTTTATTATTCAAATTCGTAATATTTGTAAGGCAGTTCAATATCAATTCAAAAGTAATTATGAAACGAATTTTAAACGAATTTAACGAACTAACGAAAAATTTGCTCAAGCCTGGTATTCTTCTTTTTTGACAAAAAAAAGGAGGGGGGAGGGAACATAGTCTTGAAAAATTTTGCTGCTGTTGACCATTTTCTTGACAAGTTGTTCAGATATGTCACTTTTTCCCAAACATTCTTTACATCCATTATATGGAAGTAAGCTTAAATTAATGTTTGTAACTAAACAAAAATTCAGTATATCTCTTGGGACCCATTGGGAGAGCCTTTGAAGTTTCACATGCATGTCAAGATGCACACAGAGCAAAAACAACACAGGTTTCAGCTGATAAAGATGTGAAAAATGGTGCTCTGCTCCCCTGCACAAACACCCCTGAGATGAGTGTGTGTGTGTGAAATTTGAATCCAAGACTGTTAGGTAATCAGTAAGTGTGGGTTTCTTTGAACAAAAGGCATTGCCTTAATTTTTTAAAAAAATTGCCTACAAAAATGTTTCCCCCACATTTCAAATACAAAAAAGCGGCCTCTTTTCCCTTTGAGGCAGGGCCATATGTTGTGGCTTTTGGAAAGCTAACTGTGCTTTAGAACACTCTCTTGAATTACAGAGCATCAGTGTCAAGAGGTATCCAGGTAATCTCCAATTTCATTGATCTTTCCAAGGAAGGCTCCATGGGATCAATGCTCTGTGAACAAAAAAGCGGAAGGCAAAAGCCCCATTAAATGAGCTTGATTTTAATAAGAGGATGATGAAGTTAATTAAAGCTCAAACTGCAAACTAAACTAGGATGACAGTTCTTTGGAGTTTTTCGTGTTGCTGGGCTCCAGCTGTTGCTTATTTTCAAGCCAACAGCAGGAGCCAAAACAAATGCAGCTTTTCAGTTTTTATATAGAGAAGAGCTTCTGTTGATTTGTTCAGACTCTTTCCCCTCCCATCCTCTCACTCTGACACAATGCCTCTTGTTAAGGTTCTGAACAAGAATTCAACTGTAAAGGCCTTCCCATATCAGATATCCACCTTGGATTCAAGCATTTCTGGGAGATCAGTTAAGTATGCTCTCAGTGTCCATTTTTCATTGTTTGCCATCTTGATTTGGATAATGCAATCAACTAAGTTATAATCAAAATTGAAATGGTTCATCTCCACAACAATTTTGGAAATATCTATAACATGAATAATGTGATCACCAGTATATACTTGCAATACAGAGGATAAGCAGGACTCTAGCATCCCAAGAAACCAGAGAGGATTGGGGTGCTAAGGGGATAAATAGTGGTAGCAGGTAGTCTTGTGAATTTGTATGGAATCGCGATCCATTTTGTTTTGCTTCATTCATTTCACCCATTTTCTTTTTCGTTTACCACTTCCAAAAATAGGACACCTATCAGAATGGGAGTTTTGTTCCGTGTCAAAATAACAAACATTTTTGAACCATTGGTGGCACTGGGAAGGCTTCCAAGGCTCACCCTCCCCTCAGTTTTACAGCTAGAGGGGTGAAAATCACCATACATGGAGGGCATATCAACCTCTTTTAGCCCACCAACTTTTAAAAAAATTTCTAAATAGAGAAGGTAGAAGCCCAATAATTGCTTTCCTTTGAAAGATATTTGTTTTTTAAAAATATATATATATACCAATACTCCCCAGGAGGAGGAAAAAGGGAGGTTGAAAACAAAGAATTAAGAATAAAAGATTTAAAGATTTTAAAATATTGCAGTACAGCAAGTAGAAACTACAGAGATCCCCTTCTTTCCCTCAGCACCAAAGCCCCGCACACACTCCTCAGCCAAACCCACCCCACCCCCCACCCCTTCAAAAATCCCAGCCCCCTTCCCTTCAAAGAAAAAAAAATGGAAGCCAATCAGCCAAGCTTGGGGGGAAAAAATAAAATACAAACAAATCTCTTTCCCCTGGCAGCAAGGCAAGGAAGGCAGGCAAGACAAGAAGCAACGCAACAAGGCAGCAAGCAAGCACACTAGCACAGAGAGACTGAGCTGAGCGAGCACCAGCAAAGGATTCGTCCGCAACAGGTATTTTGGGGGTGGTTACTCCATTAAATACCCTGGCAACTTCACAGTTTCCTTGGCCTCTGATTGGCCAAAAGCCCCAAACATCACATCCTCCTCCTCTGACACATGCGGAAGAACTCCCTGGGCTGCGTGAGAAAAGCCACGCGGCCCTAAAACCAAACAAAAAAATGGGAACCATGCAACTTTCTCTTTCGTTTCACCTTTTGTTTCGTCTAAAAACGGGCTCTTTATTTCGTGCCATCTGAATGGACGGTACAAAACAAATACCCAAATGAAACAAATGGAACAAATACTGCTCACACCTCTAGTAGCAGGTCATTTCTCAATTGGCATACCTTTTCTAGCAGGAGATCTCCCATTGAAATTAGGGTGGCAACAGAGCAAACCAAGCCATAGCCTATTCAGGTGAGCATGTAGCACAATTCATTACCACCTGATGGAAAGGCTGTCAGACGTATTGAAAGCATTGCTGTGCTGGTATGTCCTGAGGTCTTCTGCTAAATGGCCCCACTGTTATTGTTATTGTTTATCAATTGGGCCCATTTGTGAAGGATGTTTTACAAAACTGTATTAGGTAGGGAACCTTTTAAAAGTGAAGGAATGCACCCTACTGATATCTTTATGTTGCTTCATCTCAAGCAAAGTCCAGTGAAATTTAAAGACATAGCCATGTTGATCTGGAATATCAGTATGCAAGAGGTTCATATTATTATTATTAATGTTGTGAGACTGAGAGTTTTGATGGACAAAGGATGGATAACATGGTGGGGAGGAAGCAGACTGAAAGCAGGATGTGCATGGTGTTGTGCAATAGGAACCAGATTCAGTGCTAGTTTGCCTGCCTTGTGCAACAAAGTTCTCAATCTTCCTCAGATGTCTCGAGTGAACTATAGCCAGTAAAAGAAATAAAGGAGCATATTAACTATTTGGGTATTTAATGAAATCAAGGGGATTACAAAGTTGTTTTGACCTAAAGTGCTACTTATCATAACCATTTGTTGTATCCCAAAGCAAACAGAGTTAAGATTAGCTTGCAGCTTCCCAAACTGCAATCCTTATTGCCTGCCAACGTCCCCTTGAAATGTCGGTAGTGCTAACATTTGAGAGCAATTAGCACTGACATTTGGTGAAGAAATAGGGTAGTGCTTGTAAATGAAACAGAAATTCATTGCACTTCATTGGATTTTCAAGGAATGATGAGACAAGTCCGTTCTGAAAGAGGAAAGGGAACAAGCCATACTTCTCATAGTGGTAAGCACCTTTGCTCCTTTAATTTCTTTGCCACACGCATCACTACCTCACAAAGCTGTGGATTCTAAGGGGACTTTTTCTTCCCATACAGAAAAAGTGAAAATGCATTTGAATCATACCACATTAACTGGAGGGAGAACCTCTTTCTTGCCAAGGGTTCCGTTCCAAATTGGAAGTGGTTTTTTGGGGGAGATACGTTCCAATAATGTGTGGGGCTAAGGGCATGTCAGAAGGTCCAGATTTCAATCTTGCCTATTTCCCCACTGAAACAGCTCTGAGGCATACAAACCTTTTCCAGTTCATAAACTTAACTCCTTGTCTATATATAAATGATAGGTCCTTCTGAAGCTGCAAATTAGAGCTCAAGTCACTACCAAACTGCCCCAGTCTTTAATTATCTTCAATCTGATTATTCTAATTATTTAATCTGCATATTATTTAGGAATATAACAGGAGAACAGGAGAACAATAATGTGTGGTTAAAGTTCATTATAGGGTAATGAGCAATCAAGGAAGAAAGTATGCTGACTGAGTCAGTGGTCTGAGCTCAAACTCCCTGGCCAATACTGAGGCCTGCTCTGATCAAGCCCAGCATTTCCACTCCCTTACGTCCCTAAGGAAATCTGGATGCAGTGTCAGCATGTAGCAAAACATGTGAGAATGCACCATCATAGGATATTTTGTTCTATATGTCAGCATTTAATCAGTTTCCTGCCGAGTTTAATTGAGCTCGCAAACTTATATAGTATGTTCAGGTTTCATAAAAGAAGCTGGGTGGTTTGGTTGCTAAAACAGAATGACTTAACAGATTTTTAGTACTGGGTCTTACAATGCTTTATCTATTTAAATGAAGATAATTAAATTATCAAGAAAGATGGCAATTTCAAATTATCAACTCATCTGTCAACAAACTATTGAAACAAGGTCAACATGGCAATTAAGCAGTTTTATTTATACTGGTATCACTATTCTCAGTGCAGTGCATATGAAATTAAGTAAATTTATGTTTTACTCAATAGATTTCCACTTCATTTGGCAACTATGTAACTATGTACTTAGAGCAATTATGGATGATTTTACAAACTATAATAGAAGGTTTGTTATAGGACAGCTGTGACTCAGTCAATGGAATCAGAAAGATTCATGCATTATTCTTAAGGATGCTTCTGTAATTTTCTTTGTTAGATTTCTCCTTTGATTTGGAATTTGGAATTAGGTGTACTTGTATCCAAAATGAAGCTGGTGCTCTTGATAGGTTCCTTTGTTCTTTTTTTCTAGTTCCAAATTTTGAAGCAGTGTAGAGTGTTGTAGATCTCTATTTCTTCATTCTTGGTTCAGATCATGAGAAGGAAAGGCTGGCTGTTGTTTTTATTTACTCTTAACTGTGATTTATGGTAACCTCTGAATAAGAGACCCCCAATCCTTGATTAAGACAATCATGCCATCCTTGATTGAGAAAATCCTCTTATAGAAAATGATCTGAGGCAATTCAAACTGAAGGAAAGGTTGTATTGCCCCAATAAAATCAATGTGTATTATCTGCCTTTGGACTTTCCACCCACTTCAATGTATTTGTAACATGCCCCACAGTATTCTCTTCCAATAAAAACAATCTGTCTACATGTTTCCTCTTTTACTATTCAAATTGAATGACTTTGTGACTTTTTCTGTTGCCCATTTCCTTTTCTTTTGCCATTTTACTCTTTCATGTGTATAATATAAATCTCATATACTTTTCAACATGCTGAAGAAAGCTGGGGACGCAAGTTTATCTGTTTTCCCCTTTTGTCTATTAATTTGAAACATGGTCAGTAAGGGATTCTGGAGGTAAGGAGCTGTTTTCCCTGCCTGTTTTAGGCTGGCACACACAGCTACAATATAATCAGTTTAAACAGAAACTTGCTGTTTTAACATTGTTGCATTGTTAACTTCAGGCGTGCTGCTACAATTTGACATAGAAGATCTGTGCTTCTCCAGCCCTCTTTGGCTGGTTTCCCAATAATAATAATAATGCTGCTAAAGAAAATCTTCAAGCTAGATAGAGGATGGGGAAAAAGAGGAGCTGGGAATATAAGCCATTATATTTTATCAAACTGAGCATTATCTATAGCTATAAGAATCCTTGAGTGAAGTAGCACATGGTACAGGAGCATATGTAAAGAGCTACTAACTTTTTCCCTTACAAACTTTTCCTGGTGTCCCAACTACTTTTCACCAAAGGCTTCAAAACAATTTTTGAATCCCAAGCACTTATCTACAATTCCACTATATCTGGATTGGAATGAGGAGAATTTAGAATTTCCCTACCTTCCGTACTCACAATGGCTCCATCTCACCCCAAAGCTGTTTTTATGATACAAAATATGACATTGAGACACAAATACTGTTAAATAACCCTTATCTAGTAGTTCAAGAGAACAGGCCTTAGGCTAACATCTGGGAGAACAAATCCCCTGTCTTGTTATTGAACAACTTAGGACATCCATCAGGTTTGTCTTGCCATAATGAGTGTGTGCATGTTTGCGATTTAAATGGCATTGATTATATTTTGAAGAGTTGTTCCCCAACTGAGCCATAATGCATGTATTTTAACTTAGTGCTCTTTGAGTCCTAAGGCTTATAATAAAGTACGTAGTTCATGTCCTGAATGTGATGAAGTAAAAAGGACTGTTATCGATTCCATATGGATTGAGGTCCTGCAGTTATCATTTTTATTGAAGATTCAGAAATCTTTCTTTTATGATGTTGTCATTTTAGAAGCTGATGGGAAACTGCTGGAAGTTAAGCACTTGAACCATTTAATGAAAGCAAGAGAGGAGTGAGGTGATACAAAAAATTCAGGAGTTTCCAATTCAGTCGAAAAACCCAGGACTTTATTGCGTATATGTAGAATGCAAGTCACAGACTGAGAAAAAAGGAACACAAAACTGGAGTCTCTGCAATATAGCTAGTAAAATGTGCCTTGTAAATCTGGGCAGTTTGTGCATACCACTTATTCTTTCATTTCAACACCACTTTTGAAATGAAACAGCTTGGAACTGATAAAAGCATACTCTTTTGCTTCATTATGGATCACTGAAGCATTTAATCAGTGTTTTACTAATCTTGCCATTCTATCAGAACTTCACAGTAAAATCAGTGAAACAAGACTTTCCCTTTAATATTGACCCCAGAGCTAATAATGAAATTCGGGAACTCTTTGGATTTTGGAATTGGGACTACTGTCAGTGTGAGAAAGCTATCCAGATTTATTTTTATGAATAGGATTTGGGACTTTATCCAATCAGTCTGGGGTCAGGATAGCCTCCTTCGAATAGTATGATTGATTACCTATAGTCAGTTTGTTTAAACCCAAACATAACATAAAAGTATATATTTGTTTAGAAATCAAAGAAATCAGTACTTGAAAAGTTATTTCTTTAAATGAGGTCCCCCAAGAAATTGAAGTTTCAAGCCCTCCCCCCCCAAATACTTACCCTTATACATGTTGAGTATCCCTTATCCAAAAATTCCAAAATTGTCTAGACAAGTGACTGAAATAGTGACATATTTGCTTTCTGATGTTTCAATATACACAAAAATATTTTAAAAATATAGTATGAAGTTACCTTCAGGCTATGTGTATAAGGTAATGGTTCTCAACCTGTGGGTCCCCAGATGTTTTGGCCTACAACTCCCAGAAATCCCAGCCAGTTTACCAGCTATTAGGCTTTCTGTGATTTGAAGGCCAAAAACATCTGGGGACCCCAGGTTGAGAACCACTGGTATAAAGTATATAATTAATTTTGTGATAAGACTCAGGTCTCATCCCCAAGATACTGGATTTCACCACATAACTGTCACAGATTTTGTGCCTTTTGTTTTTGCAAAAAAAGTAGTGTGTGACCATAACGTGAGGTTTTTGTTTTTTTAGGTTTTTTTTTAATGTGCCAGCACTGAGTTGTGGAAACTTGCCTATTATAGGAATGTTAAAATGTGTATCTAGAAAAATGTGTGTGTTTTTATATTGTCTTTTCATTTCAGTCAGTCTCGCACCAATATTTTACTCACTGAAAGCTATCTTTCTGCAGCTTTGTTTCCAGAGCCACCTTGTTTTGTGAACTACCAAAACATATTCAGTGAACATTTTCAGCTTAAGCAAGTTGTCTTCAAACTAATTTTATCCATACACATATCTCCATTTACTTTCTTTACACACAGTGGGCAGCTCCAGTGGTACAGCATGCTGTTAGCAATTATCCAAAACTGTATTGTTATGTTCTACAGCTTGTGTCACCTCCTCACTAAATCATAAGTTGGTAAATATATGCATGGGCTGCTTCCCTTGTCCATCTACCTCTCGCTTCTTCCTCCTTGTTGTACACAGTGATAAGCATCCCAGTACACAGGGAAGTTGCCCATTGTAATGTAATTTCCAACTTCTTTTCAGTTTTAATTCCAAAGTTTTTAAACCAAACTCTCAGGAGGTATTTCTTTCATGTTGTTTAATTTAATTGCTTCCCCATCGTTGCTGCCTTCTGTCATTTGCTTTCCTTATTCTGAAATGAATTGTATAGGAAAACCCAGCTACAAAAAGAGAGGACATCTTTATCTCATGCTACCAATGCTATGCAGCAAATCATAATGATACCAGCGAGGGGAGAATGAAACCGCCTGAGATTGAAGACAACACCTTCTGTATCAGTCATATAGATTCCATCAAATCACTCTGAATGAATATAATAATGGCTGGCTAGATACTATATAGCCTGTTGTATTGGCAGTCTGACAGTTACACAGAGTACAAACAATGCCCACTGAGAGAAACAGCAAGACAGAACAACACATTATTTTACAAGTTCTGTTGAAAACTTGTTGAAAAAAGGAAGAGGTGCTTTTCATTTCCAAATGTCTTTGAAATTTCAACTGAGCTCTAAATGAAACAATAGATAGGAAACACAGTAGCAGAATTTCTGGAACATCAGCTGTTGTTTCTACCATCTTCAAAGATAGCCTCACCACAGAGCATAAGGCTGGTCTAACCTTTAGCAAATGTAACCCATATTCAACATCTCTTGGGATAAACAAAATCTTAACTTTAGATACAAATCTTTCCATTTTCTTATGCAGCTATTTGGGAAATCCTTTCATATAAATCTTTCATGAATTATCTGAGGAAACCCCTAGTTCTCCAAAGGGAGGAAATCTATCAATAATTAACAAACTTATTGTAGATGTGACATTAGCCTTAAGTATAAAAACATTGTGCTTCCAAAGCTAAACTTCTGTATATACCATATTTTCTGGCCTATAAGATGACTGGGGTATAAGATGACCCCCAACTTTTTCAGTCAAAATATAGAGTTTGGGATATATTCACTATGTAAGACTACCCTTCTTCCAACGCTTCTGGAGCATGGCCATACAGCCTGGAAAACTCACAGCAACCCAATGATTCCGGCCATAAAATCCTTCAACATCACAACAAAGAGCACTGCCTCCAGGCCCCACTCCACCACAGGCTTCTCGCCCAGCTTGGCCTGGAGGCGTTTCTGGTCAGCGCCGGGCTTGGCCTCCATGCTGCTGCCACCACCACCTTCAGAGCCAGAAGGAGAAAAGGAGAGGGCCCTCATCCTCACCGAAAGCCCTCCTTATATGAGAGAGGGAGGAAGAGCAGGGAGAGGGTGTGTTTCCAAGTAATGGTGCCTCCACCTCCTCTTGTGCCACTTTGGGGCCTAGTGGCACTTCTCCCAAGCCTGGGCCTGGAGCCGCAGAGGCACCCCAGCTCCTTCCCCGCCACTTGCCTCTTCCTCCTCCTGACAGATTACCACCTTCTTGAGCTGGTTACCATAGAGACAGCGTGCGGCGTTCGGAGTACAGCGCACCAAAGAAGTAGAGACTGAGGAGCACTTCTGTTGCCAGCCCCTTTTGTTTCATCTTCCAACTCCCCGGTTTCCATGGCTCAGTTTCAGCACCCAGCATATAAGATGACCCCCAACTTTTGAGAGGATTTTCCTGGTTTCAAAAGTCGTTTTATAGGCTGGGAAATACGGTAGTCATGTACAAGCCAGCCTCATGTATAAGCGAAGGGCAGGGTTGGAGCAAAAGTTATGGATTTTGAAATGACTTATGGATAGGCTGAGTGAGGAGAATGAAAAACACTTTGATAACCCTAGTCACAACAACCATTCCCCCATTCAGGCATTAAAATTTCCATTATTCAGAATTACCTTCCCCATTTCAGAAATCATAATTAAAACAGCTTGAAAAATGTTTGGCACTTCATCTTGCTCCCTTCCAGTATTATTATTATTTTACTAACTTTCATGATGAAGAACTCTTGAGACCCTGAAAGCTTCAACTTTATTATTAAATTGTTGTTGGCCTTAATAAGGATACTGCATCCCATTGAATTTTGTTTTGTTTTGTGATTCACACTGGATGCAAATTAGATTGGTAGTTTGTATGTGAATATGAAAAGAAATTTGATTTTCTTGGCAGAAACTTATCCTGGTCATGCTCAAGCAGATATTTACATGGAAAGATGAAACACATCTCTCTCTTTTCCTTGGGTAGATGGGTAGATGGATGACAGATAGATAAGAAAGACAGATTGATAGATCCATCAACAGATAGATAGATAGATAGATAGATAGATAGATAGATAGATAGATAGATAGATAGACAGACAGACAGACAGACAGATATTACTAATCAGTCTTTCACACCTTATATTTCAGACAAGTAAAGACTGCCAAAAATATAAAGGAATCAAACTGAAGGGACAACCAGACACAACTGTTGCTTGTTTATCTAGATCTGTTCCAATGCCTGTAAAGTAGTGGTTCTCAATCTGTGAGTTCCCAGGCGTTTTGATCTACAACCCAGCCAGTTTACCAGCTGTTAGGATTTCTGGGAATTGAAAGCCAAAACATCTGGGGACCAACAGGTTGAGAACTATTGTTGTAAAGTAACTACTGATTGTAGTTCTTAGTTGTTCAATTCAGTCCTCCTCATATAGGCGGTTTTCACAAATCAAATAAATAATTATTCCAAGAAGACACAAATTAAAATGTATATCAGCCTAAATTAAATTGTTAGTCCCAGTTAGAGAACAAACATATTAAATCAAATTGAACTCATAATTTCTTATTATTTAGGATAGAAATAGTTTGTTAAGTTCTATTGATTCAATTCTAGTTAGGGCAAACAACAAAATTTTGGGCAAAATCCTTTTATTTACGCCCAAAAGTCTTAAACTCTGGTGCTAACAGATATTCTGAAACAGACTGCATATATCTCTTCTTGACATTCAGTAAGTAACCTGACTCTCTTGTTGAAATTATCAGGAATACTTGTAATTCTTCACTTCTCATCAAGCCATCACCAATAAGGAAAGGAAAAGATAATAATGGGATGTGATGGGCCAGGCAGGACCAAAAGTCAGGCCTAAGGTGGGAAGGAAGAGAAACATAAGACCTCAAATTGCATCACTTTGGGGAAGGGGTCTCCAGGACAGATTCCATCAGAAGGTCCACTTTTCATTTTTAGTCTGTCAAGCATTAAGGTAAATGAACAAATTTTACAACCACCCGAATACGAATAAATAAAGCATTCAAGACCCTGCTCCCTATTTATTTTTGTGAAAGGCAAAAGGCAATAAATGTCAGTGCAGGAACTGCTAAATACATTTTATCATTTTTAGCTGATGGCATCTTGGGAAACCTTTTGCTTTGATGAACAGTGGGGGTCTGCCTGATTCATATGACATAACATTGAGCTTGTTTAGAATTTTTCAGACCACCCTCTGTATATCATGCCCTGTTAAAACACATAGGCGTGTTTAAAAAGACAAAGGGACCCTCATGAGTTACTCTGAAGTATGCATTTCAATGGACAAAAACAAGTCAACAAATGATCAGCAGAAAGCAGAAGGTTGTACGCTGTCAGTTTTTATTTTGAATGTGCATGTGTAAAGCTTCTTGTGCTGATTTTTAAAATGTTAATATTAAAGAGAGACTTTAGTGCTGGAATGAACATGAACGATGGGGACAGAAACACATACAGACAGCACCTTTTATAAACAGTGGTAGCAACGCTGCCAACAACTACTTAACATAATCCTTCCTGGCACAATGCTTTGCGGCTGTCTTTTATTGCTATTTGTTATTACCTTTTTACATGTACTCCAAATGGTTTGACAATGCCACCCCCACCTTTGTATGATGCCATCTCTGGCAGCTGGTGATGCCCACACCACTGGGTAACAAGTACATCGGCTGTTTTAGTCTGAAGGATCCATCCAACATGCTGAATCTATTTGAAGTGGAGGGATCAGCACTCCTTTAATATAGCTCCATTAACACCTGGGAGTGGATTTACTACACCACTGCCACAGAAGTCAATAGCTATAATAATAATAAAAAACTTTATTTATATACCGTCCTGTCTCCCCAACTTTGTGAACAACAAAGTCGGCAAATATTCAATGCCATACAAAAGAAAAACACATAGACAAATAACCATCACACCCAAACCCTCGCAGATCCATATTTAAACCAAAAATAAGACTCATTATAAAAAAATAGCATGTAACATTTACAATTCTATAGTAATCCATGCTATCACTGGATATCATCTTCTGAATCCAGCACTTTCACTCTGTATCTTCACTGCACAGATTAATTAGGTTAAAACTAGTCCTACAGCTGTGGCTGCTCAGAGAAAGCTGGGAACTGCCATTCTTTTAGTGCTTCCTGAGTTCTACATTGGATTGGCGTCAAGGTTCCTTGGGTGAAACTATGGGTTTCTAGTGTAGTGTAGGAATAACTAACACCTTTGCATCTTGTGTGCCAGAAACCTCAAAATGACCTCTTCACAATAAAATGGAAATGACAAAGAGGTGTATCTTGAGTTACCTAACAAAACATTCTTTCCATTTCTTTATTGGTTACTGAAGATCATGTCACAAAACAATGGTGCAAGAAACATAAAAGGAGAGTCACAATAGTCCCTTGCAACCATTGTTCTCAATTACTCTTGATTCTATGCAGTAGAAGCAGCCTGATTCCCTCACTAATTACTTTTTTCAAGACTTTCAGCATTAAGAAGAGTACCTTCATGTGCTTGCTTTCAGAATAATCAGTCAAAATCCACCAAGAAAGCATATAGCTCTGGTCTTGAGAAGGGTGAATCAGGCAAATCTGTAGAGTTCTGAGCCACAACCAATCCAAACACAGCAGCTGAGTCTTTATCCTTAGACCAGGTACGGGCAAACCTAGGCCCAAGGACCGGATGTGGCCCCTTGGGCTCTCTTCTCAGGTTCTCCTCTCTCTCACCATCCTACCTTTCCTTCCTTCTCTGTTTCTTTCCTCCTTCTCTTCCTTCCTTACCTTCCTTTTTCTCCCGCCCACCTACCTTCCCTTCCACCCTTTCATCCTTCCTTCCCTCTTTCCTCCCTCCCTCCCTCCTTCTCTCTCTCTCTCTCTCTTTCTCCTTCCTTCCTTCCTACCTTCCTTCCTTCCATCCGTCCTTCTCTTTCTCCCTTCCTTCTCTTTTTCCTTCCTCTTTTCCTCACGGGGACTGTGCCGTCGCCCCTGGGGCTGTACTCTTAGTGAAAGAGGCATGGACGTGACATCTTTCCCCAGGGGATTGCTTCTTGCCCTCCTTTAGGGAAACTGGAACTCCCAAGGACCAAAACACTGTAGTTAACTCAAAAACTGGGTTTATTCTTCACAAAGGGGGTGAAAGAAAATATACATTACAGTCTTTGGTTGTTTAAGTCCATGAAGCTTGTCCAGATCCCTCTTTCTCTGGCTGTGAATGCCGGAGCAAACTCAGCCTCAGTCCAATGACCTATATCTGAAGACAAGAGTCTTCCTCTGTTGCCAAAGGACTGATGTGAAGGCGCTTGAGACTCCTCAACGTTGTTCAGGTTGGCCCTGAACATGAAGTGTGAGTCCCAAGGGTAAGAACCTCAGAATTGGTGCTGAGAGGTAACTTTTGAAGGGCTTTTTGAGCCAAGCCTCTCTTTCACGTCCATCCGATAAAGAACTTGCTGATGGAATGAAAAGGAGGAAACACAGTCCTACTCCAGGAAGAGGTGGAGCCAAACAGTTTTGCTGAGTGAGCAATATAACAGGTACAAACAACATTGATTGACAGATATAAATAACCAATCCAACTACATTTACAGGGTAAGGGCAAAATCAGGCATGATACAACAATTCAAATCTTGAAACTTATAGTTCCAACATATAGATGGCGCCACTCGCGCCGTCACAGGGATGTTTAGCTGGGAGAAGTGAAGGTAGAGAAGGAACATGAGAACCGTGTTTCAAGATTTAAAAGTGTGTCCCATTGAGGAGGAGAGAGAGGGAAACTGACTTCCTGCTGCTCTAGAGACCAAAGCACAAGGAAGCAATGGTTTCAAATGGTAGGAAAAGGGATTCAACTGAAAGGATTAGGAAGAACTTCCTGACAGTAAAAGCTGTTGGAGCATGGCATAGGCTGCCTTGGAGTGTAGTGAAGTATTCTTCTTTGGAGGCTTTTCCGCAGAGGCTGTCTATCAGGAGTGCTTTGATTGTGCCTTCTTGCATGTCAGGGGGCTGGACTGGATGGCCCTTGGGGGTATTTTCCAGCTCTAGGATTCTAGGATTATACATCAGAAGTAGGCAATACGGGGTCCACTTTTTCTCTCCCATCCACCATCTCACCCTGACCAAGGCCAACCCTTTTGGGATCCCAATGTTTGTTGTCTTTCCTTCTAAAGAAATGTGCAAAGTATGTGATCTTGTTTGATCTTGAAAAGCAAAAGCTATCCTCTGATTGACCTTGGTAGACTCTGCGAACCACTCAGAGAGGCAGCTTGCCAGTGATAGACAGGAGTGTCCATTTGTTGAAGTTCAGTGTCAATGAAAGCCAGGAACTAGAGCCATCAAGATGGTAATGCAGTTAAAGTTAACACCACCAATCTGCCTTTGAAGGTAGTGAAGAATAGACCATGGTCTGTGGAGAACTTCTGAAGTATCAACAATGAAAGTGGTCAGTGGGGGAGTGTTTTACATTTCAGAAAACATTAGACAGAAATTATTTTTGTGGCACTAACTTCCTGTTTATAGCAATAAACATATCAGGTCTATTCTTCCATATAACACACATTTTGCCATTTTATTATGCAAAATAGGGAACAAAGGAGAAAAATATTTATACCATCTACAAAGAAATGCAAAACTATATTAAAATCACTTCTCAAAGATAAAAAGCCAAGAAAGTATGAACAAATGAAATGGCAAGATAATGAATGTAGCAGGAGATTGGGACAAGTTCACCCAAACCAGTTCCTTAAAGGGGAAATATAAATGCTGCTGCCTGCCAAGTTTAAGAGAAAACTCTCATATGGAGACAGTGAATCTGTATAAACAATTTGAGCAAACCGAGTGATGGAGAACAATGGCTCAGAATATTTTCTTCCAATGAAGATTTAGGTTTAAATCCAATTGCTGTTTCAGCTATAGTAGATTCATTGAATCCACAAAATGGTAAATCAGCATTTACAATGGCAAGGGATAAAAATCCCAATCTTCCCATTGCTTCAAAGGATTTACAGATATTAGGTAAAGGTTAAAGGTTTTCCCCTGAAATTAAGTCCAGTCATGTCTGACTCTGGGGGTTGGTGCTCATCTCCACTGCTAAGCCGAAGAGCCGGCATTGTCCATAGACAACTCCAAGCTCACGTGGCCAGCATGACTATATGGAGTGCTGTTACCTTCCCGCTGGAGTGGTACCTATTGATCTACTCACATTTACATGTTCTCGAACTGCTAGGTTGGCAGAAGCTGGAGCAGACAGTGGGAGCCCACTCCGCTTCACGGATTCGAACCACAGACCTATCAGTCAGCAAGTTCAGCAGCTCAGAGGTTTAACCCACTGTGTCACTGGGGGCTCCACAGATACTGGGTCTGGATCTAAATTTAAGCAATCTCAACAAACCGAGCTAGTAAAACTGAGAACCCTGTTCAGGTTTCATCAGACTTTACCAAAAAAAAACCCTATCTTCCTCTCAAAGCTGGATATTCAGCCATGTAGATGCTACTACCTGCCTAAATGGCTTCCTGTTCTTTAACTCCTAAAAGGAAAGCATGCAATGAATGAATGAATGACAAACAAACAAATAATATACAATATGTGTCAAGGACAGAACGCCACAAGATCAAAGATAACAGAGTTTATTGGATTTACAGAACTCAAAATGCCCGTAAAAGACAAGGGCAAGGCAACTTTAGCCTTTAAAAACAAAAAGGGGCAAGAAAAACGTTCAAAAGATAAACCGGATTAAACCGGAGTTTAATCCGGGTAAAATCAAAACAGCTTGCTTCAGCCTGGGGAAAAACAAACAGAAGCTGGGAAACAAAGAGTTCAAAAGAATGCAACTAATTGGCAGCAGATGCCTCTCTGCTGCCAGCACTATGTTTTGAGTAACTAGGAGTCACTCCTTCACACAGCAAGGCAAATTTCCAATACAAACTCAGCAGCCAAGGATTGAAGCAGTAGCGTAGTCCCAGTTCGTTCCGTAGGTCGAGAGGCAGAATCAGACGTTCGCAGTTTTTCCAAGTTCAATAGGAGAAAGCGAGCCCGTAGTCAGTTTTCAGTCCGTAAATCCAGAGTAGCAGATGGCGTCCGTCAAGAAGACGACGGAAGGTCAAAGCTATTGAGATTAAGCAGAGGTTTTGCACAAACAAAAGCCCACACAATTCCTCCCGCCGTCTGAACCCAAATTCCAAAACAACTTACGTATCAGCACACGAAAACACACCAGTCTTCAGGAAAGCGTCCCACACAGATCCCAAGCGTTCGTCCAGATTACCTTGCCCAACGCAATTTGCAATTGCTCCCAAGCCTCATTTTATGCCAGTTACAAATCCTCATCACTATCAGCTGCCCTCCTTAACCCGGGCGTTTCCTCATCACTTTCCTCATCAGAGCTGGAACACCTCTGACTACGCCCCACAGCATCCCCAGCTGTGGATCCCGTCCCATCCCTCCAGCTTGTCCATGGGTCTAATCCTGAAGGTCCCCATTCATCTTCCATCCCATTATTGCCAGTGGCACCCAACTCCTCCCTTACCCGAGTCCAATCCATCTCATCCTCTTCCGAGCTAACCAGCTCTTCCTCCATTCTCTCCATGAACCCCTTAAAAGACTCTTCGTCAGATGGTTCTGCAAAGATATCTCGCAGCCTCTTTCTTTCTCGCTCCTCGAGAGTATCTGACTCTCGAGGAGTCTTACGTCCACGTCTGCCAGAAGCAGAGCCATGAGGCTCAATCATAACACTATCCCCTCTCACAAAGGCCTCCTCCCCCGAAGGCGGAGAGGTGGCAGTGATATCCTCCGCTATAGCATTACGACGACTGGAGGTATCCAATTTCAACAGCGAACGATGGAACACTGGATGGACCTTTAAACTAGACGGTAAACGCAAACGAAACGCAACGGAAGAGATCTTATTAACTATAGGAAAGGGACCCAAATACCGAGGCGCGAACTTACCCCCAGCCTGTTTAATATGCTTGGAAGACAACCACACCAAATCCCCTTCTTCCAACTCCTCCCCTGCCTGCCTGCGGCGGTCGGCCTGAGTCTTTTGCGTTGCCTTAGCTTCCAACAGTAAGCGACGGGCAACATCATGCAACGCAGCCATTTCCGAGGAGCGGTACACAGGGTCAGAAGAGACCACATTGGTCGACGGCGCCACACCTCCCCGTGGGTGAAAACCATAAGTCAGTTCAAATGGCGTATGCTGACTAGACGTGTGCACCGCATTGTTGTAAGCAAACTCCGCCACCGGTAGCCACTTCACCCAAGCAGTGGGTTGATCTAAACAAAAACAACGTAAATATTGCTCTAAGAGCCCATTAACCCGTTCCGACTGACCATCCGTTTGCGGATGAAACGCTGAAGAGACGTTTAACTTAGTACCTAAGCACTCATGGAAGTGTTTCCAAAAGCGTGACACAAATTGTGGAGCCCTATCCGAAATAATCACCTCAGGAGCTCCGTGCAAACGGTAGATGTGCTTAGTAAACAATAAGGCCAACGTAGGGGCCGCCGGAATGGTCGAACAAGGAATAAAATGAGCCAGCTTGCTAAATAAATCCACCACCACCCAAATACAAGTATAACCCCCAGACTTAGGCAAATCTGAAATGAAATCCATGGAAATGATTTGCCATGGCCTCTCAGGAACAGGTAGAGACGACAACAACCCTCTAGGGCGCCCAACAGGCGTCTTACTCTGCTGGCAAACAGCGCAGCTGTCACAAAAGCGCAGAATGTCTTGCCGCATCTTTGGCCACCAGTAGCTCCTGGTAATGAGCTGCACGGTCTTGAATCTGCCAAAGTGCCCAGCCATGGGTTCATCATGGTGGGCTCTAATTACCTCTAACCTGAGGGCCCCCACTGGTACATAGACCTGCCCCCTGCGTACCAATACTCCGTCTTGGTCTTGTAGGTGAGGCAGTATTGTACGGTTACCTGCTGACAACAGCATGAGTTGTTCCTGAGTCCACACATCTTCTCTTTGAGCTTCAATGATCTGGTCATGTAACCCGGGCTCATTATCTACAACACATAGAGAGGCAGTAGGCAAGATGGTTTGACATACTACCTGCTCATTGGTCTTAAACTCCGGCTTGCGGGACAAGGCATCGGCCCGCAAGTTTGCCTTCCCTTCCACAAATTGCACCTTGAAGTTAAACCTGGAGAAAAACAAAGCCCATCGGATTTGACGCTGGTTTAACTTTTTAGCTGTTTGCAAGTGCTCCAAATTCTTATGATCAGACCTGACCACGATTTGGTGTCGCGCCCCTTCTAGCCAGTGCCGCCACACCTCAAACGCCACCTTAATCGCCAACAACTCCTTCTCCCATATGGTATAGTTCTGCTCAAATGGTGTTAGTTGCCGTGAATAAAATCCACAGGGACGCAAGGTCCCTGAAGAATCTTTCTGAGACAATACAGCCCCCAACGCATAGCTAGAAGCGTCCGCTTCTACCACGAACGGTTTGTCTACATCAGGGTGTGTTAGTATGTTGTCTGATTGAAAGCTAGATTTTAGTTGCAAAAACGCGTCGTGAGCTTCCCGCCCCCACACAAATGGCTGTTTCTTACGCAGGAGCTGCGTCAAAGGCACCGTGAGCTTGGCAAAATTCGGGATAAACTCCCGGTAGTAATTAGCGAACCCTAAGAACCTTTGCACATCCTTCTTGGTCTTGAGCTCCTGCCATGAGTTGACGGCGTCAACCTTATGTGGGTCCATTTTAAGTTCCCTACCTGACACTACATGACCTAGGAACTCCACTTCAGGCACATGAAAGACGCACTTGGAAGCCTTGGCGAAGAGCCCACTAGCCCGCAGGCGGTGCAGAACCTGCTTGACATGCTGACGATGTTCTTTCTCGTCCTTAGAAAAAATCAAGATATCATCCAAATAAACTACCACAAATTGATCAATTAGGTCCCTAAACACATCGTTTATGAACCTCTGGAAGACCGCGGGCGCATTGCAAAGTCCGAAAGGCATGACTCGGAACTCGTGGCATCCGTCTTCCATTCATCACCTTCCCGTATTCTGATTAAGTTATACGCCCCCCGCAGGTCAAGCTTGGTAAAGACCTTAGCCCCTTGCACCCTTGATAGCAGTTCCGAGATTAAAGGTAGCGGGTACCTATCCCGAATGGTGTATTTGTTAAGGATACGATAGTCGCAAACCAACCTAAGGTCCCCAGTCTTCTTGGCCACAAAGAATACCGGCGCCGCAGTTGGAGAGCTAGATGGGCGAATAAACCCCTTGGCTAAATTCTCATCTAGGAACTCTCGTAAAGCTTGCCTTTCCGGTACAGTCAAGGCGTACAGCCTTCCCGCTGGCAATCTTGCACCTTCCGCTAGTTTAATGGCGCAATCATACGGCCTATGCGGCGGTAACTTGTCCGCTTCCTTTTTACAGAATACATCAGCGAACTCCCCATACTCATCAGGCACTCCCTCCATATCAGGCTGAGTAGTATTCAGAGTACAACAACCCTGCCTCTTTAAGGTCAGCTTACGTGCCACCCAATCCACTTGTGGATTTACTACGGCTAGCCAATCCATCCCCAAGATCACATCGTATCTGGGCAAGCTCGTAATATCCCACACAAATGTTCCCGTTACTCCCTGCACTTCCCACATTACTGCTGAGGTCTCATGGTTAACCACCCCAGTCTCCAATAGTCTCCCATCCGCACCTTCCACCCACACGTCGCATGCCTTGCGCACTATAGGAATGCCATGCTTCCTAGCAAACTCAATATCTACGTAAGAGACCGTAGCCCCTGAGTCCAGCAGTGCCAAAGTAGAAACAAGTTCTTTTCCCCCAACAGATAACGTAATGGGTACGAAAACATGCTTCTTCCCCTCAGCTGACTGCTTTAGAAGCCCTAATGCGTTGGACTCACGTCGCACTAGGGCTGGCCTTTTCCCGACAGCTGGGAAGGTTTCACATTACAGTTTTTGGCAAAATGCCCAGCATTCCCACAGTACAAACACAACCCCAGCTGCCTCCTACGGTTCTTTTCTTCAGTAGACAGCTTTTTAAAGACCCCAAGCTCCATAGGCTCTTCCCCCATCACCACAGGTGCCTTGGTTACATGCATAGGTGGCGCACACATTGCTTTTGAGTGCTTACGGGACTCGAACCTGGCGTCCAAACGCAGCACTTTAGCTACTAAGGCATCCCAATTTTCAGCCGGCTCCAAGTGTGCCAATTCGTCCTGGAGGTAATCACTTAAACCAGCAGTAAACAAAAGCATGAATGCATTTTCCCCCCAATCCAGCTGGTGACGGTACAAATTAAACTTATTTAAGTAATCCAAAACAGTCCCCTTTCCCTGTTTCAACCGATACAGAGACAACCCAGCATTCTCCGTACGGAGGGGATCCCCAAAAGTATCAGTTAGAAGCTTCTTGAAATTATTCAAATTGTCTTTGACTGGGTCATTTCCCAAAATCAAATTGGTGGCCCATTGTCCTGCAGGACCAGTCAACAAACTCAAAATAAATGCCACCTTGCTAGTGTCCGTAGGGTAAGCATGAGCACTGAGCTGAGAAAAATAAAGCTCAACTTGTGCCAAAAAAGTTGGCAGTTTGCACCTGGATCCGTCAAAGCGTTCAGGGGTCAAAACATGTCCTTTAACAGCATGGGCTGCTTGACTGACATTAAAAGCCGCCTGTAATTGGTCAAACTTAGCCTTTAACTCATCCATCGTCTTCCTGACGAGATTTATTACTGCAGTAAACTTTTTTATGGGCGTTGGGCAATCTGTCAAGGACAGAACGCCACAAGATCAAAGATAACAGAGTTTATTGGATTTACAGAACTCAAAATGCCCGTAAAAGACAAGGGCAAGGCAACTTTAGCCTTTAAAAACAAAAAGGGGCAAGAAAAACGTTCAAAAGATAAACCGGATTAAACCGGAGTTTAATCCGGGTAAAATCAAAACAGCTTGCTTCAGCCTGGGGAAAAACAAACAGAAGCTGGGAAACAAAGAGTTCAAAAGAATGCAACTAATTGGCAGCAGATGCCTCTCTGCTGCCAGCACTATGTTTTGAGTAACTAGGAGTCACTCCTTCACACAGCAAGGCAAATTTCCAATACAAACTCAGCAGCCAAGGATTGAAGCAGTAGCGTAGTCCCAGTTCGTTCCGTAGGTCGAGAGGCAGAATCAGACGTTTGCAGTTTTTCCAAGTTCAATAGGAGAAAGCGAGCCCGTAGTCAGTTTTCAGTCCGTAAATCCAGAGTAGCAGATGGCGTACGTCAAGAAGACGACGGAAGGTCAAAGCTATTGAGATTAAGCAGAGGTTTTGCACAAACAAAAGCCCACACAATTCCTCCCGCCGTCTGAACCCAAATTCCAAAACAACTTACGTATCAGCACACGAAAACACACCAGTCTTCAGGAAAGCGTCCCACACAGATCCCAAGCGTTCGTCCAGATTACCTTGCCCAACGCAATTTGCAATTGCTCCCAAGCCTCATTTTATGCCAGTTACAAATCCTCATCACTATCAGCTGCCCTCCTTAACCCGGGCGTTTCCTCATCACTTTCCTCATCAGAGCTGGAACACCTCTGACTACGCCCCACAGCATCCCCAGCTGTGGATCCCGTCCCATCCCTCCAGCTTGTCCATGGGTCTAATCCTGAAGGTCCCCATTCATCTTCCATCCCATTATTGCCAGTGGCACCCAACTCCTCCCTTACCCGAGTCCAATCCATCTCATCCTCTTCCGAGCTAACCAGCTCTTCCTCCATTCTCTCCGTGAACCCCTTAAAAGACTCTTCGTCAGATGGTTCTGCAAAGATATCTCGCAGCCTCTTTCTTTCTCGCTCCTCGAGAGTATCTGACTCTCGAGGAGTCTTACGTCCACGTCTGCCAGAAGCAGAGCCATGAGGCTCAATCATAACAATATGTCCTTCCCCATACTGCAAGTAGAAATATGGAGTAGTTATTGAAACTGGCCAGTGCTGAATGACTAATCGTTTTTGAAGGATCTATCAAAATTTGCAGATTCAGAATCATAGAATCATAGAATCATAGAATAGTAGAGTTGGAAGAGACCTCATGGGCCATCCAGTCCAACCCCCTGCTAAGAAGCAGGAAATTGCATTCAAAGCACCCCCGACAGACCAAAGCAGAATAGAGGGGGATCATGACTTCTCTGGATCTAGACGCTATACCCCTATTGATGCAGGCCAGAATCCCATTGGCTTTTTTAGCTGCCACATCACATTGTTGGCTCATGTTTAACTTGTTGTCCACGACGACTCCAAGGTCTTTTTTGCACACACTGCTGTCAAGCCAGGCGTCCCCCATTCTGTATCTCTGATTTCCATTTTTTCTGCCGAAGTGAAGTATCTTGCATTTGTCCCTGTTGAACTTCATTTTGTTGGTTTCGGCCCATCTCTCTAGTCTGTCAAGATCATTTTGAATTCTGCTCCTGTCTTCTGGAGTGTTAGCTATCCCTCCCAGTTTTGTGTCGTCTGCAAACTTGATGATCGTGCTTTCTAACCCTTCGTCTAAGTCGTTAATAAAGATGTTGAACAGAACTGGGCCCAGGACGGAGCCCTGCGGCACTCCAGAAGATATTTCATTTCTGTAAGAATGCAGGAAGAGGCAAGATAAACAGATTTCTCAATTCCTAAAATAGGCACAATATTCAGGAAGACGTGGATAGGGAAGATTTTGAATCAGAATACATCTCTAGCCCTCTAGAACAAAAGTGAAAGGGTCATCACAAAAGGGAAAGGACTAGGAATTGAAAGACTAGAAATTTGATCTTTTCACAATAGTGAACAATATGACAGCAATAGCATGCTGTCCTCTCTCTGTATTATCCTTTTTGTATTGAAGTAAATGAGAAGGCAAAAAGATTCCATTTTAATTGGTAAACAAACTACATCTCTTGCTCTTTCAACAGCTCTCCCCTCTTCATTTGAGCTCTCTCTCTCCCCCCCCCCCCAGTTGTTTCCAGATGCTAATTCTGAAATTGTTACATTTGTAATGAATGATCAAAGACATCTCCTTTCTAAAGCAGCACACTGAACCTGCTTTTCAAGGGATCTCTGAGTAGCAATGTCAAAAGTTCGCCTTTCTTTTTTTGTAAAGCTGCCTGTTTAGATGTGGTTTCTAGTTCAAGAGGTGCCACTCCTGACTGCAGTAATACAGAAAGAGATGAGTGTGGAGAGCAGAAATTGTATTATTGTGATATTATGCTTCCCTGTAAGAAATGATGAGAATTGCATCTCTTGATACAAGAGAAATAGAACCAAGGTAATACTTAAGAGGCAGTGTACTTGTTTGAACATCCCATTATAGCACTTGATTATTCTACACATGATGACTGGCAGTTGGAAATGTGTGGACAGGTTCCATTGTATCGGAAAGTTAAGAAGATATTCTATGCAAAGTTGGATTGATTATATTAACTTATACTCTCTTCATCATGCCAAAAGCTCCATGCTGTTTGTCTGGATCCCAGATGGCATTCCATCCAAGCATCTTCGAAGTCAGATTCTTGTTTAATTTCAGCAGAATTGTGTCATGTGCAATGATGGAATATAATTTCAGTAGAATTGTGTATACACTAGGCTGGAATTTTAATGTCCGTCTGCAGTTTGCAACATGGATAGGGAGAGTTTGTAATTCATAAAGTCTTTGAATGGCTTCTTCAAATCAACAGAGGTTTTAATGTTTGTATATTTGTTGATTTTAAATTATGTGGAAATGCTTTTAATGTAAGCTGCTTTGAGTCTCCTGGTGGAGAGAAAAAGTGGAGTATACACAAACATAATAATAATAATTATACAGTCTTGTCAGATATGCATATTGAACTATTTCCAGTTCAACTCCATACCCTCTAAATACCCTCTCTGTATGCATATTTTAAACTAAGAGGTTTCAAGGGAGTGTATATCTTTTCGGCAACTGCAAATTTCAACTTCAAAGAAACAACCATCCTCTGCTAACCAAATACGTTTTTGTAGTGGCATGTCTTTGTCCTTGGCAGTTCAAAGACATGGTTCTTCAGTTGAACAGCTGAGCTACCTGTGTGCCATTATATGAATGCTTGTGAATACCAGTTGTTCAAAGGGTTATCTTCTAACAAGGCCATGCTTTTCTTGACTAGTGGTTTTCAAAAGGTGGCCTGCACATGTTCATGGAGATTCACATTTGTCAAACTAATATGACATCATTTTTCATTTTCAGTAAGGTTATGATTGCCATTTATTTCCAAAGGGATAAGTGCCCAGAGACTGGGTGTAGTTATTTCCAATAGATTATGGAATTTCCAATAAGAGTGGGTCAATGTTTTGATAACACATATAGAATTAATAGAGTTTGGCATCACTTTCACAGCCATGGCTCAAGGTTATGGAATCATGGAAGCTGTAGGTTTTTCTGCCAAAGAGTGCTGGTGCTTCACCAAGCTGAAAATTCCAGATTTCCATAGTTCTGGGCCATGGCAGTTAAAGCAGTGTCAAACTGCATTACTTATACGGTGTAAAATCACCCCTAAGCACTGATATCATCTCAGTAAACTCAGTAAACTGCGTAGAATACACTGTAGAATTAATGCAGTTTGATACCACTTTACCTGCCATAGTTCAATGTTGTGGGATCATGGAACATGCAGTTTACCCAGTATTTCAGTCTTTTCTGGCAAATAATGCTGTTGTCTTACCAAACTACAACTCCCATGATGTCATAACATTGAGCCATGACACTTAAAGTAGTGTCAAATTCTTCCATGTAGAAACAGCCCAATCAGCCTGAAGTCTTGTCCCCATAATCAAAAGGGAAACAAAAAAGCCTTGAGGTTGTTTGTGAGTCTGACACAGTGGTGATTGTAGTGCTTTCTTTCTGCTTACTTTGAATTATTTTACTTTCCTGTTATCACTTGTAAAGTCCCTTGGGGAGGGGAAAAGAAATCCTGCTGATGCAACAATTCTCTTTGTTTTTCTGCTGATTCATTCCCCCTAATATAAAATCCCTATGATCTGTGAATCATTCAGTAGTTCTTTTAATTTAACTTGGAGATTCAGGGCATAGAAAAAGATGTAAATCATTTACAAAGTACTAAAACAAAGTAATGCACATATTGATTAGCTGCTCCATGAGCAATCCTGAGGTTTTCTTTGCTGAATTTGGTAGGGTAGAATACACGCACACCTACTAATTCTTTCCTGTTCTTGTTGGGGAGGAAGCCCCTGCTGCTGAACCCTTTTAGTCTTGTCCCTGATGATCTATGAGCCTGAACACTTTCCAAGGTCTCAAAATGGAACCAGTAAATTAGAGCTATTTTTCATGTAACATACATTGGACTTGTCTTTCAAGATGTGTGTGCATGTGCATGTGTGTGTTATCAAAACTAAAAGCCCCTATCACTGGTGAGTGCTTCCAGGATTGTTAAAGTTTGGAAGTTACTTTTTGAAATACAAAATGCCTCATGGCTACTGGACTTGTGTAATCCAAAAAGATGAGCCATTCACCATTTATAGCTTTGCTAGTCTTTATGGAACCTGGCAGGAGCAGCAACGGTTTACAAGACAAACCTTCTTGGCAGAGAAATAGAGTAGTATTCAGTATTTAAGAGTACAGTAGACATCATGGGAAGGGCTACTAATCATTGCCCATATTATTTGAAATAAACATGTCCTCTCCTTGTTTCGCAGCCTTTCTCAACACTGTGTTGAGCCTGGAATGTAAGTTCTCCAAGACTTTCTGTTTGCCATGCTAGAGAAGAAGCCCACAATTTCCCAGGTTCTCTGCTAGACGTTTTGGAGAAAAAAAATGTTGTCATGTTTTTGAGTCAAAAATTGATGCCTGAGAAATTATGCATCAGAGGTTTTAAGACACTATCACCTTGATCAGAAGGAAAGGGCAGGTAATAAATATTCACTGTTGCCAATTCTACATTGGCTACTTAGTTACCCCACTTGGCCTGATTTCTGCTTGCCCACGTTAAGAACCAGCAACCAAATAGGGCAGTGGTTTTCAAGCTGTGGGTCCCCAGGTGTTTTGGCCTACAACTTCCAGAAATCTTAACAGCTGGTAAACTGGCTGGGATTTCTGGGAGTTGTAGGCCAAAACACCTGGGGACCCAGAGGCTGAGAACCACTGGAATAGGGGAAAGCAAACCCATGCAGCTTCCATTGTGTTATGTTTCTAGTCCCTTCCACAAGAGACTGAGGCTATGACAAGAGCTTGAGATATGCATCTTGCTTCTGATCATTGTGTCTTTGCTCATTGGTAGGAGAAAATGTCATTCTATTTGTGATCCAATTGGAAATCAAGTGGACCTTTTTTACCCAATCCACCTGCTGGATTTTAGGATGGGTTGCGGTGCATTGACATAAGATTTACAGTAATGCAGAATACTGAGCAGCTATGGATGAATAGTAAATTGATAACCTCAGTGCTAAGCTACCATCATGATCATTAACCTCATTTACTACCTGAGCCTTTACACCTACAGATGCCTCCTCATCGAAATCTGGGTTTTTAATTATCATAGCTTCCATGGAGAGCACTGCGTAAAAGTTTAAGATATCTAGGCACACCCCTTTCGCCTTAACATTCTACTTCAGTCTAGTGTATTTTGGGTAGGTTTGTTCAGGTGGGGAAATACTGCTTCTCTCCAAATCCAGGGTAAGGGTAATGGAAGATGATCACTTAGCAAGTAATTGTCTATAGCAAATAAATCAATTTTGCTAGCTATGGAGGGTGAAATCAGAAAATAGTCTATTATACTAGAGCCCTTTGATGAAACAAATATATATTTGTGTTGTTGAAGGCTTTCATGGCCGGGATCACAGGGTTGTTGTATGTCTTTCGGGCTGTGTAGCCATGTTCCAGAAGTATTCTCTCCTGACGTTTCGCCCACATCTATGGCAGGCATCCTCAGAGGTTGTGAGGTATGCCAGGCATCCTCTGAGGATGCCTGCCATAGATGTTGGCGAAACGTCAGGAGAGAATACTTCTGGAACATGGCTACACAGCCCGAAAGACATACAACAACCAAATGTATATTTTCCAGAGTTAGGGAACTGAGTAAGTCCATTTAGCCAGGACAGGTTGAGCTGTGTGGCCATTTTGATCAAGCACTTTCTGGCTTCATTGCATACTTGGTCCTTAGAGTGTCAGGCTTCTGGTGTCAATAGAGAGTTGAAAGGATCTTCATCCAGGCCCTCTTCTCTCAACAAATTAACCAAACTAAACCCTACCCTTGCATTAAAGTCACCCACTATAATGAAGTTGCAAAAGGGATTCTCAGACTTAAGATGTTAGTTTATCCAAATGACCAACTGTTTCATTTTTTCTCAGGCTACCTGGAATATAGGTGTTAACAAGGACTATTTTTCTGGTTGCTTGCGCCAATGGTGGGAGATTTGTTAAATTGGAAACAGCTATGTTAGATGAAACAGCTATAGCCAGCCCTCGCTTAGGGCAACCCAAGGACATATACAGATGCAAAGGACTGAAATTGGGACTTTCTGTTTGCAAAGCAAATGCTCTATCATTGTGCTATATTCATTGGAAATTCCTAGGTGGTATTTAGTGAATGCGCCTTGAGATTATTAACTGAATTTCCCTATAAATGATGAATTCCATACTTCTTAGGCAGGTCTTAGGAACACACAAGGAAATTGTGCAGAATTTACAATCAGTGTGTTTTAATTGAAAGAAAACTCACTGGGGGTTTACAGGATATATTGATGCAACGTTTAGAAAGGTAGAACCTCTGCTGCCATAAAGGATTTATAAACTAAGTAGGCAAGGCAGGCAAACAGTCAAGTAAAATGTCAAAGTCATATGTATCTTGTGGTAGCTACTACCACAACTACATTTCTGAGCAAAGCAGAGGGATTTATTTTACATATCCTCCTCCCTGGGAAAAAAAGAAGAATACGAATGGGGTCAGGGTAGGACTTGCCTTTGGTGGTCCCATTATTTATTTATAAAGGTCTTCTCTGATTGTAAACTCTACACAATTGCCTTCCCTGCACATTTTAACAGAATTAAATTGCTCACTGGACCAGCAAAATGTTAAATCGTTTTTGTAAAAGATTCATCTTGTGCATGTTAATTGAGCTGACATGTTTGAAAGGTGCTGGAGAGCTCACTGGTTTTGGTTTATCTGTTATGGGAGGCACTGTAGACTAAAAGAGCAGCTCATGTGAACCTTTCAGGGGGAAAGCAATCAGCCAGGTACACTGGTGACAACTTCTGTGTTTCAGACTGGAAGGAGGCGTTGACTTCATCTTAGTTGTTTTCTGAACCCAGATAGAAAGAGAAGGGCAAATAGCTCAATCCTCAAGGAACACATGGTGAACTAATAACTGACCTCATGAACCAGCAACAGAAGCTGAGGAAAAATACAATGGAGGAAGAGATCAACATCATTTTGTAGGATTGATTTACACAGGCAGATTCTCCTACACACAAGCAACGGTGGTCCTTCAGCCAAAGTGTGCTCTAACATAGCATATTGGGTACCTGGGTGCAAGGACCCTAAGTCTGGATCTACACTGTCCTATATCCCAGGATCTAATCTCAGATTATCTGCTTTGAACTGGATTATATGAGTCTACACTGCCAGATAATCTGGGAAAAGCAGATAATCTGGAATTAGATCCTGCAATATAGAGCAGTGTAGATTCATCCTAAATTGCTAATGTGGAGACAAAGGTTGTATCTACACTATAGAATTAATGCAGATTGACACCACTTTAACTTCCATGGCTCAATGCTATGGAATCATGGAGTGGTGGTTTTACATGATCTTTAACCCTCTTTGCTAAAGAGTGCTGGTGCCAAACTACAATTGCTATGATTCCAAAATAGCATCAAACTGCATTAATACTACACTATAAGTGGACTCTGTGGAATTGAATACAACATTGTCATGTTTACTTGTGGGGAATGAGAAAAATTGTTAACCTGAAATTTGCCCATCACATTTAGTCGTTCTAATAGCAAAATTGTCTTGTTTTCTACTTCAAAGCAAGGAACATATTTTTAAAAAATCTAATTAAGTTGTAGTTCCAAGGATAAAACAGGAGTTTGAGGCAATTATGATTACAGTGTTCTAAAAATATCTCTTTATTTTCTTCTTTTCCCCAAAATAAAGAGTTTCTTTTAGTTACTTCCATCCATGGTTACAATAACTGAAGAAATTATATTTGTAATCAGCTCTTCCCAAGCTCAGAATTATGGTATTTCTGGAAAATTGCAAATTAATGGAAAATCTCCTTCTACACATGATATCTACTTTCAGGTGGCTTTTCAGCTTACTTATAGCCTTTTCTAATATTGTCAGGAAATGCCAAAAGTTCTATTGACTAGAGCGAAGTACAATATAACCCAACAAGATACCACCTTAATGTATATTGTTTTTAAATGGTTTTTATGTTCATTGATTGTTTTATTTGTTTTATATATACGTTTGGATTGTTTTTGTATGATATTAATATGTTGGAAGGCACTTTAGTCCCTTTGTGGGAGAAAAGCAGGATATAAATTAAGATGTATTTATTATTGTTGCTAACCGTAAGTGTCCAGCTTGGAACATTAAATATATCATGAATTGAAAGAGAATATGCTGCCACAAAAAAAAACACCTTTGCATCTTCCTAAAACATGCAGAAGTTGCTTAAATCCTGGTTTGGGGGGCAAAATGAAGCATGATGTGACTTCCTTGTCCATAGGGCCAATATGTTATCTCTAGCCATTTTTAAGCCCTGCAGAATGACTTATGCTATTCTTGGCCCAGCAGTCCTTCATTTCAATAGGGTTTGCAATTTTCACATGTTTGTGAATCCATACAAAGTCCTGGAATGTATCTCCATCAAAAGCAATCTTTGCCCTCAACATGTTTTGAACCTTAGCTTACATTAATCCCATAGGCAATAGCCTATGGTAACTGGGGCTTTTGGGAAATAAAACTATAGAAACTAATCTTCTGTATTCCCATATTAAAATATCATACCTATGTGTGAATTTTAATTATTAGATACTTTGGGAACCAATCTTGACTGAAAACAAGAACATAACACGATACCTAAACAATGTATTCAGTAATAAAAGCCCTGCCCAACTTACTGGGCAGGGAGATTGAGGCTGCAGGTGCTTTCCTGACTGCCATCTATGACATCCGTCCACTTCTGAGAGCCAACGTTCACTCTTCCTGGGCACATCAGCTCCAACCATTCAGAGTGAACCTCTAGGTTCGTACATTATTTCCCTTCCCCCCACCGCTACAGACAGATTGGAGTAAAGCCTTCCTCACTCCAGTCCATCTACTCGCTATACAGCCAACCTGGCTGCTTTCCAGTTTAGCTGCCTTCCAGTGCTTCCCATCCTATGTACTTGGCTGTTGCTATTTGTTTTTTCTTATGTCCCAACTTGGGGGCAGTTTGCATGGGCTCTAGATCTGGTTTTGGATCTTTCTCCCTCAGCTGAGGGATCTATCAGGTGTTGAGGAGCAGGGTAGTACAGAGACCCCAGAGCGGTATTGAAAGGGAGCCTGCAGTACGCCTCACTATCGATTTCTCCTTTTCAGTCAGGCCCCTACATTGGGTTATCGATATAGCATGCAGGCTGTCTGATGCAGTGACCCGTGTGTTTGTCAACCCTATGTCAGCTGTAACCAATAAATAAGTTGTGGCCTTGTTCTCCCATCTGTGTGTGTCCTGTTTATTGTGTTCAGGCTGAACTTGCACGTGCAAATGAATATATACATTTTTTCTATCTACAGAAATTTTTCTCCTGATAGATTTGTCAGACTAACAACCTGTGCACACCTTTGATAGCTTAAAATTAAAGATGGATTTGGGGAACTGAAACATCATTTGAATGTGCGACTGATTATAGGTTTTATATATATTACTGTCAACCTTGTGCTCAAAATTATAAATAATGTATAAACTTAATATGTATGACATATCAGTCAGCAGGACTAGGAAACCATGACTGAGGATTATATTTCATTTTGCCTCATGCCTGCTATCCCCATAAGATCATATCCACAGCTAGATCATGTGAAAATTGACCATGGGTCTCATCACAAAAGCTTCTCCAAGAAAGGAGAGGGGGAGCTGGGTGATTCTGTCATTCCGTTCATAGCTCCCTCTCAACAACACTTTCTCCATCACATGGAGGAAGCATTGCCCTCTTAGCAAGGCACCGTGCTAGCTCCATTGGAGTCAGCACAACATGGGAAGCCTCCTGTGTTGTGGGGAAAGTGTCCAGCAACGCTTTCACCCTGGTTGTGGGCAGGGCCTCCACCTAAACTCACACGACATCATGTGATAATGTACATCCATTAGAAGGGATGAAAACATCCTAGGATGCTAAATTCCCCCCATCTGATTAGGTCCTTTGTGAACCTTTAATTTACTAGTGGCCAAAGTGTACAGATTCCTGCCTGGTCTTGTAGCTAATCCACCCAAAGAATCCATGGGTTCTACTGTCTTCCTTCTCCTGCTTTTTAATCACAAGAAACTGATCAGCAATATCTCGGAGAGTTCTCTATTTTTTTCTAGATCTTTTAAAATAAAATTACCCTTTGAATCATGCTACCTCTCCCTTCCTCCTTCCTCCTCTTCCAGGTACATCTATATAGCAGAATTAACACAGTTTGATGCCTCTTTAATTGCCAGGGCTCAATGCTATGGTTTCCTAGGATTTTCTAGTTTGAGGAGGCATGAGCACTCTTTAGCAGCAAAGACCTTGCAGAGCTACAACTCCCATGATTCCATAACACTGGACCATGACAGTTAAAATGGTCTCAAGTTGCATTAGTTCTACATCCTTGATCAGGGTTTCTTAAACTTTTTCCACTTGTGACCCTTTTCTGCCTGAGGAATTTTTATGTGACCCTAGGTATAGAAGTCAAACGTTAATAATAATACACCAGCATTTCCACAGCTTACTAAACAGGACAATTTTCTGCATTTGATAATTTTCTTCATAGTCCACTGTGAGCACTGTACAAGTTACTAACAGATACTTGTAAATGTTTGGCGTTGGGGAATTTTACTGTTGCCAAATTATTTGTGACCCCAGTATTGTGGTAAAAGGATCGCATTTGGGTCGGTATCCACAGTTTAAGAAATCCTGGTCTAGATCCATCCTAGGAACTTCCTTGTTTGGAATTTTGACTTAATATTCATCCCTACAATTTGGATGACAGTCAAAACATTGTCAAATTTCAAAGTGCCCATCATCCTGATGAATTATAGTGTCCTTCCTATTTGGTTTCTAGTAAATTTCAAACTGAAACTTATGATTATATTTATTTATAATGACTTCTCCCAGCTGTTTCATATATATGTTAAAAGCACGGGGGCCAAAATAGAACCCTAAGGAACTCCACAGGTCAAAAGTCAAGGGTCCAGACAGGAGTCTCCCAGCACCCTTTGGGTACGGAACTCCAGGAAAGTCTGGAGCCACTGTAAAAACCCCAGTCCCATCCCAGTGAGACAACTCAGAAGGATACCATGGTCAGTGATATTAAAAGCCGCTGAGAGATCCAGTAGAACCAACAGGGACACACTCCCCCTGTTTAGCTCTCTGTGGAGGTCAAAGCTGTCTGTTCCATAGCCAGGCCTGAAACCAGTTGAAATGGATCTAGATAATCTGTTTCATTTAGTAATCTCTGGACTTGGGAGGCCACTACCTGCTCCAAGACCTTGCTCAGAAAGGGAAAGTTGGATACTGGCTAATAGTTGTCCATTATGAAGGGGTTCGGGGATGGATTTTTTAATATAGGTCTGCCTCCTTTAGGCAAGTTAGAACTTTGCTTTGTTCCAGGGAGGCACTGACCATCACCATCACCCATTCTGCCAGTCCCCCTATGGCCTGTTTCATCAGCCAGAAAGGGCAAGGATCCAGAATACACATGGTAGCTCTCACCTCTCCAAGGACCCTGTTCATGTTCTTGAACTACACTAACTGAAAACTATCAATAAATACTAGGCAAGCAGGGGCCAAAGTTACATCCATTGTAACTCTATTGATAACAGCATCAGTCAGAGTTATTCTTTGTGACTTTATCTGCCTTACAATTTCTTCACAGTGAGCTGCTAAATGGTCAGGGATGTCTCTTTGAGGACCAGTACATAATAGCCCTCTAACCACTTGAAACAGCTCAGGTGGACGCTTCCTTGCAGATGCAATGGTGGCAGCAATGAACGATTTCTCTGCTGTCTCCAGATTAGGCTTTCAATTACGCTCCATCCTGTGCTCGCCAGATTAGATTCAAGTTTTCCACCAATGTTGCTCTGATGTCCATTTCACTTGCTTCATTACCACCAACTCCTTGGATAACCAAGCCGTTGGTTTGGCTCTGCTCTGTGAGAGGGGATGTTCAGGAGCGATTGTATCCACCACTTTGGCCATTTCCCCATTTCAAAGGACAGCCAGAGATTCGACAGCATTGCCTGCCAAGGTGACAGAAAAATCCACAAGAGCTGTCAGGAATCCATCCGGATCTATAGGCCTCCTGGGGCAGACCATCTTAATAGGTCCCGCACCCCTGCAGAGGTTTGGAGTCCCAGCAAGTCTAAACCTGACCAAGTAGTGATCAATTCATGACAACGGAACTGTGACAAGTTCCTCCAAACTGCAATCATCATAATCCCAGCCTGCACGGAAGACAAGGTCCAAAGCATGCACAGCAGCATGAGTAGGACCAGATACCACTTGGGACAGATCCAAGGTTGTCATGGAGAACATGGAGTCCTGAGCCATCCCCAACAGGACAATCTCAGCAGGGATGTTGAAGTCTCCCAGCACTATCAGCCGTTTAGAATCTAACACGAACCCCAAGACCACCCCGGCTAGCTCAGGAAGGGAGACTATTGAGCAGTGGGGGGGGGGGGGGGTGGTACACCAACAGAATCCCTATTTTGTTCCAGTTACCCACCTTTATTTAAATACACTCAAACGTTGTTGACTGTGGGATGGGGAACCTTTTCAGGGGATGGAATCACAACAGACCAATGGAACTCCACCTCCCTGCCCATAGGCCTCACCTGCTGTGGCACAGAGAATCCGGGTGGGCAGAGCTGAAAGAGATGAACTCCCCCAGTCTCATCCAGCCAGGTCTCTGTGATACAAATCAGATCAGCATACTTATCCAGAATCAAGTCCTGGATGGCAGTAATTTGGATGACCACCAAAAAGCTTTGCTAAATTCTGATACATCTTGATGTTCGATATGTATGTGTGTGTGTGTGTACACACACACACACACACACACACACACACACACACACTGTATATACTCGAGTATAAGATGACTATAAGCTGAGGCACCTAATTTTACCCTGAAAAACTGGGAAAACGTATTGACTCGAGTATAAGACGAGGGTGGGAAATGCAGCAGCTACTAGTAAATTTCAAAAATAAAAATAGATACCAATAAAATAACATTAATTGAGGCATCAGTAGGTTAAATGTTTTTGAATATTTATATAATACTGTCATTTAAGATAATAAAACTTTAATAAGATAAGACTGTCCAGCTCTGATTACCCATATACTCGAGAATAAATCAACCCGAATATAAGCTGGCCAGGACCCACACTCAAGTATAAGCTGAGGGGGGCTTTTTCAGCCCTAAAAAAGGCTGAAAAACTCAGCTTATACTTAAGTATATACGGTATACATGTACAGTCTCTTCTATTATCCTTTTTTAGTGATATTTCCCCCATAGTATCCTTTAAAGTCATTTTCAGTATTAAAGAATAAAAAGCATTATTCAAACAATTGTCAACGTTTGCAGAATTTTATATCTCTTTGAAAAAGTCTGGTATTTTGTGGGATAATTTGTTTTCTGTTTTTTGTTTGTGTTTTCTGCAAAATGTTGGAACTTTTTTGCATTTGATAAAATATAATGATTTCACTTTTAAAACCTAAGAAGTTCCACACTGAGGGGAGGAAACATCAAAAATGTAGAAAAGTTGCATAGTCTCAACTCGAGAATGAAATAAACACAACAATAATAAGATGTGTTTGTGCATATACATAATTGGCTGGTAGTTTGATTCCAGCTTCTAACTTCTCAAAACACAAAACAATGACTTTTTTTAAAAAAAAAATCTACTTTAGGCTTCTGAGTCACAAAAGAGACACATATTAAGCCAGGTTCAATTAAACTTGCACTTCAAGCATAGTTACCAATATTCACACAATATATTACAAACTTGTAATGCCTTTGATACAAAGTTCTCAACTCGGGAATTTGTTTTCTGGGGTTCACTCACAAATCCTTCAATAAATTAATTTTCTCCTGCTTACACCAAAACTTCCTTAATTTCAACAATTTAGGAAGAAGTAAGGGCTCCTCTGTTGTCACTATTAAAACAATTGGAAGTCAAATTAATTTTCAATCAATTGTAAATCAGTTGGACTCCTATTCACATTTTGCATATTTTGGCTGTAATGAACTCTACAGTAAAGGGTTCTTTATAGCTATATCTGTGCCCAGTATTTGGCCACAGTTCCTCCGATATCTATTAGGATTTTTGGTGACTATGATGCACCTTGGGATTTCAACCAAACTATGATACCATATTGCCATTGCTTCTAAGAGATTGCCTTGGAATTCCTTTGGAAGGAATTCCATATATATATATATATATATATATATATATATATATATATATATCTATCTTCCTGATTCCTGGCTCCCCACACTTCTTTCCATTACATGGAATCTACCTTTGCAATCCATCTTCCATCATCAGAGCTTTAATACATTTCCAAGTGTGAGCAAACAATATTCTTGCTGCTTTGAGGAGAGATAGGTAAAAAAAAAAGTATGATGGTAATGACGATTATGCTTCAAAGAAGTGATACATACTATCCAATTCTTACTCATATTACCTTACAGAAACGTTTCTGATAACATTACAAAATGTACCCTTTTTTCTGAATTAGCCCATCAGCTGCCACTTTCTTGTTTTATCAGCCAAGAACAGCAACAGGGAACATATCCTGATTATTGGTTTTCCCAACAATCTGCCAGTGCCAAAATCACATTTGGTTTTGTTGGGCTTACTTGCATGCTACCACCTTCTCACTGCAACTTTTGCAGCTATTGGAAATTAATCTTTTTCTTTCACAGTCCAAGTTACTCACTCTTTTCAGATTCCATCCAAGAGCTATTTCTCTTCCTTTTAAAGAGATTTATCACATTGTGGCCTCGACGTTTATGGGACAGTAATGCCCCTGCCTTGATTTAGATTCTTTTCAAATACCACAGTCTATTAAAAGCATCAGTTCATCAAAGTCCACAGCATTAATTTACAGACCATCTTCCCACAGGAATTTGTAATTTTTTTCATTATTATGAAATCAAGCTTCAGACTGAACTAACAGAAATCTAATTATAAATAGGAGCACAGCAATAATTAAACTACCTACTCTAGAATTAGGGTTCCTTTGAGGGCTTTGGCTGTCAATTGGTACACTGCCAGCTTGAACTGAAACAGAGGGCTGTGCTCCCAATGCAAGTTAAACTTATTTTCCAGTTTCCTTTCCAACACTATGATGAAGACTGAAAAGTAATAAATCTAAACATAGTCAAGACTTTGAAGTGATATACAGGCAGTGGCTTCATTGCAGTCTAATGTAATAAGGTGGACAGAAGATAGAGCTTGTAATGTGCAGTAGATAATCTAGGATTTCAAACAGTAACAACAATAAAATAATACTATTTGCTGCCCTAGATTCAGAGGTTAGAAAAGTTACTTCCTGGAAAACAGCTCCCAGGACTCTCAGAAATACACTCTGGGAATTATAGTACAAATATATAAATATGTGAGGGGAAGTCATAGGGAGGAGGGAGCAGCTTGTTTTCTGCTCTGGAGACTAGGGCGCAGAACAATGGCTTCAAGTTCAAACTCCAGAAAAGGAGGTTCCACCTGAACATTAGGCAGAACTTTCTAACTGTGAGAGCTGTTAAGCAGTGGAACTCTCTGCCCTGGAGTGTTGTGGAGGCTCCTTCTTTGCAGGTTTTTAAGCAGGGACTGTATGGTCATCTATTGGGGTGATTTTAATGTGATTTTCCTGCTTCTTGGCAGGGAGTTGGACTGGATAGGCCACAAGGTCTTTTCCAACTCTATGGTTCTATGAAATTTTCCACATTTCCAGTTTCCTGAAATTGTGTTGCAGAATTTAAGATAATCAAGTCATTCCAGAATCCAATCATTCCAGGATTGGATTTTGTGCGAAAGATTTATGAGCTTCATTCAGAGCCAGCTGGTGCTGATAGCAAATTCTAGCAGACAGGATTCAGCTACATGTATGTCTTTTACACAGAGTTCTACTTAGGGAATCAGAAGTCTCTCATTTTTAAAAAGTACATTCTCCAGATTGGATATTAGCCCACTTCTTGTGTAAACCACATGAATGACCACTGCAAAATAAAATAATACAGATGTATGCGTCCATTGGATTAAGATGATCATTATGAGACCTAATCCTTACTCAACAACAAGCTTTGGCTACTTTAAGTATGCCAAACAATAAGATGTGTGAATTTCTTTCCTCCATGCAACATCATAACCTGCTTTAGGACATCATTTGGCCTTTTTATGCATGATAGAAGGTAAGCAAAAGCACAATGACTACAAGGTCTGTGGAATAAAATCTGAAATTCTTTAGCTCATACGCACTGTGTCTGTGACAACTGCATTTTCCCCTTAGTCCAAAAAGTTCAGTGCAGTGGGGAGGTTTGCCCCATAACAATTGTATGAAAGACATAAGGAGACTAGCTTGGAAACCATTACTTGTCCCAAACCATCCAATGAGATCAATAGCTAATCCAAAAAATGGATCTCTATCTAGCCAATTTATTCAAACAGGAACCATTTGAAGACTAACCTTCAATTTTAGAAAGTGGACAAGAAGCTGGACTGAGAGCACTTAGGAGAAATAATTCAACAGGAAAAATAGGGTTGCTTCATGCTATGCTGAGTCACCTTGAATTCTTCCTAAAATCTGTCAACAAATATGGAAAACAGGACCATGACCCACAAATTGCAAAGTTTCAATATATATTGTGGTCCTCAGAAAAGGGCACACCAGAGATTGCAGTGATCATAGGATCATTGCATTAATTTCCATTGTGAGCAGAGTAATGCTCAGCATTCTTTTTAAAAGAACACGAAGTCACTGAGAGAAGATTTCTCATATCTTCTCTTAGTCATTAATCAGAATGAAGACAATAGTCAAGAAAGCAGAAGAAAACTGGGATTTTGGATGGGAAGGTACGAAGAACTAGGCAAGATGCTAAATTGTAAAGATATAACATTGAATACTAAAGTTAAAATTGTCCATGGACAGTTTCTATGTACAGTGAAGAAAGCTGTTATTCTCATTTGAAATGTGCAGTAGAAGGGTTTTGAGGATAATGTTGTCTACCAAAAAAAAAAATCAATAAATGAATCCTAGTGCAAATCTAAACCTGACTGTTCCCTAGAAGCCAAGATGATTTGGCTTCTAGGGAGCAGTCAGGGCTGTGGCACAGCTGGTTAGTAGCCAGCTGCAATAAATCACTATGACCAAGAGGTCATGAGTTCGAAGCCAGCCCGTGTCAGAGTGAGCACCCGACCATTAAATATAGCCCTGCTCATTGTTGACCTAAGCAACCCGAAAGATAGTTGCATCTACCAAGTAGGAAATTGTGATGTCACAGAGACCTTCGGGTCATGACCCTGTGCTCGTTGCGGACCAGAGCGATGAGGATTTAGGAATTTTGCCGACTAAGCAAGAGTCCGCTTCCTTCCAGATGCTCCCTGTTGACAATTCAAGCCCAGAGCTCATTAAAAGAGTCCTTGAAGCCGAGTCTGTTCTCTGCGTTTCCCCTCCTTTTCAAAGGAGGCTGTTTTGGGAATCGAGCCGCTCAGAGAAGACCAGTCTGAGGAGAAGCACGAGATTAGCTGCCAGAGAGAATGCTGATTAAACAGTTTCCCTTGTGAGTTTCCAGGGAGGCTTGCATCTGGTGAAGATGTTGTCTCTAGTCAGTTTTTTCCCCTGGGAAAAGTGTTGGACACCTGTTTGAAAGGGAGATTTGAAGTCCCTTAAAAGTTCTGCGCGCTGGCCAGCCAGCGCGGTGTCAACGTGTCAGTTGGAGCATCAACGTCGCCTCTAGTCCTTGTGGCGCTCTACTCTCGAGTAGACTGGGTGCAGCGCCTCGCCTTCTAGCCAAGTTTGGACCACGTTTGGATCCACTACTTCCAGTCTTGTCTTGTCTTGTTTCCTTTCCTTGCCTTGCCTTGAACTCCTTGCCTTGGACTGACTTCTTGAGACTCTTGCAAAAGACCTGGATTATTCCCCACTCAAACTGCTTGGAAGTTTGAGTGTGTTTCAGTTTACTGGATTATTATCTTTAAACTCTAATACTGGACATTGGACCTTATAATGCTGGACTATTTTTGACCTTTCCCAGAAGGTCTATTGTTGAACTATATATTCTGCTTATTTTTGTTTTATTCCTTCAATTCCTTAATAAAGATATTAGATTGTTTATTGGCTTTGGTGCTTGGTTTCCAGTGCTCACGCAGCCTAGAGTATCACAGAAATTTAGGTGCCACTTATGTGGGGAGGCTAATTTAACTGATTTACGACACCATAAAAATCATCCAGAAGTGTTTGGAATGAGGAAGTATTCATCAAGGACTCGGTGTCACAATAGATGATGGAGCAGCTGCTCCCCCTGTGGCCAGAATCGAGCATATTCTCAGTAAGCTGGAAGCTGGGCAAAGTTAAATTGCCTCTCTGTCTCTGTCTCTATGTTCATATGGCATTGAATGTTTGCCATGTATGTGTACATTGTGATCCACCCTGAGTCCCCTTCGGGATGAAATCGCATTCAAAGCACCCCCGACAGAGGCTGGATGGCCATCTGTCGGGGGTGCTTTGAATGCGATTTCCTGCTTCTTGGCAGGGGGTTGGACTGGATGGCCCATGAGGTCTCTTCCAACTCTACTATTTTATGATTCTATGATTCTATGAGAAGGGTGCAATATAAATAGTGCAAATAAATAAATAAATGACTAACTATAACTAAACTACAATTATTGTATGAGTACTTTGGTCATATCATGTGAAACATGACTTATTAGAAACGACAATTATGTTTGGTAAGGAAAAAGGCAGCTAGAAAAGAAGAAGACCATATTGCAGATGGATCCGTTTAATCAAGGAAACTATGGCCCTGAGCAGGGCCTTTGATGATAAGGTGACAGAAAGTCATCTCATTTATGGGGTCACCATAAGTCAAAGCTGGTGGTAGTTAACAATAATAACAAAATCCAATTGATAGAAAAACCAGTTGCATTTTTCTATACTGTTTATTATGACCAGAGCTTGGGGAATAACAATTGAACTAACTCACACAGAACCCCAACCAGCATGGACAGCAATAGATGTGTTGGCTGTGGGAATCTGATATTTATCATCTAAAAAGTTAATTTTCAAAAGACTGGGTATTACCACTCTAAAGACTGTCATTCTTTAATACAGATGTCCTTTGGAACCATGTTGTTTTCTATTATTAGCAGAGAATGTGGTTCCTGAATAAACATGAGTTAGATTTAAAAGAGAGTAATTTATATTATTGCTATTTCTCAGCAGCTCAGGGATAACTTTTAAGTAAGTTTAAGATATCAAGAAATAGCATGTGAGATTTACATAGTATGACTAGCCCTATCAATGCACACACAAGTAGTTATTTAGAAATATGCTAATTCATGTGAGGTTTGCAATTTTTACTCTCAACTCTTTTCGTTGACTCCCTCTCTATTACGTATTCAGACTTTAAAGCATAATTCACATCCTTGCTCTGATAGGTCTGGAACAGATGTATTTCTGGCATGGATTACTGGAAAGAGATGAATCTTAAAAATGGGTAAAAAATGTAAATTTGGCTCCCTAAATAATATTTTACAGAAACTTTTCCTGAAGCTTATTAAGTTCTCAGCAGGCCAACCTGCACTTTCTTCCTCAGGGGCCATTCACCTTAAGCAGGATTAAAAGCCATCAAAATCATTCCAAGATAAGATCATGCAAAATTGCAAATGAAAGGATGAAGTGAGCCCAATATTTAAAAATAAATTATTCAGTGTTGTGGGAGAGTAACACTCAACAGTTTGTTGGAAATGCTACAGATAGCTTTTTCCTTAAACTATCTGATTTCTCTCAAATGCAGCCATCAGCTCTGCCAAGAACCCTTAAGGCTCTTCTGCCATTACATGTTATTGGTACTGTTGTTGTTCATTTTTCTGCAACACTTTAACACAAATACCCCTCTGGACATTGTTACAATGGAAGGTCTGCTGTGCATGGGTCTTGAAAATGATAGTATGTCCTGAAATAGCTTTTCACCATGAAAGTGTCAATTTCTCTGGAAAACAACAGAGAAATGCTACACAGCAAGAGATTAAAAAATCCTAGCTAAGTCTATCAGTAAGTAAAATGCACAATATTCAAAGAGCAATAGCAGGATGATTGTAACTAACAAAAGCATCCAACCCCGGTGTCTTAATAAACTGAAAGTGCTGGGATGCTGTGGTGCTTCCTTACTCTAAGGGCCTTATCACATTGGCAATGGGATTCGCACGCATTGTGATGCATCCGTGGGGGGCTGTTGAGGAGCATGGAGGACCCATCATTCCACGCTCCGCATCGCCCAGTTTCCCCCTTACCTCATCCCATGGAGGGAAGCGTCCACCATTGGTCTCTATGCCTTCCGTGTTGCCCCCAAGGTGGCATACACCAGTTCTTCTTCCCTTTTGTGATGCAGCCCTGCTCAAAGTAGGTGTGTGTCATGGGATGGAAGCCAACAGGCTCTGTTGCAAAAGGGAGGAAGAACAGACATACAATGGGCAATTTAGCCCCTATGATGAAGTCGTGGGTGATGTGACCATGAATAGCAATAGAAGTGGAAGGGATAGCAATGAAACACTCCATTGAGATCATGTCATTCCAGTAACATTCTTCTCTATCTCTATTTTTCAAATTCTGCAACAATAAACATGTTTGATTGCTATTTGGAGCAGCTTTTGCCTTTAACACAAGAAAGAAGAGAAAGAGGAGAGAAGGAGGAAACAGCAGAAAGATATTTCAGGACATACTGCAGTTGTCAATTACTTCAATAACCCCCTCCTCAGAAGCAAAATGAACTTTTTTTCTCTCTGCTGCAATCTGTCAAGACAATAAATAGAACTCAGTTCTAGGCTGCTGATATGTTTAATTCTTCTCCTGGTGTTCATATTACATATCATATATTGGGAAAGGAGTCATCAAGCAAACAGAGAGCAGTATCAGCTGGTGACTTAGTGGGATGATTCAGTATGAAAATGCTAAATTCTGTTCCCACCTTGCATAGCCGCTTTAAAATTTTGACTAAAACACAGAATGGATTCCTCATTGTAGGCACATGGAAATCATGGCCTGCTTTCCCTCCTATTTATTACTGGCTTCAATCTCACCTATAAACCTGGACATAATCCACATTACCTCTGAGTAGGTAATAGAGAAATTCAACAGTTGAGACTTGAAATGCCAAACTTGGGTTTCATTAAATGTTATGGAACTGATAGTTTGTCACATCTGCCTCGTCTGATGTGAGAGAATAAGGTAGAGAGAAGCTTTGTTATCTAGGAAAATCCTTCAAACTGCTAAACCAATTTCATCTGACAGAAGTGGCTTTTGTTTGGAAGCAGAAAGGTACAGCAAAAATCCTTTTGTGTTAAAACCATATTACATGATTTTGAAATCCTTGTATTTCTGAATCTCTCTGGGTGGCAGTTTGGGACATCTGCCAATTAGCATATAGGGCTGCAAAAGGTTTTATTACTGTCTGGTTAATAAACTGTTCATGAATAACATAATCAGTTGGAAATTTTATGAGGATATTGATATGGTAGCTGAATATATTTTATTGGGCCACTGGTAATTTCAAAAGATCATTAAACTACACCAACTGCTCTCCTGACTCATGTGCCATGAAGGGTTGGGTGCTATTTCAGTTGTATCTTAGTAACTAGGAAACTACTTACAGGTTAATTTAGGACACAAATAAACATCAACTACAAGGGGAATGATGTCCCTATCTTCCTTGATCACCCATAAGAAGCATCAGCTCTTATTACTTTTTATATTTCTTAACATTTCAGGACCACTATTCAAAAAACTGATTCCAAGTTGGTGTCCAAGACTTTTAAAGAAAAAAACAAATCAACATTTCAAGAGCAGTGTCATAAATATGACATAATTGAGCATAATAAAACTGAAAGTCATAAAACAATACAACTCTACAGCCAGGAGAAGTATTACTATCAAGCAAAGAGAGATATCTTCATCTGATGCTGACACGACAATATTCTAAATTCTAGGTCAAGATGTTTCTATGTGTTCAAGCATTTCATGTGATTCTTTGAGATACCGTATTTACTCAAGTCAAGTGCACCATTGAATGTAATGCGCATCTCAATTTTCAAAACCCTGAAACCAAAAAACATATTTGCTGGCAACTGCAAACAGTGTGTTCTTTGAAATTTGGCCAAAGGAAAATGTGAATTACAGTTGCTGCCTGCTTAGAGCTGCTTCTTTAACAACCAAAGTGTTAGGGCACCAATTCTTCCAGCAACTGAAAAGAAAACCAGGGAAATGGATAACCCTTCCCTCAAGGAGTCTCCCCTGTTTATCCTGCATCAGCTTCCATAGGTGAATCTATGCTGTACAATTAATGCAGCTTGACATGACACCACTTTAAATTAACCTGGCTCAATGCTATGGAATCCTGGGAGTTGTAATTCTACAAGCTCTTTAGCCTTCCTCTGTCAAAAAGGGCTGATGCCTCTCCAAACTACAAATCTGAGAATTCCAGACAAAGGAAGAAATGGCTTGGGGAGGGTGCCCTTCTCCTCTGATTCCCAAGTTGGGAAGCAGGAGAGGAAATGGCCAGGGAGGAAAACAGGCGTAGTTTCTCCTGTGTCTCTGAGCTTTGGGATGATCTACTGGGAGAGGAAGGAGAAAGGCTTGGGGAGGGAAGCCCCTGCAGCTACTTAAACCTGCTGGTCTCTGAATGTTTTAGACTGAAATTGATTTTATGAGTGATGAAGGTTATGGGGAAAGAAAACCAAAGCATCTGAAGGGTACTACTCTGGAGAAAAGAGTCACGATGCTGGACATTTCCGTCTTTTCACTCACCTATGATGGTGCTGAAATAGTAATAGAGATATAGTAATTGTCCTGCTTTCTTTTTGAAGTAAACATGTTTTTGAAGTAAATATGTTTACACATGTAAATAAGCAATCCAGTTTTGGCAACTGGTTTCTGAGGTTACTGTGGAAACTCAGAGGAGATTTGGTAAGATCACTCTATTGGAATACCAACCTGAGACTTCTTCAGCCTTGTTGACTTCCCAGTGGTCTAGAATGTAAGGTTCTTACTCAGGTCATTTGGCATGAATTAATTTAAGAGGGAGAAATGAACATATAAATTTACGGGCTGGAACAAAATTTGGCGTGAGCAAACAATGAAATTTTGGATATGTAGGCCAGCATTTTGAACCAGTCATTTAGTTAAGTATACATATAATATACATATAGTAACTGTTCCATATCATGATAGCTACTTAGTGACAACTGTGACACTATCACCACAATTAAAATTCCCCTCCAACCTCACAACCTACAGAATCATAGATCCATAGAGTTGGAAGAGACCACACAGATCATCAAATAGACTAGATGGCTCATATGATCTCTTCCAACTATCTTATTCTATGAATTTATGAAATTCAACCCCCTGCCATGCGGGAAAAGCACGGTCAAAGGACCCCCGACAGATGGACATCCAGCCGCTGTTTAAAAAACCCCGAAAGAAGGAACTTCTATTACACTCCAAGGCAAAAAGTTCCACTGTTGAATAGCTCTTATAGTTAGGAAGTTCTTCCTAATGTTCAAGTGGAATGTCCTTTCCTGTAATTTGAATCCAAATTACAGGAGTCAGCTGCATGGAGAGAATGAAGTCAAAGCATAATTAATGATGTTCATCAAGTTTGAGGGTGAACAGGCCAAGAGAGGTTACTTGGTTATGTATACTTAGTTAAGTAACCTTGGTTAAGTACAGTATATTTCATAGCATGAACATAACTAAGTTGCTGATGTTGAATACTGGCCATACTTTGTAACAAAAACAGTGTTCAAGAGAAGATGGATGCCACTGCAATACAAATGAAAATCCACTCATGCAGTTGGACTTTCCTCCTTCCCTCTTCCGACCTCTAAAATCCCATGAATATGAGCTTTCAGCAGTCTGTTGACCTTCTGAAACAGTTTGATGGCATGTAGGGAAAGGGAATATAAGGAGATAAGGGAATCTGTCTTTATAATTCCAATTCAATTCACCAATGACAAAAAATTGAATGTCACTCAAAATATCTGAATGTGACAATGGAAGAGACCATTTTGATTCCTATATATTGTTCGTAGAATATAGATATACCTGCAGTATATGGATTAGGAAGTGTGGTGGGTTGGGATGGTTGGATGAAGCATGCATTTCCTTTCAGAACAGGAGTTATCCCTGTTTTATACTGATTTGATATCAGATCATATGGCTATGTATAAAGCTATCATAACTTTTTTGAAAATGCTAAAATAATGCTTTCTCCTCCATGCAAAAATTAGGTTCTTCAGAAGTCCTTCCTCATATACTCACCCTTTGAGATTAGGAGTTGGCTAGTGGAGAGAAATCCTTTCCTGTGGTATGTTGTTGGTGAGATTAAAGTTCTTGTTGTGGATGTGGGATACTAAGGGCAAATCCAATTACCCAAATTTCTCTGACAAAGAATTCTCCTCTCTTTATTCTCCAGAAACCACTGCAAATTTCAACCCAAAGTTGTGTTTGGAAAACTTTAAACTCAGTTCAAAATTGCATTCGACAAATGAATAAATGGATTTTTTGTTCTTGGCAAATCTACAAGTGCATCATTCATCACAAGCTCAAGCTGCAATTTATCATGCCAGTAAGGGAGGCCACACATCTTTTACAGTGATCTGAGTGGTGGTTTGTCTTAATGCAATCTAAGCTCATGCTACCTTTCAGATAATCTGTTCTCAGCAAGCAGAGTTTGCTGCAGGGTCAGATGAAAAGCAGGTGGCCACACTAAAAATGCAACAGCTCTGTTCCTTGGCCCCATCAAGGTCTCATCAAGTGTTATGAGCCCCAAAGGGCATGTACATTTCTTAAGTGCTTAGTGGACTGTAACCTTAATGTGTTTCAGTCTGTATCACATTTTAGACCAGCATTATCATTACAATTATGATTAACATTAGAGACTTGTATTGTAACGCTTTAAAAAAAGAAGCTCAACTTCATCAGTTGTATTATTATTCGCTGTTTCCACTGGGTTAACTCCAGTAGTTACTTGGAAAAAGATGCAATGTTTTCTCTTATCTCAGTATAGCAACAAGAAATCCCCTCTGGTCATGGACTCGTGGAATTCTTGCTTCTTTTAGACCACAGCTCAGCATGTCTAACACTTAAAAGGTTCAATCTGCTGGTTTTGATCTGGCAATAGCCATTGAAATCTTAGGCTCAAAATGTATTTTTCCTAAACTTAAAGAAAAAAAACATATATGTGTCAAGGTCTATAACTTTTTTATACACAGTGTCCTCTAACTATGATAATATTCATCTTTTGATTGTTTATTTTTAGTCCACTCAAACATGAGTGAAGGGGACAAGGACATGACAAAGAAATAAAAACAACAGCACACACTGAACCCCACTAATCAGCATAAGAAATATAAGTTGAGCATCTCTTGTGCAGGATTCAAAAATATTCAAACATCAAAAGTTGTCTGTATGGCTAGTTGAGATAGTGATACATTTGCTTTCTGATAGTTCAAAATACAATCTGCCAAAGCAGCCACTTTATTCTCAGCTCAAGAATGGAAAACAGAATGTAGGTGGACAACAGAAGAGATTTAAAGATGGGCTTAATGCTAATCTTAAAAAATGTGGCATCAACACCAAGAACTAGAAATTCCTGGCACTCAAATGCTCTAACTGGAGGTCAGCTATTACCAACAGTGCCATGGATATTTGAAGAGGCACAGGGGAGAAACATGCCAAGAGGAAGGCGTGTCAAGCAAACCCTTGTTGTGACCGCCTTCCACTGGAAACCCATGTTCTCACTGTGATAGGCCATGTGGATACAGAATAGTTCTCTACAGTCATTTACAGACCCGTCACCAAGACTTTACTCTTGGAAGGCAATCATACTCAGCCACGAGGAATTACTGTATAGACATATAGAGTTCAATATACCCAAACTTTGTTTCTTATACAAAATTATTAAAATTGTTGTATAAAATTTCTCTGGACCGGCCCGTGATGGCAGTGGCGGCGGCTTGGCAGGCGCTGCACCGGGCCTTGCCGGGCTCCTTGCCCCCGAAGGCCTTCTGTGGCCTCTGCCCACTGCCTCGGGCCCAGCCGCTCAGCACCAGCGCCGCCTTGCAGCTCGCCGCCATCCGCAGATTCACAGTCAAGCATGAATGGGTATCGGTTGAAAACAGTATTGGAACTGTAGGGATCAGCAACTTTGCACAGGAAGCATTAGGAGATGTTGTTTACTGTAGTCTTCCAGAAATTGGAACAAAGTTGAACAAACAAGATGAGTTTGGTGCTTTGGAAAGTGTGAAGGCAGCTAGTGAACTCTACTCCCCACTCACTGGAGAAGTAACAGAAATTAACACTGCCCTTGCAGATAATCCAGGACTTGTCAACAAATCTTGTTACCAAGATGGCTGGCTTATCAAGATGACTGTGGATAATCTTTCAGAATGTGATGAACTCATGAGTGAAGAGGCATATGAGAAATACATAAAATCTATTGAGGAGTGACTGGAAATCAAGAGTAAACTAGTACAAGCCACTTAGTATAGATTCCAAAATTAGCGGTGGACAGAAGGTCCAACTCTGACCAGTTTGTCAAGGAGATTTTGAAGGAAAATGTGCTGCCTTGTATTCAAAATGGATTTATCTCTGCCCATTAATGACTGTAAATCAAAAGAAATGTGCACCTTTAATTAGTCAGTATCCTCTATATGAGGTTTGGGGTCATTTTAAAGTCTAATAAATGTATAAAATTACTTTCATGAGTATAATAAACTTTGTTTTTAGATTTGGGCCTCATCTCAAAGATGTCATATATGCCTATGTAATAAGCATGTGTGAATTCCTCGGAATAATTGTAAATTGGATTAAAATCAGATCTATTAAGGGTACTGAATGGGGTTCCAACACAGTTTGGCGCTTCGGAATACACTTTGAATTTCCAAGCGTTTGAGCCCATTGATTTAATGGACTCATAAGTTCGTTAGATATATGACAAAGCATTTTTGAAGCAACCAAACTTTGTTTGCAGGGAGGAGCAGCCTAGCCTGGGCTTGCCTCCTTAGCCAATTAGTGTGGATGTTCCTGTAAGGGGAGGGGTCTAGGACGTCCTCCTTAAAAGCCCCTCCCACATGCCTCGAGCCTCATTCTGGCCTGGAAGTGGGAGGAGGGTAGTTGGTTGGTCTTGCTGCCTGGTGTGTTGTTGAAGGGGCACCTGAGGGCGGGAGAATCCCCTAAAGTCCCCCCAGTGTTGTTTTTCGCTGTTGTGCATGTGCGTCTGCCATTAACAAATTAATTACGAATATTCGGAAGTTTCGGAAAGTTTCAAACTTTTTGCCTTCAAAATTCAGAAATGACTTTAGAAACAAAGACCCAGCACCCCCTACTTTCAAAGAGAGTTTAGAACCATTTTTTTCTGGATCGCACATGCCTACAATGTGAGTATTTCAAAATCTGGAGAAATCTGAAATCCAAAACACTACTGATCACAAGAATTTTGGATAAGGGATATTCAACTTGTACGATACACACACAACCTTTAATCCAACTCCCTTCAAAGTATGAATTGGGTGCAAAAACTGAGAAGACCCCCCTTTTTTAACCTCATTTAACTTCATGAGTCTAATCATCCCAATCACGAAATCTACAGAAAATCTCTAGACACCAAAAACCCTATATTAGAGAGAGAAAAAGATATTGCATTGGATCTGGAAACAGACTGGATTCTGTACATGTTTGGTTTTTGACAATATCTCCATCCCTGTGAAAAGAATTGTACTAGTCTTGCCTGTGGTGAATACTCATGGGTAAGGGCTGTTATTTTAAATATATTAGATATGTACTACACTTTCCATGTCTAAAAATATACCCAACAATTGAGTTAGTTTCCTGGGTCAAGATTTATTGTTTTACAAAACCTGCAATTACTGTGGGGAAATCACAATTTGCAAAGAGTGAGAACTCTTGCTGTGGTAAGTACTCCTCTGGGTGAGTTGGTGACAGCAGCACCATCTGCTTAGGAAATTCATAATATCTAGGAAGACCTTAAGATAATGAAATTTATTCAAAAGGGAGAAAACACAAATGCCTCTGTAAGCAGAATATTTCTTAGCTATGTATAATGTATTTTATATAAAATAATATTTTTCCTGTCATTGACAATTATTCTGACATTAACACAGCTAACATTAACACAGATTGGAATTTAGAGAAGCCCATGTGTGTAGTACTTCTTCTATTCAAATATTTCCAATTTAACATAAGAAAATGTACAATTTGTAAAGTAGTTCTTATGTTTCCAAATCAACACCCAGACCTACTTTTTGGGCTCCCATTGGAAGCAAATGTCCATGTAGAATGAACTAAGTCCTCAAGAGTAAAAATGTGTGCAAATTTATTTGCAACATGATAGTTACTCCAGTCCCATTTAATTCTGAATGTCAGCAGAGCACCTTGCATTCATGAATTATTTGAATGAAAAAATGTGTAAATGTATTTGCAACATGAGTTACACCATGGTTACTTGTTTTTAAGTAATTCCACCTCAGTCTGAATGTTAGGATTGTGTGAAACAGAGAACTCGACATTCATAAATTTTTTGAATGAGAAAATGGACACCCACTAACCATTTCCTTAGAAATGTTTGAAAAGGGGCTTGTTGTGAAGAGAAACAGCTTAGACTATAAAGGCACAATTTGCACCTTTCAACTATCTCTTGTATAACCAAAGAAGCATAGCTGTATTATCATCTGTGCTTTCCCTCTCCTCCATCTACATCAATACTTTCAGGACATCACTCGTTTTCCTCAGGTGTTGTTACCCTTAAATACTATTAGTAAAAAACAAGTTTGCCTGCCCTGTAAAAGATATGCCTTCCTAGCAACTTGTTATCGCCCAGCAGGTTCACTGTAATGGCTATTGTGGTTAAAAATGAAGCTTGTAGTGAAAACATAACAGAATACCACAGCAATATGTAATAACTCCCTAAAAAATATTTTCCATTATTCTGAGAGGTTTTGGCTTTAGGGATTTGAAAATCAGCAGCCACATGGTCGAAGAAACAAAAAAATAGGAAGAGTGATTGCAGGCACACAAAGAAAATGAAACTATATACAGTAGAGTCTCACTTATCCAACACTCTCTTATCCAACGTTCTGGATTATCCAACGCATTTTTGTAGTCAATGTTTTCAATACATTGTGATATTTTGGTGCTAAATTCATAAATAAAGTAATTACTACATAGCATTACTGAGTATTGAACTACTTTTTCTGTCAAATTTGTTGTACAACATGATGTTTTGGTTCTTAATTTGTAAAATCATATCCTAATTTGATGTTTAATAGGCTTTTCCTTATCTCTCCTTATTATCCAACATATTCGCTTATCCAATGTTCTGCCGGCCCGTTTATGTTGGATAAGTGAGACTCTACTGTATTTGCAGAATAGTCAAAAAGGGGAGACTCCTGTGAATGCAGCAGTATATAAAGGGGCATTTGGGATTCTGGTGATTTCAAATGGAAGACATGGGAGAATTTATCCACTGGCAGAATTTATCCACTACCTAAATACGTGTCCTGCGTTCGGACTCTAAATAGGCTTCTTAAAACCATATAGTTGTAGTGGTCCAATCAATAATGATCACACTAGATATATATAGATATAGATATAGATATAACTATAGATATAGATATCAATCACAGAATAGTATGGTGTCAGTGGAGTTTTATCAAATACAATCAAGTTGAAAGGACATAAGATAAATATTGAAGATCTTATTTGCAGTTTCTTAAGCAATTTTCCAAGAGAAGAAAGCAGGTGAATATTTTTATATTTATTTATTTATTTATTTATTTTTCACTATGAAGATGTTGGATTTTTTTTTCACCCATCTCCAAGTGTGCACTGCCTTCGCCTTCACAAGGTAGTTATAAGGCTGTAAAAATACAATAATATGAATATATGACTACTATCCATAATGCTGCTGATGATGGCAGGGATCATGTAATTCCAGGAATACATCCCAAGGCACAAAGGCCAAAGGATTCATCTTCTAGAATCCTGGATAATACCTAATAATGGCCACGTCTTGGGGAAAGGGATTAACAACCTTGTCACATGGCCCTTTCGGGCTGTGCCATTTTGCCGACAAAAGGGAAGGCGCGCAGGTGGCTTGTGGCACCCCACGTGCCTGCTCTCCTCTTCTCATCATATGGAGGGGACAGAGAGGGTCCTTTGGCAACCTTTCCCTCTCCTCATCAGATGGCAGAAAGGGCAGCAACTTTCTGCCATCACATGGGGATTTGGAGAGGAAAGTGAGGGTAGTTTTGCCTCCACTTTGGGAGGAAAGTGTGTGGGGCCTGCGTGCGTCATGTGATGACCCAAGGCAGGCCCTGTCCAAGCCATGAAATAAAGCAGCAAAACGGGGCATTTTTGCCCTGTGTGAAGAGGTCCAAAGTGTGTTTTCTTGCCCTGACATGCCATTGAGATTTCCAAAGTAATTGCTATTGTCACGACCCAGGCTGCAGAGCACCAATAACCATACACAGAGGCCAGAATCTATCTAATATCTTTATTAAGGAAATATGTAAAGTCAATAAAAGTAAATGTAGAATATAGTTCAGAAGAAGACCTTTCAGGAAAGGTCAAATATAGTCCAGGAAAACAATGTCCAATATGAAATAGTAAGGTCCAAAGTTGTAATCCAGTAACCGAAACACTCACTTTGCCAAGCAAAGTGAGGGGAGATGACAAGGTCCTTTAGTCCATGAAACTTAGGCAAGGCAAGGAAATAACTTGATTCTTGGTACACAAAGCTTGATTCAAGGCAACAAGGAACGTGGAGCAAGGACAGGATCCGTGGTAAATTCGTGGCGAGGTCCAAAAACAAGGCAAGGTCCATGGAGCAAGGCAAGGTCCTGGGAAACAAGGCAGGGCTGGAAACAGGAACAAGAACTCGACCGCGGGAGTAGCGTAGTCCACACACAACCTACTCCCGTAGCTGACGAATTGACTCCGCAAGACTCCTTCGTGGGCAAAACACCTAAGTAGGGTCTCGGTTTCCCGCCAAGAGCAGATTCTCTGGGGAACCAGAAGCGAAAGCCATTCTCTGGGTCCAGATGCATGACTCCCTAAAGTTTCTCATGGGAAGCAGGCTAATCAACCATTTGTTTGGCCGCGATTCTCAGGCTTCTGAGATTAGCCTGTTGAGCTCCTCTCTGTTGTTGACAATAATCACGGCGAGAAAAAGGGGGAGATTTTGGCTCAGGGCTTGTTTGGCAAACTTCTGGAAGGCAAATCTCCTGCAGGTGCAAGGGTTCCAGTTCTGGCTGAGAAAGTTCCAATTCTGACTGAAACGGAGGAAAACCTAAGTTTTCCTCCTCATCTGTCACAACAGTGTTAGGGACGGGACTACATGGCCCATGAGACATCACAGCTATTCCCTAAATTAGGAACTGTTCTGACAATGGATGTGTGTGACACTGGTTCAATCAGGACCAAACCGAAATATATTGCTGCACATTTCTAATATATTTCCTTCCAACTGTTTTTTTTAATTCACTGTACGAAATAAGCTCTATGGTAGGGTTGAAGAACCTACTATCATCTTCTATAATATTTCTGTTTTATGCCCTATGTCTAAAGGTAGCTAGGCTACAGTAGGGGGAAGGGGTTACAGTGAGTCAAGTCAATCCAGGTCATATAAAGGTAAGGAAAGGAGTTAATTGAGCCAGAAGGTAGACAAAGTAATCAGGTACCAGACTATCTAAAATCTGCCAGAAGAAATCTGTAGTCAAATAACAAGTGACATAAAACTCAAGTTAGTCCATAAATCAAGAGTCTAAATTCATGGATGAGCAAGAAACGCAAAAGGTGCTTCCAGATTTTTTTTGATTTTTTTTTACTGGATGAAAATTTGATGGCTCTTCTCTTAGATCTGAACATTTCTCTTAGATTTGAACATAGGGGCTGGGCTGTGGCGCAGGCTGTTGAGCAGCTGCAATAAATCACTCTGACCATGAGGTCATGAGTTCGAGGCCAGCCCGTGGCGGGGTGAGCACCTGTCAATTAAAAATAAAAAATAGCCCCTGCTCGTTGCTGACCTAGCAACTCGAAAGATAGTTGCATCTATCAAGTAGGAAATAAGGTACCACTTATACAAGTGGGAGGCAAGTTTAACTAATTTACGACTTGGAATGAGGAAGTGCCATCAGAGTGGATGATGAAGCAGCTGCTCCCCCCCTGTGGCCAGAATCGAACATCCCCTCAGGAGAAGGTTAAATTGCCTCTGCGTCTGTCTGTCTCGGTCTCTGTTTGATGTGTTTATGGGCATTGAATATTTGCCCTATGTGTGTATAATGTGATCCGCCCTGAGTCCCCTTCGAGGTAAGAAGGGCGGAATATAAATACTGTAAATAAATAAATAAATAAATAAATCATACAAAAGGTCTCTCATTATACCAAAAGGTGAGAGAAAATAAATCAAAACTAATGTAACATTTTGGTTTATCACATGTATGTAATAAACATGTGTATGTAAAATTTTGATATTAGGGTTGCGTCTACACCAGTGGTTCTCATCCTGTGGGTCCCCAAATGTTTTGGCCTTCAACTCCCAGAAATCCTAACAGCTGGTAAACTGGCTGAGATTTCTGGGAGTTGTAGGCCAAAACACTTGGGAACCACTGATCTACACTGTAGAATGAATGCAGTTTGACACCACTTTAATTGCTATGGCTCAGTACTATGGAATCCTGGGATTTGTAATTTGGTGAGACACCAACATTCTTTGGCAGAGAAGTATAAAGACTATATAAAATTACAACTTCCATAATCCCATAGCATTGTGCCATGGCAGTTAAAGTGGTGTTAATCTGAATGAATTATACCATATATATTCACCTCAAATCATCCTATCATCAATGGTCTGACTCTGGTCTTGCAGACTCAGGGATTCTGTCATGGAAGCCACATCCCAGAGCCTGCAAGATCAGAGTCAGGCCATGTAATTACATGTAATGCTGCCTTTCTCTTTTCCTTTTGGCTGCTCTTCCTATCCACATGGGCATGTCTCCTCAATGTTCATCAGTTCTGCCTGGGACAGCACATACTTCGTGGGTGTTATTCATCAGCTGCCTTTTCTGTTCAAATCTGAGAAGAAAGCCACCATCTGAAGCCAGAGGCCTTTCCAAATTAGACCCCTCTTTGCTGGATTCCTTGTACTCGGGGATGGGTCATGACACACAATCAGCAAGAGTCTATCTGGATATGTTGGAGAGTTCAAAATAATATCATTCCTCTATCCTTCAACACTGTAGCCTTATGCTATAGACTTAAACGGCAGCAGTGATGAAATTATACATATCTTCTTAGGAGAGATTCACAAATGTGTATATCACATTGAAAGGTTCCAAATTCATTTTCAAATAACCACACACAAAAATCCACTATACTACATGCCATAAACTATCTAAGTGCAACAGATAATACCCCAACTACAAATAAATGTTTTGTCACTAAGAAGCTTCCATAATAAGAAACAAATAACTAAACCTGTGTTTTGTTGGAACAAAGCAGAAGAAAACTCACTGAATCCACAGTTTAATAGTGAATCAATACATACCTAAATCCCACTGAATTAATGGGCCTACTTTAGATGAGACTAACTAAAGTTGACCTATTAAATCAGTGGGACTCACTATTTAACACTTGATAGAGTGGGTTTATTCAGGCCTGTATATAGCATATATTTTGCTGGCTAATGTGTCACACATCTTACTTCGGAAAATGGGGCAAGGTTTCACCAAATGGGAGAAATGTTCATCTGGTTGTCAATCATTTTTATTAGTCAATTGTTTTTCGTTTTCTTGCTTTCTGGTCCATGAAGTCCAAATAATCAGGTATGAACACAGCATGAGCCCTATGGTCAGGGGTTGTGCAGGATTTTCACAGAATAAGGACAAATTCATTTTTGGATAACAACTCATAGCACTCCCTAGCAAGCATGAATATTGGAAGTTGTAGTCAAGACAGTACATTTTCTATGGTTCTATGTACACTGCCATATAATGCAGTTAAACTGCATTCTGAAACTGCATTATATGGCAGTCTAGATGAGGCCTATGAATTGGGTTTTCATGGATAATATGGAGTTGCTCCCTGATAGACCAACTGACACGAAGTGGAACTTTGGGCACAACCAAACTGACGAAAAAGACCATAAAGTTCTGGTTTCTATTACTTTTTTGTTCCTTGTTTTTATTTTGGAAAGCTATACATGAAACACTGGTGCCCCTGGTGGCACAGTGTGTTAAAGCGCTGAGCTGCTGACCTTGCGGACCAAAAGGTTCCAGGTTCAAATCCCGGGAGCCGAATGAGAGCCTCCTGTTAGCTCCAACCTAGCAGTTCGAAAAGATGCAAATGTGAGTAGATCAATAGGTACCGCTCCAGCGGGAAGTTAACAGCACTCCATGCAGTCATGCTGGCCACATGACCTTGGAGGTGTCTATGGACAATGCCGGCTCTTCGGCTTAGAAATGGAGATGAGCACCAACCCCCAGAGTCGGTCACAACTGGACTTAACGTCAGGGGAAACCTTTACATTTACCTTTATACATGAAACACTGGAACACAGATTGTGTTCACTGGTTGTTGTTTTTTGGAGGTATATTATTTTATTGTAGCCCTAGTTTGATTTGTGTGTGGATCACTTTGAAACTTCAGCTTTTGAAGGGCTATGCAATTGCACTCAAATATCAAAAAACCATTGACAGCAGATGTGGCATATATGGCCACCTTAATATTGCTGTTGTTAACTTTCGTGAAGGACGATGTCACATTAGAATTCTAAAGCGCAGATATGAGTTCCCCTATCACCTGGTTTGCTCCTACAGAATTCTGGGAAATGTCGTTTAGGGAAGGTGAGGACCTCTCTGGCTGAGAATTCCAAAGGCTCTGTACCAAACTACATCTCCCAGACCTTTGCAGTAGCAAACTAGGCAGTGGGAAACACAGACCTGTGCTTTGGAGCTCTAATGTGATATTGTCCCAAATTAACTTATAGCAATCCTATGAATGAGAGGCCTCCAGAGGTGCATTTGCAGTTTGACACTACTTGAACTGCTATGATTCGATGCTATGGAATGCTGGTATTTGTAGTTTGGTGAGGTACCACCACTCTTTGGCAGAGAAGGCGGAAGGCCTTGTAGAACTACAACTTCCGTGATACCATAGTACTGAGTCATGGCAGTTCAAGTGGCATCATTCTGCATTTAGTATAGATGCAGCCCTAGTCTCCAAATTTAATGCACATATTTGAAAAATCAGAAGGTTACAGCACAAGATAATGGGGAATCTGGTGGGAATTATGTGGCACTTCATAAGATCTTGGACTGCTGCTCCTAGCAACAATAACTAGCAAAGTTAATGGTAAGGAATACTGGACGTGGCCGTCCAACATCTGGAGAGCTAGATGGTTTGCCCAGGATATAACTTCACCGGATTTGCACAAACAATAAAGAAAAGAAAAAAAAAACCATGCATGAAACTCTGGGACACAGATTGCTTTTTGAAAACTTTATATTGTTTTATTGTGGCCTCATTTTGTTTCTTGTGTGGCTCACTTTTGAGGCTTCTTATATGTATTAGTGAATAAAAGAAAATAAAACCCCAATTCCATATTTTCAGCTGTCAAAATGTTTCAGTGAGACAACTGGAAGCCCAAAAGACAGCATGTACAAGTGTGTGTGTGTATGTCTGTATGTCTGTATGCCTTTATAAATATATCATACTGTGCAACATAAAATGAGAAATGTGCAATCACTTCTTAAGCAGAAGGCTTAGGAAACACATGGAAATTTAAGTCATACCAAACCATAAGAATACTGCCAATTAAACATCATTTCAGTGCCTACAAGCACTGATCTCTACAAAGCTGCCTCAGTTTTTTATGTCAAATTTTTACCTGATCGTCAATCAACAGTTCATGCTTATGCACTGTCCCAGTTGTATAAGGAAGCCCTTTCCCCACAGTTGGGTTTCTTCAAATGCAATTTACTTTGCAATAGTGTTAGATACTGGTAGTATAGTTTCATAGGGATGTATCTTTTTCTATGCACTTAGGAAAATTGCTTTTAGATTTCTTTCAATGTAATTGCTATTCGAACCCCAGGCAAAGCCATCAGGTTGAGCGTAGGGGGTGGAGAGAGAACTATAAGGCAATGCTTTTTAACAGTTCTCCAGTTCTGTTGTAATGCAATTCTGAAGTGTTTTTCAGCTTTTCTAAAGAAAAAAAAGATAAAAACATAAAGAGAGCTCTAACAGATTAGCTCCAACCAGGAATCTATCAAGTTAGCATTCTGTTTCTCATGCTGTTTCTTGTCTCCAGTTCCAGGCATATCTACCTGGAAGTAAACCTCACTGAAACTGACTAATTTTACATTTTAGCAGAAGTGGTTGGGATATTTATGCCACACCTCTGCAAATAGGATCTTGGCTTACAGCTTGTAATGTAACACTGTCCAAAGAGAAGGACTCCTGGGAAGAGGGCAAATGTAGATTTCTCTCATAGCCACTCAAGAACTGGTAGCATTTATTGCCCTCTGAGATTCATTTTCTCATGGTCATGCAAGTGAAGACATGGGTGGCATGCAGGAATGAGTGCCTCTGAAACTCTGTCCTTTATTGTCCAAGCTGGGACATAGACAGAAGGATGCCCAGAGCTTCCCACTGCCCCAGGCCTAAAAGAAACTGCTTTTGGCCACAGTGAGGACTTATCTAGACCCAACAGTATGGCTAAGCTAACAGGGAAGTTCATTCTCCTGTATAAAGAGACTCAAATTTCTCCAAAGCTCTAAGCACCTTAAGATGATTTAAGATGAGGGGCATCTGGTTCATGTCCTGGTCTTCCTTTTCTAACACTTTTCCAATGAAATGGTTTGGGTCCAGCCTAAATTTGTGATTGCATCTTCCACTATGAACCTGCGCAAACTTTAAGATCTGCTGGGGAAGCTCTTCTCTCGCTCCCATTTCCATCACAAATACGGTTGGTGGGGACGAGGGAGAGGGCCTTCTATGTGGTGGCCCCCCAGCTCTGGAACTCCTTCCCTAGAGAGACTAGATTAGCGCCCACCCAGGCCACCTTCCAGAAAGACCTGAAAACTTGGTTGTTCTGATGTGCCTTTGGCTAATCAGTTCAACAATTTGACTTGACCCTTCTAGTCCTACCTAGCCTTTGCGCTTTATTACCAGCACTGCCCCTGTAGTATATTGCACAAACCCTGGCTCACTCTGTCAGCTCTAACCACACCTACTATGCTTGACTACTGGTTATCAATTTGTTGTTGAGTTAATGTTTTTATGATGATTTATATGTTTTATGCATTTAATGCTTTGTAATTCAAGTGTATTTTATGCTGATATATTCAGTTTTTGTTTTGTTGAGCTTGGTCCCCATGTAAGCAACACCGAGTCCCTTCGGGGAGATGGGGCAGGATATAAGAATAAAGTTGTTGTTGTTGTTGTTGTTTTTGTTGTTGTTGTTGTTGTTGTTATTATTATTATTATTATTATTATTATTATTATTATTATTATTATTTTATAACGTTGCCTTGGGTTGTGAGCAATGTAACATGTGTACATCTCTACCTTGGTAGTGATGCTTCTGAAGGAATATGTTTTGCCCATAACTCAGATCTTAAGCATTAGTTGAGTGATTCATTCCATAACTTCTTACATTTTTTCCACTCATGGTCCCTTTCTTCCCAATAAATTTTTATGTAACTTGGATATACAGTGTTCCCTCACTACTTTGCAGTTCACTTTTCGCCAATTCACTGTTTTGCAGTTTTTCAATAAATTCTAAAAGACTATTATAAATAATAAAAATTACAATTTACAGCCTAAAGAAGGGAGGAAGGAGAAGCCAAAGGAAGAGAAAAGGAGCCCAAGTGGCAACAGGAGGAGAAGGAGGCGATTTATCAACACAAGATTGGTTGATAAAGACTTAAAATAGTGTATAACTACAGTAGAACCTCGGTAGTCCAAGTTAAACGGGCGGACCTCAGCTTGGTCAATCCGGATCACTCGGATTACCAGGTTCCTTGCTCTCCCTTTGGCGGCCACTTGGAGCCAGGGAAGCGACACCCGCTTCCCTGGCTCCAAGTGGCCAAAAAAGGGAGGAAGCCTCTTCATTCAGCGGGCGCTTCATTCCAAGCACCCGCCAAACGAAGAGGCTTGCTCTCCCTTTGGCGGCCACTTGGAGCCAGGGAAGCAGCATGCTCCCCACTTCCCTGGGTCCAAGCGCCCGCCAAAGGGAGAGGAAACCTCTCTGTTCAGTGGGCGTTTGGGCCAGCCATTGAGCTGGTGAAGGGGGAGGGCTGCAAAAGACCCATCATGTCTTCTGGATATGTGTTTAACTTTTTCTAGACTATATCAATTCAGCTTTCCCTGACTCATCCCTCAAATCTTGGGATAATTTTTCATTGATTTACTCTGTACTTTCCTACAAAACCAATGATTTCCTTATCTCTACACAAAATGCCCCCCAACCTGATAATTCTATCATCACCTCCTCCGACCTCTGTGTGCATTTGCATGCATGCTGCATTATCCTTCCTGACATTTCAGATGAAGATAGATATTGAATGAGCCATTTATTTTCTTTTGAACACTGTTGTCTATTACTCATGTGCACCATCTTCTCAATCTCACCTCAATCTAAAGCTTCTCAATTTTTTTTCAGTTTGAGGCCACTCAATCAGAATTTCCTTTATCTGGGTTCCAGTTTCATAACTATTGTGAAGTCTTCGCCCTGCCTTTTCCTCTCCTTTGCTTTAGTTCCCCCTGTTTATAGGTTTCCCTAATAATACCTCCATTTGTGGAGCCCCCAGATGGCGTAGTGGACTAAGTGACTTGAAGGTTGGGTTGCTGACCTGAAAGCTGCCAGGTTCGAATCCCACCTGGGGAGAGTGTGGATGAGCTCCCTCTATCAGCTCCAGCTCCATGCGGGGACACGAGAGAAGCCTCCCACAAGGATGGTAAAAACATCAAAACATCCGGGCGTCCCCTGGGCAACGTCCTTGCAGACGGCCAATTCTCTCACTCCAGAAGCAACTCCGGTTGCTCCTGACACGAAAAAAAAAAACCTCCATTTGTATTAGTTTTGAGTGGAGCATAAAAAAAAACCCTAGAGGCCAGCCTTCATTGGTCTCTTCCATTTGCCTGCACAGAGCTCTCTTGCTAGACTCCTCTTTTTTCTGCAGCAGAGCTACAGTCACCAGAGGCCTGGGCATTGCCTAGTAATCCTAGGCCCAAGCATTCCAAAACAGGAATACTTAGCACTAAACTCCGCTTTAAGCAGTATTCATATATCATCAGTCCCAGAGACAACAGAAGCTTTTGACCAACTTAAGCTTCACAAGAAAGAAGATTGAGACAGTTTATGAGCTCCAGCTTGTAAACCATTGCTTTGCATCAGATGCAAAAGACTTTCAAAGACTCCAGAGACATGACTGCAACCAGCAATCCTTTCATTCTAAGCTATCTTATAATAGTCCCGGATGGAGTTAACCCTTTATTCATCTTGTTTTCAGTAAACTCATTTGGTTATCTTTTCACCTTGCCTAAAGTGCCTAAAGGTATACAGTTAGCTCCTGAGTAAAGCCAGACACTATAGTTTTCCCAAAGGCTCAGGCATGCCATCACAGTGCTAAGGGACTTTTCAGCCTCGCCGCTTGGATTGCCAATAGAAAGACAAAGATAAAGGCTGCTTCCTGGAGTATGTGTGAGAGAAAGGTGCAGTGTTCCCTTACATCCTAAGCAAAGGGCGAGGCTTGCAGCTGTGAGTCCTCGCAGAAGATAAGTGTTTTGGTGCCAAAAACGTCTATGAAAATCTGCAGTGGCCATTTTATGTCCAGCATTTTCAGATCTCCACTATAGAAGCAGCCAAAGCTTTTGTCTGCACTAATCTCCATAGACTCGGATGGTATTAATGCATATAGTTTTAAAGAGCAAAATAAAGTTTGTTTTGTGTCTGTTTCTTGCATACATCAGAGGAAATGAGCTAGAAGACTCTTGAACTGATTCCAGTTCATTGTTGCAGCACTGAAATAGCAAAGGTGGTGACAGCAGGAGAGTTGGAGCAATGTGGCAGGCTGTAAGTACATTCAGCACTACAACACTCAGCCCTCTTCATCCACACAGAGTTGTTGCTTAGGCAACCAGTGAGCAGCTAGAATGGATAGGCTGTCCAAGGAAAGTGCAGACAGACATTTACACAACACCCGCTTGCATAGAGATAGACACCCTACGGAAAAGGCCCTTCAACTGTTGTTGGAACAGGAAAGCCACCTGATTGCAAAGGCTGAAGATGCTTGGAAGCACCTGCAGTATGTCATGCACATATTACCAACTTCCAGAGGCTCTGAAAAAATAGCAGCGCATTTGCGTAAAGCAGAGCTCGAAGATAGTCTTTTACAATGGAGGACCCTAATAGAAAGACGACAGCAAATCCTTAAAAACATCAACAATTATGAAGCTCATGCAAGGCTGCAAGCACTATTGCTTGATGCTCAGAGCAAAAAAGAGACCTTAACGCTGTTCACGAAGCCACACTGTCCCAGCTTCAGGGACTTGGCCACAGTGGTCTATGCCTTAGTTACCTCCAGGATGGATTATTGCAATGCACTCTACGTGGGGCTTCCCTTGAAGACGGCCTGGAAACTACAACTAGTCCAATGATCGGCAGCCAGACTGCTAACTGGAGCAACTTACAGGGGGTGGTCAACCCACCTGTTTAAGGAGCTCCATTGGCTGCCCGTCACTTTGCTGTATATAATAGACATCTGTGCATATAGCAGTCACTTTCCGGTCCCAATTCAAGGTGCAGGTAATCACCTACAAAGTCTTGTATGGTTCAGGACCCGTCTAAATTCGTGACCACCTTTCCGCCTATGAGCTTGCATAATCTCTTAGATCATCAGGGGAGGCCCTCCTCTCATTCCCGTCACTATCGCAGGCTTGGCTTGCTGGATCTTAAAAGATAATATAATAATAATAAAACTTTATTTATATACCACCCTATCTCCCAGAAGGGACTCAAGGTGGTTTACAACAGTAATACACAGCATACAATATATAATACATACAAGACATAACAATATAAAAACAGATTATTACACAAAATAAAATGTTACACTAAAAATAGCAATCAATGATAATCACAACAGGTTCCAATTGGGGGGCAAGGGTCCATAATCCTATAGGTTAAACATGGTCCATAATCAGGAAAGATGCAGTATATATCGGGTCAAAGTTGGTGGGCTAACCAGAATGGATTCATTTGAACACCTGCTGAAACAACCAAGTTTTGAGCTCCTTACGAAAGGAATGCCGAGTAGGGGTCAATCTCCTTAGGGAGGGCATTCCAGAGCCGGGGTGCCACTTCTGAGAAGGCCCGCTCCTTTGTCCCCACCAACCTCGCTTGGGGGGGCGGCGGGAGCGAGAGGACCACACTGGTTAATAGGGGGAGATGCGATCACAGAGATAGGCAGGGCCCGAGCTGTATAGGGCTTTATAGGTCAAGACCTGCAAAGAAGGTATACAGTTAGCCCCCGAGTAAAGCCAGACATGATAGTTTTCCCAAAGGCTGGGGCATGCCATCACAACTATCAACATTGATGGTGTGCATGAAGACCTAGAAGCTAGAAATTTTATTGTCATATTGTCATTGTGTCTCTTTCGTGTTATACATTACACCACTTTAACTGCTATGGCAGTATCCTATGGGATGGTAGGATTTGGAGTTTAAGGAGAAGCAATTGCAATTTTCAGCCAGAGAGATCTAATGCTTCAAAAAACTACAAACCTCAGAAGTCCATAGGATCCATCTATGTCAGTTAAAGTGGATTTATAGCACCATAACCAAGCAGTGTCAAAGGGTACCTGATGACCTTGTTACATTTTCAACTGTAATTCCCATCAGCTTCAGCTAAATAAATCAATGGCCAGGATTTATGGATATTTTAGTCCTTAAGGTTTGAAGAAGACCCAGATTAACAGAACCTTTGAAGCATGTACATGTACATATGCACGAGTAACAAACTTTCATTGGAATGTTTTTCCTGCACTTTATTCTTTCCAAATTGGGTGGGAAAGGGAATCCAAATCACCCACAAAGATCCTTTGCCAGGGGGAAAATGAGATAACAAGCTAAATAAAAAGTGAAATGAAAGTGAAATGGATGCAAAAGGTGGTCTGATTCAGGACTAAAGATCCCTCACGCTTTCAAATTTCCCATGCTGCCAGCACCACACTAATTTGGAAATTACTGTTTTGGCCTCACTGCAGTCATTGTAGTCCTGATAAAGGAGAACTATACATTTGGTGCTAGAAGCAGAAGTGATGATCTGTGAAGAGATGGCACTGGAAAATTTAGTTTCCTCTGCAAATCCTTACCCAGGCTACTGTTCCTTCAAATCCCTGGCATGCTTTTGCCCATCTCATAGAAACAAGGCTGATCAGAAAACCTTTAGAAAAGCAGTAATTGAAATGTAAATGGGGAACTCATTACCCTCAAAACAGTCACTCCAATAATTTCTCATCATTACCTGCATTGGCTAGAGTTGTTGGGAACTGTAATAACTAGAATTATTGTCAACTATCTGAGGATCCATCCACACAAGGCCCTAAACACATGAACTTGCGCATTCTTATCAGAGGCATCCAAACTACAACTACGGTAAAAGTGAATTAATTCAGGACAAAGCAGGAAAACCCTGCTTTGTACCAAATTAATTAGGTACTGAATTAGACCCAGGTCTTCCTGAAAGACCCGGGTCTAATCCAGTATGGACCCTTGCTGGACTGCCTCCCCCCCCCCTCCCAAAAGTCTTGGGACTTCTGAGGGAGTAATCCACACAGCCCTCTAACGTTTTCAGGGCTGAATCAGCCTGGAAAACCAAGAGGACTGTAACCACCTCCCCCAAACCCCTTAAAATTTTTAAATAACTTACCTGGCCACCATGACCCTGGTGGCGAAGCTCTCCTGGCATGTAGAAATGACATGCTAGGAGGACTCCTGCACCAGGATAATAGCAGCCAAATAAGTTATTTTTAATTTTTAAGGCTTTTCCTGGGAGTTTTCTTTGGTGTTTGGGTGCCCTGCCGGAAGGTCCTCCAGGGCATGTAAACACCAGTAAAGCGCAGGTTTTGGGGGAGGTATGTGGACTTTAATCCGCACCCAATGTTTGGAACCGGCCTGAGGTTTTGAACATATTTTTTGGAATGGGCGTCACCTTGGGCAGCTCCTCTAAATCCTACAGTACATTTATTCTCCCAAAGGAATGGCAGATGTTGGAGAGATGCAACTCTCAAAGATCACCCACAGTCCTTAGGAGGTGGCCCATACCTATTGTATAGAAACACTAAACTAAGTGATGTACTTTCCTTATTTTCTAGCTGTAAAAGTTCTGTATAGCTTCATCACACTAGAGCATGGGTCCACTTTAAATTTAGTTTTTGCCTCCTGAAAGATTCTGAGGTTTGTAGTTTAGTGAGGCCTGCCTGGCTGAACATTTTAAAGGCCCCTCCCTAAACTACAAGCCCCAAAATCTGCAGGAGGCAGAAACTGGATTTAAAGTGGATCCATGCTGTAGTGTGATGAGGTCCTAAATCTCACTGTTGAGTGCCTTAAAGATGTTTCTGACATATGACAATCCTAAGGCAGACTTATCACAGGCTTTTCTTGTGACCTTATCATATTAGGCTAAGGATTCACCACACAATGTGGCGAATCCATGGGGGTCCTGGTGAGGGGCGTGGAAAACCTGTCACTCTACACCCCGCAACATGCGACTTACCCCAATCCTTATCCCATGGGAAGAAGCGTCACCGCCCAGCTTCCCCCATTGCTCCTAAGGCAACATGTCGCCATGGCAGTGGCATGCACCCCTCCCTTTTCTCTTTCACCAAGGAGACCAGCCGGAAGTTGGTGTGCATCATGGGAAGGGCTCCATGGTGAAAGGTGAGAAGTAGTGAAGGATCAGCCCGTCTGATGCGGTTGAATAGCTGAGATGTATGACTCATTCAAGTCAAGAGGTGGGTTTCAATAGCCAAGTGGGAAACTGAATCCTGGTCTCCATAGTTGTAGTCCAAGAATGAAGTCATTACACCACTTTGGCTCTCTAATGAAAATATACAAAACCATAAAGCTGTCCTTGCACCTCATACCTCATTGTGAAGCCCATTCCTAGTCAATCAGTGTAAGCTGGTGAAATGAAAGTGAAATGGATGCAAAAGGTCTTGAGATAACCTCTACTGAAGTTTAGAAAAGTAGTTAATTTTCAGTATATTAATACAGTATGTATTGTAGAACACTATAAATACAGCTCCTTTTCTACATATATATAGTGCTTTGACACAATAATATATTTAATATGCATTTTATATCTATACATTTATCTACTATATTTATATCTTTAATAATGCACTTAAGAAACTGGCTTGACTCTTAATATCTGTCTGTTTGTTTGATGAACTTTAGGTTTACTCTGAGTTAATGATCATGTATAGACTGCAAATTTGTACTTTCTGCCTCTTTGGAAGTATAGTTCATGGCTAATAGAGCACATTTAAAGAAAAATAAATGTGCTAGCTTTTAATAAGAGAGAGCACAAACATGTTGGGGCAGGAATAAGGGTGGTGGTGGAACAGTCATTCTTACCATACTATTAGGAGCCAGGGAGACACCAGCTCTATTCCTCTCCTTTTCTTCCTACCAACTGTCATTTTAGGAGTGCCACTCAAGCTAATTAAAAAAGCATTTAAAATTCAAGAAGGAGGAAGGGATATGGGCCAGTGGAATTAATACTTAACCAGAATTTTGAGAGGGAGGGTCTATTTTAAAACATTGGCATTGTTAGTGATTGAAGACAGGTGATCAGTCCAAATTCTTACCTACCCTTCGGCCCTGGGGATAATAATTTTTCCTAAGGAGTAGGAATATAACAAGGCAATTCATCACCAGAGGCAATCTTTAAAATCCATCCTTTTTAAATTCTAAGAAGATGCACCAATTGCAATTTTAGGACTGGCAGCAACACCTGGTATAGTTAGAGAGCTGTCAAAGGCCTAGTCCCTCTGAAAGGTGATCCTACCTTCCATGCTCTGTGACTTAGATCTCCTCAAGCCACTTCCTAACAGCAATTTATCACAGGAGTAAACAGGTAAAAGTAACCCATTTTCTCCCGTGTTGCTGTCCACAAGGACACCCAAAAGAAGTGGACTTTCCTGTGCATTGTCCCCAGCAGAGCCGGTCCAAGGTAATTTTCAAGTGTAGGCAAACAGAAATGTTGGTGCCCCCCCCCCAAAAAAACCAATCACAGAAAAATAAAAGTGTTGGATAAGCGAAAATGTTGGATAATAAAGAGGGATTAAGGAAAAGCCTAAATAAACAACATTCTGAAAATGGGTAATCCAGACAGGAAGCAATCAGGGCCAACTAGCATCCCCCCCCCAACCAAGGATGCCCCCAGGGAGGAAGCCCCACTTGCCTTGCTTCCTAGACTTCCTACAGAGAAGGAGGAGGAGGCTGAGTTGGATGACCCAGTAGTCTGAATCAGTACAACTATTTCTGACAATGTATGTCAGATTTTCTCAAACTGACATTTTCCAGAAGTGCTGGACATTCATTACTTCCATTTCTGCCTTGCACATCCATTAGAAAGTGTAGATTCTATATCTCTGCTAAACTAAATAGATGCATGCAGGTGTTACAACTTTAATCCTTGGGAAAATCTACTTATAAATGAAGGTACTAGGACTTATTAACAATTTCCCTCCTTTCTCATAAATGGGGCCAAAAGTGAAGGCCTCTTCGCCCCCATAACTCAACGGCCTCATTTTTTCCTGGGAAACTTTGCCCCAAACTGCTGAAGCCCCGAGGAGGCAGGACTCCTTGGCTGGGCCTCTCCAAAAGCAGAGCTCCGATTCGCTCTGGGAGCTGCCAATCACCGGCCTGGAAAAGCAAGCTCCTGCTTCTGGCAAGATCTCCCCTAGTGGCCGCGGCTGGGAATGCGGTGTTGGGTTTTACGCCATGTTTTCAAGCCCAGGCCCTGCCCCACCGCCGGTGCCATCTTGCTTTGGGGAGCTTCTCTGCTCCCCAAAGCGGCAACCTCGGCTCCTTCCTGCCGCAGGAGACAGGAGTTGCCTTGATGGCGCCCCCAACAACATGGCACCACAGGCAAATGCCTAGTTTGCCTGGTGGTAGAACCGCCTCTGGTCCCCAGTAACGCACTACGCTACAATGGGGACAACCCAAATCCCCTCCTAAAACCTTTAAAATGTATGAAAAACTTACTGGGCTGCCATTAGGCTTCTCAACATGCTTCCTGGAATGTACCAATGTAGCACTAAGGGACGGGGGGGGGGGGGGGGGAGAGAGAGAGAGAGAGAGAGAGAGAGAGAGAGAAGGAATTATTCCCCCCCCCCATCTCTTAGTGCTACAATGGGTTACTTTAAGCTGTTTTCTCCTGTGATAAATTGCTGTCAGGAAGTGGCTTGAGGATATCTAAGTCACAGAACATGGAAGGTAGGATCACTGAGAGGCCTATGGTGGCCTGGTAAGTTTTTCTTTTATTTTAAAGGATTTAGGGAGGAATTTGGGGAAGGGGTAGGTTCCCTCTCTGTTTCTCCGGGCCCACGGGGCCTGAATAAGAAAATTGGGCTGTGCTATTTTAACACTCACATGGCATTTGCACACATTGTTTTTCCTTATGGTTGAATATTTTTTTTAGCACTGTAGGGGTTGGTATTCCTTTCTCTGCAGCACCTGAAGCCCACTCTAATGTACTGAAAATCCTCTGAAGGCCCTCCTCCACCCTACACAATCATTCCCTGCTTCATGGAGAGAGAGAGCAAAATCTCAGGAGCATCTCACCATGGTCATAAGAAAAATGATGACAACTGCTGAGATCTTCCAGGCTTCAAGAATGTCTCAGGACTTCTGTGATCATTTCACATCTGGTTATGGGGAGGTATCCATATGCTTTCATGATTCAACCTCCTTCCCACAATTCAGGGAATGATTGTACAGAGCTTCAGGTGCTATTCAGCCAGCTAGGGATGGTATATGATCCAACCTAATGTAGGCCCACATGCAGGCCTATTACTATGTGCTGTGCCATAGAGATAGCAGCCCATTGTGCTTCAAAAGGATGCTTGGTGCAAAGATCAAAATGGTGGGTGTCTAAAAAATACATAACAGCAGTGCTTTGGCTGCTCCATCAACATTTCCTGCCATTCTGTCACAACAGAGCTACTGCCAGACCATATGGACCAGTCCACATGGAACAAGATAAACCATTGAGTGACAATTTCTTTCAGGCATGTGCTAGCCTTTATAGTTCCTCCTTTATAGTTCTGGTTAGAGTTGGGAATGAAGCGTGTAGGGCATAGAGTAACAGCAAGCAATATATTCAGCATCACTGTGAAAGGTACAGTTGTACTGTCCAGATTTCAGGTACTGTAAGTCATCTTCCCATACAGCTTCTGTAGAAGGCTGAACATGTGTGAGAGAGGTGTAGCAGAGTAAGGAAAGCAAACAATGTTGCTGAATTTCAGAATTTTAAAGCAGTGCTTCCATATCTCTCAAGAGCCAATGAGAGGGAAAACATGCCTCTTTGAGATTTCTGACGACTTTAGGAGGAATAAGGAGCATACAAAACCACATGAATGTTTTCATATAGTCTTAAAAGGTATACAATGTAAGTAATATACACAAACATGATTTAGTCAGTGAGGAGTGTGCATTAGGTAAAATGCACAAATAAATGTGCACATTAAGGAAAATGTGTTTCAAAAAAGTACAAAGGGGACAAACTCTCATAAATATGATAAAAAGAAAAATGGAACGAAAATGCAAAGGGGATTCAGAGAAGTGCAGTGAAAGTTAGTTAAGATATTTCCACATCCAGAAGCCAATATGGCATGTTGTTGTATTCACCTAACCATATCTAAAGTGCAGACTTTTCTAACACTGTAGTGATTGACCTCTTGTCACTTCTACTCTGGTCTTCATTATGAAACACTCCCTTTTTTATTTTTAACCTTGCTAAATGTCAGCGCTGCCTCCAAGCCTTTCATCCTTTCTCTTCCTCTAGACATATCTCTGAGATTTGATTACAGGCTAACATGGAAGAAAAACAAGTTGCTTAGAACAACTGCACAACAAAAATGCAGGCACACAAAACAATGTAATCTGAAGGGGGAAGCAGTCACCCTTAATCTGACAGCACCTGCCCCAAACATTTAGGCCTAGAGGCACAACAAACAAGGTGACAAAGGTTTATATTGTCTTAAAAACTAGGAAATCTATTGTGACATAGACTTTTTTGTGAGCTGCAATCCATTTCCTGTGATAAAGTAATTCTAAGGACCTCATCAGATACAGCCCCTCCCCCCATTTCTACACACTTTAAAAACATTTTAAGACATTCCTAAAGACAGCCCTAAAGACAGCGCTAAACGGTTCTGGTCCAATTTACCTGTCCGAACGTATCTTCCCCTATGAGCCCACGAGAACCCTCACAGGCACGGCTGGTGGGGACGAGAGACAGGGCCTTCTCGGTGGTGGCTCCCCGGCTGTGGAACTCCCTCCCCAGTGACATTCGGCAGGCCCCATCCCTTTTGGGGTTCAAAAAAACTGAAGACCTGGCTATGTACGCAGGCATTTGAAGAATAAGCATGTGTTGGCTTCGACGCGGTCTGAATTACGGCTCTTGTATAAGGTCTGATGGATGAATGGCATAAGCACTTTGCATTGTTTTAAACTTTGTATATTGTATTTTATAACTGTTTTAACTGTTTTAACGTTTTAGTTCATTGTATATCAGTGTAACGGCATCAATTGCCACTTGTAAGCCGCTCTGAGTCCCCTCAGGTGAGAAGGGCGAGGTATAAATGATTGAAATAAATAAATAAATAAATAAATAAATAAATAATTCCCACAGAGCCCATCATGTGATGCAAAGCTACATCCAGCCATTCCTCATGGGACTCCATCTTACAAATGTATTTAAAGTGTGTAGAGATGGAGGTTTTAGGAGTCGGGTAGCAATTGTCTGCAAGTCTGAGAGCAATAGGCCTGCAAGTCTGAGAGCATGAATTCCAGAAAGACTTGAGTCCCAGAATCAATATCTCTCCCTCTCTCTCCCTCCCTCCCCCTCCCTCTCTCTCTTTCCTTCTCTCCTTGAGAAACCAAGTCCTAGAGTTGGCATGAATTATAAGTACATGTATGCCTCAATTAATAACCTGTATGTCATCCTAGGCTTTATTTTTTATCAGGAAATTCAGTACCTGAGTCAGAAATAACATGGGAAAAATAGGGATAGGTTATTTTTAAAAGATGGGTTCAACATGTTTTTCCCAAACGTTTTATTCAGAAAAATGTGCAGATGTACAATTATGTCAAGTCAAGTAATCCTTGCAAAAGCAAACAAAAATGTTTTGAGCCTTTTACAGATCATTTAAAGGCCATTTTTTTTTTCCAAAAACCACCTTGGGGTGCCTTGTTCTTTCACCAATCTTCATCTTTCTTATGATTTCCTTTTTCATGGAATAACTTGCAGATCTATACTTTTTAACATATTGGGGGTAATTAGTGAGTCAAGCTTATCTATTATTTTCTTTTTTCTCGGTTTTGCTGCTCACACTTGCTCGATGATGGATTCTGGGGGCAGCCGCTGTTTACCTTGCCTACACCCACTGATTTATTTATTTATTTATTTACCACACTTATATCCTGCCCTTCTCAATCCTGAAGGGGACTCAGGGCAGCCTTACAAAGGCAACAATTTGATGCCACATATAAAATACATCAGTAAATAAACAGAAGCTTTAAATCCAACAATTAAAAACATAACATTAAAGTATCAATTAAAATCACATAATCCAGATCATATTCCACATGATGACATTATGTAACTGCTGGCATGCATTACAAACATCCAACTTGAAATGACTCACAGTTAAGAATGAGAGTGATGCAACAGGAAGTGTGAGAAATCCACCCCTAGGAAGGGAAATCCACTTCTGGAAGTTATCATGGGAGAAAGGTGTTTCCACTGAAGCTTTAGCACCAATCCTTGTTTCCACAACAAGCCACATTTTTTTAAATCCAAAATCCAATTATCACAAGGACAGAAAGTGAGATGAAATCTTCTGAACAGGGACACAGACAGCCAAACAAACAGCTGCTGCTGCTGCTGCTCAGTCATTTAGTCGTCTCCGACTCTTCGTGACCTCATGGACCAGTCCACGCCAGAGCTCCCTGTCGGCTATCGCCGCCCCCAGTTCCTTCAAGGTCAACCCAGTCACTTCAAGGATACCGTCCATCCATCTTGCCCTTGGTCACCTCTCTTCCTTTTTCCTTCCATTTTCCCCAGCATCAAGATCTTTTCCAAGCTTTCCTGTCTCCTCATGATGTGGCCAAAATGTTTCAGCTTTGCCTCTAATATCCTTCCCTCCAGTGAGCAGCCAGGCATTATTTCCTGGAGGATGAACTGGTTGGATCTTCTTGCGGTCCAAGGCACTCTCAGGATTTTCCTCCAGCACCAGAGTTCAAAAGCGTCTATCTTCCTTCGCTCAGACTTCCTTATGGTCCAGCTCTCGCATCCACAAGTTACTATGGGGAATACCATTGCTTTGACTATGCACAGACCTTCGTTGCCAGTGTGATGTCTCTGCTCTTCACTATTTTGTCAAGGTTGGCCATTGCTCTTCTCCCAAGAAGTAAACGTTTTCTGATTTCCTGGCTACAGTCTGCATCTGCAGTGATCTTCACGCCTAGAAATATAAAGTCTGTCACTGCCTCCAAGTTTTCTCCCTCTATTTGCCAGTTATCTATAGGTGTAGTTTTCTTGACGTTTAACTGCAACCCAGCTTTTGCACTTTCTTCTTTCACCTTGGTGATAAGGCTCCTCAGCTCTTCCTCACTTTCAGCCATCAGAGTGGTATCATCTGCAGACCTAAGGTTGTTAATGTTTCTTCCAGCAATTTTAACTCCAGCCTTGGATTCCTCAAGCCCCGCATGTCACATGATGTGTTCTGCGTACAAGTTGAATAGGGAGGGTGAAAGTATGCACAAGGGTGTTAATCCTTTCCTATGCTATCTAAAGCTTGTGTGTGTGTGTGTGTGTGTGTGTACATACATACATACATACATACATACATACATGTGGGTGAAACAACAGGAGAGAACGCTTCTGGAACATGGCCATACAGCAACCCAGTGATTCCAGTCATGAAAGCATTTGACAACATACCGGTTCTGACATATATACAAATTCAACTTAAGAACAAACCTACAGATCCTGTCTTGTTCGTAACTTGGGAGCTGTCTGTATAGAAGTTAAAGGGGATACATTGCACTAAAATAAGCTAGTGGGAATGTTGTGGAATTGACAGGTTTTATGGGGGAATCATGAGAATGGGAGAATCATGGGGGGAGAGACACGACAGTAACAGGATGGACACAACATTGTGTGAAAAGAACCATTAACTTTTGGTGACAGTCCAGCTACGCCAGTTTGCCTACCTTGTGTTTCTCCAGCTTTCCACCCAGTGCTGGTGCTGCTTTGAGAAAGACACCCAGATAGACTAAGGGCAATAAAGGAGGAGGATTGGACAGGTCTAAAAAGCCTTTATTTAAAGGGGCTCTACCATTTGAGGCTTTAAATGAGCACTTCCTGTCCTGTCCTGTCCTTTTCCTTTCTTTTTTAAAACCCAAGATGGGCAAGAAAAGCCTGAGCACAATAAATGCTCAAATAGATCTCAAATGTGGGTATAAAAAAACTTGACTGTTTCTTTTTTTAAAAAAGAATAAAAAGCAAAGCAGGGTATTGCATTTGTTGCTTTCATTTTCACAGTGTCTCAGGCAGGAGCACTGGTCCAAAGCAGATCTTACTGAGAACTTTAAGCAACAAGGAGATCAACAAGGAACTGTAGCCTTCAGGGCAGCTAAAGGGCTAGAACCAAACATCTCTTCATCTTACTCATCCCAGCATCTGGCACCAGAGCTGTAGGTTGCTGCTCTAAGCTTTTGCATCTATTCTACCTGTAATGGAGCAAGAAAGAAAGAAAAGGGACAGAGGCAGGAGCAGTGAGAAATGTCTCTAAACTATATAATAGGCAAAATTAACACCAGGGTCTCATTTAAGGAGAAAAGAAAATAAGAAAATGTGACTATTTCACTGCGTACCTGCATTGTCTTGAGAATAGAGCCATTCAACTATTTTTGGGCCTGTGTGGCCCTTCGAACTTCCAGCCCATATACCCTTTTATAAAATTTCCCCAATAAGGAACTTTGAAAAAACATCATTTGGTATAACTTGTTTTCCTAGGAGAATCTCATATCTTCCGTTTTTCCATACACTCCAATCTCCTTTTACTACTACATCTCTCTTTTCTGAATGTGTAGTCATCTGCTTCAGGAAGTTACAATCCAAGTCCTTAGTTTGTCATGGAGGTCTGTAGCACACCCCCCACAATGTTGTCCCTGTTAATTTTTCTCCCTTAATTTTACCCATATACTCTTGATCTGGCTTCCAGGATTTATGCAATGGGTTTCTTCATAGGTGTAAACATCCTTGACATATAATGCTACTCCTCCTGCTTTCCTGTTTAGTCTATTTCTCAGAAATAGGTTATAGTAAAGATAAAGGTTTCCCCTGACGTTAAGTCCAGTCATGTCTGACCCTGGGGGTTGGTGCTATTCTCCATTTCTAGGCTGAAGAGCTGGCGTTGTCCATAGATACCTCCAAGGTCATGTGGCCAGCATGACTGCATGGAGCACCATTACCTTCCCGCCAGAGCGGTACCTATTGATCTACTCACATTTGCATGTTTTCGAACTGCTAGGTTGGCAGGGAAATAGGTTATACTGCTCTATCGTTACATTAATCTTGAGAGTCATCACATCAGATTTCAGTGAGGCTGATTATATCATATTTGCTTTGCTTTTGCTGTTTAGGTTCATCTTGTTTGTGGCCCATGCTCTCTGCATTAGTGGGGAGGCACCAAAGACCATGAACCTTCCCTCTAGCTGCTCAAAGTTTTTCCCCTTCATTGCTGAGTTGGGATATTATTTCCTGATGATCACCATTGGTGATCCCTTGTATCCAAGTATGATAGCTTTCCAATTGTAGGATTTTGGTGGTGGGTCCATAGGTTGCTGTTTTTGATATTCATGTTCTTTTTTCCGTGAGGACATCAGTTTCCAGATGGAAGGCAGTCCTCTTTACACATTTCTCCCTTTCACCCTCTGTTCATACTTCTTCAAATTCTACAGCACTGTTGATAACAGCTGACCTCCAGTTAGAATACTCAAGGGCCAGAGCTTCCCAGTTCTTAGTGTCTATGCCACAGTTTTTAAGGTTAGCTTTAAGCCCATCTTTAAATATCTTTTCCTGTCCACCAACATTCCGTTTTCCATTCTTGAGTTGAGGATATAGTAACAGGCTAGTGTTGCTGTGACCCATAAATTTTTGGAAAAGGTATTCATAACCTTTTGAACACATAATCTTTTGGATACATAACCTTTTGAAGAGACTCATAGAAAGGAGTATTCCTGCCAAGTTGTGTGAGATGCAATCCATTTCTTGCCAGCAGACCAACTTCATTTATTCTCTGAACATTGTCCAGGAATCCAAATGGTCCCCGGCAGCACCATCTGCAAAACCAGTACTTCACATTTATTATCATTCTCTCCCTTCCTGGGCAGAGTCTTTGAACTGGGAGGACAGACAAAATGATAACCTGTGCATCAAGGAAGTTCAGTTTCCTACCTATAACCTTGTAATCCAGTGTGAACTTCCAAAGTTTAGTTCTTGCAGTGTCATTTGTTCCAACATGGAGTAAAAGTAAGGGGTAACTGACATGGGCTTGACAAGCTTTATCAGCTTCTCTGTTACTTAGTGGATTTTTTTTTTGCTCCAAAGAGACAGCACACCTCTTGAGTCATCCTGTCTGACCTGTTTCTCTTTATCTTGGCAGGTCATCCTCTACCACCACCACCATAGTTTACTTGGAGGTTTGTCAGGGTCCTTTCTATGTACTGCCTCTTCTAGGGGTACTTACTTTTCCTGAGGAAAAGTACAGTTGCACTCCTTTCTGTTCCATATCATCTCCCCCTTCAAGAGAGATAAAGCAGGGTATTAATAATAATAATGATAATAATAATAATCATCATCATCATCATCATTATCATCTCACTGATGCTGGATAGAGCTTTTAATAGATTCACAGAATAATGTCTAGTACGTCTATTTCTGTGTGTCACTTTCCTCCAAGTGTATACTTTCTGTGTTTTAGTTGTGAGGCCCAGTGCCTCATCACAGTGCAGGGTTTTCAACTTGTGGGTCCCCATGTGTTTTGGCCTACAATTCCCAGAAATCTCAGCCAGTTTACCAGCTGTTGGAATTTCTGGGAGTTGAAGGCCAAAACATTTGGGGACCCACAGGTTGAGAACCATTGCACTGGAGCATGGATCCACTTTAAATCCGGTTGCTGCCTTCTGCAGAATTCTCAGATTTGTAGTGTAGCCCAGGACTTTAGGCCCCTCCCTAAACCACAAACCCCATAATTCTGCAGGAGACAGCACCCAGATTTAAAGTGGATCCATGCTCTAATTTGATGAGGTCTGGATCTACACTATCATATGATTGAGTTTCAGAATGAAGATTAACTGCATTGAACTGGATTATATGAGTCTACACTGCCATATAATCCAATTCAATGCAGTTAATCTGCATTCTGAAACTCAATTATATGACACTGTAGATCTAGCCAGAGATGACCCCTCTATGTTTCTCTTCCATGAGAGATCTGCTGTGCCCAAGAAAACACCTTGCTCTCTAATATGCTAGAGTATGGATATGATGACTTCAAGGTTCTTGACCTTCTCTTCTCTAACATGCACTTACTGTAAGTATAAAGACTCACATCCTCAGGAAAGAACACACACATACTTGAGGTGCTGCAGGTGACTACAGCAACTCCCTGATCATCCATTTTTTTAAGCAATCTTAAGTTGAAAACAGGACAGAACTCTGGACCTCCCCCTCAAACTCTCCCATTAAACACCTTCACCTTTTCACCTCACTCCTGTATGCAGTGCTTGGCTCTATAGGTTTAGTTTGGAATTCCTCAATATTGTATGATTTCCAACATTATTAACATTCCTGATCTTTGATATAAGTGCCTCACAATTGTCTCTGGAGCCTTTAATCACTATTCTTGAGCATTTTTCTCAGTTCTTTAGACAAGGGCAGGACTTCCTTGTGGCCAATATATTTTCTCAAATCAGGGTAGAAATAATGCAGCCCTCCAAATGTTGTTGGACTTCAATACCCATCATTCTTTACCAGCAGCTCTGTTAGGTAGGATTGAAGGCAGTTGTGTTCGTAAAATACCTGGAGGGCCATACATTTCCTATCCCATCCTTAATTATTTGCATGAGAGGTTAAATCTCTTTTTCCCTGTCTCATGTGTGTAGTGTGAAAGTGACATTTAAATTGCCTGTGCTGTCAATGCTATTTAACAGCCCCCTTTTCTACTCTCTTTCTCCAGTTCTTCGTGACTATAATTCACATTTACACAAACAACAAAAGAGTCTCAATGGAACCTTTGGTGTAATATCCACTGACAATCCAGCATCTGGTCAATATTAAGTTACTCAGCATATTTTACCATTTAAAGTAAAGTCATTTTCTTGTTCCCAAATGCACAAAAGTGACATTTCAGTCAAAAAGTCAATTTGATACAATTTATTCACATTTCTGAATTCAATAGCAACAAAATATCATGCATAGAAACTTAGGGAAACATTACACTTTATTAGAGTGACAGCATTACCTTTTTGTAATAATGATAGCATAACAATGACCTTTTTTGCATTTTAACATTACCACTACTGTGATCCAATATAGTTCCTGAAATAGTGAATTATGTTTACTTTCTATTTTGAAAATGTGTATTCTGAAATCATTTGAGACTTTCAGGCATTTTTTATTCCTGAAATAACATAAACATATTTTAGTAACTGGAAAATAATGCTGGAAGCATATGGGGTGGGATAGAAATGTCAGTACTATAGAAGTGCAGCTCTTGTAGTACATTGCAGAAATAAGGCAAATGTAGTTTTGAGTAATATTTTTCTGTAAATGCCAGTAAGCAATCCTTCCTTCATTTTAAGACAGTGTGGAATCTGTAATCATACAGATGTCTTGAATTCCAACTCCTATTAGACTCAGTCAGTATGGTAAATGGGTAGAGATTACAGCAGTTCTAGTTTAACAACACTAAAGCTCACAGATTCTAAGCCACATGTCCAATAAAATAGTTGTATAACCAGGAATATAAAGTGGAAATATCATTTTACAATTTGTTCTGATACCATGCAGCTTCCCTGCTTTGGATCCTAGGTAGGGCTGAGGGAGAAAAGTATTGATTTCATCTGCATTCAAGCACTTTCCCTCCCATATGTACAAAGAAATCCTCCTTATTTACACTAGTGAAAGCCAAAAGCTACTACCATCTTACACCTCATTCCCATACGTTTGTTAAAGACTGGGATCTTCTCAGGAAAGAAAGCATAAGTATCAGCCCTAAATAAGAAATTAACATGGTTGAATGCATGCAGATTCAAAGTAGGTGTGCATCTTGATAAGGTAGAAATTGTATTGTCAAAGGCTTTCATGGCCGGAATCACTGGGTTGCTGTGAGTCTTTCAGGCTGTATGGCCATGTTCCAGAAGCTTTCTCTCCTGATGTTTCACTCACATCTATGGCAGGCATCCTCAGAGGTGTGAGGTAGAAACTGTAATCCTGATCTGAAGTAGGGTACACATCATACCCCGGAGCTGGATGGAGGCTAGACTGCCAAGCCCTGAACTGTTCCAGCAGATGGAGGCTGGTTGCATGGCCAGATGACACTGGAACCAGTTTGGTGCCACTCACTTGCAACCCTTACTTGCCCACATCTCTCATTCCACTGGGCATGAAAATGGTGCTGTTTGTCACTCAGCAACAGATATGATAATGTCCAGAGTAACAAGGCAAAGCAAGAGAAGGGAACAGCGAGGCAATACCTTCTCCAGTTGCCTCATTACTCTGCATAGCATCACTTCAGACACCAAATGTAAAACAGCAAAATATTCAATTCCTAGTAGGCAAATCAAGACAGCAAAATAGGTGCAATCCCCTATCCCTGAGCTATCCAAACCTAGAGGAAGTGGGATGACAGTGTAAACAACTGTGACTTCTTCCGATTACATGCTCTCAAAGTCACGGGTTACTCTGGCAGTTTGAGAAAGTTCCGTAGTTATCCTGTGACCTGTTAATGCGGTTCAAGCTTACATGAAGTGACCTTGGTCCACATTAAGCTGAATCAGCTCTGTGCATCATGAAACCACCACAAAACTGATTCAGCACCCCCCTTGTAAAGTGTCAGTGAAAATGCACCCTAAAACCCAAGTAGAACACTCAAAACCTGATGCAGCTGGATTGATGAATCTGTCAGATTCAGTTCTTCAGTCAGTTTTTCAAAAATATCAAGTTCTTAACACATATTAAGAATGCATATTGAGAACAGTGTATACTTTGATTAATTCCCATAACAAAAGAACATGGAAGACAATTCCTAACCCCCCTTTTTCCTGGTACATTGGAGTATAAATTCAATATTATGACAAAGATTTATAGAACTCAAATACTGACTTACCAAGTTGCCTTTCAGTGAATGTACTCTAGTTGAGACAATCAGCTGGAATTAGACCTAAAGTATCTCTGTATGTTCAAGGGTAATAACAGCATCCAGGGAGCTGACAAAGTTAGTCAATAATTTGTAAATGCTTATTTAAAGGCCAATTACCTTTGAGCAATCACCAAAAGATGGAGACAGGACAATTTCAGGTTGTTGGACTGCAGCCCAACTAAACCCATGGTAAGAATAAAAATGCAAGTAGTAGATGAGAGAGAGAAAAATTAAATTACATTCATCCAGAATGTAATGAAACGGAAGTTACTGATATTTTTGATCAAACAACTTATCATAACTTCCTATTTAAACCAGTTAAAGTTAGAGTAGCTTTTAGTGCTAGTACTAAACCGTGATGCTGAAGATGACTATAATGGGCTTTGCAAGAGATGAATTGGCAAAGAGCATTGGAAGAAAATGAAAGTGTGATCCAGGGAACAGACTGTCTTGATGATAAACTGCATTTAAATTGCTAGTAGAAAGATGTGACCTGGCTCTAAAGATTACACACTTCTTCTATAGCTTACAGAGGAACACTTGCACCAAATAGTAGCTGGCTAACATATTTATGCTATTTGTATACTAACTCCCAACTCACCAAGGCCTCTTAGATTATAAACAGTGGAGAAAAACATTTGCAACATTAAATACCAAAATGAAAACGTATAAAAGCAAACTAAAAACTTGACTTTAAAAAGAGCTTTGAAACAACCAGAGCAGGGACTCCTAACTTTAAAAATTAGAGGTCAATTAAAATAATGCAGCTTCCCTGGAATGGTGGTGTAAAATTGGGGGGGGGGGGGGGGAGCTCTGCCACATTCCAAGTATATACACATGCAGTCCACCTAAGAGTATCTCCATTGAAGATCTAACATTTCACCCAGGTTCACATGGAGAGAGATAACCCCAGGACATTTAGGGCTTGATATTTCAGGCTCTATTTTTCAAACTTCACATTTCATGTTCTCCATGTCAGGTCCTTTATCTAGTAATAATTCCAGGCCTCTGGGGAGAATCTGCATTGCAGACCTCTGTGAGAAGGATCTATTTTAAAACTTTATAGTTTTTCAGATTTTTTTACTCACAATTAACATCAGATGGAAGCAAAAAAGTATCTTACAGAAACTGACAAAATAAATCTCACATAAACTGTTGACAAAGTAACAGAATAATTTAGTGAATACTGCAATACTAATATGCATATTAGATGCCCAGCTTTGCAGAAATGGAATATGGTAACCCTATCCTTTGGTATAACACCTTTGGTAGCCTCAAACCTGTTTCTGAGTAATAATAATAATAATAATAATAATAATAATAATAATAATAATAATAATAATAATAATTAATAATAATAACTTTATTTTTATATTCCGCCTCCATCTCCCCGAAGGGACTCGGGGCGGCTTACATGGGGCCAAGCCCAGGTGATTACGATCATAGTAAAAACACATCTAAGTAAAAGCAATCCATATAGAACATAATAAAATCACGTCAAAATACACAATTGGTTAAAAAAACTTGAGAAATTCAAAGTGATGATTATGCTCTATATAGAGGTCTATATGACTTGAGGTCAGGCTGTTACCCAACTGTTATCCATTATTTATCTAGTACCATCAATGTAGACAGCACTTTAGAAGTAAAACAACTCAAAACAGTGAGTCCTGTCAAAGGCACAGAAGTTAAAATAAATGTGTATAAACATACATACACAGAGGCAAGGAAAGAATATAGATCTACAGTCAACCACAATTTCTGCATCCATTGATTGCAACATCCATGGCTTGAAGCTATTCAAAACAAAAACAAAATTCCAAAAAGCAAACATTGATTTTGCAATTTTATATAAGGAACATCGTTTTACTATGCCATTGCATATGATGGGAGTCGAGCATCCATAAATCTTGGTATCCATGGGAGGTCCTGGAGCCAATTCCCAGCATATACTAAGGGATCAGTATACAAAATATAATTGTAAAACAACTTATCCAGATAAAGTACATAACATACAATGTAATACAAGGCAAACTGACCAATACATGTAATCAAAATATAGAAGATTCTCAAACAAAAAACTAAAATCCCAAAAGCTTTGAAAAAAACCACAATGCATATTAATTGAGATTCAATAATAACAAGGGAAGAAGCAGTCAGGGAGGATATTCCAAGAAGTTCCTGCCAAAGGAAGTGATGTTGCTTTTTTCTTTCCTATTGTTATTGTTGTTGTTATGTTTATTTATGCCCCAATTTTTCTCTCCCCAAGGAGACTCAAAGCAGGTAACATTAAAAGCATTTCAGTGCAATTCCAAATATACAATTATATAAACATTAAAACAGAATTATATATCATTGGTATTTTAAAAAATAGTTAAAATCAATAAATACATATTCAAACTGAAAACCACAATGACTCCTGACTTGATCTTAAAAACTTTGTTCTACAAAAGGCTGTCTGAATAAAAAGGTTTTAGCCTGCCGCCAGAAGGACAGCAGGGAGGGGGCCATTCTGGCTTCCCTGAGCAGGGAGTTCCAGGGTCATGTTGTCCTTCTGCCAGCAGGTGAAGATTGCCAGCTTTAAGTTGGATTGCTTTGGAAAAAAAAGGTTTAACAGGGTGGGTTTCTTTCTTGTGTTGCTAATTTGTTTTATTGGTTCTATTAGATTTTATCACTGTCAACTGCTCCGAATGGCATTTCAGTTGGTCAATTAAGGGGCATTGGCCTAGCAGTCTTCGCAAGATCTTTTAATGAAATACAAAGATTTCAAGAAACAAAACAAATTCAGCAACTTTTTTACCATGGCAATTATCCCAGATACATGACATACAGAATGGGGGACACTGGCTCGACAGCAGTAAATGTGAAAAAGATCTGAGTCCTTGTGGACAACAAGTTAAACATGATCCAACAATGTGATGCAGCAGCTAAAAAAGCCAATGGGATTTTGGCCTGCATAAATAGGGGTATAGTGTCTAGATTCAGGGAAGTCATGCCACCACTCTATTATGCCTTGGTCAGACCAAACCTGGAATCACACTGTGTCCAATTCTGGGCACCATAATTCAAGGGAGATGTTGACAAGCTGGAATGTGTCCAGAGGAGGGCAACTAAAATGATCAAGGGTCTGGAGAACAAGTCCTATGAGAAGCAACTTAAAGAGCTGGGCATGTTTAGCTTGCAGAAGAGAAAGCTGAGAGGAGACATGATGACCATGTATAAATATGTGAGGGGAAGTCATAGGGAAGAGGGAGGCAGCTTGCTGCTCTGGAGACAAGGATGCGGAACAATGGCTTCAAACTACAGGAAAGGAAATTCCACCTGTACATGAGGAAGAACTTCCTAGCTATGAGAGCTGGTCAGCAGTGGAACTCTCTGCCCTGGAGTGTGGTGGAGGCTCCTTCTTTGGAGGCTTTTAAACAAAGGCTGGATGGCCGTCTTTTGGGTGTGCTTTGAATATGATATCCCTGCTTCTTGGAAGGGGGTTGAACTGGATGGCCCATGAGGTCTCTTCCAACTCTATGATTCTATGATTCTGTAACTCTTATTCTTGCCATATTAACCATTTTCATTTTCAGTGCCACATATCTTCTCCAAATGTGCTTCTGTAATCAGAACTGTTGCCATGGAAGCATGGCAAATCTGTGACAGCATCACCAAATTTAAGAACTGCACAAATTTATTAATCCAAAAATGGCAGATTCCAGTTTTTCTCCTTATAACAAAAACCGGGTGTGTCTTGATGTATTTTATTCAAGCCAATTGCTACCTTTAGTCAACAGGTAAAGGAGGTAACTATAAGCAATTTCAGGCAGGCATATGGAATATTTAATACATGCTCTGTGTTAGTAACTGATGTCTCATTGGTCACATCTGGCACAGGAAAAGTCACCATCTGTCTGTCAACTAAAATAATCTATATTTGTTCTCATTCAGGGTCACCTGCTATGGCCAACAGTGCTATAACGTTGCTATTGACTTTATGCTAGCTTGAGCTGTATTCATTACAGAAGGATGTGGGAAAGTCGAATGATGGATTTCAAAAATACTGATTTGCTTATTTAATGCAAATGGTGGGAGATTCAGGTCAGACAAAAGGAATATATGTTTACAGAGTGTGTAGAATTTGCTGCCAATGGATGTGCTGAAAGCCACTGTGACATTAGAAACCTGGTAATTCTGTCTTGTTGTTTCCTGTTATTAATGCCTTCAAATAGTTTCCAATTTAGGATACAAATACAATGTTGAATTAATGCAGTTTGATACCCATTTATCTGTCTTGGCTCAATAATATGGAGTCCTTATATTTGCACTTTGACGAGGCGTGAACCGCCAGCACTATTTAGCAGAGAAGGCTTTTAAACTACAACTTCTATGATTCCATAGCATGGAGTTTTGACAGTTAAAGTGGTGTCAGACTGCATAAATCTTACAGTATAGATGCATCCTTAGAGTCAGCTAACCATGACTGGATCTGCATTGCAATCCAATTTTAGAATGCAGATTAACTGCATTGAACTGGATTATATGAGTCTACAGTGCCATATAATGCAGTTCAATGCAGTAATCTGCATTCTGGAAACTGGATTTGATGGCAGTGTAGATCCAGCCCATATCTCATGGAATGTGAGGTGTGTCTGAATAATCAGGATATAACCTTGAAGCTGGCCTAATGCTTGGTTAAATAAGACCAGGTATAAAATGAATTGGGGTGAGTTTAGAATAGAACGAGGGCCACTTCAGAGAAGGACAATGGAGAAAAATCTGAAGATGGTTTAGATGAACTGAATACCTGGAAAAATGTTCAGAAATAAGTTTAAATTTGTTTAAAACTGAGATGTACTATTGATTGTGTGTGGAACCAGCATAAAGTTATGTCAGGCACTCGTTTTATTTCCTATATAAGAAACCTTTACTGGATTTATTTTCTACAACTCTCTCTGAATGTTTTCATTTAAGAATCGATTAGGAGGATTTGGTCATGCATTATTGATTTAAAGTTTTTCTGTATCTCCTTTATTTGTTCATTGCCTTGGGAACAAATAAAAAGCAATGGAAACAATATTAAGATAAAACATTTTAAAGCACATTGAAATACTCCTTAAACACTCCTAAAAGCAGTATAAAAACAACTTTACAGTACAGTTTTAAAAATAGTTAAAACTCCAGATTCAAACAACTGCCTACTGGAAGCTTCAAAAAGATAGAACCAGCCTAATATTCTTGGGTAGCACAGTCACATTGTTGCTACAGACATTGTCTTGTTATATGTACCCACCAACCTACCTTCACAAACATCCAACAGGGCCTCATCTTAAATTAAATTTCTGGAGAGCTCATATCAGAGAAGGCAATGTTTCAGATACATTTGTCCCAAGTCATTTAGAGCTTTATAGGTCAATACCAGCACCTTAAATTAAGCTCAGCAGTAAATAGGAAACCAATGCAAAATTCATGTCTGACTGCTGGCTCTCCCATTTTGTAGCAACTTCCAAACACTTTTAAAGGACAACTCCATGCAGAGTGCATTACAGTAGTCTAATTGGATGGTAACCAAGGCCAGTTCCCGGGCTGTGGCGCAGGCGGGAGAGCAAGCCAGTGTAATTAACTGCAATAAATCACTCTGACCAGGAGGTCATGAGTTCGAGCCCCGCTTGGAGCCTATGTTTGTTTGTCTTTGTTCTAGGTTAAAAGGCATTGAATGTTTGCCTATATGTGTAATGTGATCCGCCCTGAGTCCCCTTTAGGGTGAGAAGGGCGGAATATAAATGCTGCTGTATGCTGCTGTATTTCAAGACAGGCGTTAACCCCACCCAATTGGGCACAGGTTGAAGTCCATACACCTCCCCCAAAACCTGCACTTTCCTGGGGTGGGTGTCTAAATGCCCTGCCAGAAGGTCCCAGACACCAAAGAACCCTCACCTCCCCCCCCCTCCAGAAAGCCTTAAAAATAAAAAATTACCTGGCTTCCATTGATGTGCTGCTGGAGTCTTCCTGGAGTGTAGAAATGACACGCCAGGAGAAGAGGGGATAAGGAGCGATTTTCATTTCTATGTGCCAGGAGGACTCTGGCAGCACGTTAGTAGTAGCCTGGTAAGTAATGTTTTTATTCTTAAGGCTGTTCTGGTGGGTTTTTGGAAATGGGGTTACAGCCCTCTGGGTATTCTAAGCTGATTCCGTCCATGAAATATGAGAGGGATGTGTGGACTGCCCCCTCGGTAGTCTCAAGACTACCAAGAGGGCAGTCCCCACAGGGCCCATACTGGATCATACCCATGTCTTTCAGGAAGATCTGGTTCTAATCCACTGCCTTTCCTGCTTTGTCCCAAAATAATTCAGTTTTACCAGAGACATTGTTTGGATGTCTCTGGTAAAACCATGGAGCTCCCGCATTATGGGCCCTGTGTGGATGGGCCCTAAGGCATCAATTGCTGTTTCTAGATCTTTCTTAAATGCACTTTTCAGTGCATTCACTTCTATATGTATAGAGGCCTGAGTATCAAACCCAGAAAGATTGAGGGTAAAAGGGCAGGAGGAGTGTTAGCAGCCCTTGATTTAGGAATGTATCTCTTCCCCAGTTTCTTCTCAAAGGAAGTAATAACTAGTTTTAGCAATTTTCCTCCTTTAAGGAACTCCCCAAAAACATGCAGTTTCAGGAGCATTTCTTATGCATATATCAAGACATATTACATGTACATTTTGCATATGGTTATCTTGAACAGAAAACAGCATGTTGTCAGCATTGTTTTCTGTGCAAACCATGGACTTTGCAGAGATTAAGCAGCTAATTGCAGTTTGGGGGATACAGGAAAAAATTATGTATATCAAGTAGTATTTTGCATAAACATTTCTACACAGTACATGTTTTGTGCAGAAAATCATCATGCACAAATTCTGTGCTCAAAAATTTGTGTAAAAATTCTCATCTGTCCAAGATTTTCCTCATCAGGTTTTCTAAACTTTTGAAAAATATTTTCCAATCATTTCATTATTTAGCATAATGCCATTAATGGCATCACTCCAAATAATGAAACGATTGGAAAAAATGGGTTGGGTTGCATTGGTAAATAATAAATGCTTCTGACTGAGTGTTCAATTAAACTATGTGAACTAGAGCCATGGAACAGAACTCCTCAAAGAACTCTCCATTCTAATACTTTGACAATGTAAAATGCTTATTGTCTGAACTGCTGCCTGGCAAGCATCACACAGAACAAGCCATTGCTGTTGATAGTGCTGTTTTTATGTTATTGTCTTCTTGTAATGTCGTTATTTTCTTGAGATATGTTTTAATCTTTGATTGGTTTTAGTCTTTGTTGGATTGGGCTTGTCCCCATGTAAGCCTTCCTCCTAGATCTCCTAGATAGCCCAAATATTTGATGAAAGAGAATGTTGTTTCAGGGGAACAGGGTTCCTTTTACTTTGAGAATGATCACCTTGACAAGTATTATTATCACTGAGCAAGTGCTGACACTAGCACAAAAACAACAACTTCAAAATCCTGAAGATAAAGCCAGCAGCCACTTTGAGACATTAGAGAAATGGGACAGAGGCAAAAAAGAACACATAAACCTCACTCACTCATAATGAGGATGTATTGATAGAACCTAAAATTGCAGCAAAAGCAGCTAGTTGTTGAACAGAATAGGCTCAAAAGAAACAGGTTATAATTATCCATCCATAAAACCTACTAGATTCAGTAACCACAGAATGTTAGCAGTAACTAACAATATTCAAAATCAGAGGGGAAAGGAATGGAACCTCCAGTACACCAGTTTAATCCAGACCATGGAGGCTCAGCCTGTGGAGGTTTGCAGGCAAGCCACACATCTCCAACAGACACCAATCACTTTTCAAGGCATATCAATGGAGACCACTGTTAAAGGAAAATGGATTCAGTCTGATCATCAACCTGTTTTGTGAGCCCTCCCTACTTTCCCTGCTATGGACTATGAAAGTTGTAGTTTGGTGAGGCACCAGTGCTCTGTGATTATCAAGGCTGAAGACCTTGCAAAACTACAATTTTCATGATTCCACAGCATTGAGCTATGGCAGATAAAGTGGTGTCAAACTACATTAATTCTATAGTGTAGATGTACTCTTAGTTTATATGACTATATGTGTTATCCCATACTTTAGTTTGTTCCTTTATCACTAATAACAGTAACGGAGTGGTAGACTCCAAATTCTAGATCCCTCAGTTCACTGAAAAAGACAGGTGGGCTCTGTGCCACTGGGGCTAGCTTGCAATGGAAGCTAGCATTAGCCGCCGCCAATACCCAAATGGCAAACATCCCTCATCAAACAGAACTTTTATCCTATTCCAGAGCTTGAAGGACATTTTTCATGAGTTTGCTAAGCCTCTCGTTGATACTGTGCAACCCTTCTATTATTCTTCGGAGTAATCACACACTTTCCATCTCTGTAATATTAATTTCCTAGCTTCCATCTGCATGGCCCTGAGCAACTTATCTTCCTTCCTTTTGATACAGATCTCCCATTATCAGTAAGTTCCCCATTATCACCGCACTTTCTTTCAGCTTTTAAATGGAATACATTCATTCAGTAAATATTAGTTATAGTCTTAAAACTATGCCCCAGCAGCCAAGATCCTTTCATACATAGCAATGGTTTTGTGGAGCTGAGGGTTTTTAATCATAAAAGGCTCCCAGCCCTAAATAGTAAGAGTCAAAGAGCTCTCAGGACATCTAGTGGTCCATAGTAGGAAATGTTCACATAAATAAGCTTTTGTGTGTGTGTGTGTATGTGTGTGTGTGTGTGTGTGTCAGGAGCAACCGGAGTTGCTTCTGGAGTGAGAGAATCGGCCGTCTGCAAGCATGTTCACTAGGGTTGTCCAAATATTTGTTATGTTTCTCGTTTCGTAATTATTTCAGATTGTTCTCGTTTTTTGAAACGAGTATTGAAACGTTTTCCCTGGGCGCAACTGGCAATGTAATTCGAACCATCGTTGGCCCATTCTCTAATTGTTTCTTAAAATTTTCATTAAATTTTTTCCTTCCAAATTTTTTAAAAATATTTTTTTTAAAAAAATTATTATTTTTTGTTTCTGCAACCTAACATGAATGGGAGCCTAGCGCAGCCTAACATGGCTACCGCTCCCTGGCCAATCAGAGACTTCCACAATGGCTGAAAAAGGTGGGGGCTAGCATCCTCCGCGTCCACATGGAGGATCTCTATAAAAATCCCCTCCCCAACTGAGCCAAGCCATTCTGGGTTGGGATACCGAGGAGAGAGGGTGTTTCGCGCACGCTGGGAAGCTGATTGCTTGCTTGGGGGAGAGAGGGCTAAGTGACTGGGGGTAGAGTGTTTCTGTTGTTGCTGGTTCAATATTGTGTTTTTTTGGGGGGAATTGGCTGGGGGCTTGGGGCAGAGTCCTTGCTGTGGCTGGCTTTAGGGAACTTTTTTTTTTCCAAAGGACGTCTGCGTCCCTGCTAGTGCTGAGCTTGGGGTGCTTTCCATCTACTCCTGAGGGAGACCTTTTGCCTTTCTGTTTTCTTTTTTGGAATTTAGCAATCACCACATCAGCCCTTCTTTGCAATCCTGAAAGGGGGGGGGGACTTGAAAATAATAGTTTCCAAAGGACGTCTGTGTTCCTGCAAGTGCATTGCTTCCCTCCCGCTCCGTTTGTAATCCCAAGCCCCCGGGCTGAGTGTTATTGCAGCAATCACAAAGACACACATTGTTTTCAAACCTAAAGGGTACATTGAAAGAAATAGTTTCCAAAGGACGTGGGGCACCCGCCAAGGCATTGCTTCCCTCACGCTCCATTTCTATTCCCAAGCCTTGGACTGAGTTTTATTTCTGCAATCACAAAGTCAGACATTGATTTGATTCAATAGAGGGTCCACAGCAATTTATAGTTTCCAAAGGACATTGCCAGTCCTGTCAAGGCATTGCTTGGCGTGTGCTGCATTTCTAATCCAAAGTCCTCAGCCAGAGTTTCATTTTTGCAATCACAAGGTCAGCCAGTGGCACCATTGATCAAAAGGTTCAAAGGCAATTTATAGTTTCCAAAGGACGTTGCCAATCCTATCAAGGCATTGCTTGGCGTGTGCTGCATTTCTAATCCAAAGTCTACACAACTAGAAGAGGGACTTTTACAGTGATAAGAACCCAATTGAACAGGAAATAAGACTTTCAAACCAGGAACAGGTTTCTTCAAATATTGAAAAATGTGATGTCTCATGGGCCATGTAGTCCCGTTCCTAGTACTATTGTGGCAGACGAAGAGGAAAACTTGGGTTTCCCACCGATTCAGCCAGAATCGGAGCCCCTGCACCTGCAGGATGTTTGCCCTCAAGAAGTCAGCCAAACAAGCAGAATTCTCCCCCGTTCTCTCGTAAGGATAATTATAATAGAGATAGAGGCGCTAGGGAGGCGAATCGCCAAAGCGCCAGAATCGCTGCCAGACAATTAGCTGATTAAGCCTGTTTCCCTTGGGAAATTCTAAGGAGTCATGCATCTGGACACAGTTTGGGTTTCACTTCTTGTTCTCCAGGGAAAGTGTTCCTTGGCGGGAAAACAAGATCCTATATAGGTGTTTTACCGCAAGGAGATCCTTGCGGAGTCAATTCGTCAGCTTGAGGAGTGAGAACGTGTGTGGACTACGCTACTCCAGTTCCTTGTTTCCAGGACCAAGTTCCGAGCCTGCCTTGTTCCCCGGACCTCGCCATGGACCTTGTTCTAGTTCCAAGCCTGCCTTGTTCCCTGGACCTCGCCACGGACCTTGTTCTTGCTTTTTGTTGCCTTGTATCAAGTCTTGTTTGCCAAGAATCTAGTTTGTTTTCCAGCCCTGTTGTCAAGCTTCAATGGACTAAAGGACCTTGTCATTTCCCCACACTTTGCTCGGCAGAGTGTGTGTTTCGGTTATTGGATTATAACTTTGGACCTTAATATCTCCTATTGGACATTATTTTCTTGGACTATATTTGACCTTTCCTGAAAGGTCTATTTCTGAACTTTATTCTTCACTTATTTTTATTGACTTTATATAATCCTTTAATAAAGATATTAGATAGATTCTGGTCTCTGCGCATGGCTATTGGTGCTCTGCAGCCTGGGTCCTGACAAAAAATAGTGTATTATAAAAAGTTATGAAAATTCGCCAAAAATCATAGGAGACAGGAAACATTCTGCAATTTGTTGAGCAAAGAGTGTGGAATGTGTTCTCCCACTGTACCAAATTTGATGAGAATAGCTCAAGAAATGAGGGCGGGAGAACCCCAGAAAAGTCCCCCCCCGGTTTCCTGTTTTTTGGCGATTGCGCATGCGCGTCCGCCATTTTAGAAACATTACGAATTTTCAGAAATATCCAAAAATTTTGGGTGAAACATTAAGAAATAATTTCTATATCGAAGAGCCGGCACCTCCTACTTTAGAAACGAGAATTGAAACATTTTTTTCATCGATCGGACAAGCCTAATGTTCACATAAATAAGAGCTACAAGTAAGGTATTATTATCCTGTTAAATTAGAGAGAACCAGTATGGTGTAATGGTTTGAACATTGTTCTAGCACTGTGCATACTAGGGTTTACTCAGCCATGTAAACCCACTTTGTGACTTTTGGAAAACAAAACAGGTACAAAGAGGTACTGGATTGGAATACATAAAGAATGCGAGAAAATAATGAAAATGAAACTTATAATGAGTCCATAACTATATCTCCTTGGTCTAACAAACATGAAGTTAAATAAAAACGAGGAAAAGATACTAAACTATCTGGTTATAGGAGCAAGAATTGTTTTTGCCAAAATATGGAGATCATCCCAGATACCAACCACAGAACAATGGACAACGAAGATACGGGAGATAAAGAACATGGATAGGCTAACATTTTTGATGAGAAACCACCAAGGCAAACCAATAAAAGAAACAGACTGGTCAAACCTAGAAGATTACCTAAAAACAAGAAAAGATACAAGCATAGGTAGCGAAAATAAGAGCTAGAAAACCCAAGGAAGAAAGGAGAAACCCCCAGATCAGAAACTGCAATCATCCCTTCTTCAAAAAAACAAACAAACTGTAATTATCCCCCCTCAAAAATCAAGAATTGTGGGAAGGAACTTTATGACATCTCTACCAACAAAGAAACTTACCTCACAAACCCTCCTCATACCTCTGTCCCCCCTGCACTTTTCTTTTGTTTTTGTTTTTGTTTTTGTTTCTTTGTTTCTTTCCTCCCCTTTTTCTCCTTTTTTTCTTTTTTTCTTATTATTTATGTATTAAAAAATCTTCAATAAAAATGATTTTTTAAAAAAAGGTTTATAGAACAATCCTGTACAGCTCTACTGAGAAGGAAAACCCATTGCATTAACTGAAGCTTACTCTTAGGGAAGAACTGATAGACTGCAGATCGAATCAAGAATGGCATTGCATATGAGACCTTGATGGTTATGGAACTCATATACTCAGCCATTAACACAATTCAGAAATATGTGCCATTATCTGTGGCACTGTATTGTACTTTTAATTCATTACTGTTGAACTGAAAGACAGTGTGAAAAGGTTTTTAAGTAAGTGAGATGTCTTTTGTATTTTGTACAATATAAGTGTGAGCTATCTCAATTTCTTCTAGTTAATGAAACACTAAAATCATATTCCCTTGTGGGTGAAATTGAAGGAATTTTACCATTGCTTACTTATAATGTGGTGTAGCTGCCAGAAAGCTAATATTTCTGTCTGTCTGTCTGTCCGTCCGTCCATCTATTAGGGTTGTGCATAAAAATTGTAAGAGGGTCAAAAGTCATAAGAGTTTTGTTATATCTGTTATGTATTGTGCTTAGTCTTATCAACTTTGGGTTGTTAGTTGGGGTTAGGGAGGGAGTTGGGGTGCGAGGGCAGCATTGTGGTCGGCAGAGAGGGCTGCTCTGCGGTGTTGGCTATTTGGATCTAGTTGGCTACTATTAGAACCTTGGCACTGGCTGTAATAATAATAATAATAATAATAATAATAATAATAATGGACTTGGGGCGGCTTACAAATATAAAACAAGCATGCAATGGTATCAAATACAGAAAAACACATAAATAAAATTAAAAGGCATAAAATAAAATCACAATCATTGCAAAACACAGGTTAAAACACAGCAATGAAATCATAAGATGAACTGGGCAAAGTGCACTGAGTGAAACTTGTAAACATGAAGGAAGTTAAGGTGCTATAAGATCACGGGGAGAACCTTAAACTGGGGTGAACCCTGTGGCTATATCGAAGAGTTAACCAATAGGTACAACTGGTCAGAAGTAACCACTAGTATAAGGGTTTAACGTACAATGGGCAGTACTTATTCAAAAGCTTGTGCAAAGAGCCAGGTTTTCAGGCTCTTCCTGAACACTTCCAAGGTGGCAGCTTGCCTAATTTCCCTGGGGAGTATGTTCCAGAGCCGGGGGGCCACCACGGAGAAGGCCCTCTCCCTCGTCCCCACCAACCGCACTTGTGACGGAGGCGGAAGCGAGAGGAGGGCCTCCCCCGACGAACAAAGAGATTGTGCGGGTTCGTAGGGGGAGATGAGGTCACAAAGGTAAGTGGGTCCTAAAACGTTCAGGGCTTTGTAGGTCAACACCTGCACCTTGAATAGTAGTAGATAACACCGTGGAAAATGTGTGTGTGTGTGAGACGTGGCATGCAGGCAGGTCCAGAAAGTGCACATCCCTGCCAGTGCCTGCAGTTGAGCAGCCATGCATGTTTTCTGGGCCTGCCTGCACGCCATACCACACACACACACACACACACACACACACTTTCCAAGGCAAGGAGGCAAATGAAACAGGCTTTTGTGTCGAGCAGATTTTCGTGCAGGGAGGAGGCCTACTGCTTTATGCTCCCAATGAAACTGAAGACACAAAAAACAGTAGAAACGGTAAGAATGAATTTCACACACAACTCTACTAAGCACTGTTGTATTTTAACCTCCCATTATTATTATTATTATTATTATTATTATTATTATTATTATTATTATTATCAAATTTATCTCTTGACTGGGATGCACAGTCACGGATAACATTGAAAATTTTAATTTACAGTTCACAACTTACACATATTAAAATATAATTAAACTTACAAGTCAATCAAAATCATGTAACCACTTGAAAACTGTTAATGAATCAAAATACCATACAGCATCCCCTGGCCTGCCCTTTAAAACTTGCTTTTTAAAAAGTCTGCCTGAATAAAAATGCATGTCAACTGCTCAGGGATTGGCTAGAATATCATTATCAGAGAAATCGTTTACTAGAAACTCAAGGAAAAAAATGCAGGCTCTCAGTCCTTTTGATTCTGAGCTAGGTAATCATCTTGTACAATAACATTGACCTCTACAAAGAAAGCACTGCTGCATCTAAACATGTCCCCTTTAAGTCATGCTCTGCCCCTCCACAAAAGCCATAAAAATAGATGAAGGCACGGAGGCACCCAACCTTCTCAAAATCTCAAGAGACAGCATTTGACAGAAATTGCAGAGTAACAATATAGAAAAGTCAAGGGTGATTGAGCACACTTTCAGAGACAATTATTTTGTGTGACGGAAGTATTTAAATAGAGTCTTGACGCAGAGGAAAAAAGAGAAAGAAACTACTGTCAATAGCAGCTTCCATTGCGGGAGCTGAGACAATCAATAAATATTAACTTACGGAGGAAGCAAGTAAGCATCATGCAGAATAATGATGGGAATGGATGCTCCTTAGAATCAGATAGAAAATAAATGATGGGAAAGCAATCACTAGTTAGAGAAAAAGAACCCACTTCTTTAAGACACCTAGCTAAATAGTAGAAAGGTTCAGAACCAACAAAAGATTGCCCTCCCCACCCCTGTGAAAGATCCAATAAATAAATCCACCTGACTTCATCAATTAATATTCAGGTTTCAACTTTATCTGTGACTATGATCCAGTAATTAAAAAGGGGGTTGTTTTCGAGTGGACATAGATATGCACATTTACCCCCACCATAAAGCAATGAAGGTGGGGTAAATCAATTTGCTGGCATCCAGGAATGGCCAGAAAGAATTTCACTGTAACTCTGGAGTGAAGTGGAGTAACCTGTGTTTAGTGTACTTAAGTCAGCTGCACACTCTCATCTTTCCCTTTGAAATTCATTGGAACTGGTAGCAGCATTGGTTACTACTTCAGGTTTTGGTGACTTTCAAAGAGTGACAGATTGGAATTTGGCTACAGCAGAGTCTTGCTAATCCAGCATAAACGGGACAGCAGGACGCTGAATAAGCGAAAATGTTGGATAATAGGGAGGGATTAAGGAACTGGCTGGAGTTAAAATTTCTGGAAGAAACATTAACAACCTTAGATATGCAGATAATACCACTTTGATAGCTGAAAGAAGGGGGAGCTGAGGAGCCTTTTAATCAAGGTGAAAGAAGAAAGTGCAAAAGCTGAGTTACAGTTAAACATCAAGAAAACCAAGATTATGGCAACCAGACTGATTGATAACTGGCAAATAGAGGGAGAAAATGTGGAGGCAGTGACAGACTTTGTATTTCTAGGCGCGAAGATTACTGCAGAACGCAACCAACCTCGATAAAATACTGAAGAGTAGAGACATCACACTGACAACGAAGGTCTGCATACTTAAAGCAATGGTATTTCCTGTAGTAACCTATGGATGTGAGAGCTGGACCATAAGGAACCGAAGGAAGATAGAAATTTTTGAACTGTGTTGCTGGAGGAAAATTTAGAGAGTGCCTTGGGCCACAAGAAGATCCAACAAGTCCATACTCCAGGAAATAATGCCCGGCTGCTCATTGGAGGAAAGGATATTAGAGGCAAAGATGAAGTACTTTGGCCACAACATGAGAAGACAGGAAAGCTTGGAGGAGATAATGATGCTGGGGAAAAAGGAAGGAAAAAGGAAGATGGGCCAACCAAGGGTAAGATGGATGGATGGTATCCTTGAAGTGACTGATTTGACCTTGAAGGAGCTGAGGGTGGCAATGGCCAACAGGGAGCTTTGGTGTGAGCTAGTTCATGAAGTCATGAAGAGTCAGAAGCGACTGAACGAATAAACAACATAAACCGAGCAGATCCATTTTGTATGGTTAGCCAACACACTGAAAAATCCCAATGATCAAATGGGAATACTATTACTTGGATTAATAAATGAATTCAGGACTATGGGGTCATTTACACTGACCATTTAATGCAGTGGTTTTACTGTGAAGATAATTATACAGGAATTCCTGGAACCAATTTGAGGCCTAGATGGTGATTAAACAAACCACAGAACACTGTGTGCCTTGTGAGATTTCTTTTGGACACTTTTATGGGTGTATGTTGTCTGGACATCACAGTTTGAAACTAACCTCAAACTGTATTAAATGATCAGTGTAGATGGGTCCATAGTTGTGTAACAACTGTCAGTTTTATTCTGAGAAAGGGACATTTTCAGCAGAGAAGCAGTGAAAGTGGATTTTAATAATGGCCCACTTATTATTTTCCCATGCATGTATGTTTGGGGGACACTGAGCACACACATCTGTGGCACCACGGGGCTTCTTGCCTCTGCAGGAAAGGTGTAATGATGCACAACATGAATGCTGGAAGCAATTTTTGGAGACAGTTTCCCCAGCTCTAATAACTTCAGCTTTGAGCCCAGTGACTCTTGGTAAAAGTTTTTTTCTGACTTTTGGTCTTCACATCCCTCTGCCTGGTGGTTGTTCTATCATCAGTGTTCAGCTTCATGTTCCCAGGACTGTTTGATTTATTTTAATTGTATTCCCCGAAGCATGATTTACAACAACTACATTTTCTATCTTCCAGCTGCAGAGCAAGAAATGGTAGATTGAAATGTTCTCATCACTCTTTCTATGCGGATAGGTTGAGCAAGAAAATTTGGTGTGATAGAGCATAATCATGCACTTTAAAAAAGATCAAAAACATTTTACCTTTGGCCTGGTTCAAATCACATTTTATGAGTGCATTGTTTCTATGTGTAGAGATGACACCAGACTTTAACATAACTGTGGTAGACTGGAAATTTTGATTGGGACCTATGTGGCCAAAACTAGGTACCGTTCCCAAATTTTAGCTAAGCCTGAGTTTAATCCACATTATTTAAACCTTGAGTTATCCCTATAAGATTACAATCCAAGGAGCGGGGTGAGCTCCTGCTGTTAGTCCCAGATTCTGCCAACATAGCTGTTCGAAAACATGTACATGTGAGTAGATCAATAGGTACTGCTCTGGCGGGAAAGTAATGGTGCTCCATGCAGTCATGCTGGCCACATGATCTTGGAGGTATCTACAGAAAACGCTGGGACTTTGGCTTAGAATGGAGATGAGCACCAACCCCCAGAGTCAGACACAACTAGACTTAATGTCAGGGGAAAACCTTTATCTTTACTATAGGATTACATGCAACTATGGAAGCAGGAGAAGTACAAGATTAAGAATGGATCACGATTTAGTATACCATCAGAACTAGCCTTTGATTTCTGTAGAAGGATGAATCACATCTTTCTTTTCAGCATTAGAGTTCTGTTGAAAAGTGAAAAAGCAAACTACAAACAGAAAACCAAGCTGGTCTTTCAGTAAATAGATGAGCATAATGGTTATAAAAGCCCTTTGCTCTTATGCATTATCAGCATAATCAGATATAAACAGTAGATCAGGGGAGTGAAAAATGTTTTTGCTCAGAAGAGTTCTTGTGAGAGAAGACAAGATCTAAGACTTCACCTAATGCAAAGGTTTTGCATGTGTAGGGCTTTGTAGGTAATAACTTGCACTTTGAATTGGCATCAGAAACTTGTTGGCAGCCAGTGAAGTTGCTTCAAAAGGGGCGTGATATGCTCCCTATAGCTAGCCCCATTAGTAACCTGGCTGCCGAACTTTGCACTAATTGTAGTTTCTGAACCATCTTCAAAGGCAGTCTCATGAAAAGTGCATTGCAATAATCCATTCTAGATGAAACTAATGTATGGACCACCATGGCCAAATCAGGCTTTTCGAGGTATGGTTGTAGCTGGCACATGAGTTGTAACTGTGCAAAGGCCCTCCCAGCCACCACTGACAGTTGAGCGCTGAGTCCAGGACCTCCAGACAGATTTTGTTCTTGGTTTCTCAACCTGGGGACTAGGTCCTTTGGAGCTCATGTGGATATTGATATGGTGTCTCTGGATCACAGGTTCATTATGTTAATGTTCCACACACACCAGTCATGTTTAGGCTATTTGTATATGATCAATTTCAATGAGTAACAGTAAGGGCGGATATAGCATTAGCATGCTAATAGATGAACTGGCACAAATTGTGAGTGCATGTCAGTATGAGTGACAAGCATTCACACCAAGGGTAAGCCCTTTTTTTCAGAATCTGCATTACATTGCCTCTTGTCCTGTACATCCTGAAACTAGCATATCACTTATCCCTGTATAATCTTAGGTACCGTTTGAGATCTAAAGGACTGGCAATTCTTGCAGTATCATCCCCGTGGTCTTCATAGCCCTCTAACTGTGGACCTAAATTTTGGTTTTTTTATAGCAATAAAACAAAATGCTCCCTGGGTTTTTAATGAATTAAAATTGCTCTCTTCAAGAAGCTTTTGACTGGGTTTCTTTTGCTTATATAGCATAGATAGCAATCTTGCTTTATTGGTTTTTATTGGTAATTTTCCATTACAATGACTCTTTACCATTTTAAACTCCTGAAAAGCAGGTGATTATTTTTTAAATGTATGAATCAATCGAAATGTACCCTTCAAATTTATTCTGTCAGTCATTTCTAATGATTTGGAGAAAATCTCCTGGGTGTTAAGCAGAGCTGCTGCTGTTTGAATTGAGTCTACTGCCTGGTGGCTCGTTTAAGGTTATCAAGTGACCTTAGAAGCAGAGAAAAGAGAAATTTGATATAAGACTGAAATCTAGAGAAAAGGCAAAAGGAATAGCTAGCAATAGAAAATATATGTTGCTTTCCTTACTGTTGTGAAATATGAATAATGACAATGAACCTCTCCAGTACAATAAAATTGACAAAGCAGAAGCTGGACAACAAAAGTTGAACAACTGGTCTTAAATTAACCTAGCCCCATATACAGGGTCTAAAAGTGATGGAGAGAAAAATAAGCTTAATCCTCTTTGTAAAACATACAAAAGTAAATTTGCTTATACATTTCTTTACATCTAGGAGAGATGAGCTTCTGGTGGCCTAGGGGATAAAAGCCTCGTGACTTGAAGGTTTGGTTGCTGACCTGAAAGCTGCCAGGTTCGAATCCCACCCGGGGAGAGTGTGGATGAGCTCCCTCTATCAGCTTCAGCTCCATGCGGGGACATGAGAGAAGCCTCCCACAAGGATGGTAAAATATAAAAACATCTGGGCGTTCCCTGGGCAATATCCTTGCAGACAGCCAATTCTCTCACTCCAGAAGCAACTCCGGTTGCTCCTCACATGAAAAAAAAAATCTAGGAGAGAGAAGGGAGAGGAAAATGGCTGCAGAAAGAAAGTGGTGTGGAAAAGCGAACAAACAGGAAGGCACCATAATGTTAATTAGCAATTAGTGAATATAGGCATGCAAAGATTGCTAATTTAACACCAACCCCCCAAGTTCATTGCTATGACACTCCATTTGTGCCCTCCCTGCAATTCTTCATCAAAGATTTGGGATTTAGTGATCATAATTTGGTTCATCTGGTATGTATCTCTGTATTATTGTGTACTGAACTGTGTGCACCATTTTAAATTGCTTTAAACTATTTTAATTATTGATTACATTGTTTTAGTCATTGTAAATTGCTTATTGCAATCTCACTGCTGGTTCCCCCCTTTCCTCCCACCCAAGATATTTGAATTTGGCTTCTAAAATGAGCCACATCTAATGATGAAGGATCTCATCCACCTGAGTCTTGTGCTTCCAAGTACAGGAAACTGCATTAAGCACAGCTATCTTTACTAAACTTCTCAGAACAGAGAGCAAAAATCTAATTTTAAGAAATATTAGGCTTGACTGAAACATACTCATGATTGGCCTGGACTCTTAGGAAACAATGTAGGCTACAACTACTTATCTTATTTTCTTCCCCAAAGAAAAAGGTACCATGGATTTCTAGCTCTAAGATTTCCTGGACCCTGCTCTTGAAGGAGCAGCATATAAAAGGGGAACAAAATTAGCACCTTGAATAGAGCTCAGAGACCTTTTTCCAAACAACTGAGCTTTTGCAGTTTCCCAATGAGCTGTCCTAATTAACATCCCAGCAGCCACAGTTGAAACTGGGGTTCACATGATTTCAAAATATCAGGGAGTTTTCTGCACAGCAGGGGATTGTTGTCTGTTTTAATTATATTATTCTATGATTCTAAGAGTAAGATAAAAATGCCCCTGAAGACTTGGTTGACTCTGGAGGTTAGGAGTCTCTCATTATTTTTAGAAGAGACAACCATATTTATTTATTTACCAGCATATGTGCTCAATGGTGCCTGGCTATGCATTTTCTAATGCTATTTATTAGAAAGAATCATTGTTAGCTTTACGGTTTTATAAATGGTCCTATTAGAAAATGCATACCAGGGCAATGTGGGGTATATGTGCTGGTGTTTTATAAAAGTTTCAGTACTCAGCTTCTCAGTACAGACTATATTGGGTTAACTTTTTTTTCCATCCATAACAATACACTACTCTGAATATAGGATTCTGTTAAGAACTACATTATTATTACCCAAGTTTTGTCAGCTTAAGGACTCCTTTATTATTTTTACCATTTCTAGCCTTTTTTTTTCAGCACACTTCCATCTTTACCTATCACTCTGAGAAAGCTGCCCTTAGAACGTCTCCATGGCAAGCCTCTGTCCCTCTGAAAGAGATTCCTAGGCCCTTATCATCTTTGTATGGCATTCTGTCTTTAAAGAAGACAGAGAATTATCTTACCCCCATCACACAGGATCACCTCTTCCCAGCTCAACCATTTGCTTATAGAAGAGAGGAAGCATCATTTTACACCATTTCTCTCCATGAGTTCCTCTGCTACCCCTCCCAATGCCGCTACTCTCAAGGGGAAAGGAGGCTTCATTGTTAAGACAGACCCCATTTCTCCGGTCTCCTCACTGTTTCTCCCAATCACACTACTCTCAATCACAGAAGCCCAAAACAAAGTTAGCGCAGTAGTGCAATTTTGAAAGCCAAGATTACTGTGAAGGAGAAATAACAGGAATACAAAGTGGCAATAATAATAATAGTAATAATAATAGTAACCATAATAGTAACAATAATAATACTTTATTTGCAAAAGTACCTATTGATCTACTCACATTTACATGTTTTTGAACTGCTAGGCTGGCAGAAGCTGGGGCTAACAGCAGGAGCTCACCCAATCCCGTGGATTGGAACCACCAACCTTCCAGCCAGCAAGTTCTGCAGCTCAGCAGTTTAACCCATTGCACCACCACAGCATATCTTGGAATTGTGCTATTTCTAGTGAATAAATCATTTTTTAAAAATTACCATGCCAGACTCATGAAGCAGGATTTTTAGAGATAAATGACAGTGTTTGGTAGGAGACCACCCATTGGAATACCCATTACTCCACATCACTGAAGCGATTTAACAATTGTAAATCTGACAGATTCCATGCCATGTGTTTTTCCCTGCTTCTTCCTATTTCCATGTGAATCATGAAGTCTGTCTGTTATTTGATGGACTCCATGATGTGGGGGGGGGAGGGGGGTGAGTGCATGTGATGACGTCCTAAGATCTCTTTCACATGTAGACTGTTTCAAATATAGGGCAACAAATTAAAAGAGTGGATTATTAAAAACCCTGCTAGTATTTTAAATTGAACCATAAAGGGTATGTGTACAAAGTTTGGCCCAGATCCATCAAGCCATGTAAGAGCCTTTGAATTACAAAAATACATACCCGTATATACTCGAGTATAAGCCAACCCGAATATAAGCCGAGGCACCTAATTTTACCACAAAAACTGGGTAAACATTAACTCCAGTATAAGCCAAGATACCAATAAAATTATATTAATTGAGGCATCAGTAGTTTAAATGTTTTTTATTCTTTACATCAAACTGTAATTTAAGATATGACTGTTCAACACTGATTAAATCATTATTTTCATCTTCTTCAATGTAAATGTGCTTATGTATCCTTTTAATAATAATAGAGTGAAATAATAAATGTAATAATAATAATAATAATAATAATAAATGCAGTAAAATAATAAATGTAATAATAAATAGAGTAAAATAATAAATGTATTAATAATAATAAAAACACAGTAAAATAAATGTAAAAGTAACAACAATGATAGAGTAAAATAATAAATGTAATAATTATAATAGAGTAAAATAATAAATGTAACAATACCAATAATAATAGAGAAAAGTAATAAATATACCATATATATTTGAGTATAAGCCAACCTGAATATAAGCCCACCAGGACCCTCACCCGAGTATAAGCCAAGAAGGATTTTTTTCAATCCTAAAAAAGGGCTGAAAAACTAGACTTATACTCAAGTATATACAGTACATATTTTCCTATTTATCTGTCTATCATATCTATCTATGTGACTTTCTTCCAGAAAGACCCAAGTCAGCTCCCAGAAACAATAAATTAAAACATTTCTCATACATTCTAAAGACAATTAAAACATGTCATACATTTCAAAACCAATTAAAACAAACAAAAGTTATTAAATACATAAAACAAATCCCATACAAAACCATGTGTTTTTTCATTATGTTTGCTTACATTTTAAAATGTCTTTACCTGCTGTTGAAAGGACAGAAGGGAGAGGGCCAGCCTCCTGTGGAAGGAAATTCCAGAAGACCAAAGCATAAAAGGGTATTCTTCTCCTCCCCATATTAACAAAACATACCTTGCCATTGCTTTATATTAAAAACAGTCTCCTCTCAGTAGCCCAGCATCATTCCTGGAATACTACATAACAATCTAACATCATTGTCTCAGGAATTTTAAATTGCTCCATTGACCACAATAGTGGTTGCCATTGGGTTTTCACTAGAATAGCATTTCTCAACCTGGGAATAGGGACCCCTGGGGGGGGTCACAAGGGGGGTGTCAGAGGGATTGCCAAAGACCATCAAAAACACATATTTCTTATGATCTTAGGAATTCTTTTGGCAGAGAAGACTGAAGATCTCTCAGTCAAATTTGGTCCAAATCCATCATTTTTTGGGTTCACAGTGCTCTCCAGCTGTAGGTAAACTACATCTCGCAATCACTGTCAATTCCTCCCAAATCCCTCCGGTATTTTTTGTTGGTCATGGGGTTTCTGTGTGTGAAGTTTGGCCCAATTCTATCATTGGTGAGGTTCAAGGAGCTTTTTAATTGTAGATGAACTATAAAACCCAGCAACTACCAAATATCAAGATCTATTTTCCACAAATTCCACCAGTGTTCACATTTGGACAAACTGAGTATTTATGCCAAGTCTGGTCCAGATCCGTCGTTATTTGAGTCCATAATGCTCTCTGGATGTAGGTGAACTACAACTCCAAAACTCAAAGTTCAATACCCACCAAATCCAAACAGTATTTTCTGTTGGTAGTGGGAGTTCTGTGTGCCAAGTGTGGTTCAATTCCATTGTTGGTGGAGTTCAGAATGCTCTTTGATTGTAGGTGAACTTTAAATCCCAGCACGTACAACTCCCAAATAACAAAATAAATCCTCCTCCACACACACAACCCCACCAGTATTCAAATTTGGGCCTATCAGGTATTTGTGCCAAATTTGGTCCAGTGAATGAAAATACATCCTGCATATCAGATATTTACATTACACAACAAAATTACAGTTCTGAAGTAGTAATGAAAATAATTTTATGGTTGGGGGTCACCACAACATGAGGAAGTGTATTAAAGGGTTGCAGCTTTAGGAATAGAACCACTGTACTAGAAGAATCCCTTTATTGTTTGCTGGGGTCTTCCACATTCACCCTGGATCTAAGCTGTAGATGAACTGTCTAAGGTGCTGAATTTCTTTTGGGTTCACTTTTATAGCTTCCATAACATGGAGCAGATTCACTGCCTCTTTAAGAATCGATGGCTACTGGGGATGCGAAAATGTTCAGCCCAGCTCAGCTATGAATCAGTTGCAACATTTAAGACATCTTCTTTGGCAGCCCCAGGTACAATGCTGAGAAATCAAAAAAGGTGCATTTGCACCCTTGTGTTGTGTCATCCAGAAATAGTTATACTTGACACATGCAATCTCACTTTCACTTCCACCAATTTGTTGCAATAGAGTACTAAGCCTCAGTTTTTTGTAGCTTAAATTGAGGTCAAAGCTAACCTCTTGTTCATGAACTCCACTAAGAGGCACTCCTTTTTTGTTTGTCGCACAAAGCTGGAGAAATCCCTATGAATATTCATTCTTGTTTTGATACAAATTCTTTTGTGTTGTGTTTTCTGCCAGTTCTTTTGTGCTCATGTTTTCCAGAACATGTATGCGGCTGAGCATTACAAGGGTAAAAAAAAAAAAAAAGGCAGAAAGGGAATGGTGAGTTTAGATAATACCAAAACCCATTTTTTAAATTTCCTGTCTCTCATGGTTTTGTAAGAGGCCCTGCATTTCAACAAGTTGTGCTTTTCAGGGACCTTTCCTTTTGATCAGATATAGTCCTGTGCACAATTCATTGAGCTGAAAGCTTCTGAAATAAAAAAAAAATCTGCTTGAACAATGCTTACTAAATTCAGAGAAATATTAAGGATGGATTAAGGGGAGGAGACTTGGAACTAGAATTCTAATTACTTATTTATAGTGCCATTCCAGGTTCTGCTTTTTTTCCATCAAATTCTATATCAGGAGAAAGAGTGCTTCCAATTAGCAGGTTGTGGAGTATTCTCTGTAGACAAATGGCGTGAGGAAAAATGTTTAGACATTGAATTGACTTGTACCATAGGCAGGATCTACACTGCCATATAATACAGTTTCATGCAAGTCAGACTGCATTATATGGGTCAACACTGACCAAATAATGCAATTCAAAGCACATTATATGGCAGTATAGACCCAGCTGTAGCCCTCATATGGTCAAGGCCACTAACAGTAACTGCTATTTTTAAAAAAGTGGCTACAAAATCTCTTGTTTTATATATTTCATGAATTTTACTCACTGTAAGCATGAGGAACCCAGACTGAAATGTCCAGGACTAAGACCCCATCTATACTTCACTGAACTGCATTATATGGATCTGCACTGACCATCTAATGCAGCTTCAAACTACATTATATGGCAGCATAGATGGGGCCGTAGGGGGATTTTTGACTATTTTTTAATGTCAACTTGAGAAACTGTAAGTCACTTCTGGTGTGAGAAAATTGGCCGCCTGCAAGAACGTTGCTCAGGGGGATGCCTGGATGTTTTTTGATGTTTTTACCATCCTTTTGGGAGGCTTCTCTCATGTCCCCACATGGAGCTGGAGCTGATAGAGGGAGCTCATCTACGCTCTCCCCGGGTTGGATTTGAAGTGGCAACCTTCATGTCAGCAACCCAACTTTCAAGTCATTAGTCCTGCCTGCACAAGGGTTTAACCCAATGCGCCACTAAGGGATCCTATTTTTACTATAAAGATTGTTGACAGCAGATGCATCTGCAAGGCTCACTTCATTAAAAAGGCACAAGAGTGTCTTCTCAAATAGGCAGGGGAAATCTCTCTTTCAAGATCCCAACCACTGCCACTATTCAATGTGGGACACCCTGCCCAAAGCCCCTTTACATTGAGGCTAAGGGAATCTTCTTAATATCCCACACCTTTGCCACGCCTTTTTAATATGGGATCTCTTAAATCCCACTATGACAGGGGGCAATCCTTCTTTCAGGATCCCAGCCACTGCCAGCTATAAACACTTGAGTCTGTGCGTGTGCATGTATGAGATGATGTGACACTGAGGGGAAGTATGTGAGACAAATCTTCCACTGACTCTAGGTAGAGCAATTCACCACTCAGGAACACCGTCTTTATTAAAAACAAAGAATTATTTATTTATGGTTTCTTTAGTCCAAAAAGTGTAACTTGTTGCAAAGGTTTACTTCTTTAGTTTCATTTGTACATAATATAGATAATATCTTTCATTCTTTAACATCAACCACTTGACTGAAACTTTGTATTCCTTTTCCTCAGCTCTATCTCACTGGAAACCTAAACCTAACTGACTTCAGACATCTTCTTTCTATAGCTCACTGGCTAGAGAACTTCACTAACTGAACTACAGACATCTTCTTCCTAGCTCACTGGCTAGAGAATTTCACTAACTGAATTTCAGACTTCTTCCTAGCTCGCCGGCTAGAGAACTTCACTAACTGAATTTCAGACTTCTTCCTAACTCACCTGCTAGAGAACTTTCATAACTGAACCCCAGACATACACAAGTCTTTCCTCTAGCTTCCCTCACTAGTAACATGAATCTAATTCAACTCCTTTTTAAAACATTCCCTCCTTTTTCATCCAGCTAGCTCCGCCCCTTTCGTGCTAGCTTCAAAATAGTTACATTTCTACAGAAGCAGCTACGTTACCATGGTGACACATAGCCAATCAGCAGTAGCTAACTCCTGCCCACCTTTATCACTGAATCAACATTAAATAACATAGACAAAAATCACCAATAAAATAAGGCTTTCCGTTACAGCATCCTTCCAACTATTGAATCACTATTTTTCAGTATCCATGATAATGCCAATAAATGTTTTTAAAATGCCCCAAATGTTTGCTACTACATATTAATATATATCAACAGGAATATTTATTAAATATTTCATAAATATAAATGGTTTTAAGCAGGAGCAGCTGGTGGCTTCCTTACTGAATCTACTTTGAATTTAAGTCTAAACTTGGGGATAGCTGAAGTGCTGAATCTATTTGAGGGAGAGAGTTCAGAATTTTAGACCGTTCTTCTAAAGTATGCCATTTTAACAGAGGATGATGCCAGAGAAGAGTCCTACATATACTGTTAAAAAGACTGCTTAAAAGATCAATAAATTGATCTGGAGCAAATTAAGCCTGAATTCTCCCTGGAGGCTAAGATGACTAAACTAAGAGTGCTATAATTGGATCATATCATGATAAGACATGACTCACCAGAAAAGGCAATAATGCTGGGTAAGGTAGAAGACAATAGGAAAATAGGAAAGCTTAATTCCATGTGAATATGCTCAATCAAGGAATTTTGGCCCAGAGTTTGTAAGACATGTTGATGACAGTGATTTTCTGCTCTCTCATTCATAGAGTTATCATAAAATGAAGCTGTTTTGACAGCAATTAACAACAACAGTTACTTTCTAAGAACTCTATCCTGTAGGTTACTTTGACTCAAGCCATGTAGGACTTCAAAGGTCAAAACCAACACTTTGTACTTTGCCTGGAAACCAACTGGCAGCCAGTGGAGTGACTTTAGTATGGATGTAGTATGTTCACTCCTGGATGTTCCTGTAACCAATCTGGCTGCTGTATTTTGAACCAACTGGATTTCTGAACTTGGTACAAAGGTAGCCCAATACAAAATGCATTGCAGAAGTCCCATCTTGAAGTTACCAGCATGTGCGCTACCATCCTTAGGTCCTCCAAATCTAGGAAAGGGCACAGCTGGCATATCAGCCAAAGCTGATAGTAAGCACTCCTGACCATCGCATCTACCTGGGCTGACATTTTTAAAGACTGATCCAGGAGCATTCCCAAGCTGCGAACACAGTCTTTCAGGGGGAGTGTAACCCCATCCAGGACTGGTTGACATACCTCCATCCCCAGATTAGGACCCCTGATGGCAAGCACATCTGTTTTGTCTGGATTCAGTTCCAATTTGTGTTTCCTCATCCAGCACATTACCTCCTTCAGGCATTCACTCAGATAAGACATGCTATCCTTAGCTAAGGGAGCTTTTTGAAGGCATGGATAAATATATTTGGGTGTCATCAGCATATTAATAACACCCTGCCTCATACCTACTGATGCTCTCTCCCAGAGGTTTCATGTAAATATTAAAAAGCATTGGGGATAGAATGGCACTTTGTGGGATATCACATAACAGCTTCCTTTTTTGAGAAGCAGCTATCCCGAAGCACCACCATTTGGAAGCTGCCTGAGAAGTATGACTGGAACCACTGCAGCACATTGCCTGCAGTTCTCACACCCCCAGGCATTATAGAAGGATACCATGGTATCAAAAGCCAATAAGAGGTCTAGAAGCACCAACAGAGACCCACACTCCTTGCCCGTGCTAAGATGGAGATCATCCACTAAGGTGACCACAGCAGTCTCAACCGTATCCTGCTCTGAATCTGGGTTGAAATGGGTTAAGGAAATATGTATAATCCAAGACTGCCTGGAGTTGAAGGACAACAGTCTTCTCAATCACCTTGCTCAAAAGAGGTATTTTAGACACTAGTCTGTATTTATTAAGGGCCTTTTTAATCAGTAGTCCAACTACTGCTTCTTTAAAACAGAATGTAAAATTCCCCTCCCTGAGAGATGTTAATAATTTGTTATATTTGAGAATGAATTACATCTCCTCCCTGGATAAGCAGCCAAGAGGGACAGAGATCAGGAAAGCAGGTTGTCTTCCTTGCTTGCCCCAGCAGCTTGTCCACATCAACAATACTCACCAATTAAAACTGATCCAGTGTAACCCCACTTACTGAGTTGCTGGACATCTCATTATTGGCTTCTACTCCAACAACAGCATATATGCCGGCTCTTATGTGAGAGATTTTAATCTGCGAAAAGGTTGTTAAAAGCATCACAGTGAACTACAGAAGGTTCTAATAATGGGTTCAGAGGGAGGGTACCACTCTGAACAGCTCAGCTGGAAATGAATCTGTAGACGCAATGTGTGCAGAATAGAAAGCTTTCTTCGCTGCACATATTGTCACCTTATAGGAGCAGAGGTGCCTTCTATACCATGTCTTGTCACATAAAAGTTGACTTTTCTGCCATCTGTGCTCTAGTTGTCCTTCACATTTTATTTCCCTAAGGGTGTCTGTATACCAGGTACAATGCATTTACAAGGCAAAAGTTACAAACAACCATAAGTGACGTACATTTTACTAAATGTAAAATATCTATGCAATGAAAAATAAATGCTCCTAGTTCCAACTTTCTCACCTCCCTTTTTAATTCTTTTTCAAAGGAAAATATTATTTAATTCCAGCTTGGTCCTGTAATATGGAATTTAAATAAATCCTTTCATGAAAAAGTATGAGGAAAGAAATCCATGCACAGCATCCTGAAAATGTTAATGGCTAAGCAAGTGAACTAATCTACAGATACTACAGAAAGTTAACTAGTGCTAATGATCTTCCAAAAAGATGATGACCTACCTTTGCAGTTCAATCTTACAGATATCAGTGAGATGTAAATTACATTAACTGTATTATATTCTCACTTACATTACCAGTGATAAAGTCCCACACATTTCATTGTTACATAAATGCAAAAAACCATAAGCATAGAGTTAAATGACAATTTACTACTACAGTGCCTGATTTTTTCACATTCTCCTGAGCTTTGTCCTTATTTTTAATGAATGTAATTGACAGCAGCTTTGGTTCTACAAGACTAATATGAATTTGTTTCTTCCATAAGAAAATCATATCCTTCTCCAACCTCCATTGTATTTTAATAGCATAAACTGTGTCTACTGTGGATTTCTAAAGGTCTCCACTTTCTTGGAAATGTGTGGAAGTGCTGATAATAACATGCAGGGTGTAGGATCATAAGGTTATCTAGCAACCGCACTAAAGGGAGGCGGTTTAATAAGTCCCCACAGCAGAACTAAAGAAGGCATCAGCAATTCTTGTCAGATGAATGACAGAACCTGATGAAAAAGTAAATGACGGGCTCCAGACTTCAGCGTTCCTCTGTCCAACAGAAGTTAGATGATCCTACTTTATTCTCTCAGGAGGATTCTTCTACATACTTTGCTTTGTTATCTCCCCCCCCCCCCCCCACACACACACACACAAAGATCCAGAACAAATGACACTCAATAGTGTCAGAAAATTCCAACTGGTTAGAGACGATGTATAGTAGACCATTAAATGACATCTCTTCTTCAGATTTACAGGAGCTATTCTGAAGTCCTGTTCTTGCCTGCCAATTTTATAGTTTGCCTTTTCTTAATATTGCTGATATGGATATATGCAATTGTACAAGGCTGGAAAAATGCCTTGGCTAAGGCATGAATCCAAACTAAATACTCCTTCTTTGAACATAATGAAACAAGCACTAAAATAAAGTTATTCAGTTGGAGCAAACTGGAACAAATCTGGCCACAGATTATGTTCTTGTGGCCCATTTTCATAGATGTTTGAACTAGAGTTGCCAGTTCTTACATCACAATATGAAGTTTTGGGGAATTTCTGGGATTTTTTGCAGTGCAAGTGATACTAGATGAGATTAAAATTTGATTTTATTGTGTGATATATACACACACACTTTTGTTATATTCTGTTTTATCTCCCCGAGGAAACTCAGAGCGGATTACACACACACTTTTGTTATATTCTGTTCTATCTCCCCAAGGAAACTCAGAGCGGATTACAGAATACATATATAGCAAACATTCAATGCCATTATACAGTTAACAACAAAGACAGACTGTACATAGACAGAGGCAAGGCTTCCCTCTTTTTCATTTCTGGCATATGGAGGCTGTGCTCGACTCGGCCATGGGGAGGTGCTGTTGTCCACCTTTCCACGTTGGGGAGTCTGTTGTCCATGGACGCCTTCCTGATTGAATTGCCAGCATGTTTTGCAGGGCGCCTTTTACCTTCTCACCAAGGTCATAACGATTTATCTACTCACATTGCTGTCTTCGAACTGCAAGGTAAGCAGAAGCTAGGGATGACGATGAGAGCTCATTCTGACCTGCAGCTTGAACTGCCAACATTCTGGTCAGTTAGATTTTTTATAGCTGACAGTTTAACCTGCTGTGCTAGTCATGGCTCTTAATAATTTATTGTATTACTTTAAAGCATATGTGAATGGTGGGGGGGAGGGGAGGATGGAAAGAGTTTGTCACCCAGGGCTTTCCCGCCCCAGGATCCAGAATTTTTTGAAAAAACATGTTTTACAGAATTGCCCCCAATTACCTCTCTGCACGCTTTAGAAGTGCCACATTGCACCACATTTCATCCCCATAAGGATATTTTAGGCTCAATATAACCCTTTTTTCTAAAATGATGTTCCAAAGCATGGTTAAATTGGCAACTTTATCTACTAAAGGGCACTGGACTACACTTTTTTTGTTTTGGGGATCTCAAAAATGGGTTTAAGCCTTTTAAGTTCTCCTTGGGGGGCAATGTGGCCCCTGAACCAGTGACAGTCTCCCCATTTACCTTCATCCATTTCCAGCTAGCATCAGGGCTCACTGACCTGGAACAAAGATATTCATGTGCATGTTATACTTATGGAACTTATAGTCCACCAGGAAGCCAGAAGTGAAGGAAAAAGTGGGGAAAGAGAGATAGTGGATGTTTGCTCTGGGATCCATCTTCCCGCTTGAAACAAAATAGTGAAAGAAATGCCATGTTGTGACTAGTGAGCCTTCTCGTTGTAAAGCCGAGGTGATACAAAAAGATAAGCGGTAACAATGAAAACCTGCCAGTCTGATTGGGAATGAACTTTCCAAATAGCCTCCATAGACCTGAAAAAATAACCTACACATTTCAAGTGTGCAATTCTTTGCAGGCAGTGACTTCTGCTTGTAAAGAATACAGATTGAGCATCACTTACCTGTAATTCTGAAAATTGAAACACTCCAAAATATATAATTGCCCTTATAGGTGAGATAGTGATACCTTTGCTTTCTAATGGTTCAGTGTACAAAAACCTTGCTTCATGTGCAAAATTATTTAAAATATTGTATGAATTACTTTCAAGTTGTTTATAAGGTATACATGAAACCTAAAAGAATCTCATGTTTAGACTTTGGCCATATGTCTAAGGTAGCTCATTATATATGTACATGCATATATAGGTATTTCAAAATCAAAAATAATCTTAATGTACAAAAACACACAAAAAACTGTTGGAAATGTAAGGATCAAGAGGATAGCTTTTTCATATGTGGTGGACTTGCAAAGAAGTAAAAAAATTTAGGAGAAAATACATATAGCATGCCAACATATCTTTAAGACTAAATTCCCCATGAAACCGGAATATTACCTACTAGGTATAACAGATTTGGATATACAATTAGACTTTAACAACAATATTTTATTTACTTATATGACCACAGCTGCTAGAATCAGCTATGCAAAACAGTGGAAGCCAAAGGAAATACCAAAGACAGAGGATTGGATTCAGAAAATAAGGGAGATCAAGGACATGGATAAATTAACCTTTCTATTAAAGAAAAACTCAGGAAATCTGATTAGATATACAGACTGTTCCGAGGTAGAGGAATATGAAAGAAAGGGAAAATAAACAGCACATAAAGGTTGGATTTTTTTTCTTACTCTTACTAACTGAGAAATAAGAAGAGCCCATTTATTTTATGTTAAGGTTAAAAATCTTTACCCTCAACAAAGAACATTCATGAAGAGCAAAAAAACAAAGATGCAAAAGACTAGATGGAAGTCAACATCAGGTTTTTTTTTCTTTTCTCTTAATCTTTCTTTATGAATTTCCTACTATCCTATTACTTTATTGTTCTCACACTTTACTTGGAATAGAAAAAAATCCCTCCCCTCTCCCCTCTCTTTTCCTCTTTCCCCTGCCCCCCTCCCCACCCCTTTTGTTTAATATATATATATATATATATATATATATATATATATATATCCATAATAGTCTCAAATCCAAAACATTTTTTGTAAATAATTTTGATTCAGAATAAACTAACACAAAATCTACAAACAGACATAAGAAAAACTAGTATGACAAAAAGAGTAAAAATCCATTTTCCTAATATAAAAATTACAGAAATCCAAAACATTTTAGATCCTAAGCATTTCAGATAAAGAATACTCAACCTGTAATCACAGTAAGCTGTGTTGCAGCAGTAATGCCTGTATTTTTTTAGCTGAATTGAGATAATTTTTTAAACTATGGATTGAATGCTGATCTTTATTTATAACTTACTTAGTACGGTCACCATTCATTTGGAAACTGCAGTGATCCTACCTGTGGGCATTTCCACATTCCATTTTCTGTTTATGCAAACTGCTATAAACTGCAGAAGAGATAGGGCATCTCTTTTTAAGTCAGGTTTAAAAGATGTCAAACACAACCTCTCCTGCTTGATAGCATGTATATTCTTCATATCTGACATTCTTTATTCCCTTTAGAAAAGCCTATTACATCTGAAAATGCAAAGCAACTGTGTAAAACAATTTTATACATTTATAAGCAATGGAGAGTTTTCCCACTGTACATAATGAAGAAGATACGGTTGGCCCTCTGTATCCACAAATTCAACCATCAGTGGATTGAATTTTTTTTGCCATTTTATATAAGGGACATTATTTTACTATATTATTGTACATAATGGTACATGAACAGATTATCCAGGAGCCAAACCCAGTGGATACCAAGGGCTCACTATATCTAGAAGCCGAGGAAAGATTCTACATCTTAATCAAAGCATGTGAACCAAGCACTTTCCTGTCTGTTATCATGAGGGGGATTCTACAATCTGCTAGGGTAATGTGCAGCATTAATAGATGCATACTGATTGCCATTGTTACTCTTCCCTCTCCTACTCCAAGCACTGCTAAAGGTTATGAAGGAGGCCCTGCTCTTTATCATCTATTACAGTGGTTCTCAACCTGGGGTCCCCAGATGTTTTTGGCCTTCCAGAAATCCTAACAGCTAGTAAACTGGCTGGGATTTCTGGGAATTGTAGACCAAAAACATTTGGGGACCCCAGACTGAGAACAACTGATCTATTAAATTGGAAAGTTTCCCCAAGCACGGCTGTGTGTCTTCTCCCTGTATGTCCCACCTACTTCTTCCCTGCCTGGCATTCTTCATGGCCATTCAGAGGCTAGAGGAAGATATGAGCAACAGAGGTCAGCCTGCTGGATCAATTCCTTAAGCCATGAATAGAAAGATGTCCTTGCCTTGGCTCTTCAGTGGACGTGGAGAATGTCTTTTTCTTCCTTTGGATGACTGAATGCAGATGATTACTATGTGACTGCCCCTCTTCCCCTCTCCCATTCCCTTTGGCTGTGGAGAGAAGCAATCAGATGGAAATAAGTAGATGGCATGGAGAGGGAGTTATAGCAGATAACAGTATAGAATTGTTCCATCACCCATAACTCTGTTACATACACAGGCGTAACTAAGCAGCAATCTCTGTGTAAGTAACTAACAGGATGCTAGCTTCCTCTATTCAGTCATGCAGGCCTTGCTGATAAATCGCTCCTTTTAGATTTGACTGGCTGGATGAATACATCCCTTTCTTCTATTGACAGTATAGCCTCTATTACTTTTCAACTGGAATAATAAATAAAAACACCCTTGTTTTCTTTTACATATGAGAAGCAATGATAATTGCAGCATGTTCAGAGTTTTTAGTAATCAACAGTTCCTTGGATCACATCTGTTGGGAACATCCAGCTTCCTAACTTAGCCAGTTTGGTGTGTGATTAATATGGCACATGAAGCTGCCTTATATGAAGCTACTTTATGGCAATGGCCTATCTAATTTAACTGGCAGGGTCGATTCCACATTTCAAGCTGAGAACTTTCCAAACTCTGCTTCTCTCTTTATAGGAGTAAAATCTTTTATTTTAGTGGAAGCGCCACCGGATGCAATGTGTGTGCTTTATTGCAAGCTGTTCTCTGCCCAGAAGATGGGCAAAAGTGGGCAAACCATCAGACCATTCACAGCAGGGTAGCTCTCCATAAGGTTTTAAGCTCCATTTTCCTTTAACTGGTGCAAATTCTGGCATTGGCAGTTTTTGCATCCACACTAGTGGAATTGTGAACTCATTCTAGGTTTTAGCTCAAACTTTAAAGCAATTATTAGGAGGGGATGGTTCAGCACTTTGAGCAGCTCCTTTCAAGTCCAGATTTAAACCAAGTGCAAATTCATTGACATGGAAACCACTAGTTTCTATGGAGTCTAACCCTGGGGTTGTTGTTTTTTTGTTTGTTTTTTTGTTTTTGTTTTTTGACATGCACTCAAGAATAAAAACAATGTATTTCCCTCTCTCCAACGATGTCAGTATTTTTTCATAAAATGCATTAATTTGAAAGTATTTATTTAATTATTTACAGTATTTATATTCCGCCCTTTTCACCCCGAAGGGGACTCAGGGCGGATCACATTATAACACACATAGGGCAAACATTCAATGCCCATAAACACATCAAACAGAGACTGAGAGACACACGCAGAGGCAAGTTAACCTTCTTCTGAGGGGATGTTCGATTCTGGCCACAGGGGGGAGCAGCTGCTTCATCATCCACACTGACGGCACTTCCTCATTCCAGGTCGTAAATTAGTTAATCTTGCCTCCCCACTTTAGTGGTACCTTATCTCCTACTTGATAGATGCAACTATCTTTCGGGTTGCTAGGTCAGCAACGAGCAGGGGCTATTTTTTATTTTTAATTGACGGATGCTCACCCTGCCACGGGCTGGCCTCGAACTCATGACCTCATGGTCAGAGTGATTTAAGGCAGCTGCTCAACAGCTGCGCCACAGCCCGGCCTTAAAATTATAAAATGATGTGCTTCCATTCATGGAATTGACCTTGCCATGTCACCTCACCGGGTCTTTCTGTGACTCAGTTACCTTCTGTAACTGGCAAAGCCGTATTTACTTCAGAAGGCAATTGGTTTAATGTTTGCAGAGCCTCCATATTAATCTTTAAGCTTTCACGATGACACAGAACACCTTTCTCACGCATACAGTAAATTATAATTTCCTGAGACTACTGTTGCCCTAAAGGCCTGGAAACAAGTGATGAATAATTAATCATGTGCCACAGGAAAATTTGTTTGTTCTACTCTATGACTAAGAATGTCAACATTTCATTGACATTGTAATTGGAAGGCAGAGATAAGACATTCTCGTGGTACAATGGTTAAGAAGCTGTTTTCAAATACTTAAAAAGGCAGCACGCTTTTATTTCTTTACACTGGATAGACAGCTTGTGAATCTCTAAATATTGTTGGACTGCAAAGACCATCAGAAAATACATACTTCTGATGGTCTTAGGAACCCGTTTGGCAAAGAAGGCTGGATGTAGGTGAACTACAACTCCAAAACCCTTCCAGTATATTCTGTTGGTCATGGGAGTTCTGTGTGCCATGTTTGGTTCAATTCCATTGTTGGTGGAGTTCAGGATTCTCTTTGATTGTGGATGAACTATAAATCCCAGCAACTACAACTTCCAGATGACAAAATCAATTCCCCCAACTCCACCAGTATTCAAATTTTGACATATCAGGTATTTGTGCCAAATTTGGTCCAGATCCATAGTTGTTTGTGTTCACAGTGCTCTCCGCAGGTAGGTGAACTACATCTTCCCTAAATCACTGTCAATTCCTCCCAGATCCCTCCAGTATTTTCTTGTAGGTCAAAGAGATTCTGGGTGCCAAGACTGGTTCAATTCCATTGTTGGTGGCGTTCAGAATGCTCTTTGATTGTAGGTGAACTATAAATCCCAGCAACTACAACTCCCAAATGTCAAGGTCTATTTTCCACAAACTCCACCAGTGTTCACATTTGGGCATATAGAGTATTTGAGCCAAGTTTGGTCCTGATACATCATTGTTTGAGTCCACAGTGCTCTCTAGATATAGGTGAAAATACATCCTGCATATCAGATATTTACTTTATGATTCATAACAGTAGCAAAATTACAGTTATGAAGTAACAACAAAAATAATTTTATGGTTGGGGGTCACCACAACATAAAGAATTGTATTAAGGGGTCGTGGCATTAGGAAGGTTGAGAACCACCGATTTATAATAACAATGGCACACGTTGGAAAGTTTGGATTGAAACCCAGAGTAGCTTGATCACCCCATGGAGAAGAGAGTCATTATCCACCACTGCACAGTATCAGCAAATTTGTTTTGTCAGCTGAAGCAGAAAATCCTGCCATAATTTCGTCAGTAAAAATACAACAACAAATAAGATAATTAATAATTTGCTGTCATTTCACAGCAGACACACTTTATGCCATCCAAAAGCTGTTCTCTGAGATAAGTTGCCTCATTACACCTAATGGCAGGACTAGCCTTGTCTGTCATGTAGCTTTGAATTACAGTTATAATAACCAAAGGCATCTTTCCCACTACACAATTATATCATTATGAGTCCACTTTAACTGCCATGGCAACATCCTGTGAAATCCTGGGATTTGTAGTTTGATGAGGTTCTAGAGCTCTCTGAATAATAATTCTAAATACCCTTCTTTAAACAGCAAATCCCAGCATTTTGTAGGATGTTGTCATGGAATAAAGTTCAATCATAACTGTGCAGTAAACAAGAGCTCTGGTTAGGAACAGAATGTAGGAAAAATGTGTTACAGAAAAGCAGCAGTAATTCCCAGTAATTCTATGATTTATCCTAGGGAGACAGTTTGTATGGATGTAGCCTAAATAATTAGTAAATAAATATAATCAGGAAAGTAGAGGCATAAGTACAACAGCTGTTAAGTGAAACACCTGCATAGGCAAATTCTTCATACTGTATATTTTGTATTACAAACACAAATCCAGCAGATGCTTCATTCATTAAAAAAAGCTTTCTGTACAACAAGTACAGTAAGGAGAAAAACTTTCAGAATCTATTTTATAACTAGCATGTGCTATAATCATTAATTATACATATTGTTTTTCCTAATGTTTTACTGAATTCAACTCTGTTGATCATCAGAATGTTACATGAGAGATAAATCGGGTTAACCATACAACGGTCAGTTTGAAATGATTACTAGTCCATCTTGTGAGACTTTATTTCATATTTCACTTTTTCATATCTAAAACCAAACTCACCCTGCTTAGGAATAATGAGAGAAGAGGAGGAAAATCATGGGCACTCACTTAAGCAGTGATATTAGGAGCCATTGAGGAATTTCCCCCCGTAAATGAAAAAGCATTTACCAATTATTTAAATGCAGCAGGACAAACAAGACGTCATGTATTATGTACAAGCCCTAGGTGCTATTATCCTGCTGTAATTGCAGTTTACTAGCTTTCTGTGATAAAGTCTCTCTCAGTTTTATATTATGTTGATGGAGTCACTCCTCCATTTCCTGTTATAGAAAACATGAGATCAGGATCAAGCTTGTAATTGTGTGTTTAAGAACTGTGCTAAACATTTGTTTATCCAAGGGGGAAACATGCCTGGGAATTCATGCCTTTTTTCACAGCATGATACAATGACTAACAGAAGTGACATTCTGGTCAAATAGGGCATATAACAGCATGGGTTTAACAACACTGTGTTAAGACTGAGTCACTTAATGAACCAAGGCAGTGAGTGATTAGCATAGCATGGGAGAAATGATAATGGAAGTAAAAACATGTATACATTCTTGATTCACACTCCCTAATGTATTCAGCACAGTAGTGGCAAGTGGTGCTGTTTTCCTGTGACTCTATAGCTTAAAAAATAGTCACTAAGGCCCCATCTACACTGCCATATAATCCAATTGCAGAATGCAGATTATCTACTTTAAACTGGATTATATGGCAGTGTAGGCGCATACACAGGGCCATAGCCAGAAAAAAAATTGGGGGGGGGGACTTTTTTAGCAAACCATGAAGAGTAGTTCCATAGCACAAAATAATTTAGAATTCAAGCTCCATCAATACACTTCAGGGACACTCAAGACAGATAAACTTCAGTGGACACTTATGGGGATTTGGTTAACTAGTTAAAATTCATGAGTAAACCTGAAAAAAACCTGAAAAATGGGGGGGAGGTTGAACCCCCTCCCCCCCCCCCAACCTTGGCTACAGCCCTGCTCATACAATCCAGTTTAAATCAGATAATTTGTTTTCAGAAATTGAATTATATGGTCAGTGTAGACAGCACTTATGGGAGAAGAAAGAAATATCAGTATATTTATAGTATTATGTATGTTGGAGAAGAAGAGCAATGGGGCCGGTGTTGAGTTTGAATGTGTACTAAGCATACTCATTACACACAAGAGGTGAATGCTGGGATGGAGGAAATGGAAAACTGGGACAGAGGTGGAATGGATTATTTTTTAAAAAAGGTGTCTCTACATTGTAGAATTAATGCCGTTTGACACCCCTTTAACTACCATGGCTCAATGCTGTGGAATGGGAAGCCTCCCACAAGGATGGTAAAAACATAAAACATCTGGGCATCCCCTGGACAACGTTTTTGCAGCTAGTTCTCTCACACTAGAAGCAACTTGCAATCTCAAGTCACTCCTGGCATGAAAAAAAAATGTTGTGCACTTTTGGAATCTGTAATTCAGTGAAGCATCCACATTCTTTGTCAGAGAAAATTAAAGACCTTGTAAAACTTCAATTGTCATGATGTTATATTACTGAGGCCCCTTCCACACAGCTGTATAAAATCCCACATTGAACTAGAATATATGGCAGTGTGGATTCAAATAACCCAGTTCAAAGCAGATATTGTGGATTGTCTGCCTTGATATTCTGTGTTATATGGCTGTGTGGAAGGGCCCTGAGATATGACCATTAAAGTGCTATCAAACTGCACTAAACCTGCAGTATATACATGTGTTGAATCAGACCTGGATGAGGGCAAATAAATTGAAATTGTAAACAGAAAATACAAAGGTACTGCTCGTCAGCCACAAGGCCAAACAGGGTATAGGGTTACAGCCTGTGTTGGATGGGATCACACTCCCCCTGAAGATGCAGGTTCACAGCTGGGAGTGATCTGGGACTCATCGCTGAGCCTGGAAGCCCAGGTTTTGGGAGTGGCCAGGGGAGCTTTTGCTCAATTAAAACTTGTGTCCCAGTTGTGCCCATATGTTGGGAAGTCAGGCTTGACCACAGTAGTCCAAGCTCTAGTCACATCCCGAATAGATTATTGTAATGCACTATACGTGGGTCGACTGCAGATTGCTCGGAAGCTTCAAATAGTCCAATGGACAACAGTCAGATTGCTCACCGGAGCAGCGTACAGGGAGCATACAACCCCCCGGTTACGTTAGCTCCACTGGCTACTAGTCTGCTACCAAGCACAATTTAAAGTGCTGGCTTTGGCCTATAAAGCCCTCAATGGTTTTGGTCCAGCTTACCTGTCCGAACGTATCTCCCTCTACAAGCAATTGCAGAGTTTGAGATCATCCGGGGAGGCCCTGCTCTCGGTCCCACCTTTCTCGCAGGGACGATTGGTGGGGACGAGAGACAGGGCCTTCTCAGTGGTGGCCCCTTGACTACGTAACTCCCTCCGCAGGGATATTAGATCAGCCCCTTCCCTCTTGATCTTCCGTAAGAGAGTAAAAATGTTGCTTTGTAACCAAACCTTTGGAGAATCTGTGCAATAAATAGATATGGAATGATGTGTAATGACTATAGGAACGCCCCAGATTGTACTTGTGGATCCTGTGATTAATTGTTTTTGTATGGTTTTTAAGTGTCTCTAATTGTTTTAATTGTATTTTATTATTCGATTTTAAATGTCCATTTTAATTTGTATTTTTTGACAAAAGATAGAGGTATATATAGGCTTTCCCATCTTTTGGCATCTTTGGAGCCTGTGCTCGGTTCCGGCAATAAATAAACGGCACCATTTTTGACAGGTTCCACATTACAATAGAAAAACTCACAATTTTTCTTGTTCTTAAAACACAGATCCCTTCCTGAATAAAACCCCACATTATCTGCTTTGAACTGGGATATATGGCAGCGTGGACTCAGGATGCATCTAGACAGCACTCAAAATGCACGCCCTTCTGCATTTTCACATGGGCCAACCTTGCAGAAGCAATAACAACATATAAGGCAAAGATTTGTGAGTGGGTATAGGTTGCCATGTATTATTTCCATGAGTAACTTTGCCCTTCAAACAAAAAACAAGAAATGCATGGGGAATTCCTCCGATTCTTATGAAATATCTGATCTCCTCCTGCTGCTCCTTCTCCTTATTATATGAGACTTGTCTAAGACCCTGGACTCAAGCAATTTCATGTTCACTCTACATGTATTCGTGTATAGCTTTAATTTCAAAAGTTAAATGATTTGGACGTCTTCCAACCCATTTCTGATTGCCAGCTGGACATTTTAAAAAGAAATGCATTGTTCAGATGCCTTCTTTACAATGTGGATTGCTACTTTTTCATTTAAATGAAAATTTAAATGAAAACATAGAAAATGTTAGAAAAGCATTTGATAAAGCATCAAAACACTTAATAAAAATGAAAGTAAAGAAATATAAAAATGCTACAGAGACCTTAGGAGAGCAATTAGATAGAAAAGTATGTTCAAACTGCTTTTTTCTCAAAGCATCTGATAGTCTACTCTACCATTTCCTTGGAACAAAAGACACTGTAGTCTTCTGCAGTCTATTTTTTTCCAACCTGCCAGCATTAATTCAGGTTCTTTGCCTTCCATTCATATCTTGTCACTATCAATATTACCCATTCACCTTCACCATAGTTAGCAGAGAAAGAGTTTTGACAGGCAGTTGCATTTTTCCTCGTTCAGCTCCCAAGGAGTTTTGAATCTTACAAGCCATCACTCAGAGTTATATCTGAGTGGACTCCTCTACCAGCCTATCTGGAGTGCTATGAAAGGAAAGGAAATTATCTTTAAAACAAATTATTATAGCCATCCTATTGCATGCCCTGTAGTGACATTGAGATAGTTTCATGGTTCTTTACACTCCAGATGTGATTCTCAATAAGGTAGATTCAGGACATGCCCCAAGTATAACTTCAAGGCTGGGTGGGAAAGTAAATCTGAGTATCCATAGTCCTAGTCCAACCTTCCAACCAATACACCACCCTGAGTCAAGATTTAATGCAGATATGTAGGGAATGCATAAAATAGTCAAACAATGTAATTAATGGTCCATACATAGTCAAACAATGAAATTAATGACCCAGCTACCCCAACCAGCAAATGCTAGGTGAGAAAATTATTAGTCCTTCTTAGCTACTTTCCCTGACTAAACCTCTTCCTAGGTTGGTCGCCTGGCATAGGGAAGCTGAGTTATTGCTCACCTGGCTTAGATGATAAATCTTCCATTCCAACACAGCACAGACATCACTGTCACCTAAAGCCCCTGAATGCATTAATGGTCTGTGCCATGCAATACAGCTGCACATGCAACAGTGTATTTATTTATTATTTATTTACAGTATTTATATTCCGCCCTTCTCACCCCGAAGGGGACTCAGGGCGGATCACATTATAACACACATAGGGCAAACATTCAATGCCCATAAACACATCAAACAGAGACTGAGAGACACACGCAGAGGCAAGTTAACGTTCTTCTGAGGGGATGTTCGATTCTGGCCACAGGGGGGAGCAGCTGCTTCATCATCCACACTGACGGCACTTCCTCATTCCAGGTCGTAAATTAGTTAATCTTGCCTCCCCACTTTAGTGGTACCTTATCTCCTACTTGATAGATGCAACTATCTTTCGGGTTGCTAGGTCAGCAACGAGCAGGGGCTATTTTTTATTTTTAATTGACGGGTGCTCACCCCGCCACGGGCTGGCCTCGAACTCATGACCTCATGGTCAGAGTGATTTAAGGCAGCTGCTCAACAGCTGCGCCACAGCCCGGCCCCACGACTGTATGCACTGACTTTCATAATTACATACCCTACTACCACCTCTCCAATGCAGTATTTGTTTTAAAATGATCTGCTGTGTTAATGGCTATGTTGATGGCTGAAAGCAAAGAGGAGCTGAAGATCCTTATAACCAAGGTGAAAGAAGAAAGTGCAGAAGCTGAGTTGCAGTTAAGCATCAAGAAAACCAAGATTGTAGCAACCAGACTGATTGATAACTGGCAAATAGAGGAAGAAAATATAGAGGCAGTGACAGACTTTGTATTTCTAGGTGTGAAGATTACTGCAGACATGGACTGCAGCCAGGAAATTATAAGATGTTTACTTTTTGGGAGGAGAACAATGACCAACCTCTTTAAAATAGTGAAGAGTAGAGACATCACACTTACAACAAAGGTACACATAGTTAAAGCAATGGTATTCCCCATAGTAACCTATGGATGCAAGGGCTGGACCCTAAGGAAGGCTGAGTGAAGGAAGATAGATGCTTGCTATTTATTTATTTATTTATTTATTTATTTATTTATTTATTTATTTACGTCATTTCTATCTTGCCTTTCTCACCCAAGGGGACTTAAGGCAGCTTTTGAACTATGGTGTTGGAGGAAAATTCTGAGAGTGCCTTGGACCGCAAGAAGATCCAACCAGTCCATACTCCAGGAGTGCTCACTGGAGGGAAGGATATTAGAGGCAAAGATGAAGTACTTTGGCTACATAATGAGAAGACAGGAAAGCTTGGAGAAGAGAATGATGCTGGGGAAAATGAAAGGAAAAAGGAAGGTGGGCTGCCCAAGGGCAAGATAGATGGATGGTATCCTTGAAGTGACTGGTTTGACCTTGGAGGAGCTAGGCATGGTGACAGCCGACAGGGAGCTCTTTCATGGGCTGGTCCATGAAGTCACGAAGAGTCAGAACCGACTGAATGAATAAACAACAACATGTTAATCTACCATCTTCAGATGTATGTTAAGACACACCTTATTTTTTCCACTTTGTTTTTTGTTAAATACAATGCTTGTTCTGCATTTTTCATGCAGGAAAAAACACAATTGCTCCCAAAATGCAAAATAGCATCCATGAATGTGCAAAAATTCTCATCAAATATAAAATGAACATTTAATTGTTATTTTTGTTTGCAAGAATGGAGTAACCAGAGATCCATCTCTCCAGTGATGGAGGGTGCTATCCTTTAGATTTCTATCATGAGTCTGGTTATATATGAGGTTGTGAAGCACTTATTTGTCACCCTAATACTACAAAATGTGTTGGGCTCCATAGATTTTAGGTCTATCTTGGCTTAGAAAACAATTTCCTGTACTTCAACCCTGGTGATGAAGCCCTTCTTTTGTTCCTGGCTTTCACCAAAACTGGAAAAACCTAAAAAATAAAACAAAAAAAAACCTATGGTTCACAACCAGGGGATAAAGCATGGATTAAAAACAATGGCTAACAGAAAGAAATCAAAGGGAAGGGAGAAAGTGGTATTGCTCCTTCTGCATTAGTTAAAATTTAAACCACAGTAGGTGGTCGCCTCACCACATTTTTAAATAAGCATTAAAATCAGAAATTTGAAAATGCAGAAAATGCTTTTAGAATCATATCATAATAAGATTTTAAGGTGTTCCTGTTAAGCCTAATTTAGACTGCTTGGTATTTTGCTAGGATTAAAGCATAAGTAGACATGATCAGGAAGAGCTGCCGAAAGCAGAGACAAGAAAGAATATGAACATTTGAAGAGAAACAGGAACCAGGCGTGAAGCAAAGTGAGTGAGTCCAGCTGAGATAATATAGTGGAAAGTGTTTTCTTGCCTCTCTTATAAATAAAACATGGGATTATAATTGCATTCACAGGGCATGACAACGTCTCAGAAACTAATATAAAAAGAGAGATATATGCGAAACGAGCAATGCTAAAATTAGTCACTGAAAAGAGCCCAGACAGTAGGTAAAGGCCGTGGTTAGCTTTGTTTATGCAAATCAAAATTTGAGCTCATACAAATTCACGACTTTTTCCACAGTGCAACAAAACCCCTTTTCCCATTCATTATTAAGTTGTGAGAGCTGTAGGTTTTTTAAGTATTGCTTTGAGCTAATATAGACAGTATCACAAGAGCAGGTGATGTTTCCATCATACTACAGTATCTGCTCATAAACAGAAATCCTGGCTAAACGGAGGAAATTCTGATGCAAGAACATTTTAAAAGGCAGGGTTTTTTCCCACTCCCTGGAGATTCAATATTTTGAAAGGCAGAAGGGAAACATAATTACATACTTTGAGGATGTTGTGAATGAATTAACAGACCAGAATACACATAGTATGCCAGGAGCTGGAGGAGCCCTGCAAACAAAAGCATTCCATAATAGTTTTATATCAAAAATGAAAGAGATCAGAGCCCAGGCCATATGAAAGCTCATAGTCAATGGCTATAGTAATTCTGAAGGATACTTAATTATGGGAATTGAAACATGTGCTATATAAAAACATTTTAGCACTAAAATCATGAGAATGGGTTTTAAAACAATCAAACAGAAGCAGAGAAAGAGATTCTGTGCACATCTGAGATATATATACATCTGCAAAGATAAGGTCATTGTAAACTCTCTTGTTCTCAGATATGTCCATATTTCCAGAGATAAAAATCCTCTTTTTTAACATGTCCAGGTTTGCTTAGAGATCTGAACTGGAGGAAGTTGACAATCGGGTACTACTGCTGGGAGGAGGAAGAGGATGAGAGAGCAGAGTGAAGGAAGTTTCCAAAGCAGCCACTCAGTCTGTAGGGAGTCCATTCAGGTGAGACGGCTGTCACAAGAGATGGGGGAGATGTAGAATGGAATTTATTAGTTATTTCTTAAGATATAAGCAGTTTTTGAAACTATACACCAGACCTCTTCAACCTGCGATCCTCCAGGTGTTTGGACCCTCAGTAAGTCCAAAATATCTGGAGGGCCACAGGTTGAAGAGGCTTGATAAATGTTCTACAGAGAAGTATGTGTCCAATTTTGGGCACCACAGTTGAAGGGAGATGTTGACAAGCTGGAAAGCGTCCAGAGGAGGGCGACTAAAATGATTAAGGGTCTGGAGAACAAGCCCTATGAGGAGCGGCTTAAAGAGCTGGGCACGTTTAGCCTGCAGAAGAGAAGGCTGAGAGGAGACATGATAGCTATGTACAAATACGTGAAGGGAAGTCATAGGGAGGAGGGAGCAAGCTTGTTTTCTGCTGCCCTGCAGACTAGGACACGGAACAATGGCTTCAAACTACAGGAAAGGAGATTCCACCTGAACATCAGGAAGAACTTCCCCACTGTGAGAGCTGTTCGACAGTGGAACTCTCTCCCCCGGGCCGTGGTGGAGGCTCCTTCTTTGGAGGCTTTTAAGCAGAGGCTGGATGGCCATCTGTCGGGGGTGCTTTGAATGCGATTTCCTGCTTCTTAGCAGGGGGTTGGACTGGATGGCCCATGTGGTCTCTTCCAACTCTACTATTCTATGATTCTATGATTCTATGCTTGGACTCAGAAGTGTAAAGTGTGACTAAAAGAAACTGACCATAAGATATAGTCAGTTTTCTCCATACCCACAGATTCTGGATTCACAGATTTCACTATCCAAGACTTGAAAATATTTTTTAAAATCAGAAAGCAAACCTTGATTCTGCCATTTTATATAAGGTACACCATTTTACTATTCCATATATATAATGGAACATGAGCATTCACAGATGTTTGTGTCCACAGGGTGGTGTGTATATGTGTCCTGCAATCAAATGCCTGTGGGTGCCAAGGTCTCACTGTCATAGCTTTTAATTGTAGAAATGGATAATTTCATTTAGCAATATGTTTTGAAGTGTCTTATTTGTGATACTTTGAGCACACTTCATTTTACAGAATTGGAAATTCAGTTGTACCTAGGTCAAGTGTTGGTATTATTAAATATTGCTAAATAAACAATTTACATTTGTTGCTATTTAAATACAAAGAGAATTAGAAATATTTCCAGGAATATTGATTACAGTTTATATATTAGGGGCATTTAAATCATCAGAGAGCTATCAGACTGATCAGAGACTTGAAGTAGTCAGTCAGTAAATGTGTCCTCTTTTTTGCTTATGAAATGTTGGTGACCCTATGCAAAGCATTTTAAAAACATTACTTTGAACTCTCTTGGTTACTTATATTAGTACAAATACTCCATGAAATGCAGCATGACATCCCTTTTGGAGCAGTGTTCAGTAGTAATAGGGAATGGAAAAGAAAGCTCATTCTGGCCCAAGAGCTGTTTTCCCTCTACACAATAAAATTAATGCAATTTGACACAGAGGGCCCTTCCACACAGCCATATAGCCCAGAATATCAAGGCAGATAATCCACAATATCTGCTTTGAACTGGGTTATCTGAGTCCACACTGCCATTTAAGCCAGTTCAAAGCAGATAATATGGGATTTTATACAGCTGTGTGGAAGGGGCCCAATTTAACTGTCATGACTCAGTGTTATAGAATCATGGGAGTTGTAGTTTGGTGAGACATCAGCATTATTTGGCAGAGAATAAGACCATGTAAACAACAACTCCTGTGATATCATAACATTGAGTCATGGCAGTTAAAATGGTGTCAAACTGCATTATTTCTATAGTATAGATACACTCAATGACTCCCTATATAATTTTCCTCGTGCTCAACCACAGCCTTGTTATGCTGACTGAAACCAGCCTACACTCATTGTATTATGACAGTTCTACTTTTAGAGAATACTTTCTTGATAGAGAAATAATAATAATAATAATAATAATAATAATAATAATAATAATAATAATAATAATAATATATTTATATCCTGCCCTCTCTCCCCAAAGAGACTCGGGGCAGCTATATACTGGATTCAAGGAATCTCCCAACTTTTTGAACTGTTGGTCAAAGAAGAAAATGAGGATTGTGTTTAATGGACTAGTCACTGACTTCTTCATATCTGTGCCTCAGTATGTTGAGTTATACAGCAATTTTTGTGTTTTTTTCCACTTAAGTATGCTGAAGAAGTAGATGAAGGAGGTAATATTGTATTAAGCAAAGCTAATCATCTGGTTACATCTAGCCATCAATTTTTTCCAGATATCTATTTCAATCTATTTACCCTTATACTCTTTCACTGCAAAATGTAAATGAATTACAATGTACCCTTGGGTATAATTGTAATCAATTTGCACCATTTTTTTCAGTGAAAGATTGATGCAAGGGTTATTGGTTTCTATAACCATGATAAAATCAGCAGTATCAAATGTGATCATTTTAATTATTTTTTGTTATTAAATATGGAGTGCAAAGCAGGGTATCACTATGTACATGTCCTGATTGCAAATTTTCAACTGGCAGGTTATTTATCTGAAACTTTAACTTCATCAAGGGATCTGCCTAAAAGGAATAAATGTATATTTAAGCATCTCCTTGGTCTTTGTCCCACAGCTATTCTGTACACACTGATTCCTTCCATCAGTCCTAGACATCTCATGTTCAGCATAGAGATCTGAAGGAGATATCTACTCTCATGTTAACACACACAAACCTTCCACAAAGAGACCATAATAAAGTATGATCAGTTCACATTCAAGGCAGACTGAATATAGGCTGCTCTCACTAATTTGACAGTTTAAGGAGAAGGTTGCAATCAAAAACTGGTTGACAAGGAGAACTCAGTCTTCTTCTAGCTTGCAAATCAAAACTGAGCATTAGATGGTATTAAGTTATTGACAGACAGGGGAAAAAGGTCGAAAGAGTGGACCAAAGATCAAAAGTGCAGTACACGTGTCACCTCAACCTCTCAAAGATGTAGCTTTTGAACCCAAAGAGGCAATGGTCAGCAGTTTTTGATCTCAAGATAAAATGTTTATTTTGGAAAAACAAGTAAAATACAAAAAAAGTTAATAGAAATGGAAGACACTAGCCAGTGGGTGCTAGGAGAGATGGAACAATTAATGACGCAGTTACATTTACTTTTATAAGTAAAACAAGGTAAAGCACCCCCATGTCAATGTCTTTGAGTTAATGTCCAGTATGATCAGTCAAAAGTTCAAAAGGTGAAAATACATCATACATATCATTAATATTTTACACTCTTTATGTGTCTTTTGTTCTTTTAATTAATATACACTGTTCTGTATTGGATCATCCCTTAGCTTGTTATTTTCAAGGTCAAAAGTGATGCATCTTAGCAGAAAGAAGAGAGGAGACAGTTTCTGACTTCTAGAGAATTTGGTTTTTCAATGGGGAGGGTGAGATCCCTGCTTTCACATGGCTGTAATTTACATCTGTTGAAAGATCGAGCTGTTGAAAAGCAAGGCATCATAAAATGAGGGAAGCCCGTAAAGTCCATTTTCTGATTGTCAGCCCTGCCCTGGTAAACTGCTACATCTTAGAATAAGAAGTTTGGTCAGCATACATGGTCCTGTGTCTCTTACATCCATTTATATGCCTTGTTTCACATAACACCTGAACAGGGCTAAAAAGGCACACAAAAGCAACAATACCTAGCAGTTACCTAAATATGCAATTATCAATTCTTAAATGGCTCCTTGTGTCTTATGAGAATGGGATCACAACAAAGGTAACAGAGCGAAACCGCTACCATTCACAAAAAGTCCAGTTCAAAGTATATGATATGGGAGGCACTTGACTGTAGTTTACTCCCCTCCTACTTCATGTTTCTTAAGCATTTGATGAGTAGCAGGTTCAGCATCTGCTTTCTGAACATCACCTATACAGAGTTTGAAAACGTTTCTTTGGAATTCTGGGAGTTATCACCCAAAAGCAACTTTTCCAGGCTCTGAGCAGATGTAAGAATTAAAGGAGTTTATTATGGATGATAAGACTCTGATGTTTTTATGTTTGATGATGCTCATATTTTGTACTATAGGTTTTTCACAGTCAAATATTGTAGAAAATGTGAGCAATAGGAACGTATCACTAAGGAGAGGATTCAAATTTGCAAGGCAGAAGCTGAACAACAACCAGAATCACTGCAAGGCACCCATTCACAGAGTTTAGCAGGGAAAACATAAACTCAATATTCTTTGTAAAAACACATAAAAGTAGCACTACTTACAAAATATTTGTGTGTAGTCTAACACAGATCTAGTGACCTCATCAGATGGACTGATTTGCCCTGAGTACACCACTTCCTCTCCCTTTTCGCCATGGAGTTACATGACTCATAGCGACTCCTGGCCAGACTCCATGGTGAAAGGGGAGAGCAAGTGGTACACGCTGCTGCTGCAGCAACACAAGTGGTTTTCTGTGTTGCTTTTGGAGCAATGGGGGGAAGTCAGGCAGCGAAGCTTCCCTCTGTATAATGGGGGTAGAGGTAAGTCGGGCGATGTGGGGCAGGCTGTGACAGATTCTTTACACCTCCCTCTGGGACTTCATGGGTTAGCCATGCATGGCGAATCCATAGGCCTTTGTGATAAGATCCTAGGATAGAGAGAGAGAAGAGAACGATAGCTTCTGGTTATGCAAGTAATGCAAGAAGAGAGATTTTGCAAAAGTAAACAAACAATAAGTCTGAAAGCATGCAAACTAATAGGTCTAGGCATAAAAAGTTGTGAATTTGTAACAATATTTCTATATCAGTATTTCTATATCTCTCAGTATTCTGCTCTCCTTTCTCATTTCCCACCCATTCCATGTTGTAGTAATAGTTTTGCAGTTATTTAAGTCTGTGAGAACAAGTCTCTTCATACAGGACACCTACTTCTGTCCTGTCCCCACCAGTAGCCAGGAACAATTACCATCTTATCTTAAAATGGTCCATAATCAAACAGTAATAAGGGTGATACCATAGAACCCAGATCATCACCTTACTGCTGCTCAGTTATGAATAGCTTCAGAATGCCATTATATTAATTCTTATAAAAACTATCCAATTGTTCTTTCTTTCTAACCAACTCATTTTGTACATTCTCTTCCATTCTGCCTATATAAAAAGTACTAGATTGCCACAGTAAAGGAGGCATATGTTGTTGTTTTTTAAAAAAAATCACATGCTCAGTGATAGTATGATCCAGTATTATAAATACACTATGAAAATTTATCTTGATAGTGGGTTGTCAAACTAACGGATGTGTTACATTGCTATCTTCAGTTTGCAATCTAGTTGACCTTCCTGAATTGTATGCGATACATATAATGAAGCTTCTAATCTTGATGAACGCTCTCTTACATAGCTGGTTGTGCCACTAAGCATCCCTTGATGTCTGCAATTTGTAAGGAGTAACAGATGCAGGCTATTTTCTCTTCGCACCATCACTCTTGAGCATGTGGTCCTATCACCTAGGAACAACAAAGGACAAAGTAATCAAGAAAAATCTGATGCTTCAAGAAAACAAGAGCTGGCTGGGCAAAAGGCAAGATATTCTAGCAGAAATTAGGGAGGACAGGCCTGGCATCATATATAATTAGAATGGATGGCAATCTATTAGCACTCCGAAATAAAGCTGCGACCAAGCAACAGGCAAATGTAACCAAGTAACAAGCAAATGTGTCTGTGGCAATGGGAATGTGGAAGTGGGTGCCAAGTCTGAATCAGGAGACTGCCAACAAAGAAGCATTACTAGTCCAACCAGTAAAACCACCATCTGTCAAGAAATTAGTAATTATTGGGCTATAAACAATTTGGGGACTGGATGTATAAAGGGCTCATTCATCCCATTCATCTTCAAATAGTCCTCCCTCCCATCAGGAGTCCAAAGGGAAACAGATAAGAATCAAGGGAACCGGGACTCAAAAAGACATTGTCGTGGGTGTCTACTACAGACCTCCGAGTCAGGATGAAGGACTTGATGAAGCTTTCTGTCAACAGCTGACCAAACGGGCACAAAGAAGAGATATAGTAGTCATGGGCGATTTCAATTATCCTGATATCTGCTGGAAAACAAACTCGACCAAGAATACAAAGTCCAACAAATTCCTTACTTGCCTTGCAGACAATTTTATGGTCCAGAAGGTAGAAGAGGCAACAAGGGGATCAGCAACTCTTGATCTAATCTTAACAAATGTGGAAGACCTGATCAATACAGTTGAAGTGGTTGGATCCTTAGGGGCAAGTGACCACGTGCTCCTGCAGTTTGCAATACAAAGAAATGCTGAAACTAAGACAAGTCAAACACGCATTCTCGACTTTAAGAGAGCTGACTTCCAAAAAATGAAGGAATTACTGAGCGGCATTCCATGGACGCCAATATTAAAAAACAAGGGAGTTAAGGATGGATGGGAGTTTTTCAAAAGTGAAATACTCAAGGCGCAAATGCAAACAGTGCCAACAAAGAAGAAAAATAAGACAAATGCAAAGAAGCCAGAATGGATGTCCAAAGAACTTCTAACTGAGCTAAAGCTCAAAAGTGACATGCACAAGAAGTGGAAAAGGGGAGAAATCACCAAAGAAGAATTCAAACGTATAGCCAACACCTGTAGGGAAAAGGTTCGCAAGGCTAAAGCGCAAAATGAGCTCAGGCTTGCCAGGGACATAAAAAACAACAAAAAAGGTTTTTTTGCTTACGTTGGTAGAAAAAGGAAGAAAAAGGAGGCGATAGGGCCACTGCAAGGAGAAGATGGGGTGATGGTGACAGGGGATAGGGAAAAGGCAGAACTGCTTAATGCCTTCTTTGCCTCGGTCTTCTCACAAAAAGAAAGCCATCTTCAACCTCAGCAACATGGAATGGACAAGGATTGGGGGAAATCCAACCCCAAATAGGGAAACAAGTTGTCCAGGAACACCTGGCCACTCTAAAGGAATTCAAGTCACCAGGGCCAGATCAGCTACATCCAAGAGTATTGAAGGAACTAGCGGAAGTTATTTCAGAACCACTGGCAATTATCTTTGAGAGTTCTTGGAGAACGGGAGAAGTCCCAGCAGATTGGAGGAGGGCGAATGTGGTCCCTATCTTCAAGAAGGGAAAAAAGAATAACCCAAACAATTACTGTCCGGTCAGCCTCACATCAATATCAGGCAAGATTCTGGAAAAGATCATTAAGGAAGTGGTCTGCAAACACTTAGAAACAAATGCGGTCATTGCTAATAGTCAACACGGATTTACCAAAAACAAGTCATGCCAGACTAATCTGATCTCTTTTTTCGATAGAGTTACGAGTTGGGTCGATACAGGGAATGCCGTGGATGTAGCCTACCTGGATTTCAGTAAGGCCTTCGACAAAGTCCCCCACGACCTTCTGGCAAACAAACTAGTAAAATGTGGGCTAGACAAAACTACGGTTAGGTGGATCTGTAATTGGCTAAGCGAACGAACCCAAAGGGTGCTCACCAATGCGTCGTCTTCATCATGGAAAGAAGTGACAAGTGGAGTGCCGCAGGGCTCCGTCCTGGGCCCGGTTCTGTTCAACATCTTTATTAACGACTTAGACGAAGGGTTAGAAGGCACGATCATCAAGATTGCAGATGACACCAAACTCGGAGGGATAGCTAACACTCCAGAAGACAGGAGCAGAATTCAAAACGATCTTGACAGACTAGAGAGATGGGCCGAAACTAACAAAATGAAGTTCAACAGGGACAAATGCAAGATACTTCACTTCGGCAGAAAAAATGGAAATCAAAGATACAGAATGGGGGACACCTGGCTTGACAGCAGTGTGTGCGAAAAAGACCTTGGAGTCCATGTGGACAAGTTAAACATGAGCCAACAATGTGATGCAGCAGCTAAAAAAGCCAATGGGATTCTGGCCTGCATCAATAGGGGAATAGCGTCTAGATCCAGGGAAGTCATGCTCCCCCTCTATTCTGCCTTGGTCAGACCACACCTGGAATACTGTGTCCAATTTTGGGCACCGCAGATGAAGGGAGATGTTGACAAGCTGGAAAGCGTCCAGAGGAGGGCGACTAAAATGATTAAGGGTCTGGAGAACAAGCCCTATGAGGAGCGGCTTAAAGAGCTGGGCATGTTTAGCCTGCAGAAGAGAAGGCTGAGAGGAGACATGATAGCCATGTACAAATATGTGAGGGGAAGTCATAGGGAGGAGGGAGGGAGCTTGTTTTCTGCTGCCCTGCAGACTAGGACACGGAACAATGGCTTCAAACTACAGGAAAGGAGATTCCACCTGAACATCAGGAAGAACTTCCTCACTGTGAGGGCTGTTCGGCAGTGGAACTCTCTCCCCCAGACTGTGGGAGGCTCCTTCTTTGGAAGCTTTTAAGCAGAGGCTGGATGGCCATCTGTCGGGGGTGCTTTGAATGCAATTTCCTGCTTCTTAGCGGGGGGTTGGACTGGATGGCCCATGAGGTCTCTTCCAACTCTACTATTCTATGATTCTAGAACATGGTTTTGTTTTGTCTATTTCAGGAAATGTGAAACATTCTCCACATTCTCAAAAGTGGTCCATTTTCTCCTGAGATGAGGAAAGGAATCTCAGAGTGAAAGTGATGCCTTCCAATTTTTTTTAAAAAAACTTATTGTTCTCCTTTTCTACCTTTACAATTTTGGAATCATTGCTGTTGGTCCCCCATGGGGTCTACCTGGTCACCTCACTTCTCCTCTCTCTTCTTCCTCTCGCAAATCTTATCGAAGCACAGCCAACACTAGGACTCAGGCCTCTTCTACGTTGCCATATCAAAATCAGATTATCTGCTTTGAACTGGATTATATGGCAGTGTAGACTCAAATAATCCAGTTGAAAGCAGATAATGTGGATTATCTGCTTTGATAGAGCTCCCAGTGGTGCAATGGGTTAAAACCTTGTGCCAGCAACCTGCTGACCAGCAGGTTGGCAGTTCTAATCTGGGGAGAGTGGGTTAGCTCCCTCTGTCAGCTCCAGCTCCTCAACATGAGAGAAGCCTCCCACAAGGATGGTAATATCAAAACGTCCGGGTAAACCCTAGGCAACATCCTTGCAGACAGCCAATTCTCTCACACCAGAAGCCAGTTACAGTTTCTCAAGTCGCTCCTGACCAAAAAAAAAAAAAAATCTGCTTTGATAATCTGGATTATATGGCAGTGTAGAAGGGATCTCCGTTGGAGGACCTCTGTTTCTTGTTCAGTTCTTCTTGATTGTACTGTCTCTTAGTTCTTGATTTTACTAGGATCGGCTGAAATAGTTTGCTTTTGTCTGAACCAACTAGGAAAAGCAAGATTCCGACCCCCCTCCTCCTTAATTGAGTGCAAACTACTTTTGTCCTTTGAATGTGGTACTATCCCTGCCTAGCAGGGACAAGTGTAGAATATTTTAAAGGCTTTTTCTCCACAAGCAAGCAACCTGCAAAGGCCTGCTAAAAAGAACAACAAAAACCATCACCTGTCTATATAAGGATAACAAGGCATGTATCAGTTTATTTCTAGGAAAGCTATTCCAGAACCTGTGACTAGCTACTGAGAATGGTTTCCCCCATAGTGTCCAATGAATATATCTGTGACAGAGAAAGACAGCCTCCCAAAAAGAGTCCTAATCCCTACTTGTTCTTTCTTGTGTACATTTAAGTCATTTCAGATTTCTAATGGCCCTAAACTAAACCTATCAAATGGTTTTCTGGGCAAAATTTGTTCAGAGTGGGTTTGCAATTTATACCACAAATACTAAACTCTATTTTCATTATGTACAGTACTTATTCTATTGAAGCTGGTACAATAGGTCATGATAGCTAAGGGTGCTTCCAGACAGCACCAAATTGCAGGTTTATTCTCGCACCTGAAAATCTTGCGGTTTTTGCAGTTTGCAACGATTCCTCCCACATTTTTGAGGGAACAGTATTTGGCCATCCTCCATTTTTATGCGGGAGCTTCTGGGATAAAGGTACTGTCTGGACAGGCCCTAAGAAACTGGACAGGGGTTGTAACTTTAAGATGTTTTAAGATCCAGTTTTTGCAGTTTTCTGGACATTTCTGAACCTGCTCCAGAAAAATAAAATATACGTAACAAGAGCTCAACATCTCCACCTCTTGACCATGTGCTCCAACATTTCACAGACAAGACTGGGATATGTGTGGCAAAGCAACATCAGTGTGTGGCCAAGATGGCAAAGATTATCAATTTAAAAGATTATTAAGGAGGATGACCACAAAAACTAGAAGAAACTACAGCAACTTACTTTTGCCTGTGCCTACTAAGAATTTTACCCAAACCACTTTTTACTCCTTCTAATGCATCAAATGAATACAACCTCCTTTTGCACTGTGCAAATGATTTGCATCAATTGATGCACACTAAGGATAAAGAGAGAAGGTGGGTGAAGGAGAAACTTACATCTTTACAGGCCAGAGGCATCTCTAGGCAAAATAAATATGTCCTTTTATTTAGACTTATTGGCCTACTATTCACTCCAGAACACCTCTGCATAAATATATTAGTTGTTAATGCTATATAACTAATCACATACTGAATGTGTTTATTACTTTGCATGAGAGCTCATGCTAAAATAAATCTGTCTTAAAGGTGATATTAGATCACCCTCCTTTCCTTTTTAGGTGTTTATACTTATCACTTGAATTACATTAATTTCCCAGTTTACTGGATGAAAAAAAAAAAGCAATGAAGCTATGTTGTGATTTACAGGCCAATGCCTCCATCTAGCTGCTAAACAGGTTTTTGCTGATTTGAACATTGACACTGCACAGTCGTACTTGATCTAATACACAAAACCAAACATTTAGTCAGGATTGATAGATCTCAGAATCTGTCTACTCTTCTCCATCCCTCACAGCAAGGGGGGAAGTCTCAAGGTGAAAGCACTGTCTTGAAAGGTATATGAATTGTTTTTCATTTGTTGGCATGATCTGAGCAACTGCAGTGGCTGCTTAAGGTATCATAATAAAATCACAGAATCTTGCCTCTGTGGCCCCTTCTACACTGTTAGATAATCCAAGTTACCAAAGCAGAAAATCCACATTATCTGATTCAAACTGTATTATCTTAGTTTAGACTGCCATATAATCCAGTTCAAAGCAAATAATGTGGATTTTATACAGCTGTGTAGAAGGGGCTTCTAAGGGTGCATCCAGACTGCGTCTAAAACGCACGAGCTCCCACGTTTTTACATGGGGCATCCAAACAATGCCTCCACTAAAAATGAATTAATTCGGGACAAAGCAGGAAAACCCTGCTTTGTCCAGAATTAGTTTGACACCTGGAAATCTTTCCAGCTATGGGTGTTGTGTGGATTGGGCCTGGGGATCACATCGCACGACTTCCAATCCTAATCGACACAGCTGTCGCATAATGTTTGGGTTCCTGGATCCTGAAAGACCCAAGACAACTCCCACACCTTCCCAAAACCCCTTAAAAAGCCTTTAATTTTTTTTAAGTACTTACCTGACTGGCACTACCTTGCTGCTGGCCCTCTCTGGGTGCATAGAAATGATGCATCAGTAAAAGGGGGGGAAATCGCTCTAGGAGAGGGCTGGCAGCAAGGTAATGCCAGCAGGGTAAGCAATTTTTACTTTTTAAGACTGGGGGGGGGGGGGGTAATTGGTGTCTGGGTGCCGTGCCGGAAGGTCCGGCAGAGCATCTGGACACACACACCAGGAAAGTGCATGTTTTTTTACTGGTGTGGAGACAGAAGTCTTGCCTGACCTGGGCTTTTTAAACCTGGGTGAGGCTGGACTTTTCCCCTGTCGAGAACTGCCCTAACATCACAAAAGAGCCATCCCTAGATCTCAAATTTTTCAAGCAGCCCCAACCCAGCAATCTTACACATGGGTCTCTGCATCCTCCAAGGATCTCATTTGTTCAAAAGTGAAGTCACATCAGAAATATCATAACAGTGAATATCTTGGTTATCCAAGTAGAGTTATTAGGTCATGTGTAACATGACTCTGAGATTTCAGGGCCCAAATGTTTAGATTTAGGGATGCCCTTTGTTCATATTTTGAGCTTGATATGTTAAACATCAGTCACAGCTGTTCATAGGGGTGCCAGTTCAAGTGTGTCCCAGGCTTTATGGTTGCCAGACCCTCGAATAGGTGATGACATTCAGTGTTATTAAGTTCCAAACATAGTTTCACACAGCTTGACATTCTACATAGAATATACCTTTCCTTATTAGACATTACAACAGAAATGTTAGCTAAAGGATCAGTTGATAGAGCAAGGGGAAATGAGGGGATTAGATTTTCTCAGGCCCCTTCTACATTGCCATATAAAATCCAGATTATCTGCCTTGAACTGTTGTATGGCAGTGTAGACTCATATAATCCAGTTCAAAGCAGATAATGCAGAATATCTGCTTTTATAATCTGTATTATATGACAATATAGACTCATATAATCTAGTTCAAAGCAGATAATATGTATTAACTGTTTTGATAATCTGGATAATCTGGTAGTGTGAAAGGGGTCTGTGTCTTCACTTGAGATGTTGTTCAAAGGTTTTGTTACAGATGCCTGGATGTTTTCAATTATCCCAAAATGATGTCTGTTGCAGTGGGTTTTGAGGTTAAGCAAAGATAAAACACAGAGAACCAGGTCAGGATTGTATGGTGGTCTCTTCCAAAAGTAATGAAAGTAATAATTATTCTTACAAAAGGTCATTTTGCTTTGGTTCAAAATAATGTATGAGAACATTCTTTTTCTTATATGTGCAATAGTGGGTATTATGAGTTTGTATGCTTAGTGTTGCCATGAAACACTACCTTTGTTCATACCTCTTATAGTGGTTTGGAATTTGTGAATATAATTTAATTCATCTGTTTCATTTCTAATCTTTCTAAATGTACAGGAAGGTTGAACTGTTCTGCAATTTTGATTATTCCAATTTCTACTGTCAAATGTGTGCCCATGTATCCTCTTGTGTAGAGACTAGCCTGTTTGTCCAGCATAAAGGGCATTGCTGGCATAGGAGGAAGAGCAAATAAATGTACCTCTGATATTATATGCAATGTTATTGGCCCTTATAATATTGCTTCCAGAATAGATATGAAGACAGAGTGGGCAATGGGCATCTGGGTTTGTGTCATGGTCTTGTTCCTTTATTGCCGTCTATGTTATATATCCTGTTGTGAATAGTATTAAGGATTTGGAGGATGTCTGCAGGCCAATGAAGGGCTGTCGCAGCTTGTGAGAGGGCTATTTTATTATCCAGAAATGGTCGTAGCTCATTGGTGATGTGTTTGAATGGTCTCTGCTGGAGCAAGTAGAAATCAGTTTTCTGAGAAGTGACCTTTGCATTTAGGGGCTCTTCCACACAGCCATATAACCCAGAATATCAAGGCAGATAATCCTCAATATCTGCTTTGAACTGGATTATCTGAGTCCACACTGTCATATAATCCTGTTCAATGTGGATTTTGTACAGCTGTGTGAAAGAGGCCTAAGTAAACACAGTAGCATTCCAATAAAGACAGCAAACCAATGAGTTGAATCCAAGCATTGCAGCATAATGCACAGTGAGGCCCTTTCCACACCGCTGTATAAAATCCAGATTGAATTAGATTATATGGCAGTATGGAAGGGGCCTGAGACAGTAAGTTAACAGTCATGACTTTAATCATGGATTAGTGTTCATTATTAACTTTAAGCCCCATTAATTTCAGTGGATTTCAGTATCATCATTTATTTATTCTTTTCAATCAGTTGCCACACCACTTCCCATATCTAATAATTTATAGCTAAGCAGCATGCCTTATGTGTACATTTTAGAAGAATGTAAAATAAACAGCAGGTCCCAATTAGGATTCTACCCAAATGGATTATATGTGTGCATATCTATCTGCCTATCTCCCACCCATTTAGGCTTCCTGGGCTAATTCCCACAGTGGTGACATTTGTCATCCAATGTCCTTTGGAAGGTAGAAGTGTAAGAGTTGCTTCCATCATCATATAAAACTGCTTCTTTGAAGAACAGAATCTTTTTTCAGTCATGGCAGCACCTGAAAGGTTGTATTGACAGTTCACACAGTTAGAAACTTGCCTTTTCATTCTGTAACCTGTCCTGTCACACTCTTCAGTCATTACTGGACACAGTGTTCATTTTAATGTAAAAGTCTGAAACTACTGCAGAAAAGAAGTTTATAATAGGTAACTAAGCCTGCCGAAGCAGGCACATTATGAAGTTCTTAATGAATTTCATATGCTCTTTCAAGTAGTTAGTGCTGTATAATATATGAATATCATGTAATTCCACTTCATAGTAGATTCACAACTCAGGCCCCTTCTACCCTGCCATATAAAATCTAGATTATCTTCTGTGAACTGGATTATATGACAGTGTAGACACATATAATTCAGTTTATTATTATTTTTTTAATTTATATCCCACCCTTCTCACCCCAAAGGAGACTCTGGGCGGCTTACAACAAGAGCACAATTCAATGCCTTGAACACATATGAACATAAACAATATATACTTTAAAATCACAACAATTGCTTAAAATCCCACAATCTGAAAACATATGTCAGCAGCCATTCCAATTGTCATCTATAATTGTTCGTTATTGCACTGAGATATCAATTGTTGCATTATGAATGACTGTGCAAACACTTGGTCCCACAACCAGGATTTAACTTTCTTCTTGAAGGTCAGGAGGGAGAGGGCTGATCTAATTTCCCTGGGGAAGGAGTTCCATAGCCAAGGAGCCACCACCAAAAAAGGCCCTGTCTCTCGTCCCCACTAGTAGCGCTTGCGAAGGGGGTGGAATCAAGAGCAAGGCCTCCCGGACGATCTTAATCTCTGAGATGGTTCATAGGAGGAAATATATTCAGGGAGGTAATCTGAACCAGTATGGTTTAGGGCAGTGGTTCCCAACCTGTGAGTCCCCAGATGTTTTGGCCTTCAACTTCCAGAAATCTTAACAGCTGGTAAACTGGCTAGGATTTCTGGGAGTTGTAGGCCAAAACATGTGGGGACTCACAGGTTGAGAACCACGGGTTTAGGCTTTATAGGCTAAAGCCAGCACTTTGAATTGTGCTCGGTAGCAGACTGCAGCCAGTTGAGCTGATACCCCGCTCCAGTTAGAAACCTGCCACCCATTGGACTATTTAAAGCTTCTGAACTGTCTTCAAAGGCAACCACATGTAGAGTGTGTTGCAGTAGTCTATTTGAGATGGAACAAGAATGTCTACCACCGTGGCCAAGTCTGACTTCCCAAGGTACGGGCGCAACTGGCACACAAGTTTTAATTGTGCAAAAGCCTCCCTGGCCACTGCCAAAACCTGGGCTTCCAGGCTCAGCAATGAATCCAGGAGAACTCCCAAGCTGTGGGGGAATGTAACCCCATCCAACACAGGCTGTAACCCTATACCCTGTTCGTCCTTGTGGCTGACCAGGAGAACCTCTGTCTTGTCTGGATTCAATTTCAATTTGTTCGCCCTCATCCAGACCGTCACAGTGGCCAAACACCGGTTCAGGATCTGAACACCCTCCTTAGTAGCAGGTGGAAAGGAGTGATAGAATTGGACATGATCTGTGTGCAGATTACACTGAACTCCAAAACTCTGGATGATCTCTCCTAAGGCTTCATGCAGATGTTAAACAACATGGGTGACAATATTAAGCCCTGCAGGACCCCGCAGGACAAAGGCTGTGGGGGCCGAGCAAGTGTTTCCCAACAACACCTTCTGAGAATAACCCTCCAGGAAGGGCTGGAGCCACTGCAGAACAATACCTCCCAGACATCTCAGAAGGATATCATGGACTACAGAATCGAAGGCCGCTGAGAGGTCCAAGAGAACTAACAGGGACATACTCCCCCTGTCCAGTTCCTGGCATAGATAATCCACTAAGGCTATTTCAGTTCCATGTCCCGACCTAAATCTAAATGGCGCTGAATCAAGATAGTCTGTTTCTTCCAAGTTTCAAGGCCACCACACATTCCATGACCTTGCCCCAAAAGGAGCGATTGGAAACTGGTTGAAAGTTAACTAATGGAGTGGGGTCCAGTGATGGTTTAGTGTTTACACATTATTTATTTTTGGTTATTTAATATTTAATATTTATTTTAATTAAGTGATATTTGTCTTATACTATGACATACTACAACTTCCTCACTAATGGTTAAAATGGGGTGGGAGCGGTCAAGACAAAGTGCCGTTATGTATAGTTATGGGACCCTTATAAAAAGTGCCTAGACAAAGTGCTAAAGTGTTCTCTGTGCAAATTTGGGTTGGGATATGAGGTCAGGTTTTTCTCCAGTACAGGAGCAAAATAAAGTGCAGAAATAGATCAGTATCCCTTAGGAGGGGGTAGAGTGCCACTCAGCCCCATTAGCCCTTATTAGCCCCCATTAGCCGAAACGATCTGACTGCTATGGTCCATATCAGCTAAGGTTTCAACTGCCCCCCACCAGGCTCATTTTCATGCATTCGGCAGCCAAATCCCCCAAATTGCCATAATCCAGGACACCAAAACAATATTGTGCACACCCCTAGAATCAACCTGTTTTCATTCTACAGCATAGATACACCCCCTGGTCAACAAAAAATCTCATATTAACCTTTAGCAGGACTACAGTGTTTCTCCAAACATTGCCATCCTCCTATGATATTTTAATTACTACACATTTATTCCAATAGTACAGAAATAAATATACTTTACTTTTCTCAGACCTATAATTCATTTTAAAGGATTAATCAGAACTATGTACAGTACTGTAAAGCTTTCTCCTCTTCATTGTTGGAAAAGATCAAAATAAACTCCTGAAATGAGGAAAAATAATATTTTTCTGATTTTTTAGAAGCCGACTTAAAAGGGATATTTGAAACCTCAACACTAAAACTCCAGTCTGAAGATTCTGGCAGAAGCAGGTATTAATAATTCAAGTGACATATCAAAAAACCCTCTTTGGAATTAAATTTATTATCTAGCATTACATTTATTGTGATTGAAATGGTTAACTGTAAATATTTATTAATCACTTATAGGACATATCAGAATGACTTCAAAAGGAGTTTAAAAATGAATGAATTACCAGTAGTTACCAATTCCTCTTTTGAAGTCTTCATCTACTTTGAAACTCAGCTGCAGAATGAAAAAGTGATGAACCTAAATTGCTAGGGAATGCACATTTTTAATCATCTGTTTTGGTGAGAATCTCAAACTCTCATAAGCCAATGATGGATTGCAAATAGGATACATCTTTGGGTGGTTACAGGCAGCCTTTTAACCTGGGAGCAATCGAGTTTGTTAAACCAAGCCATATGCTGAATGGCTGAGGGAGGTGGGTGTGTTTAGCTTGGAGAAAAGAAGGCTGAGAAGGGACATGCTAGCTATGTTTAAATATTTGGAAGGATGTCACATTTTTGCTTCTCTGAAGACTAGGACAGGGAACAATGGATTCAAATTGCAGGAGAAAAGATTCCACCTAAACATTAAGAAAACTTCCTGATGGCAAGAGCAGTTCAGCAGTGGAATATGCTGTTTTGGAGCACTTCCAGACAATGTCAAATTGCAGGTTTTAAAAGTGGGGCAAAAAATCCAGGGACCTAACAGAAAGTCCACACACAGACCATTCAGTCCCAGGAAATGCTCCCCCACTGTCCTTACGCTTTCCTTTGAGGCAGATCATGGTGGAGAGTGGAAAGGGAGCAACTGGCGGAAGTTTTGTTGTTGTTGTTTTTAAATCTCTTTGAGATGCACTGGACCTCATATGCGCTCATGCAGAGATCCTAAAGCACACCCAAGCGGGTTTCTTATTCTCTTCACCCAACTTCAAATTTAAGCTCTGTTTAATATTATAAAGATGTAAAGAACAGTTGCACAGAGTTCTAACTGCTTTCCAACTGTGCTTCCCTTAAGCCACTTGTATGCCCGTGGCTCCATTTTTTGACCCCGATCAGGGCCCTCAGAACATGGTGGGGGCTCCTTCTCAGGAGGTTTTTAAGCAGAAATTGGATGGTCATCTGTGGAGAGTGTGTTGATCATATTTTTCTGCACAGCAGGGAGTTCAACTGATGACCCTTGTGGTCTTTTTTTACTATAATTCTCTGATTCTACACCAGGCTGGCCCTCATTTATGGGGTCTCCATTACTCAAAGCTGACTTGAAGGCAGTTAACAACAAATGCAGAAGCTAACCAATAATGTCATTAAGAGTTCATATCTCACATTCTAGTCTATTTGGGTTATTGTCAAGTATGGCTAGCTGTCTTATAGTGACAGTTAAAAATTAATACAGCCCACTCTAATCTACGTTCTGTTTTGTTTCTTTTCCATTTCTCCTTCAAACTGCACCATAAGCAGCACTCTAAAGATTAACTTCAATGTCATGTGAAAGACATGTGACCAAAGGAAACTTCAGTGTGACAGCCCTATGGCTATCAAGACATTGGACTCCTGTTAAGAACTGCGACAGTTTGTACTTGCAGATAAACATATTTTCTGCTGGATGAAAAAGACCCAAAGTAAAATACAGCCTCTAATTGACCGATGAAAAGAATACCTTTGAATTTCACCAGAAGATCTCTGAATTTTGAAAATACATCACACTTTCACGTAGCAACAGAAATTTCCTTTAAAACGAGCTCTAGGCTTTTTTTTTTTAGTATTTTCTTGTAAAAAAATAAAAATGAGGAAAGAAATGATTTTCAATTCTTGCAGTTACAAGCTTAAATTTTAATTTAGGGCCCTTCCACACAGCCATATAACCCAGAATATCAAGGCAGATAATGCACAATATCTGCTTTGAACTGGATTATCTGAGTCCACACTGCTATATAATCCAGTTCAATGTGGATTTTACACAGCTGTATGGAAGGGGGCTCAATCAAATATAACATTAGCTGAATTATTTATTTTTATTTTATTGTAAAGAATCCAAAGATTGTTGAAACTGGCAAAGATGTCTTCAGTGTGTAGTTATTTTATATATAAGTGGCCAATGCCATCCCATAAAATGCAATAAAATCCAACATACGCATTCATATTTGTTACAGCTTCTCATTTTCTCATTCCTTTAGTATGCTAGGTAATGAGTACTGGAATTTCATCAATACATACTACATCAAAATGTTTCAGAGGCAAAGTGGGTATAGAATTATAGGTTGATTTGTTTTATATATGGGGATCGTCTTTTTTGTTGTATAAAGATTTTTCAAATATAGGTTCTGTTCCCTTGCAATTGTTGGGCAATAACAACATCAACAATAATAACACATCCTTTATCCCAATTCCAAAATGTTCCAAAATTGTCCCCACGCATGGCTGAGATAGTGACATCTCTGCTTTCTGGTAGTTAAATCTACACAACCTTTTGTTCATGCACAAAGTTTAAAAATATTCTGATAAATTATCTTCAACCGACATGTATAATGTGTATAAACCATAAATGAATTTTGTTTTTAGCCTTGGGTCCCATCTCCAAGGCATCTCCCTATGTTTTTGTTGTTTATTTGTTCAATCGCTTCTGACTCTTTGACCTCAGCCCACACCAGAGCTTCTTGTTGGCCGTGGCTACCACCAGTTCGTTCAAGGTTGAGTCAGTCACTTCAACCATCTTGCCTTTGGTCGGCCCCTCTTCCATTTTAATTCCATTTTCCCCAGCATCGTTATCTTCTCTAAGGTATCCTGTCTTCTCATTATGTGGCCAAAGTACTTCATCTTTGCCTTTAATATCCTTCCTTCCAGTGAACGGTCAGGCTTTATTTCCTGGAGTAATCTATCTATACACATAACAAAAGTGAAAATCTGTATGTGTGTATGTGGCAGGGGTGTCCGCTCACACAGACAGCCTCCCACCTCCACAAACAGCTATAGTTCCCACTAAACAGGAGCCATCCGTGGCCCTCCGTTCACTGAAATGGCAGGTTATAGTGAGCACCATGAACATGTCCAAGAGCCCTGCCAATGTCCTCCACAAACACCATCCTGCCCGCCACCCAAGTGAAGGATCATTTGGGGATCATTTTCTGTTTCTTCTCCACCAAAGACACCTCCCAGGGTTCCTTTCTCTCCATTGCTGTGAAATTTGCATGACCCCTCCCACTGCCTCTCCCTTCACCCTTTCATAGTCTTTTCAACTGTCTGCATAACAAACAGAGCAGAACTGAGTAGCAACTAAATATACTGGAAGAGTTTGATGGAAGTTGTAGTTCACCCTGCATCAAGACACAGAACTGTGGCCCCCACTGACAATGGACCTGGACCACATTTGTCACACAGAACCCCCATGAACAAAGAAAAATACTGAAGAGGTTTGGGGGAAATTCACCTTGATTTACAGTTGTTATAGGTACTGGGATGTATAGTTCACCTGCACTCAAAGAGCATTCTGGACCCCATCAATGATGGACCTGGAACTAACTTGGCACACAAAACCCTCATGATGAACAAAAAATACTGAAGGTCTTTGGAGTGATTGATAGGAGTTGGACTTCACCTAGACCCAGAGCGCACTATGAACCCAAACAATAATGGATCTAGACTAAACTTGGCACACAGACCCAACATGGCCAACTGCAAATACTGTCAGGGTTTGGGGGTGATTGCCCTGGGAATCTGGGAGTTGTAGTTCACCCTTATCCAGAGAGCTCTGAACCCAGCCAATGACAGATCTGGACCAAACTTTAGTGATATGACCTAACATCCTAAAGCAAACAATGCCTGTGTCGTCCAATAGTGTTGATAGAAGAAAAGATTGTCTGCACCGTTCTCTGAGGTAGAGACTGTGACTCAAGGCTGAGAGAGTGTGACTCACTCAAGACAACCATTAATTAATAATTAGCTTATATACCTGGCATTGTCCAGGTATGCATTTTCTAATACTAATTGTTAGAAGTATTCATAGTTAGCACTATAATTTTATGACTGCTAAGCAGTGCAAGCTTGAATATGTTTTTCTTACTGTATACATTTAGTTAATTAACAACATAATTTGTTCACATTCATGTAGGGCGGAGATAGGGCAGAATTTCATAATAAAAATCTTAAGTGTAATTTATTGCTATTAATTGAAACTTACTTTTTTAATAATATGGTTTGCTTGCAAAATAGTTTAAACATTAACTATACCTTTACTTAGAAAGTGAGATCCCAAAAACCTATATGAATCCTGAATAGCTTTAGCCGAGGCGTTTTGGACTTCAGCTCCCACCATTTCTAACAGCCAGTAGGCTGTTAGGAATTGTGGAAATTGAGGTTCAAAGGGGGGCTGAGTCTGAGTGAGAGAGGATCTACCCTAGCAAACCTTTTGTATCGTTATCGCAATACCCCCATGGATATAGGATATATTGAGCATGGTGATCAGATCATGATATGAATAAACATAACAGTTTAAATAATACCAGTAAGGCCTCCTCACGGACCACTCTGAGAATTTCAGGGCAGGCTGAAGCCCCTCAAGCCCCCCCCCATCCCGCTACATGCCTGCCTGGAGGGCCAAAGTTTGTCCATGCCTGGTTTAACCTATTTTACACCAGGTTGTGCAGACCTGGTGTAGATACATCCCCTGCTGTGGCTTCCAAGGGAGGGAAAAGCAGCTAGCATTTTATGGAGTTTGTCCGTTCCCCTTTTTTCCTTCTGTTTTATATCTTTTTAAAATTGTTAATTAACCATTTCCAAACTGCTCTGGGAGCAGTTTTGGCTAAAGGTCTAGGTCTAAATGTTCTAAATTAATAGAGAAATGTCCCATATTTTCCCCGAAATTAAGGCTCAAGATGACTTGAGTCCCAGCTTTATGTAATAATACATATAATATATATATAGTTATTATATAATAACTAGCTGTGCCCGGCCACGCGTTGCTGTGGCAAAGTGGTGGTGGTATTGGTTAAAAATTGTTGTGTAATTTTTATTTGACGTTATTTGTATTTTTTAATTAATTTTATTGTAGGTTATCTTTTTATTTATTATATTTTATTATTTTCTTGTATTATTTTTAGTTATTTTCTGTTATTATAGTATTTTATTGTATTAATCTTTTAGTGTTTTTAATTATTTTTAGTGTTTTTTTTTTTATTGGGTTGCTAGGAGACCAAGTTGGAGGAGCTTAGCCTTCTAACTGGCAGCAATTGGATAAAAGCAATTATTCCTCTCCCTCTAATTAGGACTTTATTTTTCTTTTCTTTTTGTTGTATCAACCTAGAGGCGTGGATGATGGGTTGTGTTGTCAAATTTCGAGGTTGGGGGGCCTGTAGTTTTGTTGTTTTGTCGGTCGCCGTGATGCCATCACTCTTTTATATATATAGATAACTCAATTGAGAAACAGCAAAAAATCATTTTAACTTCCTTAACATTAACAAAGCTGAATCCATTTCTTTAAATCATTGTCAGGGTTTTATAACGTCTTTGCCTAATTGTGCTTACAAGAACTTTCCCCTGCGTTTTATGCAAACCTGTTTTACTGCAATTTGAACCACTTGTCTTTTTCTGCTTTGATTATAAAAAACCCAGTAAGATTAGTCTTTATACTACATCAACACAATCTTCAGATAGGCAAAGATGAGAAATTTCTTTGGTTTTGCCACAGCAACAATTTACATTTTAGAGTATGTAGATTAGTATCATGTCTAGTTTGGTCCTGAACAATTTGGAAATAGAACAGACAGAAATTTCACACAAAATTCATGTCACAACCGGTTTTGTTTGCTTTGGAAGGGGCCTATATTATGCCCACTGGAGCCAAATTGTTAAGCCCATCACAGACTCATGGACCCACACTCCATTCTTTTCTGATGGTACCCCTCTCAGAGGTGGATCATTAAGCAGATTGACACTTAAGATGCTCCAATAGAAGTTTACTGAATTTCCGGCCAACACAAAGAGCCAACCAGCGATGATGTCAGACAGAGTTCTGAATCACTCCTCCGAGGATGTAACACGAGCACCTGCTTGTCCTATTTTGATGGATTCATTTCAATTGGTTCAGCCTGAGGACGTGGACAAGGTGCTTGGAGAGGTGAGGGCTACCACATGCATCCTAGACCCCTGCCCATCCTGGCTGGTGAGAGAAGCCAGAGGGGGATTGGCCGAGTGGGTGAAGGTGGTGGTGAATGCCTCCCTTCGGGAAGGCATATTTCCAGCGAGCCTGAAATTGGCTGTGAACAAACCGCTCTTGAAGAAGCCATCACTGGACCCCACTCAATTGGAGAACTTTCAGCCTATTTCCATTCTCCCCTTTTTGGGCAAGGTCGTGGAACATGTGGTGGCCGCACAACTCCAGGCATTCTTGGTAGATACCGATTTTCTGGATCCGGCACAGTCTGGCTTCAGGCCGGGGCATGGTACCGAGACAGCCTTGGTCGCCTTAGTCGATGATCTATGCCGGGATTTGGACAGGGGGAGTGTGTCCCTGCTGGTTCTGCTGGACCTCTCAGTGGCCTTCGATACCGTCGATCACGGTATCCTTCTGGGGCGCCTCGCTGGGATTGGGCTCGGAGGCACTGTTTTGCAGTGGCTCCGGTCCTTCCTGGAGGGTCGTTCCCAGATGGTGTCATTAGGGGACACCTGCTCGGCCCCACAACCATTGACTTGTGGGGTCCTGCAGGGTTCAGTACTGTCCCCCATGTTGTTCAACATCTACATGAAGCCACTGGGAGAGATCATCCGGAGTTTCGGGGTGCGGTGTCATCTGTACGCAGATGATGTCCAGCTCTGTCACTCCTTCCCACCTGTCACTAAGGAGGCTGCTCAGGTCTGGCCGCTGTGTCGGACTGGATGAGGACCAACAAATTGAAACTGAATCCAGACAAGACAGAGGTCCTCCTGGTCAGTCGTAGGGCCGAACAGGGAATAGGGTTACAGCCTGTGTTGGACGGGGTCGCACTCCCCCTGAAGACACAGGTTCGCAGTCTGGGGGTTCTCTTGGACTCATCGCTGAGCCTGGAACCCCAGGTCTCGGCGGTGGTCAGGGGAGCCTTCACACAACTAAGACTTGTGCGCCAGCTGCGCCCGTTCCTTGGGAGGTCTGACTTGGCCACGGTGGTCCACGCTCTGGTTACAGCTCGTTTGGACTACTGCAATGCCCTCTACGTGGGGTTGCCTTTGAAGACGGCCCGGAAGCTCCAACTAGTACAATGGGCGGCAGCCAGATTAATAACTGGGGCAGCTTACAGGGAGCGTACCACCCCCTTGTTAAGCCAGCTCCACTGGCTGCCGATATGCTACCGAGCCCAATTCAAAGTGCTGGTCTTGACCTATAAAGCCCTAAACGGTTCTAGCCCAATCTACTTGTCCGAACGTATCTCCTCTATGAGCCAGGAAGATCCCTAAGGTCATCTGGTGAGGCCCTGCTCTCGGTCATTTAATTACTCAAAATCTCAACATTTTCAAAATAAGAGCACTCATAGCATGCTAACTATCTCAGTTATAATGAAATAGCCTTTACATATTTTTTTTGTCCTGAGCAGAAAGGGTATATATATATATATATATATATAGGTAATGGAATAGCAGCCTAGGACTAAACAACTAAACTAAACGCCCCAGAACCACGAAACTTGCCAAAAGAACTCAACAGCCTTGCCTCTAGGTTCATACAAACAAACCCAACATCAGGAACCTAATCCCAACCCAAAAAAGCCAAAAAACAGAAAAAATCGATCCGCACATGTGTCAAACACGAACTGGCGCACGCCCAGCAAACACCCCCCAAACGTCGCTCCCGCCTCTTAACGCCGCTGCATCCATCTTTACCACCATCCCCAGCGTCAGATTCGTCAGCCTCGCCTCTCCTCTGGGCCAGCTTCTCAAAGTAGGCCTCCTCCGGCCTGGCTTTGACTACTTTCAGGAAAGACGCAAGGACCATGTCCGTGACGCCAACTACGAGGAAGAAGCAGGCCACGCTGTGCCCGCCAGGGACTCCATTGCCAACCACCGCCGCCCGGCTTGGGGTGCCTCCCACCACAGCCAGAGACGGACGCCGCTTCTCAATGCTCGCAATTTTGTCAAGGGGCACCACCGCCATCTTGGATCCGGGTCCTTCTACCTCCATCTTGGGTGAGTCCCCCATCGGGCAAATACAGAATCCCAGCGGCACCATCTTTCTTGAGGGCAACCAATCAGAAACCCGGCAAGTGGGATATTGATTTCTATTAATCTATGGAATGACATCCATGATGGGACAACTCTTCTCTCTCTGAGGCGACTGTGAATGTTGCACTTTGTTACGGGTTTGTGGAAAAACAAACTGCATGCAGTCCTGTCCAGACTTATCCAGCCCTTTCCTGCATCCACAATGAGCAAAAGAAACAAGCCAGGAAAATGGAAAAATCAAAGTTTACTCTTAAGTAACAGAGTCAAGGAGAAAATTACACAAGCAGCTTCAAAAACACAAAACCTCCAGCTTCAAAATAACTCAGTCCATCTGAAGCAACAAAACTCACATAAAGTTCTTTGCATTAAATTCATGCATCTTCTTAGGAGATTTCTTCAATGGTGCAAAGAGACAAGCATAGTAGGCTCTCAGCCAGGAACTTACTTTTTGTAAGTTCTGAAGCAAGTGATTCAGTAAGTCCCAAAAAGCATTACAAACATTCCTCCAAGTTATACCTTTGTTGGGAACTGTAACCTGGCTGAAATGTGTCCAGAGGAGGGTGACTAAAATTATCAAGGGTCTGGAGAACAAGCCCTATGAGCAGCAGCTTAAAGAGCTGGGATGTTTAGCCTGCAGAAGGGAAGGCTGGGAGAAGACATGATGACTATGTATAAATATGTGAGGGGGAGTCATAAGGAGGAGGGAGAAGGCTTGTTTTCTGCTGCCCTGGAGACTAAGATGGGGAACAATGCTTCAAATTACAAGAAAGGAGATTCCACCTGAACATTAAGAAGAACTTCTTAATTGTGAGAGCGGTTCAGCAGTGGATCTTCCTGCCCTGGAGTGTGGTGGAGGTTCCTTCTTTGGAGGCTTTTAAACAGAGGCTGGATGGCCATCTCCTGGAGATGCATTGAATGCAATTTTCTTGTTTCTTGGCGGGGGTTGGACTGGATGTCCCTCGAGGTCTCTTCTAACTCTATGAAAGTGGTACCAAACTGCATTATGTCTCCAGTGGAGATGCACCCATAGAGGCAAACAGAAAACTTCTGTAATTCACTTGGTCTTTCCCCTCCTGTCATCTCCTTGGTTCCGCAGCCAAATCTACATGAACTAAACCTTTAAATCAAACACTGACCAGCTTATAGGAAGGAAGGCTGGTACTGTGCCAAACTGGCAGGGAAAAGCAAGGGCAACCTTTCTCCTTCCACAGGCCAAACTCCTGTGGCTGTAATTATTTTCTGAGGCCGATTCAGGCATAGAAAATTGGCAAAGGCCACTGTTTTGCTCTTTGTATATTACTACAAAGGAAAAGCAGGTGTATTTGGTTTGGAAGAAACTTTGAACAACCACATCCAAGGACATGAGAAAGTTAAATAACATTAAAAGAAAATAGCAGACAGAAATTCTAATTTTTCTTCTTCTCTCTCTAATAAATACCACAGAGAGAGCGGTGTGGGTTTTGGACTTCAATTCCACAAACAGGAAGTGCAGCTACTTTGCAGAAAGAATGAAGTTTGATACAGTTTCAGGCTGCCTTGGCTGAATGCTATGGAATTCTGTAGTTTTACAAGGCCTTCAGTCTTCTCTGGCCCCCTCTCCACTGCCATACAATCCAAATTATCAAAGCAGATAATCTACATTATCTGCTTCGAACTGGATTATATGAGTCTACGCTGCCATACAATCCAGTTCAAAGCAGATAATCTGGATTTTAATATGGCAGTGTAAAGGGGGTCTCAGGCCCCTTCCACACAGCTGTATAAAATCCACATGGAACTGGATGATATGGCAGTGTGGGCATAGGCCACTTCCACACAGCTGAATAAAATCCCACATTTTCTGCTTTGAATTGAAATATATGGCAGTGTGGAATCAGATAACCCAGTTCAAAGCAGATATAGTGGGATTTTTTGCCTTGATATTCTGGATTATATGGCTGTGTGGAAGGGTGCATAGTGTCCCACCAAACTATACGCCCCATAGTTCCATAGCATTGGGTTAAAGTGTGCTTCCAACAGCCATATAACCCAGAATATCAAGGCAAAAAAATTCCACAATATCTGCTTTGAACTGGGTTATCCGAGTCCACACTGCTATATAATCCAGTTCAATGTGGATTTTATACAGCTGTGTGGAAGGTGACAAAGTGGTGTCAAACTGTATTCATTCAACAATATAGAGCAGGCATGGGCAAACTTTGGCCCTCCAGGTGTTTTGGACTTCAACTTCCACAATTCCTAACAGTTGAAGTCCAAAACACCTGGAGGGCCGAAGTTTGCCCATGCCTGGTTTAGAGGCACCCAGAAACACTGCAACGTTGTGACACTTTGGTTCCACTCTTGGAGCCCTTCCAGACACAGGCCCTATATCTGATCCCAGGTTTTCTGTTTTAACCTGGATTGTATCAGTCCGCATTGACAGATAATGTGGGATAAATGGAAAACCTGAGACTAGATCCTGGGATATAAGGCCTGTCTGGAGGGGCCCCTAGAGTGGAACCAAACCTGGAATCAGATCCTGGGATAAAGGGCCTGTTTGAACTGTGATTTCTATGCAAGGAATCATTCTGTGTGGATATTCCCTACGACACAATTCGTGAATGGAGATCAAAGAGGCAAGGCCTTGAGAGAGAAGGAGAGGACTGCAGTTCCCAGCATGCTATGCGAAGGGGTTTCCCCTCGGAGTGTGATTGGCCGCTGCTTGCCCCGCCCACTCTGGCCGGCTCTACAGCTCTTCTAGCGTTGGCTGTTTTCTCCTTAGTTTGCGGCCGGAGGCAGCTGAGGGACGGTGTTGTGTTTGGTTGGGGCCCATGGCAGCTATGGCCACAGTCTCTCAGCGAGGCCGCTGGCCTTGGCTCCTGCTGCGAAGGGCCTTCCCAGCCCCGCCGGGCCGAGGGTGCCGCTCCGGGGTGCCGGTGAGGCAACAGCAACACCCGCAAGCCGTGGCAGCCCCCGTCGCTCAGGTGAGGAGGAGGGGAAAGGCCCAGGTTCGGCTCAAGGGCCGTTTGTTGGAGGCCTGACGGCTGAGAGGAATGATCGCAAGGGTTCCCATGTTTCCCAAAGTTTTAATAGAATTTTTAACCATTTGGAATAAGTTTGGAGACCACTCAAAATTTAGTAGGATTTGCCCCCTCAGTTTATATTGGACTTGTAAACACTTACTTGGGGTTTAACCCAGGCATAGGCAAATTTCGACCCTCCAGGTGTTTTGGACTTCAACTCCCATAATTCCTCACAGCCTAGGGCTATAGGCTGTTAGAATTGTGGGAGTTGAAGTCCAAAACATCTGGAGGGACGAAGTGTGCCCATGCCTGGGTTAAACCCCACTGGTTTGGTGGGATTTTCCCCAAGGTCTGGTATATAATAATAATAGTAATAATGGGTTGCTGTGACTTTTCAGGGCTGCATGGCCATGTTCCAGAAGCATTCTCTCATGAGGTTTCGCCCACATCTATGGCAGGCATCCTCAGAAGTTGTGAGGTCTGTTGGAAATTAGGCAAGGGGTGTTTATATATCTGTGGAATGTTCAGGGTGGAAGAAAGAACTCTTCAGGCAGGAAGTAGCCAGGCTTTGAAACTGCAAGGCCATTCAGTGCTAATCAAGATGGCCAATTGCAACACTCACGCTTGCCTCAGGCAGACAAGCGTTCTTTCTACCACCCTGAACATTCCACAGATATATAAACCCCACTTGCCTAGTTTTCAGCACCTCACAACCTCTGAGGATGCCTCCCATAGATGTGGGTGAAATGTCAGGTGAGAATGCTTCTGGAACATGGTCATACAGCCTAGAAAACTCACAGCTACTCAGTGATTTCCGGCCATGAAAGCTTTAGACAACACAAAAATAATATTTCTCAATGCAGGTTATGCCATAGCTAAAAAGACTTAATCATCATATAAATATTTTGAAATACACATTCAAATGTATTTCTACAAATGTATATGTTTAAAATGCACAAAACAAAGTTAAGAATATTGCGAATAAATTTGGAGACAGCTTGAAATGTATTGGGTTTTCTCCCATTCACAGGTACTGTTGGATCAAGTTTCCTTGAGAATCAGCCCCTCTGGTTTAGAGGGATTTCTTCTCCCCATGGGATGGAGAATAAGTTTGAAGACAACTCAATATTTAATAGGATTGTCCCTCTCAGGAGAAAAATAATAATTAAGTTGTGGATCACTTATGTGTTTACTCTAAGGTCCTTTCCACACTGCCATATAAAATCCAGATTGTCTGCTTAGAACTGGGTTATCTGATAGTGTAGAAAGGGCCTTACTTACCTCTGATTTAGTGGAATTTCCCCCAGGTCTTCCTATCTAGAGAAAGTTTGCATACAGCTCGGATTCCTCTACCAAATTCAGTTAGACATGGATTCTGTACACACTGACTTGGGGCCTTTCCGAACAGGCCCTATATCTCAGAATTTGATCCCAGGTTTTCTGTTTTAAACTGGATTATATGAGTCAGCACTGCCAGATAATCTTGGATAAACAGAAAATCTGGGATATAGGGCCTGTCTGGAAGGCCCTTGGTCGTAAGACTCTCCAATTGGGTGGGATTTTCCCCCTCACAGCTTGGTATTTAATATGTTTAGATATGGCTAAATATCTAGAGGAGTCCCCCTCCCAAGTAAATCCAGGTAGGTATGATTCCTATAAACACTTGGAAGTAGGCCCCTCTGATTTGAGTAGGACAACCCTCCCCACAAGGTCTTGATATCTAGAATATCTTTGGATGCAGCTGGAATAGTGGGATTCCTCACCCAAATATATTCAAGTAAGTATGGGTCCTGTACATACTTATTTAGGAGTAAGCCTGTCTGATTTAGTGGGATTTCTCTCCCAGGTCTTGATATTTATAGTATCTTTGGAGACCAACATATTGTTTGCCTCCAAACCCCAACCCCGGTAAAAATCCAGGTGAGTATGGATCCTGTATACACTTGGAACTAAACCCCTCTGATTTAGTAACATTTCCTGTCAGGTTTTAGTAATTAGAATAAGTTTAGAAACAACAGTGCCCCCCCCCCCCCCCCCCCCAAACTCGGTACAAACTTACTTGGGAGTGAGTCCCTCAGATGTAGTCCCTTCTCCCCAAGTGTTGATATTTGGAATAGATTTGGAGGCAACTAAAACTTAAGTAGGGTCCCTTCCAAAATAAATCCAGGTTGGTATGATTCACGTATACACTTTCTTGAGAAAAAGCTCTTATGATTTAGGGTGCATCTACACTGCAGAATTAATGCAGTTTGGAACCACTTGAACTGCCATGACTTGATGGTATGGAATTATGGGATTTGTTGTTTGTTCAGGCACCATCTACAAACCTTGTAAAACTACAGCTGTTAGGATTTCACAGAATTGAGCCATTGCAGTTAAAATGGTGTCAACCTGCATTAATTCAATGGTGTAGATAAAGCCTTAGTGGAACTCCCTCCCCCCTGAAGTCTTGTTATTTGGAATAAGTTTGGAAACAACTCAAAATTTGGTGGGAATTCACCCCTCAGGAGAAAAAAAAAACACCACTTTAAGTGTGGGTCATGTACTAGTATATACTTCCTTTGGTCTAATTTGGGAAATTCTGGGGGTGAGACTTCCATGGTAGTTGCCAAGGAAAACCACTGCTGCAACCACAGCCCCCCCCCCCTTCTCGGTCATGTGCCTGCTGCCAGACAGATGAGCACCATTGGCCTTGTGCTTTGCCAAACTCACCCCTGCCTTTTAATCAAAGGGTAGATTGGAAGGGCAGGAGCAGGCCTTGGTGTCTCTGTGCTTGGCCTGAAGGCACTCCTGGGGTCCGGGCTGGCAGGCATGTGTAGCTGGTACTGCAGTACCGCCCAAAATCTGGGACATGAAGAGCAAGAAAATGGGACACAGCACATTTACTTGAAATAAGGGCCTGCCTCTTAAAATATGTGAAGCCTGGTAATGCTGGATGCCCCCCCCCCCCCCAAATCCAGGTATGTATAGATCCTGTATACACTTACTATGGAGTAAGCCCTTCTGATTTAGTGGGACTTTCCCCCATATCTTTGTATTAGTTTAGGGATAACTAGAAATTTTGTCCCGTTCTCTCCCCCCCCCCCCCCCCGACCCAAATTGTCCAGGTAAATATGGATCCTATATACACTTATTTGGACCTAAAACCATATAATCTAGTTTCAGAATGTAAATTATCTGCTTTGAACTGGATTATATGAGTGTGTCATATAATCTAGTTCCAAACAGACAATCTGGATTAAGAAACTGGATGATATGGCAATGTAGATGGGTTTTGAGATTTCCCTCATGTTTTAGTATTTAGAAAACGTTTAGAAATAACTAAAATTTAGTAGGATCCCGCCCCACCTCCTACCCCCAAAAAATCCAAATAGATATGGCTTCTGTTCACACTTAAATTGAGAGTAAGCCCTTCTGATTTAGTAGGATGTCCCCCAGGTCTTGGTTTGTAGTAGAAGTTTAGAGACTGCTTAAAAATATACTGGGATGTCACCACCCCCCCCCCCCCCTTTACACTTTGGTTTGGATCAAGTTTCCTGGACACATTTACTTGGGAGTAAGAATACTGTGGGATTCTTTTTTTTTAGAGCAAGGTAGTTGAGTAGCTCACTCTTGGGGTTTGGAATATATTTGAACACTTGAAAATTTGATGGGATTCTCTGCCCTCAATTTTCAGATATGTGTAAATCTGGTTTCTGTTACGCGCCTACTTGAAAACACGCCTCACTCAATTTTGTTAAGATTCTTTTTAAAAAATTCCAGGTAATTGGAAAGCAAATCCTTGGCATTTAGAACAGGTTTTGACATAACTAAGTATTCTCCGGCCCAGCTTACTTATCCAAATGTGTCTCCTGCTATGACCTACCACGTCATTTTAGATCTTCAGGGGAGGCCCTGCTCTCGGTCCTGCCAGCCTCAGGTGCGGCTGGCGGGGACGAGAGACAGGGCCTTCTCAGTGGTGGCTCCTCGGCTGTGGAACTTCCTCCCTAGTGACATCCGGCAGGCTCCATCCCTTTTGAGCTTTAGAAAGAAAGTGAGGCTATGCAAGCAAGCGTTCAATGAATAAGTTTTGTTGGCTTCGACTCGGTCTGGATTAAGGTTTATGTACAAGGTTTTGTGGATGAATGGCTCAAGTATTTTGTATTGTTTTAAATCTGTATTTAACTGCTTATGTTTTATTCTTTTGTATTGTTGTGCATTGGCATCGAATTCTGCCAGTTTTGTAAGCTGCCCTGAGTCCCTTTGGGTGAGAAGGGCGGGATAGAAATGATAGAAATAAATAAATAATATTCTGCCCCCCCCCCCCCACTCAGTTTCTATGTAAGTGTTGGTTGGGTTCCTTGTACATATTTACTTAATTATAATTAGACATGCATAGCTCTAATCTGCATGTTATAATTCTCCTGGATCCTAAAAACCCAACCCTGCTTCCTTGAAACAGAATAGATGACTTTTGACATACACAAAAAAGTAGTATGGAAATGGACCTACATGATTTCTTTTCTCATCTGGAAATGTTATCCCCTAATTCTGGGAAAGGTCTTAAGGGAAATCCAATCTGTACATGCACCAGGCCATTTCTACACACTGTGTTTGATGCAACTAAAGATCAGTCACCACTTAGATTAGTAACAGCAATCTAGATAGTTTATAAAGTTTAGGAAAATAATGAAGGATTATTCAAGGCAAGTGATTACATGTTATTTTACCTCTTGCCTACTAAGCATTTAATGCAGAGATTCTGTATAGAACATGAAACATCCGGTATATTTCTAAAGGCCTTGTTAGTCAGTCTGTATTAAAATTCAAAAAAAGGCGCGAGAAACTGGTATATGCAGATTATTTTTGTTGAAACATTCTTATCTTCAAGAAGGTTTATTGCTCTTGGTTGTTCAGAGTACATTATGTGAAGCAAATAAACTGGATGAAATACTATACCACTTTCTAAGAGTTTGTCCCATAGAAAATAGTGGGAGCTACTTCTTAGTAGAAATGTGAAATGGTGGGTAGATTCTATCATAAGACTCCATTGTGTAACATTTTCCCCAAAAGTACTTTTTTTATCAGATCTAGACTGGCTTATAATAGCTAACAATAGCAAAATTAAGTTTTATTTGAAAATACATTGTATCTAAGGTCTTCCATAGCATCTGTGCTAAAAAATCTCCTAATAAACATGTACTTACTCATTGCAGCTTCAGCATGTGTGTCTTCTTGCATGAGATTGTTATCATTAATGTATAGCTATTGTGACATTAAGAATATTTCCATATATGCTGACACTAGAAGTTATCAGGTTGGGATTCAGAAAGGTGAACAGATAATATAAATATCTGTCTGAAAGAACTTTGATGTTTCTCAGCTTCATAGAATATATTGTGTGTAATGTATTATTGGAATAACTTACACATCTGTGTACAATTTAAGAAAATACATTGTGTTCTGTAGTAGATATTGTCAAGGATTTTAATGTAACTACTTCTGAGTAGGATTCCAAAAAATCTGGTGTGTTTGATTTGGAGAGCATGAAACATGTTACGTATACTGATTTATTATATTGTTTGAATCTAGAACTATGTCTTGAACATGTCTGTTGTACACATGGAAAATACAGTTTATAATTCTGCATTTCATAATCTGTAACACTTTAGATAACATTGTAACACACCAAGATCTTGCTTTTCTCCATAAATTTAAGACTGAATGTTGGAAAGTATGTTCTGTATTTGACAAAAAAAAATGTTGACAACAACTGTTGCATAACTTTTAATGCTTCCAGAAAACTGCCACTGAAGCATTTAAGGTATTGCAGCACACTGTGTGTAAAACAGTAGGTGTGAAGTTTGCGAAATAATCTTATTTGCAACAAGTTGGGAAACACTAGATTATCTCTTCTCCAGATAACTGGGTGTCTCTAACTACTTCTAGGAATCTAACTTTCAGTAGTTGGTTAGAATTCAAGCATATATTCAGTTCACGTGATCAGAGGGAATGAGAGTTGTGTTGATAATTTAATAAACTAGGGCTGTTCAAACTTCTTCACTTTTCTACAGATTATTTATTTATTTACAGTAGCGTCTCACTTATCCAACGTAAACGGGCCGGCAGAATGTTGGATAAGCGAATATGTTGGATAATAAGGAGAGATTAAGGAAAAGTCTATTAAACATTAAATTAGGTTATGATTTTACAAATTAAGCACCAAAACATCATGTTATACAACAAATTTGACAGAAAAAGTCATTTAGCACCAAAATATCATGATGTATTGAAAACATTGACTACAAAAATGTGGATAATCCAGAACGTTGGATAAGCGAGTGTTGGATAAGTGAAACTCTACTGTATTAGAATCACAGGGCTACATTTTGTCTTCAGTGTAGCTTTCACAGTCAAAATGTAAACAAATTGTGGAAATGGATGTCTCTTGCCCTCAAGTGGGTCTTTCTCCTCCTCCAGGGATTTTTATGTAGCAACTAGATAACTGGTATAAAATTAAACGCAAACAAATAAACTGAGAAACTGAAAATGTATAATGTAACTTAATAAAAATCAGATATGTTCATAATTATTCAGTGTTTTAAATCAAAATTAAACAGGTGGTCTTATAAGGCTTACTTATTAGAAAACTGCACAGTCTCTTATGCCGTTTTCTGTGTTACATCCAATGTCATCCCTTAGTTAATATATCAACTAGTTAATATATTAACAATAGGTTTCACTGATTATTCATTCTGACCTTTGGTGTTTCTCTCCATATTGTATAATCTCCAGTTATAGAGTAGTGCCCCATAGAAACATGCACACTATCACCCAAATATATTGGTTTGTGTACTACTTGATAGGCAGCAGCGCTTATCCTGCTAGGAACTGGCTGGCACAACTATTTCAGATGTTATCTTTTTGAAAGCAAAGTGCTTGATGGATTTGTACTTAATATCTGTAATTGATAATCACAAGAATAGTAGTAGATATTCTTGAAAAGCAGTAATAACTGTTATCGCTGAATGACAACCAGGGACGCTGAAGTGCTTGAGCCTTGCATTTTTTTCATGATGTAGGAGCAGAAATTGCTCAAGGCACCTGGTGATTTTTTAAAGCGAGGAGCACTGCTAAATGCTAATCCTAAGTATTGTATTACTATGAGGCATAGTGTTTATGTATATTTATAGTTTATTTTATATTCCGGGATTGAATATTTGCCATATATATGTTGTGCTCTGCCCCAAATCCCCTTTGGGGTGAGAAGGGCGGAATATAAATGTTTTGAATAAATAACTAAATAAACTCATAATTGTTTTTAATTAATTGATTTTCCAAGCATGTCTCAGTAATGCTCAAAGCTGCCAGCAAATCATAACGGCCACATTCATTGCTTAGCATCTTTCTGTCCTTTCATGCTCTTTGTACTCTGAGAACTGGAATTTTTCTTTTCTTAATACTGATGTCCTTTGAACCAGGGATACACTTCCTTGCCATTAAGAAACTATTTTTGGATAGTTTGTTTTTCTTTTATTGAGATGAGGTGAATAACTGGAAGACATACAACTCATTAGGAAACCTCAGAAAGCTGCATCTCCCCCTCCCCCCATGTTGCTTGCTCTTGCAAAAAAATAGCTTTGTCCTCAAATATCCTTTAGGGAAATGTGTTTTTGTTGTTTATCCAAACAATGTAGTGTGCTGAGTGTAACAAGTGAGATCTACAAGAACATGTTGCAAATAGTGCTCTTGTATGTTGTTCCATTCAGTCAGACCTGTTTATCTCCAAAACACTGTACTCCATGTAAATAGTTTTATGTGCAAACCCATCATAGAGAAAGACAGTGGCAAACCTCTTGATAATAAGTTGGTGTCAACTTCAAGTCACAACAAGAGCTATAGGACCATATGTTGTTCACCTCTGACAGAAGATTATAATATTGTTGTTTTCTCTGTGTTTCATTGCTAATAGGTTTTATTATGAATGCCCTATGAAATTCATGGCAGCCGCTATAATCGACAGATAAGTTACAAACAAATACAAGCACACTGTTTGGGAATAAAACTGCAGTGTTTTCCATTGTCCCATGTGAGTACACACTCACCTTCAAGTCACCTGTGAACTTGTGGTTATCATATGAATTTCATAGGAATTTCCACAGCAAGTAATAGAGGTTGTTTTGCCAGTTTCTTCATCTAAAGCAAACTAGTCCTCCAGGTGATTTGGACTTCAACTCCCAGAATTCCTGTCTATTGGACAAGCAGGCTAGAGCTTCTGGGAGTTGGTGGCAAACACCTGGAGGGCTACAGGTTGTGCAGGCCTGTTCTAAGGTATAGCATACAGCATTTGATACTAATTTCTACTCCCATCCAAGTACTAACCAGGACTGACCTTGCTAAGGATTCACAAAGCTGTTTTTGTAATATAGTAAAATGGTGTTATACTAAATTGCAGTTTTGTCTTCATTTGCATTTAATTACTGTATGTCAGTATTAATATCAGGTTAATACAGAATTTAGAGTATAGTATGGGATATAGTATTAGTTAGGTTTATTTGCAATAGTAACTCTTAAGCAACCACAAAATATTTATCCAGCATCTGCCAATCCCCATGGGTGCCAGTTAACTGAGAATATAGTGTACCAGGCCTTTTTGAATGCCTGAGTGGGAAAATGATGACAGATAGATTTGGCTGAGCCCTTGAGGTAGTTGCTGACACATTTTCCTCTTTTTTTTCCAACCTATCCACAACATATATATGTCTAATTTTAAAAGTGAAAATAATTTTATTTGACATACAGGAGTTTACAAATCCAAGAAGGAAAGGATTTCTAAGTGAACATGCTGCCCCTTTCTCTGCTTTCTTGACTGATGGTTTTGGCCGCCAGCATAATTACTTAAGGATCTCACTGACTGAGAAATGCAACCTCAGATGTAAGTCTTTCTGCTCTGGTTAGGAGCATGTTTATAATATTCATAGCTCTGTTTTGATAACCATCTCTTACTGCAAACTTCTATAACATGCTGTACTTGTTTGAAGACTCATTTAGTGCATTATTATAACTGCGAGGTTGCCACCCAAAACCGGCTTCAGGATCTCTCATTCACAGTTATAAATTAATATACACATGTCAACCACATTGGGTAACTGGGCAATAAGCAAAAGTGCCTTTCTAAAGCTGTACTTTCAAATGATTGTTAGGTGATGAAGGTGATGTCTGTGGATGGCATCCTAATAAGCAGAGAGCCTGATTCCCCATAATTTTATACTTTGACAAACCATATGCCTGTAACGGCGCTCCATGCAGTCATGCTGGCCACATGACCTTGGAGGTGTCTATGGACAACGCCAGCTCTTCAGCTTAGAAATGGAGATGAGCACCAATCCTCAGAGTCAGACATGACTGGACTTAACGTCAGGGGAAAACCTTTACTTATGCCTGTTAGATATGATGTAATGTGACACAGAGGTGGCCCTATTGAGTCCTTATTGGGGGAAAAGGGTGGGATACAAATAAAGTTTTATTATTTTATTGTTATTTTCCTACTCCCGGAGAAAGGCGACACACAAATGCAACAAAGAAATAACAGCCAGACCTCTCTTGGAGATCATAAGTGAGGGATTATAATCATGTAGCCCTCAAATTACTGCTGGATCTCAACTTCCACAGCATTGATTATGATGGCTAGGGTTACTTGGAGTTGCAGTCCAGTAATGCCTAGGCAACTACCAAGCATTTGGTGCCTGCATTGTCTCACATTAGGATGTCATCTAGAATGTGGTATGGTTCCTACCCCTGCCAGAAATGATCAAGCCATTGGGTAAAGGAAGATGCTTGATTCAGAGGGAAAGCAAGTTTGCATCGAGATCCCAAATCTTTTGGGAAAAAATATTTCTCCTTAGTGGATGCTTATTACATTCTAAGAGCAGTTCCTTGCCAAGGGAAAATAATTTTGTATTTTGAAAAAATACATGAAAACACACAGTCTTATGTATATTGTTATTACACGTTCAGCCAAACAAAGTGTTTTTTTTTAAAAAATGTAGTAAATAATGCATTTGCATGTATAGCCATCTTTCCACATTTACAGGTTTCAGTTTTGCATATTTGATTTGAAACTCTGTCTTCCAACATAACTCTGGTCAAATCCTGCTAGAAGTTGACCATAGATTTGTGCTAGGGTACATAGAGATTCCTAGACTGAACACTTGTAAGGTCCCCCAACTTCCAGCAAAAAATTGACCAATCCATATAATTGTGCTGGAGGATCCTAGAGACTCCAGAGAGATTTTCTCTCAGGTTTAAAAAGTGTTACTTTGTTTGCAACTATTTTTTGTGACACTAACTCCAGCAAATGGGGAGGTCTGATTGTATTTGATAAATGTTTGGAAGAAAGATTTAAATAACTTAAATGGGATTATATTTCCCTTTGTGGTATGTTTTAGGTCAGTACTGCATGCCAGAGGAGGGAGTTCAGTTAACTCCCAAATCAGAACTGTTGAGCACCCAGGAAATCATCACTCTTGCTGGACTTTTTGTGAAGGAGGGTGTGGACAAGATCCGATTGACTGGAGGAGAGCCTCTCATCCGGCCTGATGTAGTGGACATCATAGGTATGCTGTGTGTATAATGTTTATGAAATCATCTGCTGAAAATCTCAAGGGAATGTGGCATCATGTCAAAGCCTGCTAGTTGCGCAGAGTACTTTGAGAATAAACCCATAGAACTACCTTGTTGGGCACAAAGTAAAATGGCTTAGAGGAATTCAAAAGAAACCTGAAACACAATATTGCAGGCCAACCAATTCTGCTGCCCACTGTCATTTTCAATCTGTTGCCTAGTAGCCAGTCAGTATTCCATGTTTACTTAGCTCAGTTCCCTTTTTGGAGCTCAGCTTTTTTTGGAATGTGGATAGTGGTGCTGTCTCATAAGGATTTGGTTGAATTGGCGGGGGGGGGGGGGGGGAGGGAGGGTTTTTTTTTGTTTTGTTTTGTTTTGTTTTTTTGATAGACTTTATGGACTTCTGCCATTATTAGGGTCCCTCTCATATGCATGTGTAGATAGTATGTTATACATTTTCAAAAACATAAAATGGACTCAGAACTGAGCTCACCACAAACATATATATATGAGATCATTTGCAATTAATCTGAACCATGAACATTTATTCAGCTTTATTGTCATTTTAGGCATTTCTAGAGGTTTAGTTATTTATTTTCCAACATTCCAAAAGCTAAAAAGGAAGTTAATTTCCTTATTATATGAAGTGTTTTTATCCAGCATACTTGTCAGTATATATACTTTAAATCAGATTTCTTATTTTTTTCCTCTCTTGACCATTTTCCAACTTACACATTTTTAAGTGACCCCATATCTATAGGTGTAGAAAATAGGTTTCTAAAAACCAAATATTTATTGTTAATAAATCAGTATTTTCAAGGCTTGCTAAACAGGCTGGTGTTCTTTTTTGTGAAGCATTTTCTGCAGAATCTACTATAAACCCTGCATGTTGTTATTAACAGATTTGTGTAAATGAGTGGTATTCCTAAACCTTTCAATGTTGCAATTTTTTTCTAGACCTCACCATTGCATTAAAGGGACCCCATTTAGGGTTGTGACCCACAGTTTAAGAAGCATTCCTTTAGATAATTCAAATTATTTCTCAATAAAACAGCATGCTTCTGTTGCTTGTTCATGTGCTGCATTTTACCTTGCATCTTGCACTTTCAAATAATAACATCTCTGTAGGAAAAAAGTATATACACTGTCAGTAACAACATTTTGTTTTTGGGCGGCTCAGTTTTGTCGTAATCCACGTTCTGTAGGATAGAATCATGCACGTGCATTTTCATACATAGAAAAAGATCTGGGAAAGTAATAGTAAAGTATGAAGTTAGCCTAGACTAATGTGGGCCGGGACTACCTTCGTTCAGTGACCAATGGGAAACATGAAATTCTGTTCAGAAAAGATTGGTCTGAATGTAATAAAGAGAATATTGGATAGCAATATTGAGCCAAATGGTGCTTCCTATGTTTTAATGCATTGTTTTGAAAGCTGAAGGAGATAGATAGTTACAGTATTGTCTACCCAGAAAGTCTCAGTTATAAACTAAAGGGTGAATAACATATTGATGCACAAAGATTTTTTATAATTATCTGTGCAAATATCATAAGTGAAATTTATGCAAGGCCCGTTTCCTCCATCTCCCATTTCTCCCTCTCTTGCTTTTCTCTTGCACGCATCTTGCTTGCTCTTAATGGTGTATCTAATACTTTTGAGACATGATCATTTCTTTTGCAAGTTTCTCTTTTTTCTCACTGTTATGTATTCGCAGCTCAGATGCGCAAACTAGAAGGACTGGAAACCATCGCTGTCACAACGAATGGTATCAGCCTAGCCAGACTTTTGCCTCGGCTCAAAGAGGCTGGCCTAAATGCTATCAACATCAGCTTAGACACATTGGTCCCAGCAAAATTTGAATTCATTGTCCGTCGAAAAGGTACAGCAATTGTGCATTTTACAATTGTGGAGTTTGTTTCTAAAAGCTACCAAATCCAAAAAAGAAATGAAAAATGAATTATGGGTGGGAGGACATTGTTAGCAAGGAGTAGAATATTATGCAGTGATCAAAACTATCAAAATGTATTACATCACTTCAGTACAGGGCTTGAAAATTTTCATTTTTATAGCAAAAGAATGCATATCTTCAGCACAATTTTGTATTCCTGTAAAATTTATTCAGAGGGATTTGGTACTTTTTAGAAACTAGCTCCATAATTATGTCTCTGGTATTTTTCATAATTATGTCCTGCATAATGTTTGTCTGATTAGCAGACAATGTGGAATGGAAATCTGGGGGATAATGTAGTAGCTTGTACAATGACCTATTTCAGTGTGTCCTTCATAAACAGGATTATTTAATTTGTTGCAGATCAATATATATAGATATTAATATACATGATTTAAACTCTGGATCATTCAGCGTTTGTGTGAACTCTTCTGTAATTAAAGATTCATTGTTTGGCAGAAGCAGCCTATTATCTACAATAAAGAGAGAGGGCACCTGTAGAAGCAAAAAAAATACTGTAGAAAGACAAAGAAGTTGCAAAAGACTTTTTTTGTGGTGTAGCGAAAAGACGTTGCAGAGAAATAATAATCCTGATTTTCAAAGGGAATTTTGAAGTAAGAGGGGCAGAGGTCAAATTGGTTTCTATTGAGTCGGGCACACAAGCAAAACAAGCAGACATAAATAAGGACCATAGGGTGAAAGCCCTTGTGCAATAAAAGCAATGAATTAATTTGAATTTTTGATATATAAAGAAAGCTTGTGATAATGACCTAGAGAAAGAGGAGGGAGGAATTATTAGTAAAATTAATCTGGGATCAGAAAAGACTCTGATTGTTCAGTGTATTAGTCTCAGACGTAACAATTTTTCATAAATAATAGATACTTTCAAAGAGCAAATGTGTACAATTCACAACTCTGGAGCTTCATTCCCAGGGAAGCCAGAATGGCCCTGCTATCCTTCTAATAGCAGGCTAAAACCTTTTTATTCAGGCAGGCTTTTAAAGAATGAAGTTTTTAGGATCAAGTTGTCAAAGACAGAACGCCAACAAATAGAGTAAAACTCAGTTTATTGAGGTTACAAAACTGAAAATGCCCGTAGGAAACAAAGGATTAGGCAAACACTTGACTTCAGTGTGAAAAGTAACAAAAACAGCTCCGTTTGAACTAAAACGGTTCAAAAGGATAAACCGGATTAAACAGGAGTTTAATCCGGATCAAATCAAAAGTGCTTACTTCAGCCTGCAAATTTAGCAAACAAAAGAGGATTAACAAAGGTCAGAATGAACACAATAAACTAGCAGCAGATTCCTCTCTGCTACTCAAAAGCTACAGATGAGTAAATCAGGCTGTTTACTCCTCCGTGCAACGAGCGAAATCCGGGTCCAGGCACATCAATCAGGGTAACGGCAGTCAGCAGGGTCTCAATCCGGTCCAAGGTCGAAAGCCAAGTGCAGACGTCTAGAATTCCACAAGTCCCACCGATAGCCACAGAAGGGATAATCCGGGGTCGAAGTCAGTCAGTCCAGCGTCAATCCAGAGTAGGTAATTAATGTCCGTCAAAAAGACGACGGAGGTCCAAGCTATTAAGATTAAACACAAGTTGCACAGAAAAAACCCCACACAGTACCTCCCGCCGTCTATGCCCAGTGTCCTTAGTAACTTACGTATCCAGCAACGAATCACACCCGTCTTCAGGAAGTTCCCCAACAAGAGCCCAAGCGTTCGTCCAGATTACCTTGCCCAACGCAATTAGACATTGATCCTAAACCCCATTTTATCCCAGTTCAAGCTCATCATCGCTGTCAGCTGCCATCCTAATCCCAGGTGCCTCATCATCATCATCCTCATCAGAGCTAAAACACCTTTGACTACGCCCCACAGCATCCCCAGCTGTGGATCCCGCTCCATCCCTCCAGCCCGTCCATGGATCTGATCCTGCAACCCGCCAATCGCCTCCCATGCTTTCATTGCCGGTGACACCCAAATCCTCCCTCACACGAGTCCACTCCATGTCATCCTCCTCCGAGCTGACCATTTCTTCCTCCATTCCCTCGGTAAAACCCTCAAAAGAGTCCTCATCTGTTGGTTCTGCAAATAAGTCCCGGAGCCGTTTCCTTTCACGCTCCTCAAAAGAGTCTGACTCACGAGGAGTCTTACGACCCCGTCTCCTAGTATCGGAGCCAGAAGGCTCAACCATAACACAAGTCATGGGGTGCTGTGGCTTTAGCTATGATTAACTTTTCAATTGGTTAAGAGTTTTAACTATGTATTTTTAATACCATTAATATTTAATTCTATTTTAATATTTGTATATTTTTAGATTTAAAATTGTATTTTATTGGTTTTACTATAAGCCACTTGTATTCTCTTTTTAGAGATTAGAAAGATATAAATAGCAATCATAATAAGAATGATAATTTAAAAATCTGAAATGAAGGTCTATCTGCAGAAATAAATGCATGATATCTTAGTAGTGGAGCTTTGGGAATGAACTCACCCAAGATTCTGTGTACGGATTGGACCAATTTGACAAGCTACATTTGGTTTATTTCATTATTAGTGTACATCTTCACTGGTTTCCTGACTGCAGATACAGTCTCTTAAATTTAAAAGCACACTGCAGTATTGCCTAATACTGTCAAGAAAGTTCAGTCATGTGAGGGATGTTTTCAGCCTAGACCAAAATAAATCAATTTAATGTTCTAGGACTGACCATAAAATTTTCATCATTGAATATCCAAGTAGTGCTTTCTTAGTAGCCATTAAGATCGAATAATTTGGAATGAAGATATATGTCAGCTGGTTTTAAATTCCAGTTTAGCAACAAGCTCTTTATTTGTTAAAAAACATTTAGGAAAAACATATGTTTGAAGCAGCAAAATTAGTTTTTGTGCCATAGAGGTTTGATTGGAGCTTCTATGTTGTTTGAAATCTTCTCAAAAATATTTTCTCCAAAGTAATTTTCTGTCACATAAATGAGGTTTGCTAAGTAATCTATATATATAAAAGAGTAAAAAACTGGCCGCCGTGAAGGTAGCAACAAAACTACACATCCCAGAACCATGAAACTTGGCAGCACAATCCAGTGGCCTTGTTCCTAGGTTCTGACAACAAAAAGAAAAGAAAAATAAAGTCCTAATTAAAGGGAGAGGAATAATTGTTTTTACCCAATTGCTGCCAGTTAGAAGGCTAAGCTCCACCCACTTGGTCTCCTAGCTACCCACCCAGCCCAGGGCACAGGCAGAGTTAGGCCTCACTTAGGCCTCTTCCACACTGCCTATAAAATACAGATTATCTGATTTAAACTGGATTATATGGCAGTGTAGACTCAAGGCCTTTCCACACAGCTATATAACCCATTTATAATCTTACATTATCTGCTTTGAACTGGATTATCTTGACTCCACACTGCCATATAATCCACTTCAGTGTGCATTTTATACAGCTGTGTAGAAGGGGCCTCATATTCTAAGCAGTTAATATAAGATTATAAATATACAGTAGAGTCTCACTTATCCAACATAAACAGGCTGGCAGAACATTGGATAAGTGAATATGTTGGATAATAAGAGGGGATTCAGGAAAAGCCTGTTAAATATCAAATTAGGTAATGATTTTACAAATTAAGCACCAAAACATCATGTTATACAACAAATCTGACAGAAAAAGTAGCTCAATGTGCAATAATGCTACGTAGTAATTACTGTATTTACAAATTTAACACCAAAATATCACAATGAATTTAAAACATTGACTACTAAAAGGCAGACTGCGTTGGATAATCCAGAACATTGGATAAGCAAATGTTGGATAAGTGAGATTCTACTGTAATATGAAATAATTACTGTAGTAGAATAATAAAGAACAATATAATCTCTAAAACCAGGACAGTAAATAAAGAGCAATACTCAGAAAGCAGGGAAATTGGGAATTCCAGAAAGGAAACAATCACGGCCAGCTAACACCTCCCAAGACAGGATTCTTCCAGAAACGAAGCTGAGTAGGGAGTGAAGCAGTGTGTATTACCGAAGTCATTATTATTACTATCATTACTATTATAGTTGTTGTTGTTGTTGTGTTGCTGTGAAGTGTGAAAATGAACACAATCTCGCTCCAAATATTCAAAAACACTAAAATAAAAATATATAACAATTACTGTGGTATAATAAAACAGAACAACGCAATCTCTAAAATCAGAACACTAAATAAAGAACAACACTCTGAAAATTCCACACAGGGGAATTCCACACAGGAAACAATCAGAGCCAGATAACACCTCCAAACACAGTATTTCCATCACCAAAGTCTGCAAATCCTCTGTTTTCTGAGAGCCACAGCCTTTTTTTTTTTTTACTGTATGCACTCAAGCACTGCATATGGGTACTTCTTCATCTACACAGACAGTAGAAGCACATAAAATATCGCAAAGAACACTACTCTGAAAACAAGTGAATTCCAGACAGGAAACAATCAGGGCCAGCTGACACCTCCCAACAAAAAAAAAATCCCTCAGAGAGGAAGCAACCAGACTTTAAAGCTGCAAGGCCATTACATGCTAATTATTTTGCCTAATTGCAGCATTCATACTTTCCTCCAACAAAAAAAAGAAAGAACAATCAGAAATATTGTATATTCATAAGCTTTAGGAAATAATATCCCCTGATGGCGCAGTGTGTTAAAGCGCTGAGCTGCTGAACTTGTGGACCTAAAGGTTGCAGGTTCGAATTGGGGGAGCGGAGAGAGCCCCCACTGTTAGCTCCAGCTTCTGCCAACCCAGAACTTCGAAAACATGCAAATGTGAGTAAATCAATAGGTACTGTTCCGGCGGGAAGGTAACGGTGCTCCATGCAGTCATGCCACATGACCTTGGAGGAGTCTATGGACAACACCAGGTCTTCGGCTTAGAAATGGATATAAGCACCAACACCCAGAGTCAGACACGACTGGACTTAATGTCAGGGGAAAACCTTTACCCTTTACCTTAACTACCACCAATTCCTCAATACTTTATTTCCCATGCCACCATACCTTGCCACAGCAACGTGCGGCCGGGCACAGCTAGGGAAATATATAGAGATATATTGTCATTGCAGCTGGAAACATTTTGTGTTCTAAAGTTTGCAGAAGACATTATCTCAGTTTCTAACAATAATAAAAGTTTCTAACAATTGTGCTTTTATATGTGCAATGATGACATAAATGCCACTGTTTATTTATATTGCTATGCATACTGATTAGAATTGAACCCTTGCTTTTTTCTCTTTTTTTTTGAAAAATAAAAATCCAAGGTTATTTAGGATATGACATCCTCACTTCATTCTGTCAATGAAGGAGCTCAAGGGTAGCTACAAAGACTAGGAGAGCAGTAAAAGTTGGCTTGCTAGGTAGGTTTTTGAGTTTTTCCAGGAACAATGTAGGCTTTAGAGTTTTTACTCTCAATAGAGTCATAAGGTTCCCAGGCTGAATATGGCAAAGGTTCAATTGTTTTAGCATTTAGCAGATTCTTAGGAAAGAAAGACATAGAATCATAGATTTGGAAGAGACTGCATGGGCCATTTAGTCCAAACCCCTGCCATGCAGGAAATTTTTTCAGGAGGAACTATGGCACCTCTTCTCTTTTATCACACACCTTCCTCCCTGCCGAACAGAAACATTTCAGCTGATGCAACTTCCTCTGTTCAACTCTTTACTTGCTTGTGGAAAGTCACCCAGGGAAGGGGAAGAATGGAAGGAAAGTGACCCACTCCATTTCTGTAAATGGACACAAAGAAACAGGCATCTTCTGTAACTTCCTAGATCTTCAAGGATAATGTCATTGGGAGTATTGACATACAAAAACAGAGATGAATAATTCATCTCTGCTGCCCTTACCCACTTTTCACCAGATGTGTTTTTTGCAAGGGGAGTACGGCATTGGTTAAAATACAGATTTGGAGGAAGTGAAGAGAGAAAGGTTCCTCCAGAGGAAATGTTGTGGTAAGCAAGGATCTTCTGAATATTAAAGAAACAGGAGTGCTGTTTTGTATTCAACTGGGTAGCTCTTTCAAATGATGTATTTGCTCTTCTTCCTCTTACAATTGTAAGTCCTTTGCCCCTACTGAAAGAGAAGGATGTGATTAAAACATTAAAGGTGTATTGTTCAGTGTGTGTGTGTGTTTGTGCATCATGATAAAATTGGGCTGCAGTCCACAAAAATCCATGCCAAATACAACTGGCTAGTCTTTAAAAGTTCCATAAGAGTCTGGGTTTTTACTCATGTAAAGGTTGCCAAAAAGCCCTCAAGCACACACATTTATGCATACTTTCTCTTTTCATGGGGGAGAAGAATGTCATTTGAAAGGAGGAACAACTATTCTACTTCAAACAGGCATGCCAATATACTTGTGTTTCTGTTGGCAGATGTGATTAGAATTTCTTGTGGAGTTTCCCAACAGAAGTATTAAAATTTAGCACAATGCTATTTATTATTTTAAATAAGCAAATTATGGTTTCACAGCACCAGAATGGTGCTAAGCAACATGAAAACAAGACTAATGTTGTATCAGTGCAATCTGTCACATGTGCACGGAATTCTGAACTAGAGCTTTAATCCTAAATCACATTGAAAGCTAAGTAGTCTCAGTTTTGAGAAAATGCCACCTGTGACCACTAGATGGTACTTTAGTACATTGAATCGTATTCATGCTGGGGGGGGGGCGGAGCAGCCAATAAAAATGGCTTTAATAGGTTCAAGATGTTTGCACATTTTCTTTGTGTTATCTTTAGTTGTTTCTAAATATGGATTGAGCTATGTAGGGGAATTTTGGAGCTGTTGGAGAGACCAATCTTTTGAGGGCCTACATTTGACCATGTATCAAGATTTAGAAATCCTATTGCATTCATTTATGAGTCTGGAAAAAACGAACATGTTTTTCTTGGTCCACTGCGAATATAAACAATTAAGTTTAATGCCCAGGAAATTTAGAATAATATCAAAGTTGGGGGTGTGATTATTTGTTGGACAGTTTAATTAATTAGATTAAGTTCTTTCAACATTAAGCCTTAAAATCTGTACTGATCCCAGCTAGAGTAGGATCAATGAATCAATGAAATTTACATACATACATACATACATACATGAGTGAGACTTAGTAAATCATGTAAGTTTCATGAATTCATTGATCCTACTCTAGCTGGGACTGGTACAGATTTTAAGCCTTATTGAGTCTACACTAGCAGGAACTAGTAAGTGGATTTACAGTAGTCGTAACATATTCAGTAAACAGGACTCCATGCTATTTAATTTTTAGAGACAAATCTTTTCCATGTGCTTTTTAAACTAGAAGATGTGGTGACAGCTACAAACCTTCATGACTTCTAAATGGGTTTTAACAACTTTATTTCCTACTTGTGAATCTCCTGTAAGCACCACTCTGGCCACTGTATGAAACTGGACTTGATAGGTCTTTGTTCTGATCAAGTAAGGTAGTTGTTTAGTACCCTACTTTCTTTTTTAATATAATTTTTATTTATAATTTTCGAGTTACATTAAAAGTGGGAGAACAAGTATTACTCATAGGAAAGAATCGGGAAGAAGAAACAAAAAAAAAAACCAACAGGCAATTAGATGGAAAAGAAGAAAGAGAGAAAAATTGAGAAGAAAAGAATGAAAAAAGAAAGAAAAAGAAAAAAGTTATTGTTACTACTGCACTTACAGATCTTCTGTGTTGTGGGTCAAGTTTTCTTTATATCTGCCCATTTTTGACATTGGATTTTTTACCTGACAGTCCGTGGGATGTTTTATAACCATTTTCAATAAAGATCTATTTTCTCTTTCCTCAAAAAGAGTCACAATTTATTCCAGTCTGTCTTTTGCCCTTGTGAGCTGTTCTGTGCCAATATTTGTGTCAGTAAGTCCCTATTCCTGATGTCTAGGATTCTTAGAATCCATTTTTCGGTAGAGGGAATTTCCTGGGTTTTCCACAGTTGAGCTAGGCATCTCCTTGCAGCAATAACTAAATAAGTAAATAGCTTATTTGTATTTTGGTCCATTTGAAAATCCGTAATTCCTAAAAGAAAATATTCTGGTTTACAATAAATTTTTTGGTAGTATTTTCTCCATTTTTCCATGGGCTTTGTGCCAGAACTTTTTTAAAACTTTTTTTACATTTCCACCACGTGTATGAAATTACCTTTGTGTCTTCCACATTTCCAGCATTTCCCATTATTTTTTCCCTTACTGAATTTGGCTAATCTTTCTGGTGTTAGGTACCATCTGTAAAACATTTTGTACCAGTTTTCCTTCAATTCAGCTGAGTATGTGAATTTGAATTTCTTTACCCATATTTCTTCTCACTCTGTCATGGTTATCGTGTGGCCTACGTCCCTAGCCCATTTTACCATCACCTCCTTTACCTGTTCATCTTCTGTCTCCCATATTAATAATTGTTGATATAATATTTTTATTAGCTTTGTTTCCGTCTTTAGGATTTTGTCCCAACATGTGTCCTTTTTTTGAAATCCTATCTTCTTATGCTCGGTGAAGCTCTCTTTTAGTTGCCAGTAGTTCAGCCACGTCATTGTCGGATCAATTACTTTGATCTCTTCCTGAGTTTTTAGCCTTACATCTTGGTTGTCTGTTTTTAGTATTTGTAGGTCAGCCATTTTTCCCTTGGGATTTCTCTCATATGATCTGCCTCCATTGGAGATAACCATAATGGTAGTACCCTACTTTTTCTTATCGTCAGTAATTATTATATGGGAAGGATAATTCAGACTCCTAGATATCTCACGATGTGGTTGGGCTTATTCCTCTTTCCAGATGTTCCCTGAAATTCACCACTAAGAAAACAAATGGGCTGGTCAGAATGTTCCTGACATATTTGTGTGCCTGGTGTGTTTGTCCTGTATTATGGATGCTTGTTTTTTTGTTACTTTTTTCTTGATTCCAAAATAACTTCTGACTTCCCTAAGCTCACATAAATGTCCTCATCTTTCCAACCAGTTTTCAAGCCTATTACTGATATGTTTATCACCATAGGTTATATTCCCAGCTGCTGTTTAGTCTGTAGCTGCATTTCAGCAAGATAAAAATTGCAGTTGATGTCACAGGTTTTCTGAGGCGTAAGGTAGATAAGTTAACTAGTTTAGACATCAAGCAGTTACTGCATAATTTCTGGTTATTTATCTGAACCTTTCAACTTTTTTTCAGGTTGTTTGCCTGAGAGCTTTTCCTCTTATGTGCTAGAAAGTAACCATGATATGTACTACATGAAGTGTAGAGGTTATCACATTTGTATTGAATGTAGGTTATATTCTTAAAAAGTGACTCTTTTCATAATTAGAATGATTTCTGTTTATGTTTTAGGTTTTCACAAGGTGATGGAAGGCATTCATAAAGCCCTTGAACTTGGATATGATCCTGTCAAGGTGAGAATCTCTAACATTGTAGGTTATTCATGATGAATATGTCTTGGTAGGTTTAGAGGTATTTTAATTCTTATGTGTTTTATTTCTCTAATTTTATTACAAAATGTGTTCAAATAAATACATTTCTTAAATCACCTCTTCTATCATGTATTTATATCTTGTTTCCTAAAATTTGGACAATGTGGTTTACAATTTAAAAGAGCATGACAATTACAAACAGAGAAAAGGTAACTTAAAATAGAAGTCACTATTTACAGCATTAAAATAGTTCATCCCTTAAGTTAGCTCACTCTTCAAGCTTCTTTCCTTGTGTTTACAGAAGGGAAAAAAGAAATGAGTGTAGTGTTATCTGATCTAGTAGCATGGCTATCAAGTTTGACAAGTTTAGTCCAAAACCACAGTTCTCAATAATATACTCCAGTTCCCATCTCTAGCAACCATGTCCAAAGTTACTACTTTCGAGGAAAAACAATTGCCCGTTTCAGTGATAGTTGTATTATGATTCTAAATGTTGTTCTTTGATGCTGAGTATATTATTGTAAAACCAGTTGATTTAATCAGCATCCTGGTGTTTTTCTCTTTCTAGGTGAACTGTGTGGTTATGAGAGGCCTCAATGAAGATGAGTTGGTGGATTTTGTGGCACTTACAGAGAAATATCCCCTCGATGTGCGCTTCATAGAATACATGCCCTTCGATGGCGAGTACTTCTGCTCCTTCCTGTGCTGTGCTTGAGAGAATGATTGTACTAAAACCAGACAATTCCCATTTCTTTAGAAGAGGGTGGTAGAATTGAATTGAATTTATTTAATTCAGAGGAAAGTGATAGAAAATGCCCTCTGAAAAATCTTGCTGAGAAAGCCCTTGATAGGTTTCCCTTAAATTAGAAACAGCATAAAGGCATTCTACAACTACTATGTATTTACTACCCCACATTTTTCATGGGGTGGTCCCAAGGAAGTTTGAAGATTCAAGATAATTATCAATTCTATAGATTTCAAAATGTTCTGTTTGGAGGGTATCTTGACTTAATCTTAGAAACATGGTTGGTGGTAAATGAAAAATGCTTTCTAAGTGATTTCACAGATTTATAGAATCAAAAGTTTAAATATCAAATTATATACTAGATGACTTTCCCTCATATTAAGCCTGCATAATATTTTGTTCTGAATTTTATCTTTATTTCATTTCTCCTCCTTTTTCTGCTTATTCTTCTTTTTATGATTCCTTGCTTGTGAAGAAATGCCCAATCTTCTCCAGAATTCCTGGCAGAGGCTCTTTCCCACAAGATCCAGATTGGGAGCCTGCCCTTGGCTTATAAGGACTACAGCCCAACCAGGGCTCCCCACTTGTGACTACATGGGGAACAATATTTTCTTTTCCATCAGTGGAAGGATAATTCCGTAATGTAGATTTCGGTTTTAGGAAAATCTTTTTTTTCCATACAAGGGCCACATATCCTTGAAACTTCTGGATGCCATGTGCCAGTGATAAATGAAGCAAAAGTCTTTGATTTCTTTTCACAACTTCATTGTAAGTTTGGTAATTTCCTTCCCATTGTACAAGATGTTGCTAAACTAGTGACCCTCCTAGATGGCTTACATCTCCAGCGTTTGGCCAAAATGGATGGGGCTGATAAGAGTTCAATTACAAAAATCAAGATTAGCTTACCTGCTCTTTCTTTCCATATTTACATTCTGCCCTTCATCATGAGATCTTGGGGTGGCATACAATCAAATTAATTTTATTTGAACCTCTGTAATTCACACATTCCAAACATTTCCTAAGTCCTTACTCCAGAAAAAAGAGTTAAAGTTAGCTACAAAAAGAGCTAACTGAGCCTAAGTGTCAAGGCTTTCATAACCTTTTGTCGATTCAATGAAAATAAGTTAAATAGACATGCTGCTTTAGAGCCAGAGGAAGGTGACTGTTGTCAGAGCGCGCGGTTTGGATAAACACACATGCAGCAGAAGATCAACGAAGAATCACTGGCACCAATAAAGAGGCTGAAGCCTGTTTGGCTATCTACAATAGGTTTACTAACAAACGGAAAACTCTCAAGACGATATATACAGACAGAGTGCAAAGAGGCAGAGAGGGCAGAGGGCAGAGGGGAAGACAGATAACACAGGGAGCTATTTATAATCACCTCTGCTGTCTGATGCAATACACAGTTAACTCTTTACACACTCGCATAGTGGACAGCAGACAGCGCATGATGCAATCTCCAGCTCACATTGCAACACTATAACTTAATTACATTTAAACAACTCTATATACAATCATTCCCTCTTCAACAACTGTGTTGTATCCCTTCTCTAGTTTGGCACTGCTCTTCCAACCCTTGGGCTCCTATCACTCACCTTGCCTTCCTACCTTTGACATCTCTCCCAGGATTTGGTACTTGGATCCCAAGGTGACCACTGTACTGGAGCAGCAGATGTTTTCATTTGTGGATTCAGATTGTAAGACGCACCCTAATTTCAGTGCTACCACCACCAAAAATACATAAGATACATCTGCAATTCTAAGACCTACCATGTTTTCAGAGATGTTTATATAGGAAGAAATGTGTCTTTGAAATGAAGACATGCAATATTCTTAAACTTCACCATTTCTCTAGTCCTGAGTCATCCTATCTGTTTGACAGACAATCCTTTGGCTTTATATCCACTCACCATATACACACACAAAGCCCCCCCCCCCCCAAACATTCCAGTAGCAATGACCGACTGTCTGTAGCTGCGTTTACCTTGCAGAATGGAAGATTATGGGACTACATAATAGTAGTCTTTATGTGAAGAATGTGAAGATGTGGCCTGTACACGATGAAACAAGATTGACTTCTGCAGTGCCACAGACTAGTATGCAAACCAGTGGGTTCAGTTGCAACGGCAGAGGTTCCTCTTAATATTAGGAAGACATTCCTGTTAATGAGAACTGTTTCACAACGGAGCACTCTACCTCAAAATGAACTATCCTTCATTAGAGGTCTTTATGTAAAGAACGCCCTGTGAAGTAGGGAGATTGGTTTAGGTGGCCTTCGGTATTATCCTCATAACTGTGACTCTGTAACCACTTGAGGATGAGAAAGGAGTAAAGCTGAAGTTTTAGCTATAGCAAATAAAAGAGAGCGAGACTAAGAGCTGCATTAAATTAGAGGATAAGAATGGCAAGTCTTACATTTTTTCCTCATGAGTTTGGGATGTCACCTAACATAGGGTTGCTGTGAGCTTTTTGGATTGTATGGCCATGTTTCAGTAGGATTCTCTCCTGATATTTGGCCTGAATCTGTGGTAGGCATCCTTAGAGGTTTGTTTAGAGGTCTGTTGGAAATGATGTGGTGTGGGGTGTGTATATATATATGTGTGTGTGTGTGTGTGTGTGTGTGTGTGTGTGTGTGTGTGTGTGTGTGTGTGGAATGTCCAGGGTGGGAAAAAGAACTTTTGTCTGTTTGAAGCATGTCTGAATGCTGCAGTTAGCCAGCCTGATTAGCATTTGAGTAGTCTGCAAGGCCCGGCTGTTACTGCCTGGGGGCATATTTTGTTTGGGAGGTGTTAACTGGCACTTGATTGTTTGCTCTCTGGAGTTCCCCTGTTTCTGAGTGGTGTTCTTTATTAACTGTCTTATTTCTGGTGTTTTTTTAATACTGTTAACCAGATTTTGTTTGTTCATTTTCATGGTTTCCTCCTTTCTATTAAAATTGTCCACATGCTTGTAAATTTCTCCTTACATAGTTTTTCTTGGGTCCTTATAAACTTGGAATTTCTCTGATATTTCTCTATTTGCACATCTTTTTATACTTCCTTTCAATACTTCACTGTAATCTCAAGGACACTTAAGTCTTCTCTTATCTGTTGTAAACAGTCTTCAAATGAAGTCTCCATCTGTAGGTGGCAAGTTGGAATATTCCCAGAGTGGTTATCATTGCAGCTGTGAGCCACAAGATAATCATTGGCATCTGAGAAATTGTTGCAGTTTTTCTTCATTGTTCTTATTAACAGCTGCAGTTCTCTCACAGCTGACCTTCATTTTTTCTGTAGCTTTACAGAAAACAAAAACAAAAGCATGCTAAGCTACACTGTACCATCCTAATGCAAATTTTTCAGCAGATTTCATAGCCTTTAGTATGTACTATGACTTCTAGGATGCCTTCATGCATCCTGGAAATCATACTATGTGTTTGTAATTTGTCTGCATTCAACCCTATGGCTGTGACTCATTAAACAATTATACTTGTGTCCTTCTCATGCTAGGCAACAAATGGAACTTTAAGAAAATGGTAAGCTACAAAGAGATGGTGGATACAATCAAGCAAAGATGGCCAGAGCTAGAAAAACTGCCATGTGAAGAAGCCTCTAGCACTGCCAAGGTAGTTGACAGCATGATCGGGGAGCCCCCTAAAGCTTTTCAAAGTTTCAGACATGTTTAAACGTGTATCATGCCTTTGCCAATTCTGTTAACTGTCAAAAAGAATAATGCACAACTGCAATTGTCACATTAGATCTCCTACCATAAAGCAGTCTTAATTATGGCTTCCATAATCACCAAAAGGTTCATCATTATAGATTACTGAATCAAGGAGTATTGGTAGGCAGATGGTATGACTATATATTGAGTAAGCTGATTGTTAACATTAACAAAAGGGGAGCAGTATTGGTAAATCAGCAGTTGGAACAATCACCTGATTAGGTGATTCTAACTCCTAAACTACCAGTGGGATGGTAGAGAAAATATGTGTCCTCTGGATAGGGAAGGATATCTCTGGTTGTTTGCATGCTGACTCATTGAAAGAAGGCATTTGGAATCTAGTTACTCTAAAACCACAGCAGGAGGTTATATGGTAGCCCTCAGAGAAGGTGAAATGAAGACAGAGAAGGCAGTATAACACAATAACTGGAATCATCACAGAGTACTTTTAAGTGTGAGCTAAAAGCAGTTTCCCAGGTGATGCTATACATAGATATACTTAGAGAAAGTCCTTAATCTATATCCTTCAATAAGTATGTTCTTTCTTATGTATCAGTAGTCCTAGAAAATTTTATCTATATTCTTGTTGCTTATACATATGGTTTACAGATCCAAAGAATTCATGGCCAATTGTAGTTTCCCAGAATTTGTACACAAGACTAAATATAGATATGTCCAGTTCTTACACATGATCCACATATGTTTGGCATGATATTTCCTTCACAGAAGCACGCTTCATATAGAAATGTTGTAGTTTGATCTAGTCCTCTTTTATTGCAGAACTTCGGGGAAAATAGTAACAAGACCTTCCTCTTTCTATACCTCATAAGCAAATTCTCATCACAAAGTTCAATAGGGACATCTCTTCACAAAAGAAAAATGTGTTGGTTTCACACACAATTGTACTACATTTTTTTCTAGCATTGGCATTTGTTTTTGTAAATCTGTGTTACATACAGCCTACAGATAGACATATGCCATACACGACAGAGCCCAACAAAACAAATTATTTTTCTTGATGTCTGTTTTTAGGCCTGCTCTTGGAATTTTGGAGGGTGCTTATTTAGCAAATTGCATTAGATAGACCACATCAGCTCTAGTTTTTTAGATATCGTTATCATTGCTCTCTACAGGCTAGTAGATGGCAACTGGTAGGTGGCATATGTTCTGTATCTCAAAAACTAGAGCTGATAGGGGAAAACTGGTGCCATTTTTGGAATCAAATATACCCAGAAAGAGGGCTAACATTTAAGGCACCAAAATGTGTGTTGGCCAGTGTTAGCAGTAGTTGACTGATTTGATTGAAATCTGGCCTTTCCGCCCAAGAATTCAGTTAAAAGCGCACATTACAAATGCTTAAGATCACACATCAGAAATCACAAGATACATTTATGTTAAGTTGAAAATTTCTAAAACCATGAATTGCAAAATATTGCCTAAAATACAGTGAAACTGATCATAGTGGAAGCACTAAAGACAAAGTATATGCTTATTTTCTCACCTGGTACAAATGGGTTAGTTTTTAGCTGTCACACAAAAGACAAAAGTGTAAGGGAGAAGTAGATCTTTGATAGACAAGAGTTCCATATCTGGGGTCTCACCACCAAGAAAGCCCCATAGGCTACATTTAGTATTCCAAGACATCTTTATTTATTTACGACATTTTCTACCCCACTTTTCTCAACGTTACACATAGGCAACTATTTGATGTCTTAAAAACAGTGTACAATTCAAATGGATATGGAAATAAAATTATAAAATACATTAAAGCAATTAAAACATTTAAAAACAACACATTCACAATTAATCATGTAATCCACAAGCATAGTCTGGGCCATTCCAAAGGCCATTGCACATCATTCCATATAAGTCTATTGCACAAGATTTCCAAAGGCTTGGTCACAAAACCACATTTTCAGTCTCTTATGGAAGATCAGAAGGGAGGAGGTGATCTAATATCCCTGGGGAGGGAATTCCACAGCTGAGGGGCCACCACTGAGAAAGCCCTGTCTCTTGTCCCTGCCAATAGTGCCTGCGAGGAAGGCAGGACAGAGAGCAGGGCCTCCCCAGACGATCTTAAACTCCGAAATGGTTCATAGAGGCAGATGCATGTGGTCAGGTAAGCTGAGTCAGAACCGTTTAGGGCTTTATAGGCCAAAGGCAGCACTTTGAATTGTGCTCGGTAGCAGTCAGTGGAGCTGACAGAGGGGTTGTATACTCCACTATCAGGGCTTCTGGGGACAGTATCAGGATAGTCTTTTAAGTACATGGGTCCTGAACTATTTAGGGCAGTGGTTCTCAATTTGGGGTCCCCAAATGTTTTTGGCCTTCAACTCCTAGAAATCCTAACAGCTGGTAAACTGGCTGGGATTTCTGGGAGTTGTAGGCCAAAAACATCTGGTGACCCCAGGTTGAGAGCCACTGATTTAGGGCTTTGTATTGAACTCTTCCATTTTTTTATACCATGTTATATCCAATTTTCATGACATAGTAATGATTGTGCATGGTGACTGCTTTTATGTTTCTTCTTTTTTGCTCCCTGGATATGTCAGGCATATAAGGTACCACATTTTGAGGGACAGGTCAGCTTCATCACCTCGATGTCTGAGCACTTCTGTGGCTCCTGCAATCGACTTAGAATCACAGCTGATGGGAATCTGAAGGTAGTGTCATCATATTGCTCAATAACTGATGTACATATTTGATTGATTATATAGAACTTCATCAACTCCTCACAGGCAGAGATAGTATTGTATGCTAGACAGATCAAAAGGCCATGGGGTGAAGGATCCCTAAATATGAACAACAAATCAAATTATAACTCTTAGTCATTCATTTACATTTACATTTTTAAAGTGTGCCTGAAGGAGCAGCAGCTGTCCCTTTTGGCTCATCTGCTGTGACTTGGAAATGTTTTTCCTTCATCTCGTTTTCTTCATAGATATGTTTGAGCTGTAAAATTAATTGGTGAAAAGCTTGTGAAGATAAACACATTATTCAGCTTTTTGTCATCTTAAATTGGCAAACTACTCCAAGCAGTATGGCTGGGGACTGGGGAGGGCTTGGTGTTTCTACTTTTCCAGTATCCAATTTCACTGCAGAGGTCTGATTTGATGTATCAAATCAGGCATGTGTTGCACAGATTGAGCAACTAAACTGAGACTGAGAAATGTATTTTGTGTGTGTGTATGTGCTCTGAGTGGTGGATCTGTTTTCTATGCCACATTGTTCTGTAATTAAAAGTAGCGTGAGATTAGTGTTGGCACTCATGTTCTTGTAGTAACAACAGAAGTTGTCCTGTTGCCGATTGACACTATTTCAGAAGCATCTCTCCAAAGTTAGGTGAAAGATTTAGAATCGCTGCTGCTGCTGCTTCTGCTTCTGCATTATAGTTATTTCTGACTTATCTCAACCTTTGCTTTTATCTGAGGCTGAGAATGTGTGTCTTGTTCAAGGTCATCTGCTGTGTTCCCATGGCTAAGCAGGGATTTGAAAGAGTCATAGTCTCATATTCAAACCACTACACCACACTGGCTATCACCAAAGCTGAACAAAATTCACCAGCAATTGGCTTGGCTGCTTATGTTCATGTAGCATTTACTGCCACTTAAAAGCAATAAAAGCTGATGCACTGGGAAGGTGATATCAGTTATCTTGCAACAAAAACTTCACCTTCAAAAAAGCAACTTTCTTATGATAGGAGGTCCATCTAAAATTGGAAAAAGGGGGATCAGTCTACAAGAAGAAAGATAGATCAGGCAAGAAAAAAATTGAAAAAAAGGGGACTACAGTTGTGGTCCTGATTATCAGCTTCCATGGGTACAAAGTTCTTAGTGCAATCATTGTTCCAGCTTTCACCTCTACTAGCATCCTCTTTGGTCTCCTTTTTTCAGGTGTGCCTTTTTGGAAGCTCAGAAGTGTCCTTGCGAGATCATTTACGATCTAATGCCTCAGAAGAAGAATTAGTTCAAATTATTGGTGAAGCTGTTGGCAGGAAAAAGAAGCAACATGCAGGTACTTTATAGCCTCCCACAAGTGTAGGCTGCAATGTACATCCCACGGAGTTATCCAATCTGAAATTGAATGTATGGGTTAAGCCAGATATTGTATCCATCTTTTCTGGGATCTTGCTAATTTTTCACATGAAAGAATGCTGAAGGTGTTGCATGCTTTTTGTCATAAATTGCAACTGCTCACTTCATTTGCTTTTATCATTATTTTTTTTTAAAAAAAAAAACTATCCTATCTAGTAACCAAAAATATTGTTAATGTCCTGCTATTTTGAAAAGCAAGCATTGCATTTGTAATTGCTCCATCCCCAAGAAAACGCAATATTTTTCTTGATCAAGGGCTAAAAATGTAGTCTGGCAAAATTTCATTAACCATTAATTATGTGGGTGTTCAAGAAAGGTTTTTTTTTTTCGTGTCTGGAGCAACTTGAGTCGCTTCTGGAGTGAGAGAATTGGCCGTCTGCAAGGACGTTGCCCAGGGGACGCCCAGATGTTTTGATGTTTTTACTATCCTTGTGGGAGGCTTCGCTCATGTCCCTGTATGGAGCTGGAGCTGATAGAGGGAGCTCATCCGCGCTCTCCTCGATGGGATTCGAACCTGGCAGCTTTCAGGTCAGCAATCCAACCTTCAAGTCACGAGGCTTTAGTCCACTACGCCATTGGGGGCTCCATTTCAAGAAAGGTCTGCTTATTGCATTGGCATCAGAACTTTAAGAACCACTAAAATTCTGCATCCAGAAGACCCTTAGTCTTACTGTTGCGGTCCTTAATCAATAATGTGAACTTCCAAATGGATACCTGAACAATTTCATAGCACACAAAGCCAATCAAGATATTCCAAAGAAGGGGCAGGCAGCCTTCAATCTAGCATATTTTTTGTTGCTACTTGACCCTGAGATTCATTAATCAAGAGTATTCTGTGAAAGATGTAGGTTTTATTTTGTGTATTACATCAAAGTATATAATCCTTCATAAAGTTACTTTTTTCCTTCCAACTCAGCTATGAAGCTAGGCGAGTTGGCATTTTATTGTTGCTCTTATTAACCAATTGGAAGGAATTCCTTCTAATAGTTAAGTAGATCTAAATCTACCTTCTGCCAATATATGTCCAAGAATGCTCTAATTGTATATCTTATAATGGCATGGAAGTCTGATTCCTTTTTTATTACAGCTACTTTTTGCTGACTGAAGAATAATGGCTAAAATATTCTGTATTGGAATAAATTATGTCTTTTTAGCAGTGATCTTCTAAATACAATGCCTCTTGATTAGAAAAACTATCTAGATGAGTAAAAATTTCAAAACTCTCTAATTCTTCTCTTTTCATTCTTTTATTCCCAGGCATGTTCAACATTTCCCAGATGAAGAACAGACCAATGATTCTCATTGGTGGGTGACCAATCAGTACGTAATAAACTCCATAATACTATGGATATGTAGCCTATCTGATGAATCAATCTAAAACAGAAATCACAACCTTGTTGTCCAATATTATCAATGTGTATAAGCAATGGAGACTGAAACTTTGTTTTTGTCTGAACTTTTAAGGAGCTACTTAGGGTGTAGAATCCTGACCACAAAGTAGATTCACCACCATGGAGAGTGTATGTGTGCTTTGAAGTCTATGTATGACAACCTCATTAATATTGTACAATTTTCTTAGGCAAGGAATGAATACTCAGAGGTGATTTTCCCAATTTCTTCTTCTGAAACCCTGAGTTGATCCACCACTCCGTTATGTGCCCTCTTTTTTTCACTCGCTCGCTCGCTCTCGCTCTCACTCTCACTCTCTCCCTTCCCTCCCTCCCTCCTTCCTCCATTCTGCTGGGATTTTCCCTATTCTCCAAGAATTCTCAAAGATTATTGCCAGTGGTTCTGAAATTACTTCTGCTAGTTCCTTGGATGTAGTTCTTCTGGCCTTGGAGGCTTGAATTTGTTTAGAGTAGCCAGGTATTACTTGATTACATCTTTACTTATTTTGGATTTCATTTCCTCTAATACTTTGTCCCCTCCATATTGCTGAGGTATACCAAAGACCCCTCATTATTGTTTTTAAATCTCTCTGGCAAGCCTGAGCTCATTATTGCTTTAGTCTTTCAGATCTTTTTCCTACATATGTTGGTTATTTATCTGAATTCCCATTTTGGTGATTTCCCCCCTTTTCCAATTTAAATCTTAGCTCAGTTGAAATTTGCTTGGTCATCATCCAGTCTGGTTTTTTAGACTTCCCTTATTTTTTCTCCTTGTTGGCACTGTTTGCAATTGTGCCTTCAGAAACTGCCATCCATCATTAACTCCTTTCTCTTTTAGTATTCCTGTCCATGGGATCATGCTCAGTATTTCCCTACATTTCCTGAAATCCGCTGTCCTAAAGTCTAGAATGCATACCTGACCTCTCTTAGTTTCCACTTTCCTCTGTATCACAAACTCCAGGAGAACATGGTCATTCCCACCTAAGGATCCCATCACTTCCACTCCACTAATCAAACCCTCAGTGTTGGTTAGGATCAAATCCAGAATAGCTGATCCCTTTATTGCATTTTCCACTTAATTGACAAAAGTATTGTCTGCAAGGCAAATGAGGAATTTGTTGAACATTGTAATCTTAGCAGAGTTTTTCCAAATCAGAATACTTGAAGTCTCCCATTACTACTATAACTCATCTTTCTGCATATGTGATCATCTGTTAAAGAAAAGGCTTCATCCAAGTCTTTAGTCTGGCTTGGAGGTCTCTAGGAAACCCCTCACAACTATAGCTTTTTCAGTTCTCACTCCTTTAATTTGTATCGAAATGCTTTTGATCTAGTTGCCAGGATTTAAGTCCTGCATCTCTTTGCAAGTGTCAATATCCTCGACATATAATGCTACTCCACCCCCTTTCCTGTTTGATCTATTTCTCTCAAATAAGTTATATCACTCCATTACTACATTTCAATTATATGATGATGATGATGATGATGATGATGATGATTCACACAACATAGTATGACACAGCAAACAAGATAGATATGCTGGATTTCATATCACAAAATCACAAGTCGAACACTTCCCAAGCGTTTAGGACTGTGTGATGTTGTTGTTGTTGTTATTATTATTATTATTATTATTATTATTATTATTATTATTATTATTTACAGTATTTATATGCCACCCTCCTCACCCTGAAGGCGACTCAGGGTAGATCACAATGCACACGTACACAGCAAACATTCAATGCCGTTTTTAGACATACAAGACAGACAAACAGATAGAGATATTTTGGTATCTTCCAAGTTCAGCACCTGGAGGTTATGCTCAATTTGGATACAGGGGTGCTGTTGCTTCATCCACTATGATGCTGAACCCTTTTGATCGTAGTATTTCCTCCTTGTTCTTTGATTGCCGGCATTTTTATAGTGTCATAAAATACCTCCCCGCTTTTTAAGCAGTGCCTAATTTCTTTACTCACAGCTTGGCTGTTTTCAAATTGCTTAGGTGGACAGTAAGCTAGACTTAATAGTCAAGTGTTCAATCCGACTCAGGCTTCAAACTTGCCACCTTCTGGTCAACAGTGATCTGTTGCTGCTGGCAATTAACCCACTGTGTTACAGCCCAGCCCGGGCTGTAGCACAGCTGGTAGGACTCATCATTATAGGTGACTGCAAATGCTTCTCCTTGTTCCTTTATTCTGATTATTTAGATTCCTAGAAAGAATTGCCAGAGAATTCTGTCTCTATCCTCAAAAATTATCGCTTATTACCTTCTCTGTTTTTCAGAGATCAACATTACTGGCTTCTCCCCCAGAAAGGTCAAGTAATTCAGCTGAAGCTCTGTCCTCTCAAACACACCATGAAACATATGGCCTCAAACACCTGGCCTCAAACGAACCAACATACTAGACACAATAACCTCCAAACAGCCTTAAAAATAAATGTATCACCTTACAAACAAGCACCCAGCCTTTATATGAAACAGGAAACAAACACACAGCCTCCAGCACTATCCAAGAAACAAGGCCTTCCCCAAGCAGAGCTCCCCTCCTGCTTCCGCTTCAGCCACTGGGCCTCTTTTCTCTGTGTTCTTAGCTTTACAATTAGTTGTGTTATCAGAATTGTCTAGCCTGGATATGGATAATTTGGAAAATGAGAACAATTAACAACTAGCATTTCCACAGCAGGGAAAATCTGTGTGGTAAACCAGTAGCCATCCCAATGGCGCTCTGTTGAGTTATGTTTGGGGCTTGCCTGTAATTAAACAAGACATCTGAGGGGAAGCTAGATGTAAAGATGGGATCCCTCCAGCTGATTTTGGAATGGCAGCCTGGCTGCCTTCAACATGTTGCATTGCTAAGAACTAGATTGAATTTGACAAGCATGCATTCTACATCTTGGGAAAACTAACCACTGGCATTCTGAGCACAAAAACAGCATGGTCTCTTGCCATGAGCCAGGAGCCAGCTTTATAGTGACACACAGACTGCTGAGGGCATATGAACAACAACAGCTTCTTAATTTAGGCTTCAAACTGATTGCATGCTTCCAGGGAACCCAAATCACATGTGAAAAGACAGAAGAAATTGGGTAGAAATCACCAAGAAAAGAATGAGGGAACTAACAACTTGAAAATAGATTCATAGAATCATAGAATAGTAGAGTTGGAAGAGACCTCATGGGCCATCTAGTCCAACCCCCCGCTAAGAAGCAGGAAATCGCATTCAAAGCACCCCCGACAGATGGCCATCCAGCCTCTGCTTAAAAGCTTCCAAAGAAGGAGCCTCCACCACGGCCCGGGGGAGAGAGTTCCACTGTCGAACAGCTCTCACAGTGAGGAAGTTCTTCCTAATGTTCAGGTGGAATCTCCTTTCCTGTAGTTTGAAGCCATTGTTCCGTGTCCTAGTTTGCAGGGCAGCAGAAAATAAGCTTGCTACCTCCTGCCTATGACTTCCCCTCACATATTTTTACATGGCTATCATGTCTCCTCTCAGCCTTCTCTTCTGCAGGCTAAACATGCCCAGCTCTTTAAGCCGCTCCTCATAGGGCTTGTTCTCCAGACCCTTAATCATTTTAGTCGCCCTCCTCTGGACGCTTTCCAGCTTGTCAACATCTCCCTTCATCTGCGGTGCCCAAAATTGGACACAGTATTCCAGGTGTGGTCTGACCAAGGCAGAATAGAGGGGGAGCATGACTTCCCTGGATCTAGACGCTATTCCCCTATTGATGCAGGCCAGAATCCCATTGGCTTTTTTAGCTGCCGCATCACATTGTAGGCTCATGTTTAACTTGTTGTCCACGAGGACTCCAAGGTCTTTTTCGCACACTGCTGTCAAGCCAGGCGTCCCCCATTCTGTATCTTTGATTTCCATTTTTTCTGCCGAAGTGAAGTATCTTGCATTTGTCCCTGTTGAACTTCATTTTGTTCGTTTCGGCCCATCTCTCTAGTCTGTCAAGATCGTTTTGAATTCTGCTCCTGTCTTCTGGAGTGTTAGCTATCCCTCCGAGTTTGGTGTCATCTGCAAACTTGATGATCGTGCCTTCTAACCCTTCGTCTAAGTCGTTAATAAAGATGTTGAACAGAACCGGGCCCAGGACGGAGCCCTGCGGCACTCCACTTGTCACTTCTTTCCATGATGAAGACGACGCATTGGTGAGCACCCTTTGGGTTCGTTCGCTTAGCCAATTACAGATCCACCTAACCGTAGTTTTGTCTAGCCCACATTTTACTAGTTTGTTTGCCAGAAGGTCGTGGGGGACTTTGTCGAAGGCCTTACTGAAATCCAGGTAGGCTACATCCACGGCATTCCCTGTATCGACCCAACTCGTAACTCTATCGAAAAAAGAGATCAGATTAGTCTGGCATGACTTGTTTTTGGTAAATCCGTGTTGACTATTAGCAATGACCGCATTTGTTTCTAAGTGTTTGCAGACCACTTCCTTAATGATCTTTTCCAGAATCTTGCCTGGTATTGATGTGAGGCTGACCGAACGGTAATTGTTTGGGTCATTCTTTTTTCCCTTCTTGAAGATAGGGACCACATTCGCCCTCCTCCAATCTGCTGGGACTTCTCCTGTTCTCCAAGAACTCTCGAAGATGATTGCCAGTGGTTCTGAAATAACTTCCGCTAGTTCCTTCAATACTCTTGGATGTAGCTGATCTGGCCCTGGCGACTTGAATTCGTTTAGAGTGGCCAGGTGTTCCTGGACAACTTGTTTCCCTATTCGGGGTTGGATTTCCCCAAATCCTTCGTCCATTCCATGTTGCTGAGGTTGAAGATGGCTTTCTTTTTGTGAGAAGACCGAGGCAAAGAAGGCATTAAGCAGTTCTGCCTTTTCCCTATCCCCTGTCACCATCATCCCATCTTCTCCTTGCAGTGGCCCTATCGCCTCCTTTTTCTTCCTTTTTCTACCAACGTAAGCAAAAAAACCTTTTTTGTTGTTTTTTATGTCCCTGGCAAGCCTGAGCTCATTTTGCGCTTTAGCCTTGCGAACCTTTTCCCTACAGGTGTTGGCTATACGTTTGAATTCTTCTTTGGTGATTTCTCCCCTTTTCCACTTCTTGTGCATGTCACTTTTGAGCTTTAGCTCAGTTAGAAGTTCTTTGGACATCCATTCTGGCTTCTTTGCATTTGTCTTATTTTTCTTCTTTGTTGGCACTGTTTGCATTTGCGCCTTGAGTATTTCACTTTTGAAAAACTCCCATCCATCCTTAACTCCCTTGTTTTTTAATATTGACGTCCATGGGATGCCGCTCAGTAATTCCTTCATTTTTTGGAAGTCAGCTCTCTTAAAGTCCAGAATGCGTGTTTGACTTGTCTTAGTTTCAGCATTCCTTTGTATTGCAAACTGCAGGAGCACATGGTCACTTGCCCCTAAGGATCCAACCACTTCAACTGTATTGATCAGGTCTTCCACATTTGTTAAGATTAGATCAAGAGTTGCTGTTCCCCTTGTTGCCTCTTCTACCTTCTGGAACATAAAATTGTCTGCAAGGCAAGTAAGGAATTTGTTGGACTTTGTACTCTTGGCCGAGTTTGTTTTCCAGCAGATATCGGGATAATTGAAATCGCCCATGACTACTATATCTCTTCTTTGTGCCTGTTTGGTCAGCTGTTGACAGAAAGCTTCATCAAGTCCTTCATCCTGACTCGGAGGTCTGTAGTAGACACCCACGACAAGGTCTTTTTGAGTCCCGGTTCCCTTGATTCTTATCCAGATGCTTTCAAGCTGGTTTCCCGGATTACAGTCTTGCATTTCTTCTGCAACGTAACTGTTTTTGACATATAAAGCTACTTTTACATTTTAAGAGAATAAAATTCACTACATACAGAGTGAATGCTATGCAAAGGGACAGTTGCATAGTTCTTCTGTCTAAGCAGATTGTCATGTTCTCCTTCATTGTTTCAATTTACCAGGCTTCTGTTAAAATGTAATCTATTTTCAAGTTGTTAGTTTTTTTTCTTTCCTTTGATACATGTTCTTTCACTGTCAATGAGAAATTTAGCAGGATATGCATGACAAAAAGTGCTCAGTGAAGGCTTTTGCAGCATTGACATCAGTGAAAACTTCTTTGAACGAGTGGTATCAGATTATAAAATATTGCCACTGCCTTCTGAATCATGAATGGAACCTCCCACATTGCCTTAATTTGTATGCCATGCTTGTTTCTCTTTTTGCATCTATGCCGTCATAGGGCCAGCTCCCCTTGCCCATTTCAGGTTGGATAATATTTAATTATGCACCGAACTAGTTAATATTTTCATTTCCCCCCTCCAAATATTGATTGCTTAGCAACTCCTCCTGAGTCATGTATCAGGAGAAACCAACCACTATATATTTTGAGATGTAAAGAACTAAGAAGTGTACCAGCACATAAATGGTAAGGCTATTAGCCTGATTATAAAGAGGCTTTAATATAGCCTTTCCTTAAACTAAATCTTAAATGTAGTCCTGTAGAATATGGTTCAGATCAGACTACACTCATAAAATCGCAGAAGGGGCCACAAAAGCCATTTAATCCACCTCTTTGTCATGCAGATATACACAGCTAAAGCACTCCTGAAAGATGCCCATCCAACATACATTTAAAAACATCTTGCCCTCTGGAATATGATCTCTCATCCCCCTCCCCCCTTCCCCATGTAACTCAATCCAAAGCCCTCTCATTCATGTTTATGACACTTCTGAAATATGTTCTTCCCAACTGCTGTAAAGTGCAACTCATATCTTGCAAGAAATCCCTCTTTGTGAAAATGAAGGACATGATCCAAAAAGCCAAATCTGTCCTTAACAGCACCTTCTCGTTTCTAGTGTTTTTCTTCCTTTTTCTGGGCCACATTTTTCAACAAGAAGGAGCAATGAAATTACCATCTGTGCCCCAAGGTCATTTAGCTTCCTATTCAGAGCCTCATAGTCCCTGGAAAATTACATCTTGCAGTATCAATTGTGGCAACTTAGATTAGGTGGAAGGGGTAGTTTATAGTGGAGTTTGATAAATGTTAGCTTTATGGATGTTTGTCTATGGGAGACAGCACAGCTCTTGGGTTATCTTATCACACCTTCACAGCACTGCTTCTGTTCCTGTCATTAAGGAATCATCTACTATGACCATATGTCTCCTCTTCTTCTGAGAATTGATAGGAACCTTTCCATTTATAAAACCCTACAAGGTTGCCTGCATACTTTTTGAGGAAGTAGTTGTCTGTGGACTTCATAAACACTGATGAGGGGAAAACCTATAATGTGTTTCTTGATAGTTCTGTTTCTGTATGTCATATTCTCCCAGGTGTCAGCCTCCTTTGAAAAGTGTCCCGCTCTAGATGTATTGTCTGTCTTTCCAAGAGATGCTGCACCCCTCTTAAAAAGAAAAATATCTTCATCCCTTCTAATAAGTCAAAGACAAGAAAATCCTTCCTTCGCATCCCAAATTGACCTGTTATTTTGTAGGGTGTAATTCTTAATTTTTCCTCCTTTCTCTGCAAGAACAGTGATGATTGTTCTAGGGGAAAAGTCGAACAGAAAACGTTAAGCTCTGACTGAAGATAGCAATTTGGGTTCCCCAGTGCTTTGAGTACCTCAGGAATTGTTTGGTTACGCCCAAAAATGCTTCCCTTCCTTGTAGAAAATAGATACTTTCACCTGTGGAATGAACATACACTGAACCTTTATAAGAATTCTCTTTGATCTATGCATTGAGCTGTGTTCGATTTCTCATTGTCTCTCAAATGCTAGGAATAAATTAGGGCTGCTGGGGGAACGGAAATGTCATAGTGACGGAAAAAAGATAAATGGAGAAGACTGTGCTCAACCTTCACATCATTAAAGAGAGATTTGGCTGCCTCTTTGCGTCTTCTGCCCCTCCCCTTCTTCTCTCACTCATAAAGAGAATTGCTCCCATTATGTTTAACAGTCTCCTTTTGACTTCGTCCTTGGCAGTGGACTCCATAACTGCCATAGCCAAGGGATTAATGAGAAGGCCAGAGAGGTCCAGTTCCCAGTGGACTCCGAGCTTAAGTTGGCAAAGCTCCCAGCCGGAGCAAAGGTAACGTGTTTCTCCAAGGGAATCTGAACCTGCAGTAGCAGAACTCCAAGCATGACATGTCTGTTAACACAGCAATGGCTGGCAAGCGATAGCAAGTATAGCTCCTTTCTTGTTTGCCACTTAAAAGTGCTTGCCCATTCCCACTTCAGGTTCTCAGAAGAGATTATTCCCTCTTTGAAGCTTTGGTTATGGCTCCAAATGAGGAGAGCTGAATCGTATAACGGACTTAGGCAGTCATGAAATGTCTTGTACTTGTTCTCAGTTCCATTTAATGAGATGCTGCTGCAAGAGTTCACTCCTAAATCCTGGAATGTGTTAAAAAAAGAATAATGGCAATGGGCAGAGGACCAGTTATCTTACAAGTAAATCTGCCAATGGGCTGCAACAGTTATGGGGAAATCCTAGCCTGTAAGGCTGATGGGAGGTTCTCATCCAGTTTATTTGCTTCTCTCTGTTTTTATTACTGATTGGTAATTTGAGGTTTCTTATCTGGATAGATGTTATTTTTAAAAATCTCAAGTAAAATTATTAAAGGGCCTTATAAACCTCAAGGGCTTTGGCAGGGAGTCCCCAATATGAGGTTCCCCAATACTTGTCCCAGTGTAGCTTTCAAAAATACCCCTTTAATGTTAGTGAAACCTAATGGAAGGGAGATGGAGAATAGGGTCTTCCCAATTAATTTAGGCAACCACACCCATGACTGGCATTGGACTTCAAAAAAGAAAATCAAGTTTCTAAAAGCTAGGAGTTTTGGCAGTTTGTGTTCCAATTTTGATAATTTTAAGAGCTGTAATTAAATTATTGACTTACTGAGCAGCCTCTGAGCAAACATGCAACTTAATAGCATCCTGTATCTATTATATATTTATTTACAGTATTTATATTCCGCCCTTCTCACCCTGAAGGGGACTCAGGGTGGATCACATTGTACACATATAAGGCAAACATTCAATGCCATAGAACATAGAAGAGACAGGCACAGAGGCAATTTAAACCTCCAGCTTCCTGAGGGTATGCTTGATTCCGGCCATAGGGGGAGCAGTTGCTTCATCATCCACTGCGATGGCAACTTCCTCATTCCAACAGCGGCTGGATGATTTTTATGGTGTCGTAAATTAGCCTCCCCACATACTTGATAGATGCAACTATCTTTCGGGTTGCTTAGGTCAGCAATGAGCAGGGGCTATATTTTTTATTTTTTATTGTCGGGTGCTCGCCCCGACACGGGCTGGTCTCGAACTCATGACCTCTTGGTCAGAGTGATTTATTGCAGCTACTCATTGTTTGAATACTTTCAGTGAAGGAGAACCTAGCATCCATTCCAACAGGTTATAGCTTTTAACATAAGGACATGTCAGCTAACATTAACTAGAATCTGCTTTATTACTTCCATTTATCAGTTTTAGCCCTGGCCTCTGAAGTTACAGAAAACAGCTCAGCCCCATCCTTTACATGGCAGCCATTAGATGTTTGATGCAGTTTGATGTTTGAAAACATTTTATTTCATTTTCTGTTTACAAACTGTATGTATTATGTGTTTCCTGTCTTCACAGGATATATTTTCTAAAACCCATCCTGGTTTTCTTTCTCTTGGTGTTTGGTGGGTTCAATCAATATTGCAAATGCCTGAATGCTTTCTAAAAAGTTATGTGATTTAACACCTATAATGTTCTCAAGTATCAGAGGATGCAGGGAACTAGGTTTATGCATGATCTATCTGCTACATAATTTGTGTAACATCTCCCAGGCTTCAATCCAATTGCTAGTCCCTATGGCATTCATAGACTTACAGATCAGTAGTTCCTAGGTAGAAAGAGCAATTCGATTTAGGCCGAGGACTTCTGTTATCGCTATTTAAATTTTACAGTCAGAAAATATTGGTTCTCATGATTACAGAAAAAGTGTTTTTAAAGTGAAAAATAATATTGCATAAATTTTGCTATCTTGTGTGCCTTAGCTAGGCTAAATCCTATACTTCTCCTCTTACTGAATAGCCTCTGAAGCCTGCCCTCCGTGTGCGCCATTCCTTGCTGCATGGGGAGCAGGCAGAATCACGGAAGTATTTTGCTAAGGCTTAATATATATCCCATGTATATCTCAGCACTGATGTCATCATTTTACATCTGGCTGTGGAGAGTTGCTTTAGTAATCCAGCCCAACTCCCCACATGGTATGGAATAGGTAGAGGGGGAATTTGTCACTGTGGGGAAAAACAAGGAATACCTACCCCCTGCAATGACCCAAAACAGTTTACAGATGTAAGGGAAACATGTGTACATATGTTCCTAATAGGATCCCTGCCGCAATATGGAAGAGAATCCAAGATAATCAATGAGGTGCCTCTTGTTTTTAGTTATAATATAGAGAATAAACGACTATGGTTTAATAATGGCTTGGGGAATATATACATCTATCACAAAATAGTTGAGAAGCAGTCCTGTTTTTGTACTCCTTTGCCAAGATCTCTTGCAGAATTGGTCAGTTTTGTAGCTGAAACTACTTTAAGGGATGCTGTGGGAAATCTATTATGAAAGTATTTTTTTCCCATTCCTTGATTGATTCCTATACAGTGTTCATTTAGCACACCAGTAATTTTTTTATCAATTGTAAATTTCCTCGTGACACAGGAAAGTGTTTTTTAAAACAACAAGAACAAAGTTCTGCCTTACATTAAGTTAGTTCCTGGATGCTTGCTTTCCTGTCCTCAGGCAGTCACATTCTAAGAATTGCCGAAAAGTATGGCAAAGTTTTGATGTTACTTATCTATCCCCAGTGGTTCATGGGATTTTATAGAATACTGCATAAAATCACTACTGTTCTTTTTTTCTTTCTAGCTAGCTAGCTTTACATTTTATTTTTCTTTGTTTTTCTCCCAGAGGCAACATCAAGGTCACTCTCCTTGCTCCAAGATGCCCTGCAGAACCGACCAAGTTTAAGTGACTGGGGCCACAGTCTTAATCACTGGCTGACTTTGGGAAGAGGTTTATACAAACAGATGGAGAAAACATTTAAGAAAAATGTGTTTACAGGACATGATGCCTTGCCAGGATCTTGTTCAGCACGACAGCTTGCAGCAGGAATTCCGCAAGCTCAGCTCAGTAGCTGTTTTCTTCTCCAAAAAATCATGAGCTCCAGCTTGGATACAAAGTGCCTTTGGACAGGAATTATTTTCAAGCAAACTGCTCACATGATCAGAGGCCTTCATTCTGGGGTGATGAATAACCAAGCAGGGGAAAGGAGTGGAATGTGTCTTCCCACAGCCAAACATATTGGTGCTTCTGACTGTCTAACCCACGTTGGCCAGGATGGCCGTGCATCAATGGTAGATGTGGGCAATAAGCCATATTCAGAAAGGACTGCAGTGGCTAACGCTGTGATCACTTTGGGTGAGAAAGCTTTTGAATTGGTGCGGCAAAACCAAATGAAAAAAGGCGATGTGCTGGCAGTTGCCCAGATAGCAGGGATTCAAGGAGCTAAGTTGACCAGTCAGCTGATCCCACTTTGTCACAATATCCCTCTGAATTTGGTGAACATTGATCTGAGTCTGGATCAGAAAAGACATGCTGTGGTTATCCAGGCCAGGTGCTGCACCCATGGCAAAACAGGTGTGGAGATGGAGGCATTAACCGCTGCCAGTCTTGCTGCCCTGACTGTGTATGATATGTGCAAATCGGTCACTCGTGACATGGTCATTGAAGAGGTGAAACTGCTCAGCAAGGAAGGAGGGCAAAGAGAAGACTTCCACCGTAACTGAAGACAGAGGCTAAAAGTTCTAAATCAAGTGTCATCTGCATAAAAAAAACATTTTTGCATTCTAGGAATTGCGGTTGCAACTACTAGGGATCAAGCAGTTTGACTTGCTGGCCTCTTTGCTTCTGGGTTGACAGCTGTTTAAATAACTGTTGGTTTTGGTGACAATCATCTCAAAGAGCTACTTGCCAAGAGTTTCTTAGTTCTCACCTTGTTTATAGCCTTGATAAAATGTAGGCTATGATGAGCACTGTAACTTTTTTGATTGCGTAGAAGACTGCCATCTCCAGAGTTCACAGTCATTCGCAATTTTTCCTCAGCACAAAAATACGGTAAACATTTGCACAACAAATTAGACTGCTTAAGATTATTCTGGTCTAGAAGTAGAAATTCAGACCAACAAATAGCACATATGGACTTAACACTGGAAAATATAAACTGTGAGCTTATCTGATCACTTCCTAGAGCTTATGGCCCGCATAGAATTTGGGTCAGTGAGCAAGCCTCAGTTTACCCTTGAAAATGAAAAACTGATATGTCCCAAAACCTAGTCCTAATCATTGCTCTGGGTTTTTTAATTCATGGTGATGTTGAATATTTGTTGGACACATTATGCACAAATAATTCACTACCAAATTTGGACTAGCATAGCTCACTTTCTAGTTTACTGCCTTTCTAGAAAACTGATTCTTTTTAGAAATGCTCTAGACTTATCTTTCATCTTCAAGATTCCAAAAGTATTGCACTTGGCTACTTCTACTCGTGTTCTGAAACGACACCTGTAAAGTCTTTTTCTGCCATCACTCCGAAACAATTTGACTTTTTATTCTGAGTCTCCTTGATGTTTCTTCCTGCCATTTACTTCATTGTAGCATTAAAATTAGTGATATTCTATTTTAAGGGGACTAGAATTGTAACAAGAGTAAGTAAATAAAAATTCTCATAAGTTTAAGTTTATCTTCTAAATACCCCCCCCCCCCACAGTGTTAGTTAAAAATACAGAGGGATAAAAACAACTTTAGGTGCAAGCCAAAGAAATTTCACACTGGCAAGTTAATTCAGAGCATTATTGCCTTAGATTGAAGAGGACATAAAGATTAAATGGCATCTTTTACATCTCACCTAACTGTGCTGTTTCTCAGACGCATGCCAGATCACCCTACCGTCATAGCTGCCATTTCAACATGAGACCAGATCACATTAAAGGTGTCCCAAAAAGTTACACTTCAAAAGTTAAATTTTGAAAACCTCAAGATTTAAAATATTTTTTCCCTTGGGCATGATTTAAACTCAGTGGGTGAGGCTTCATTTTAACCCTTCTATGTTCTTGTTATATTATGTTGGGTTTCCAATTCAGAATTTAAAATTACGAGTAGTTGGGATGGGAGAGGGATGGGAACAAAGGTGAAGCAGAATGCCTTGGGCTTTGGAAACAAGTCAGAAATGAGAAGTAAATTCCCACCCCATTGGATTGGGTAGAGAATTTGAAATTGTAACCTGCCATTTGCTTTTATGTGCACTTATATTTAAAGTGAGCAAAGTGTGACCCACAGGCTTCATGCAGCTCTTGGCAATCCCCCAGGAGCCCCTCTAATACCCTACATGTCTCCAATGTTTACTTTTTTGTTGGTTAGATTTTGGGGGTGATTTTTGTTCCCCAAACCTTTAAAAAAATTCTTTAAAACCCTTCCCCCGAAAACTTTTCAAACTAGATAATAAAAAGATAAAAGAAAAGCTAGCCAAAATGACAGCCAGAAGTGACATCCCATCACTTTAGGTGTGCTGAAATACAATGCTGCATAATACTGAGTGGGAGCAACAAGGAGGAAATGGCCACTGTCCTTTCTGCCGCTGCCCACCCACCTTATTCCTTCCAGTCTCTTTCAGAGAGATCTCCCCCACCCACTAATTTTCTGTATAGCAAAATAGTATTCCAAGATGTAGTTTTAAGATCTTCTTTTTCTAAAGTAACTACTGCATACAGCAGCGGATCAAACGATATGTCATCGCTCCATTTTTCAGCAATCATGAATGAATCTTTAGATGGAAGGGTTTCTCTTTGCTTACATATCATTTTTCTTTTTCATTTGGCACATTTTAAGAACTACATAGTTGCATCAATATTCCAGCTTCCTGAGGGTATGCTTTATTCCGGCCACAGGGGGAGCAGCAGCTAAATAGTGCTGTAAGAAAAAAATATTAATCAGATTTCAACAGTTTATGGCTATATATGATTGTCCCTAGTGGTTTTATGTGGCCCACATTGCTCATACATGTGTGACAGCAAAACCCACAGGGCAGACAGCAGACCTTGTGAGCAATCCAAAAACTGTTCACCCCTTGGTATATGGCTGACATTACATGGGAGTAGTCATTTTTTATGTAGAAAAAAGTGTACTGTCTGAAACGGCATGTAGAGATAAGAGTACTGCAGTTTTATTTTTCTTATTTAGTTGCCAGTATCCTGGCATTTGTGCACCAGAAAACAAATATTCCAGGTAGGATATTGATTAGAAATCTGTAGGAGGTGCCAAAAATGTCTTCTGTATCTCTCTGTGAAACTATTCAGATGAACAAGATTATAGCTGAGGCTTGTTTGAACTATGTTTTTCAGTATGTTATCTATAATAAAAGACAGTGGTTTGCTGCTGTTGGAAGTCAGATTGGAGTGGTAGGTTGATATTCAAATCCTATTTGAGGTTAGCAATAAAAGGCATTCCATTTGGGAGCAGAGTTTGTTTGTCTTGACTTTTATACCTTGAGCAATATTTCTACTTGCAAATGCAGGCTTATCACATTGAAAACTGAGTGTCATAGTACCAACGTCCATGTATCAAATATTAAGTTTCCCCCCACCCCCCACCTTTTTTTTTTTTTTGGCAAGTTATGAAAATTGTCTTCTCTGGGACTTTTGGTTTCTTTCCTAAATGCACTGACATGATTTCATTCAAAAGGGCTTTAAATTAAGAGGCTTTTAAAATGCTGGGTCTGAATATGATGTATTGATTTCTGAAAAATCTGCACAGCTATTCATAACAGGGTATGTATATAAGCTTTCTGAAAAATAAAATTGTCCTTATGTTTTTCTTTGAGTGAATTCATAGCCTTTGTGCTAATGGGTTTGGCAAGAATGTTTTATCCCTTTTTGGACGGAGTTGTTAAAAACATGTTTCGGTGCCAAAACAGCACGATATGAAAACTCTTGGATCACAACATATGTTGCCATGTGTTGGATCAGTTTTTTAGTTATAGACTTATGGGGATACTTGGGATGGAATTTTGTGCATGTGTGCATATCCTGTTCTACCTTTTATAATAAAGAACAATTCCATGTCCAAACATAATTGGACTCGGTTTATTATGGTATGCTTTCAGATTATGATGTGAATATGGGAGGATTAAGAAGTCATCAAGTTAGATAATTTTCTAATTGACGTTCCATTTACAGCTCCCCCACACCACCTGTCTTTAGTTTGGGAGGCAGTACCTCCTTGAATCAATGTCAAGAGTATACTAGAGCAGGACTACCTAATCTTTTTCTGCTTGCAGCCCCTTTCCACCTGAGAAATTTTTACATGACCTCAGTATGTATGTTTATAAAATACGTATAAAAACCAAGAATTTACTGTTAATAAATCAGTATTTGCTAAACAGGTTGGTTTTCCTTTTTTGTAGAATACAGATAAAGCATTTTCTGAAGAGTAAGCACTGCACATTGTTGCTAACAGATTTGTGTAAATGGGTGGCATTCAGAAACCTTTTAATGTCAACAAATCTTTCAGGACCCCAACAATGAGCTAAGGGGACCCCATTTGTGGATAGGACCCACCGTTTTAACAAGAAGTATACTAGAGCATAGTGATATATGGCCTCAAGAGTTGATTTTAGACTTGGAATCTAAGGAGCTGTGGCAGTTTCCTGAAAGACAGTCCTGATGCCTATGACACTATAGAGAAAGTTATTTGGCTTTCAGGGTCTTTGTGAATTATCTGGATATAGGGTGGGTCAAAACCTAGAAAGCTGAAATGGTTTGAGAGATTCAGTTCTCCAGCTACTCCTCACATCTTCTGTTGAAAGCCATCATTGGAATGGGGCAGTGGTGAGATTAATGGAGAATAGTTAGGAGTTGGCAGCATTTGCAGAAACAACCTTGTTTATAAAAAATGAAGGTTTGGAGTTTCTCCTTTCAGCCCTTCAGCCAATAACTAGGAGTTGTGTTGACTGACTCCCACTACTGAGATTTGGCTATTGGTATAAAGAGATAGGGCTTGCCAAAGGAATTTAAGCTGATTGTGGTTGAAACCACAGACTGCTACATTCAGAGAACAGGACATGTGGTATTATGGTACATACTGAAGCTAAGTGGGTTCATTCTTTTCTCTACAAAGTTTGGAAGTGTATGCTTGTTAGTTGTGAATGATGGGTCTACGAGAGGATCAAAAATGTTGCTTGCATTTGAGCTATATTAGGCGAACTAAACTAATGATAAAGAATAAAGTTTACTGTTCCAGTTAACTAGGATCTAATGAAGAGGGTTACAGAAGGAAAAGAGAAACTAATGAAAAGCAGATATCCAAAGTTATACTAGTATGAGCACTTTGTGGTAAGGTGGGGTCTGCAAAATGCAACTGTGTTTGCATGATATCTCCAAGAACATCTTTATAGAGTCCTTCCTCCTAGATGACTTTCATAACGTTAAAGTAGTTAATGAAGACATTGAAATGATAAAATATTTTCTGTACCTTGGATCAATTTTTAATCAAAATGGAGAATTCAATGAAAGATCAGAAGACAAGGACTTCAAAGCGCATTATAAAGCAACTATATAAGATCTTCAGATGTAAAAAGATAGCATTTAATGTTGAAGTCAGAATCATCCACACCAATGTATTTCCAATTTCCTCCAGCTTGCAAAAAGGTGGTTTCATTCTACTGATTCTCCTAAAGACCACTAGAAGAATGCTTGTTGTTTTCTGAAGATGGCTACAGGAACACAGAGCCTCCCATTTATTCCCTCTGCTCACTGAATGTTTATGGGTGTACACCCAGTCTCTAGGAATTCAAGGTAGCAGTTAGCAACAGATTCTTCCATCTACCAAGACCAAACAGGTATATATGCAAGCATAATGTTCAGTTATGTCTGCCTATGTCACTATGTGCAACATTCAACAACAGTCCATTGGATTTAATGTTCTGTGTTGTGGAACCACCAAGAAATGCCAGATGCTGTGGACTGAATTTCAAACAAAGACAATCACAAACCATCTTTGACTATTCCTTAACTTAAAAAATACAATGGAATTCAAGCAGTTGCCATAAGTTAACAGGCTACATGAAGACATTTACATAAACTCATTCTAAACTCAGTCATTCCAGAATGCTAGAAAATTTCTAGAATTGGGCTATGTTCTTACCAGGCGGAATACTTGGAGTACCCTGTCATATCCACATTGCTGATGGGAACAATTCCAGTTTACCTGTGTCTTAAAGTGATATTGCTATCAATGGTAACATAATGAATTCAAGTTCTATGTATTTGGTGACACAGCTGAACCTACATTCCACACTACAAGTAACCAATTGGCAACATGTACCTACCACATAAATTGACATCAGTTCTAAAGGGCTCTGTGGTCTTCTCCAAAATTATGGGTAATGTCACCCAAGAGAACTGGATTTGAGAAAAATAGTCACCTAAAAAGTAGCATCTTTCCCCCCTTCTCCCTTACTCTGTAGTTCATATATTGATGGCATTATCTTCACTGCAGGTAGAGAATGCATGAAGGTGTTATGCTGTGAGAGGAAGAACGATAAATTAGCAAATCCTGGCACTGATGATTTAGCTTCTCTAACAATAAATCCAAAGAACAAAATAGGGACAATATATCTTTATTTTTTTTTAGTATTACATTATCTTCTTATAAAAAGGTGCAGATAAAAAGGATGCTACAGGTTTTGTACATTTAATTCATTTTTAATTTTAAATTGACCAACAAATGAGGAGACACCAAAGCATTAGAGGAGCAAGACAGACTTCCTATCCTGCCCTGTTAAAGAGTTAGGTCTTTCTTAGATGCAGGCAGGGACATTTCCCAAGCTCCACATGCCAAGATTGCTTAAGGCAAATTAGTTATCTTTTAAATGGGGTGAGCGCAGAGCTTTCACCTTTAAATATGTAAAACAGCAAAAGCCAATATATGTTACTGATTTTGAGCATGAGGTATTAGTTAAGCCAGAATAATTTAGCTTTAATAAAAATGTGGCTGTGTATATACACCTCACAAGGATGATTCAGACATTACAATCCTTGAAGAATAATGTTTTGGATTACAGTTCCCGGAATCTCTCTTCCAATGCTGGGGAAACTGCTGGACTTGTAACTCAAAAACATTTTCCAACTCTGGGAAAACAGAAAGCATAGTTGCCCTGGAAAATTCAGAGATACAGCCTTTATGGGCATGTTTGTTGTGTGGGGGATAGCTGCCTTATCTTTTAGCTCCTCTATCCCACACACCAAGGCACTGAGAGGTTGTGTGTGTGTGTATGTGTGTGTGTGCTGGACTGGCTCCAACCCACACTTTGGACTTGATGTCCAGCAAATGAAGTTAACCACTACTTATCTGCTGAATGGGATGGGGGAATAAAGCCCTTCTGAGCAGGATAGCGTGCCCCTTTATTGAAATGTGGTCTCCTCCCGGTGTCATAAAAGTGAAAGGAAATGTGCCCAGTGCTGCCTAGTCTATCCCAAAAGTGCCAAGTTCAGCACTTGGCTTGCTCATAATGCCCTGGTGAAGTCTCAATAGTCACGGCTGCATGTACGCAGTGTATACATAAAATGAGCAATACACAAAAACTAAAATAAGGCAAAATAAATAGAGGTGTGGCATTTACAGTTTTTTTCCCTAAAACATTCCTAAATCTGTTTAATTATTAAATCATTTTTTTAAAAACAACAAAACAAACAATTGCATACATCATGTACATAACAGAACTGTACAACTCAGCTCTTCCCTTCATGAAAACTCATGAATCAGCCCTCTTTTAGCTGTAATTGTGCTACAGCTTGGAAAGAAAAAAAAGTCTGTCCAAAAAAAGATGCGGGGATGATGTAGAACCACATCTCTTGCTTACAAGAACCTCCTCTCTTGCCTTTGTTTTCTTCCTCCAACACTGAAACCATCACCAAAGTACTTTGAAAAAAACATGCAAAATATTGCTTTATTAACTGTTTCAACTCAAGAAGGGTCATGTCTTTCTGCTCTTAAACATTTTTAAGTAGTGAGAAATTTAGAAACCTCAACCTGTGCCACAAACAGCTATAGCAGTAATCATTTTCCAATAATGCAAGAGTCCTATTACTTCCACAAAGCCTACCTTGAGTTCTCAGTGCATTATTACTTAGTATCTGGCTAAGGAGACATAGCCATATACCCCTATGATCCTTCCTCCTTTCCTCCAGGAATGAATGGCCATGGTTGGGAACTTCAGCAGCCATACTACAGGATTGGGAACCGTGGTAAATGGCTCAGAGTAGTATAGTATACTTTTCTGTAGTACACTACACTGATTTATGTAGGATCACAGTCCATGTGTATCAGGTAATAGAAACCCAGTTTTCAAGTACTAGCTTCATTCTTTGGTTGTTCCAGAAACATGGGCCAACAGCTGCCTTGACATAAGATGTTGCTAAGATGTGCAATAGGCAGTGAGTTTCTGTTGCCTTTTCATTTCCTGAGAACTTTGCTGAGATGTATTGTTTCAGGGGGAGAAATACCCCCATAAACTGGTATTTACCCAATGGGATCTCCCTTCTCACCATTGGCTCTTTTGAGAAGCCTATTTGTGCATATTTACGTCTTCATGCTAGGAGAGCCAGCATGATGTAGTGGTTTGAATGTTGACCATGGAAGCCAAGGTTCAGTCAGGAAGGTTCCCTTTCTCTATAATCTTAGAAGAGGGCATGGGAAACTTTATCTGAAGGAAGCTTGCCAAAAAAACCCTAAGGTAGGGCTACCATAAACCAAAGGCACATAAAAACAGTTCCATGCCTGTCTCCTCAAGCAGGATTTGCTCTTTCTCAGATCAAATTTTGTAGATGCAAAATTTCTTGCATCCTTTTTTTTAGCAATAAGGTTTTTTTAGCAATAAAACCTTATTGCTGCTATCTGCATGGCGGCAGAAGTGGCAGGTTAGTTCTCATTTTGTGTGCCTTAATTCCATCGCCGCTGCCACTATATGCAAAGAGAACCAGCTTCCATATTCGAAAAATTGCAAATGTCATGTTGACCTCTTGCATGCATTCTAGTACACGTAAGACTACTGATACTCTCCACAGTGAATTGAAAACTGGCAATTATAATGAATTCAACAGACTAAACTACAGGTGTGGACAGGAATGTGAGAATGTCTACCCAAGATGAATATCTGCATGGGCAATTCTGAAGAATCATGTGATACAACCTGCCTCTAGGTTGGGGGCCCACATGTTAGACTGATATTGCAAATGCATATCTTAAAAATAAGCAAAGCGTGCTATTATGAGACCACTGAATAAAAGTAGTACCTAGACATTGAAATGTAATGGCAATGAGGGGTAAGATATTATTTGTCTATGATGTCTAGACATAAGCAAATCAATTGGTTTAAATGGTTTTCAATGAAGTAAGTTAAAAGGCAAAATTGACAGAGAGAAAGGAAAAGCTACAAAGTCTGACTAAAGAGCTTCTGGTATGTGGCCATGAGAGAAATCATTTGGATTTAAACTGAGTCAAGATTGATTCACTTGTTTTTATTTAACATTTTATTTTAGGACTTCTGCTTTGTGCTTTGCATCTACAGGCCCTCCCAAATTATCAATGTACACTATTCTGACCTTTCAGAGCACAATCAGATACATTCACTTTAAAAAAATCTTTTGGGCAACTCAAAATGCTAGAACCAGTTTGGCTGCACTCACTGGAGAAAAACAGGCCACAGTCCTTATTTATATTTATTTGCAAGTAAACGGCATTGAGTTTAGTGCAATTTACTTTGCAGTAAATATGAGCAGCGTAGCAATATCATACCCTTTCTGATTTAAAGAACTCAGCTGTAACCTCTTTTAAGATTTCTAACAATCTGAAAAAGATATTAGAAATCACCGCAAGTTGCTGCTTGATTTCATAAGCAGTTGGTGCCAATTGACATTTTCCCAGATGAACAAACTTTCTTACAAAAAGACTGAATCATTTTGTTAGTGTAGTAACATTTTATCATGCACATTTGTTCAGTGTCTGGAAGTAATAAGTTACAAGTGATGTAATCTGCAATGAGTTACCTTTTCAAAATAAGGCTGCAATGAATGTGTAAGATTAAACTTTGAGAGTAACATAATAAGGAGCAGTGAATTCACTGTACTTTGTAATAAGGGATTGTGATAGAAGGTTTTGAAATGTTATGCCAGTGTTTTTGTCTTTTAAGAATTTTGTTAACATAATTAAAAATTAACAGACAGTATGAAGCATGTTTTTCCTATTGCACCAAGTAACAGTAATCATCCACTACTTTTAAATTGCTGATGCATTAAATGGAATGAAACTAACTTTCCAGTCTACAGAACCTACAGTAAACTGATCTAAGGTGAAACAGCATGACAAACTGAAATTATTTTTGAAACTAATACAATAGTGTATTAATGTCTATATTAAATGAATATGCCATAGAACAGTTCTCTAAAACTTGCAGAGATATCTTCAATGTAGCTGTTATGATCCAAACCGCTATGTACATCTGAAAAGCTATGCAATTACTCTACGTTTTTTCATATGACTGATAACAGAAATAAAAGTCTGTCCTATGCTACATAGCCAGAGTGGGGAATATTTAATGAAGTTGTGGGCTGCAGCTATCAACACGAACCAACAAGAATGTGGGGGAGGGCACCACAACAAGGCCACCATATATTGGAACTGACAATGCCCTAAACCAGTGGTTTTCAACCTGTGGGTCACAGATGTTTTGGCTGGTAAACTGGCTGGGATTTCTGGGAGTTGTAGGCCAAAACACCTGGGGACCCACAAGTTGAAAACCACTGCCCTAAACAATAGGTTACGGTATTAGAAAGAGAAATTAGCACAGTCACATATTAGCTTAGGGATGTTTCATTTTTGGACAACCACTTCCTGATTCTCCCAATCAGTTTAGTCATGGCTGGAGAATTCTGAAATTGTAGGATTAGTTTACTAAATAAAAAATTCTTCAAATTTTTCCCTTTTCCTGCATTTTGGCCTCTGAGTTGAAGCTTTATTACTCGTAAGTACTCTCTTGCTGAGAAGTAAGCAAAACGGAAAAGAAAGAAAGAAAGAAAGAAAGAAAGGAAAAGCAACCTTACAATACACAAGGCTCACATTATAAAATATTTGCTTGGGATCTGCAATTTACACAAATGAGATTCACTTGTAGGAACGTATTGCTTCGGTCTCATATGGCTTTTGCAGTACAATATATATGGCATAATACTACATCTCAACTACAGAGAGCAGCAAGGAGCTGAAAACAGCATTTACATATTCTTCCTACAAAATCTATTTTATCAAGAAGGTAAATCCCCTTAAAGGTATGAGTTTGTAAACGTAGAAATCAAAGTCCTTTTCTAAAAGCACCTGAGTTTATGTGCACTGGGCTGTCTTTTGAAAGAGACCACCAGAGACAAAAGTGGATCAAAAGCAGCTCTCCTAAATGGATAGTAATACACTGAGTTCTCATAAGAACACATTTTTATCATTCGTGTAATTCAGAACTTCTGGGTTCTAGGATATCATGAATAGGAGAATTCAGAACTGGGACTCTCAAAATGCAGCATGTAAAATTAAGATATACTTTTTATTTTTTTATCTCCAGAAGATACTGGTAAACTGTTAATAGTTGAAGAAAGAAAAACAAATTTTGTATCACAGAGGCTTTCTGCTCATTACCCATAAACATGGAGTAAAACAAGAAGACATTAATAGTCTCCCTGTTTTGTGTGTGCTTTCAGCTGTGTGCATGTGATAGTTTACACTGTGTAACACCAACTTATCTTTGGAGTGATCGCCTGTGATTTCTAGAACTCTTTCCAAGTCCCAAAAGTATAGTACAACTTGGGGGCCCCATATATAGCTTTCTCCATCACTTCTTTCTTGATGGAATAGTCCTTGACTGCTCTAGCTACCTACTGATGCATTGCATTACTATAACTATTAGTAACTCCTGCAGTGCTTGTTTGGAATGGAGTAGGATGCCTTTTAAAAAGTGCATTCTGTTAAAATGTAATCTCCAGTTTATCTCAGTGGCTGCTAAATGCTGAAAGCTGCTAACCAAACTCCATTTGCCTTTATTTGAATTAAAAAACCCTCCACCCAACCTATGCCAGTCCTAGTAAATATTTTATTGTGCAGCTAATATTATGTGGACCTGGTGTTGGGTTATTCTTATCTCCCAACCTTTCCCTGTTATTGGTCTGGCTCAGCACAAATGTGTTTACTCTTATCGGGTAGTTCCCTCTCCCCCATTTTCTTTGGCACATCCCTGAAGACTCCAACAATTCCTGAAAAAAAATTGAGTTCTGCAAACAGATTATTCTTCCCTCAAGGAAAGCAGGTCTATCTACTTCCTCTGACATAACATCACTTGCTTTGCATATTACAAGCCAATAAACAACTGTTCTTGATTTTTAAAAACAACAATAATACATTTTCAGGGTTCAATCAATGGCATTTTGTAAACCCAGTGGAAGAACAGAACTGCAATACTGTAGAACCACTCCTTCACTCATTCCTGAAGACTGAGCCAAACTGTAACGTAGGGGCAGCACGATGATTCAGAACCAGCCTGAGACTGTCTTGATTTTTTAGAAAGACAGAGAACTGTCTCTTTCCTTCTTTGAATGCATTCACTTTGGCACAGAATTAGTCATGTTCTCCTCCATCTTTCCATCTTGTGCGGAAGGCCCAAAGATTTCTGTTCCACCATTAAGACCTAACTGAACTTGGTTGGAAAATGTTGAGAAGCAAACCACTGCTCAAAAGCAGTGTTTCAGAGAGGAATCCCTTGGGCTCTAAAGAGGCACTTTTACAACCATTCCAGATTATGATATATGGGAAAGAGGAACATGGGAGAGCAATGTTCATCCCGGAAACAGTAAACAAAGCCATGGGCTAGACAAATTCTCCATCTTCTCAATTTACTCTTTGTTGTGTCATCTTCTGTTAATTGTGCATCCTCCTCCTTCAGTAATTGAGCTTTGTCACTGCCCGTTCCCGGCTTGTCTCCAAATTTTGGTTCCCTGAACGCTTACGGCCACGCTTGAGCTTTAAGTCCTTGTCAAAGACCTCTCCTGACCTCAATGCTGACACAAGATCATCAAATTCACCTCCTCCATCCTCGGAGATACTACCAGCCTTCGCTTTCTTTTGCCGCCGTTCTTTCTCTCTCTGTTCTTTAAGCTGTTGGGAAATATACACATATGCATGGATTAAAACTCAGGTGTGACTAAGAGAGGAAAAGGGATTGCTGAAGACACTGAACAGAAATTCTCAAACACCATCTTAGAATATTCTGCAAAATAAGATGTCTTTTGGACCATGGGTTGACTAGAGTCTTTTCATACTTCCCCTGCCCACTTGCTCTCTTTGCCTTGCACAATGAGTTTTTCTTTTGTTCTTCACCAATAGCGCTCCCCTTCTTTAGTTCATAGTACAGCATCCAGCTAACACTTCCTAATTGCCTTTTTACGTTTAATTTTTTAACTGTTTACTAATATTAGATCTATTAGTAAACATGTCCTAAATGTTTGATTTATATATTTAAATTTCTATTTTTGTTATTTTTGAGTTGTTTGATAAGTACACTTGATGTTGCTCATTTTATTGTTTATGATGTGATCAGTCTGTTATGTTTTCTAATGTATGGTTGGCATTTTGCCATTATGTTGTAAACCGCTTTGAGTCCCCCCAGGGGTGAGAAAAGCGGTGTATAAATGCAGTAAATAAATAAATAAATAAATAATAATTTGGAACAAACTAGTCTTGCCTGCTTGAAAATCATTCTTACAAAATCTATAAAATGGTTCATTATTTCTGTGAAGTAAACAAGCTAAAGCCACATCCTGACATTTTAAAATGTAGACCATTGTGAGGGCATTCAATGTAAAAGGAGACCTGTGGAATTTCTCTGAAACAGATCTCTCTACCTCCTCCACCCTCCTCACCCGATTTCGTTCAGATTTCAAGCTGATTCAAACAGGAAAGGCAAACTGAAAGAACAGTAACTCTTTTCTCAGCCAGGCTGGAGTTTACTGTAGCTGTTAGGGTTAAAACAGTGGCAACATGAAAGAGGCCAATGGAATGCCGAGGAGCTGTTCTCAGGCTTGGGGAAAAAAACAAGGTTACAGAGAGAGGTTGGTTCACAGGAAGCCCTGGGGATCCACGCATCAGAGCTCCAGCTGGAGATTTAGGACAGGGAAGAAGCTGGGTCATAGGACTAAAAGAAACAGCTTCACATAGCCATATGATAGCTGACTGTGGCCATATTTCTAAAGATAGCAGTTTGAAAAATCTGTCTTTGGATTAATGGCAGGTATCATTAACCTCCTTGAAGATAACAGTAAGTTGCCTACTTCAGCTGTCAAGATGGATATCTGCAATGCTTTTCTATGTAAAAAGAAAGCAGAATCATATATTTAAGTTGGTACTCTAAAAAGCAACAAAATTGTTCAAGTTGGTGCTGTAAAGATGTCATGATCATTGTGTTTTATTCATGATTGCTATGTTTAGGTTGACTGTTTAAGGTTATATATTTCAGCTATTCTTATACAGAAGTTGGGAGCCTCTAAGGCATGGCCAGGAAAAGGGGTGTGGCTTCACCTTGCTGGTGGAAGCCTTAGAATTCAAATTTAGCAGTTGGAATTGGGCAGTTGGAGTTTGACGGTTGACCAGAGCAGTTGGTTCTGTTCAGTGGGAAAGGAGTGAGATCGAGAGAAGGGATTGTGGGAGGAAGTTGAGCAGCTAGAGAGTTTTAGCGGAGAAGGGCTAAAATTAAAGTTGCTGAGCCTTTAGTAGGGATAACTAAAGAGCTGAGGCTATATCCCTAAGTCAAGGAGGACTAGGGTTAACCAGTTAAACTCCCCAGTCCAAGTTTGATCGGGTACAGATCAACTAAGTTCAAGAAGGACAGTATTCCTAACTGAAAGAAACAAGTCATATAAAGCTGATACCATACTAAGCTCAGAGAAACTATTGAGAAATCTTGCAACACTTACTGTGCAGAAGTAACATCGTTCAACTCAAGATATAACATTCTTGCAACCATCAAGCTTTGTGCTATAAATAAACAAGTTACTGTTCCTTCAATTGTTGCTTATTATTTGAGCAAAGCATCTTTCAAAGGTGGTGGCAGCGACAACATTGAAAAGTGGGATACATAGAGGTAGAAGTTGAATCCTTCGCAATTTGGTGGCAGCGGTGGGATCCAAAAAGATTCCATCCCTGTCATCATACTTCTTTACATTTGGTGGCAGCGGTGGGATCCGTGTAACAAAGACTGATTCAGTGCCTAGGATCCGTGTAAGAAAGACTGATTTAGTGCCTGGGATCCGTGTAACAAAGACTGATTTAGTGCCTAGGATCCGTGTAACAAAAACTGATTCAGTGCCTGAAATTCGTTTGGCAAAGGTTAGTTTGGTGCCGGAGATCAGCTTTAGGTAAAAGGACTGAAGTAAAACCTGTCTGGATATGGCCACCAGGAAACAGAAAAAGTTGGCAGAGGAGGCGGAAGAGCTTTCCTCCTCAGATTCAGAACAAGTAACCTTGTCTGAAATGTCTCTCAAGTATCAATTAGAGATGAAGAAATTAGAGATTGAGGAGAGAGAGAGAGCCAGGCAGGCTGAATTGGAAATGAAAAAGATGGAGGAAAGAGAGAAGGAGAGAGCCAGACAGGCAGAATTAGAGTTGAAGAGAATGGAAATAGATTTGGAGAAGCAAAGATTGACACACTCTCAACCTCAAGCTGATACCCAAGAAGGGGATTTGAGAGCTGAAGCACCTGATGTAATTTTAAAAAGGTTTCCCAGATATAACAAGGAAGATGATATAGAAAAGTTCCTTATATCCTTTGAAAGGTGCTGTAAAGATTTTGAAGTGAGTGAAGACAAATGGATGTTATATCTGAGGACACAAATTAGTGGAAAGCTTCTGGAAATATATAGTGATATGGCTGAAGACACTCACAGAGATTATAAGATGTTTAAACTGCAGGTACAACAAAAGTTTCAGTTGACGCCTGAATTTTACAGATTAAAGTTCAGAACTTTAAAGAGGGACAGACACCAAAGTTTTGCGCAAGTTGCTTCAAAGCAAGCTCAATACTTTGACAGCTGGGTGAGGACTTCTGAAGTAGATTCCTTTCTGCAACTTAAGGAACTATTGAAGCTGGAACAGCTCTTTCACCTAGTTCCCTCAGAATACAGATGGCTAATTCAAGACCGAAACCCAAAGACAGCCAACGAAGCTGCAGTTATGATTGACCAGCTAATTACCTTGAAAGAAGGCTTTAGGAAGGAGGAAGAACCAAAAGAGAAAAAAACTCTAAAGCCGACGTTTTACCCTCACTCACGCACACAGATGCAAAGGGGAGGTTCAGGAGAAAACACCGCCTATAGGAAGCATGAGGCAGTTGCAGGCCAAGCCAAGCCTGAGGAAAAGATAAAATGTTACCATTGTGGAAGGCCAGGGCATCTTAGATATCAATGTAACTTAATCAGGAAAGACAGGTCTACTTTCTTTGTAAATAGAGCTCCAATAGAACAAGAAGTGGAACCTGAAGTTAAGTCTAGAAGCCCTGATGAGAGGCCAAAATAAAAACAATGTTTATTTATCCTTTCAAGAGAAATCTCTGAAGACTATTTAGAATCTATTGTCATAGATGAGATACACACGCAGGGATGGAGAGACACTGGGTCGGATGTCTGTATTATACGTCCTGAAGCGGTCCCACAGAGATACCAACATCCCTCTTCAGAGATAAATTTAAAGGGGATAGGTCCGTCGATACCAACCCCTGTAGTATCCTTACCCATCAAGTACAAAGGCTGGGAAGGATTATGGGACTTCGCGGTCTGCGCGGATATCCCATACAAATGTTTGATTGGGAATGATTTAAATGGAAAAGTTAGGAATTGGCAGAAAGAAGCTGATAAACATGAAAGCAACATGGAGGTCCACACTCCAAAAGCCAAGTGTTTGACCATCCAAGCTGGCTCAGAGCAACTTCCTGAGTCTAGTTCGAACATCACTGAGTTGGTCAGCGGAATAGAGGGAAAACAAGAGATACTGCGAGAGCAGCTAGCAGATGAAACATTACAACCTCTGTTCTTGCAAGCTCAGAGCGCCACAGGAACAGAAGAAAATAAAACTCCTAAGTTCGTACTTAAGGAGGGAGTTTTGTACAGGAAAAGTACAAGCCATAAGACTTTGAATAAACCAGAAACACGTACCCAAATAGTGGTACCTGTAAACTACAGGAAACAACTGTTAGATGTGGCCCATGACAATCCACAAGGAGGGCATTTGGGGGTTAGAAAAACCGCCCAAAGAATCAGAAAGAACTTTTTCTGGCCTGGCATGTATCAACATATCAAGGAGTTTTGCCGGTCGTGCGATACTTGCCAAAGGTTTAGCACGGGGAGAGATAAGACCAAAGCACCTTTAGTTCCCATGCCGGTTGTTGGGGAACCCTTTTTCCGAGTAGGGATTGATCTAGTTGGTCCTTTGTATAAGCCCAGTCGGAGAGGATACAAATATATCCTCACGGTAATAGACTATGCAACCAGGTATCCAGATGCAGTGGATTTGACCAATATTGAAACTTCCACCATAGCCAATGCGCTGTTATGAATTTGGGGAAGGACTGGATTTCCCAGAGAGCTTGTGTCAGACCTGGGGACTCAGTTCACCTCGCGGCTAATGAAGAAGTTATTAGAGTTGTGTGGAATTAAACACCTAACGTCCACACCTTATCATCCGCAAACGAATGGCCTAGTAGAAAACTTGAACAAAACACTAGTGAAAATGATCAAGGCCTATAGCCAGAAGAGACCCCACGACTGGGACACCAAGTTGCAGCAGCTGTTATTCGCATATCGATCAGTCCCACAGGACAGCACTGGTTACTCGCCTTTTGAATTGTTATTCGGAAGGAAGGCTCGTGGACCCCTTGATTTGATCAGAGAGCACTGGGAAGCAAGCCCTACGCCAGATCCTGTTCCTGTCGACAACTACATCAAAGATCTTCAGTCAACATTAAAGATGGCCAGGGACATCGCCCAGGAACATCTTATGACGGCCCAGGAGCAACAAAAGACCCGGTACGACGCAACGTCGAGACCCCGAGACTTCAATGTCAGAGATGAGGTCCTGTTTTTAACACCAAACAAGAATGACAAACTACAGATGGATTGGACTGGACCGTGGAGGATCGTCAGGAAGCAGAACCATGTGAACTGTGACATCCTAGATGAACGATTGGGGATTGAGAAACGGGTGCATGTAAACATGATTAAGCCGTATGTAAATAGGTCGGCAAATGTTTACTGTATAGTATCAGAGGAAGATACAGGTCCTTTTTCATTTTGGGAAGGTGATAGGGAGATACATAGAAACTTGGATAAAGTATCCATAAATTCAGACTTATCTCCATCACGACAAAGAGAGGTTAAAGGAATCTTGGCTAAGTATAAAGTCATGTTTTCGGATTTACCCGGGAGAGTGCAGGGAGTGCAACATAAAATATGCACCGGTGACGCCGCACCGATAGCATCCCCTCCCTATAGGGTAACGGGTAAGATAAGCGAGTGCATAGAGAAAGAGGTCAGGGAGATGTTAGATTTGGATATAATCGTGCCATCTAACAGCCCTTGGGCTTCGCCCATAGTGTTAGTAAAGAAGCCAGACAAAACCGTAAGGTTTTGCATAGATTACCGGCGGTTAAATAAAATCACCCAAAACGACATGTATCCGATGCCCCGTTTGGATGATTTACTAGAAAGGATTGGAAAAGCCCCAAATTTTGATGGCCCATTTATTTTAACTTGTGACTAGGAGCAGTCCTAAGTCAAATTGATGAAGATGGGGAGGATAGGCCCATACTATTCCTCAGTAAGAAGTGGCATTCTAATGAGCTTAGCATGTCCACAATCGAGAAGGAATGTTACTCGATAATCTGGTCCATAAAGAAACTGAAACCATACTTGTGGGGAAGGAAGTTTACGTTACAAACTGATCACGCACCCCTAAGATGGTTGGATAATGTAAGAGGGACCAATAACAAATTATTGAGATGGAGTTTATCATTACAGGACTTTACATTTGATATTAAACATATAAAGGGCAAATGTAATGTAGTAGCTGATGCTCTATCCAGAGCACCTTGATCGGAAGACTCACAGGTTTGTATTTAGAGTTTAAGGTATGATGTTATGTTTATGTATAGATATGTATTTTGTGTTACTCTCTATTATTTTTGCTTATTCTGGGTTTAGAAAAAGCAAAAATAATCTTTCCGGGTTGGAAGGTATGTAAAGATGTCATGATCATTGTGTTTTATTCATGATTGCTATGTTTAGGTTGACTGTTTAAGGTTATATATTTCAGCTATTCTTATACAGAAGTTGGGAGCCTCTAAGGCATGGCCAGGAAAAGGGGCGTGGCTTCACCTTGCTGGTGGAAGCCTTAGAATTCAAATTTAGCAGTTGGAATTGGGCAGTTGGAGTTTGACGGTTGGCCAGAGCAGTTGGTTCTGTTCAGTGGGAAAGGAGTGAGATCGAGAGAAGGGATTGTGGGAGGAAGTTGAGCAGCTAGAGAGTTTTAGCGGAGAAGGGCTAAAATTAAAGTTGCTGAGCCTTTCGTAGGGATAACTAAAGAGCTGAGGCTACATCCCTAAGTCAAGGGGGACTAGGGTTAACCAGTTAAACTCCCCAGTCCAAGTTTGATCGGGTACAGATCAACTAAGTTCAAGAAGGACAGTATTCCTAACTGAAAGAAACAAGTCATATAAAGCTGATACCATACTAAGCTCAGAGAAACTATTGAGAAATCTTGCAACACTTACTGTGCAGAAGTAACATCGTTCAACTCAAGATATAACATTCTTGCGACCATCAAGCTTTGTGCTATAAATAAACAAGTTACTGTTCCTTCAATTGTTGCTTATTATTTGAGCAAAGCATCTTTCAAAGGTGGTGGCAGCGACAACATTGAAAAGTGGGATACATAGAGGTAGAAGTTGAATCCTTCGCAATTTGGTGGCAGTGGTGGGATCCAAAAAGATTCCATCCCTGTCATCATACTTCTTTACAGTGCCCTTTTAATTATGAAAATGTGAAGTTGGAAGATGTCCATTGTTAAAAAGTGGAAAGCATTCAAGTCAGTTCTTCAGTTCAAGTCAGTTGCTTATACACATCGTTCTTATGAATTATCTGCTTTTAATCTTTGGTTTTTTAGACTATCATCTAATATTTCCAACATGCAAAATGCCCCTGAAACCAATGGTTGTCATTCTAATCCTACCTCATGTTTGTTGTAAATAAAATGAGGATTGCAAAGAAAGTGACATCTACTGAAGACCTTGGATGAAAGTTAAGATGCAAATGAAATAAATCATAGAAATAATACAGATAACAATATATATGTAATTTATATGGGGAAATAACTTGAAGATTTTTAGCTATGCATCAACAATATACAAAATGGGCTCTTATATGCAAAATAACCACTAGAAGTGCTTCCTTCAAACTTGTACCCACCAGATATTTTAGACTACAATTCCCCAAAATAAGAAGAGTTAATGCTAAACACAAAAAAATCTAACCTGGAACTATACAATCATATACACAACTCTCCAGTACTGATATATAAGCCTTTTTGTGGCAGGTTTCACTTCTAGTGCAAAGGTGAAGATTTGGCCTAAGAAATGTTCAAGTAAGTAAATATTTACTTATATAGCAACAGCGGCAAGAATGGTGTTTGCAAGAGTATTGAGACAAAGAGCTATATCATCAAAAGAAGATTAGATAGAGAAAATTATAGATATTATGAAAATGGACAAATTGACCTCTTTAGTCTCCAAATCGCAAAGTACTAAGATTAAAATGACAGACTAGACCCCATTCAGAGAATAGTTGAAGGAGAACAAAATAAAGATGTTAATATAGATGAACCAGAAGAAAAGACTGAAACACCACCGAGTATAGTCAGAAGGAAGGACTTTACAGAACTTTTTTTTTTACTCTGAACTTCTTTTAAATATAAAACCATCACAAGGAAGAATGGAAGCATATCATCTTTTTATTATTATTTTATTTTCTCTTTTTTATTTTCCCCCTTTTTTGACCTTCCTTCTCCCCATTTGCTTGTTCCCTCACTTCCCCTCCCCCCACCTAGACACCCCATCCCATTCTCCACACCCCCTTTCCTTCCTCTTTGAAAACACCTCCCCTACCCTCTCCATTCCTCCCTGATATTACCTATTAGCATACCCACCTCTGTTATCCTATAATGAAATCTTTTAATCTTTTAAAAAAGAAATGTTCAAATAACTCATTATTTAAATTAGTAGCAGTTTTCAGATTGGAAACAACTAATTAATTTGATTTTTTTTCATCCTGATTACTCCTCTAACTTCTTATTATAAGGAGGCCAGCTCCTTCATAGGATTTTCCTCACTTTTGCTCTCTTCCATATTTCTTGGAAACAGCCAGTATATTTAGATGAATAGGCATTGACACTTAAAATAATGCAGCAATGAAAGGTGTATGAGATGTTCACATTCATCTGGAATAAACTGGGTATTTAAAGAACATGACCACCTGAAGGGAAGAACAAGGGTTGAATACTCACCATAGCTTCCATACGTGCCCTGCGCTCCTCTTCTTCTTTCTTCTTCCTCATATTCTCCAGATCTTGCTTGGCTTCTGTGAATGACTGAAGGAAGGTGTCAAAGATGCCAAAAAATTCATCTGGCTGCATCCGACCCTCATTCTCTCCAAAATGCTTCAGTGCCTTTGTATACTGGTAGGGGAAGTAGGTACGTAAGAATGAATGAAGGTATGTATGAATGACATTTGTAGCACGAAGACGAGGCAGATAATATAGAAAGAGCATAATTATTTTGATAATTTCCCCCACAAATATAATTTATATTGTTTCTTGCATTACATTACCATCAACACATTAAACATTGAGAAAATGCAGCGCTGAAGTAAGCCTAAGTTTTTCTTGCTGTTGTAATTGTGTGTCTTCAAATAATTTATTCCCTGAGGCAACCCCATTATGGTGTTTACTTGGCAATATTTATTCAGAGGAGCTTTGCTATTACCTCCCTCTGAAGCTGAGAAAGTCTGACTTTCCCAAAGTCACTCAGTCAGTTTCCATGTTCAAGCAGGGATTCAGAGTCTCCAAAGTTATAGACCAATGCTCAAACAACTACACCAGACTGGCTTTACAGCTGCCTTTTTACTGTCAGTGCAACTCTAGGTCAATATCCTTCAGATTAAGGAAGTGTATATGTCATTTCAGTTCTGTTTCTTGGAATTATTTCCTGAGTTTAGAGAGCTTTAGTTGAACCCATAGAACCAAGAGGCCAAGGCTGAAATCTTTACTGATGAGGTCATCCTGGGTGCAGTGAAGAAATGGTGACTACAGTGGCACAGAGGAAATTGTGTTCCAGTGGCTAGCTTATAACCACAATAAATAAACAAACTAAAATCGGTGGCTACATCATTTCCATGTATTTCCAGAGATAAAAGAAATAGCCACTTCAAAAGGAATTTGAGATACTGTATTCTGTATTTCATCACATAATAGTCACTACCGCATAATAGTCACACATCCATTATTGGGGTGCCAAAATTGTATTTTTGTTTTCTTCACACCTCATTTGAGGCTGATTCTTCTTTCCTGCCTTCCTTCTCAAAAAGCAAGGCAGTTTTTTTTAAAAAAAAACTACAAAATGGAGGTCCACTCTTCTCTCCTTCCTTCTTCCTCCAAGGCAAGGCAGTTTAATAAATCTGAAGTGGAGGTCTCTGCAACTCATATTTTCCCTCCTTCCTCCAAAGAACTCCATTCCAGGTTTTATAAACTGTCTTGCCTCAGAGAGGGAAGGGAGGAGAGAAGAGTACAGCTCCAGAGACCTTTATTTTATAGGGTTTTTTTAAACTACCTTGACTTTGTAGAAAGAAGAAAGAAAGGGAAGATCAGCCTCAAATGGATCTACAGTTCAAAACAAACAGAAACAAAGCTGTTTGTTTGAGGCTGGATCATCCCTCCTCTTCCCTTTTTGGAGGTGAGGCATTTTATTTTAAAAAACCAAAATAATAGTTGCTCCCCTGGGTTTTTTTATTAAAGAGGGTGTGTGACTATTATGTGATGAAATTCAGTAGACTTTAACAATGATCAGAAACGTGACTCTCATGTTAGCAACTCATGAGGTCTGAGCAGTTTTATTCTCCCCCTCCCCAGCTGTTTGCAAAAATGATAATGATTCCTAAGTTAAGAACAGGTCATGTGTCTGATGGGTTATTTGGCAAAGGAAGTACTCCCGCGATGATGAGAGAAATGAAATGTTTGAAATTGATATAATTTAAGAAAGAGAAAATGCAGGTTAAAAAAAAAGTCAACTTGCAGACATCACTCAGATACAGACCTAGTTTAGAGGTCATGAAAGCATAGCAGTTATTTCTTTTTCTCATCAAACCCTAAAAATGCTGTAATAGGACATAAATCAACAACAGAATTCTTCAGTCAGCTTTGATGCATATAAGGAATGAAACTTGGGTTGAATAAGAATGGAAATCTATTTTTGTTCATTTTATGGCATTTGATGCCTTGCACTCAAAGGCACTCAATGCAGCTACAAAATAAGCTAAAACCATAAAGCTGCAGGAGTAAAACAGCAAAAAGCAATTGTATAAATGCAAGACACAAATAACTATATCCCTCAACAGTGAAACTCCCAAAGTAACCATGACCTGCTGCTTATTTCTTGGGCAAGATAGGTTTCCTTTAAATTCAATCATAATAACACCATGACTAAACAAGGCCTTTGGACAGGAATGATGCCTCAGATCTTAAAACCCTGTTCCTTATAATGAAGGTTCAAATACTGGTAGCCAAGTAAGAAACAGTCCATGAGGAACTATATTAGAGATATTAGAGTTACAGAACAGTTAATTCATGAAGATAATAATGTTGTAGATTAGACTCCATTACTATCTTTGGCTGGATCTTGACATGACCCCTCTCTTTACATATTCTTGTTCTCAGTTCAACAATTTCCCTCTCAGTTTCAGCTTTCCCACTGTCTCCTCAAGGTGAGATCAGCAACTTCCTTCAATAAAAAAGGCTGACCATAGAGCTACACACATGATGACAACTGCAGATCTTGGAGAAACCATTTTCTTGGATTTTAACTCAGCGAATAACCAAGTCAGCATGGAACTCCAGTAAAATTACAGTCAAAGTTCATCTTGATTAGAGGGTCCATTACTGCATTCCAATGTATTTCTTCACTTAGAACTTTCTTTTTAAAACTTAGTATCTTTTGATAATCATGTTAATTATTTCCCCTTTCTTAAGACTTTCTCCTTTATAACAATTCAAATTCTGGATTTTGGTTCCAATATGTAAAGCACACAAGCATCATGTGGTAAATTACAACAGAGTTTTGTACTAGTAACAGCTTAGGTCATGAAAATGATCAAACATCATGTGACACACCACTACCATCACCACCTCAATGGACCTCATTGTTAAGTGAGAAAAACTATTCCGGCATATTTTGCCACCAGCTGGCCATTAACCTTGTACATGTGTGTGCCTCACAAATGAAGCCTGTATTTATGCTTCCAGCTTCTGACATCTTCTTTACTCAAAGTTCTAGACTTAACAAGACATGACACTAATTTTATTTGAGTTTGTGAGCCATAACAGCCCAAGGGGAAAATAGTAACTGTTTCCAACAGCTTCATTGAGCTCCTTGTCTTCTTTTCTCATTTGTCCAGTCCTGACATACAGAGGAAGGTTATGTTAAGAGTGATAATGCCTGCAGCTTTCACCCTCTCATATGACCAAACAACAGAGTATCATACAACAGAAGCCATGAGCAAAGATAATGTAGGGACATGACACCTCTACTAAAAACCATCATGACTAGGCATTACTATTCTTGAAAGCTGGATAATGTTGGGAAAATTATGGAGGGAAAGTTAGACTTTGTCTCAATAACTGGGTAGAGCCCAATATTATTCGGGTTTTAATCCTTGTACCGCAGAACAGACTTCATCTGTACTAATTCCATGCCTGCTGTAGGTGAGGTACCAGTGGACATCATTTAAAAATGCCTCATACATTCGACTGGGCCTCCTCGAGGGAACAGAGTCTGACGGGAATTCTCGTATATATCCCCACAGGGCTGTTGCTCCAGAAAAGGAGGGAGAAGGTACACGCACAGCACACGGGACTGCTATCGGCAATGGGGACACGTCAAATGGACCACTGGTTCACATACGTTGTTGGTTCCAGCACATCTTCAAGTAAATCTATGTTATTAGGATTTATACTGGCAGCTCTAGGTTTGGTGACAATCCATCTGGCACTTCCTTAAATCTAAAGACCTCTTTTCCATATTCATTGGCTCCAGCCAACTAATACAGTTCCTCTGCACTCGTGGACATTTTGGTTCTTTTCTGAAATCTCTACTTGCTGTAACCATGTCTTCCTCCTTGACTGCTTGTTTTGCTCCAACAAAGGGCCTTTTCTTACTATGTAGATTTTTTTTTGCCTGATTTGGCTATCACACCCCTTCCCACGGACTAAAAGAGCAGCACAGCAATATGGAATACATTCCTCTTTCAGCTTTGTAATACAGGAGTGGTAAATCTATTTTTGTTAAAATAAATAATTTTCCCCAAGTAATCACTCTTTCATCTTATGACATAATAGCCCTGCACAGTTTAGTGCCAACACTCCTCCTACTACCAAACTTTCCACAAATTCCCCCTTCAGCCAAAGCAAATAGCTTAGACAATTGTTTATTTTGTAAAAGTTGTTTCAACAAGGATATGGAAAGTGGAACAGCAGCACACGATCACTACTACTCCTGCCAATAAAATTAAGTGGCTGCAGAGACTCCATTAGAGATGGCAAGTGGGCAGGAGGATGGGGAATCTAACTGGAAGAAAAAAGTCAAGACAGAAATAGTCCCAGCGTGCTCAGCTGTTATTTTTTCCCTTTGCTACTTCAAAATGACACGTCATCCTGTCCAAGCAAACTGACTGTATCTCTGTCATAGACTATAGGGTGGAAGAAGGTGGCTGGACCCAAGGATATTTCACAACAGGTGAGCTGTGCAGATACAGTTATCTGGTATTGCAGGGTATAAGTGAAAGATGGAATCAACAGTTTATAGAAGTAGCCACCCAGAAGAAATAGGAAAGGATTGAAGATCTGCAGCATAAATGTGCAGGGCCACCTCTTGAATATGATCAAAAGTTGGTGAGGGTTGTATACTTGCTTCTGGGCATACACAGCTGTGTGCAGGTCAGTGTACATTTATTATACTGTTCACTGTTAAGCTGGAATGACAAGAGTGGATCAAACAGCTGCATGTTAAATGCGACTTATTCACAACTGTAACTTGGTGGCAAAATGAACTATCAAAAACCAATACCAGATGTACAAATTCCACATAGACCTGTACCACCTATGTTCTATTCCCAGCTATTTGATAATGTACATAATGTTTCAGTTTGGCCCTTCAGATGTTTTGAACCCCTTTCTTGTTGACCATGCTGCTTTAGGCTTCTGGGAGTTGAAATCAGAAATATGGCTTGGACTTCCAAGATTCCCCACTACTGACTAGGAGAGATTCAATTAGTCAGTCCCATAAATTCTATAAATGCACAAGGGTTAGAATTCAGGGAGTATGAACATATGAGGGGATCCCAAATGTATATAGCCTTTAGTGTTCAAATGAACACACTTAGAAACCCTCTATAGACCTTTGCAGTGAACATACAGAAGTCTGAAGCAGAACCTCAGTATATGGGAATATGTGCTTTTATACCTCCTCATGATTTTAGTTCTGATGTGCTCAAATATTCCTGAAGATGGCTATTATCCAATAAGCTGTTTAACACATTGGGTCTGGACATTTGGTGAGTGCGAATTTTAATGTTTTCCTAATAGACATGCCAGTCTTTCTTTATTTCATTCTCATATGCAAGAATGAAGAATATATATATTTTAAAATTATCTCTTTTGGTCAATACTATATCAGTTTTTATGAATCTTTTGATAATATTCTGATTTTGCAGGACCTTTAAAAATGATTACTAAAAAACCCCTGTTTTTACAAAACATAATTTTGTGCAACTCTCTCTAATGTTTTCCTGCATAATAATATATTTTCACAATAATATATATTTCAGGGATTTTTTTCTGCAAAATGAGGCTCAATGTGCAACAAATTCAAGGCTATTGACCATTTCTTTGAGGAAATGACTTAAGGTGTTAAGATACCATCTCTCATTAAGGTTGCTTGCAAGCAGTCTTTCTATCAGATTCCTGCCCGTTCTCATTTTAAACAAAATGTTCCAGAGAACAATGCCTTTCTCCTGGTAAAGGTCTAAAAAGCCTGAAGGCACTAGGTACTGTCTAACTGTGGAAACTAAGTAGAGTCAGGCCTAGTTAATGCTTGGATGAGGAATTCTTAAGGAATACTGCATTATGCTATATTTCAAAAGTAGGCAATGGCAAACTGCCTCTGGATAATTTCTTGCCTAAGAGAGCCATGTGAAATGAGTGGAGTCACTATAAATTGATTTGAAGGCTTCTGCACACACATTCATACATTGAACCATATCTAATTGTAATGGTTGCCATTGTTTTTGGTACAATGGTCAAACTTTAAAAAACAAGACCTGCTTTCCAGTTTGATGAAGCTAAATTGGTGGGTGGTTTATTGCTAAAATCAAGAGGAATGCTATTGTAAAATTTTGATCTATTCTGGCTTGAATCCTTGGTTAATTCCAAGATGTTTCTGTGGTAGAGACAGTACTTACAAGGAACACAGAGAGCCCACTAACAATCCAGGGAAACACATCTGGTTTTCTAAGAAAAATCATCATTATCCAGTTTTATAAAGGAGTGGGAAGGAGGAGGGAGGGAACAAAAGACAGAGTGAGCATGAGAAATAGCTTCAATTCTCTTAAGGGCAAAATTTCCGATCCCTTGCTCCAAAAAGGAACTCGTGGGCTTGATGAGGAGTAAAAGCTTTGACCTCCTCTAGTAAAAGCTGAAAAAAAACTTTTTCAAAATAGTAGGTGTGTACTGTACATGTTATTAGAAATCATGAGGAAATGAAAGATTGATGGGATATGTTATAGCAATTAGAATTAAACATCTCTTTTGAGAGCATTATATTGACAAGCATGAAGGCAACCACTTTCAGAGATGATTGGCTTTGCTGTGAAAACATTATTCAATTAACCCATCAGAAACAAGGACATCCACTTCCTTTTCCTGTGTAATTAATCCTACTCTGAATGAAAATAACCCTTCAATCCTTCATCTATACAACTCCAGTAAGAAAGAATTACGCAATGGCAAGGAGTGATGGAAGATGTTGCCTCATGCTGTACTAGCACAAATAGGTGCAATACTCTCGTTTTTGGATTAAATTCAATGTTGTGCAATGTAAACAACACTCAGGGTTTCAGAAGTATATATAAATTATCCAGAACTCAAATACAGAGGCAAATTATTTGTCATATAATAAAAAGGCAGGACCTACACTCTAATCTAGGAGGAAAAGTTAAATAAGGATGAATAATCTCTTTTAGCCAAATGCCCAGCTTCAATTTCTGAGATGTTCTTGGAAGATGCTTTCATGTGTGCTGAGGCAGGCAGGCAGGCAGGGTCAAAGATAACAGCATGTTTTAGCTACCAACGATTACTTCCAGCAACTAAAGCCCTATCTACACAGGCATTATAATGCAGTTTGAGCTGAATTATATGGCAGTGTAGACTCATATAGCCCAGTTCAATGCAGTTCAATCTAAAATCTATTATTCTACATCAGGCATGGGCAAACTAAGGCCTGGGGGCCAGATGTGGACCTCTGGTACTTACCTTAGGCCCTCCTCATTTTCCCTGTCTTCTTGGCATAAGGACACGGTGACTTGCCGTGTCCTTATGCCAAAAAGACAAGGGAGGAAGGCATGATCTGGCGCACTCTCAGCCCCCGTGTGTCTTGCCCTCCTCCTCCTCCTCCTCTTGACATAAGGATGGTGCAAACGACCCCATTCTTATGCTGGGAGGATGACTTGAGGAAGGCACGTGGTGGCTGTGCCCTCCAAAGCACTCTCAGTCACCACCTGTTTTGCCCTCCTCCCAGCATACTACCAAGAGGACAGCCTGAGGATCGGGGGAGGGGGAAATTGGGGAGGGGGAGGATCAGAGCAGTCACCGCATGTCCCGCCTTCCTCCTGGCATAAGGATGGGACGAATAGCCTCATCCTTATGCTAGGAGGACAACCTTCTGCCTCCTCCTGGCCCTGGCTTCTCCCAGGCTCACCCCACCTCTCCCAGTGTGTGTCAGGCTCTTTTTCCTCCTGGCCCGTCCCTCCCGGCCCAGCCCTCCCAGCTGGACCTGCAATGCGGACCCAAGGCAAAAAAGTTTGCTCATGCCTGGTCTACATTGACCATATAATGCAGTTCAAAATGCATTATATATGGCCGTGTAGATGGGACCTTAGTCTCAGGAGAAGCGTTTCAGCCTTTTAAAATTAGCAGAAAACTCAACACAAACATAAAGAAATCATGGTGCCATGGGGAAAAGAAAGATAGCTGAATAATTGCCGAGAGCTCAATGGAGATCCTAAGAAGGCCAGATTCAGTATTAGGACTATGACGCATGAAAGGATGAGCATTTATGTTACTGCAGTGATGTAGGTCCACAGTGTGATTACAAGGAGAAACCAATCTACATCTCTATCTGTGACCTACTAAAAAACAAACAAAATGAGGCTTCAGTCCATGGCACCAAGTCCTAGGGACCAAGGCAATTTAAACCTGCCTGTAGAGGTTTGCCTCTTAGGGATGGATCCCCCTCCTTCACCCTTTTCCTAGAAAATGAGCTCAGTCAACAGGTAACCAAAAAAATCTTCAGGCCTTTTCAGGGGATTGTAAATTTTGGCAAACTTCCCTTAACTTCCCCCTTTGCTTGTTCATTATATATTTTATTCACTGGGGCCACTGAGTCCAGACAGAAATAGAAGCGGGAAAATAACCCAAGAACAAAGATTCTGTTAATGAAGAGAAAGCAAACAGAAATAGAAGGGTCTGGAAAGCAAAGCAGTACATACCACCAATCTCCAATCCTATATTAACCCTGGGTTCCAAGACAGAATCTGACAGCTTAAAACAACAGGCTTGTTATTTTAAGATAAAAGTCATTAAATTTGAGTCAAGCCAGGCAATACACTATGTATTTCATTTTTATAACATTTTCATCTCCCCATTTCAAAATTAAAATTCCTGTTCACATTTGCAGTGACCTTGTGGTTTTTATACTGTGAGGCGAACCGTTTTAGCTATAGGAGAGATGGTCATAACTTCTAAGTTCAGACGAGAGCCGTGGGGCAACATTTTTAACAACACAACCCAGACATGAGGCCTGGCATGTGTCATGATACAAGAGAACCGTGTGGGTAAAACAGCTGGCCAAATATGCTGTATTTATCAGGTCAACTCGGGGCTCATGTAGAAGTGTAATTATCCACAAGCAACATTGGGTGGACAGTGAAGCTGTCCTGCTGACCAAAAATTAATCCCAGCTCAAAAGCCTTTGCCTTTTCTTTCAACCCATGGCAGAAGGGTGGTACCATGTTTCCAAATTCTCCTGGTGTGCAGAAAAAAGCTGAATGAAAGTTGATAGTAGGTCAGGTGTGGGGAACCCCAGAGGCACATGTCAGATCAAGACCAGTCCAGCCACTGGTCAGAATCATATCACTGCCTCAGACAGAAGAATTCTGGAGTTCAGCAGTGGTAGCCTGCCAACTATTTCCTCTGAATTTACTAACAATTGCACTCTATTTCAGGACAAAGCTGTACATACCACATAACCTGTCCCAGGAATATCAAGCTAGGTTGTCTGATGGTAGCAGCCAGTACTTGTGTCTACTGTCAGTCCAAATGGCTTCTGTGTGTGTGAGAGAAGGAGAGACACAAGCAGCAAAATGTGTGGGACTGACCCTCTATCATATAATACAGAAGAGGGTAAGCAGTGTAGCATGTACAATTCCATGGCTAGTACATTACTGTGGGATTCTCCAATGTCATAAATAAATGCTAATGCACATATTGCTTTGAGTAGTAGACTTGGACTCAGGGTCTGAACATCCACTTAGCAATAGAAAGTGCTGGGTGATATTGAGCAATTCATAGCCTCTCAGCCTTAGAGGAAGGCAATAGCAACCCCTCTGGGACTCAATCTTGCAACAACAAAAACCAACAACACTACAACACGTTCATTTTAGGATCACTGTAAGTAAATAATGATTTGAAGGCACGTGTCAACTCCAGACCTCTGTAACATAACTGAACATAGGATTCCTGACAACTGTATAACACAAGTGTGATAGAGAAACGCTTCCTATGTTATAGATAAGATACATAATAAGAACATTCTGGAGAGGAAAGTCAAGGTCCATGTAACGTGTCTTGGAAAACTAGCAATTCAAGCAGTGCTCAACTATAATGCCAGAAAGGCCTCATTTCTTTTTCAAGCTACTGACATGAAGGAAGACCTTGGATCAGGTAGAACATATACGTGGTGCTATTACCTTCTTTTATCAGAACAGGTTTGCTATTGTTACACCCTGTTTACATTGTGATTTATTCTCCTTTAAACCTTCTCATGCCTTAATAACAATTTTTAATTCCCCACCCAAGAAAACGATGGCTCAGTGCCAACTAACAGTCAAGAACAAATATGCTGAACGTTAAACTTTGCACGTTTCTTTATGTGCTACCTTTGGGGACATAGCTTACAGGCTTTTTATAAATGCTAACATTAGTCATATGTAACAAAGATGTGTCTCTTTTCCTTCATGGGATACATTGTGAAGTCAATATCTGCCCCAGCTTACAACACATGAATCCTGGAACAGATAAGGCCACTCACTACAGTCATTGGAATGGGTTGGAACAGCAACATTTGTATTGCTGCACTATCTGTTATTTGTTTAAAGCATTTTTATCTGGATCTTCAGTCAAAACTCCCCCCCCCCCCCCAAGGACTTGACATGAAATCATTGCAAAAGTCACCCAAACAACAGAATTCCAGCTCAAAAAGACATGAAATATGAATGACAGGGGTTGGAATGGATGGTCCTTGTAGTATCTTCCAGAATCACAGAAGACCTTCTTTAAAATAACCTTTGTCCAGCTAAATGAACCCAAGCAAAAGATTACCTCCATCAAGCTCCTCTCTAATCTTCTTCATTATTTTTTCACATGACAGTCATCTCAAACACTATTATCAGCCCCTGCCATATTCCCAATTTTTATTGGAAGTCTAGATGACAATGAGTCCCATTTGTAAGCGTCTTGTATTTTCCCACCACTGTTTCTGTCTCCCCTGCCTCACAACACCAAGTCTGTTAAAGAGGAATTGGCAAACATGAAACATGGTCTCTTTTAACTGTTAATGGTGAATCTCTTCTATTTGGAACCATCCACATTCTTTAAACCCTAGAACACCAAATAATAATAAACCAGTACTGTGTGAAACAGATTTTCTCAAAGGTTTCCAGTTCAAGAAGGTGCCTTACACAGGAGACCTAAGTCTACTATCAGCAGCCTAATGCCCTAAAGATCTGCTGGAGTCCAACATGTCTAGACTTTATCAGTTTAGGAAATGCTGTTCTGCAACTTTAAATGTCTAATTACTATTTTTGTGTGACATGAAATCACCATTTCAGTTTCTTTATTATATTGATATCCCCTCCCCAGAAAGAACAATTGTATTACTCCTGTATTTTGGTAGCTATATGAATGTACGCACAGAAGCTCAAGTCAAATCCTCTCAGGATCTGATATAGACCTAACACTATGCTGACACATATGCCATCCTTGCAACTTACTTAAAAGCCCCCCAAACTCCCTCATACAGATATTCTACACTGCAGCAGGAACAGGCAGAATTGGAGAAGGCCTAGTTACATCCCCATCAGCACTGAGATCTGTGGGTCTGCCAGGGGTCTCAGTGGTTTTGTAATCATTATGCATCTGGTTTGGGAGGATGGGTTGCTGGAGTCTTCTCCAAACCTGCTTGTTCACATCTAGGCACTGAATGCCCCATAAGAGGTAGTTTCAGGGCCTCAGATTGGGAGGAGTATTGGGTACTGTGTGGAAATGGCAGACATATTGACCTCCACAGAATCCAAAAAAGGCACATTTGGACACAGAAGGGACAACTAAGCATATGAATGTCCCAACCTGAATTCCACTATCTGTACTATAATGTCCATTTTGCTTCTCAGTGTCTGGTCTGCAGTCAAACTGATGGAGCATATTCCAAAGAGAAAAATGTTAGTTCTGTATAAGATTTCAATTTACTTTTCTCTCACAAGGTTTTTCTCTTCTAACAGACAGGTCACCCAGTTTGCAGCAAGACCTCTCTCTATATTAAGAAGAATCATAATAGAATCTTAGAATCATAGAGTTGGAAGAGACCTTATGGGCCATCAATTCCAACCCCCTGCCAAGAAGCAGAAAAATCACATTCAAAGCACCCCCAACAGATGACCATCCAGTCTCTGCTTAAAAGCCTCCAAAGAAAGAGCCTCCACCACACTCTGGGGCAGAGGGTTTCACTACTGAACAGCTCTCACAGTGAGGAAGTTCTTCCTAATGTTCAAGTGGAATCTCCTTTTCTGTAGTTTGAAGCCACTGTTCTGCATCCTAGTCTCCAGGGCAGCAGAAAACAAGCTCCCTCCCTCCTCCCTATTATTGCTCCTCAAAAGGAAAAATGGCATGCTGATTACATTAATTTTCCAATGCAAAACATGAATATATGCCTGTTCAAAAAAAAAAAAAAAAAGAAGAATGCTACTATTGTGTTTAGTTCATTTATACCCTGCCATCCTCTGAATACGTGACCCACTGCCCTGTGTACTTATGCATTACTTCGTGTAATGAATTACAGGATTATGAGATAGCAACACTGCAAAATGTCTATTAAAATATTTCTGCTTACCTTATCCCTTGCATCATTCAGAAGGTCCTCCAGCTCTGAAAAGCTGAAACTGGCTACAGTAATGAAGTCGCTCATAACAGGGACAAACCTATCACCTGCTTCCCGCACACGTCTCTTCTGGTACTCTAGCTCCTAAAAAGGGGGAGAAATAAGAACAGAGTACTTGCAGCAGATGTTCTGGTGGGATTATTACAGTTGGTATAGCTATGCTAAGTTTAATTAATTCTTTGCAAGATGAGATGTTTCAAACCAAGGAGAGCGAAAAGGAGGAGGAAGCAGAAGTGGTGGTGCTTCTTATACCATTATAAAACTCTGGAGAAGAAACTCAAAGTTATACATGATGGTGAAACTGATATTTTATGTTAATTTCAAAATTCCTGGGATAATAGACAAGGGTAAGCTATTATGGGTGGAGGCCAATTGGAGCAGCCAAAACACTTCTATAAAGCAGATCGACATGTTCAGGCTCATGCCTCTGCATTTAAAGTCCACTTTCACTGCATCCCCAAGATCAGGTTTCTAATTCTTCAGTCCGGTCATGGAGGAGATTGATGCCTGTTTCTACATGGTTATATATTATATGCATAAATATTGTTGAACTCCATTTTTACATCTTTCCTATTTACATACCATTCTTTTTATGGCTGATGGGAGTTAAGAGTCACTCATTATCTGGATGGCTGCTGTTCTCTATGTGAAAAGCAAAGTGCTGGTGAAGGAGGGAGTTAAGGGAGGCCTGGGACAGAGAAGGAAGCAAAGGGGCATATGAAAAATAATGGGGATGCTTACAATGCCAGCTCCTAATAAATGACAGATGGAAAAATGACTTAGTCATTATTAAAGAATAAAAGATCCACCTCCTTCCATTCTGTTACACTATATGTGTTCCTCACAAAATTAGAGATTCCTGTTTCTTTTGGCAGGGGCTAATAATGCCACATAAGAGGGTCATTCCCAGCATATCAAAACGATAAATACAGTAGTGTTCAGTCTCAAGTCTCTTTCACTTTTCTTAGTGAGTTCAGTGAAAGTGAAAGCTCCTATGCTTATGTGATGGGAAGGGGCATTAAATTCCTTTCCTAAGAAACTTGTCAGTGCTTTGACTGACCTCAGGAGGTCAGTCAAGGACAACCTCAAGAGCTCTTACAGCCAACCACCTCACTTTGAAACGCTTGCTATCCCAACCTGAAAACTATGTATGCTTGACATTTGCTCTCACCTCCAGATGTTTTGCTCTCTTCATGCAGAGTTCAGTACAGTACCCCAATTTTGCAGTCTCCAGACCAAGTAAAGACTAAACAAAAACCCATTTGTAGGATTTTTGTTAATCTTCATTTGATATGGGGATTGCAATTACTAGTCTTGTTATCTGATTTCTGAGTTAAAAACTAATAAAAATGGACTACATTTGGCTAGGAGCCCCGGTGGTGCAGGGGATTAAACCACTGAGCTGCTGAACTTACTGACCGAAGGGTCAGCAATTCAAATCCGGAGAGTGGGATGAGCTCCCACTGTTAGCCCCAGCTTCTGCCACTGTAGCAGTTCGAAAAAATGTGAATGTGACTCAATCAATAGGTAATGGCACTCCATGCAGCCATGACAGCCACATGATTTTGGAGGTGTCTAAGGACAACGACAGCTCTTTGGCAAAGAAATGGAGATGAGCATCAACTCCCAGAGTCGGACACAACTAGACTTAATGTCAGGGGAACACACTTTTACCATTTACATTTGCCTAAAATGACTTATTTGATGAAAACAATATTTTAAGCCTGAGTAATTATGTTCCCAACTCAGAGAGTGTGGACTGAATTTTGAATCCATAGTAACTTAATGTTGTAGACAAGGGAGCCCTACATTAAAGTTCATTCTTTCTAGTTGGTCTTAGACCCATCAAAATCTCTCAAATCTAATCTACCTCAAAAGACTGTTGACAGTATAAGGAGGCACAAACACTAGGTATGCCACCATGGGTTCCTTCAAATAAAAATAGGATATCCAAGAAATAACAAGGAGCCCAATACAGGAGGGGATTACTGGGGTTTCTTTTTTTTGGGGGGGGATTGTGTGACATACCAAGTGAGGCCAAAGCCTTGAAAAGGTTACTTTGGGGGGGAGGGGACTACAACTACCCTGAAGAGCCATTACTAGTCTACCATTTTTTATTACAGCTTCCAAATCTGGAGCCCCACAGCATAAACCTTTCCAAGATTCAGTTCAAATATTAGTCACTCTATTTCAGCACTGCTTATGGGTAGGCAGCAGCTTTCTGAGGTTTCAGATGAAATTCTTTTCTGAGTCATATCTGGCAATCCCACAAATTGAACCTGAGCATCTTTAGTTAATAAACTATGTTCCTTTCCTTCAGTTACATAACTGTGTTTCTCAGTGTGCAGTCATCATCCCTGTATCTCCCTCCTCTCTTCCAGTCTCTTCTCCATTCTATATATAACCTGCAAACTCTTCAAAGTAGAAATTCATCTTTCTTTTCAACTGTGACAATTCAGGCATGTTGATAAATTATTTACAATACTGGCTTACTGATTCATCCTTCCTTCAAACAAAACAACATCTTACACTGGGATCTTCTGGGACACTGCCTATTCACTCTTTAACAGAGGAAAATATCAGACATCCACTTTTTATAGCAATGGTCTGAGCCAAATAGAGATCATTCAAAAGTTTTCTACTCCAGAGTTGAAGTGAAAGGTCTTTAAAATCCTGCTAACAAGGTTCTTGGCAGCAAGGAAAGCACTCTGCCACTGAGTTTGCAAAAGTTACTTTTTCAGAAAACAGTGCTCAAAATCCCCACCGAAAATGGGGAATTCTTGGAGTTGTCCTCCCCAAACAGAAAAGTTTCCAAACTGTGCCTGGCAGTAGGGCTCATAAAGAAGCACAAATGTTTATAGTGTTGCCATTTTTAATATATTTTGCACTGACAGCTTTGCTCTGTGAAGTTTCTCAAAACTTGGCCTCACGTCTCCTTTCTAAACGGTGCTGCCAGCCCTGGGAAGTGAAGGATTACAAAGTGCCTGTGTGAGCAGCTGAATGTGAACCTATTTTTAGTCTTGTGTTTGTAATAAGGGGCCTTGACAAACCCTCTCAACTGTCAGACCAGAGCTGTGGCGAGAACAGGCTGGCACAGAGTCAAGGGTTGCACCTTCTTTTTTCTTTCCCTCTCCCTTTAGTCCCCTCCTTAAAATGGTCTTCCAGTGTAGCTACAGAGTTGCACTTTTACATGCCAAAAAAAGGTGAAATGAATGAGCCAAACCAGGAAGGGTTGCCAAGGCTGGGAAAAAAAATAATACTCATAATCATAATAAAGTGAGGAGGGAGAACTGCTGTATGAATGAGAAAGTCATCATGCCCAAGAGGAGGAAAGCGGAGGTACTACAAGGACACTGGGCAAACAACATGAAAGCTGAAAGCAAAGCAAATCCATGGTTTATCATCTGACAGCTGCAAGCATTGGGATAATTTCTTGGTTGGGTGAAACAGCCAACACGGACAGGCTGGGGCACAGAAAGCCTTTCTAATCATGTGAAAAACTGTGTTTGCCACTGAAGGCGGGGTGAACTTGTCAAGGACTAAAGCCAGATCTTGAGAAGTTCTCAACATTATCATGTAAAACTGGCCCTGCATCAGCCAGTGCTCAACTCCGCATGGAATTCAGATTTCTAAATGCACAGGGAACAGCATTTAGCACAAAAGAAGTACCATTTTAAACCTTTTAAACATCTTGACATATTATCTATGTCTTCCCTATTGCCTAGTCATTTATCTTTATTTATTTTTATTAAACTATTTTTACTCTGCTCCCAGGGCACCAAAAAATGAAAACAACATAAACATTTTGAAAGAGTTCCAAATTAAAACCAGCCAAGTAATTTAAACAGAATAATATCATCTTAAATAATTCATCCTACTAAAAGAGCAGAAGAGGCAAAAACAGTTACAACAATGTGCAAGTCCACTAAGAATGAATAAGCCTTTAATAAAAAGCCATGCTTTAACTTAATCCTTGAAAGAGACCATTTCGACTAAGCATGGGCAAACTAAGGCCCGGGGGCCAGATGCGGCTCCCTGAGTGCTTACCTCAGGCCCTCCTCATTTTCCTTGTCCTCTTAGCAGAATGACACAATGGCCTATCATGTCCTTATGTCAAAAGGATAGGGGAGGAAGACACCTAGCAGCCACCGTGTGTTTTTTTGTTGTCGTCCTCCACGCCCCCCCCCCCCCCCCCGGCATAAGGATGGTGTGAGCAGCCCCATCGTTATGCTAGAAGGATGGCACTCTCAGCCGCCACCTGTCTTGCCTTCCTCCCAGCATAATGCTAAGAGGACAACCCAAGGATTAGGGAGGAGGGACGGGGAAGTCTGCATAAAGATGAGGCGAGCAGTTGGGAGGACAACCTGAGGATGACCCAGGCCCTGCCCTGCCCCCTCCTGGCCCAGCCCACCCCACCCGGCTGAGCCCTGAATGTGGCCCCAAGGCAAAAGTTTGCCTATGCCTGATTTAGGCTCTAGTTTTTCAAATACAGAACACATGCGATATAGCAGTCACTCGCCCAGAGAAAATCATGATAACCATCTCTATGAAACTAGAGCTCATGTGGTCTATCTAATGTAATTTTCTGGATCAGTGCCCCAAATAATCATAGAAATAGGCCTAAAAGCCAAAACATCAAGATTTTTTTTGTTAGGTTATGTTCAGATGCCACAAGTGAGAAGTCTCTCTCCCACGTTTGCTGCATGATTTGTTGTTCCCAGCAGCAGATCCCAGTTCTTGGGCAGAGACATTCCTTTAAGGGCCGAAGTTTTTTAGAGTAAAATAGTCTCAGCAAAGACTTAAGAGTGGACTGCTCATCATTTTTTTTTAAATGGAAATAAATCAAATTTTCTTTCCCCTCCACCTCAAAGCTAATAAAGGATTCCTTTACTTTGTTTTTAATGCTGAAACAGACTATTACTGTTATGTGTCTCAAGATCACTTTATTCAGAAGAGTTAATTTATTTTAGTCTTGGAAATGGCGCCTTTGTCACACTTAACATAACATAAGAAGAATCTCTTTCTAGAAGCAATTAAACAAAGGTCAGTGATGTGATTGCCTGGTGTAACACAGCCTGTTTTGCTTGTTTTAGCATTGTACCATCTCTTTCTCTGCCTTGCCTGCTCTCCTTGACAGTTGTTCTTGGTGGTAATAAATGCCTTAATGTAGAAGCCAAACCCCACCTGTATCAACCTGTCCATAGGGTCACATCAAACACCTGCTTGGAGACCAATTTTTTTTGTAAAAAGAGGAATAAAATCGTTCAGTGTTTTATAAATGTCATTTGTCAAAGTCCGATTCTCCTCCACAGTGGCTGATCAAACAAGGTTGTTTTTAAGGGGTACATCTGTTAATATCGTCAAGTTCAGCCTTCACAGGAAACATTTAAAAAGAAAAACTAGCCTTAAGGAAACAGAGTCTGCCTGACAAAAGGAAGAAAAGCCCACTCTTCTCTGCTCAAAAACACAGGGCCCCAGATCCCAAGTGGGACATTTTAAAGTGGAAATTTGGAGACTGTGACATACTTACGGCTTCAACAGCTTTCAATCCAGCCTTTATGTTGTTAACTTCCTTCTCTAGCTCCACCAGGCTGCAAGGAGACACAGGGAAGTTTAAAGACAAAAAGGGCAGTGTTGCATAGGAATACAAGAATTGCTGAAGCAGAAAAGATTGTTGGTCCATCAAATCGAGCATCCTGCCTCCGGCAATGGGCCCACACCAGATGCTCTGAAGGGAGGGAAGAAGGTCCATTCTGATTTTGATTGACTTCTAATGGGGAGTTTCAGACCCTAGACAGCTTGTAGTTCCATAAAGGATTCCATGCTATTCAGCACAAAGCCAGCCTTTTAGTCTGGGCATGAGAGAGACAAAATGGAAGCAGGCTAGCAGACCTGTGAACACCATCCAGATTTTTAGCATGACGTGCTTGCCACATGATCAAGTTCAGACAAAGCATCTAAGTGCCGTTTTCCTACTATCTGCTGCTTTTAAAAATGTATACAACTGGTGTTTTGTGTGTTCTCATGTGTTTGTGTTTACATATTGAGAAAATGCTAGTATTATTAAGTTATCATTAGCTTCCTTGGGCACATAGAATTTATTTATTTATTTATTTATTTCATCACTTCTACCCCGCCCTTCTCACCCATCAGGGGACTCAAGGCGGCTTACAATATAAACGTACACATCAAAAAACAGCTTTCATCAAATTTAAAAATCACCGAGATTAAAAATTACAATAAAATTAAGAAAATAGATTAAAAATATACATAATTATACATTTAAATATACATTTAAGGCACTTTCCATGTCCAGGTGGGGTCTGTCAGAATGGAAAGGTAAGATAGAAATTTAATTAATTGATAAATGAATAACTGCTTAGCTCACAGGTAAGGACTTAACACCAGAGTAGCAATTGTTTTATAGCATTATAGCTAACAGTTACATTATAGGTACTTCATATATGGTAACTAAAGTGTCTCCATCCATCCATCCATCCATCCATCTAACTCGGTACATATAGCCTTTTCTGATCTCCAGTATGACTACCCTTCTATCTGCTTTGAGATGGATTCTGTGAGTCTACACTGCCATATAACCCAGTTCAAAGCAGATAATCTGGATTTTATATGGCAGTGCAGAAGGGACCTGGGTCTACATGTCATAAACCTGTTGTGAGTTATATAATACTCATTTAAAATGTATTAGTTCTCTAACTCAAAGGACGGTAACATCACAGGTCTCTGTAACATGTAGCAGATTTAATAACAAAGTATATTTCATCACATATAGCATAGTAACTTATATGCATAGCCTGTTCAATACAACTTTGTTGAAGACTACAATTGAGACAGTATAAAGGAACATCAACACAGTTATGGGGCACCATACTAATATTAAGTTCCATTTGCTCCTTTTCCACTTACTTGACTTTTGCTGCTTCTGGAAGATACTGTAATTCAGACTGTATGTCTAGGATATCTAGGTAGTTCTTTTCAAAGATCATAATTAAGTAGTGTAATAATGTAATGTTCCTAAAAGAAAGAGATATGAAGTGGAGAGAGGGACACAACAGTCAGTAGAGGTGCCATATCATAGAATTATAGAGTTGGATGAGACCACAAGGGCCATCTAGTCCAACCCTTGCTATGCATGTCATAACATAACCAACCAGGTAAGATTCAGAAAAATATCAGGAATTATATTTCCAAACTAAAAGTACCAAAGGAAAAAAAATGAACCATAATACAGGGTGTTTGAAAAAGAACTCCCTAGTTTTCATAGAATCATAGAATCATAGAATAATAAAGTTGGAAAAGACCTCATGGGCCATCCAGTCCAACCCCCTGCTAAGAAGCAGGAAATCGCATTCAAAGCACCCCCGACAGATGGCCATCCAGCCTCTGCTTAAAAGCCTCCAAGGAAGGAGCCTCCACCACAGCCCGGGGGAGAGAGTTCCACTGTCGAACAGCTCTCACAGTGAGGAAGTTCTTCCTGATGTTCAGGTGGAATCTCCTTTCCTGTAGTTTGAAGCCATTGTTCCGTGTCCTAGTCTGCAGGGCAGCGGAAAACAAGCTTGCTCCCTCCTCCCTATGACTTCCCCTCACGTATTTGTACATTTTAATGTAACTATACTTAAAACTAGGGAGTTCTTTTTCAAACACCCTGTATTTCAAACAGCCCAACTTTCCTCTAAATCTCAAAAACCTATTAATGTTCTCTGACTGACACGACAGTCAACCCAATATTGTAATGAATACAAGAATCCCTCCCTTGTTAAAAGTTATATATTTCAAATACTTTCTCCTTAGCATGATCTACTTGCTACCTGATTTGCTATCTTTTATCACATGACAAAGACCTTTCTATTTTTCCAAGTCATTAACATGTTTCGCACTGGATGACAATAGAAAGTAATGACCTTTTAGCCTCAGAGCAAGGCAAGGGCCAATTCAGCTGAACAAATCTTGCCAATAAAACTCTGTTACAGATTTGCCTTAAGGTCGCTATTAGTTGAAGGTAGATGAAAACAAAGGGATTCTGGAGATTTCATGAAGTTGAGAAACATCCGGGGGGGGGGGGGTAAATGTACCCCTAGGGTGCATGTTGCTCTATAAGAAGTTGCCTAATTGTGCTTATAGATAAAAATATTCATATGACACAAAATGGAATTCAATTGCATTTTTATTTTCTTTTATGTAAATTGCTGTGCAGGTTTTTTTAATACCCAATAAAGAATGGTATAACAATTGATACAAATAAATAAACCTACTTGTCTATGCTGGATTTGGTGTCTGCTATTTTGTTCAGGCTTGACACTTTAAAGCCATATGCATTTCCTCTTTGGCCTTTGTTCATGTAGTTGCCGAAGGCTAGGACAACCTCCAGGAGCTGTTTGAGGTGCTTGCTACGGACAAGCTCTTTGGATGCAAGAAGAATGGCTGAAAGAAAAAAAGAAGATTCTTAAAGTAGCATAGCTGTGATATCTGAACATCAAACAATAGTGTGGACAGGTGGACAACTTATCCAAGTTCTAGCTCTCACAGAAAAATTTTCTCTTTTCTGGAGGAAATCATGCAAGAAACACGATGATGATTTGTTCATTTTCAGTTTAGTGCATATATTCTTCCAAGATTCAGAAGTATTACTAAAGAAGTTTTGGTGAAAAATGCAAAAGTTTAGAGTGATGTATGTAGGACATTTGTGATTATTATTCTCAACACTGGTCTTAGATTTAAGAAAAACAGCATGTGGTTGATCTTGACCTGTGGGGTGTAGAAGGACTTTGGTACTTACTTTCCAGAAGGATGCAACAGGGCATAAGATGTTTGTGTGGGTAATGGAAGAGAAAAGATTTAGACTGAATGATGAGGAATACATAGCTACATTGCTGCGTAACAACTGATGGTTGACTTCAAATGAACACCTCACTGCACACTGTCTTTCTTAAAGTCCTACACTTGTGCTATGATCTTTTTTGTGGAGGCTTTAGCTTACCTTCCACTTTTGGCTTGGCTTCTGCAAGCCTCTCTGGAAACTTCTTCTTAAAGAATAATGCTTGAAGTCGCTGTTGGTAGTGATCAATCCTGAAGGAAAGTGAACTTGGATTACATTTCATTGAGAATCTCATGAAAAAAGAGAGCATCCAGAACTCACTTTTATGTAAAGCCTAATCCCAGAGCATTAACTAATACTGCTCAGTTTTGGATAGTCTCAGCATATAATTATTAAAACTTTCTAGGATTTGGCAGAGCGTGATATAACTAGAGGATGTTTTAAAATCACTATGAATGGACTCTATAAAGATCCTTACCAGATTATTATAATGGTGCTTGTGCACAAAGTAAAATGCCAAGGAATCACTGTCCGCAATTACCGTTTTATTCAAGGAACCAGTGAGACTCCAGATTAAACAAAAAAAGCAAGAGGAGTCAAACTATATAGACAAAAGTAGGCGAAGATGCCGTTAGATGGCTAGAAATACAATTTCCCCCAAAATAAGACCTACCCCGAAAATAAGACCTATCATGATTTTTCAGCTGAGGATGCTCGAAATATAAGACCTATTTCAAAAAATAAGCCCTAAATATAGTGAATTTAAAAATTAAATTTGGAAAAATAAGACTTCCCCTGAAAACAAGCCCTAGTAATTTTGGCACAAAAATTAATATAAGACCCTGTCTTATTTTGGGGAAAACAGGGTAGTTGGAAGCTATCCAACTTTGTTGCAAAACAGAAGTCCTTGCAGAAATGGACCATCAGTAATTGTCCTTACCCTGAAAAGTACTACAATTTCCATTAAATAAAATATCAGTCCAACCTGCAACAACTTAAAAATGAGACATTGAAGGTTCTCCCTTCCTCTTTTTCTCATGCATACAAAGTCATAGATACACATGTATACCTGCTCATTTCATATAGAAAACGGTCTGCCCGAGCCATTCGGTCAATTTCATGTTTATGTTCCTCTAGCAGGTCAATATCACTTTTCTCTGGAACAAACTTCAGTAGCTACAAGCAAACAGGTGCAAAAAGCAAATTAGCACACACAGCATGATGAAGCCAAAAAGGGCAAGGAAGCAGATGGCCTAATAGAGTTGCTACTGTTTAAAAGTGCTACCCTGAATTCCCTCTGTGAACATCCATTCAAAGAACCACAGCTGCAGTGACCTCTTTGAAACATCTGGTTGCTTCTCTGGTTTTATCCTCCCCTCCATGACCCCAGTACAAACTTTTAACAGTCCATATAGGATTTCCCATTTCTAACAGCTATTGGCAAGGTACATTGTTGACATTCAATAAAGAACTTCCTTAATAGCCAGAAGTATTACAGAGGGTATTCTGATGCAAATGAAATACTAGATGTGTTGGTCCTCCTCACCCTCTAACACACAAAAACTGTGCCTAGCTCATCCCCCTCTTATAAAATGGTCTTGCTTCAGAGAGACAATGAATAACTGAAAAGATTGCTCAGTAAAGGCTTCTATTCATGTGATGAACTTAAAACACAAATTGCTTTTTCATATCTAGTGGGAAGAATGCTTTCCCATGGCCAAGTGAGTATACAAATGCCCATGTTCCATCATCATAGCAAAAAGCTCCTACAGAAATATCAGACAATGTGTCTGCTTTTTATGGACACCTTATCTTCCCCTAAGGAGCATTTCCAATGCTAATATCCCACAGACAAGATAATAGTAGCAAAGGGAGTCGTCACTGTTAATAAAAACAGAAAAACAACGCATAGAAAAATGTTCCTCAGCCAACATACATAATAGGCAAACTAAATCATCTCCCTTTGGAAGTTCTGGAATACTTATTTATTGAAGCAGTTTTATATCCTGCTTTTCAATTTACTTGCAACATTCAGAGTGACCCTACAGTGCCTAGTGGTAGATACAAATCCTATTTTATTATTTAAGACAATACAATGTTTAACTATTCAAATGTTTAATAGCAAAATTATGAGACAAGTGAGAGCCATATCAATTTACTTCCCTCACATATATCAACTGACAAAGATTTTCTCTCCTATTCTGCTGTAATGCTCTGATTTCTCTAATGATCATGCTCTGATTTTTATTATTTTTATTCAACACAATTTAGCTAACTTTTGAAACTGCAATCTTCCTAATGCAAGTGTACCTGACATCCATTATTGGGATGTGAACAATAATGAAGATTGCATTTACTCAGGGAAAAATAGTAGAATTTACATTGTGGATAGTCAGGTCAAGAAATTATGTACCCAAAACAAAACATAGCTGTGAGCTAATGTCTGATGGCTTTGAGTGATTGAAAAGTATGATGTCTCTTCTTTTTACCATCTTGATCAGCATGTCTAGTAGATATCACAGAGCTGCTCACCTGTTCCAACATATCTTTAGCCAAATCTTCTTCTTCGTCCATTTTCAAGATCGCTTGTCTGATTTCTTCATTGGATAGTTTCAACCTTTAAAAATAAAGAAAATGCTCCATTGCTATATTTGTCCATCAATTTGAAATGTTTGAAATTTCAGACAGTATGGTGTTGCAAAAAAAATTCCTTTAGGTCATAGAAATTAAGACATGGGGCAGCTTGCATCAATATTTCTCCACTGTAAAGAGTGAATACTTATAATGAAGACATACACTATTTCACAGATTCATAGTGCCTGAAGAATCAACCACAGGATCTGGAGATCCAGAAAACAATCCTGGTCAGCTTGATCAGCTTGAGGGCTGATTGACTGAACTTGGGCCTGAACCTTGGTTCAGAAAGATTAAGCTTCATGCCTCCTCATACATTATTTCTGGATATATGTGCTGTATCTATTGTGCATTCAGAGACCACCAAAACATGAACATCCATCAAAGAAAACTCATATCGTATCACTGGCCAATACACATTTTGGTGTCTCAAATGTTAGCCCTATTTCTGTGTATATTTGACCCTCTGATTCCAAATATGGCACCAGTTTCCCCCTTTTAGCTCTAGTTTTTGAGAAACAGGCAGTCCCCAAGTTATAAACATCTGACTTACAAACAACTCATAGTTAAGAATGGGGGTGATACAACAGAAAGTGAGAGAAATCTGCCCTTAGGAAATTTACACTTGAAAGAGTTATCATGGAGAAAAGGTATCTCTACTGAAGCTTTATCATTAAGTTTTGTTTCCATAACAAGCCATTTTTTTCAAAATCCAATTATTACAGGGACAGAAAATGAGGTGAAATATTCTGAACTGGGGCACAGACAGCAAAACAAACACCACAGGGGTGTTACACCTTCCCTATGCTATCCAAAGCTAAGAATATTTGGCTGGAGTTACACTTTAAAATGTACTTGTTCCAACTTACACACAAATTCAACTTAAGAACAAGTCTACAGAATTATCTTGTTTATAACTTGGCGACTGCCTGTACAGGACAAATGTAATTATGAGTCGCCATCTGTTCACTCATAGAATATCATAATAACCATATCTAAGAAACTAGAGCTGATGCTGTCTATCCAATGTAATTTTCTAAATTGGTGCCACAAATAACCCCAGGAACAGGCCTAAACACCAAGACATCATATTTGATCGAATTTGCAGCGATAGTAGCTCTTTTTGAAATCACATTTGACAAATTCCTAAGAAAAATAGTGGGATGGGAGAGAAAACCGGTTGTGTAACTTTTCTATTTCTTGGTAGAATGCTATTTACATAGATAGTAGTCCCTTCTGAGAAGCGTAATCTTGGGGAGATAAAGTTTCAGAAGAATAGAAAAGCAGAGAGTTTGTGCAAGAACAGCCTTTATTATCTAGTGCTTTTCACACAGAAAACCCCACCACCACCTAGTTTTCCCCTGTGGACAATTATGAAAGTCGAGATTAATAATCAGATAGAGAATGAGACAGGAGAGAAGTATTCCGATTTGAGAGTCTGTACCACTAGCAAGATTTTTTTCAAAGCAGTTTGAATGAAAATGACCTGTATCATAGATGTTTCTCTAGACAGGAAATCTGCAGTATTTCAGAAGGACAGCTCCAGAGGTTAGGGAGTTATGATGAATGAAAAACAGTTTAAAACTCTTTTTAAAAAAAAATTCTGCTGTTCTGGCACCCAAGTCACACGAAGTGCAAAAGGTAAACGTTTTTTGTTTTGTTTTCAGGTTCATTGGCAGCGAAACACACATCATCCCCCGGGTAGATGATAGATGTGGAACATACAGTAGCAAAGCCAGACAGTCTTGGACATCCTGGATTTTCCATGCATATAGTCAATGTTATCTTCTCCAAGGTAACAGAGAATCTGCACCAGAAGTTTTTGAACAATTCTACTCTTGTGAGAGAAAACAATCAAAAAGCATTCAGTTACTCTATTTTATAGCTGTATTCTTCTCTCAGACTCCTACAAAACTGTACTTTAAACCTGTCCAGAGGTGGAAGAATGCAGTCTTCCATGGATCACCTGCAATTTCAGGGTCCCAGGGTCTGGCCTAGTACCACTGTGCATCAAAAATACAATTAAAAGGATCCCAAACCCTCTAGTTTAAGCCACAAGGGAAATTCTACAACAGTTTCATCCTCTGGTTTGGACTGAGGGGTGGAGGTCATTTTTCAAAACTGAAAGTTCTGAAAATGTTTTGGAGAAAGGGTTTTGGGAAAAAAGCTGAGTGGACCTAAACATGTTGAAATGGTCCCATATCTTCTACAGGACATTAGTCAAACATTCAGAGGTCCATCATAGAGCCACCTCAATTCAGCATGTAAATACGTAATATCTCTGGAAGTGACCTGTCTGTTCTTAAAATGAGGAGCATGAGATAAAATGAATATACTTTTTAGAGATGCATTATCTGGTCACTCCAAATCACTAACAAGTTTTGTTTTGATTCTAGCTTAGCCCATTTTACAGGAATCCCATTTTGCATCAGAAATCTCCTGAATCTGTCCAAGTGCCCAATCCAGTTCTAGATTTAAGATCCATCAAAATGCACAAAAAGCCTCTAGAGGACATGCATTACAGATAAAGTTCTAATGAATGCTTTGCCATAGGAAACAACATTTGCACATCTATGTTTTTGTTTTAGTTTTGGAATGGTGAACAAACACATGTTAATCATTTCCAGACCTGAAACGGTACTAAATCTGAGACATTTATCACAGTCAAATGTAATCAAGAATTGGCGATTTTTAAAAAAATGAAAAGTTGACATTAGAAGTACCCTACTTAACTTTTGTCTGATTCTTCTAGCATTCAAAAATATATGAATACATATGTGAAATCCCCTAAATACATCAAAAACTGCCTGAATGCAAAAGATGAAATCAGAAGACAAGTCATATCTGAGTCTCAAACGTTGTTGCAACCAAACAATGAAGCATAGGATTAACCTTGCAGAGAGATTCCACTATTCCTTGTATGTTGCCATTTCTCATCTAAATATAAATGCACACAATTCATACTGACTGGATTAATGCCTCGTCTTTGTGCATGGAAAAATATAATCCTCATTCTTCCAGCTGGCACAAGTTTTACTGGAAAAGCCAAAAGCTAAATAGGCTATAGAGAATGAATTACTCTCTTACACCCCAAGAGAAGTTGCCTTGGACACACATTTTAGGAGAATTAAACAAGACACCCAAGAGAAAAGTGTACTGCCTCTAGCTATAGTAATACATTTTTGGCCTCATCAAGTTCGGCATCTTGTCCAGTTGCCCTGATACAAAATGCCCAAAGGTGTAGTGTAGAAACTCAAATATTTATTTATATTTGTCAAGCAACAAGTGAGGAAACATGTATCTCAAGTGACATGTACTCCTTTCACACAGAATTTGGGGACCCAAATCAACGTGTCTATTTTGAAGTTTATAGGTGTTAGACATGAATGATACCTGAGGTGGCCCCTCAAAGATCACTGCAGATCCATTCAATCTCATTTTGCTATCCTAACACACTAGAGGGAACAGTTCAATAACAACCTGCAGCACACACTCCTACAAATGTGTTATTAACACCGAGCTAGGAGCTGGATGAGCAACTGTGCCAAAGAGCTGTTCATCAAGTATTCTCATTCTGGGTGTTTTTTTCAAAGCTTCTGATTAACCAGGCAGTGGATCTTAAAATAGCCTACCATAACATAAAGCAGATGTGATGCTTTTTAAGTAAAAACAGGTGTACTGGTTGAACTGCAAGCTAAAACAGATCCCTAAAATCTTTCCACTCTGGGCTGAAGGAGGATGACTACTTGGAAAGGGGGACAGTCTTGGCTGCAATGCGGAATCACATTAAAATGTGATTGTGGTCAGAGGACATACACTAAATGATATCATATTGGTGGAAAGGTGTCATCATTGATCTTCCTAGTGGTTCAGCAAGGGCCCAAAATAGATTTTTCCTCCTGGCTGAAATACTGACAAACCTGATATGGCATACATTATTCAAATACCATCATTTCTGCTTCATATTTGTTTACAAAGACTATGGAAGCATGACCAAACTAAGTATTTCTGCTGATGACATATAAAATAGGATGCAATTAATGGATACTTCTGAACACTTCTTGTCCAAAAATAGCATTCAGCAAGGCACATAATGCTTCCTAACCTCAATGTTAACATTAAACATACTTAAAAGTTAGATTCCATTCCTGGAAGTATCAATGTGAAAGTCCAAAAGGGAATATTAAGCATGTTAAAGCAGAAAAGGAATACCTTTCCTACTCTGGCAGCCAATCCACAGTCAAATTCCAAATCATGCAAAAAAAAATCAAAAAAAAATCCAGACTCAGTCCTCTCACCTTTAAAGGCATTTCTGGTGGGAATACAACAGCAACGACAACAACAACAACAAATGCTGTTCCTGGGTTCTGGAATTCCCTTGCTTTCAGTTGCCTCCTGGCTGTCTTTCTGACAGTAGACTTTTCTGGCCAGCTTACATTTGGGTCGGCTTATACTCGAGTGAGGGTCCTGGCCGGCTTATATTGGGTTGGCTTATACTCGAGTGAGGGTCCTGGCTGCCTTATATTTGTGTCGGCTTATACTCAACTGAGGGTCCTGACCAGCTAATACTTGAATATATACAGAAATCAGAGTTGGACAGTCTTATCTTAAATTACAGTTTATGTAAATATTCAAAAACATTTAACCTATTGATGCCTCAATCAATGTAATTTTATTGATATCTATTTCTATTTTTGAAATTTACCAGTAGCTGCCGCATTTCCCACCCTTGTCTTATATGCGAGTCAATAGGTTTTCCCAGTTTTCTAGTGGTAAAATTAGGTGCCTTGGCTTATACTCGAGTCAGCTTATACTTATTGGGGGCACCAGGGCAGGGTGAATGGCAGGATTCGTACATGAATGGCAGGATTCGTACACCATTGAATGACACTATGAGAACAAACTGTAACAGGAGTCCTACTTTGCTAGCAAGAAAGTACTGTAAGCATCAGGCTGCTGTGTCCTAATTGGAAGCAGAAGAAATTTCTATCACTCAGTTTAGCTGCTGACTGCAATGAAAGGGGGTTTTTGTGAGGAAGAGACATTACTGATTTATAATATATTTAGCTAAGTAGAGGATGTAAGATCTTGATCATCATTACTATTCATTTAATAACATTACTATTAATTTAATAATAATTCATGTTTAGAATAATCAAGGCATAAACACCTAATAGAACCAAATAACATCTTTTGTCATATCATTTACCTACTAACACTTTTAGCTACTTAGTTGTAAAGGTATATGCTTGCATTCCACATTTCCACAAGTGAAACCTTGCTTATAGAATTTTTTCAATCTAGCTAATATATCATCAACAATAGTAACAAAATCCTACAGAACATTACTCCAAGGAAGGAAATCTGAAAACAGAGAGGGAAAGGCCAAACAACCAAAAGCAACAACCTCCACAAATCTATTGCTTTTTTTGTCATTGGGGAACTTTTCCTGCTTACCATAGTTAAATTACTAGTATAATAAATGTCTCGAATGTCATAAAGAATGCCCCATGACACAAGTAAGCATAACGAAGTGTACTTTTACAAAAACAATGTCTATGGCTGTGCTTGGTGGATGTTTTACTACCTCAAGATGTATTGAAATACATATGGGAGCAAAGTTCTCATTTCAGTGAATCATGTAAGTGAGGGCAAGTCCCAGTATAGCACTAATTCAAAACCAGTTTGGCTTCTAAGAAAAGAAAGATTGTCACCAGCAGCCTACAGAAGAAGCTAGCAGCTGCTGAAGATAGATAGTCTGAGAAAGGGGAGAACTCTCTCTCCTCTCTCTCTCTGTAGTTTGCACAGCTGTTCTCCAAGATCTGCAAAAGCACTTTTCTCTGAGGTCTAGTTTTATACAGCTGGGATCTGTTCTTCTAGACCTCTTGCTCTCCAGTCTCCCCACATTCCAATACTAATGATTTTGTTTTCATCTGCTTACTGAGACCCCATAGAGAGCTTTTATAGATAAAGCACGGAATATATTCACTACTTCTCTGATTTCTAGATCGAGTCTGGGCATCCAGTACATCAAGTAGAAAACTTCTCTTATCCCCCCCCCCCCCACACACACACACACCAGTTGTGGTTGGCAGCTTCCATGTCGGGTTTTCTCTGAACTTCAAAGGAACTCTCCAAGATGCAGAATGTATTGGGGAAAATAGGATTCAGCACCCTAGATAGCTCCTTTCAAGTAAAACCTATAGTAGATATTTCCCTGGGCTTGAAAACCAAGAGCTACCATGGCATTTCACCACCACAATCAGTCATAAAGGAGTGAAGGCATCAAAATGCCCAACTCAGATTGATTACCAGCCATCAAATCAATTCTAATATGACATTTAACCTCCCTCCCCTCTCACCCCCTTAGGACATATAAATGTTCCCTATTGATTCATCCCCAGCCTTTCCAGACATCTCAGCTGACTTAATACCAGAAGACTAGTCATGAAATACTTTATTGTTTGGCAATCATACAGAGGGAGAAGGGAGAAAACATAAAGACTGTTATTTCACACAGTCCTGAGAGATATTATCAATTTTTGTGCATAAATCTGTGACTTTGCATTAATCGGCTTTCTTACAGAAAAGACCTAACTTGATATCCTGCTACATTTTTAAAGCATTGCTAAAAAGGTACTATCACAGATGTTTGCCTGGACCACTTATTTTACAGCCAGCAGTTTTAAAAACCATTATGATGCCTTTACAACCACAAAGAAGAATTGTGTGGATGAAAAATACTTTCTTTTACAAATCCCTTGGTTTGCCAAGGAACAAGAACACTGAAATCATACAAAATTCTGATATTATCAATTTCTCAAAATGTTCTCAAATCATTTTTTTAAAGAAATGGGCGTCTCATGCAACAGAAATGTTTCCAGCAGCCAACAAAATGATGATGGGCCCATTGAAAAGCTGCTATCCCATGTTTTAATCAGCCACTGAATCATAGATTTGGGAGAAACCATCCACTCCAATCCCCTGCCATTCAGGAATACACAATAGAAGCACTCCTGACAGATAGCCATTCATCTGTGAATACTTTTGATTCAAGAGAAGAGCCCCCACTGAAGAACTTCCACCTTGAGGAACACAAGGATCATCATACAGCCTGAACATTATCTATATAGGGTTTCATACCTTATTACCAGCACTTTAAATTGCTCCCAAAAACAGATAAGTATATAGTGGAGTTATCATATGCTTATCCGTTTCTGGGAGTAATTTAATGTGCTGTAATAAGTTATGAAGCCCTATAATGTTCAGGAGGTATGATGAACAGATAAATATATAGTAGAGTTATCATTGGAGCCCCCGGTGGCACAGTCGGTTAAACTGTTGAGCTGCTGAACTTACTGACTGAAAGATTGGCGGTTTGAATCCGGGGAGCAGGGTGAGCTCCCATTGTTAGCTCCAGCTTCTGCCAACCTAGCAGTTCAAAAACATGCAAATGTGAGTAGATCAATAGGCACTGTTCCAGCAGCAAGGTAACGGTCATGCCAGCCACATGCGGTCATGCCAGCCACATGACCTGGGAGGCATTTACGGACAACACTGGCTCTTCAGCTTAGAAATGGAGATGAGCACACACCCCTCTCCCCAGATTCAGACATGACTAGACTTAATGCCAAGGGGAAACCTTTACCTATTAGAGTTATCATAACAAGGGTGCTAACAGTCTTACTGGTGTAGGTGAAGACAAATGGGAAATACAATGGCAGTTCCAATTGCTCATGGCTGTGGAAAGGAACAAAAGAAACAGCTGGTGGCAACTCCAAGCCACTTACTCCTTGAATGTCTGGCTTCTGAAAGCAGAGAAGGGGTGGCTTAGATGCTGAACTGTGCCACAGAGGAAGCAAAATTTTCTTCATGACATATTTTAATACTAAATCCTTCATGCCATATAAATCCTTTATTTTAAGGTCAAAATATACAAGTGTAAAGGAAAAAACTAGGAGATCTTCAAAGAGAAAAGGACAAAGCAGTCTTACATCCTCTGCTATCATTTTTATCTATTTCATTTTCACTCTCGCATTCTCTCTTAACTTTGCAATGATGAGTCATTAAATGACAATATGCCAAATGTCGCTTTGCTTACTGTTGCAGATGAGTACTATCTGTTTCATTTCATTCCCCCAGACGATATAAAAGCTGCACAAGGAAGCTGGGTAAAGAAACAAAGAGCCCTGAATTGCTAATTCAATGCATTCTTAACGTTCCCAATTTGATATAGCTTGGTTCATCTTACAGAGAAGAGTAGGCATGCGGTTGGAGTTTGACAGATTGCAGAAAGGGGACCAAACTATCCACGGGGCAAGAATTAGATGAATCATATCATAGTTATTCAACAAAAACGTTACTATCTTCTTCAATTAAATGCTTCCTTGTTTCAGACCACTTATGAATGACTAAGCAGAAGGTCAGACAGACAAGAATATAGCGCCTTGATAAATAGGACAAAAATGTCATTGATGCTTAATACCTTGTCTTTCCCCTGCTGGCATTGAGCCTGCACAGGATATTTTGTGAAAGAGGAGAAGATGAGTGAAATAAAGCCTAGTACATTCCTCTTCAGCAACACAAAAACCACAGATATTACTATTACTGGCAAAGAGGCAATACTTTACAAAACCAAGCACTCACCCATCACACAACAGAGTCACCTATCTACAGTAGTCAATTTACTGCTTCTTCAATTCTTCCCTCCAAGCCCTGGCTCTACAGAGAATAGGTAATATTCATGTGTTACACTCCCTATGCACATGCACAGACAAGCGTGTGCGCGCGCGTGCACGCACGCACGCACGCACACACACACACACACACACACACACACACACATTTTGCATGAACTGCATTGTTTCAAATCAAAGATATAAGATACTTCAAATCTTGTGCAGGGAGAAAAGAATGAATGAATAAATAAAACATATGAGCCACCCTATGAGTAAACAGAAGAAAAATAATTATTCATAAAATCTGTTAAAAGGAGCTGTACTCATTGCTTCCTTGCTCTCTTCATTGGTACAAAAGCCAAAGTGGGGCCAAATATATGCAATTCAACACAATTTCATGATTCACAGAGTTGATTTTGCATAACACGGCCATCAATCACATTAACAGAAATTGTGGGAGACTCTGGAACCTTCTCACAGCTGTGGAATAACCTGCAACTTTAGGTATGTGTAATCAATTGTGTTGCTTCCTATTTGGGAAGCAGACACAGTTGGTTACACTGTGATCCTGCATTCTCTAGACTTGGGACAGCGCAGGGAATGGCACCAACTTAACCCCCCCCTCTCAAACTATTTGCTGTGCCCATTGGGCAGAAAATGGAACTGCATATTGCTTACTACCAGAAGTGACATATGCAGAGCGCCAAGACGATTTCAGAAAGGATGGGGAGATGTGAGAGCAATTCCTCCTCCCTACTTTGCCACGCTAGATATCATAACACTAAATGTCAAGCAGTGTCCAGCTCCATTTTCATGCCCAGTGGTACTGCAAAGGGCAGATCAGGGAGGAAGGCAAGGTAAGGGTTCCAGGCAAGCAACACCATTCAGCTGATGGACAGTTCAAGGGTTTGGGGTGTAGCACCCAGAGATACTTGTCTGGGGTACCCTGCTCCAGATCATCATCACCTCAACTGCCTTGCCTTTTTAGATTTGCAGGAGAAACTCTTCCCTAGATGCTTTTTATGCATTGCAGAACAGCTAGGAAAAGAGCAGCTGGCCTGAAACACACCCTCCACCAGGGAGGTTCAATTAACACTGACTCTGGAGTCATTTCAGTGCCAGGTAAATACTTGTCTGTTTGCTTGTGCACTTTAAGCTGGCCCAACTGTTCTACGGAATGTTTTGAAACTGACTTGTGCCACTCAAATTTCATGTGTGTTATTCCCTGCCTTAACATAAAATCATAGAATTGGAAGAGACCATATGGGCCATCCAGTTCAACCCCCTGTCATGCAGGAAAAGCACAATCAAAGCACCCCTGACAGATGGCCACCCAGCCTGTTTAAAAGCCTTCAAGGAAGCTGCATCCACCACACTCTGAGGCAAATCGTTCCACTGCAAAACAGCTCTTACAGTCAGGAAGTTCTTCCTAATGTTCAGGTGAAATATCCTTTCCTGTAATTTGAACCCATTCTTCCAAGTCCTAAGTCTCCAGGGCAGCAGAAAACAAGCTGCTGCTTCTTCCTGCCTTTAAGATATTTAAACATTATGATAATATTTTGATATACTTTCTAAATATTTCAATAAATCAATTTCTAGAATAGTCGTCAGATTTTAAATGAAAAAAGAAGGAAGGAAGGAAGGAAGGAAGGAAGGAAGGAAGGAAGGAAGGAAGGAAGGAAGGAAGGAAGGAAGGGAGGGAGGGAGGCAGGCCACTAAAATGTTGATATTTGTTTTCTTAGTATTGCAACATTCCCACCAATCTGCATTTTGCTGGTTAAAATATTTCTTTTGACACATACCTGGTACAGATTCCATTAGTTTATTTACTAGATTCATTTTATGGCTAGTCATTACCAGACAACACTTTGTTGTTGAAGGCTTTCATCGCCGGAATCACTGGGTTGCTGTGAGTTTTCCCGGCTATATGGCCATATTCCAACACTTTGTTTTTATTTTATTATTCAACTTTATTTTAGTAAAATTTCGTTTGTATTTAATATATTATTTTTAAAATAACTTTAAAAATCAGCTTCCCTCATTTTGTTTTCTATCCTCTGTCATTCTTTGCTGTGACTTTGCAGATTTGTGATATATAAAATGTTGAAACCAGCACACAGCCTACTGATGAAGATTTAAGATGGGAAAACTCCACATGACATGCTTGATTTAACTAGAAAGATTATCCTACACTGAACTGAAGGTAACATCATTTATCACTCGCACACATACTCATACACACACACACACACACACACACACACACACACACACACACACACACACGCCCCTTTGCAGATGCCTACAAGGAGTAGAGTTCATATCAAGTGCTTTCTAGTTAGCACACTTGGCATGCACAAAATATTCATTTTATTCATCTATTCTTAGAAGAGAAATTCCACTGTTCTCTGAAATTCTATGTCATTAAGGGCTTGGATCTTAAATAGCATTCATGAAGAGAAGAAGGACAGAAGAAATATTTCTGAAGTAAAGTGCATGAGGTGAGGAGGCACCTTCTGCTGGATGTTCAGTGAAACAACCTGGTTTGCTTAAGATATCAAAGATGATTCTCCTTCAGGTCAGGACAAATACACTATTAATAAATCCATCTTTCAGGTGATGGAGCTGAGCCATCAAGGCACACACGACTTTTGTTCCACCTTCTCTTTGGAGTTATATTAATTATTGCTCCCCCAGAACTTGGAAAGTCCATCTCATGCCCACGTTCTTCTCCCATTTCTACATGCTACACAGAACATGAACACAGAAAGTTGCCTTATCCTGAGTCAGACCATTGCTCTACCTAGTTCAAAGTTTTGACTATAGTTGCTCAAACCTTTCATGTAGGTTGGCCACATGTTTTTAGTTGACAAAGAACAATTCTCAGTTTCAAGTCTTCCTGACTTGGAAATTTCTCAGCATTTCTTATTAGCACCTGACAGACACATGGACAGGCCCAAAATTCGTTTAAAAATGTAATGTAAATTTCACTGGCTACATCCTGCCCAATGCTTGTTGCACATAGAGAAGGTGACAAATGTAATTAGGAAAACACAAGCCTGCTTCAGAAAGGATTGCAGTGCATGCTATAGAAAGCTGCTTGCTCTGTACATTTAGAAAGCTACAATACATCTTTCCTATGCACTCCACAAGTGTGCAAATAGGAATCCTCACTTAATGAGAGGGTTATTTATCTACTTTACTTTTATCCTGCCTTTCTACTGATATAAGAACAAAAGGCAGCTACATAGGGACCCAGGGCTAAACTTAATTCCCACTACTGTGGAATTAAAAGCAATTCTTTTAAATATTCCACTGGAATGCATCCTGAAAAACATTTTTAAATAGATACAAGTCTTATTTTAAAAGCACTAGGAGTAAAGATCAGTTGGCATCATAGGGGCTGAAGTTGATACAATGATATGATATATGCCATAGGATGAGAAAAAAATACACTTGAGAGCAAAAGGACACCTTTGACAGCAGAATATATGATAGGCAGACTTCCCAACTATAGGAAAGAAGGATATTAAGATAAAAGCAACTGTGAAGAAAAGCTACAAATTCATCTCAGCATCAGCATAGACTAGCACATAATCCAATTTTCATCTCCACCAATTAATCCCTTCCCCCATAGCCTTTCTAAAGACAAGGCAGAGAGACAGAGAGATGGTTATTTCCTACTTCAGCTAGCTTTTGGATTCTTCAGCTCTAGGATATATGAGCCCCACCTGACCTTTTCTAAGACAGTGTTAGTAAAACAAAAACATTTCAAGAAGCAGGGGGAAAACCCTTCATACAGCCATTTTATGTTAAAGGGCGTGACAACCCAATGTAAACAGAAAGGGGATAAACTACAAGGATATATGCAAAGTTACAGTCAATTGGAAACAGCTGTGGAGAAGGAGAGGGAACAACCCAAAAGCAGAGTGAGATGCTCAAGGTTTTATGTGGTGTCTCCCCTAATTTACACATTTGTATTTTCACAAAGTTCAATAGTTCACCATGCAGAATATGATTCAAAAGGGGTTTTGGAAAAGGGTAGGTGTAAGTGTCTTCCTTGCTTTGGTTCGGACTATGAAATCTCAGTGCCCATCCAAAGGAGACTGGGAGTGAGCAAAACGAGGCAGGGCATGGGTGGCAAAATTACCTTATATTATTGCCTGCACCCCAACTTAAATATATTGTATTTAAAAGTTGCCTTTTGCTAAAATGGGGGAGTAGTGCAATGAGATGTCTATTGTCAAAAATGAATTCTCATCCCAGATTCATTCTGATCAGTCAAGGCCCCTTCCACACAGCTGAATAAAATCCCACATTTTCTGCTTTCAACTGGAATATATGGCAGTGTGGACTCATAATCCAGTTCAAAGCAGATATTGTGGGATTTTCTACCTTGATATTCTGGGTTACATGGCTGTGTGGAAGGGCCCGAAGTCACTGGTTTATGCACCACTTCAGTCAAAGAGGTTTTGCCATGATATTCTCCAGTGATTTTTTGTCTTGAACAAATTTAGTTGCTTGGATTTTGAGAATTCACTTGCACAAAATGGATGTAGCAGATTTCTGTTCCCTCTCTCAGTCCCCAATCTACTCATTCCCTTTCAGTTGACAGTGTTTGAATAGGAAGTTTCCTTGCATCATTTTTGCATACCCAAAAAAGAAATGTAAAGTAAATTCAAATTAAACCACACTTACTTTGAAAGGAGGATGACACAGTTTTGAGCTCTCCTGCCATCAATCACAGAAAGCTCTTTAACCTTTCGACTGGATAGATACAAATCTTCAGTTGATCCCATTTCCTTCTACAAATGGTTTCAAAAAGTATAAAAAATCAGTGGCATGTATTTTTCTTCTTCATTCTTTAAACAATGTAACACAGAGAAGGCCATTAAGTAGCTAGGAATTAGAGTTCCAAATGTCAAGATTTTTGAAAAAATCCATCCAAGATGCAGAAATATAAAGACAAAAATTAAATGAAACTTATGGAAGCTTAAAGTAGTTTCTTTCTCTCCAAGCTCACACACACACATGGAAAGAGGATAGTATGTGCATGTGTGTGTCTGTACTATGTCTGGTTCCCATCTTATTCTTACAGCTGTAAACAGGATTGCCCACACTCGTAAAACATCCTATTTTGTAGCACTCCCATGCCTCATACTCCAGTGTACCCCAATAATCTCTCAATATTCCCAACTATACATGACTCCCATATCTACAGGATTTGTATCCATCATTTCACCTATCTGCATCTGACAAAACATGTCCTCTTTATGAATTTTCTAGGTTGTCCTGGAGTTCTATAGTTTGTTTCCACCTGATGTTACTATGATTTGTCCTGGAAGACCTAGAAAATTCCTAGGAGAATACCCCAAGTGTGACTCTATGGTAACTTAATTTCAACAGGATCTATTGCAGTTGAAAACCACTGATCTGTTGTTATCTAGGGCAGCGATTCTCAACCTGTGGGTCCCCAGATGTTTTGGCCTTTAACTCCCAGAAATCCTAACAGCTGATAAACTGGCTGGAATGTCTGGGAGTTGTAGGCCAAAACACCCGGGGACCCACAGGTTGAGAACCACTGATCTAGAGTTCCCTTTTTCGATTGTAGGTTCAGGAATACATCCCCTGGGATACAGAGGTCATATTGCAAGCCCATTGTATCAACTGGTGAATAATGAATCAACACCTTAAATCAATTCAACAGGTCTATACTTGCCAGGCTTAGCAATAGGACTAAGGTTACAGTATCTTTACTCAGCACCAAAAACAAATCCATTCCAACTGTTGAATTCAGTGCTATTTCCTTCCTTCCCTACTCATGAGCAATGAATACAGCAATGTGGAAAGTGATCCTCAGGTACTTTTGAAATATTAAACCATGTGTAGCCTCGCTTTCAAAATATTTGTGGAACAGTAAATAATTTCTCACACCTGGAAGCCTCCATTTTGCCAAAAGAAATCTACAAAATATCCTCAGAAGCCCCCTCCAACATCCTTCCCAAAACAAAAGCAACACCGTGTTCCCTGTTGCTTCTGTTTATGAGTGTATGTGAGGATACTTTCAGGAGCAGAGTGGCCTCCAGAAGGTATAGAAGGCTACACAAAAGGACAGCAACTTTTGAAGCCATAAAATACTAGTCCACAAAGTCCTCAAAAATTAAGACAAAAGGAGTCTTACACATACAGTAAACAGCCTGGGTCCTGGTGTTTCTGCTGGGTTTCTTAATATAAATATTTTAAAAGAACTCCAATAAGTCAGAACAGGGGACAGACAGTAATACTCACCTGCTTACAGGAAGAAGGAGGGTTAGTTAGCAGGTCCTACTCAGGCAGCAAATCCAAGATGACAGAGAAGGAAACATGCCAACAGTTAGCCATAAGAATAAAAGGTACTGAGTTTACCAAAGCAATAGTACTTGATTTTCTAAGTAATTAAAATGCCATGGCTGTTAAGAATCAAAGAGGAAATATATTAAAGTTTGTTCTCCCCTCCATGTCAGCGAAGTGAAAACATTGAGTAGGCTCCTTTTGTGCACAGAATCCACAACTAACACTTAACATGCCAACCCTTTGCATATCTATTCAGAAATAGGTCTGACGTATTACAATGACTATGGTCTAAGTATCCCATCACCATTTGAGACAATCTTAAGAACAAGGAAAATGCATTTGGAACATCTTTATAAGGTTTAGTGAGAATTTAAAGTAACCTCTATTCACGCTAAGTCACTGAATGATATTGCCTCATCTCTGCATAACTAAGAGCAGATGCATTGTTAGGGAGGGGAGAACAAACACTTTGCCTTTTCAAAGAAAGCAGGAGAAGTTCGAAATGAAATAAACTAGTAGAAGGAGAGACTTATTATTATATTAATTATAGCAGGAGAAAGAAAGTATCTCAATCTCACACACTCCTCACTCACTTGTACACTCTGAGCTCCATGGACAAAAGACCAGTGTTTGGAATAATACTTGAAAGTCACAAACTCAAGGTAAGTTATTGTTGTCCAGAATATGGTTGTCCAGAATAGACAATCATGCCTCAGTTTGATAGGTGGAAATATTGACAAGCTTTTTATGATTACACTCCTAGTGCCACCTCTGTCTATTGACAAGTTCTCAATTACGTTTCTTGTTACGTTTAAATAAGAAACCTATGGTGAATAGATTGAAAATGAGGTAGGATATTAAAATACTCTTTTAAACTGGTTTAAGACCAATGTTTTCAGAATCTAGTAAATGTACATTCACAGTTAGTGGAAAGTGCTGAGAAGTAGAACCTATGAGAACCCAGAAACTTAGGAAGATCTACAACTGAACTGGAGTCAGGATTCGTATATTACTTCAAACTCAACCAGCCAAATCTTGATGGTGCTTTTTATTTTTTCAAAAGTGCATTTTGAGTCTTACCAGGAGCACAAAATTGAAATGGCCCAGTTCTAGTGGGAACTGAAAGGTGTTGTAGTCAGGCCAGTTTCTGGAGTCATGCGCTAAAAGCTTTTGTTGGCTCCATATAGTAGTGGTTGACACAGGACAAAATGTCAGAAGGTTTACCATTAGAAACAGCTTTGATTGTAACCTGTTTGTAATACAGGCGCTAAAAGAAAAACTGAGGATGTAACAAGTTCCTTTCATTTGGTTTCACAATTTTGTATTATCGGATAAAAGAGATTTAGGCTCCTAAACAGCTTTGTGCTGTCATCTGAACAGCAGCAGGCTGCTTTTAAAAAGCTAAAAAAAGGCCATGTTTTCATATTGCATTCCAATAGTTAAGAAAGGATTTAGAAAGGAGAGAAAAGACGCCGCAGCTTTCATCCAGCTGAATTTCATTCATCAGAGGCAGACAAAATACAGGTAATTTGCTTTCCAAGAAAACAGAGAGGAAACATTCTAATAAATAGCTGCTGTTAAAATATGTTGCCAGTGTTATAATCTTTATTTGTTAGAACAAAGAAAAAGAAAGCAAGCTGAGACAAACTGAATGCTGAGCTAATCTAATCTCACAGCTCCAGACTCAGCAATTGCTTGCAACATTTTATTCAAGAGGAGTTGGGTTGCAAGGGCAGGAGAAAGAGACAGAAATAAAATTGGCAGCATTAGATCCCAAGATCAAAAGTTTTAAACAACTAGAACTCTAGATGACACAGGAGTATTTCCTTCTGGAGTACACTTTTTAAAACCAAAAAATAAAGGGCAGACTCAATTCCAGGTCTGACTTGAAGCCAAAGTAATATAACACAGTTGTTTTATTGTGCTTTATCTTTAGCTTCAGAACTAGTGTTAGTTCCGAGGCCTGACATGAGCTGCTCACTGTGCATTCTCTCCCCACCTACCCACACACACACACACACACACACTGGTCCTGGTCTCCAAACAACACCAGAGGATTTGGTCTAAGCACCAAGTTGTGTGAAATCAAAATGGTTGTTCAATTGAGCTCTCCTTGGAATACTACAACAATTTTTTTGTGTCAGAAGCGACTTGAGAAACTCCAAGTTGCTTCTGGTGTGAAAGAATTGGCTGTCTGCAAAGATGTTGCTCAGGAGACGACCGGATGTTTTGATGTTTTTTACCATCCTTATGGGAGGCTTGTCTTATGTCCCCACATGTAGTTGGAGCTGAAAGAGGGAGCTCATCTGTGCTCTCCTCAGGTTGGATTCAAACTGGCAACCTTCAGGTCAGCAACCCAACCTTCAAGTCATCTGTCCTGCCAGCACAAGAGTTTAGCCCACTGCATCAATGGGTGCTCACTACAGCAATCAAAGTGGCATACTGTGGTCACAACCACCAACAGGTAACCCAAGGGTAGATTAACAGAAAATAGGGATCTTCAAAAAGCTCTCTTTGACAGCAGAACTTGGAACTTATTAGGATGACAATTCCCACTGACCTGGGGGGGATCTGGGAGTCATAATTCCAAAAAGTAACTTTTCTAAGTTCTGCTTTGAAACAGCAAACATATTAATTGTTCCAGTCCACTGGCACACCAGACATGAGAATCAATTATACAGAGATATTCTAGGGACTGAAAGGTCATAATGATAGGAACAAGAGGGGATTTACTTACCTGGTGTCTTTGATAAGCTGAGAACATCTTCTCAAAATCCTCCAAATCAAGCATCTTGAAAGCCCTTAAATCATCAATTTCATGCCAAATTGTGCCATGTATCTTTTCCTAAAATCCAAACAGATTCAAATATGTTGTCAGTGTTGCCACTGTAGCGACACACATGAAAATCATCATGTTGAAATTGCAAGTTCGTGGAGTTTATCTTTACTCCATCATCCACCTGAAGGTCTAGTTTTTTCTCCACAGCTTTTACAACTTCCCCTTTCCACATTCAAAAACGAGCTTTTAAAATTAATTGCCTTTACTGTTTTATTTAAAAACATTCCTGAGCAAAGCTTGGAAAAAGTCATTTTGGATTACAGCACTGGAATTCTGGGAGCTATATGGCAAAAGAAGAACTTTTCCAAGTTTGACATAAATGTAGGCACTATTTAAATAGTTTTTTATTAGTGTTCATTTTATGCCAAAGAAAAATACATTTTTAAATGTTCAAAGAGACCAGAGGGTGGGGAAAATGCTGGAGGAAACCATCACATTGGCGACAAAGCTGAAGACCTTCACAGCATGTGGTGTCTTGTGGTCCAGAAGAAAGGATTACCAAGTGGCTGCAAAAGGATCTTTCAAAGCCTTCTGGCCTGAAGTTCCAGAAGTGCACTCAGGCAGCAAAGTGTATTAACACTTCACTAGTGAAGTAATTAGAAACAGCCTCAATTTCCCACACACAGTCATTTTTTAAAACAGTCAAGGAACAAGTCAGTGCTCAGAGCAACAAGTAGATCTGATAATGGGGGTAGGGAAAGGGAAAGAAAGTTCAAAGGAAGAGGCAGAAATGACAGGAAGTGCCTAGCAATTAAAAAGAACAATAACAGAAATATCTTTTGACTCCCTTGAAGAGACTTTTGAGCATATCAAATTATGCTGTGTATCAGAATCAAGTATCACAAAGACCCCTGATGGTTTCAATGGCTTACGGAATACACCATACTGTATTTTTGCACTACTGTTGCTTTTCGTAAGAGGCTATCTTGCAGAACTCTTTGTGAGGCTTGAAACACATCTGAAGGAGGACCAATTATGGAACAATGAGACTAGGCACAGAAAGTTAGGTCAAATAAGGGCCACTTTGACCTATATCCTATTTAAGTTAATTGAACCTGAAAGAAGAAAAGGGGGAGAGCAATATGATGTAGGTACAGTTGTGGTCAGATGTCTACTCCTTAGCTTTCCCTTTGGCGACAGTTTTGCAATAGTTGGAGAGAGAAAAGGCTAAGAGGAGACATGATAGTCATGTTTAAATATTTGAAAGGATGTCACAACGAGAAGGAAGCAAGCTTGTTTTCTGCTGCGTTGGAGACCCGAATATGGAGCAATGAATTCAACTTGCAGGGGACAAGATTCCACTTGAGCATTTGAAAGAACATACTGAGGGTGATAACTGTTCAGCAATGGAATATGCTGCCTCAGAGTGTGGTGGAGGCTCCTTCTCTGGTAGTTTTTAAGCAGAGGCTGGATGGCCATCTTGTCGAAGTTTTTATATTGTGCCTTCCTGCATGGCAAAATAGGGTTGGACTGGATGGCTCTTGGGGTCTCTTTCAACTGTCTGATTCCTTGCTCAGTCACTTACTGGAAGGTAAAGTCAGGATACTCCCACTTCAGTGCCAGACCCTTAAGCATAAACTTCCCCACATGAATGCTTTTAAAAGCATTTAAATTGTATTTAAAATGCTTTTAAACGTATTTCAGTATTTTTGTGCCATGACATAAAAGTGTGTAATTTATGCTATCCATGATTAGTTATAAATCATTTTTTCAAGTGGGCTTGTTTTGAAACTGGTCACAGTTACTGCTAAACCACAATCACCGGCAAATATGAAACAAGCTGTATTTATATGAAAACAAGGAAGATCCCAAAACAGGCATTGTGGGGAAAAGAGGGTACTTGCAGCTCATGTGCATTACAATAAATTAGCTCATTCTGTCTGCTTAGGCTGTATCTCATACCCCTGAACGGTCTGTAGTTGTGTGTGAACAACCTTCCATGGAAGGGAGATTCCTGTTCTTGGCACTGATCCTTTTTCCCTGGCATAAAAATTGATTAGTTTTGTCAAACCATTTCCATAGCTGTTCAGCTCTATATTACTTATAGTTGTTTGCCTTCAACCAAAAAGACAGAGTATTCTAAAAGAGACAATGATTCATGAAGTCTCCTCGCCCAGACATATGCTTTCCTTAGCTTCATAAACGTATTTGTTGTCCCTTATCAGCAGTGTAAAACAAAATTCTTGTTCTTTCACTGTTACTTTAAAAGGTCATTTCATCTGTGTATCATTCTATTTTTTCTTTTTTAATGAGAGATTTTTGTTCCAAGTTAATCTTCTTAACATTAGTTATCTGGTTTCTCTGCTATGTAAAAGTTGTAGCCCATTATGAGAAATAAGACCTGTGAACAATGTTTCCCAGGGTTCTCCAGAGATTGCCTAAGACATAGAGGGGAAAGTATTTAAAGAACATCCACACACAATTAGGCTGAATACATCTTTATAAGGAACTGTCCCTTTGGAAAGGATTTGGTTCCTAAATGTATTTTATAATCCCACCACACTTGTGTCATTTGCACTTAAATACTTGACATAAAGTGCAGTCAGTGTGAGACAAGCCAGAAATAGGTTCAGCACAAAGAATGGAAATCAGTACTTTTTCTTCCCAGCTATGACTTCTTATTCCCAAACTCCATCATAATGGGCTATGGTTAGTGCCTAAATATAGAATAGGCTCCCGTAAGTTTGTGAAAACGAGATCAGTAAAATCCTGAAATTTTGAAGAACCATGTAGCATTGGGATACAAGTCTATTTTATGATCCATAGAATGTAACAGGGAAAGTTGTTCATTAACTCCATCTCATTTTAGGAAAATATTGGAGACTGAGGATACACTCACTGCCAAGTTGTTACTTTTTCATTATGCTGCTAGCCATTTCTCCAGCCAAGAACCATATAAATCCCATTTAAAAGTTCTCCTACGACAGGAAGGAAGAATGTGTTCTCCTCAAATGTTCTTGTATTGAAACTCCTATTAACCTTAGCCTTAGTCAGGGATTATACTTTTGGGGAATGTACAGCCCTTCAAATGTTGTAGTCTAATAACATTTGGAGGGCTGTACATCCCTTAGTCCAGGCAAAGTTTGGAAAAATAGGAGGAACCTGTGTTTTTTTCAAGAAGAATGCTGTGGATGTATATAACATATCTTGATTTCAGTAGGGACTTTAACAAAGTCCCCTATGATCTTCTTGCAAGCAAACTAGTCAAATGTGGGCTAGGCAATGCTACTATTAGGCGGTATTGGTTAAGCAACCAAACCCAAGGGTGCTCACCAATGGTTCCTCTTCATCCTGGAAAGAAGTGACTAGTGGAGTGCCGCAGGGTTCGGTTCTGGGGCAGTACTGTTCAACATTTTTATTAATGACTTGGATGAAGGTTTAGAGGGCGTGCTTATCAAGTTTGCAGATGACACCAAATTAGGAGGGATAGCTAATACTCCAGAAGACAGGATCATAATTCAAAATGACCTAAACAGATTAGAGAGCTGGGCCAAAATTAAAAAAGTAAGTTTCAACAAGGATAAATATAAGATACTACACTTAGGCAGAAAAAAATGAAATGCAAAGATATAGGATGGGTGATGCCTGGTTCGACAACAGTCCATGTGAGAAAGATCTTGGAGTCTTCATGGATAAAAAGTTGAACATGAGCCAAGATTGTGATGCAGCAGCTAAAAAAGCCAATGGGATTTTGGGCTGCATCAGAAGGAGTATATTGTCTAGATTGAGGGAAGTCATGGTACCTTTGTATTCTGCTTTGGTTAAACCTCACCTGGAATAATGTGTCCAATTCTAGGCGGGCCCCTGGTAGTGGCACAGTGTGTTAAAGCGCTGGCACCACAGTTCAAAAGAGATATTGACAAGCAGGAAGGTGTCCAGAGGAGGGGAACTAAAATGATCAAAAGTTCTGGAGACAATGCCCTATGAGGAGCATCTTAAAGAACTGGGTATGTTTAGCCTGCAGAAGGGAAGGTTGAGAGGAGACATGATCACCATTTATAAATATGTGAAAGGGTATCAAAGGCAAGAGGGAGCAGACTTGTTTTCTGCTGCCCTTGAAACTAGGACTAGGAGCAATGGGTTCAAATTACAGGAAAGGGGATTCCACCTGAACACTAAGAGGAACTTCCTGACCATATGAGCTGTTCAACAGTGAAACACTCTGCCTCAGAGTGTAGTGGAAGCTCCTTAGAAAATTTTAAACAGTGGCTGGATGGCCACCTGTCAGGGGTACTTGGATTGTGCTTTTCCTGCATAGCAGGGTGTTGGACTAGATGGCCTATGTGATCTCTTCCTACTCTGTTATTCGATGATTCTAAGACAAATCAGGCTTTATACAAGCCCCAATAAAACCCAAAAAAAGGATTTCCTGTTCAGGAGAACTAACCATTCTACACATGACACCAAAGTTTTCACTCAGAATCACTTTACTAATTTGATTCTGTCCATTATGATCTGTGGTTTTCACTGTAATGAAGAATTCGCCTAAATCTGTGGTCCATGGGATAAACACATGCAACCCATAAATCATGGCATATTGGTTGGCAGACGAAGATGAGCCAGGATCTAGAACAGGGGTCCCCAAACTAAGGCCCGGGGGCCGGATGCGGCCCATCGAAGCCATTTATCCGGCCCCCACAGCACAAGGGCAGAAGGGGGTTGGCCTAAATGACCCAAGGGGTCCTTTCTTCTCTTACAACTCTTCTTCTTCTTCTTCTTCTTATTCTTATTCTTCTTCTTCTTATTATTATTATTATTAACATTGAGGCTGGGTGGCCATCTGTCAGGGGTGCTTTGTTTGTGCTTTTGGTGCACAAAGGCAAAAGGGGATTGGACTAAATGGCCCAAGGGGTCTCTTCGAACCCTCTTTTATTATTATTATTATTATTATTATTATTATTATTATTATTATTATTATTATCATTGAGGCTGGGTGGCTATCTGTCAGGGGTGCTTTGCTTGTGCTTTTGGTGCACAAAAGCAGAAGGGGGGTGGACTCAATGGCCCAAAGCGTCTCTTCCAACCCTCTTTTTATTGTTGTTGTTGTTGTTATTATTACTATTATTACTATAGTCCAGCCCTCCAATGGTCCGAAGGATCGTGAACTGGCCCCCTGTTTAAAAAGTTTGGGGACCCTTGATCTAGAGTTACAAATTCTGCATATTTCTGGCTATGACTCCATCTACCTCTGTCTATGGTCCTAAACACATTCCTTTGAGTCATCTCCCCATCACAGGACTGACCAGAAGGCTATTATACTTATTTTGTGATCAAGGAACTGAAATGTGAGTGTCACATTTCTTTCTGCAAAGAAATGTAACACACACATTTTAAAAAATAGTCCAGAATATTGAAGCATTTAACTTTTGATTAACAGATATGAAGAGGAAGAAGTAATCATATGCTCATCAACACAATGCTTCTACCTCATGTTTCACCATGCAAAATCTCTCACAAATAAGGGCAACATAAGTTTCGCAAAGGAAATTAGTGAACTGTTGTAGTTTCCTCACTAAAACAGAAGCATCTTCCTTCCAAGCATTCTGGTTTCCCGCTTGAATGGCCCCAGAGGGAAGGAGGGGATGTACATTATTTTATCAACAAGAACTGAAAAATATTTCCTCCTGCTTAAAGCAGACAATGTAGCTAAATTTTCCTTCTTTGTTGAAAGATTAATATAATAAGGCCTTACAATCCAAAGTCAAGAGAGAAATTCAAATGACTTTAGGAGTGAAAAGCAACCAATAATTATCATGCCTAGCCTTTACCTGTTTTTATGTTGGTTATGCTTTGCAATGTGCATGTATTTTATGGTGTTGTATTTTAATTTTGTTCCACTGGGTTTGGTCTCCATGTAAGCCACCACGAGTCCCTTCAGGGAGATGGGGTGGGATATAAGAATAAAGTTATGATTATGTTATTACTGAAGCACGGTATTAGCAGCATGCTTCAGTAAATCTGGATTACAAGATCTCATTTTATATCAGGAGTCCTCAAACCTTTTAAACATAGGGCCAGTTTCCTCAGATTGTTGGGGGGTCTGGCTAAAGTTTGGGGAAAAAACACACAAACCAATTACTATGTACACTGCACATATTTCAATAGGTATTTCAATAGGAAGCGTTAGCTTTTGGCTAATGAGATAGTTAAGTTAATGAAGTTAATCAAGATTGTTGTTGTGTACCTTCAAGTTGTTTCAGACTAAGGGCGACTCTAAATCGGAAGCTTAGGGCAGGGGCCAGGTAAATGACCTTGGCAGGCCACATCCAGTCTGTAGGCCTTAGTTTGGGGGGGGGGCTGGTTTATACCCTAGAATCTCAAAAAACAGAAAGGAATACATTTGCCCTGATATCCATAAGTAAAGTTGAATGACACGTCCTAAAATCCACTGGTCTAGCTAACTAGGGTATTCTGAAAGCTGGGACCCAAATATTAACTTTTTCCATCCCTGAGAGTGATACTAGCATGCCCAATGAACATAGCTGATTCAATTCATATTACGAAAGTTGAGTATCTGTGAAGGCCAAACTTTATTTAGTGTCAAAAGCATTGTATAAATAAGCAAATATAAAACTGATAAAATTGAGGGAACACAAGTGGCTAAATAATTTTAGAACAGAAACGGGCAACAATGACCGCATTGTCTATAGCTTTAAATTGTTCTTCCTCTGTGCATGAGGCCAAACTACTTGATATATACCATATTTCATCGCATAATAGTCACCATTGCATAATAGTCGCACCCCTATTTTATGGGTCCCAGTTTCAGTATTTCAGTTTTCTTCACATAGTAGTCACACTCATCCACTTGCCCATCCACCCACCCAAAGACCTACCTGCCCACTTCACTCACTCACTCAAAGTCCCACTCATACAATCACTCAGTCACTCAGTTGTCTATCCATCCTCTGACCACTCTCTTCTAGAAACGCTGCTTGAAGTGGGATTCTTGGAAAACATTGGTCAGTGAATTGATGGGCTACTGCGTGAGTGAATGACAGAGTGTGTGGGTGAGTTAGTGAGTGCATGCTTGTGTTTCTGAGTGGGAGGGAGGATGGGTCTTTGGGCAGGTAAATGGATGGGCAGACAAATGCATGATTGAGTGCCCTTGCTAAAAGCAGTGGCAGTGTTGAAGTCTGTTGATAAGGAAGATTAAAATGTTTAACAATGTAAATTTGTTTTCTGAACACTCTTAGATATGCTCTCAAGTTGTTTTCAACATCATTTTATTAAAAAAAATACTGTTTTGGAACAAAAAAAGAGGATTTCCCCCTCATATAATAGTCACACCTGCCCCCCCCCCTTTTTAAAAAAAAAAGTGGGATAAAATATGGTATATGGCATTTAAGAAGATGGAGTGAGCAAACAATTCAATTAATTCAAATTACAATAAAGAAGACTGTGAGTGCTTTGTGATAGCACAAGCTATTCAACAAAGTTTGTACCTTTGATTTTCCCTCACTGGGTGCATTTAAAATGAGGTTAGGTGGTCCTTTCTCATGGGCACTTTTGCAATACCTTCCTGCACTGATAAGAGTTAGACTACATGGTTCCTTGAGTGCTTTCCAGCAATATGATTCTATGATCTCTCATGATGATTATGATGATTGTCTTCATGTTTAAAATGCAATTTCAGGAAACTGAAAATTTGTTCAAAACAGCTAGATTGTAGTAGAAGTTTTTTTTCCACCTCTGTATTATTGTCTCAGTCATTGCTCCATTCCAAACTGCTTACACAGTTATTTCTCATTGAAAGAGCAGGGATGCATGTATTGACACAATTTAAGTGAGGAATGGGGAAATGGTACAAAAAGAATGGGTTAATTGAGTCATGGATCTATTAAGAAACAGCCTTTCCTCTGTTGTGATGGGGCCAGGGTGCCAAGGCTTCGTAACGAACAGTATTGAATGTCTCTAGAGAGCAATCAAGTGGCTGGAGTTTTCAAACCCATCATGAACCAAGTAAAATGAAGAATGCAAGCCAAGAAAAGCATGGGTTGAGCAATTTGAAAATTAGTATCATGTGATGGGTTTTTTTTACATTGATATGTAAGGACCATGCAACGTGCTCCATACAGTTCACGCAACAGAATTACTATAAATCATGTAATGCAAGGTCAACATAAAGCCCTCAGTAATATACCAGCTAGAATACAACAAGACAGAGTAAATTTTAACAACCCTATTTAACCAGTTTATACTAATCAGTAAATCTAAAAAGACATTTCTAAAATCCATCTATAAGTACACAAGGAAGCAGCAAAAATATTTTCCATGGCAAGTAGTGCAACAACAATGGGCTAATCATCCAAAGGGTCATGTTTTATATCCTTCACAACTTAATGGCCCTTCCCAGTGAATGAGAAAACAAAACCAACGAAGCCAGTCCCAATGGTTGGGTTATGTTGGATAGATGCGGGTAGATCTCAATCTGGTTCCAAACTAGCTATGGTCTAAAGTCTGAACTGAACCTGAACTGGCAACCACTACAACTAGTCAAACCTTAGCTCAGTGGTTCTCAACCTGTGGGTCCCCAGATGTTTTGGCCTTCAACTTCCAGAAATCCTAACAGCTGGGTAAACTGGCTGGGATTTCTGGGAGTTGTAGGCCAAAACACCTGGGGACCCATAGGTTGAGAACCACTGCCTTAGCTGGTTAGCCCTCAACCTCTCCACAACTATGCAGTTACAATTCTTCAAAACTTCCACAACCTCCTTAGAATCCATGGATCGAGGTATAATGAAAAACCCTCTCGCTATAATCAGAAGCTTCACGGTACAATATATATCCCAGACGTGGCTACGTTTTAACTAATGAGGCACCCTGGGAAACTACAAAGTATTCATTAGCCAGAAAAATATTAATAAACCTCAAACTCTATCATATACTTCCTCTTAAACACCCAAACTATACCTTCAGGCCCCAAGCAGAATTTTATTCACTCCCAAGCCCCCATTTATTAGCACAGCTGCCTCCACTCTTAACCAGAGGGAAGGATAAGTCTGTGGTACGCTAAGCAGAAACACCTGTGTTTCTCTTTGCAATCCCTCCCTGTGTATGTATGTAGTTGTTACATCTTTTCTGCAAAGCACTAAGTGCTATGTTCTGAAAATGAAAATAAATCCCTCCCTTTCATTCTCTCCCACTGCTCCACGTGGCTCTAACAGACAAGCACAGGCGGAGTTGCAGATATTTTACTTCATCTTATTTTTAAAAGAAAAGGAAAGTGTGAGAGCAAATTCTTGTGGCATTCCAGAGGTCCCAGGATACTCATTCCAAATGCCTGAGCTGAGCCCTGAGTCTAAAAAAGAGTGTGGATTTTTAGGCTGCAATCCAAATCCAACACAGACACTATTCTATTTGCAATTTTTATGCAACTAAAGAAGAAATAAGGGTAGTAGGGAATACAAGGGTGGGGAGAGATTGAATACCCCGGGTATTCATCAGGTCTGTATGACAAAGAATTTAACTAGAAAAAAGGGGATAAAATTTTTACATATATGTTCTATGAATAAGCTGCTATCAATTCTGCACACCTGTTCCCAATTTCCTTTGCAACTATTCTAAAGTGAAAGTTATTGACATTTTTTCTGCATGTAGCCATTGTCAAAAAGCTCTTCTTAATCTATATGCATCTTTCTGAAGATTTTTATTCAGTTGTATGTATTTGTCAACATATTAGCTGAAACAATTCCTGGTCATGATGGAATTAAGAGTGCACAAATCAGTTGTTTTTCATTTCATCCCAATTGTTTTTGTTAGTTTTTTTCATACTTAAATTTGTTTTATCCTATTTCTGTACCACCATGAAATCTTTTTTTAAAATGCAGGAAAATCCCACTGCGTTCAGACATTTATTTCTAAATATTAATGTGTGTGCACGTTATGCTAATATCTGCAAACAACTTCCATGTACATAATGCATTTTGTACATTATGTTAACAAGTATAATCATTAATGTGCATAGGTTTCTTGCTAAGGATGTGCACCACAACTATGACTGTTTATGCATAAAATATATGATTGTCAAAGCATAACTACAGATAGGTTTGCATACTGGTTCAGAAAATGTGAATTTCATGCATTTATGTTCTATCTTTAATTCATACAAACAGAATATTATAGTGGCTGGGTCCCTAGAGCTGTCCCCCATAATACACAGTTGGAGGGATGCCTTTGCACTTCAGTGAATTAGATTTGTGCTGGACAAAGAGGAACATTCCTGAGTATTTGAGACTTGGGAACATCCCCTAAATTTATTTGCCAGTTGATATGACTGAGAGAGCAGGGACAGAAATCCCAACATTTCATCTGTACTCCCATTTCTGCTGGAGAGCAGGTCCAAGGCAGATGCTAAATGCTTGCCTGCTTGAATGATTGCATGTGCAGAAGAGGGGAAAAAAGCAATGCATGGTTACTGGGAATACAGAAATATTGCTCCAATTGTCCTGTTGATAATCCAACTTTCATAATATGTCTATCAAGTCAAGAAAATTCCAGGCCCTTCAAGATGGCAGCATCCTCTTCACCCTGCTCCATTTACTGCCCATCACTCTCTGGCAGCACAACTAGACACAACTGAGTACAACACCTTGCCTCAAAAATGCAGCCCAGTGCCAAGTGCCAAGTGCCTTACTCTCCATGTCTGCCTCAAGAGCCATTATCTGTTGGAGTTCAATGACCCCCAGCGGACACAGCTCATTGATGACCTGGCCATAATGCATTGGGCTTATGCCAGGTCACATAATATCTGTCCTAATTTCTATGTCATGCCCAAAACATCTCTGTTTTGCACTCTTTTTGGATTAGGACCCTGTTTCCTTCTCTGGTGGTATGTCTTTAAAACAGAAAGGAATGATAAAGAGACGCCCACACAGGAAAGCAAGTATCAGTGACGGTTCCATATTTCCTATGTCCTAGGCCTTTGGACATCAGTGTCAAAATCTGAGATCCAAGAATGACCCCTTCTGATGTCACTAAAGGGTGGGCCCTGATAATATCTTCAAGTATCAAGTGCAACTGCACAAAATATCCTGATCAAATAAAAAACAAATTCTAATATTTACATAAACATTTCAAGGAAGTGCTCTTGTCAGAGATTTCTCCATTTTACCCTGAGAGTTGGAGAAGATGGGCCAAGTCCTGAGATCTAAGAGCCGTATATCACAGAAAAACTAAGATGAATGAGGCAATGTAAGTTTGTGAGCTGTTAAACACAGGCTCTGTATGTTGCTGTATGCTTTATCCAGCAGATGGTAAGGGGTGTGGTGAATCTACGTATTTGAGTTTAACTGAATTTCTCACACTGTAACATTTATTTCTGCATGAATTCATACTGGCTTGCAAGCACAGCAAAATCTGTCAAAAATCCAGTACTCACAATTTTATGTGTTCAGTTCATATGACCTATCTAGCAACTTTTACTAGTGTGCACACTGTTTGCATATTTTTTTCATTATAAACACAATGTAATTTTGTGTTTCCTATCATTACTTCTTTGCGAACCTCATCTTACTATGTGCCTATTAGTGTGCTTTTCAGTGTTGTAAACTGGATCACAATACTTTAAAATGGGCCTGAAAGTTCACTGACAAATACTACATTTAAAAAGACAAGCACATTCCCATTCTGCTACAAGTCTAGCAGATTCAAATTGAGTTAGGTGTTTTTTAAAAATAAAACACAAGAGTTATACCACTCTCCCTGAAAGGACACTCGAGGTACCTAACAATATCAAAATGAAATTAAATGAACACAAACACAATTCAAAACCCAACAATAAAATGCCTGTGTTATCAAGAAGCCAGAAAACATGCAAAGGATTCCTGAGAATAGAAACATTTTCTTCTGCTATTAGAAGAAGAAGAAAGGGTTAGCCTTCTGTCAAAATAAAATTACCTGGGGAGGACCTAGTGTATCCAGGTTTTAAGCATAAGATCTCTATTTTCAGTTGGTTTGGTTTGTTTAAAAAGAGTTAGCAGAAATCCTGTAATCAACCAGGCCCCAGCTTTGGACTTGTAATGGAACCCAATTTCAAAATTTGTCGAATTCTAAAATCCAATAAACATCACTATTGAAGGTGGAACCATCTCAAAAACATGAACGTGATATCTTTGTTATGAACACGAACATGATATCTTCCAGTATTTATGTCTGGAAAGCTATTTGGTCAACAGCTTCTTGCATATTCTTTTTAATAGCAATTATCTCTAAGATTCTAATTTGGTAATCTCAGATATTCTAATCAATGGCGCAAGGTATGTAAAAAAAGTAACACTCCTGTTGCTTACTTCATTTAATTTGGACCAATTGAAAGACTTCAGTGGATGTGATGGCTGTGGGATTGACTTCTTCTTTAGACTGGTCCCACTGCTGCTGCTGCTACTGAAGGTTGTGGTGGAGGAAAGTGGAGGTATTCCCATGTTGAAGCATGGTGGTGCTCCGGGTGGAGGAGGAGGTCCTCCTGGGGGAGGAGGTGGAGCTGGCGGAGGTGGACAGCTGGAGAATGGAAGAGGTGGTGGAGGGGGCGGTAAGGAGTCCGATGACGGTAAAGAAGAGGGGAGAGCAAATGGGCCACCAGGAGGCAGTTGAGGAGGAGGTTGGAAGGAAATGCTGCCCCCTTGCTGAAAAAAGGAAAGAGAATATTTCAACTCTAGGCTTTTTAACTAGCAATGTGTTAGCAATCAGAAATAAAAGCATACATTTTTCATGACCCCCAAATTTAGTTAGGGGATCCCAAACTGGGCCGTGGCCCATAGTTTAAGAAGCTATGGCTTGAAAGATCACTACCATTGCACCAAAGTTGAAGGAAAGATGGTAACAGGTGGAAAGATGGCAATAATATAGAGATCAATAATATAGAGATCACCCTTACTCTGGTGAGCTCCTAGCTCTTCCATTAAAATTATTTATTTATTTATTTACTTACTTACTTACAGTATTTATATTCCGCCCTTCTCACCCCGAAGGGGACTCAGGGCAGATCACAATGTACACATACAAGGCAAACATTCAATGCCATATGAACACAGAGACAGAGACAGACACAGAGGCAATTTAACATTCTCCAGCTTCCAGCTTCCTGAGGGGATGCTCGATTCTGGCCACAGGGGGAGCAGCTGCTTCATCATCCACTGTGATGCCGACTTCCCATTCCAAATGTTGCTGGATGATTTTTATGGTGTCGTAAATTAGTTAAATTAGCCTCCCCACATATAAGTGGTACCTAAATTTCCTACTTGATAGATGCAACTATCTTTCGGGTTGCTTAGGTCAACAACGAGCAGGGCTATTTTTTTTATTTTAATGGTCGGGTGCTCATTCTGCCACGGGCTGGCCTCGAACTCATGACCTTTTGGTCATAGTGATTTATTGCAGCTGGCTACTAACCAGTCTGAGCCACAGCCAGGCCCAATTAGTTAAAAGATTGCATATTGATACAAACTATAAAAACAGCATTATGATTCTACTATAATTGCCATGGTAATAACTTATGAAACTGCTTAATTTCGGGAGGTATTCAGAATTTGGAAAAGAAATTTATTTAGAAGAATGGGAAAAGGCTTGGAACTCTAGATTAAAAGTCACCTATGCCACTGAATTGAAAGAGAATTGGATCAAAATGTTTTATCGCTGGTATCTGACCCCTCAAAAGTTATCAAATTACTACAAAAAAATCTCAAATAAATGCTGGAAATGCGAAGACCAAGTGGGAACATTTTTCCACTGTTGGTGGACGTGTAATAAGGCGAAGAATTACTGGAAAAAAATTCACCAAACAATACAAAAGATGTTGCAAATTAAAATTGAGTTGGACCCGAAATACTACCTCCTGGGGATGCTTAATATCAAAAATGATAAAAATAAGGAAACCCTTTTCAATTACCTTATTACAGCAGCAAGAATAACCTATGCTAAATATTGGAAAAAGAAGGAAACTCCAGAATCAAGCTGTTGGTTAAATAAGGTTTTGGAAATAATGAATATGGATAAATTGACATATCTATTAAGAAATAACTATGGTATTCCAAAGAAACAAACGAATTGCGGACCCGATAAAAAATTACATGGTAGAAATGCAAATGAAGGTGTTAATTTAATCCTAACAGATGGTTTGTAGGTACAAACCAAAGGTAAAGAGGATACTGACACCAAAGTATCCAGAATAGAAATAAAGAAACAAGGAGAAAAAGTAGAAAAGAAAATCTTTATACAGTAACTGTGTAAAAGATGGAAGTCAATCCTATTTCTTTTTTATTTTTATTTTTATATATTTTTTTCTCTCTTTCCCTTTTCGCTCTTCTTATATTCTAGGTTTTTCTTATTCTCTATGTTCACCTTTTTCATTTCTTTCTCTAGAAACCCAATTGTTCTCACACTTTCTTTGTAAATTTTATTTGGAAATTCAATAAAAATTTAATTTTTTTTAAAAAAGAATTTCACCCAACTGCAAACCCTAATATTCCATAAGATGCAGGCATGACAGTTGAAGTCAAATTAGAATTTATTAACTGTTAGTGCAGTGGTTCTCAACCTGTGGTCCCCACATGTTTTGGCCTTCAGCTCCCAGAAATCCTGACAGCTGATAAAATGGCTGGGATTTCTGGGAGTTGAAGGCCAGATTGAGAACCACGGGTGTAGTGTGAAAAGTCTCCAAGATTGACTTCCAGTTTTGTTTTTGTTCCACCAACCAATTTTAAACATATGCAGCTCATGGGATTCAGGGATGGGGTGAAATCTGGTCCTATCTCTCCAAAGTTCCCACCACTTATTAAAACTGAATCTAAGCAATTTACCTATAGTACAAGAAAACACACATGCCCTGAAATCAATGCATGAAATAAAACTGAAATTAAAGAATGAGATGCATTGACTGTATGGCAACTCATTCAGTACATCAGATAATTCATGAATTTTTCTAACAAGTACATTCTTATCTATAAAGTTATTTGTCTTCCCTGTGAAAAAGGGCAGGTGGGCAAAATCCCAGTTCTTTGCTTCTGAGGATCATGGAAAGAAAAGAAAAGATTTTATAACTTACCGAGAACTCATTGATTTGCGTTACAAGGTCAGTCATTTGGTCCCGGGTTTGACGTAGCTCCAGAGATTCTTTCTGTAGCTTATCCTTCATTTTATTCAGTGTCTTCATCATTTCATCTTTCTCTTGGGTTTTTATCTCACATTCTCTTTCCTTCTTCTCTAGCCTACTCATCAACTCAGCATGTTCTGGGCAGAGAAGTAGGGGGAAACATGATGTATGGTTTCAGACATTTGAGATTTGACTTAGCTCCCAAATGGTTTATTGATAATATATACTACAAACTTCATATTGGTGGAGGGAATATGCACAAATGTAGCAAAGATTTACCATATATATTCATGTATAAATTGACTTAACATATAAGTCAAAGGGAGGTTTTCAGGACAAAGTTACAGAATTTGATATTAACCATGCATGAGTTGAGAATCATTCCGTGGAGAAATGAAGCACCCATGCTGTCTCAGGGGGCCAGCCATCCTGTCCATCACCACCATTGTCCTGCCCAGGCATTCAAAAAGTCCAAAAGTTTTGCCATGGTAGAGATAGCAAAAGGGATCAGTGCTTTTTAAGGCCTTCCAGGATGAATTAAGATACAGTACACACAGGGCTGGCCCTAGGTAATTTTCAAATGTAAGCGAACAGAATTTTGGCGCCCCCCCCCCCCCCGAAACCAATCACTGAAAGATAAAAGCGTTGGATAAGCGAAAATGTTGGATAATAAGGAAGAATTAAGGAAAAGCCTATTAAACATCAAATTACATTAGGATTTTACAAATTAAGCACCAAAATATCATGTTTTACAACAAATCAACAGAAAAAGCAGTTAAATACATGGTAATGTTATGTAGGAATTACTATATTTGCGAATTTAGCACCAAACATTGAACTGGAATATAGGGCAGTGTGGACTCAAATAACCCAGTTCAAAGCAGATATTGTGGGTCATGTGGGCTTTGATATTCTGGGTTATATGGCTGTGTGGAAGAGCCCTGAGGGTCCTTAGGAATCCATAGGAAATAAAAGGCCACCAAAAGGGAATCTGGCCGGTATTTAAAAAACTTGAAAATCAGGATTATCCAATGCAGTCTGCCCTTTAGTAATCAATGTTTTTGTAGTCAATGTTTTCAATACATTGCAATGTTTTAGTGCTAAATTTGTAAATACAGTCATTACTACATAATGTTACCGTGTATTACACTGCTTTTTCTGTCAATTTATTGTAAAACATGATGTTTTGGTGCTTAATTTGTAAAATCATAATGTAATTTGACATTTAATAGGCTTTTCCTTAATCCCTCCTTATTATCCAACATTTTCGCTTATCCAACATTCTGCTGGCCCATTTATGTTAGATAAGTGAGACTCTACTCTTTGTGTGTGTATGTATATATGTGTGTGTGTGTGTGCTGGTATTCCATAATCTGAAATCCAAAACACCTGTAGTCCCAGCAAGCATTTCAGGATACGATAGACTCAACTTTTGAATTAAGGCCCCCTTTCACCATCTAGCATTTAGTTCTGTCCAGAAATGTTCAACATACAAGTAATAATAATAATAATAATAATAATACATCACATAGTCCTAAACTCTTCAGAAGTGTTCAACTTGTGATTTTGTGATACAAAATCCAGCCTATATATCTCATTTGCTGTGTCATACTATGTCTTTTTGTCGTTGTTAACAATAATAATAATAATAATAATAATAATAATAATAATAATAATAATGCAAAGGGAAATGATATAAAACCACAATATTCAGGGACAAAACTGTCAAAGGGACCACAGAAAAAAATCTACCATGCCATGTCAATATCTCCAAACAGGTCAAGACCACTTAGAGAGCCAATGCAAAAGAAGGACAAACCCTTCCCTTGGGCAAATCTCCAAATTGCCCACCTGATTAGGCCAAAAATCGCCAACTGACCAGCTGAAAGAGACCCAAGTGCCATTCCAGACCTTTAAAAACACATTGCAACTGGAGAAATTTCCACTCCACGAAGCAAAACAGTCACTCATATGAAAGTAAATGGCATTTAATGATCAGATAGCATATATTGGTGGAATCCCAGCCTCTATTATTTTGTGCAGGTCAAGAGGAGAAATGGCAGGATAAAGGAAGGAAGGAAGGAAGGAAGGAAGGAAGGAAGGAAGGAAGGAAGGAAGGAAAGCAGAGGAGGTGTTAGCTGGCCCTGACCATGTCAGACTACACATAGAAGCCACTGAAATCCACAAGCATGTGGGCAATTTCAACAGAAAGAAGGAAACCATGAAAATGAATACAATCTGGCAACCAGTATTTAAAAAACTCTAAAATCAGGACAGTAAGTAAAGAACAACACTCAATAAACAGGGGGATTCCAGACAGTGAACAATCAGGGCCAGCTAACACCTCCCAACAGAGGGTTCCCCCAGGCAGGAAGCAGCCAGGCTTTGAAGCTGCAAGGCCATTCAATGCTAATCAAGGTGGCCAATGGCAACATTCATACTTGCCTCAAACAGACAAGAGTTCTCTCTCCCACCCTGGACATTATTCCATAGGTACATATATAAACCCCACATGCCTAGTTTCCAACAGACCTCACAACCTCTGAGGATGCCTGCCATAGATGTAGGGGAAATGTCAGGAGAGAATGCTCCTGGAACATGGCCAGGCAGCCCGGAAAACTCACGACAACCCAAAAATCCACATTGTCTGCTTTAAAGTGGATTATCTGAGTCCAAACTGCCATATAATGCAGTTCAAAGCAGATAATCTGGATTCTGTATGGCTGTGTGGAAGGGACCAGAGAAAGTGAAGGATGTTGGAAAAGGGGGGAAAGGATAAAGAGAAGGGGAGAGGAAAGGAAGGAGAGAAAAGCAAAGGCAAGAGAAAAGAAGGAAGGAGAGAAAGGAGAAAAGGGAAAGGTAAGAGAGGGAGAGGAGAAGGAGCAAAAGAGACAGTGAGAGGGTGAGAAAGAGAAAAAAGAAATCACGGAAAGGTAGTGCGGGGAAAGAAAGAGAGAGAGAGATGCAGAGAAAGAAGAAAGGAAGGAAGGAAGGAAGGAAGGAAGGAAGGAAGGAAGGAAGGAAGGAAGGAAGGAAGGAAGGCGGGAAGGCAAAGCAGCAGCCAGTGGGGTGGCACTGCCCACCCACGTGTGGGGAGGAGGATAGGAGAGAAGGGGAAATGCCAAAGTGGCAACAGTCGGCAGCTGCTTGCAGTAGGTGCCTGCAGTAGGTGAGGATCAGGATGTGACCCTGGGGGATGAAGGAGGCGGGGGGTCCATGCACACATGCATCCCTCAGGTGAGGATCGTGACCCTGGGGGGAGGAGAAGGTGGGGGTGCACGCGCACACGGGAGCTCCTCAATGCACTCACAAGAGAATTGCGCCACAGGCAACTGCCTGGTTTGCCTTACGGGTGAACCACCCCTGAGTACACATACTGACTCTTGGATAAGTCTACCAAGAACATTTCTAGCTTTATACGTGAATATATAGGGTACATTAAAAAAATCAGTAGATATTTCTTGAGAATGAAGTGTCCTAAAATGAATCTGGAAACTAATATGTATTCAAAGGTTAGCTCACCTAGATTGAGCCATTTGACCAAATAAGTATCCTTCAGTCACCATTCTCCATTCACATAACATTAATAATAGCAACCCATATAACAATACAAACAAATAGTAATTTCTGTCTTCCCCAGGATTACCTGGCAATAAATGATTAAAACATGCTTGTATTTTGTTCCTTCGTAGCTCATGATGGTCACATACCTTTTCGAAATTTCTCTGCCTGATCTCGCCACTGTTTCACTTCATTTTCATTTACCAACCTAAATGGAAATAAAGCAAGAGATCCATTCCAAAGTCATTACACACAAAAATTTCTAGGAGAACAAAAGGTAGCTAACTTCTGCTGTAATTGTCTACATGATTATTAACTTACTAATGAAGGTCATATATAAAGTATGAGTTTAATGCTGATTTACTAGATAGAAATTTGGTCCTTCCCCTTAAACTAAGTTTTTGTCCATGCAGTTGAAATAGCACATGTATTAAGAGGTCTTCATGTTTAATATATTGCATGAATGATTGATAGTTATCATGTTTCTTACATCTTAATGATGTTCTTGACATTGAAGTTCTCTAGAGGAGCTATATCTGGATCATCCCCTCGCTCATCCTGAAGAACAATTTGCTGTAGTATTCTGTCTAACAGCTGCCATTTTTGAAAAGTTCCCCCACTTCGTTTATCTGCAATGATAAATGTCAGTAAGAAAATTATGGAATGAACTGCCCACAAATGGCGTTGACTGTGTTTACTGAACAACTCTGATGTTTTTTCTTTGAATGTTAACACTATCCATGTGGAAATACACTTCCCACTCTGTTTAATTTTTAAATTCTTCTTGCCATAAAAGTAGTTGAAACAATTTCTAAATTGTAACTTCTACATTTCACCAGTTATTGGAATATTATTCGATGTGATGATTTTGGAACTTAGGATGCAGAGAGAAGAAACTTTGAAGCATATATATAAGTTACTAACTAGGAAATAATTCAGTACAGTTAATTTAGTTTCTAATAGTAAAAAATATCACATTGTGTTTGAAATATAATATGGGATAACTTGTGGTACCAGTAGAGTATCCCTTATCTGAAATACTTGGGACCAGAAGTGTTTTGGATTTTTTCAGATTTTGGAATACCTGTAATTATAATTATATATCTTGGAGATTGCCTGCATGGCAAGGGATGGACTGAATCATCCTTGTGGTCTCTTCCAACTCTTTAATTCCATGGCTGAACATGTCTATGTGGTAATGATCTTAATACAAGCCCTTGCCTTGCACTACTGGCAGGTAATAAATTATCTTGCTGACAGTAGATTCTTAAATCTACTTAAAATTCAGGCTTAAAATTCCTGAATATGTCTCATATTGCATGAAGAGTATCTACTAATTTGATTTTCCAATTAGAGCTTGAGAACCTTCTTTTTCTTCATTCCTGTGAGGTGCCAGAAAAAATGAAATACTTTCTGGGACGTTTTCCTTTAATGGTAATAAGAGTTTTCATTTGACTATCAGTTTAAAGAAAAACCAACAAAGCCCTTATCCTGTGTCGATTAACAATAGCACCTGTTTCTAAGACAACACAATGTTGTCTTTTTGTATCTTTAAAAACAAATAATTTAATCAATTTTCCAAAGTTTCCAAAGCATCCAACAATGATGATGATGATGATTGCTGCTAGTTAAACAAAAAAACAAAAACCTTAATGATTGGGGATGTTAAATGAAAACAGGGGGAAATGTGTCATGAGAAACATTTGCCAGTTGTATGTCAGTTCAAATTCTGAGCTAAGATCAACATAAACATAACCCTAGGTATCCTGTGGTTGTGGGAAGACAGTGACTCCCATGAAAATGTTCACTGTATAGCCACAGCCTATAAGCTCCCAGCTCCATAGAAAGTTGAAACAAAATCATTAATTTCTTCTAAGGACTGAAATGTGGATCTGTATCTCTGATTCACTGCATGGGAGCAGTCTCCACTTTCAAATCACCAACTAACATCAGCATCTCAAACAAAATTCTACTATCACTGATATATCAGTAGCACATATCAAAAGGAATTCAAGATGTCGTTTATTATTGTTGGGTTTCATCCCCGGGCTGCACAAGTTTCTTGTGTCATCAAGTTTCCAGTCCTTGATGAGTAGCTAGGCTAGAGACAGGGCAAAGCTGAGGGATTGCTTCCCCCATGTTCCTATGCATGTTTCCCAAAAAGGCTTTGTCTCTACTCTTCACTGCTAGCACTGTCTCCTCCCCTTTGATGATTTATCAATGGAATTTCTGTGAGAGAACTTCCTCTTCCATTTAAACTGCCCTGGGTTGACCATGTGGTTGCCTCCATTTTCGGCTCTCTTCTGCCTTTTCTTCCTTCCAGTAAGGACACATTTTGACTCTCTCCAGGCAAAATGTAGCTGCATGGATAGTTTTGCCTTTTACCTCCTTTAGAAGATGAGACTTAGTAAGTTAGCTCCAAGACCTTTTCTATCAAGAATGTATTTCTTTTACTTCAATAAATATTTTTGAACCACAGTATTGACTCTGCAATCCTGAACCATCCTAAGAAATAGAAGCTTATCCCAGTTCATCTCACTGGTTAAGGAGTTGATTCCTAGTACTCTGCTATATTTTGGTGGAATTGCCCACCTGAGGATTATTTTGAGCCTAACAGATCAGATTCACCAACAATTATAATAATATACCCAGGATTGATTTCCAGAAACTATTCACGTTAGAGGTGTAGTTTCTTATTATATATGTATGGTATTGTTTTAGTACTTTGAATAACTTTGCATGGATTTCATTATATTTATTTATTTTGAAAAAAAAAATGTTGTTTAGGCACCTTCTACACTGTCATATAATCCAGATTATATGAGTCTACACTGCCAGATAATCAAGTTCAAAGCAGATAATCTGGACTTTATATGGCAGTGTAGAAGGGGTCTTAGGGTATACCTGATATTCAGCCTAAATAGATCACAAATAAATACTGTGCACCATCATAAATAATGAGTAGGTCTGGCAGCAAAAACCAGTAACAAACAGAATGCCAAGTGAACAGCTATCACAGTTACAAAAGAAAAGATTAAAAGGACAGAGTGCTACACAATCTGCGTTTGCAAATTTTTCACATATACCCTTCTCTACAAATTCCATAGATTTTCAAGAATATTGGGAAAGATGCTACCTCTGCTGCTCCCAAATTTTCAAACATATTTCCAACCTTGGGAACTGGAGATTTGCTTTGCAAACCGAACAAATATGGATTTGATATTCTCCATTACTACCCCCACACTCCTGAAAAACTAGAAAATAGATACAGCATTTATTTCTAAGTAACCCATGGGAAAAGATGGTATAGAAAATCTGTGTGAATCAACAAGAAGGAGACTGTGATGTTCACCAAGTGTCTAAAACCTAAGAGAGATGGTTGAGGAAACCTAGATTTCTGTAGCCAAAACAAGAAAGCATTGACAGAATATCCTAGCATCCTCCCATTTGAAGAAGTAGTCCAATACTCACAAGGCATTTGTAAGCAGTGCTGGAGAACAGATAGTAAATATGGATAAGCATCAGTGTGCTTCAATCTCTTCTTAATCATTTCAAACATCTGAGATGCACTCTTTGTGTCAATATGCACCTATGGCAAAAGAAAAGGTGGAGGGAGCAACATAGTATAAAACATGAAATATCTCCTTGTTCTTATAATGTAACTTCAACCAAATCCAACACAATATATTCAGGGTGAAGAAGGGAAGAGGACAAATGGAGACAGATTATTGTAGTGACAATGAGATACCAAAATCTAAGGGCTTCAATGAGCACAAGACATAGGACTAGTGCACATGTGCCAAACTCAAAGTCCAAATCTGGACCGAAGTATCTGGAAGGCTGCTGTTCTGTTTAATCAGGATCGTGGGGTTTGAATTTAGATACAAGGCTTGTGGATATGATGTCTAACTTTAAAATGTCATTTCATCTTTCCCCAATTTCAGAACTATAAGTGCAACTGGATTGCAATCTCCATTATCCCCAGTCCACAGGGCAGATAATCAAAAGTGATGGGAGTTGCCATTCAGTAACATCTGGGGACACAAATCTGGTAAAAACTAAAGGAGCATCAACCACTTTTACAAAGTTATAATTGGCCCTCTGTATCCATGGATTATCCCTCCATGAATTCAATTGCACTTTGAAGGCAAGCATAAGGCTGATGTAGCCCTCAATAAAAATTAGTTTGACACCCCTGGGCTATTGTAACTACACCCCATCATACTTTATTGTCTACACCAGTTTGTTTTGGATGTGAGAATGAACCTTCTGATATTCCCGGTTTAGGGGAGGGGGGAGAGAGAAAGAAGGACATTGTATCTCCAAATAAGGATGTTTTGCCATCAGAATTGAACCAGTCTTCATCCCCAAAGGCCTAACATTGCAAAGAGTGAAATAGCCAAAACTGTTCACACCTAAAACTCTTAACATTTGCTTTCAGGCCCTTGTTAATTTTGATTGTCCTAAGGTATATTTCTAAATACCCAAGTGAAATTTTACATTACGACAATGTTAAGATATTTGGGGTCTGAAGGAAAAAAAATAATGCAAGTGGGGCAGAATCCTTATCTGAGGATGTAATACCTTTATCCTTCACCCCACAAGATAAACTCTTGCAAACATTTAGCAGCACAGACAGTACTTGCATAACACAATTAGAACACAAAAGCAGACTGAGCGATGCCCACAGTGGCATTTAAGTCACTTTATGGCAAGATCCCATGCCACCCTGCTTTGGCTACTAAGGTGGCTATCTTTTGGTAACTCCACTATTATTAAATGGCTAATATAATTTGTGGTAAGAATATGGTCCCCACTGAAGCCACCCATCATTGTTGTACACAGTGGTTCCTATGTGCAGTGAAACCCAATCATCTCCTGTGCTCTCTGTCACAGTTTTGGCAGGCTGTGACTTAGCAGAAACTTTAACCAGTAATTTCAAACTCATGTTTTCAGTTTAATTTTTGACCTCATCCTTAAATTATAGTTTTATGTAATCATATTATTTAATTTTGTAGTTTATTTCAGTAATTGATAATTGATCTGAGTTGTACAGATATACAAAATTTTTAAAGTACTAACCTTCCTACAAACATATATAATATTCCCAAAGAGCATAAATTATAACTATACAAAGACACAATTTATATATGCATGCTCAGTTATCAAGTTACATGGAAACAAGTGATAAGGGGGAAAGTAAGGAAACGAAGCCTTTATTATTCTAATTATCTTGAGTCACTTCATTCTTACTTCTACTTGAGATAAGTCTCTGTAACCTGTGAAAGTTTGCATCATAAAGTGATGTTATCTTTCACTTTTTATACAGTAGATTTGGAATGATTTGAAAAGAAAAAGATCCTAAAAAGCTGATCCCTTGCACTAGACGGTTTTATTTTTTAAAAAATGCATCTGTCTAAAAGACGGGCTAATATTCCAGCTATTTTGGATGTGGCAGTGCATCCATTCATATTAACAACTCTAGAAGGAGCTAAAATGCTAAAATTAGTAAGGGGAGGATTTTGATGTGCTGATTTGTTAAAGAGTCTTATAAAAATTGTCTGCTCTGAAAACTCAAGTGTTAATTTGGGGCAGGTGCTTTGACAAAGAGCAGGGAGCTGTCCACTGGGATCCTAGAACTGATGGTGCTGAATTCAGCAACAGTCCTAAAGTTTAAAAACCTGGAGTTCATCTCCAATGGGTTAATTGACTGAAGCTTTCATTGTGGAGCCAAGCCAATTCAAGATTGGAGTAGTGCCACTGCAAACACATACTTTCTTGGAACACCTCTTTTATCCCACAATAGACCACCTTCACACTCTTGGTAGGTGAAAAGTCCAAGTAAAACAGGGGAACTGTACTCCAGAATATAGATAGAATGTAGTTTCAAGAGGAAGACAAACCAAGTAGAATAAAAATGGATAAAAAACAATCAAATGAACCAAGCCAACAAGACCCTGTACCCCAAGAGGTCCAAGCATCTCAGTGGCCTTTACACACTAAATAGCGATGATTTTACTTGAACTGTCATGACAAAATCCTAAGGAAATCTGGGATTGACAGTTTATGTGTGTATATGTTCAAGTCAGCTTTCAACATATAATGATATTATGAACTGTATAGGATTTTCTTGAGCAAATGTAGTTTCTTTTCTCTGGAACACAGTCTACAGAACCCTGTATGCCAGTGGTTCTCAACTGGGGGTCCCCAAATGTTTTTGGTCTATAACTCCCAGAAAGAAATCCCAGCCAGTTTACCAGCTGTTCGAATTTATGGGAGATGAAGGCCAAAAACATCTGGGGACCCCAGGCTGAGAACCACTGCTGTATGTATTGGTGGCCTGAACCTGCTTTGCTTCCAAGATCAGACATGTTCTAGTATCTTCAGAGTATTTGGCTATAGAGAGAGGTATTCAGAATTCTCAGCCAGAAAGCTCTAATGCTTCACCAAACCCTGTGAGTCTATAGGACGTTGTCATGGCAGTTAGAGCAGAAAAATAGTACTAGAATGGCGTAGTGTGAAAGAGCCCAGGAGTCCTGCTAAATACTTCAAACAGCCAAGGAAGCAATGAAGTGATTAACAGACTAGACAAAGTCATTCTAAGTCATCCATGACAAGAAAATCCACTGGAGAGACTGAATCTTCATATTGTCAGACTTCACCTAATTCCATGATTTAATCCAGACCTTGCTGTTCCCCCTTATACTGTGTAGTCTGTAAATTAACAGTGTCTCATTTCTGTTTAGTTCCACATGCACAAAGCATAAAGATTTATACAAAGAAGCCAAAAGACCAGTTTTAACAATAGTAACATTTCTACTCACAACTTCAAATCTCTTTGCAAGTTCCAAATCATCTTCATTTCTGACCATCTCAAAGAAATCTAAGTGCCTGGAAGAAAGAGATAAATAAATCTATACTTATAATCCGTCCCTTGATCACAGTGGTGCAAGCTGAACAGGAGGGGGAAAACTATATTTACAGTGGAGTGAAAAGATTAAAAAAAACTTGAAGTTATCACTTTATATTAGAATTTAACTTCTGCGACTATAGCCTTCTCACAATATGAATATTCTAAATGTTTTTGGACTTTAATACAATATAGATAATATTGTTGAAGGCTTTCATGGCCAAAATCACTGGGTTGTTGTGTGCTTTCCGGGCTGTATGGCCATGTTCCAGAATCATTCTCTCCTGACATTTCACCCAACCTCTGAAGATGCCTGCCATAGATGTGGGCAAAATGTCAGGAGAGAATGCTTCTGGAACATGGCCATACAGCCCGGAAAACACACAACAACCCAACACAGATAATGTATTGCAAGAGTAGAATTATCATGTCAGCTAGAATTGGAACCTCCTCAGAAAACATCAGAATGGACAACAGATGATAAATTAAGGAAGGTAATCTAAAAGAAGAAATGGCCAGGTTAGTGCTCTTCAGTTATTCTGGAAACAAAGATGTTTGACCCCATCTATCTTAGCTGTAGTCATAAATAGTGACAAATCCTATGTAAAATCATACTACATATTTTTACATTAATATTGAAATCTGAAGTATATACAGAAAGTCTTTACTTTCTGTAAACCAAAATATTCGGAAGGCATCAGGTTGCCTTCCCAGCAGTAAGGGTTTGTTGGGATTGCATGCAGTAACATAAAACAGCCAAGACATGCAAAGAAGAACTCATGCATCTTCAATATGTTGACCTTCACTCACATTTATGTAACATATTGCTACACTATCACAGCAGTGTAGGCTCTGCTAGCCATAAAACCAAGATAGTGTTTTAGCTGTTACACACATGGATTACCTCAGGTAGAAATTACATTTCTTCAAACATGTCAAAATTTGTTAATGTGTTCCAAGCACAACCATAGGAATATACCTATCTCTAAATATTGGTGCACAGATGTCTCACTTTATTTGTATTACACAAGCAGAATATAGCTTACCTGTCCAGAGTTGCATTTTCATGTCCTCTGAGTTTATCAATTACAGGTTGGATTCCCAACATTAGAAATTCATATCGTAGGTGCAATCGAAATTCCAAATTATCCTGAGAGAAAGAAAAAAATATATGAAAATCTCCAGCACCTCTAATTAACTATCAGGGTACTGGTGGGCCAAGCTCATATTTTAATGAAATGTAATATAGGACAACTATTGCTATTATTAACATTGATAGATCAGCTATCTATGCCAAAATTGCTGGAATTAAGGGCAAAAACAGATCAGAATGTTTATGGCAAACAGTTAAGTGACTATGCTGAGAACAGATAATTGTGGACCTTGAGATACTAGCCTTCACTGGAGATGGTGAGAGATGCAATCTAGCCTAAGTTGCCGTGTATCTGTTAGTAGGATAGAGTATATTCAGTAACTACAAAGTGTACTACAGTTTGTGATTTCTGTCAGTGTATGTGGAGGAGGAAGAACTAGCACAAATGAACCCAACCACAAAGAAACTCACCTCACCAGTCCCTGCATTCAAAACAGCATTAATAAAGGACATGATGGCCGTTTTGAGATTCACTTCATCTCTATATTGCCCCATGCTTCGGTCTAGTTCATTGAGTAATGACTGTAAAGCAAAAGGAGTGAGAAAGTAATGCATGCTATCATCATAATATTGTCACTTCTCTATAAGCTCCTGCCCTGCAATACATACAAAGAAAATATCAGCTACAATGCTGAGGCCAAAATTAACAGTGGTGAGAAGAAAGGTTTGTGAACAAAGGAAGGTGATTTCTGCTTGACTATACAACAGATACTTTCTCTGCATTATATTTATATATTAAAAGCAATACAGTATCTTCTTTTCACACTCTGCTGTCAAAGGAGATTAATCTAAAATGAGAACAAAACACTCTTTGAATCCCAAATAAGGCTACATCGATTGGCATAATGTTATCTCTGACAGAAGTCAATAAATCATTGTTAAGATTATCCACAATATAATGCTAAACTGCAGTGAGCTATAAATGGAAATTAAAGGAGGTGAATGTCACATCAACACTAAATCAAAGCTAAATCAAAGCCAGCAATTTCAACTGATCTGATATTGGAAGAACAGACTTCTCACTCATACTTCATGCCCTTAAAGATTATACACATGAGGTGTCAGACTTTGTTGTTCAACATTCAGTGAACCAGATGAGAAAACTGGCAGCTAGGACAGGGTAGCCAATAACTTAGATGAGGAAAAACAAACAAAAACCCTCCACTTTCTTTCTTTTTTGTTTTTTTACTCTGCACTATTTACCATTATTTAACATAGTTAAATTGAGACCATTTCTAACATAAATTCTGAAAATGATGTGTGTACTATGGTTTTATTTGACTATCATCTCCATGAAGACATGTATAAATTCACACACACACTACTGTTGCACTTATGTGCACTGATAAAAACAATTACAAATCAGGATAGACGGCAACTTGATATATCCAGTAATTACAAAAATAGCCTTTTTTGGTTGAAGGTTTATCATCTGACACAAATCAGTAATGTAGCACTGGCAAAAAGAGACAAAGGAACCAAATAAAATGAAAAATACAGCAAAATAGAACAGGGCTTCTTAAACTGTTTCCAGACACAACTCCTATCCACCTAATAATCTTTTATGTGATGTCAGGTATATAGGTATATCAAATAAGTATACAAATAAAACATTTACTTATAATAAACCAGCATTTGCAAGCTTGCTAAGCTGGCCGATTTTCCTTTTTGTGGAGTAAAGTTGAAGCATTTTCTGCAAAGTCCACCGTAAACACTGCATGATGCCACTAGCAGATTTGCGTAAAAGCGGGGTGATCAGAAACTTTTTATAGCTGCCAATTTTTTTGTGACCCCAGCACTGAGCTAAGGGAACCTCGTTGGGAGTAGGGAGCCACAGTTTAAGAAGCAGTGAAAGAGAACAACATTCTAAAATGAAACTCCAAACAATGGTACCTCTCTATGGACTTCATCGCATGATAAATTTCGGGTCCTAGGACGCTTTTGCCACAGTAGAACCATAGAGTCCCATGCTGCCCATCAAATGACACACTCCGTGGCCCAGCTGGGCCACATGCATCCTACAGCACTGCATGGGCAACACAGGAGTTTTCCCATGCTCTGTTAGGAACAACGGGGCTAGTGCGGGGGGAACTTGTGTGGTGCCCTTCCCCACATGTGATGGGGAAATGTCATTGCTGCTGAGTCAGGGCACCAGATGTCAGGATTGCCCTGCTGCCTCACCGATTCGTTACACAAGCTGGCAAATTGGCACAGGGGACATCAGCAATATGATGAGATCCTAGCTCATTTCAAATCCTCAAATTTAGGGGGAAATTAAAGAAAACTCCAGAAGCCTCCCTGGCACTAGAGGCTAGAAGCATCCAGTGTATCTGACAAATTATGTTCTCTGTGGTGAGCCATAAAGGCAGGCCACAATAAGATAAACCATTCTCTCAATATGTTTGCTGAATGGCACTAGGCTAGTTCGTTTTAAATTCTGCTTTAATATACAGTGTCAAGCTGTTCTCAATACATTTATCACACTTGAAACATGCTACATTTCACTTCCATGCTACAGCAGGTTTTCATCTCTAACTCCATTCCAAGAACTGTGAATGTTCCTTCTATATTCCTCAGACAACCAAGAACAAGTGTGAGCTTTGTGTTCACTGCCATCTGAAACTACCTCAGACCCAGGTTACTTGGTCCTCAACCAAATTCAATATTTTCTCATTTGCTACAACCATTTCTTCAAGCTGTCATTCCCTTCTCCCCCCTTTTTAAACTACTTCAAAACACTGCTATTCAAATAAAAGTGTCTGATTCAGCAAGATGGAGGAACAGCAAGAAAGAAAGATTCCAAAGGTCAATTCTGTTCCTGTTAAATTTTTCACTATTTTGAAAAGCATGCTAATACAAAAGACACCTGTCACTCTGAAAATATCTAAGCATGAAGAGAAGGACTCAAATGTTCACTGTTATACTTATTGTTTTCTTGAAATTACTGGAAAACATTGATAGTCTTATATCAATTCATCACAACTACAGAAGGAAAATAACATGGACATTATCCTTGTAAAATGTATATGAACAGAGAAAAATTACAAATATGGATGTTAACACAAGTAATATGTAGCATGTGATGTCACTAAGATGCACCATATTCTATAGCAATTACAGTTTGTGATACTCTTTTTAAAAGCCTTATTAAGTCAGGATGGGCATAGGTACTCATCTCCAGATGTTTTGAACCTTAACTCCTACACTCCTTCCCTCACCAGTAACCCTGTGTATGGATTATAAGTGAAAAACATCGGAAGGCTATATGTGTCCAGACCCACGCTAAATGTTAATATTATGTAATACAACATAATATATTACTAGTAAACAGGATCATAGGGTAGCTTGGTCCTAGAATGCATATCCTTGCAACTGAAATTTAGAGAGTTGATTTCTGGTAAGCAGTGGAATTAATTGCGTTCCATTCCTCATGGATTTCATGTCCCTTTATTTTAATTTTCATTCAACTATTCAGGAATAGTACTTAGTCCAGGGTACTATGGAACAGTGGCAACTCCAGATTTCTGAGGGATGCAGGGCAACCCGCGTTCTTTGTTAAGGAGTCCTCTTTCTCAGCACCATGATGACCAATGTCACTCGCTAGACTACGGACCAGTACTAGGCACATTACAATTACTACACATGACTTATGGAACATACAAAATGATGACCAGGCCGCCAACATTTTGGTACCAGCAAGGAAAGGGGCAAAACTTTAGAAACCTGTGATAAACTGTTGGAAAAAAGTCATTGCTCATGAAGAAATTAGGTTGAAATGCCACCCACATTTCCCTAACATCCCCTCAAAGGAATTTTGAAAGAACATTTGCACACAGCTGTAGTCATTGGCTCGTTCTGCAGAATCCCATATTTTAAAAGCAACTTAGTAAAAGTGTCAGATGTACAATGCAATTAAGCTTCATGATATTCTCCTTTTCCTGACGTGCATATATAAGAACAGAAGTGGAAAGGGCTACTTTGGGAATTATAGCCATTATAACCCCTTATGAAGTCATGCCGGCTGGGAGGATTCTTAGTGTTACAGTCCAAAATATAGTCAATTTCTCAACTATTTATAAGACCATACTTCTGAATTATGTTGTGGGGCATGGATTTAAAATCTCAATTTTAAAAGTGTAATCTTATCTAGTAAAAAAAAAAGAGTACCTGATAAATTTTCTGCACTCTTCTGAATTTGGGATGGGTCATCTTGCTGGGAAACTTACAGTACTTTAGACTTACACTCTGACAATAATGATAAAGATAGGAACCTTCAGAAAGACAAGTATCAGCCCAGACTTGCATTGAATCCTCACATCTGTTATGCTTAAATTCAGCATTTCTGATGACAACAGTGAAAGACAGAAAGAAATGTTGGAGGCATCCAAGTTACTCTGGATGAGTTTAACTTTAATGTCTTGGAAGGAACATTGTGGAAACGACAATTCTGGCATTTTAACAAAGACATTTGGACACAAACATCAGAAAAGAAAACTGAAACAGGAGCATGTCTTTACTGTTCTTAAGAAAACAGGGAGGCAAACATTCATCTTAAATTTTCCATTATACAAAAACATTCTGACAGGGATGAAATAATACATTGGTTCCCCTGAGCCTCATAAAAGCTTCTGCAGAAAATTAACAGCAGCATATCAAAAACCTGGTTGTATATGCTACCAACTGTGCTACTTATTGTTGCCTGCTTTCAAGATTTTCTGACTTATGGCAACTCCAAGGTAAACCTCCCATAGGTTTCTCTTGGGAAAATTTCTTCAGAAGGGGTCTGTATTTACCTTCCTCTGAGACTGAGATAATGTGACTTGTGGGTTTTCATGGCCAAGCAGGCATTCAAACTTTGAACTCCAAAGTTGTAGTCCAACACTCAAACCAGAACACCATGAGGCTCTCTGTGCTAGTCTATACTGATTAAAAAATTCTCCATTTCCCAAGTTACTTTCACTCAGATTTTTATACTTTCAAAGCACATCACGCAATGATGTAGGAGAAAAGTACTGTACTTGAGTTAGGTTATGCTTCCAGCATAGGGATTTATTCATTATAGCAATCCAGTCCAATTGGGACAAAGGGATTACAATCTAATTGAATGTTCCTAGAGTTAAGCATTATCAAAAATCCCTGACAAGGAGACGAGGTCATCCTGAGCAATCTTCATTCCAAAACAAAGGCAAGCTTTAGATACATTCCCTTATAATCACAAGGAAACAATTTACATTTTTAAAATTTATATTTCTCCCACCTACCCATACTGTAAACACAACCATGTCCATAAACTCCTCATTAAGACATTGGAATTCTAGTGCCTGCCTCTATTATGTATTCTAATTTCAAAACATTCTTGTTCTGCTAATGCATCAGCTGAACATTTATTTATAAAATATATGGAATGTGGCTTATATTTGATAACAAATTTTGTCAAAATGCAGTGTGCATTAGAAGTATCACAGAATTTTTTTATTTCTCACTGGCAAATTTTGAGTGAAATTTCATGCAGGTTTCACTAAGAATAATAATTACAAAATATATGATATTCAATCTTCCCTGTCCAATTATGCCTAATGTTGCTCTCATTCCTGAAATTCAAAGCATCCCAGGAATTCTCTCTCTAAGGCACAGAGACCACACATATGCAGCTGAAATAATACTTAATTCATGCACATTGCATGAAACATAGGAGACCTTGTCATATTCTGCCTACAAATGTTCATACAAGCTGCCACAAAACAACCAGAAAAGTTATATTACTAACAAAACATATGACTCAAATTTGCAAAGGATCATTTAGTGTAGTGGTTCTCAACCTGGGGTCCCCAGATGTTTTCGGCCTACAACTCCCAGAAATCCCAGCCAGTTTACCAGCTATTAGAATTTCTGGGAGTTGAAGGCCAAACCCATCTGGGGACCCCAGGTTGAGAACCACTGATTTAGTGATTGCTTATATTGAATTTGATATAATCATTTAATATTTCTTGTCTTGTGCTTCCTGCTTTTGTATGTGTGCATGTGTATACACATATACTGCACACAAACTTTCTTTTTCTGATACTAAATGCTACTTCTGTCATCTTTACAACATGCTTCCTTTCAAGAATTTCTTCTCAGAGAAGCATAATCTATAAGGGTTTCAAAGTTAAAAGTATCATAATAAATAGATTTCAGAAGTTTACAGAAAAACTGACAAAATCACACTAGATTCTTTGCTTTTAGTAACTGGATATTTATGATAGCACAATAAAGGACAGGATGAGATATTTAAAAGTATCATTTCTATTTTCAATTATTCTGATGTAATTCTTGATTAAGGTACTGATTTAAAACACACTGAGGTGTAAATTCTGTGGTTAGTTTTAAATCCACTGAACCACAGTGTTTAATCATTATTCAACACTAAATGGGACTAACCAATAGTCTTGGGTTCTGAAGAAGCTGAAGTTACTATCAATGACACTCACAATCCCACTTCCTCATAAATACGATTTCTTTCTCTCTTGAAATGGCTAAAATGAGCTAATCAAGCAAGGCCTTCACTTGGATTTGTCACTGAACATCTTGGTAGAGCACAGTGGGAACCATAGTATTGAATCTTTGTTTTCACAATCCAACTTGTCAGAAATCCCAGCACATTTTACAATGCCATAAATAAATAGGTCAGAATATAATCCTGCCTGCAATGATTACTTGGATAAGGACATACAGTCTTACGGCTATACATATGAAACTACATTTAATATAATCTGTTCAGGTTTTATTTGTTACTCTGTTAAGCAAGCAAACTTGTTTGATAATATATGCTTAGAATGGCATATAACTTCTTGCCACTGAATAGCCACAGTGACTGAAATTTAGGACTCTAGAACCTATGTTTTAGTGATAATCTATTTTGCTAGAGATTGTTGCAAGGTTGTGTAAGGTGAATAACTCTTTGTTACTTATGAACCCAAAAGTTTATGTAATCCAAAACACAAAAATGTGTTTCTAATGATATGCAATTCAGTGTCAGACAGAGAAGGATTAACCTGAAATCAAATCTAATCAAATGATCAGCTTGCATTCTATATTTGCAAGATTGGGTGTTCTTGCATACTGGGAAAATTCCAAGGAAATTGTAAATCATGCAGGTTAACTATTTTCCTAAATAGGGAAAAAACTGATGAACCCAGTTGGTTCTTCAAGCCTTGAATTCAGTCTGTGACACCCAAATGTCAGACATATAATGGGATGGCATTACTCACTGAAAAAGACAGTAATGCTTCCTAAAGTTGAGAACAGCAGGAAAAGAAGAAGACTGATGTACAAGTATCTTGTACATCAGATGTTGAAGCTGGTGTGATGGCTTATTACAACACCACCACTAGAACTCTCAAATTTAATATGATAAATTATTTAGATGAAATTCTGCCTCCAAATGAAATTATCCACACATCAGAATTAATTCCAACAAACAAGATGACTTCAGGCAGCCTTTGTTTCCCCCTTGCTGACCAATTGCCTTGCTAGAGATGCCTCCACAAACACTTCCTGTTGTTCAAATCCATGCTTTAAAGTCCTATTTTGTGAAGAATTGCTTAAATCATTGTCCATATTGAATTTAAGTTAAAAAATGCATAACTGAAGCTATCCATGTTCCTCTTCCTTTACCCCATTTTAGGTTATAAACTATGCTTTGGGTAAAACTGCCTTTTGTTTGGTTTCTCTAAGACAGTGGTTCCCAACCTTTTTTTGATCCGGGACTACTTTGACCAGTGACCACTCTCCAACATTAGTACCAAAAGGGTAACAAATCAGTTTTTGGTTAACCTTAGATTTGGTTTGGTTATTTGGTATGCTGATTCAGAAAACTGCATTGGATAGACCACATCAACTCTAGTTTCTGATACAGAACAGATGCCATCCAGTAATCGCCCTCTGCTTGCCCACAGAAAACCATATTTAATAATCTAGAGCTGATGTGGTTTATCCAATTCAATAGTCAGCTCTGCAGAAAGGAGTGGAAATAAAATTAATAAAATGAATAAAATAAATAAAATAATAATAATAAAATAATAAAATGAAATAAATAAATAAAGAAGAAGGAGGTTTGCAGACCTTGCTGGGCCACTGCTGGACCACAGGTTGAGAACCACTGCTCTCAGAAGTACCAATTAAGTTAATTATCTGAGAAATACCAATTAATGAGCTATAGTTATTGCTAGACCTATTTGTAGTAACAACACTAAGAATAAGTACATGAACTAATGGAAATATTAACAGTATATGAAATAGCCCTTTGCTGTAACAAAATTGTAGGGTACAATTATACAATGATACAAACAGTTGAAACATGATATGCCTAAAATACCTGTATAGTAGTAAAGTTTAGTTCATCTGGTTTACCTATGATTTTACACTCTACTTGGGTTTTTCTGGTTTTAAAATATGTATACTAATATATTTACACAAGTGAAAGCACAGTACAGAATGTGTGAAACAATGCAGGTATGTCTCACTTCAGTTGACTATTGTTCATTCTGTCTCATAAAACAAAGAAAATAAAAGAAATGAGAACCCATTCTAAAAGGAATGTAGCTTAGGAACTGTTTGCATATGATGATGATTTTACCTGGAATCTTGTCCTCTCTGCTGCATAGACTTGGTAGTGAAGCATGGCCTGCAGAACTTTTTTGTGACCTCCTGGCACTAAGCAAACAGCTCCAAGGATTTCCAGTACAGCAATCTTGGTTTTGATGTTCTCAGTCCGTAAACTCTGAGAGATTATATTGATGCTTTCTGGGTGGGCCAGGACATGTGCCCGTCCCTGGGAGTTGTTCATCAGAGCCTTGATGCACCCTATAACGGATGTGTGTATGCGGCTCTCTGAGGTCTCATAGTCCATACTTTTCAGAAAATTCAGCAAGCAGGTCAGACCATCCAGCTCAATGAATCTTGTGACAAACCTGAATAGAGAGAGAGGTAGAAATTAAGACCAGGGCATCTTATTTAGGAGGCCTCAGGTCAATGGGACAAATAAGTGTTTTCCATACTACAGTACTTCTAAAAGAAGCTTAGGGGAACCTTAAGGAACCATGTGTGTGACCGGACATTGTTGCAGGGATTTTATCAATGCAGCCCACAAGTAGTCCACATACACATCTTCTGATAGAAGCAAGTGAACATGAGTCCAACATCATATTTTCCAGCTACAATTGTATGAAATGGTCCCCAAAGTATACAACACAATTACTACATGAATAAATTCAAGGGGTGCTTTATGTTCTATTCCCACTGGTAGCAATTCTGGTTATTTTGCCTTTCTCATAGGATCTGGATTTCTCCAATATTTTTTCATGTATGGTATATTTGAATAATGTTCCTATGGGCCAATAACTAACCATTATAACACAGTGGGGCTATAAGGTAGCCTTATATTGACCCATAACAGAAATATCATATGCAAATTGAAAACCAGACAAGGGCTATTTTATTATTTCTTTGTTGAGATGAAAATTACATGAATTTCCAGCATACTTTGTGTCATGGAACCAAGTCCCAGGGCTGGATTTCCAAGCCCTGGACTTGGAGTCATAACATAAATAACCCTGAAAGCACCTGGCGGGAGAAGATAGAATGAGCCTGGGAACTCAGGGTTGAAAGTATAAACAATTATAATTGGTATAGTGTGTGGGAATAGTAGAAATGTGATACAAAGGGTGGGGTTTGATGATGATATTTGCGTATGGTGTTACGTTGCATCAGAGGTGATAAAAATGAGTGTATGTAAACATTAGGTCATTCTCGACTTTTCCAAAGTCATGTATTCTTCAATAAAGATTGGATCTGAGAGCAGCTATCTCTGATCTGCGTTCAGACTGGTCCTTTGAAGTGAGCCTGACATTTAAGTCGAGAATCCCGTTCTCACCCTCCTGCGAATTCGCAGTGAAGTGATAATGAGTGGAGAAGGAGATCAAAGCCCTAATGGAGCAGAGAGGCCTTTGCCAGGGGCCCGGCCGTTGGGGGAAGAGACGCTGCAAGCCATAGCTTCCTCTACGGGGTACCCCAAGCCGAACGGCGTGACCCAGAGGATTCCCAGAGGAGGAAGAGGCGTTTCGGCGGCGGCAGAAACCAGTTGGGGATCTGGAGGAAGCATGCCGGAGACCGTGGCCCTGCGGTTATCCATCCTGGAAACGAATCTATCCAGGCTGTCAGAAACCGTGGGGAGGTTGGTGCCACTATTGGAAGAGAATCTCCAGAAGGAGCCCACCCGATATGGCGCCGAGACAGAGCCACGTAAGGAAAAAGATTGGAGCCAGAGGGGCCAGCGCGCCTCAACGCAGAGCCCCGTGGCGGCGAGGAGCGAGGGGGATGAAGAATACTGGCAGGAACTGGAGTTCCGAGACAGAATGGCGCGTGAAGTGGAGCGCCAGCAAGCTCTGGGAACTCTGAGGCCGCCAACTCCAACAGAACTTCCAACCCAACTTCCAACCCCCCGAATGGGCGTCGGGGTGGAAAGACCACTGAGGCCAGGGATCGGGTCCAGTGGATTAGCGGACGAAGGCGGAGAGGAGCCGGAGATCCAGGAAGAGGAGGAGGATGTGCCGTACGACGAGGGAAGGCGAGGTGCGGGGGCTACAGCGAGGCCCGCATTCGGATGGGTAGAAGGGCCGACAGCAGCGGCAGAATTTCGGGAGCCGCGCAGAACGACCGCCGGAGTGGGGCCGTTCAAAGGGGCCGTCCAAGGAAACCCGATGCAACCCTTCCCCATGCCTCCCAGACAGCAGCAACGGGCCGCAGAATGGATGCAAAGGAGGGAAGATCTCAAACTGGAATACGGAGGGGAATCATCTGAACTGAACTTTTTCCTCATTAGCGTCAGAGGATATATAGAAGACAATGCACACACATTCCCCTCCGAAGCAAGCATGGTTCGGGCCATCGGCAACACACTAAAGAGAGGAGCGGCCAGCTGGTATGTGCAACTACATGCCAGACGCGACCCGTGCCTGAGGTCAGTGCCCCGCTTCCTCGCCGCACTGGAAAACCGGTTCAGAGACCGGCTAGAGCAATTGAGGGCTCGAGACCAGCTTAAAGGAATAAAGCAGAGGGACAAAACGGTGCCCGAGTACGCAGAGGAATTCCTCCATCTCGCGGAAAAGGTACCAGAGTGGTCTGAAGTGACCAAAGTGGAGATATTCAAAGAGGGACTACGCCCCGAGGTTTTTAGTTGGGCGGCGCATAGAGACGACCCAGAAACACTCCAGGGCTGGATACAACTAGCGGGGCGCGTCGAATCCACCCTGGCCCAGGTGAAGCGTTTCAGGGGCGGCGGCGGCCAGCAAAGACCGGCGGCGAGAGGTCGAGGAGAAACGAGGAAGCAGGAAAGGCCCGGAGGGAGGCCGGGGATCCCCTTCAAAGGAGATGACAACAAACCCAAGCCGGGATGCTTTGTATGTGGGAAGACGGGCCATCGAGCAGCGGAATGTTGGGCCCGGAAGGGGGAGCCGCCAAAACCCTCAAAGTCCAAGCCAGCAGCCGGGAGGCGAGCGGAGGAGGAGGTGCGAGCCCCAGAATCTCCGGAAAGGCTGGTGAGTCGAGACAAACGCATGCTAGTAGTGCCAATCTGCCTATCGGGGCTAGAGAATCGGGCCACCTGCAGGGCATTCGTGGATTGCGGTTGTTCTAGGAACATTATAACTCCGGAACTAGCAGGAGCACTGAAATGCCAGCAGACATTACTTGACTCCCCAATTGCATTTTCGCAGCTAGATGGATCAGTTGCTGCTGGGGAAGTGTCTACAAAGGAAATACGAGGGGTCCCATGTAAAATAGGCAAATGGGAAGGAAGAATATCCTTTGTGATAGCCCCTATTGCCACATACCACGTAATACTAGGGATCCCATGGCTCGAACAGGCAAATCCTGAAGTAGATTGGAGAGGAAAGAGCCTAGCATTTAAAGAACAACAGACGCAATGGGAGATAAGCAAAATAGCAGGAGAGGAGGACGAGGGAGATGAAGCAGGTGAAATAGACCCACAGCTATTGCCACCGGAATACAGAGACTTTGTGGATGTTTTCAATCAGAAAGAGGCAAGTAAATTACCTCCCAAGAGGAATATAGAAGTAGAAATTGAAATAACCCCAGGAGCAAACTTACCAAAACCAAAAGTGTATCCCATGTCTGTTCAGGAGAAGGAGGAATTGAGGAAATATATTGATAAGAACCTGGCGCGAGGCTTTATTAAGCCATCCAATTCTCCTCTCGGAGCCTCAGTGTTATTTAGGAGAAAGAAAGACAACTCCCTAAGATTGTGCATTGACTATAGAAATTTAAATGCAATTACTAAGGACAATAAATACCCTATGCCTTTAGTAAAGGATTTAATTACCGTATTGAAGAAAGGGAGCATATTTACTAAACTTGATTTAATTGAAGCATATCATAAATTAAGAATCAAACCTGAGGATACTTGGAAAACTGCATTTTCCTGCGCATTCGGCCATTTTGAATATAAAATTTTGCCATTTGGATTAAAAAATGGCGGCAGTTGCTTTATGCAGCTTATAAATGAAATACTGCACCCATTGTTGTACCGAGGGGTATTCATATTTCTTGATGATATCTTGATCGTGAGTGAAGATAAAGAAAAGCACGTGGAATTGGTCCGGGAAGTTTTGCAGAGACTAAGGGAAGCAAAGCTGTACGCAAAACTGTCCAAATGTGAATTTAATAAAACTCAAATTGACTTTCTGGGGTATCGGATATCTCCAGAAGGGTTAGCTATGGACCCGTCTAAAGTATCAGACGTAAAAGAATGGGGAGTACCTCAAACAAGGAGGCAATTGCAATCATTTCTGGGGTTTGCAAATTTTTATAGATCCTTCATAAAAGGCTTCGCGCAAATAACCGCACCCCTTACTGAACTTTTAAAAACAAAAGGGAAAGGGGAGACAGCAAAAGTGAAAGCTCCTGGCGCCAAACTGAGTTGGACGCCAGAATGCCAAAAGGCATTTGAAACCCTAAAAGGATGCTTCACAGAAGAACCCATCCTAAAACACCCCGATATCAGGAGCCCTTTCATAATCCATTGCGATGCTTCAGACTGTGCATACGGGGCAGTACTATTGCAAAAGGATCAAAATGGGAACTTAAAACCTTGTGGATATTTGTCCCGGAAGTTCAGTGAAACTGAAAAATGTTGGCCCATATGGGAAAAAGAGGCATTAGCCATATTAAAAGCCTTAGAATGCTGGCGACACTTCCTCGAAGGGAGCGGAATCCCATTTGAAATTTGGTCTGACCATAAGAACCTCCAGTATTTAAAATCTCCTCGAAAATTGTCCCCCAAACAAATTAGATGGGCACAATACTTCAGCAGATTCGATTTCCAATTAAAGTTTTTCCAAGGGAAGCAGAATGTCTTGGCAGATGCTCTTTCACGCATGCCTCAACACGAAGGCATGACCACAGCAAAAGAGGGAAAAATATTCTCTGATAAACAATGGGGCTTAGCTGTCAGGACAAGAGCGCAAACCCAAAAAGAGAACACTGCTATTATTGAACTCGACGGGGAAAATAGTTGGGGAAAAGAACTGAAACAGTCTTATGAAGGAGATCAGTGGATCGCATCCAACGCAGAAAAGGGGGAGCAGAAGGGGGGATTTTGGTTTGTGAACAAGAAATTGTATATCCCAGCCATATTAAGGATTAAGATTTTGCATCGTTTTCACAATAACCAGAGCGCTGGTCATACAGGAATTACAAAAACAACAAAGGCAATAGCAAAACATTGTTGGTGGCCAGGAATGAGGAAGGACATAAAGAATCATGTTGTTCAATGTGATGATTGTGCCAGAAATAAATCGAGAGGAGGGAAGCCAATGGGATTATTACAAACAGTAGCGGAACCTACCAGACCTTGGGAATGTGTAGCTATGGACTTTGTGGGGGAACTGCCGGTTAGCAAAGGACATCGTTATATTTGGACAGTATTAGACCTGTTTTCTAAACAGGCCCACTTTATAGCACTGACGAAATTACCATCGGCAGAGAAACTAGCTGAATTATACATAAACCATATTTACAAACTTCATGGATGTCCCAGTAGAGTGGTCAGTGACAGAGGGGTTCAATTCACAGCAAAATTTTGGGAAAAATTCTTGGAAATGCTAGGAGCAGAAAGGAGTCTAAGTTCTGCTTTTCACCCCATGACAAACGGGGCAGTAGAACGTACTCAACAGACGCTTGGGCAGTTCCTTCGAATGTACTCTAACATGAGACAAAATGACTGGTCTAGGTGGCTGGCTTTTGCGGAACTAGCTTTTAATTCGACTATACATTCAGCAACAAATAAAACTCCCTTTGAAGTAGTTTACGGGTATGAAATACAGCCTCTGCCCCAGTTGCCAAGATGGACAGAGAATGAAGAAACAGGGGCAGGGAAATGGAAAACTCAAATGCTAGAATGCTGGAGTCAAGTGACTGCATCCTTAAAGGAAGCACACAAAAAGTATAAAACGTTCGCAGACAGAAAAAGGGTGGAAGGCGATAAATTGGGGAAAGGAGATCTAGTGTGGTTAAGTACCCAAAACATCAAATTGGGGCTACCTTCGAGAAAATTGGGCCCCAAATATATTGGACCATTCAGAATACAGGGTGTTATCAATGAAGTAACTTTCCAGTTGGCATTGCCAAAAAGTTTAGGGAAAATACACCCAGTATTCCATCGCAGCTTACTGAAAAAGTATATGGGGACTTTGGACAAAATGGACACATAGAGTTTATTGTTTGATTTATTTCAGGATTGTGATGAAAGAAGAACCGAAGAGGAGGACGAAGAAAAAGAGGGCGCCATGTCATGGAACCAAGTCCCAGGGCTGGATTTCCAAGCCCTGGACTTGGAGTCATAACATAAATAACCCTGAAAGCACCTGGCGGGAGAAGATAGAATGAGCCTGGGAACTCAGGGTTGAAAGTATAAACAATTATAATTGGTATAGTGTGTGGGAATAGTAGAAATGTGATACAAAGGGTGGGGTTTGATGATGATATTTGCGTATGGTGTTACGTTGCATCAGAGGTGATAAAAATGAGTGTATGTAAACATTAGGTCATTCTCGACTTTTCCAAAGTCATGTATTCTTCAATAAAGATTGGATTTGAGAGCAGCTATCTCTGATCTGCGTTCAGACTGGTCCTTTGAAGTGAGCCTGACACTTTGTGTATTATTTCTGTTTTTTACTAGCAGGAAATGTAGGTTAAATGCTCTGCTGTGCTTGAAATAAATATTTCAGAAGACCATCTCACCAACCATTTGTGAATAATGCATTTCCTACAGTTATGTGTATTAAAATCTATAACATTGGTTTTGGCCAAATTATAGTTTTCCAACTTGTATTTATTTTTGAACAGTGCATTCCCCATGGGACCAAAGCTACAGAGATTTCTGGATCTTGTCTTTCTGATCTTAGTACTATAAAGGGGATATGGTGCCTCTTTCCTCCTGTCATGCCCTCTGGACCTGCTGCGGAAGATATAGTAGGAAGTGTGCTGTCCCCCTCCATCTCTCCTGATGTGCCTGATTGGAAAGACGTAGTTGAAGAACACAGGTCATACAAGCAGTTCTCTGTCTGTGTGCTCTTCTGAAGAGCCTGTTGCTAATAACAAGCTAGGTCAGCCCAGGAAAGTCACCCTACTGTAGAACCACAGAATCCTAGAGCTAGAAGAATTCACATTGGCCATCCAATCCAATCCCCCACCATACAGGACTAAAGCACTCTTGTAAGATGATCATTCAATTTCTTTTGAAAGCTTCCCCAAAAAAGGAGACTCCATCACACTCTGAGGCAACAGAGACACTGTCAAAAAGCTCTTACCATCAAGAAGTTCTTCCTAATGCTTAGGTGGAATCCCTTTTCCTGTACTCTCAAATCATTGCTTAGTCCCTAGTATATAGAGCAGCAAAAAACCAAGCATGCTCCATCTTCCATAAGACATCCTTTTAAACATTTAAACATGACCATCATGTCACCTCTTAACCTTCTCTCCTCCAGGCTAAACATACCCAGCTACCTAAGTTGCTCCTCACAGTAAATTGATATCCACCAGGTTTGTGTTTTATCTTAGAAAGCATTCATTATTTCAGTACTATGCTTACAGTAGTGTACAGCCCTCAGTGTAACTGTATGCTGTAAGCTCATAGATGGAAAATGCACAAGTTATTTATTACTACTAACTCCACAACCTAGCAAAAGGCATGGGTTAAACCATAGTGATAAATGTGTGCCTGGTAACAATCAAAGTCTGATAACCCTTAAGGACTCATAGGACACAAGGTTTAACACTTTTGGAAATTCAACAGCACTCTTACTTTAGAGCAAAACCAGTGAAATCAATGTGCTGATCATAAGCAACTTAAATTCCACTAATTTCAGTGGGTTTACTCTAAGCAAAAATAACAACTGAGTTAACATTTATTATTGTGCTAAATAAAATGGATAACTGAGTTCAGAAGGATAGAGATCGTAAAATCAACAGACTCTGGCAGTTGTGTTGTGTCTTGTTGTAGTCATGAGATTTGGCAGCATTAAATCATGAAGCTCCCAACATCCCATTGTTTTGGCCTGCCTCCTTAACATTAGATATAAATAATGCTATTTATAAGCTTTGCTTTTACTCCCATATTATATAAACAAAACATAATACAAAGACTAAATGTGAGATATGTACTCTTGGTTCCAAAAAAAGAAATGTAAGAGCCAATATAGAACATAAACCAGATTTAGTGACTGGCTTATAATCTCTCTCTCCTTTTCCCTCTCAGTAACTTAGTATTTTTATCCAATTGGTTTTTTCCAGAACCCAGGACAAATCAAGACCTTACAGAGTAACAGGAGGTTCACAATGAGGTTTGGTATCTGTCCAGGTTTGAACTGGTCTGCACATGCAAGCCTTTGGAGTAAACACACAATGCCACAAAATGGTTACACAGAAATGCACCAAATGACAATGATATGCTAATCCCTCCTGGAAATGATAGGATTCCTTTCCAACTTTACTGATATAAGCAACAAGATAAATGCTGTTGTTTTAAAAAGTGGTCTTCCATTTCTGCTATTGTATTTCTCATCTCCAGAAAAGGCAGGTACTACATGTGGGGAATGAAATGCAGCTTTTACATGTAAGTACATTTTCATTTTCACACTCAGTTGCTGGTCTATAAGGGTGTTTATATTTAGATGAAAAATGGAAACACACAAACGGTCATGGTTCAGTGCCCGATTCCTTGCAGTGTCTGGCAGGGTTGCCACTATGTCATTTGTGGAAAAGGAATAGGAAATGTGTGACCCTTCAGGTCAACTATGACCATTGGTAATGATTGCTAGATCAGATGGAGAGTGGGGGTGTCACACATTCCTTAACCCATGTGGTGACTAGTCTATATCATCCAAACAGTGTGCTATCATGGATGCTGTAACGTAACTATGACAAATTCAAATGAAACAAAACAAATTGGATTTTCTTGTGGCATACAATCAGGCCAGTACATTGACCCATCACTCTGTTTCTCTGCTGCTGTTTGAACCCCTGTTCAATAGAATGAAGTATAGTTCTCTTTTTTTAAGTAGATAAGAAATGTAAGACCTTTTAGAGGACACATCACTTGTCTATGTGCACATATCTACTATTGAATGTTCCTTCGTTGTTATTTTTTAAAATAAACGAATTAAGGATAATCAAGAGGACTTTGGTCTGAGTATTGGTCTATTATTACTTAATATTATTTTTATCCCACCTTTCTCCCAGTATAAGGACCCAATATAGAAGGTTCCCAACCTTTGGGCCTCCAGCTGTTTTGGACTTCAACTCCCAGAAAGACCAGCAAGCTTATCAGCTGTTAGGAACTGTGGGAGCTGAAGTCCAAAACACCTGGAGGGCCAAAGGTTGGGGACCACTGCAATATAGGGACTAGAACTCAGGGAAACCACAGCTGGAGTCCTCTTTTGAATGTAGAAACCCACTGGATGACCTTGAGCAAGTTTCAGTCACACAAGGAACTGGCAAAACTCCTCTGAACAAAGCTTGTCAAGGAAACCCTATAACACAGTTTTTGTTAAAAGAATACAAGAACAAAAGAACAATCCTGTTTACTGTGCACAGAGAACAGTATTTGTGAAGAACCAAGCCTTTTCATTAGATTTGTTTTAAACATATAGGTCTAATTAATGTTTCTACCGGAAATGTTTGAATTATTATAAATGCTACCAGACAAATCAAAGCCAAATTAAATCATAAATTGCCTGTCCTTAAAAATATTATGAAATATTTCTGAGTAACAGGAAAAGTAACTTACTAGCTAGATGCTTTTCCATTTTTATATAAAGCTATTTAAATGTTAAATTTAAATTTTGCTCCTCCTTAGACTCCCACTCCCAACTAGTATTCTGCCTTTTCCACAACCAACAAGAGAAGCAATACAGCCTTTCCAAATTTTTGTAGCCTGAATTTTTTATAGTTACTAGTGTTTATAGTTAGAATGCATAAGGAAGATTTCACAGTCATTGCCTTCATTTCATTGCAGATTTGTCCCTAAACAAAATGATTGGGCCAGGCTGTTACGGTTAAATTTTGCCTAATAGTTTATTAGCGAGGGTAACCTCATGTGGGGCAAGGGACCTTTTTGGTGCAAGAAATCATACTGCCATAGAAAGCTTTCTGAAAATTTCCCCAAAAATTTCTAGCTTTTTATTCTCAGGCATTTTAATGTGTTTTTCTTTTTCTTTCTTTCTTTTTTCATTGGAATGGAAGTTGAGAAATAGCTTAACTATCCATTTTGCCCATTTTAGTTGTTTGTCCACTTGTCCAATTAAAGGGCTACATGGGGTTCAGGGAATCATGTACAAGTTGGGTGAAGTACATATGCAGTCAACAAACTACCATTTTCCGTCCCATTCCCAGTGAAAGCATGCTTCAGCAGCTAAAGCTGTGTGCTGGACACATACTGAAAGACACACACAACAGGTCTGCTCAAGGGTTATTTTCATCCCTTTTGAACAGTGTCTTTTGGCCTACAACCCCCAGAAATCCCAGCCAGTTTACCCTCTGTTAGGATTTCTGGGAGTTGAAGGCCAAAACATCTGGGGGTCCACAGGTTGAGAACCATTGCTTTTGAAGAACAAATTTAAAAACAGCACAAATTTTGGCTTCTCGCACATTACATGAATATGAAGGAATAGCAATTGAACTAAGCAGCTGGATACTGTCTCCCCTTGACCACCCAAAGTTTCTCTACAAAGAATGGTTGTAAGATGGAGAGTTGTCAGGATGTAGTAGGTAGGTTGCTATCAAATCAGTATGCCCAGCCTTGATTTCTATGGGCCTCTGGTGAGAAGGTTATCTCCATTTATACCCTAGGTACACCCTAGTTGACACTTTCCCTCAGAAAATAAGTGAATAAGTACTTAGTAGTGACTGGAGACCATTCAGAAACAGAGGGACAAATGTAGAGAACTATCTGAGAATTTAGTGAGTTCAAAATTCAAAGGAGTCAAAAGAGGAAGCAAGGTTCAAACTGTTGGTGTCCCATGTTGGTTCTAAACCTGAGAGTGTTTTTCCCCCTGTGTATTCTCCATACCAGTTCCTGCTCCATATATTGATTGATACCTGCATCCTTACTCACTCCCCATTTACCATAAGTCTTAGATCTTGGAAAAGTGTGGTCTTGGAAACAGAACAGATTCTGCAGATGTGCTTGATTTGCTATAATTAGTCCAAGCACAAAATTTAGGTTTCCCTAATGCAATGTTTGGCTTTCTTTTCGGCCTTCCATCCACCTTTTTTTTTTGGCAGTGTATGCTCAAGCCAAATCATAATAAAGTCAGCAAGCTACATAAACTCCATACAAAGTTGGCAATCATTATTCAAGGATTTATAGGTGAGTATACAGTTATAAATATATTCAAGTTTTGAGCAGACAATGTTTGAACATGAGCATCTAGAGATTGCCATTGGAACCTCAGATTCTGCCTGCTGTGTGTCTTTATGGTTTCAGACTGCTGTTATTATTAAAATTCTGATGAAGAGACAACAGCAAAATTTTTGCTTCAGTACCAATACAGTATTTTGAAGAGCTCCAGTTGCTCATGAAAGACAAAGCTATGGGCTGCTGTAGTGCAGCCTTTCTTTTAAAGAAGGGACTGGCTTATTTATCAGGCATTGGCACATGGCCCATTTGGCAACTTGCAAACAAAGTCACTAGAAATTAGTTGAGACGTGAGTACTTAACTCCATTTTTGGCTTTGCTGTGGTTTAGAAAATAGTCCAAAAGGCTGCAGCCAACATTTTTAAAAGCTAAGACTTTATGTGACAATTTGTGGATGTTGGTGCTGATAATTATTACAGTTGTTATAAACAGAGAAAATAGATGCCTCTTGTCAGAGCTTGTTTGCAGAAAAACCTACCCATGAGATTTCCCATACTCCACTCCCACAGACTTGTCTTATTTAAAAAAGTCATTTCTGGCATGATGAAATAGGTGCTGGAAAGCTATAGAGGTATGCATGCTTATTATAATGTGCACCACAGAAGAGTTTTTCTTCTTATCTCTTAGTCTTACGGGTTACGATCAGTAACATCATACACTGATTAAGCCATTGCAGTAAGACAACAAAGACATAGCTGCACATTAAAAAAAACTATTATATGTCATCCCTACCAGGATGCATTTATTTCCTAATTATTTTTTCCCTCCATTGTACCAAATATTTGGGGGTGCCCATCAGGTTCACTGTTGTTACATCCTACACAATGTTTAATGACAGTGTGGGAAGGGTGATTTTTCAGACTGGGGAGGTCTGAAAAATCTTTTTTTTTTCTGAAGGAATACACATCCTCCCCAACAACTGTCTTCCATGTTGCATTGGAGCTTTTTAAAATCTTCCATGAGTATCATAAAGACAGGGTAATTTTTAGGTAAGTGTGTAGTGTGTCTGCTGTCCTGAGCAAGGACAGTTCCCACACTGGTTCACCCTCAGTTGATACAAACTGAAGCTTCGAAAAAGTGCCACTGCCATGGATATATGAAAGGGGGGGATCTCTTATCTTAAATCATTGATTGTAAATGAAGACAAGATAAAAATTAGTGAACCAGATGAAGAGCTCCCACAGGGTAGATGTGGCTTGTAGGCTGAAGGCTCCACATATTTGGTCAAGCAGGAAAACAGGAACAGAGGTTCTAAGAGCTACAGAATGGCAGAAGTATTTACTTATGTACATATTGTGAAACTCTAGTAGGAAAGGTGGCAGATTTAGAATTGCATGTACATGTCTCCTGAGTTTCCCTTTAAGATGGGTGATGAAAGAGCAGTACAAGGACCACATGTGATTTTTATAGATACGTAGGACTCTCTAGCCCAGTGGTTCTCAATCAGTGGGCTCGTAGGTGTTTTGGCCAACAACTCCCAGAAATCCCAGTCACTTTACCAGCTGCTAGGATTTCTGGGAGTTGAAGACCAAAACATTTGGGGACGCACAGATTGAAAACCACCGCTCTAGCCTGACCACATTGTTTCCAAAAAATGAAGTTTCAGTTTGTTTCCTAAGTCAATACAGTGTTTTCCTGGGCATGAAATAGTCCTGACAGGCAATGGAAAAGGGAGGAAAAACCAGCAAATGTGTTTTGGGTAGAAAATGATGAAAAGAATTCTGAGTATTGGAAGAGGTGCAGCAGATAATGGGGAATATGGTAGGAGAGATGCAACGGAGAGGCCCTATCTTGTTTCCACACCAATCATGAATCCTGTCAAACATGATCCACCCCCTGCATTCAGAGCTTTGTACTTCAAATTGCCCCAGAAAGATTATGTCAGAAAAAAATGTTTTTTTCCACAATCATGGCAACTACTTTCTCTGTTTCTATGAAAATGTGCATGTATGTGTGTGTGTATACATACACACTCACACACTCACATTGTACACCTCTACATTTGCTCCTTTCAGTTCCTGACACAAAGGAAAGTGTAATGTGGAGAGAGAAGATAGCTAATTACCTCATGGGCTGAGTCCGCAGAGCTGTTTTCAAGTCTTCAACTATTTTATTCCTCATTTCTGTTTCTTCTTCATCAAAAGCATACACTGTCTGCATCTGGTTGGGCAAGGCAAAGAAACAGTTATTCTAACCACTGAATCAAAAATCAGAGAAATGTGAGGGTACTAAACAACTCAAGATTCATCAACAATAGGTTCTTGGAAAACTAAATTGAAGCTGCTGCCTGGCACCACCTGGACAAAAACAACATTTTTTATATGATTTAAATTCTAAATGCAATCACTAGATAGGAATCCCATCAGACATAGTAGTATTTACATCATATACTCATGCATAAGTTGAGAACAAGTTTTGGAGAAAAAATTATGAATTTTGCTATGACCTGCAGCTATGATTCTTTTTTTCTCCTTTTAAAAATTGAATAGAGGAACCATACATTAGTTAGGAGAAAGAGAAGGAAAGGGATTGTTATTTGAGTATTAGACTAGAGGGTTGTAAATTGGACTGTTGATTTTAAAATGTCTACTTCTATATAAATACAGAAATATAAATGAGGAAACAGAATGAGAACACAACCTGAAAAATGGCAAAGGAAAAAGAGCAAGGCAAGCATTATGCCTTTGTTAGGGATTCAGGACAAAGGCAATGACAAGAGGTAGAAGTGAGAAGTAGTCCCATTCCATTAGCACACACTTGGCAAAACTAAAGAAGAAAAGCAGCTCTGCTTCCTTTTCTGCTTCCTTGCCATTTTTAATGCCGTAGAGATGTTCAGTAGCAATGTGGGGGAGTCTTAGGAATGTGGTGTGTCTGCCCTTTTGGATGCTTGAAGTGGAATGGAATAGCAATACCATTTTTATATGGGCCTACTGCATAAGCCTCTCTGAAAACAGAATGTGATTGCCATTTTTTAAAATCATTTTTATTGAGAAAGAATAATAAAGAAAAAAACAAACAAAAAAGTAATAAATGCTATCTTTTCTTTTACAATGAAAGTGGTGGAACAATTCAATTATAGAATAGTATGAATGAAAGCAGCAAGAACGAGAGAAAAGGGGGGGAATACAATTCTTTTTTCTTCTTTATATAAAACTAATTATAAGATGGAAGAAGGAGAGGGGGAGGGACAGAAATTAAAATAAAAGAAAAAAAAGAAGAAGAAAAAGGAAAAGACAGAGGGGATCAAATGAACAAGGGTAATTGTTGACTTCCAATCTCTTCCTCTTGGGATAGATCCTTGACAGTCTTCTTTCTTTATGTAATCCTCTCTTCATAACTTATATATAATCACATGAATGTTTTACTGTTCTCTGAGTTTAAATAATCTTTAAAGCATGTCCAATCGGTTTTTTTAATTGAGACAGCTTGATGATTTTTGTTAAGATGTCCGTAACCTTTATATTCCAGTCTTCCATTTTGGGTATTTCTTTGGTTTTCCATTTTTTCGCATATTCTATTCTGGCTGCTGTAGTAAAATATGGTGATTGCCATTTTTAATAGAGGCAGACAAGCTTTTTACCCTTTGCACTGGGTCCCTGTTTCCACACTGACCCATGTATGACACAGATTTTTTTAATCAATCATTTGTCACTGTTTTCAACTTACTCATAAGTATATATAATGTACCAGAGTAAAAATGTTTAGCTTCCCCTGATTTCCTCTTTGGTATATTTGAAATAACTGGACCACAAAAACAAAACTGAAGAAATACCTGCAGACTCCAAAGCACTTACAATAATATCTTTAAAACAGCAAACCCTTTCATACAACGTCCACTGCAAATCAGACACAATCTCTCCTTAAGTGGAGTGCCTCTTTCATCCATTCCCTCTTCCCTACAAGTACTCCTGTGTCACCTTGTGTTTGTAATTAAAGGCATTTCAACACATGTCAACGTTTCAGGGTGGTCAACTGGGGAAGTATATAGTTGGTACAGAGAGGTAGATGATAACTTGACTGAGGGAGGGGAGGCCGCACACAGAAATGTATGCTGAAGCAAAACTCCCTTAGGAAAATTACTTCCTCTCTTAATAGAGAGCAATTAAGACATTTTAATTTTATGCCAGCATATCCCAATAACTAGAGACATGAACTTATCCCTTCATGGTCTTCTGACATTTTCTACATGACCTGACTAGGTATGGAGAACAAAACATATGAGGAAAGATTAAATGAGCTGGTGAAGAGAAGACTGCAGAATACTGTTCATGGTAATTAAATACTTCAAAGGCTGCCACAGAGAAGATAGGACAGTTCTGTTGCCCCTTGTGCAGGAGAATAGGACCATATCTGATGGTTTTAAGTTACAGTAGAGTAGATTTGAACTGGGCATTTCCCTTGAGAGTAAGGGCAGTTCGGCAATGTAAGAATTTGCCTCCAGAGGAGGTGGTAAATCCTTCTCTGGATGTTTTCAAAAAGAGTCTCAACAAGTTCAACTACTTGGAAGGCATTGGACTCATTGGACCATGAGGCCCCTTCCAACTCTATGACCATGATTCTAAGAATCATATTTCTATTTTGGCAAATTCAGTATTATCAAAATAAGTTGGAACTCATTCACTCGCTCCTTTTGCAGTGATTTATCAGTTCAACCTCCATCCCCACATACCTTTTGTGTCTTTTACAAAGTATCTTAGTTACAAGAGAGAGTGATTATTCCTTGAGATAAAGACATTGATAGGTAACTAGTAAGGATGTGCAAATCTTCATTTTTAAATCGTAAGTCATATCTAATTCATAGGTGTTGTATATACGAACAGATATTAAGAAACACAGGACAGGGCACCCACTCAAAAACGTAAGAATCAAAACTCAGCCAATACTTTTTCTTTTGAATTTTGTAATGCTTGCAAGTCAGTTTCATTTTCATCGCAAGTGAGGCGAAGCCAAAAAGGCTGTCATTCCTCTTTAAATTAAGAAGAGATAGGTTGCCTCTCGACATGAGGAGAGGAAAGCAGCAGGGCGAGAAGAGCTGAGTCAGCTGGGAAAGAGACTGAGAGAGCACAGAAGTCTGGGATATGTAGTTTGGGAAGGCAAGGAGCCCTATGGCAGAGAATCGAAAGGCACTGCCCTAAACTACATTTCCCAGAATTCTGCTCAGCATCAGGAAGCCCCAATTAGGATAGGAGAGAGATCTGTCACTCTTAGCAGCAGCCAGCCAGAGTTCCAATAAATTGTTGAATCTGCAAAGAGGAGGACTGACTGCTACTTCAATACTAGTAATTAAATCTATGCTGGGCTGGGAAGAAATCCCTGAATTGAAGTTCTATTGGTTAAAGACATTCAGTGAGCTAGCTGGTGGCTTTAAAAATGTTTTGTCAAAAATATAAAAAGAATTCCCCAAAATTACTAGATGTATCAATATTTCTGAAACTTGGGGGGGAATGATCCCCTGTTATCTTGTATCATAGTATAGAAAATTCAAGGAGATAGCTCTTGTCATTCTTTTTTTTAAAAAAAATGTTTGTAAAAACTTTTCCAAAAATCAATGGATGAGTGAAATGTTCTAAAACTTAATGGGCTAACAGTAGTAAATATGTTCTATAATTGTAGCAAGCTTCATGCCAGTAGCTCTAACAGTAAGGGAGAAAGGAGCCCCTACAATTTCCCATTGGCATAATTATGTAATGAAGTAACAAAAAAGTACTTAAGTTATTATAGTTACAATATGGACCTTGTCCAATTTTGGAAACACTTCATAAACGATTTTTCTCACACTCCCTAATTTTGTAATGAGTATTGAAACATCTTTTTCATTAATCGCACAGGCCTAATAACTAGAAAATGCTCTCAAGAATGCTGCCAGTGTGTTGATGACACCCAACTCTATTTCTCCTTTCTGCCTAACTATCAGGAAGTCACTTCAGATCTAAACCAGTATCTGGAATCACTAATGAACTGGATGAGCATGAACAGATTGAAGTTCAATATGGAGAAGATAGAGGTGCTCCTGGTCAGTCAAACGACTCATCAGGGAATCAAGATTTAGGCCTCACACTCCTCAAGATTTGTATTCACAATTTGGATGAATGCCTGGACTTAGTCTTGATTCTCAGATTTCTGCTGTGGTCAGGAGTGCTTTTGTAGACTTAGTGCAACTAACTACACAAACCCATGCTGCAGCTCTGTTTCTTCCATATAACATAGTGAATTAGTTGTTGAAAGCAATCTCCATGTGAGATTAAAACGTGCCTCACCAAAGGGAAAAAAGGCTTTCCCCTCCTCCTCCTCCTCCTCCTCCTTTTTTTCAGGGGAATAGAAGGCCAAGATAAATGTTTTTACTCTGTTTTTTCTTACTTCCCTTATGAATATGTTGCAGACACATTCCTTAGTCCCTCTCACTCATTCTTTCCTTTTACTCTGTCTGTACCTTAATTTATTGTGGTTTTTATCCGCATCATTTATAGATGATGTAAAGAAGCAAGATTCACATGAACAGAGTTAACATCCATTTGTGGAGCATGTAGAAAGATGTATTTTCTTTTCCACTCTATAAATCTCCAAGTAAATTACTTCCAAACCTCAAAAAATAAATGTGCAACAGCTGTATGAATGACCTTTGACCGTTTCCCCTCCTCACATGTCATATGTCCAAGAAAACCATGTTCCCAAAGAGTTGCTTCAATCTTTCATTTCTTAAGCCCTTCTATAGTGTAAATATAAGTCGGAGAGCAAATATTGACAAGTACCCAGAAGAAACATAGTAGTGCAAAAGTAACTTTGCTGTTCCCTGTGAAAGCAGAAAATGGGTTTATTTGGGTTGTTAAGCTTAAACTACTAAAGACAGAAAGAGGAATGACCAAAACATTTGCATGCTTACATTTCAGAAAGAGGAGGAAAGAAAGCAGTGATGGTTAAGGTAATGATTTTCTTGTGTTTATAAGTACTCAGAGGTGCCAAGATCCATTCCACTTGGATTACTACAGAGGCATTTGTGATAGAGATAAATGTATTTCATTTACATTCTGGTTAAATTACCTGAAACATTATTAACCACCTTAAGGTAAAGGTAAAGGTTTTCCCCTGACATTAAATCCAGTCATGTCTGACTCTGGGGGTTGGTGCTCATCTCCATTTCAAAGTCGAAGAGCTGGCATTGTCCGTAGATGCCTCCAAGATCATGTGGCCGGCATGACTGCATGGAGTGCCATTATCTTCCCACCAGAGCAGTACCTATTGATCTAGTCACATTGCATGTTTTCAAACTGCTAGGTTGGCAGAAGCTGGGGCTAGCAGCAGGAGCTCACCCTGCTCCATGGATTCTTTCGGTCAGCAAGTTCAGCAGCTCAGTGGTTTAACCCGCTGTGCCATTGGAGACCCCTATTATTAACCACCTTATGCATTGCTTTTATTGGAGAAGTGGGATATACAGTACATGTAATGAATAAAACCAATATGCATACTAATATGCAGTTATATTTCCACAGGAGCACTTTTTCTAAAACTGAATGTGATGCAGGTCATTAATTATAAATGCAGTTCATTGATACATAAATGCACTGTTATAGCATTAAGCAATAGTACTGTTTTTTCTTGGGGCCCCTGGTGGTGGCACAGTGTGTTAAAGCGCTGAGCTGCTGAACTTGCAGACCAAAAGGTCCCAGGTTCAAATCCCGGGAGCAGAATGAGCGCCCGCTGTTAGCCCCTGCTCCTGCCAACCTAGCAGTTCGAAAACATGCAAATGTGAGTAGATAAATAGGTACCGCTCCGGCGGGAAGGTAACGGTGCTCCATGCAGTCATGCCAGCCACATGACCTTGGAGATGTCTACGGACAACGCCGGCTCTTCGGCTTAGAAATGGAGATGAGCACCAACCTCCAGAGTCAGTTACGACTGGACTTAACGTCAGGGGAAAACCTTACCTTACTGTTTTTTCTTGGTTGGTTGGTTGATTTTATATCCCGCCTTTCTCATGGATAGGATCCACATTAGCTCAGATCAAGTTAAAAATGGAATGCACCAAAAACCTATTTGGTTCAAAAGTTATAAATGTATTAAATCCAGGCGTCCCCTGGGCAGCGTCCTTGCAGATGGCCAACTATCTCACACCAGAAGTTACTTGCAGTTTCTCAAGTCACTTCTGATGCACACAAAATGTGATCCCCAAATTCTGGTCTTTCAGATGTTTTTAGACTTTAGCTCTAATAAGTTGGAGCCATAGCCATTTTGGCTAATGGTCTGAGATTGTCAGAGCTGAAATCCATAATACCTGAAAGAACAAAGTTTGGGAATCATTGCATGAAATAAAAGGTTCAACGAAAATGCTGAATTACAACCAAAACACATTAAAACATTGTAAAAAGATATAACTATAATATACCCAGTGAAAAGGATCGTTCTGCCATAATAACCCCTTCTGCCACAATAACTCAGAACACCAAAGCCAAGTCTAAATAAAAAGATATTTGCCAACAATCAGAAAGTGAGAAGACTGAGCTTCCCGTGGGTGATAATTCCATGCCTGGAACCAGGCTCTTCCTTATCCTCACCAAATGCACTTGTGATGGCAGCAAGACAGAGAGAAAGTCTTTCCCCAAAAATCATAAATGGCAAGCAGAATCATAGAAGGAGATATAAAATCCAAAATATTTATTGATGGAAAAGTGAAAACGTGTTTGTGCTCACTTCCATCACTAGTCTTGCTTCAGGACTAATGGCTGAGACAACATGCTATTGCCTTTTTCCATCACAGTTGCATTGTAAGTGGCATAATCTTGATTTGTTTTGTGTTCATAGCCAGGAAGAGTTAAGGATTGTCCTGACCTTTGAACAGCTGCAGATCACCTTAGAAACTTTACTTTTTCATCTACTATTTCCAAAATCATCATCATCATCATCATCATCATCATCATCATCATCATCATCATCATCATATATCCCACCTTTCTTCCTAAGGGAACTCATGGGGCTAACATCTATCCACACTAGATAGTTTAAAAAGAGCAGTACAAAAGGTAAGAAACAATTAAATGGTAACAGTTTGGTAAAAACAGAACACAGTAAATACACTAAAATGGCCTTTAAAATTAATTCCCCCCCCCTAATCCTACCCAATCTTCCCAGAGCCCGACCAAGTAGCATAATAAGTCTTTGTTCAAGATCCAGAATGGGTTACTGATTCAACCAATTACAGAGCCAGCCATGTAGTGCACAGGCAGTAAGTTACTGCAAACTGTAAATACATATTGTGGAATAAAATACATTTAATTGTATGAAAAATATTAATGAAATTTATTCTACACCTCACTAGTTATTACAGTACCTTCGTATTCACTGGCAAGAAACTGGTTTCATGTCTTAATCACTGAGTAGAATATTGACACACACTTCTATCTCTCTGCAAACAAAATGGTTTGGAAACTTCCAGGATTTTCAGATTTTATTGAAAAGGGAAGTGGGGGAGGGAATTGCTATATGTCAAAGAAGGAAGGCCATATCAGAATATATAACTGAAGGAATTGATAAGGCCATACATCTAACTTGTTGTTTTTAATTTGCTGAAGCCTACAAGATTCCTAATGCTGTTAAGAAAGGTATTTTTCCACTGTGACAAAAGAACTACTTACTGCAGCCATGGAATTGATGCGGTCAATGTAATAGTCTGGCCAACTGGTAGCAAGTTTATTTGGGTCTTCTTGCTCCTGAAACAGAAAAACCAACCAAAGTTATATGGCAATTATTTAAGAAAAAAGAGACTTGATTTGTCTGAAAATGGTTTGGTAGTGCAAACTCAACACATTTCATAAGCTGGAGCAGTGCATAAAAGCCCTGGCTCTTCTAGTCTGACGCTGACTCTCAATGTATGAAAATCCTACTTCTTAGAAGGCTATTCCATTTCTGCACAGAAAATTTTGTTTTCCTTTGAAAGAAAATTTGTTTCTATGCAGAAAATTGCATTTTGTGAAGAAAATGAAATTTCAAGTTTGGGAGTTGTGTTATGCAATGTTTTTTTCCCCTTCAAATATATAGACATACACATAAAGTGATTTCTTAGTATCCATCTCCAAAATATCTCATTATGTAGGTATATGTAAATGCAAATATTAAAAATTAAAAAATATTTCTGGTCCCAAGCATTTTGGAGAAGATATACTCAACCTGAAATCCATTTTTTCCACAACATTAAAAATGCATAATTGATAAAACTTCTCTTTATTTTTAAAGAATAACCTTGCCATTGCTTTAATATAGCAAACATCAGAAGCCAACCTACACTTTGCTAAATGAGAAGGCTAAAGTTTATATGTTATCATATTTATTAATTACTAGGTTACTGAAACCATACTTTGGTGATCAAAATATGTTGATTGGTCTTCTTAAATATGACAGGATTCCTGAAACCCCATAGCATGTCACTCAAATTTCATGGTATTTGTATTCTGTGAAACAACTGTTCAAATAAATGGAGACTTCCACATTGATTTAAGGTAAAATTTGCTTTAAATATCTAATGCTAGTTTTAAATTTCATCCTGTCATGTCCAATCTTTTATCTATGCATTATTAATCTAAGGGAGAAAGTTGAATGAATTCCCCTTGGACCTTTTCCCTGTGGTTTCATGAAGGTTTCAATATAGCAGAGCATGAATAAAATAAATAATTGTTTTTCCTTTTAATTTCATATCGATTTCTCCATATCTATATCCACTCCACTTGAATTTGTATAAAAGACAGAAAATGGAAACAATCATACATTTCCCTTACATAGTTGCCCAGTTCAGATAAATATATTATTTGTGTTTGAGAATTGTTGATTCTTTTCATATTTTGACTTTCACATGAAATTGGATTCAAAGCAAAATTAATTACCAAAATCTTCTTCAGCATTTTGAAACTCTTTGCTGAGTTATTCCACATCAAACAGGACAAATCCATTAGAGGCACTTTCTGGGCAGAAGACCTTGGAATTGTTTGATGTTCAAGTACCCATATCTACCATTTGAGAAGTGGTCATTCTAGCTAATCTTAAGTTAAGATAAAGGTAAAGGTTTTTCCCTGACATTAAATCCAGTCATGTCCGACTTTGGAGGTTGGTGCTCATCTCCATTTCTAAACCAAAGAGCCAGCATTGTCTGTAGACAACGTCATGCATTGGGCGCCATTACCTTCCCGCTTAAGAGGTACTTATTGATTTACTCACATTTGCATGTTTTCGAAATGCTAGGTTGGCAGAAGCTGGGGCTAACAGTGGGAGCTCCCCCTCCCCACCCCCCAGATTTGAACCACCGACCTTTCGGCCAGCAAGTTCAGCAGCTCAGCAGTTTAACCATTCCCAAGTATTAAAATGTATCTGGAGATATCCACAAATTACTGGTATTATAATCTAGGGAGACAGAGCTTCCCTCCTCTCCACTGAAAGAGAAAATACAGCTTTTTTTCAAACAGTTTTCAATCATCAAGGAAAATCTTATGTCAGATGGCTACAAGACAACTTAGCATAGTGAAAAAATACTTTCATGTTCCAGGCAATGCCAAAGGAACGTAAGGATCCTACTCTCCAAAGCCACATAGGCGTAAATATATGGAAACAATTACCAAATGTACGAGAAACCCATTTATGTAAGAATACATTGGAGAAAAGTGCACTTAAAATTTACAATGAACAACTCCTTAGATTGAAAACACTGTTGAATGCCAGGTCCATGAATAGAAAAAACAAGTGCTATGCCAGATTTGATTCTGAATGAGTATGTATTACAGTGATCTAGTTGGATGAGACTGGGGGTGGTATCTTGCTCTACTTATACTGTTGGGGTGACAGTGATCTTGATGTGGAGGAATTCTGCAGGGTTCTTTGTTTTTTGTCATGGACAGGTCATTACCTGATTGGATTTAGACCCTGGAATTGAGAATCTCTGCAGAGAGTTGGGGCGGGGGCAGGTATTACAATGGTCCAACCTAGAATGCTGGTGGATCTGACCAGATTCCTGATAGATCTTGGGGATTTTCCTATCACCTCAGCAGGTGATTCTGTTGAAGCTCTGGTTAACCTCTGGAATGAAGAATTGGCCAGGATAGTGGCCTTAATCATTCTTGAAAACCCCTTCTTACATATTGGAGCCAAAAACAATAGCTGGTTTTCCAGGGAGTTGGCAGCAATGAAATGAGACAAAAGTACAGTGGCGCTGACAGAAGACTCAAAGCACGTGTGACCAAGCATGAACATTTAAAGGCCTGCTCCATGGCATTATGGGCAACAAATAAATTATTTTTGTTGTCACCATTGCACCTGCAAGGAGATGTTCTGGGTGATCAGAGGGGTATTTTACACTGGTTTTCAAATAGAAAATGCAGACTATTCAACTGTTTGCTGCAAATAATTTGCATGGCACTGTGAAGAAAAAAAATCACTCAAATCCACCTGGAGTTTGTAGTTGGCATAGTTCCAGTGGATGCAACCATTGTTCCTGTTTGTTCAGTGTCATTGGACATGTTTCAATTTGTGCAGTCTGAGGATGTGGACAGGATTCTTGGGAGACATGAGAGCCCCTGCCCTTCCTGGCATATCAATCAAGCCAGAGTGCAAAAACAACTTGCACTCCATTAACTCAATGTGAGGGAGGAGAGAGGAGGGGGCAAAATCTTGCTCTTCCCAGTTGGCTCAGGCAAAAGCAAACTGCTGCAGCATCTCCTAGCTTGTCTGTTCTTTCTCATTACTAACTTCAACCATCTTGGCAATGCTGTTTCGCCACATGGGCTAATTTTCATCTATGAAATATTGGAAGGTATATTCCATGCATTTTGAAAATTAAGAAATGGATATAGACTTATTTCAATTGACCTAAGTCTTGATGCTAAACCAGAATCTTGGAAGACAGGGGTGGGCGAATGTTCCTGCTTGGCAAGGTTGTAAAATTACTGTTTGTTTAAAACCATATTTCTTTAAGTTTAAGTCGACAAAGAAAACAAGACTTAATCAACTGTTGCACTGCTTGGCACTGTTTTGAATAGACTGATTTAGTCTTTTTAAAAGAAAAAACAAAACCTACAATATACACCACATTGCTAATGGTTGCTGGGGGGGGGGGGGGGAGTATATGCCTTGTTGTGTTACGATTGATTACATTTTTGTTGGTAGGTGTTCTCTGATTAATGTGTAGAATATGAGAACTACCCTCTAGGACACAATATGGTTTTGTGACTGAAGCCAAAAAAAATTCAATGTTTTCAGACTATGTATACATACCCAACCCGCTTACCTCCCCTTTCAAGGTAGTTAGGCCACAAGAAGGTTCAGTTTTGGAACAAGATAGGCAATGAGGACCAAGTTACTCTATAGCCAGATGTGGTTATAAATCCACTGTTTATTTAGTGCACGATAAGTGCTTCCAAAGTATTGTGAGATGCTTTTGGAATAAGATGTATTTTCCTAAAGTTTCCTAGGAGAGGAAAGGCATCAATTGGAGCAGTATTCATCCCTCATCGCACCCAAATTTCCATTGAGTTATTCGGATGTAATGAAGCAAATATCCATTGATGCAATTGACAGCTTATAGAAGAAATTGCCCTCTGAACAATTGATTTATAGTGGTCAGTAATAAGGAATGGTGACAAATGTTTCAGACTTCTGTTACACACTTTATTATCCTTCTCAATAACAGAATTCTAGAACAAAAACACTGCTATAAGGCAGGTTGCAATTTCTGGCTCACTTTTATATGCAATCTTTTAGCAGGAACAAAACAAAAAAAAAGGCTGAAAATGCAGACATCCAAAGAAGAATCTTTCATATGTTTATTTATCAGTGTAAGTTGAAAATTCTGCACTTGAGGCTGTGGGTGCGCAATTGTCAGAGATTCAACTAGCCCTTCAGATAACATTGAGGGCCAAACACATTAACCCATCTTGTCTTTCTGTTGGGGGTAATTGTGATACTTTGTCTTTTAAACAAAAGTGTAGCCAGAGCCAGGGAGAACCAGAACTAAGACAACAATTGCCCTTAGAGGGCATAGGATGGCATTTTCTATCATCTGGGGAGGCATTAAAATTTAGCATGCTGAAACCTCAAAGATGGCCCTAGGAAGATGCATGAGATCCACTGATCATACATTCCCCATTCCTGCCATATGCATCTATGGGTGTAATGCTGTGACTTGAAAAAGAGTACAAAACTGTTCATTGCCACCATAAATATGGAGAAGCTGTAGAAATACAGAAACGTAGAACAGTTAACCTTCAAAGTTTAAAACATATTTTATGATGCCTAATTGTGCATTTTTAGTAATCATATCACTGCTTCATATTACTACAATTAGAATTTTGATACCAACCAGTCAATTTACCACATACCTAGAGTACATATTATATTCACACTATGAATGCCAGGAAAACCCACATTCCCAGAAAAACTGCAGCCTTATTGATCTAGATCTGAGAATCCCATTGCACTAGCTCACTGTTTTAATTGTTACACATTTTCAGAGTATGCTCAAGCTGATATAATGTACAATGAAATTGTAGTTACACAAGAGACTGTACAAGAGATGGCATGTTTATATCACTTTTTGTGCTTATGCAATGTTGTCTTCCAACAGTACTATAGGTAAAGATAAAGGTTTTCCCCTGACATTAAGTCTAGTCTAGTGTCCGACTTTGTGCTAGTCTAGTTGTGTCCGACTTGGTGCTCATCTCCATTTCTAAGCCGAAGAGCCAGCATTGTCCATAGACACCTCCAAGATCATGTGGCCAGCATGACTGCATGGAATGCCATTATCTTCCCGTCAGAGCGGTACCTATTGAGCTCACCCTGTCTTTGTATTTGAACTGCCAACCTTTTGGTCAGCAAGTTCAGGAGTTCAGCGGTTTAACCTACTGCGCCACCGGGGGCTGCCAGTACTATACTGGCAAGCATTTTCACTTTGCTAGTGCAACTCTGGATTTAGATCCCATATCCCTAGGGGCACACTGCTAAACTTTCTGAAATAAGACAGATAAGAATTTTTGCAGATTCACATACAATACATCACAATATGGATAAAGCCAAGCTCCATGATGGCTAAATCTTTCTGTACACAATGCTAGTGAAAAAACTTGCAATGCTTTCTCAGGGCATAAACATACACACACATCCACCTATACCCCCCCCCCTTTTTGATTTGATGGTCTATGAGCTAGACAACCATTCTATAATGGCAAGGCTTGATATGACAGTGTCTACTGCATTACCACTTGTACTAACATGATATTCAGCATTTACAACATCACATATTAATGCTACACTTGAAGTTATAGGATCCTGTCTCATATATATATATATATATATATATATATATATATATATATCTCATAGCACTTGACAAAACCCAAGAATGAATCTATTTCAAATGAATTCCAGGCCTGCGTGTAAGCCATTGTACTATTTCTGAACTCAAATATGATGTGTGGATAAATTACGAATTTCTCTGTTATGGAGCCTTCCCACAGAAAGCAGAGATTGAGAGACTAGACAGACTAAAAATTCCATCAGGTCACTTTTCCTGCGATCAGATTTCTCCAAAATACAGTGGCAATATTTAAAATGTAACCCACAGTTATCTCAATTGCTCCTTGACATTCTTCTCATCACATTTTCCAGAGCATGTGGGTTGAAAGGGTTATGAATTTTTTCAACATTATACACACATACCCACATAGACATGGGTGTACCTATATATTCTGAATTCCAGCCTCAATCAAACAATTATGATTCAATCATTTTCAAATCAATTGGCATATAGGAGAATCTAAGCCCCCAATCGTTCTGTTTTATTTTTCAATCAGGGCTACCTAGCAGCCAGCTAGACATCAGAAATGGTCCAGCATTCCAGATCTGGATGGAGCTAATGTCTGAGTACATTATGTGAAATTTGAAGAGCGGGGTCATATTTTCTTAAACCCAAGCATTTTTTGAGACCTCAGACTCTGATTTAAATAAACAGTGTAATTGCAGTGTTTAAAACAAGCTTAAACTTTACAATCACTATATCTCCTACAGACCTTCTGTAGGTTAATGTATAAAATTACGTTTAGGAAAGTCTGAACTGTTTCCAAACGAGGCTATACATTTTAAATATGAAAGCTTCCTTATATTCCAGAGCCCACTACACAAAAAAGTCAGAGTATCAAAAGATTACTTTATACAGTAAGCATGATTTGTGTATACATACTTGTGTATGCCATGCACCAGTAATGTATTGTTGTTTTCTGCAGTGTGCAATTCATACATAGATCACACATGTGTTTTTGATAATCTTATTTTCATATATGGTTCTGGGAACCTTCGTCTCCCAGGGTTTCCAGATATTTGTAGACATGTACTCATATGTGTGTAGTTCATATGATGCATATGATGAACTGTTGAAAATCCTAGTGGTCGAGGCAACACAGTCATGTTTTCTATAGAAAACAGAAATACGCAATTATGGTGGGACCAAAAGCTGTTTTTCAGGGTGAACAACTTGTCCAACCAAAAAGCATTTCATTTTTAATCATTTCTATGTTACAGTGTCAATTTTACAAACACACACCCATCTAATAATAGCAAGTAAGTACATGCATGGTCTACAGACAGGAGCAATACGAGGTCAGACTCAGGTCAGCTTAATAAAAGCATGAGGATGATCCAGGCAGCCTTCAGAAAGTATTTTGAACAGGGTTCAAATCTAAAAAGGGATGGATCAAAAAGGTTTTAATCAGCCTTAATCCAACAAACACAAGCTCACCAAAACAGAATAGAACAATAGAACACTACCAAGCAGAGAAACAAGCAAGTTCACATGAACAAACTGTCTCAGATTAACAACTCTCCTAAAAGGCTCTCTGGATCTGGGGGTGTTCAATAGACCTTAGACAGTCATTTCTGCTATACCCATGCAAAAAATCTATTGGCCTACCTTAATAAACTTTAATAACAAAATTTATTTTTAACACACCCTTGTTTCCCAAGAAAACTAAGGGCAGCTTCCAAAATAATATGGCAAACATTCAATGCCGGTACAAACATAACAAACAAATTCACAAACAATAAAAGTACACAGTCACAAAATCTATACACATAATAAAAATGAAAAAAATGTGTCTGTGTGTATGTGGAGGAGATGTGCACTTACACAGATAGCCTCCCGCCTCCACAAACAGCTAGAGTTCCCACTGAGTAGGATACACCCATGGCCCTCCCTCCACTGACATGAAGGTTATAGTGAGTGCCATGAACATGTAGCCCAAACCCTACCAGTGTCTTCCACAAACACCATTCTGCCCCCCACCCAAGTGAAGGCTTTCATGTGGGGACAATTTCATCCTAGATGTTCTTTTTTCCTCCAGAATGGACATCCCACGGTTCCCTAATTTGCATGACCCCATCACTACTTCTCCCTTAACCCTTTCCTACCCTTTCCTATGGCACACAGTTAACAGAGGAATCGATCAGCAACTGAACAAGAGGTTTGGGGAGAATTCTTCATGATTTACAAGAGTTCTACTTGACCTACATCCAGAGAGCACTGTTCTCCCAATCAACGATGGATCTGGACCAAACTTGCCACAGATAATGGGACTTGCAGTACCTTCACCGATACTGTGACCTCCACCAACAATGGACTGGGACCAAACTTGGCACAGAGAAGTCCCATGACCAAACCAACATACACCAGGCATTAGTGAGAATGGACCTTGATTTTGGGAGTTACAGTTCACCTGCATCCGGAAAGCACTGAACCCAGCTGATGTCAGATCTGGACCAAACTTGGCACATAGACCCAACATGGCCAACTGTGCATACAGGTCTGGTTTGGGGGTGACTGACCTTGGATCTGGGAGTTGTAGTTCACCCTTATCCAGAGAGCCCTGAACCCAGCTGATGACAGATCTGGACTAAAGTTGGCACACAGACCCAACATGGCCAATTGTGAATACTGGCAGGGTTTAGAGGTGATTGCCTCGGGAACCTGGAAGTTGTAGTTCACCCTTATCCAGACAGCACTGAACCCAGCCAACGACGGATCTGGCCCAAATTTCAGTGATATTACATAACATCCCAAAACATACAATGCCTTCTTCTAATAACGCGGGCACTGCCGAGTCCCCAAGCTAGTATCAAATAAAACATATAATATAAAACATATTATCTAAGACAAATTGCACAGGTTAAAATACATATAAAATATAAACATAAATCTCCATAAATTAGAATTATCTGTTATCACTATTGTCGTTAGGAAATGTTGATGGTAGTCTACTTTCACTCCTTTCCACAAGCTAATTCAAGCTAGTTTTTAATTGCTTCCTAAAAGAGAGGAGTGATGGGGCTGTTCCTTGTTGACCAAACTGAACTACAATTCCTAACATACGTCATAATTGTCTAAACTGACTACGACTGATGGGGTTTGGAAGGTCACAGTTTCCCCAGCCATGCCTTAATCACATGAAGGTTCTTATTACCAGAAACATAATGCCAGTTCATTCAGCCAAGTGATGATTTGTCAGGACCACACTTAACATTTTATCTCTGGTAGCTTTCACTTCAAATAATGTCATCCATTTACACATTACCAGCAAGGTCACAAAAGGCCACCCCAGGTATTGCTAAGGGAACAAATCTAGACAAATTTAAACAGAATTACTGATCATGTCAATTTCTCCCATCAATGCTAATAATATTAATGTGGAAAGTAACCACTTTTCTATCCCAGTTCAAGCATAAGAGTGAGATACAATAGTGCAGCAGATCTTGGAGACTTCAAATAGCCATTAAAATCAACAGTTTGAACCATTATTTTATTTTGCAGGGATGAGCCACTGTTAATCTATATGCATATTATGCACTGCATGTTCAATGTGTGTAGATGTGATAGTGTTTTTAGGCATATGTTTGGATGTATAGCCTCATAAGATAAATTCTTCCATAGCCCTATTTCAGATGATTAAATTAAATTATTCCTCACTACATAGCCTCAGACATCTGAGGAATGTTCCTTTAAAAAAGAAGAAGAAAGTGGAGAATCTACAAATATTTTCTGCCTTTCCCATGGTAAAAAAGGAAGAAATTCTTTGAGTTTAAAAATAAATATATAATTTCAAGGTCCTGACCCCTCATGACATCCATTCTTAAGATAAACAAATAAGCCAGCATTACATAACGGAAACTGTGAGCTAAGCTGAGAAAGTTAGAGAGCACAAGAGCAAAAACAGAACTCTCATCCCTTTTGCTGTTCCCCAGAATAGGGTTGACATTTCAGAGTTTTATCTAAGAGTGAATGTTCTCCAGTGGAATGTCAGCACTTCGATAGAATCATGAGAAAGAGTTCAAATGGCTTCTGTCTTTATGTCAGCAAGCCAACAGTGAAAAACTGATGAAACCTTGAGGACAAAAATATGTGTCACATGTACTGTTTTACAGTGGGTGGTCAACATAACAACACTTCTGATTTTCAACCATGGTGAAGATGGATACCTAAGAATAATAATTAGATCTTTAATTTTGCTTGGGAATCATTAGGAAGCTGGGTATGTTTAGCTTGGAATAAAGAAGGCTGAGAGGGGACATGATAACCATGTTTAAATATGTGAAAGGATGTCGTAAGGAAGAGGGAGCAGGCTTGTTTTCTGCTGCCCCAGAGACTAGGACACAGAGCAATGGATTCAAATTGCAGGAAAACGGATTCCACCTAAACATTGGGAAGAAGCCCAGAAAACACACAAAAACCCAGTGATTTCAGCCATGAAAGCCTTTGACAACTCAATCTTCTGACAGTTAGAGCTGTTTGGCTGTAGAATAAGCTGCCTCGGAACATGGTAGAGTCTAATTTTCTGAAGGTTTTTAAGTATTCCTGAATGGCAGGTCATTGGGCTGGATGGCCTTTGTGACCTTTCCAATGATTTTATGATTAATTCAAGGCCTATAGAACTTGGCTTTCTAGGATGTCTATTCACTCTTGTTGCTGCTTCATACTGAGTCACATCACTGAGTCACAGTAGCTGCCCTGGATAGTAGGCAGGATTATTTACTAGCAATAAGTAAGGAGTTTTTCTGAATCCAGATAAAATAAGATATGAAGAAGTATGATGTTTGATAGCAATTACTACATCGTCAGAGTGACAAGAGACATTATATTGTTGTTGTTGTTGATGATGATGATGTTGTTGTTTTTTGTTAGTCATAGTCTCATAGTCTAAGAGACAGTACTAGTGGTATTCTGAATGATTAGTTTTTCAGATTCTACCCAAGAATATAGGAATCAGTGACACATCCAGGATTTATGGAAAGATTATGTCCTCGCTGTCCCTGGAAATTTCTGGTATTCCTTGGTGGTTTTCCATCCAAGTATTAACCAAATCAATGCTGCTTTCCCTACTGAAGTTAAATGAGAATTGACATATTAGGAATGACACATTAGAAATAACATCACTAAACAGCATGTTGCCTCTTGGCAGATCTAATGTTCAAGGGGGAAAGATGGAGACAACACATATAAGAAAAAGATTGCTGCATCCACAGATACATAATCATGATGATCTTTCTTCTCCCGAACAATGTTCCTGAGAAGGACAGCATGTCTTGATGTGTAATCCATTGTAAAAACATTGGCACTCCTGCAATGCCTGTAGAGATCAATAGCCAGAATGCAAAATAGCATTACAAACAACAGTGGCCAATAAATAGTGATTTATTGGCCACTGTTGTTTGTAATGCTATTTTGCATTCTGGCTATTGATGCAAGAACTCAGGACTTGCAGATAAGCAAAATCCTTGATGAACAGGGTTCAGAATATACAACCTAGGTGAATCACCAGGTAAGAAATTGTTTAGCATGAAGTCAGGGACAACAGCTATCTAAGAATTTCTTAAAAGTGATAAAGGTTAGAATTTAATAATGTGAACAATATATTTAGGTACTCAATATCCCCATTGGCTGAACACTGCACAAACACAGTAGAAGACCTCATCCTCCCATAAAGGGCACAGGATCCCCAAAATATAATATATTCAAAACCTTTAGGCATCCCCCAATCCTACCTCTTCACAGGCATGTTGTGAAAACAGATGACCTTCATGTGGTGTGTCACATCTTTAAATGAGACCAGATGAAAATCCACTGAAGGTTTTCTTTAGAAATTTCTCTGGGATTGTTGTTTTGGGAAAGGATTTGAAAGGGTGAACATGGGATTTAAGGTTACCCCTGACAGCGACAGTGGCACAGCTATTACTAACATGTGAAGTACAAGAATCAATAAAGCTCCAAACACAGCTTCAAATGTTGGCAACACTACCTATCTTTATCAACGTAAAGAAAGGTCAAGCCATAAAGTTCCTGCTATAATTTGAGCAGAGAGAGAGATCTCGAAGTTCCTAATGCTCTGAGGCAGCATTCCCAAGATGTTAAATTAAACTCCACAGAAAGGATGGGCTGAAATGTTATAAGAGAATGCCATAACCCCTTTCTTTTTGTACCTTTTAGTGTTGAAAGAAGAGGAAAGGGGGAAAAATAGGAGAGAGCTTACTTCTAATTCTTAACTTTCTAATATGCAGTGACTCTTTTAGCCTTGGTGACTGCTTTGCTTCAGTTTTTTTAATATAAGAATTTACCCAAGCTTGCCTATTTCTTCATATTACATTAATGGTGTAAATAAATGTAATAACTTAAATATAACTCCCAGAATCTCTCAGCTAGCATAGCTACCTTCCATGCTAACAGAAAATGTGGAGTTGTAATACAAAAAAAAAATGAAATTGAAATATTGCTCTATTCATGCTCAGGGCAGTGATTAATTCTTAAAGTCTGGGTTTGAATCCACCTATTTCTAATCACATTAATGGTGAATCAGAATCTCCACCACTTTTTTTCCTAAGAGCCTTTACATGGCAGTCAGATAAAACACAATCCCTTCCTTACTGGCAACAATTATAATTAGTTGACACAGGTAAGGAAGAATACTGTTTCAATTTGTTTTGGACAAAATTATGAGACTTCACAAATCCCATATTCTGAATGAAAACAGAGATATTTTGTTTAACAAAATGTGGATGTGAAGAAAAATGAAGCTGATGGCTTTTCTTGTCCCTGCCCCATTTTGTTGAGATGTATGCTATTGCAGGACAGAGAGATATTGGAAATTATTGGGCAAATGTAAGGATAATGCTGCTAAAAATTAGAAACAGTTCAGGCAGTAATCAGAAATCAACTGTTAACATTTTTCTGCATACAATGAGCCCTTGCTTTCCACTGGGATTTGGCGGTGTGTTCTGTAGGTAAAGGTAAAGGTTTCCCCCTGATATGAAGTCTAGTCATGTTCAACTCTGGGGGTTGGTGCTCATTTCCATTTCTAAACCCAAGAGCCGGCATCGTCTGTAGACACCTCCAAGGTCATGTGGCCAACATGACCACATGGAGTGCCGTTAACTTCCTACCAGAGCGGTACCTATTGATCTACTCACATTTGCATGTTTTTGAACTGCGAGGTTGGCAGAAGCTGGGGCTAACAGCAAAAGCTCCCCAGATTCGAATCACCGACCTTTCGGTCAGCAAGTTCAGCAGCTCAACAGTTTAACCCACTGCGCCACCGGGGGCTCCAGTGTTCTGTGCAAGACCAAAATCTGTGGATACTCAGGTTCCATTATATACAATAATGTAGTAAAATGTCCCTTCTATAAAATAGCAATATCAAGGGTTTTTAAAAAATATTTTCTAGCTGTGGATAATTGAGTGTGTGGATGTAGAATCATTTAGTATGAAGAGCTAATGATGCTGTGTCAGGCGACAGATGGTGGGGGAAGATCTCCATGTTTCAATGCTCCCACGTGGCACTCCAAACAGAGCATAATCTCCCCTATCCTTATGTATGATTCCAATCAGTAATATTTTCATCATCCAGAGGTCCTGGGCATCCCTGTTCTATTAGATTTCAATCCATCTGTACTGACTTTCAGAGTAGAAACTCTTCCCCACTATGACCACATTGGTGCTGAAACAACATACCTATTTCATCCTATCGGAGGAATTTACTAGTGAGGAGGGATGTGATCCCTGAGTATAAAGAATGGTGAAGAATCATCTTTCCTGCAAACCTAGGACCTTGGGTATAGGAGATGGTCATCCAGCCTTTGCTTAAAAGCCTCCAAAGAAGAGATAAATTTAAATTAAAATAAAATAAATACCTTCTTTTTGCTGCAGTATATCTGCCATTTCTTCTCTGGAGGAAGTGCAAACATTGCCTCTCTGTTTTTATCTGTGAGATCCAACTCATCCTGGAGATAAAAAGGGAGAAAAACATAATATTAGTCATTTTGATTTTCACATAGATTTTCAGGGTTTGCCCTATATTCACAGGAGGGATGTTTGTGTACTGTATATTCAAATCTGAGACTGCAGAATTTGAAAAGAATTGCTTTCCTCTCAATTTAATATGAACATTTGTATACAGTTTCCATCTTCTTTTCCTTTCATTTTGGAACATTTTGATGAAAATATCATTCATATATAAGCATTATTTTGGCATAAAACAGATTTTCTTTTTGCAACGAAAATACTGTGGTTTGCTTGCAAACAATTTCCAAAATGTGAAACTCCTATGGCAAATTACTATTTTTAATGGTAAGGACATCTCACCGAAGATGAAAAACAAGTGAATATTCTTACATTCTCAATACAGACACAGCTGCTTTGAGTATCCTTTGCAGAGAGAAAAAGCAAGGTATAAATAAACATAATAAACATGATGAACATAATAGGAACAACAACATTATAGAAGCTTTTCAAACTTCAAAAGCTTCATCTTTGCACAATATAACAAACTCTTGAGCTGTTTCTAAGGACACTGAATAAATTGTACTCTTCAACCCAGCATATCTAATATGGGAATAAATCTAACTTTTGGTCTCCAGTATTGTTTAGTAACAAACGATTTGATGATTCTATGTTTGCTGGAAAAAAAATCCATTTAGTCTGATTCACCCATACCCATCACATCTCCTCTCTCTCTCCCTCTCTCTCTCTTTTTTACAAGAACAGCTGCCAAATGTTTTGGATTCCAGTTCTAGGAACCCCAAGCCAGCATCGACAACAATAAGGGGTTATAGGAGTACTAAGTCAAAACACTGTGGAAGCAAAATGTTCTGTTGATAAACCAATTCAGTCAGTAACATCAAGGTTCCACTTTTCAGATTGGCAATTCTTATTAAAACAGGTTGAGTCTTCCTTATCCCTTCGTTTTTGTATTTTTATATACATACATAATGAAATATGTTGGATATGGAAGCCAGGTCTAAGCACAATATTGATTTATATTGCATATATACTTTATATACCCAGTCTGAAACTAATTTGATACAATTTGGGAAATAATTTTGTGCACAAAACAAGTTTGTGTACACTGACCCATCCGAAAGGAAAGGTGTCACTATTGTATAAATCCACATGAAAAAATGAAGTTTGTTGTATTTTGGATTTCATAATTCCCAATAAGGGATGCTCAAACTGAATACAAAGATTTGGACTGACTGTTTTAGAATCTATTCTTTTAGATCACTTTTTAAAAAATCCTATCCTGTACAGTAAGCAAAAAAGGACAACTTCTCTCTCCACACACAGCTACTGCTATTTGAATTTTATTCAGTGGTTCACCAGAGTATCACACAGGCCAGGGGATACTACAATTTATATTGGGTAGGATAATATTCAGACAAACAGCACATTCAAGGGTCATTTCTCGGGCACGGGAAAGCATCAATACCACTTTGTGGGAGTCACCCCACCATTCTGGTACCCAAGCATTCAAAAAGGCCAGAAGAGGCACCACAGCTGAGACTATAGAAAGGTTTGGTGCTTCTTTTTAGAGTCTCCTGGGATAAACTTTTGCCTTCTGGCACTTTACTCAGAGAAATGGGTTGTTCTTTTGATAATAAGACTTAAGATACAGTACTTACACTGACTCATGGATAAGTCAACTCAGGTTTTTTGGGTTGATTTTTTGACTAAAGTTTCTAGACTTATATGTGAGCATATGCAGTACCTTGCCCTCTCTATGCAAGAACTTCCTGTTTAAAACCCCCACTTTGAATTGCAAACTTGGAATAGTAAGCAAGATACACTAAAAAATATCAAAACAATAAAATATATGAAATTTCAAAATGTAGAGCAAGGTTCATTGTGTCCTTTCACTGAATACATGCTAAGCCAGGGAGTGAGAAGTACTGCATGTGGTGCATACACTTCCCTGATGCTTTCCAACACACATTTTATATCATGTGAAACCTAGGACATTTTATAACAAAATGCTTTTGGAAACAGAAGTGGCACAGATGCATCCTTTAATTTCCCAATTTCCTCCCAAATAAGTTCTTCATAAAAATACATTAAGATGTGTTTTAGACAAATTACATGGAGGATTTCATTTGGTCTGTAAAGCAGTATTTGTTAAATTATGTTCTATGTGACTCTATACAGAAAAGTGTACAGTATATTCTTGTTACAGAAAAATCCATCATTTCCTGAACTGCATCACTTTTTCATTCCACAGAATTCAGGAGGGCATTGTTTTATGAGGGGAGATACGTCCAACAAGAGGAACCCTTGAATGTGGAGAGGAAGCCCTATATTAAGGTGACATTGTAAGTACTTCCAAGGTATTAAAAATAAAGCCCTGTACTAAAATTGGGACATTCTACTTTAAGACAGTCCTACAATGGCTTACTTGGAAAACTTTCTGGATTCAGAAACTTGTGAAAACAGTGAGCTAAAATTGCATACTGAGTCTGGTAGCTGCCGCTGACAGATTTAAAGGCCCGCAGAGATTTCAGCCAGCAGAAAGGTACAAAAGAAATACAAACAGTAACAAGGCAATGTCCTTGCCAACAGCACAAGGTAAGAGTAGCCAAGAGAGGGGGGAAAGGGAGGAGATAGGCGTGAAGAGCACAAACCATGTGGAAATGTTTAGAGTGAGTTTTTGAACAAGAGGACAGCCAACCAAGGCAAGAAGTTTTATCTTTGCAATGCAAAATTAGAAATGCTTCAGCCAAGAACACATTCTTAGGGGGATGTTATGGGGAGGCAGACTGCATCATGTCAGGACTTAAGGAAGGAATACACTTTGAGGGGCCAGCTGTGCACAAAGGACTGTACTAGTGATGTTGTGGATATTTGGTCTGGCAGCAGTCCTACGTGGAGTCACATAAAGAAAGAGCTAGGACATCTTAGTGTTGTAGGCACACACCCAAAACTAAGGGAAATGCCTAGCCATTCTCTTGTTTATTAGGCAAAAGTAAGTAACAATTTATTGGGTTTTATTCTCCATATCATAAAAAAAAATCTAAGAAACGGACAGACTCCTACTGAAATAAGATTTTGTTAAGAAATTAAGCTGTACCACAATGGGAGTTTCTTCCACATGTGGTGGTCATGCAAAAAGGCCATGAACTACTGGAAAATAATCTATGAAGAATGCCAGAAAAAATTTAAAATGAGATTCCCTAAAAAACCAGAATACTATTTATTAGGAATAACGAACAAAGAAATGACCCTTGACCTCAATAAAGACATTTTATTTACGTGCATGAACACTGCTGCCAGGATCACATATGCGAAATATTGGAAATTGGAGGAAATACCAGAAATAGATGAATGGAGAAATAAACTACTTGAGATTAAAGATATGGTCAAGTTAACTTTTGTCATGAAAAAAAACTCAGGAAACTCCATAAAGCAAACGAATTGGAAACTTATTGAGTAATATTATTAAAAGATAAAAGAGAAATAAAACCAACAACAACAAGATCATTCAATAAAAGGAGAAGGACAATTAGGAGAAGTCCAGGAAGGACTGGAAAGAAGGACCTTAAATTCTCTTTCCTCCTTCCTCTTTTTTATTTTTAACTCATAAAACTCAATAAAATTCTTTTTTTAAAAAAAAAGAAAAGAAAGAAATTTAGCTGTAATGTCAAGAGTTCTTTTACAAATGGCTAGCCCCAAATACAGAGGGAGGTTGAATACTTGGCTAATTACCCATGATATAAAAGTCAGACTTCAAGCACACCCATAATTGTCCTCATTGGCTGAACACAGCAGCTATAATCCAAGATGAAACTGTGAATGATACATATGAAGCTTTGGTCATCTAGTATATATGGAGCTTCTGGAATTCATGGCATTGGGCATCGAGCATAAGCATGAGTGTAATTTAGGTAGACATTGAAACTGAAAGCAACAATAGGGAAGGGTCATCTATTTTTCTCATTTTCATGCAGGGAGTATATAGGGGCAGCAGCGCTCTGCTGGAATGGAGAGGCTTCCCCTTTTTTTCCTTGCAGAGTGGGAGAGATTTACTGGGTTTGTACCTCCCTTCTATATTCTCTTTCTTCTTTATAGTTCTTGTCATGTTGATTCACATTGGCTATCTCTCCTACCTCTCTCTCCCCCATCCATTCTCTCCTTTCCCTTCTGTCTCTTCTTCCCCTCCTCCCTTCTCCTTTCTTGTCCTGCTGCCTCTGCTGCAGCTAGCCACAGCCAGGCTTAACAGAGAGCACCCTTTATAGCTGGTCCTCCTAGCAACTCTCCCTACCTTCTCAGTGACAACACAAGTAGTGAACAAATGAGATGCAAGGCTAGAAAAAGATGTGAGAATTACCACAGAATTATATGGTGGCCCTAGAAAATTCCTAGAGGGGGCATGTTTTGTAATATGTGCCAGATACATGGGTTTTACTAAGAGAGATGCCTTTGCAAACAAGTGTCAATTGCATATCCCCTGCACAAAATCAGAAACTTTTGTGGGACTGGGGGGCAGAACAATAGAAAAATCAGAAGAAAATGTGACAGTATTGTCTATTCCTATTGTTTGTCTCCTGTTGCTAATTTAGGTTACAATCCAACTTAGCCAAGCAGTCATAAAATTGTCATTGCGGAGGAAAGAGCTTTCATAGGCTGGCAGAATACCAGAAAGACCAAAACAATGGCAAACACATCTGTGAAAAACTGCAGATACTCTGATGAGACACTCAGATACTCTGGCACTTCTCCAGCAGTAATAGGGTGAAATCAGGGATAGGACAGGGGCAGAAACATATATACATCCAGTGCTTAAATCTTATCCAAGGAGGCTTTGAGGTTCTGTATTGTTTTTCTAATAGCAGATACCAGGCTCTACATTAGAGAAAAATAAAACTGTATTAAAATGTAGTGAATTGCTAACAGAACATATATAATCACCCCGAGTAAATAAAAAATTATTTGAAGTATAGATGTTATCCTTATCAGCCCTGTAGAAATTAGTGTAAAGAACTGGTGGGAGAACTGCAGTACTGAACTGCAGTAAAGAACTGGTGGGATCACAAACCTGCAAAGGTCATGGAAAATGAACACACAAAGATACCGTGGGACTTGTGAATCCAGACTGACAAAGTTCTGGAACACAACACACCAGACCTCACAGTTATGGAAAAGAATAAGGTTTGGATCATTGATGTTGCCATCCCAGGTGACAGTCGCATTGACGAAAAACAACAGGAAAACTCAGCCGCTATCAGGACTTCAAGATTAAACTTCAAAGACTCTGGCAGAAACCAGTACAGGTGGTCCCGGTGGTGATCGGCACATTGGGTGCCATGCCAAACGATCTCAGCCGGCATTTAGAAACAATAGACATTGACAAAATTACGATCTGCCAACTGCAAAAGGCCACCCTACTGGGATCTGTACGCATCATCCAATAATACATCACACAGTCCTAAACACTTGGGAAGTGTTCGACTTGTGATTTTGTGATACGAAATCCAGAATATCTGTCTTGTTTGCTGTGTCATACAATGTCATTGTGTCAATAATAATAATAATAATGTACACCAGACAAAACCAAGTCACCAGCTTCTGTGTTAAATTGTCTAAATTAACTTGTATTTTAGCTCTGTGTATTCTGTTGTACGTCTTTTAATAGTATTTTTATAAAGCTAACATGTTAATATTTAGCACAGATTTATTGATGTTAATATTTGCAGTGGACATGATTAGATTCTATGAAGATTGGAAAAGTTAGTGATGTGTTATTTTAAACATTTAAAGAATCAAATTTAAATTACTAAAAATAGATACTTCCTTCAATTTACCTCAAAAAACTAATGGACTTAAGTAACATGAGCCATTAATGTTCATTCAAATAGTTATTCTTCATGATCTCAAAAACAAAGGAAATCACCATTTTGAATGATAACAAATTATGGGCAATATATAATTTTAATACATTAATTCCAAACTTTGAACAAGAATAGTTTTTTTAAGTTTAAAAGACTGCAAAATCTAATGGGAAAAATCTATAATATTCTTGGAGCTGGGTGTTTATATAGATCATTGTGTTCCATGATATATTCCATTTTCCCAGCTTTGTGCCTAACCGCATTTCCTTTTAAAAAAAAATCTTTTAAATTTTTAAAAGGTGTTTGAAAATGTACATATCAAATAGATTCGCCCTCTAAAGAACTGACTCTGCCTCTTTAAGCAGGAGGACTTGTTGCTGTGCAATGTATTAAAGAGTGCTAATATATGCTAAGCTAATCTTAACAGCATTAAAAGGTGGCTCACAAGGCACAATAGGTATTAAAGAGATTCTCCTTTCCTCCAGTGGCAGAGGCTGGCACATTAGGCAAGGATGACACATGCTAGCAATGAGGAGGATACTGCTGATGTGTCCTTTCCTTGACATTTAACATCTACCCTATCCCTCCCCCTCGCCTACACACACAATCTCCAAGGACAGGCACCTTTTTCCTCCCACATGCACATTGACTGTACTTACTTATAACACTTAATACAAACTTGCACATGTCTACACACATACACCCATTTCTCTCACACTTTTTGTACACAATACACACACAATTAACACAAACATATTAGATTTGACTGCAGATTTGATTATTTGCAGATTTTATTGAAATGTTATTTCTAGGATCTCTAGGTCCTCCAGTCACACCAGATGTTGATCCTTCAGTTGAACTGAAGGATCTAGACATTCTTATTGAGGTGTTCTCTTATTTTAAAAAGGGGATCATTTCCAGTTTTTCACTTTCAAGGGGTTAGGTGGATGTGGTTTTATCCACAAAACTATTCTTGCCCACATTCCCTTCACAGATCTCTTCTTCATGCAGATGATCAGAGTTAAATGTAAAGGTAAAGATTTCTCCTTGACATTAAGTCTTGTTGAGTCCAAGTCTGAAGGGTGTGATCATCTCAGTTTCTAAGCCGAAGAGCCGATGTTGTCCGTAGACACCTCCTAGGTCATCTGGCCTGCATGGAGTGCCATTACCTTCCCGCTGAAGCAATACCTATTGATCTTGAATGTTTTCGAACTGCTAGATTGGCAGAAACTGGGGCTAACAACATGAGCTCATCCAATTCTGCGGAATCGAACCGCTGACCTTCTGGGCAGCAAGTTCTGCAGCTTAATGATTTAACCTGCTGCACCACCACACAAAGTTTTGGGACAAATAATCTCTAAAGTGAAGTAGGTTGAAGGATTTAAATCCAGTATTCTCCAGTGCTATCACGCTGAGGTCACTTTCATACTATACAGTAATAGTACTATGATTCCACTTCAGCTACCATGGTAACATCCTATGGCATCCTGGGCTTTGTAGTTCAGTAAGACACTAAGACTCTCTGGCTGAGACTTCTAAATGTCTCAGTAAATACAAAAGTCTCATATGATGTTGCCAAGACAGTTAAAGTGGAATCTGGGCTGCAAGAAGCTGTGGCTGTGTGAAGAAGATAGGAAGGAGGTTTGCAACGCCTATTCAGTTCAGGATGAGGGAGCTGCTCAATGCTAGGCTACCATCATATACGAAATCTTAGCAGGACATTCCACTGCATAAACCTCGTTGAAAAAAATGGGAGCTGTCTGATAATGTGGTCATGCCATTTCGCTTAGTTTCAAACAGTCTGTGCAATACAGTTTTTTCTGACTTGTAGTCAATGTCTTTTATAGTAGGCCCTCCACTTTCGCAGGGACTAGGAATGCAGGACCCTTGTGGGGTGGGGACCCAAGGGAGGATGCTTCTCTAGCAATCTCTAGGTTCTTCAGTGCAACTTTATGCTGAGCTTCCATGAGAAGTTGACCATGGAATTGTACTTAAGAACCTACAAATGCCTAGAGAAGTGTTATATCTAGGAATCTTTATGTCTCCAAATGTGATTGTATGGTCAACTTCTGGCCAACAATCACAAAGTCACACTAGAGGACCTAATGATTCATAGAGATAATAAATTATTCAAACCATAAATAAACAAATCTGCAAAAGTTACATGGGCAAATATACAAGGTTGATTGTATTTTGTTTCAGAAATAAAACTCAAGCATGAGCTTCTGCTGCATATATTTTTACCCTTTGCTGCTTGCAAGCATGATTCTCAGAATCCTAACACACCCAATATTCTAATTTTAGACACATTTTTGTGATTCTTCCCCAACCATAGGGTTTTTTTTTCAAACTCTTGAGTAATGGGAGCTCTGAGAAAGTGTTTGTGTTATGTATGTTTTTCATTTCACTTTAGGAATAGTAACTCACTAACTCATGTTGTGTTTAGGTCAGTTGGGTGTTCCGGCTTGCGTCTAGGTTTTCCTATTTTTAGGTGATTTTGACAGAGGTCTTGCTATAAGAAGCTACTTACAGGACTAGTTATTCTACTTTTAATGAATGGTTTTTATAATTGCAGGGTCATTTTCCAGAGCTTAGATTGTTCTTTACCCAGGAGTTTCCACACCAACATACACACTTTTATAGCTTGTCTCAAACTCAACTGGTTCCAGCTTGCAGCTCTGTCTGGCCTTGTTTTTTCAAAAATGGTGCTGCCATTTAGTCTATGCTGAAAATTATCCAAGAAAATATTATTTAGTTCCAAACAGAACTAATGAGTAATCTATTTTATTACATTTGTTTCCCTCTGAGAAAGTTCATCATGGTAAATATGATATTCAACTACTGTGAGAAAATGCACACAAAATGCATAAGCAGCAAAAGTAAACAGTGATATCTTAAAATTCAGTTTTAAAATAGTAAGAACAGAGCATTTTCAAACTCAAATGCCATGTGGAATAGGACTAATTTAGGTATATCATGCAAGTCAACCCATGGAGACAGACAGAACAAGAAAATATCAGAGCACACTGGGATGCCCGCATTGCTTCCTGGGAAGGGAAAATCTGTATCATAATTAAACCTACAAGAAATAAAACTAGGAGACAATTTGGTAGACCATTGTGACTGAGTAGAAAAGTATGATGAAGTGAACTGTTGATCTGCTTGCTGGTCATAAGGCATATGCAGGGTTCAGTTCCAACAAGAAATACAGCATCACAAATATTGTCCTTCTAGGTGTAAAGACAAAGTATAAAATAAGTGTAATAGTAAAATTCTGGCTGTTTCTGAATAATTATACATTTGATCACACATGCACACTGCAACTATGTTAAGTCAGCCATGACTACAGCTAATTCCACCCCTGCCAACACCTGGAGCTGACACTTTCTCTCAATCCCTTCTCAGAGAAATGTTTTTCGATCATAGAAGCCGCCACACGCAGAAGAGATTTCACATAAAATATGAACATGCAGAAATGGTTTGCAGAATCAATAACAAGGAGCAGGACCAGTAATTTGATATTTAAGCCAAGCATGACAAGAGTAAAGAACCTTTATGGAAAGCTTCCCCTCTGCCCTTATTTATATAATGGTCTCCACTCCACCTTCACTGCAAACAAATGTTGATCTATTTATTATGTAGACACTGCTCCCTTGTACACAATATAATGAAATAAGCACACACAACCCTCCTCATGAGAGTGAAGCAGTGGAAATGCAGGGATCTCTTCCCAAGTACCCTATTCTTGGACTCAATTTATACAATGCATAGTGAAGGGTCAACAAGCAATGGGCTAGAGTGGACTGGAAAGTAACAGCATGATCCTTTACCATCTATTTTAAAGGGGACACACTCAGACTTTTACATGCACAACCCATTCTGCTCTCAAAGCCAAACTTCCTCTAGTATTTAGGCCAAATGATTGGCACCAGCTTTAGCTCAAAGAAAAAAGACCATGATAACATGATCACTGTAATAATTATCTAAAGGGATGCAATACAAAACATGAAGAAATACTGTTTTCTGCTGTTCCAGAGACTAGTACACAAACGAGTGGATTCAAATTAGAAGAAAAGATTCCACTTAAACATTGGAGATAATTATTTACTCTTAAGAGTCTTAAACAGTGGAATAGACTGCCTTGGCAGATGATGGAGTCTCTTACTTTGGTGGTCTTTTAACAGAGGTTGGGCTGGCATATTTCAGGAATGCTACAGTTCTATATTCCTCCACAGCAAGAGGTTGGACTAGATGTACCATGTGTCCCTTCTACACTGCCATATCAAATCCAGATTATCTGCTTTGAACTGGATTATATGGCAGTGTGGACTCATATAATCCAGCTCAAAGCAGATAATCTGGGATCTGATTCTGGGATAGAGGGCAGTGTAGATCCCCAAATGTAGAATTCAGGATTCTACATTTCCAGTTGAAATGAAATTTTGAAAACAAAGCTATAGGATATGATTCATTTCTTTCTGGCAAGAAGTAATGAGATGTATCTTGTACTAGCATTTCATTTTTCTAAGTATTACATATTATTATCTGCCATCAGAATGAAAGAGAGAACACAGATTAGAAGTTTACAAACAACCTTAATAGCCAAGCATATTTCTTTGCAATGGAAATACACAACCATGCCATATGTGGAAGACTACAGAAGATATTGAAAAAAAATGTACAGGAGCTAACCATAAAGCAAAAGGTAGAATTCCATGTAACAGAAGCTTAATCCTATGATCTCCCAGATTGCTTCCAACTTCAGAGTAAACTAATACAATTGGGTACTCCAGAAATTCTTCTTTCCTAGCACTTCTCCAACTCACCTCCCTGAATGTGATTATCCAGTTGCATATGGATGGCAATATCAAGAATAGGAACTTTAATTTTTTAAAGAAACAAACAAACTCTTAGACATAATGTCAATGAAGAAAATAAAACATTAAGAAACTTCCAAGTGATCCAGCATACTGCTGGCCATAGAGACTGTTTTTGATTGTTCAACATTTTTGGGATAAGCCTCTCCCACAGCTTTCTACCAGACTGCCAGCAGGATCCCCAAAGGCTGGTCTTGAGCAAGCTTCTCAGTTTGTAATTTATCACAGTCTTGGGGTTAATGAATGTAGACTAAACCAAGTTCTGTCTTCTTTGGCCTTGGAGAAAGAATAGAAACAAGGGGATATAAAGAAATAGATTATCAGCCTTGCGCTGTGTTCTTTTCCAAAATAGGAACCAATACAGCATAACTGTTATGGTGTTAACATGTGAATTGAGTAAGACCACATTGGAAACAAACTATTTATATGCCTGGCAGTGGCAGATGCATTCTTGTATTAGAAACAGGTCCAGGAACATTTTTTAAAATGGCTTTATACTCCATATGGCCCAGCTGCAACAAATGCACTGAAGAATTCATTTTGTGACAAGAAATGCAACCTCTTTGGCATAAGTGGGGTGCATTTGCCCAATTACAAGTAGGTGATGAGCACACCCCAAACAAAATATTTGGGATTAGTTTAAACCTGACACTTAGAAGGTGTTTGCATCAATACCCTTAAGTATTTTAGGGAATGTTTATTCCATTTGCAGTCAGCTCTCCACACTTGCAGGGGTTAGGAGACCACACAAGCAAAAAACCACATTAAAAATGGCTGTACTTTCATATAAAAGAACATATTCCTAGAAATAACTAGGTTCTCCAGCATGACTTCCACTTGAAGTTGACTTTTGGAGTTTTGGATTTTGGTGTCACATATATGCAGATGATACGCAGCTCTATTACTCCTTTCCACCAAAAGCCAAGGATGATGTCCTAAACCTGAACCAGTGCCTGTCATCAGTAATGGACTGGATGAAGGCTAATAAATTGAAACTAAATCCTGACAAGACAGAGGTGTTCCTGGTCAGTCGAAAGGCAGATCAGGATATAGGGATACAACCTGTACTGGATGGGGTTACACTCCCCTGAAGTCACAGGTCCACAGCTTGGGGGTGATCAGGATTGACCCTGGAGGCTCAGGTGTCGGTGGTGACCAGGGATGCCTTTGCACAATTAAAGCTTGTGTACCAGCTGTGCCCATACCACACCAGATCTGACCATGGTAGTCCATGCCTTAGTTACATTCCATTTGCTTTCCATACTGCAATGCTCTCTTATGTGGGGCTGTCTTTGAAGACCGTTCAGAAGCTTCAGCTGGTCCAAAGATCAGCAGCCAGATTGCTAACTGGGGCTCTGTACAGAGAGAGAACTACTCTCATGTTACTGCAACTCCACTGGCTACCAGTTTGTTTCTGGGAGAAATTAAAAGTAGTTTAAATGGTTTGGGCCCAGACTATCTGGCTGACTGCATCCCCGCATACAAACCTGCCCAGGCACTATGATTGGCAGATGAGACCCTGCTCTTGGTCCCACCCCCATCTTAAGCATGGCTGGTAGGAATGAGAGAAGGGGCCTTCTCTGTAGTTGCCCCCACCTGTGGAACTCCCTTCCTAAGGAAATCAGAAAAACAGCTCAAGACCTTTTTATGCTCTCAAACATACAGAGAGGAGGTCATATAAACATCTGGCATAAACAAAACGGAACAGAATTTGGAAATGGCTTGTTACCCCGGCTTTCAAATTTTATGATTTAATTTTTCATTAGTCCCAATTTTAAGTCTTGCCCGTAAATGTTCATTTTTACATCATAATTTTTAGTTATTTGATTCCCTAATTTGTTTTAACACACTGCCCCAGTGGCGCAGTGTGTTAAAGCGCTGAGTTGCTGAACTTGCAGACCGAAAGTTCGCAGGTTCAAATCCAGGGAGCGGAGTGAACGCCCGATGTTAGCTCCAGCTTCTGCCAACCTAGCAGTTTGAAAACATGCAAATGTGAGTAGATCAATAGGTACCGGCCTGTCTACGGTGTCTACGGACAACGCCGGCTCTTTGGCTTAGAAATGGAGATGAGCACCAACCCCCAGAGTTGGACACGACTGGACTTAATGTCAGGGGAAACCTTTACCTTTTACCTTTAATTTGTTTTAATATTTCACTATTGTTTGATGTTGTTTAATATGCTTTATCTGATTTATGATTGTTTTATTTCTGGTTGCACTTTACGGCATTGGATGTTTGCCACTGATGCTGTGACTGCCCCAAGTCCTCATGGGGAGATAGGGCGGGATATAAATAATGTTTTTATTATTATTATTATTATTATTATTATTATTATTATTATTATTATTTTATATACTGTAGAGTCTCACTTATCCAACATAAACGGGCAGGCAGAACGTTGGATAAGCGAGTATGTTGGATAATAAGGAGGCATTAAGGAAAAGCCTATTAAACATCAAATTAGTTTATGATTTTACAAATTAAGCACCAAAACATCATGTTATACAACAAATTTGACAGAAAAAGTAGTTCAATATGCAGTAATGCTACATAGTAATCACTGTATTTACGAATTTAGCACCAAAATATCACAATGTATTGGAAACATGGACTACAAAAATGTGTTGGATAATCCAGAACGTTGGATAAGCGGATGTTGGATAAGTGAGACTCTACTGTATTGCAAAGTGCTTCATACACTTTGGGAGTCTTTTAGATTGTTTTTTTTAAGGACCATGAAAAAATATTAGCACTACCACTACCATGTAAGAATTATTTTTGTTGAATGGAGAAACAATTGGGAAAAGACATAATCCTTTCCAATAATTTGAAAATGTATATACAACCCAAAATATTTGCAGGGATGCAGCAGAAAACCTACAGACAGAGAACTAAGTCCCATGGCATATGCATCCACCCCCAGAAATACCCCCAAACTGCTGTAAATTCAGAAAGCTTCAAGCTTCCAAAATATCTCAGCAACTCCCACAGTCAAAGCTTTGGAACAGACATTTATTCTACATTCAGAGATAAAGAAGCAAGGACCCTGGCTGTAATGGACCTGAAATGCTGCCATGTAGTGGAAGGTTCATATTTGCTCAAAAGGCAGGAGGGGGACTTTTCCAAGGTTTCGAACAACAACAGAATGTCCCTTGCCTTTTGAATGCTTCTTGTCAACTCATTAGAACAGAATATGCTACTGGGCTTGCATAGCAAGGAACACAATTTAGGCTGCCTGACCCAAGAGCCTCTGGACAATAATATAACAGAAGAAGACATGCTATTTCAGCAGAAATCCCCTCTCAATGTTCTTATTCTCCATTTACCCCTTCTCCTCCTCTTGTTTCCCTTCACCCTCTCCTCTGCCTTTGTTTTTGATGAGACCCTATCAAGGAAATTAGGTGTGGGAAAGGTTATTAGGAAATAGCTGCTACTTTTCCGGTCTCCCCACCCAGACCCTTTTCCTCTTCAATGGTCATTTCTATTTGGCTCTCTAATGCTAATGAGATCAGGAAAAAAACTCTCTAGTCATTTGTGCTCTGGTTCCAGCCCAAGAACATAGGCAGGCACACACCTCTCTGATCACTTCCTGCTCAAAACAAACATCGGCCAGCATTATGCCACTGAACCTGTGCCAGGAAAGGCTCAGGGAGAGAAGACAATTACTGCACCCGGGTGAGGGCCCTGTGCCATAAGCAAGCTGCATTTCCAGGGCAGGGCGTTGGTGTCACCCTCTCACTTCCTCAGCAGCTCCGTCCCCTTTCCATGCATCCTATTCATCCAATTGACTTTGCTGAGCAAAACTCTGACAGCAAGACAGTGCCTTGGCTAACCTTTAATTCTCTCTAATGATGTTATGTAAAAGTGCCGAAGGGATGACAAGAGCCCTGCTAATGAGAATTATTGAAAGTGAATTAAGAGAGCCAATCCACACGTGGCATCCCTGTTGCAATGCAGCACTATCAGATTTGTCAACTTGATGTCCTGGCACCAGATGCTAGTTTTCTGTTCAAAGATCTCCACAATACTTCCATGTAACTGACTTGAAACATCAGCAATATTGTTAAAATTCCAAATATGTTTGAGCTTCCTGTAGCCTTTCTGAAATATTAAAGAGCAACGGCCTCAGTAGAACATACTTTCACTGATCTTGTGTATGTTTTAAATGTTTTGCATTTGTTTGAACCTGTAAGCCATGTCTGGGAGAAAGGTGAAGTTAGAAATAAAGTGAATGGCATTCCTCACTGAAATCAGTAGGATTTATTTCTGCATACACATGGTTAGTTGGGAAGGATAGCCAGCTGACCGTCCACTACTGAATTTGTTCAGTTGATAACACTTGCCCTTGTTTCTCTTTCAGCTTGTGAGAATAATAATTCAGACAGATGGATGCTTCCCCTGTCTATACAAGAGCCTGCCAAACCAGTGATGAACCACAAAAAGAAGGGATAGCTTGATTAGGAAACAATCTACTGTTAATGCTTTAATCATCTTTTGTAGTAGCTACAAAAGGCTGACCACTATAAAACCTGCTTCCAATTTAAAAGGCATCTTCCAAATTCAAACTCAAAATCTCCATAGTCTTGAAACAATGGTTGAAACCACAGGTGCTTGGAAGTATCAGCATCAGATCCTGGTTTAAATGACCCTAATTAAAGACAGACATAGCACTGCCTCTGATTGTGGTTTTAACCCATTCTTCTCTCTCTTTCACAGTCTGTAGATCTTTGACACTCGGCAAAGGACCAGAGGTCCCCAAGTAGGTGTAATCAGAGTAAAAAGGCACTTTAGTCATTCCAGTATAACACAGTCAGTGTCATCTACACTGTAGAATTAATGCAGTTTGACACTAATTTAACTTCCAGGGCTCAATGCTATGACATCATTGGATCTCTCATTTTACAAGGCCTTTGCCATCTCTACTAAAGGGTGCTGATGCCTAATCAAACTACAGATTCCAGAATTCCATAACACTGAGCCATCACAGTTAAAGTGTGTCAAACTGCACTAATTCTACAGTGGAAACTCACAGTCAGTGAAGCTACCAGCTCTGCCAAAAATTCCACCCTGATTCAGTCATGCATTAGGACAATGGTGGGAATAAGAACGCCTTACAGAAACTATGGAGCCTCCAGTGGCACAGCAGGTTAAATCACTGAGCTGCTGAAATGGCTGACTGAAGGTTGGCGGTTTGAATCTGGGGAGCAGGGTGAGCTCCCACTGTTAGCCCTAGCTTCTGCCAACATAGCCGTTCAAAAACATGCAAATGTGAGTAGATCAATAGGTACCACTCTGGTGGGAAGGTAACGTCGCTCCATGCAGTCATGCCGGCCACATGACCTTGGAGGTGTCTACAAAGATCATCTGGAGAGGCCCTGCTCTCGGTCCCACCTGCCTCACAAGTGCAGCTGGTGGGGACGAGAGACAGGGCTTTCTCAGTGGTGGCTCCTCAGCTGTGGAACTCCCTCCCCAGTGATATCCGGCAGGCCCCATCCCTTCTGAGTTTTAGGAAAAAGGTGAAGACCTGGCTTTGTGAGCAAGCGTTTAATGAACTATGTTGATTTTGACTCGGTCCGGATTAAGGTTTATGTGCAAGGTTTTTGTGGACGAATGGTTTAAGTATTTTTATTGTACTGTTTTAAATGTATTTATTGTATTATGCTAAATTGATTGTTTTAATTGCTTATGTTTTATCTTTTGTACTGTATACCGGCATTGAATTTTGCCAGATTGTGAGCCGCCCTGAGTCCCTTCAAGTGAGAAGGGTGGCATAGAAATGATGGAAATAAATAAATACAAACAATGCTGGCTCTTTGGCTTAGAAAAGGAGATGGCCACCAACCCCAAGAGTCGGACACGACTAGACTTAATGTCATGGGAACACCTTTACCTTTTACAGAAACTATTTTGACTGCAACTCTCAGTATTTCTCAACATTCTCTATATACAGCTGCTGAGGCTTGTAGTCCACCAACATCTGGAAGGCTCCATGACTGGAACTTCCAAATCAAGAGTTCTGAATTATGGAAATCTCAAGGTCCATTGTAATTAGTAAAATGCTGTGTGATAAACAAAGACAGAGTAGCAATCCAATGGGAAGGACAGTAGCACACACTCTTCAATTACGGAATTCTGCTTTAGGTAACAAACCACTGGCTTTCTGCCAGATGTGTACTCTTTCACACTGCAATTTGCTGAACAATTAGAGGAAGTCAGCTCATTGTTCAACAGCAAACAAGGGTGATTGATTCAATGAAGTTAACAGAAATGCTATTCCCCCACCACTTTCGCCTCTCTCGTCAATCAGTTACATGAGTATATTATCATTTCTAACTAAATAAATATCTTGTGTTTGGAAAAATCACTGGTTTCTGGAATACCCATGAGAATTGCTCAAACATACCTTATACAGTTAATATAAAACTTACACCAACCAAGGAATGTTTTAATGATGCCAAGGCTATTAACATGAATTGGAGTTTGATTTTGATAGAAGGCCTTGTGTATATCAAATCATATTCACAGGCAAAGCAATTAAAATTAATGTTCACTGTGACAAAGTTAAGAACTAGAAAAAGTAACAGCTTTGCCTGAGCAAGTTTTATCTACAAAACACCACCTTACAATAAGCTACAGCTGTTGGAAAGAAATAACAGTACATCATGTTTGCCAGCAACTGAGAAGCTGAAGAAACACAGATATAATGGAAAACTAATTTAATCCAACAGAAAGAAAGGGAGGGTACTCTACTTTCCCTCTGCAATATTCCAAATTTTGGCTGATCTTTATCTTCACTGGATCATCTATGGACTCATGTCTTCAAGACTGCAACTCTATATTTTCCCTACCTTGGGTTATTATAAAATAACTCATTATTATTATTATTGTAGATTGTGGAGTAAACAGCCTACGACGTGGGGAGGAGGGGGAAGGTACCCCCTATAGAGGAAAAAATATCAAGGGGGATAATTACCATTACAGATGGGTCAGCTTGGAACTTAAACAGGGGTGTCCAGGAAAATTATCAGGAAAAATATATTCAGGGGAAATGGGTAACATCAGGAATATCAATATATCAGATTAGAGATATATATAAATATAGGTAATATATCTTTCTCCAAAATAAATTACTTATCTTCATAATCCAAAGACTATTGACCATTATCAGTATATTGGATTAAAGTAGTTTGAATATGCATAATGAGAAGTCACAGTGGAGACATGTGATAGCGGTAGGTGACTACCTGGTGAAGGAAACAAACTCAATAGTTTGCAAGCCTGAGAGGGTGCCTTGAAAGGTGTGTTGTCTCCCAGGACAAAAATCCATGAAGTCACAAAGTCACTGACAAGACCCAGCAAACCCACTGAAAGTTTCTCCTTCATTTCGGTTCATGGGTGCCACTGAAAGGCATAACAGGGTAAGAAATTGAAGGATCTGCTCATTTAATATCTCCTTCCAGTTGAAGGATATGACTCAGAATGAGAAAAATACTGAGGATTTTTTTTATTTATTGATTTACAACATTTCTACCCCGCCTTTCTCACCCGAGGGGACTCAAGGCGACACAACTGGCTATCCAGATGGCGCCACTGAGAACAATTTGGCTTCTTGGACTGTGGTCTGCAGTTTGATGAACTTCTTGCAAGTGGATTGTTGATTTTAAGTAATTGTTTTAAGTTTGATATGTTTGAATTATGTGATGTTAAAGTATATGTTGTTTTATTCTATATATGTATTTATGGCATCGAATTGTGCCTTTGTTGTGACTCACCCTGAGTCCCCTTTGGGATGAGAAGAGTGCAATAAATGCAATAAATAAACAAATAAATGACAGATTTCACCTCACCTGGCTCGGGAAGGAGACATATTCTCAAGGGAAAGAGTTCATTAAGTGCTAGAGATAACAGTTTGACTGTTATAGAGAGAACTGTACAAAAAAAATACAAGAAGCCAGCAGTGGTAGGGAAAATCTTAAATAAGCACCTAGAAGGAATGCCCCATGGTCTTAGATGTATCTACACTAATGCACAAGGCATGGGAAAATTAGTAAGATGAACTTGTACTCTTAACAGAGTAAAACAAATATGATATAATAACCTGGTGGGATGAGCTCATCATTGGAATGCAGTAACAAAACAAAAAGTGTTTTTTTATGTTACATCCATAGCAAAATGATTAACAAGGGAATAATAGTGCAATTGTATGGAGAAGTTGGCAAAATGCTAACAGAGGACAGAGAAAAGGCAGAACTAACTTAACAAATTATTTGACTTAGTCTTCTCCCAAAAGCAAAACAGGTAAAGAAGTAGTACATCAATACACTAGCACTCTAAATGAATACAGGTCTCCAGGACCATATAAATTATACCCAAGAGAATGCTGTGGATGTGGCATAGCTTGCTATCAATAAAGCCATCAACAAGGTTACCCACTATAAACTTGTAAACAAGCTAAAAAAAACTGGGGCTATACAATGTTACTATTACGTGTATTTTTAAATGTGCTCACCAAGAGCTCCTCTTCATCCTGGAGAGAAGTGACTATTGGGATGTGACAGGGATCTCTCTTGGGCCCAGTTCAAGTCAACATCTTTACAAATTATGTGAATGGTTGAATGTAGGACATACTTACTTTTCAGCCACAGAGCATTTTTGAAGCAAACGTTTCTCGTAAAGTCCCAAGAAATGTTAGATAGATAGATAGATAGATAGATGATAGAGCAAACTTTTTGGCCAACATAAACTTAACAGTATTTCAGTGGACAATCCCAGGGGCTAACCAGTCCAATCCCCTTCTGTGGTACAGAAAAAGCACAATCAAAGTTCCCCCTGAGCAGTGAGGGGGAAATAGGGTTTTGGAAGCAATCAAAGCAAGGGAGAAAGGATGAGGCAGACAAGGGAAAAAGGCTTTTGGTGGCAAGGGACGCCGGGGGGGGGGGGGACTTTTTGTGTCAAAGGAGATGGGAGAGGAGCAAGAAAGAGAAGGAAAAGCTTGGAGGGGGAGGGGGAGGAGGGAACCATGATGCACCTCAGTATGCTTTGCAGAGCCCCAAGGTCTCAGCAGAGCACACTTTGAGAACCACTGCTCCAGAGGATAGAATCATAATTCAAAATTACCTTAACAGATGAGAGAACTACACCAAAGCTAACAGATCAAATTTCAGAAGGGAAAAAAGGTATAGTATTACACTTAGGAAGAAAAAAATTAAATGCATAGATATGACAAGTGACATCTGGCTTTACAGCAGTACATGAGAAATTGAACTAGGGGTCTTAGAACAGCACAAGCTGATCATAAATAAATATATCCATCTCAGTTAATTTTCTGCCTAAAAGTATACTATGGAAGAATGGAAGAGGAAGGATAGGTGTTTCTATGAAAAATTGTGATAAAGTTATTTTAGTGCAGAATGTGATTTTTAAATAAACTAGTTACATTGCTCATTACCCTGATCATCACATAACAGGTCATTTACATGTTACTGTTATTGCAATCCAGGATGGTGATTCATTAAGATAAGTCAAAAGTTACCCTTCCTTTTACTCTTCTGACATGGAGAAAATACAAGAAACTTTCATCCGGTTCTCTCATATGGTCAATTCAGATATTACATCTTAAAACATTCTGAGGAAAATGCAGTATTTTCTTATAGTAGCCACTCATATGACAATTCTGTAAAAAGTATATTATTTCCTCATTGTTCTGTTGTGCCACAACTACAATTTATGAAGTCTTGTGCTTGTGCCACACCGTCGATTACTATTTTTAAAAAGTTTCCTGTCTTTAAATTAATTTAAAAAAAAGTTTTAATCTATAAATACAAGAGATTTGGAATGCCGGAATGCCACACAGTCTAATGCCAACCTTGGTTAATTCTAAGTCTTGCCAGCCACTTTATCAACAGTGCTGTTCTCCTACATTTCTGGATTGACTTATTATAACAGCTCAAATCTATGGAACTACACGTGGCTTTCACACTTCAATTCCTTGGAATACACTGTCAACTCAGTTTGTAAATCTTGCAATATTAAAGGATACAAAAAAGCAAGTTATTGCCACAAATGTATATATTTCATCAAGCCAGGGAAAACAACGTGATAACTCTAATTATGACCTTTTATGCCACTTTAAATGTTTAGGGAAAGGAGCTGAGGATTTAGGGAGCAACTCTCTCTAGCTCTGGTTTGTTACTGACATTGAGAGTTCTTCCAGATTCTCCTGTTTCCTGTTCAGTCAATAAATCTGTGCAAAGAAAAGCATGTGCTTCTACAATAGTTCAGAGCGCCAACAGGCACACAACCAGCTTGGCACATGCCGCACAGACCACCAACTGCAGCAGCACTTCATTACAAGCAGTATGCATGGTGCCAAATGGGAAGAGAAAAATGGGGAGGTAGCCAAGGCAGACTGGAACGATGGCCTTCTGCCAGGTTCACCACTGATGGGATGCAGATCTACCACATCAACATCCTCAAAAATATGTGGAGGCCTTCCACCTTTCTTTCTTAGGGATAGGAAAACAGATAAGAAGAACCTAGGGAGCTCACTTTTCTCTCATAGCCTCTGTAGTACAAGGTAGAGACTAGATAACTTGTAAAAGGGTTAGGAAGTTCACACGACTACATTGTTTTGCTCTTTCCTAAGGAGGGTTCAAGACTTGCAAGTAAAAACAACACTCACACAGACAGGTAGCACTGGAAGCAAGTTTGTGCATCCTTGCTTGTCTTATTGTCACACTGAATGAGAAACCACATAAATATTCTCTTTGCCTGAGAAATGGTAAGATATTTCCTGCCCTCTTCAAACAGTTTTCACATTTGCAAGACCAATTGTGCAATGGCAACATTGTGCAAAATTATAATGGATATTGCTCCCTTTCATTGGTTGTTAACAATTACAATCATTAATTGGATTTGTTTGTATCTTTTTCTGGCATTAGCCAGTCAGTTGTTCTTCACTTCCTGTGTATGTACGGTTTGCTTAACAAGGGGAAAAGTCAGTAGTTTTGCAAGGAGGTATTTCTAACACAAAGCAAAGAAAATGGGACAAATAGAAAAACATTCTCTCTTTTCCCCATATTGGAGGTGAGAACTGTTGCAGAGATGGGAAATGGCAAAAATGAGAATTGTGAAAATAGTCTTCCTCTCGCTAGTTGATTTTTTTTTTTTTTGGTGTCTTAATTAACAAAGTCGTATCTCTGACAAGGCACTTTACAACATATAAACTCCTAGACTCCAATGAAACATACTGGCAAACAGTATTTCTACTAGACATAATTTGAAATATGAGACAAGCCAAAGATGACAGATGAGGTGAGAGCAAATCAGGGTTATAGTTAAATATACATCTTACATCAAGACAATCAGGGAGATATATGTGATGTGACATCATTCACAGACACAGCAACAAGAGAGTCAGAAGAATTGGGAAACCCAGGGGATGATAAAATGAAATAAAATCAATGGTCAGAGGGTAAGAGTGGAAATCAAGACAAATAGGAGACAGCAGTTCATCTGCACAGAAGACATCTGTGTAGAAAAGGCATCTGGTTGACCAGTTTCCCAAAGATATAATTTTTTACCTCCTGATCGCCCATAGAAAGGCAGTAAGTGATGAAAATAAAGAAACCCATTCGAAAATCCTCATAAGGATAGATAAATGAACAGTTGTGCAAAATGCTGAAGCCTTTATCTTACAGATGAACAATGCTGATTTCTAGGAAGTCTGGCTAGGGGAGTTAGCTTCTGGCCTTTAAAAGCCAAATTCAAAGAGGGCATGTTAGTTGCTGCCTGAAAAATCTCATAAAAATAGCTTATTTTCCTAGGCCATAAAAAGAACAAATTCTTCCATCATATACAGAGGTAGTTGGAACTCCATGCCAGAAATTTGGAGAGAATTAAAATGATAAAATCAACAGAATATTCAACTGCCCTAAAATATCCTACTAGTGGAGTAGCCAAGATGCTTTTCAAGAAACCAGATAAAGCATCCAAGGGTAATGGAGATTTACTAAGCTGATTGCAAGACAGTCCGCTTGTTCTTATACAGCAAATGTGTGGTTTCACTGCTTCTTAAAAGACATAGGGGCAGTGACCCACATTTCAATGCTTAGCACAAGGATACGCTCATGGCTTTTATAAATACAAATGCAGTCAAATGCAGCAGCGTTTTATTGTACTTTTTACAAAGCAGATGGCAAATATCAAAGGCCAAGCTGTAGCCTTTGGGCATACTTCAAGAGGTCCAGAAAAATATTTGGCACAGTAGGGATTCTCTGTCAGCATCTCAAAAGGCTCCTCTGTATGTAAAGATTGTGTAAATATGTGCGCACACTATAGTAAACTCCAGTTTACACTTGCTAATATTTAACACACAGCTTTCCCCCCAAACATTTCCAGGTCATTGATTTATGCTGGCCCCCTCACAGACTGAACTTTTATAATTCAATTAAAACTCAGCCTAGCCAATCAATACAAAACACAACCTGCTTTCTTTTAACGTGTACAAAGAAGAGGCCACTACATGGGCAAGCCAAATTGGCCTTGGAGGCAAATCCTGCTGCCTGTAAGCCCAGTTTCCATCCAAAGTACCATTGCCCTAAACACCCACAGCTTTTTTCCATTTGGACATAGCTCATATTACTATAGAATCCAGGAGATGCTTCACGCATGGCATGTTTCGCACGTTTCTTCACTATGTGGAAAATATCACAGCAAAAGTATAAACAAAACACGTACAACATCGCTGAGAAGTGGAGCAAAAATGTTTGTGTTTCCACAAATATGTTGCATGCAGATCCAAATGACTAAGAATGTGCCAGTTTGATATTCGAACTAATATTAAATTGGGGTGGATGACTTCCAATTCTGATTCTATCCGACATCAGTCTCACATACTTCTCTATCCTTAATTCTATTCCATTTCCACAATGACATGCAACATTTTTTTAAAAAAAACAAATCCTCCTGAAAAATATACGAAACATGTTTTTTCTTCAAAACCTCAAGTGCACTTTTTTAATGTTGAATGAACTATGTGATAACAAGTGGCAGAAGTACAGAATTTAGTTCAATGGGGCTCAAACAATTCAATCCTCCAAATGTTTAGGATTAACTCCCAGAATTCCTGGCCATTGGTCATGCGGGTAAGGGTTTCTGGGACTACAATACATCTATAAGAGTGGTTCTCAACCTGTGAGTCCCCATGTATTTTGGCCTACAACTCACAGAAATCCCAGCCAGTTTTTATATACAATATATAAAAAACTTTATTTATATACCTCCCTATCTCCTCGAGAGGACTCAGGGCGGTTTCCAACATGTGTGCAAAACAGTCAATTGTCAAAACAACATACAACAACTTGAACACAGCAACCATAATAAACAACACCATAACAAGACAAAACAGTTCCGTTAAAATAGACATAGTTACAGTTGACATTCCATTGAGGGATCGGGAACCAGTAGTCAGGGCGAGGTTGACATGGTCCATTTTTAAGGGATAGATAAAACTTACCAGCCGTAAGGATTTCTGCAAGTTGAAAGCCAAAACATCTGGGGACCCACAGGTTGAGAACCACTGATCTATAAAATCAAAGACTGGGGACCACTGAACTAATGTCCGCTCACATTTTGTTTTAAATATCTGGAAAATCTATTTCTCAAACTTTCTCATACTGAAGGATTTCTGGTAATCTTAGCTGAATTCAGATAGAAAGGATGTCAAAGACAGAACGCCGCCAAATAGAGTACAACACAGTTTATTGAGGTTACAGAACTAAAAAATGCCCGTAGGAAACAAAGGACTAGGCAAACACTTGTCTTCAGTGTGAAAAGTAACAGAAACAGCTTCGTTTGAATTAAAACGGTTCGAAAGAATAAACCGGATTAAACAGGAGTTTAATCCGGATTAAATCAAAAGTGCTTACTTCAGCCTGGCAATTTAAACAAACAAAAGTTGGTAAACAGAGGTCAAAATGAACACAAAAAACTGGCAGCAGATTCCTCTCTGCTACTCAAGAGCTACAGATGAGTAACTCAGGCTGTTTACTCCTCCGTGCAACGAGCGAAATCCACGTTCAGGCACATCAATCAGGGTAACGGCGGTCAGCAGGGTCCCAATCCGGTCCAAGGTCGAAAGCCAAGCGCAGACGTCTAAAGTTCCACAAGTTCCCCCGATAGCCACAGAAGGGATAGTCCAAGGTCGTAGTCAGTCAGTCAGTCCAGCGTCAATCCAGAGTAAGTAATTAATGTCCGTCAAAAAGACGACGGAGATCCAAGCTATCAAGATTAAACACAAGTTGCACAGAAAAACCCCACACAGTTCCTCCCGCCGTCTATGCCCAGTGTCCTTGGTAACTTACGTATCCAGCAACGAATCACACCCGTCTTCAGGAAGTTCCCCAACAAGAGCCCAAGCGTTCGTCCAGATTACCTTGCCCAACGCAATTAGCCATTGATCCTAAACCCCATTTTATCCCAGTTCATAACTCCTCATCGCTGTCAGCTGCTATCCTAATTCCAGGTGCCTCATCATCATCATCCTCATCAGAGCTAAAACACCTTTGACTACGCCCCACAGCATCCCCAGCTGTGGATCCCGCTCCATCCCTCCAGCCTGTCCATGGGTCTGATCCTGCAACCCGCCAATCGTCTCCCATACTATCATTGCCGGTGACACCCAAATCCTCCCTTACACGAGTCCACTCCATGTCATCCTCCTCTGAGCTAACCATCTCTTCCTCCATTCGCTCGGTAAAACCCTCAAATGAGTCTTCATCTGTTGGTTCTGCAAATAAGTCCCGGAGCCGTTTCCTTTCGCGCTCCTCAAAAGAGTCTGACTCTCGAGGAGTCTTACGACCCCGTCTCCTAGTATCGGAGCCAGAAGGCTCAACCAAGGATTTGCAGTAAAGGATTTGCCTATTGAAGGCCTACAGGATACTAAAAAATGGAGTTTGTTTAAGGTTTGAATGCAATGTTTGAAGCTCTTACAATAAAGTTAGAGAATAGCCTTTATGGAAACCTCCTGCCACAAAGCAAAAATATAAATACAACTTACCACAAGCTCAGAAAACCTGGCATTGAGCTCCTCTGGTGATGGGATTGGCACAGAGAACTCCAAAAACTGCAGGGGGTTGTTGTCCTTAAGGTTGATTTCAGGCAGGTCACTGCCCCCAAAGCAGCAAAGAAACCCCAACGCATGGCGATTCCTTTTTCGGGGAGCCATGGTCATGGTGATGTAGGGTGCTATCTAACAGTCATGATCTGTAGACAAAGCAAAAGGGAAAATATTTGATATGCAATCAAGAACCAGACAGGGTTTTTTGGTGTGGCAAGATGCTGCTGTCGTTTTTAGGAATAACAACTGAACAAACCTTTGAAGAAATGTGAGCGAAATGAATATATTATACAGTATGTTATATGGATTACTGACAACTCTGAATGGATTATTGGTTATTAACCCCTTTCATCCAAGTGGTTTTTTACCCATATTTAGCCTGAACATGCCAAAGAAAGAGCTGCCAAATGGCATTTAGAATTTCTGGTTCTCTTTCTTGCAAAGCATTAGCAATGATAATACTCTTGTTCACAGAAACTATTTCAAGGGAGGAAATCCCATCAGAGAATACTGATATGTTAATTACAATGTTACAAAATGTTGGATAGTTCTGCAAATGTAGCAAGAGAACAAGTGTGGGAATTGAGAAGTTTCACAGGTTAGAGAGGTCCTGTGGGAGGAACGAGAATTTGAGGGAGAGAAAGGATGTAGTAGCTCTACATCATTATTATTTGGGGGGCCTTGAAGATGGCTAGTCATTAGATAAGAGAACCACTAATAAAATGGTATGGCCTAGTATGCATGGATAAACACTAGTAACGCTAAGTCTCAGATTCATGAATTCTGCTTTTCCTACCTATATGACCACATTGGAAGCTGATAAATAAATTCTCATTACAATAAGGGGATACTGCATCTCACCTCTAAACTATGGTTAATTTTGATGTGCAGTAATTTATGCTAGCATGGGAAAATTCAATTGTGACTTTTGAGAAAGTTGAATTCAAGTTGTGAGATAGGCTGAAGGCCAGGGTCACCAAAGTAGATTTCTCTGAAATGCCATCTGTTCCTATGTAGGAGAATCTGAGGAGTCTTTCTGCATTGAGGAGATAATGGTGTGTCTAGATTTGTTAAGCACTGAAGAACATTGAAACAAACATATAAAGTGCATGGCCTTGTCATGAAAAGGCTGGCTTTATTCTCTCAAACCAGGATGAAAACAGACTGCTGGCACATAATAGTAATAAAGTGAGAAAACATTTTTGAAAAAGAATCTTTAGGGAAACCAACAAGAGCCGAGAAGCATCCTAAAAAAGGTCCAAAATGAAAAATGTATGGACTAGAATACATATGAAGAGGAGCATTGGAAAGATGTCTTTCTATTGTAATGGTAATAAAACTGTAAGTAAAGCATGAACAGTCATAGAGGTAATGTGTATATCACAAAATCTTTGTGGACCAAACAAAACCCATACAGTCAAAAGATGGATAGGAATAAAAGCCTGCATCCTGGTTTGAAATGGCACCTCCAGGAAAAATCACTTCTATCCATGGGGGTCATTGCTTGCCCACCTTTGTGGTTCCCTGGTATGTAATAAGAATCTGGAAAACTGAAAACCAAAATGGCTTATCAAGGAGGCGTAAAAAGTACCTGGCCCTGTGCCTATATGTAGTGACTTCAACAATGCAAGGGAAGACATTCCCTGTTGCCCATCAAAGACTTGGATTTCCTGTAAACTATCATCTCCTAATTACAAATTTTACCAGATAACCTTATCCAAGATCTATGAAGGCCAAAAATCAGTTCCTTACATATCCCTCAGAACTCACCATCAAAACACCACCCATGATGTCTAGGTTCTCCATACCAGCAGAAAACCTAAAATATAACAACTTTTCTTACTGTTGTGGGAACATTTGTCCTGAGCTTAGAAAATTACTTTTAAGAAGAATAGATTTAATGGCATGTGATAGCCACCCATAGCTGGGATCCAGAGCACCCAAGTGCCCCTGCTTCAGTTTGAATGGTTTCAGTATGTCAGTATTTAAATAATTTTCTGATCTCTATTTGTTTAATGCAATACTTCCTATTTCCTTCTGCATCATCATGGCCTGCAATAGATAACCCTCAGTTTCTAGTTGCAACTTTAAGGGCAGGGCACTGTCCTTTAAACGTGAGAACAGTTAAGCAGTTTTCTTCCTACCCTTGAGTGCTGATAAAAATGTGGACTTAAGTGTACAAGTTAAAGCGCTGATCTTGCAAGCTGAGCAGACTCAGGGATGAAGCAGTTAGATTGCCGACAGAGAGACGGGGAAGGATGAAGAGGAGGGAGTCCTTGGATCTTAGCACACAACATTGACTGTGAGTTGTACATCCAAACAGGAAGTCTCCTGCCAGGAGTTTGAAAGGAAGGATCTGTGCAGTCCACACAAAGCTGCATATTTTGCCCTTTTAAGGGACTTGTTGTTTTGACAGTTTGGAGGTTTGTTTGTGTTATTTGCCCCCCTCCCCCCATGATTCATCTTTTTCATTTAATTGGCAGGATAAACCATATTTTGAAAGTAAATAATTAAAGGTTCTTTCAAGAGTTTGGCTCTTTTGAGCACAAGGGCACAAAGGCTGGAGATGGCAGGTGAACAGACTCACTTAATGTTGCATCAACAGCAACACAGCTGAGTTTTATCAGGCAGGCTGTTGCTATTGGTTCACCCTAACCTGCCCTGGGACATACTGCTTCACTTATTTGCCTGAACAAGGCTGCCTTGTGGTCTTAGAGAAAGCAAACACACAGGCTAGAAAGTGGCTTTTCAGCAATAGCATCAGAATGAACATATCACGTTGATTCAGCCACGTGTCCAGTAAATCATCTCTTTCACTACTAAATGCTACTGTCATTTGGCATTTCACTAGATCCTCTTCCAGACTGGATCAGCTGTATGCTTCTATCCCCACTCATGAAGGTTTGTGATTAATTTTGCAGTTTACCAGAAAGACACAAAACTTAAGTGTGCCTGGCTTCTTCAATATTTGCAGGAAATTGCTCTTATAAAGAGTTACCAATGGTTTTTCAGACACATTCTTAGCAATGTGGGAATTGCAGTGCAAAAGGTCAAAAGCTAGCTAAGTATGGGATCACGCAACTCCAAGACACCCACACAGAAACAATCCATAATGTCTCTGTTATTATTATGCAATAGCATAATATGTGTAGTTGGAAAACAAGAATTAAAACAGAATGTTGCTTCTTGCCAGGTTTTCAAACCTGCATTGTTTCCAATGGGCATTCTTGGGAAAAAAAACTGCAATTCACTCAATGCAGATTTTTAGACCAGATTACTCTGGCCTTCTATATCCTGGTGGCTTTCAGATGTTACTGCTTTTAATTTTCATCAGTCCTAGCTTGGGTGGACAAGATCAAGAAATGTGGGAGTTCAGGCTCAAAAAGGTTTAATTACTCTTTTACATCAATAGTATTTTATGTCAATACCAATCTTCAAAAAAAGATTCTTCCTAAAAACTCAGTTCTATCTTTATATTTATGTGCTTTTAGGTCACTTGTTGCCTTATGTTGATTCCATGAATTTCACTGTGTTTTCTTGAGCAAGAAACACCCCAAGGAGGTTTTGCAAGTTTGTCACCTATGGCATCTGGGGTTTGTTGGCAGTCTCCAAGTACTCACCAAGACCAACCTTACTTATCTTCCAGTGTCAGATGGGTCTAGCATTGTTACTGCACTTATATCCACAGAAATCATAAACTGTATCCGTAGCTATCAAACACTGGTTCATTTAATTCAGAGCTAAATTTGCTTACTTGGTTAATGAAAAGCAATAAGTAGATACCAGCTATTATGTTAAAAATATATATTACAGTGTTCTCTCACTTACTGCAGGTGTTACGTTCCAAGACCACCCACAATAACTGAAAATCCGCAAAGTAGGGACACTATATTTATTCTATGTGTGGAGGAGAGCAAACCACAGACCACTTATTACAATGCAGTTTGTACTTTATTTTAGCAGTTATAATATACAGTACACTGGCAGAGAAGAAGAATGGAAGCTAAATAACCCTTTTTTATTTCCAACCCTTCCCTACCCTCCCCCCTCTCCCTTTATTTCTCCCTTCCCCCCCCCTTCCAAAACCCTTTGCACAACGCAAAAAACCTGCGAAATAGCGAAAATACTGTGATAAATGTGTACATTAATATTAATTGAAAACCCGCAAAACAGTGAGGGAGCGAAAAGTGAGCAACAAAGTATTGAGAGAACACTGTATTGGCCTTTCTGATTAAGTGTTCAAGCTGCAAGTACCATGGTCAGTACCACAGGTGTAACAGCTCAGAACAAATACAACAGCCCCAAACAGAGAAACAGAAACACCCCGTATCAAGAACTCCAGGTTTGTTTTTGGAAAGAAAGACAACTCCTTTTCTAAATTATCATCATGCATCATTTCATGATCACCTTGATAAGCTATACACAATATTACTATTTCGTTCTGAGCATCAGTAGACATTCTACCAATTCTGGACAGACTTTTAGAATAATTGCTGACTGACAAGTGTTCGAAAATTACATAGTGTGAATTCAGTGCTAGATTGGATGCTACATTTCCCACTGACTGACTGAACCAAACAACCATGAAATAAAGTTGTCTATCTAGTGCACTCTTGACCACTTAATAATGGTGTAGTCCTAGCAGCTCTAGCATGGGCTTAGTTTGTTCAAAGCCCAAATATAAACTTAATCTTCCATTCCCAGTTTGATGAAGTAGGATATAATGTGATACTTGCTCCTTGTTTGACCCCTGTTTTTCCTACCTAGATGAAGGAAAACATGAAAATGATATATTCTGAAGCTATCTGACCTAGATCACTTTTTTCATGACCAATAGTTGAGGGGAAAACTACAGTGTGCACAAAAGTAGCACTGTTAATCCAAAAGCAAAGCAGTAAAGCTTTATAGCATTATTCTCTATTACTTAGGGCCTTTTTCAGACAGGCTCCAAATTGGGGGACCTGTCAGGCTTTTACTGGAAATTGTGTCTCCTGTAAAAAAATGAATTTGGGACAAAGCAGGTAAACCCTGCTTTCTGAAAGGCCCAAGTCTAATGGGGTATGAGGCCTGTGGGGACTGACTCCCAGGTAGTCTCCAGCCCTCTAAGTTTTTCCAGCTGTATGAGCCTGGAGAACAGAGTGGGCACCCCTCAAGCCCCCCAAAAGCCTTAAAAGTAAAAAAAAACTGATTGAGTCGCCATTATGCTGCTCCAGCAGGCCTCACGGCGCATAAAAATGATGCACCAGGAGACGGGAGGGGCAGGAGCAAAGTTGCTCCTGCTCTCTCTCTCCCCCCCCCCCATGAACAGATAAACAAAGAAAGAGAACGGGGAAAAAGACAACATACAGTATGGGCCCCATGCCCATGAGAGTGGTATCCATAGTATCATTCATCCATGTGTGACCAAATATGTCCTTTCCAAGCATTTTCTAGGCCCTTTAAGGTATTCTTCAATCAAGGGTTCTTAATTTCAATAGGGTATGCTACCATATGTTGCTTTGCATAACTATATATAATCCAGGAATGCATCCCCCGTGGATATGAAGTTCATACTTTAGTGCAGAGTTTCTCAAATTTAGAAACGCGGTGAAGGCCATCTACACAAATCAAGAGGCAACATTGGTCATAAATGGTCAGGAAAGTGACAAGATAAGAAGAGGCACATGGCAGGGGTGCCCGCTCTCACCCTTACTATTTATAATAATGGAAACTTTGATAAAGGAAATAAATAATAAATAAGGATTAGAAACTATACTTATAAAATTAGAACCTATGCCAATGACGTGGTTTGCATAATTGTAAACCCACTAAAGAACACAAATAAATGGTTAGAAAAAAATGAAAATTTTGGAAAATTAGTGGGATTCAAATTAAATAGAAAGAAAACTAAGATAATAAATAAAAATATGGATGAAAGAAAAAAATGGTCCTGCAGAGAGAAACGGAAATTACGATAGTAAAAAGCACTAAATATTTGGGAATTACAATAACAGCCAATAATATAAAATTAATAAAGAATAATTATGAGACTCTATGGGATAGAATCCGGAAGGATTTAGAAAGATGGAAATAATGGGTAAATATTTCATTAAAGGGTTGTGTTGCTATTATCAAAATGATGGTTTTATCCAAAAAAAATTATTCCAAACTCTCCTGATTATCAGAAATGATTATTTATTTAAGAAATGGAATAAGGACTTAATGAAATTTATTTGGAAAAACAAGAAGCCAAGGATAAAATTAAAACTATTTGTAAAACTATTTGTTGTAAGCTGCCCTGAGTCCCCTGAGGGGTGAGAAGGGCGGGGTAGAAATGATGTAATAAATAAAATATAAATAAACTATTAATGGATGACACAAAAAGAGGAGGGCTAGGGTTACCAGATTTGAAACCGTATTACGAAGCATGTAGCTTAATTTGGTTAAAGGAATGGAGTACACTAAAAACAAATAGATTATTAACCTTGGAAGGCCATGATCTTAGATCGGGATGGCGTGATTATATTTGGTATAATAAAAGGAAAACTGAAAAAAAAGGTAATCATTATATAAGAGCTTCATTGATAAAAGTTTGGGAGAAGTACAAAGATAGATTTTACAATAAAATGCCACTATGGATTTCACCGATTGAGGCAAAACACAAAAGGGAACTAAGCACCAAAAATTGGCTAACATATCAACAAATATTTTAAAAAGACAACAGAGAACTGATAATCAAAACACATGCAGAAATCAAACAAGTACATAAAGACATAACTTGGTATCAATACTACCAAATAAAACTACGCTATAAGGAGGAAGCTAAAAGAGGATTTAATCAAGAACAGGGAAGCTGGGAGTTAATATTACAAAGGGAAAAAATAATAAAAGTGTTTTACCAATAATTATTACAATGGTCAACAGAAGAACAAATTAAAGGGTGCATGGTAAAATGGGCCAAGGATGTAGGACACAGTTTAAAAATAGATCAATGGGAAGAAATTTGGAAGAAGAAGTTAAAATACATGGCAGCAATTTACATTCGAGAACATTGCTATAAAATGCAGTATAGGTGGTATGACAACCCTGATAAAATCGCAAAATTTAATAAGAGAAATTCAAAATTATGTTGGAAATGTGGAACTAAAGAAGGGACATTTTATCATCAATGGTAAACCTGTAGAAAAATTAAAAGATGTTGGACAACAATACACCAAATGACGCAAGATATATTGAAAACCAAATTTAGGATGGAACCAGAAATTGATATTTTTTCATATAAGCATGGCAGCCAGACTGGCATTGGGAAGGGTATGGAAAGAAAGGAAAACTCCAACTGCAGAAGAATGGATACTCAAAATAATGGACATAATGCAAATGGACAGTTTAACACAAAAAATAAGAGAGGGAAAAACAAAACAGACTGGTCAAACTTCAAAGAATTTGTTAAAAAGAAAGGAATGGACTTTACGACAGATCTGTCCTCTCTACAAAAATAACTATTAAAAATAGAGAGCTGGAAGAAGAACAAAACAACAAAGGAATGAATGAAAAAGATCCTAAAACGCAGATGGGAAGTCAACCATTTTATTATTTTTTTCTTTTTCTTTTTTATTTTCTTTTATTTTATTTCTCTCTCTATATATATATGTGTGTGTGTGTGTGTGTGTGTGTGTATGTGTATCCTTTTTGTCTTTTTTCTCTTCTCCACTCTTTTCTTTCTATAATAATAGTTGTTCTCCTACTTTCAATGTACTCACATCAGCAAAACAAATAAAAATTATTACAAAAAAGAACAGTAAGAATAAACTTGCTGAATAAATATAAATAAAGTTGTTATTATAAGTTACATATCTCTTAAACCAGTATATTACTATAAGTTGAGTAAGCTGTATCCAAAATGCTTAGAGCCAGAAGCGATTTCAGATTTTAAAATTTTTGGAACCCTTGTATTTGTACATACATACATAATGAGATATCTTGGAGATGGAACCCAAACACAAACACAAACTTCAATTTCTCATATACCTTATATACACAACCCGATGGTAATTTTATACAATATTTTAACATAATGTTGTGCGTGAAATAAAGTTTAAATACACTGAACCATTAGAAATGGCACAATCTCGGTGATCCCTGTGGACACTGTGTTGTCAAAGGCTTTCATGGCCGGAATCATAGGGTTGTTGTGTGTTTTCGAGGCTGTATGGCCATGTTCCAGAAGTATTCTCTCCTGACGTTTGCCCACATCAATGGCAGGCATGCTCAGAAACTCACAACCTCTGAGGATGCCTGCCATAAATGTGGGTGAAACATCAGGAGAAAATACTTCTGTAACATGGCGATACAGCCTGGAAAAAACACAACAACCATGTGGACATTTTTGGAGTATTTCAGATTTCTAGATAACGGATGCTTAACTTGTACCAGAATCAAAAGAACCAATATGCTTTTTGATATTAATAGATGGATTCCACTTGTGGGAAAATGCTATTTAGTTCATATCCTCCTCATAGACATCTTATTAGCCAATATTTCAACAAGATGCTGGATTAAAGGGGCTTTTGATTGTATTCAGGTCAGTTTTTCAGTTCTTATGGTGTTCTTATGTGTACTAGGGATGCTTCCAGAAATTCCAGGTCAATATAATATTGTGATATAACACTATAGTGTGTTGAGTATTAAACAAGTGATTCTATGTTAATCATTAAGAGCAATCCCTGGAGGAAAAAACACAACCTCTATAAATTAAACATTTGACAATTCCACTCCTCCTCATTTGCTGCCACCTTTATAAAGGTAAAGGTAAAGGTTTTCCCCTAACTTTAAGTCCAGTCGCGACCAACTCTGGGGGTTGGTGCTCATCTCCATTTCTAAGCCAAAGAGCCGGCATTGTCCGTAGACACCTCCGAGGTCATGTGGCCAGCATGACTGCATGGAGCGCCATTACCTTCCCACCGGAGCAGTACCTATTGATCTACTCACATTTGCATGTTTTCGAACTGCTAGGTTGGCAGGAGCTGGGGCTATCAGCGGGCGCTCATTCTGCTCCCGGGATTTGAATCTGACACCTTTTGGTCCGCAAGTTCAGCAGCTCAGCGCTTTTACGCACTGTGCCACCAGGGGCCCCAACCCACCTTTATATATATACACAATTTATTTAAATTTGTTTAAATTTATATAATTTATATATAATTTATAAATTAAATGTATAACAATTTATTTACATAAATTGTGCCACCTTTATACACAATTTATTTAAAACTGCATGACAAACATCATTCAGATGAAAAAGGACAAAAAAGTAATGCCACTTTAAAGCGCAGAAGGCATCTAGGAAATTATGCACTGAGATAATCAATGGGAATTCCTTCCAGAAGTCTGTTTACCATACATACAAACATCTTCTTGGCTCACATAGTCTTGGTGTTTCCTACAAACACACAGAAGTTCCTTCCACTGCTGTGAAGTAGCATTTCCATCCTTCCTTGGCCTGTTATTTCCCACTCAGCCAAGGGAATGGACCGGCCCAGGTCAGGCGCTGGAGCCTGGATCTTTGCCGGAGATCTAATTATAGCAACGTCCTCTTCCTCTGACAGGGAGAACATGTTCGTTTCTACTCCACTTGGCCCAGGGAGAAAATGCAACTTATTTCATGTAGTTTCCTTAAAACTCCTCAGACCATTCTAACCAAATGTGAAATCTAGTCCCAGATCACGAGACCAGGGCATATATTGCCCTGCCCTAACAATATATTTAAAGAGGTGGTAGAGAGCTACAACTTGAAAATAAACCTTTGTTACCCTTCCTAGAGGTTTTGTGGGTAAAAGAGTAGAGTTCTCCAGATATCTCTCCAGATAGCTCTTGACCAAGCTGGCTGGCATGGCTTCAGCTTGTAATTCCACAACTGGAGGCTGCCCAATTTCCATCTCTGCCCTATAAGAAAGCATTCTACTGTTCTGAGCTATTTCAATGACACTTATGCAACTGCAGCTCATTTTGATAGCTCCTTTTGTGGGTTGTTCACATAATTAGCTGGGCTATGAGCCATTGCTATAGATTTAAAATAAACGTAATGCTAAATCCAGCTTCTTCAGGAAGCTTTGCAAACCTTATGGCATCTTCCAGCTTTATGATTCTATGATGATCACTGCTACCGCCTCTATTTTATGTATATCCTGTTTTTCCCCCAAGACTGAGACTCAAGGAAACTTCCACATTAAAAAGTTTAGTTAAAAACATACAGAAAGGTCAACATTAAAACCAAAATGAAACTATAAGCATACCAAAAACATGGTAAGTAATAAAATATATATTTAAAGTTACACATTATAATGTAAGTTTTAATAAAATCAGTTTTTGATACTTCAGTTACTTTTTTAACTTTTGTTTTTTAGTGAATTGTCAGCTATGTTTGTTTTAACTGTTGTAAACTTCATTGAATCCCAAACTGCAGAAAGGGTTTAGAAATAACATTTCATTTTTTAAACTGAGGAAGAAAATGTAACACTCTTTCCTTGCAACTAGGACAGCAGAATACAAGGAGTCAAGGAATTCTCAATTCCAAGTTTACACACTTCAGTAGTTACCAGCAATATTAAGCTAATACAGTAAAGCAAAGTTGGGAAGAGTGCAGAATGTAAATAAAAGGTTGCCCTTCCCTGGGTTCCCTGGACCCCAGTTCTATGGTTCCTGAATCCCGCCCCACTTAGCAATCTCCTAGTATCCTCGCCAATTAAAAATAGGTGTGATTTCAGAGCATTTTTTGCCTTAAAACATGCTGAAAATCCCCTAAATTGGTTACAATTTGGATATGTGCTACAGAAAAAAGTGAAGTGCTTGTACTTGGTGCAACGACGATGCCAGGCTGGATGGGAGAAACTGGTCCCTGCATCCATATACCCGTACACTCCTACTGTTCTTTGTATTGACATATTTCTCATCGAACACTGTTTCATAATCTACATGATTTCTCTCAAACACATACACAGTTACACAGACATACTACAACACCTGTCTCATATGCTATTCATTAACACCTTCTAATGCTTATTTCGAATTGTTTTTGAATATAGAGTGCATGCAATCAGGAAGGAGGGGCTTGCATATTTTCAGTAGGGTTTAATACTATTTAGGGGAATTTATTTAACAGAAAAACATAACTTTGCATGTGATTGGGGAAAATGTTTGGCACACCATTCTTAGAAAGATGTGGTCTACAGGAAAGAAAGCTGCAGGTTTAAAATAGTTATTTTGTGTTGGATATATTGTCTTTTTTGTCTCTCCTGTTTACTGTTCTGTGAAATGGATTTACGTCTACAATGATCACAGAAATCATTGTGTGAATGGGCTTTGTGGTGCTTATTTCACGTTCTCAAATTGTAGCAATCAGTCCAAAATGTCTGGTGAGTCTTTGGTTACAGACGATTAGTAATTTCAATAACCATGTTTTGGATACAAATTGATAATTAACTCTTCTGTGTTGCGGAAGGCTCTTCTGCCAGCTTAAGTGACAAAACTCATCACCTTGAGTGATTTCACAACTTCTTTTTGTCAGCACAAGCAGAATACAGCAAGGATTAAATACTCCTACTTGTCCAGAACTATTTTCTTAAGAAAGTTCCAGATGTTGTTTCTGTATATCAAATTGGAAGAAACATTGCCAGAATTCTATGCACCATCAAGTACAGCATAACCATTTGGGAAACTGGCAATTTTCATTGGCTACCAAACCAGGCCTAACTTTGTATTCCCTTTGCATATTAAAATGTTAAGAAAAGGTTAAGCACAATATTCAATTGCACTGTTTTTATTTTCATTCAGCATATTCTACAAGGGATAAACTGGATTCAGTGACCCTGAAACCTCAGTATTACGCAAGCAGCTCTGGACTTTGAGCCAACAACTTGGTGAAAATGTTGAACTTTTAACCTAAATAGAATTTCTAGCTGGCGAGAATCCCATCCAATAGGTCTGGGCTGGCTTTTTTTTAAAGTAGTGTCCAGCAAAAAAAAAAAAAGAAAAAGAAAAGAAAAGAAAAGAAAAGAAAAGAAAAGAAAAAAAAGACCGATTCTGTGATTCTGCTGAGCATGTTAATTTGTTGGGCAGCAATCCCATGTGTTTGGGAATGAATTCAATGGGACTCACTTCCAAGTAAAAATGGGCAGGATTAAGCTTCATAACACCTCCTTATGACACCAAATGGTATTCTTGAATTTGTTTCTGTTCCTATACACTTGTCACAATGTAGATAAATATCGACCTTCCATCTTTGTAGAACAAGAAAGGAGTTGTCCCAAAAAAAACTGCACACAAGTTTTTTTTTTGGTTTTTTTTTTTTTTGCAATATCTCTACAAAGTCTCTTCTTTAGCTTCTGTTCCTTTAATTTGCTGGTTGCGTGACTGACTGATTAACATCAGTCTCTAACACTGTAACATGGTGCTAAACCGCACTGTTAATATAGACATTTCCAAAGACAAGATTCTATGATTTCTTTACTCACCAGGGAGCTAAGACGGTTCCAGATTATATTTGCTCCTGCATAGCAATTTTAAGATTATTTTATTATATTCTAAATCAGGGGTCCTCAAACTTTTAAAGCAAAGGGCCGGTCCACAATCCTTCAGACTGTTGAGGGGCCGAATTATCATTTGGGGAAAAAAAACGAACAAATTCCTATGCACACTGCACATATCTTATTTGTAGTGCAAAACAACAACAATAACAATGAAAGACCAATACAATATTTAAAAATGAAAATAATTTTAACCAACATAAACCTATCAGGATTTCAATAGGAAGTGTGGACCTGCTTCTGGCCAATGAGATAGTCAGGTTAATTAGGATTGTTGTTGTTGTGTGTCTTCAAGTCATTTCAGACTTTGGGCGAGCCCAAGTCCAAAATTATTTATTTATTCATTTACTACATTTATTTACTACATTTATATCCCACCCTTCTCACCCCGAAGGGAACTCAGAGCAGCTGTATGTACATACAATATATTATATTATTAGCATAGCACAATATTAGTATTATACATTACTATATTGAACTATACCACTGTACTGTAATATTATATGTAATATATAACATATCATAGAATCATAGAATCATAGAATAGTAGAGTTGGAAGAGACCACATGGGCCATCTAGTCCAACCCCCTGCTAAGAAGCAGGAAATCGCATTCAAAGCACCCCCGACAGATGGCCATCCAGCCTCTGCTTAAAAGCCTCCAAGGAAGGAGCCTCCACCACAGCCCCGGGGAGAGAGTTCCACTGTCGAACAGCTCTCACAGTGAGGAAGTTCTTCCTGATGTTCAGGTGGAATCTCCTTTCCTGTAGTTTGAAGCCATTGTTCCGTGTCCTAGTCTGCAGGGCAGCAGAAAACAAGCTTGCTCCCTCCTCCCTATGACTTCCCTTCACGTATTTGTACATGGCTATCATGTCTCCTCTCAGCCTTCTCTTCTGCAGGCTAAACATGCCCAGCTCTTTAAGCCGCTCCTCATAGGGCTTGTTCTCCAGACCCTTAATCATTTTAGTCGCCCTCCTCTGGACGCTTTCCAGCTTGTCAACATCTCCCTTCAACTGTGGTGCCCAAAATTGGACACAGTATTCCAGGTGTGGTCTGACCAAGGCAGAATAGAGGGGGAGCATAACTTCCCTGGATCTAGACGCTATTCCCCTATTGATGCAGGCCAGAATCCCATTGGCTTTTTTAGCAGCCGCATCACATTGTTGGCTCATGTTTAACTTGTTGTCCACGAGGACTCCAAGGTCTTTTTCGCACACACTGCTGTCAAGCCAGGCGTCCCCCATTCTGTATCTTTGATTTCCATTTTTTCTGCCGAAGTGAAGTATCTTGCATTTGTCCCTGTTGAACTTCATTTTGTTAGTTTTGGCCCATCTCTCTAGTCTGTCAAGATCGTTTTGAATTCTGCTCCTGTCTTCTGGAGTGTTAGCTATCCCTCCCAGTTTTGTGTCGTCTGCAAACTTGATGATCGTGCCTTCTAACCCTTCGTCTAAGTCGTTAATAAAGATGTTGAACAGAACCGGGCCCAGGACGGAGCCCTGCGGCACTCCACTTGTCACTTCTTTCCATGATGAAGACGACGCATTGGTGAGCACCCTTTGGGTTCGTTCGTTTAGCCAATTACAGATCCACCTAACCGTAGTTTTGTCTAGCCCACATTTTACTAGTTTGTTTGCCAGAAGGTCGTGGGGGACTTTGTCGAAGGCCTTACTGAAATCCAGGTACGCTACATCCACAGCATTCCCTGTATCGACCCAACTCGTAACTCTATCGAAAAAAGAGATCAGATTAGTCTGGCATGACTTGTTTTTGGTAAATCCGTGTTGACTATTAGCAATGACCGCATTTGTTTCTAAGTGTTCGCAGACCACTTCCTTAATGATCTTTTCCAGAATTTTGCCTGGTATTGATGTGAGGCTGACCGGACGGTAATTGTTTGGGTCGTTCTTTTTTCCCTTCTTGAAGATAGGGACCACATTCGCCCTCCTCCAATCTGCTGGGACTTCTCCCGTTCTCCAAGAACTCTCGAAGATAATTGCCAGTGGTTCTGAAATAACTTCCGCTAGTTCCTTCAGTACTCTTGGGTGTAGCTGATCTGGCCCTGGGGACTTGAATTCGTTTAGAGAGGCCAAGTGTTCCTGGACAACTTGTTTCCCTATTTGGGGTTGGATTTCCCCCAATCCTTCGTCCATTCCGTGTTGCTGAGGTTGAAGATGGCTTTCTTTTTCTGAGAAGACCGAGGCAAAGAAGGCATTAAGTAGTTCTGCCTTTTCCCTGTCCCCTGTCGCCATCACCCCATCTTCTCCTTGCAATGGCCCTATCGCCTCCTTTTTCTTCTTTTCTACCAACGTAAGCAAAAAAGCCTTTTTTGTTGTTTTTTATGTCCCTGGCAAGCCTGAGCTCATTTTGCGCTTTAGCCTTGCGAACCTTTTCCCTACAGGTGTTGGCTATACGTTTGAATTCTTCTTTGGTGATTTCTCCCCTTTTCCACTTCTTGTGCATGTCACTTTTGAGCTTTAGCTCAGTTAGAAGTTAATTAATATAATTAATATTATTAATTATAATTAATATAATTAATATTATTATATGGTATTATTATTAATATTATATTGTATAAAATGATAATATTATTATTAATATCATATGTATATACAATATATTATATTATTAAAACTGATATAAAAATATTATATTATAAATGATGGCAGGGGCCAGGTAAATGACCTTGGAGGGCCGCATCCGGCCCCCGGGCCTTAGTTTGGGGACCCCTGTTCTAAATCTTAGCTTTTTAAAAAATGTTTTGATCTGTACTGCAAGTATGTTTTAACTATCATGCATCACTCTGAGAGATGATAAATACTTCCAATCAATAATGAAATAAGCTGTGGATGAAAAACCTTTTGGTCTCCTGATATTTCGAACCACAACTTCTATGACTGCCATCCAGAGTGACCAGTGACAAAGAATTATGGGAAATGATGCCCACAATATCTAGAAGGGAAAAGGTTCTCAAAGCCTTGCTCTAAAATTCATCAATTTACTCTTCCTGAACTGAACATTTCGGACAATGATTTTCTATACTGTTGAATTCTCTTCAAGGTATTATCTTCAATCACCTTCTTCTCAGTCACTATTATATTTTAATTTTAAAATATTAATTTTCTTTGTTTTACATAAATAACAAAGGATTTTTCTCTCTCTGTTCAAACAGGTTGCCACTGAAAGTTGCAATTAAATCAAAACAAAGAATCATCACTGTATACACTGATAATGTGATACCAGTTAAAGGGAAGCCAATAGTCTGTTGACTTCTAGTCAGCCTCTGAAATGCTTACAACAGCTTCTTCTAGTTCTCAGAAATATTTCATAATTATAGCCAGAATTTAAGCATTCCATCCAGTTTTCAATCTGATATCATATTTAAACCCTAAGTGCTTGCTTGACACTTGCATCAATATTTATTAGATTGTTGCTGCTGATGCTGCTGTTGAGGAACTACAAGTCATTTCTGACATCATGTTTCTATGGTGAGCCAATTATGGGATTTTCTTGGTATGATTTGTTGAAAAGACAGATTGTCATTGCCTCTCTTTGAGGCTGAGAGTGTGTTTGACTTGCCCAAAGTCATCCAATAAGTTTTCATGGCTAATAAAAGATTTGAATCCGGGCCTCAAAGGTTCTAGTTCAATACTCAAACCAATACACCATGTTGGCTCTCTCAGAATGGTATTCTAAATGTAAAATGCTATTGTGTCCAAAGGAAGGACTGCATATTTGAGCTCCAAATGGATGCAGTGGGGGCATATGGTTGCTGAAAACTCCCTCAACTAAGGAGTTCTGATACTTACATTCAATAACAGAAAGTGCAATCTTGGCAATACTTGGTGAGGGGACATCTAGAATTCTTTCAATTAAGAACTGCTCAGAAGACGTCTGCTTGAAGAAATCAATTTCTTCAACTCTAAACAAGTATCTCGAAGGAGTGAGAAAGAGTTCAAGTTACTAAATGTTTGAACACAACAAGAGTATTTATCATTGGAGAGTGCAGAGGGTAACCAGGAAAGATCAGCCTTCCAGCTGGCAAACTGCTGGGCTTGCTGTTCTCCCTCCCCCACCTGGAGGGAAAGGCAATGGGTCAATGCGTTTGCAGTGGAAATCAGGAAATGGCCTCATGCCTTTGCAATCAGATCTTCAAATATTTAGGCTAGGAAAGTTTCAGAGGGAATACTCTTCATTTTCTTATCATTGCCAAAATGATCTTCCCCAATATTCACATCTCCACAAGTGCTTCAGAAAATTATTCTGCAAAAAACCCACAATCAATAGATTTATTTTATTTTATTTTGCATAAGACCTACAGGAATTTGTGCAAAAAAGCAATGTTCCCAGTCAGCCATGTTTCTTGGATAATATTGTTGTTTTCTATGCAAAACAAAACTTCTACACAGAAAATAGCGATCTTGCACAACACAACCTTCTGCCTATGCTTTCTTACTGGGTTTTGTGCAAGATTTCTGTTTTGTAAGATTGTTGCACTTTGCGTAGAAGATATCACTCTTACGCACATAGCAAAGCATGGCTGCCTGGAAATAGTGTTCTTTGCACACACACAAACCAACTATTTGTATGCAAAAACTATTTCTGTAAGAAATACACTCTGGGAACTGTGAATACTAGGCAAAAGCTGAACATATTAACCACTTTATTAATCTTTAAGTATTCAAGGTGTTGTAAAACAATTTTTGTAAGCAAGAAATGAAAAATAACAAATATGCTGTTTTGGAAATCCTCATATTTTATCACCATCTGGACAAAAAGGTAGGTACAATGTTATCTGGCCTTGTGCAGCACAGACAAGTTATATCTTCACATAACATTGGCAATTTGCCACATTAAATGTTGCCTGAGTGATACAAGCTGTTTGCTGATTTGGTTCTGGTTTACAAACTTGGTGAACTGAAAATGTAGATAGTATGGTTAAAAGGCATCAAATATAAAGCAGAAAGCTCTGTGTATTAGAAAATGTGTGTCACCAAAAGATTCATTCCAGACACAATGCCAACATAACCAAATACAAGGTAAGATAGTCTAAACAGTGACTTGATCAATAATGTACCCAGGAAGATAGTATCTTAAAGGGAATGACTGCTGCCATCAGATGACTGATTTCATCTGATGACAGCCATCTGTACCCAGTGCTGCATCATTTCTAAGAGAGAAGGGTATTTATATAAAAGCAAGTGTCTTTTATTTTATTAGACAAGATCTTTCAGCTGATTATGCTAAGATATAAAAAAAGCCAAGAAGAGATAGAAGTCAGAGTGATCAAGTGTCATTTCCCCTGTGTCACTGTGCTGTTCCCAACTGATAATTGCCCAAGATATGCTGATGGAGATAGACCATACTGATAAGAGATGAGAAAATCTCTGCCCTCAACTAGGCAATGCAAAATACATTGATACCTTGACTTAAGAGTTGATTTGTTCCATGACTTAGCCCTTAATTGAAAACCCTCTTATCTCAAAGCAAATTTTTCATTGAAATGCTATTAATCTGTTCTGGCTGCCAACCCACCCACCATTTCATATTTCCTTATGTGTTTTAAAAATAAGAATATGTACTTTATAAATAAAGGAGCCCCGGTGGCAAAGTGTGTTAAAGCACTGAGCTGCTGAACTTGCAGGCCGAAAGGTCCCAGGTTCAAATCCCGGGAGCGGAATGAGCGCCGCTGTTAGCTCCAGCTTCTGCCAACCTAGCAGTTCGAAAACATGCCAATGTGAGTAGATCAATTGGTACCACTTCGGCGGGAAGGTTACGGCACGCCATGCAGTCATGCCGGCTACACGACCTTAGAGATGTCTACGGACAATGCCGGTTCTTCGGCTTAGAAGAACCCCCAGAATCAGACATGACTGGACTTAACGTCAGGGGAAACCTTTACCTTTACTTTATAAATAATAAATAATGTATAAATAGTTTACATGGAAACAATAATAAAAAAATCAACTTTAAAATGTAGAAGCACAAAGTTGTGGCAAGGAAGCACAAAGTGAAGAGATAGAAGCATCATTTTCTTCATACTGTACTCATTCCAGCCTCACTCCCTCTCTTGCTCTCTCCCTTCATGAAGCCAAACAGACCAGGAATAAAAACCACACAAAATCAACTAGCCCAAAGTTCCTCAAAGCAGACAAGAGCAAAGCAGATAGCAATTTCCCAAAGCGGACAAGAGCATGAGACACGAGGCACGGAGGCTGCTCCCTTAAAGTCCTAAAGCTCTGTACTCTCACGCTAGCATTCTGTCTTGCACTAGCTCTTACCTCAAAATTCTGCTCTTGTGTCAAAATGAAACTCTGGCTGAGTGACAGTTTTAACTCAAAACACTCTTAAATTGGGATGCTCTTAAGTAGAGGTCCACTGTAGATATATTTCCAATTTCTTCTAGATGTAGTAATGGACACTGCTAGATAAAGCAATGCCCAGAGATATTAATCCCCTGGATACCTGTGTTCTACACAGATGGTTCATAGGTTAAGGTGAACCATCTGGGGGTTGATGCTCATTTCCATTAGTAAGCCGAAGAACTGGTGTTGTCCGTAAACATCTCCTAGGTCATGTGGCCAGCATGACTGAATTGAGCGCCTTTACTTTTCTGCCAAAGCAGTACCTATTGATATACTCACATCTGCATGTTTTCTAACTGCTAGGTTGGCAGAAGCTGGGCCTAACAGCGGGAGCTCACCCTGTTCCCCGTATTCAGCAAGTTCAGCAGTTCAGTAGTTTAACCCGCTGCATCACCAGGGGGCCCTAGTTAAAGGTTCCTTTATATGCTAGCTAAAAAAAAGCCTCCTAAAAAGATGCGACACAATGAAGATAAAGACTTTATCAAAGTGTAACATCTTACCTGCCATATACTGTAATGGAAAGAATGCATGGTGTTTCACATGCAATATAATTTGATTAAAGTAATATGCCTAGCCATTGACATGTCTGTGTTTCTACATCAGGATACACTGTGTTTGCATATCTATGGTTGCACAAAATAAATAGTTGAAAAGACTAAGAGTCTGCTTATTTTCCCTGGTATATTGATATTTCAGAATGTTTAAATTGAGTGTTTATGTTAAATCCCTTTGCTTTTATTGTTGGTCACAATTGGTGCCCAAGTGACCAGAAGATGATAAAAGGGACCCAAGTCATACCCAGATTAGATGACAAATGGCAGAGGATGCTCAGTCAAAAGAACTAGAAGTAGGGAACAAGTAGGGTTGCCCTTCTTTCACCTACCTTTGTCACTTAACACAGAGAATTGCCCATCTGCAAGGAAATTGCCCAGGGGACACCCGGATGTTTTACCATCCTGTGAGAGGCTTCTCTTATGTCACCGCATGAGAAGGTAGAGCTGACAGATTGGAGCTCACCCTGCTCCCCAGATTCAAATCGTCAACATTTTGGTCAGCAGTCCTGCTGGCACAAGGGTTTAACCCATTGCGCCACTGGGGCTTCTTATACAAGTAATCTTTATCCATTACAATTAAGCATTTACAGAAAACATCAATTACTGTCGTGGGCCTTCACTTTTGACCTTATGGCACCTCGATCACTAGGTTTCCTTGGCACAATTTTTTCAGACAGCATCATTGCCTTCCTCTATGGCAGAAAGAGTCCACTTGTCCACCATCACTCTATAGGTTTCTGTGGCTAAGCAGAGATTCAACTAATTTTTAACAGTGTTTTAGTTGACGTCTCAAATTACTATAATATGCATGATGTTATAAGCATTTATAGAAAAAATGGCTTGCACTGAATTGGCTCACAACCTGTACACACTCCTGCAATAATAAATACATCCGTTTTTATTATTTGTTATCTCGTTTGTCACACAGGTTTCAGATGTTTGGTCCCCAAATATTCTGCAGTGACAAGAAAGTAGTTGAATATCACACAGGATGTTGGCTATTCCACATTTTTCCAAGATCTAACACAGTACTTTAAGTCAGCAAAGAGGTTACTCAGCCTTCTCAGAGTATAAGCCCTGATGTTGAAGAAGACTGCAGTTGGCAGAACTCTTAATGAACTTGCTGTATGGAAGACAAAAAATTGAAATGATTTCCTGTTTTCCTGTAGCATTTACGTCCCCAAAAATATTTCACAGTTTATGTAAGACTGATTGATTCAACAGACATACAAGGCAAGAGAAAGTTGCAAAGATCCAACAATGACTTGCCCTTCTACTATGGAAGATAGCTGTCTGTTCAAGAGCTTCACAATGTTTACTCAACTCTAGTCCATACTACAGGAAGATCCAATTAAAATTCTAACTAATAGCAATTAGATGAGGTTTTAAAATATATATTAATCAAAAATAATTATAAACACATATCCCATTAGGGAAAGAAACCTTTGACTATTTAGTCCTTGTATTAGATAAAAAGTTCTCATAACTTTCTCCCTACTGTGGGAGAAAATTCATATTTTTGAACAGATATTACCCAGTATTCACACATTCCAAAACAGTTGTTCTGCAGAGAAATACATGTGGGGATTTTTTACATAATGTTTTCACATTATTGTGGTTGTTGTTGTTGTTGCACACAATGTCAATTTTCTACATAGAATAATTACCAAAAGTATTTCACAATGTGCAAACTCTGAGTATTTCTCTTGAGTTTTAATGATCTGGAAACTCAATTTCAGCTGGGATACGAACTACAATAAATTTTCTTTTCCTCACTATCTTCCACTTTTCTTAATATATTGGCTCTTCTTTTGAAGTTAAATTAACAGATCTAACTTTAAGGCACTATGCTCAAGGACTTATTCAGAAAAGCTACTTCCAAGTGCGAGGACTGTCCTGGGAACATGACACTTCTGAGAGGAATATATTTGGTCAGAGAAAGTGTAGTATATGTTTTCCTTACTACTGTATGTTTTGTTTAAAAACATTTTGGAGAATTGATAATAGTGCATTTTTATAAAGAAGAATTATGTTCACAAAGTCATTGCCAGATATATCTTCAGGAATACTCAAGACCCTATCTATTACTCATAATATGTTGTGATCATGAAATCACAGAGAAACACAAGTTCTTTCTGTTGCACCATAATTTCTAGATGTCATGTTTTAGACACTCTGCCATGCCTAAAGTAGACTTTACCATTAGTTTTCAGAAATAATCTTGCATATAACCCATGTCACAAATGGTTAGAATTCCTAACTACTTCCTGTGCTTCAAAATAAGCACCTCAAAGATGTCCTGTTTACAGTTGCAACTTGGTGGAAATAAACATTGTGAAGTTGAATTGTTCTATCCAGTAGGATGCAAATACAGGATGCTGAAATGCTATTTATTTCTCCCCATCTTCCTGATATTCGCATTATCAGTTTACAAGATCTTCACAGACTTTGATCAATAACATTCTGATTCAAATCTATATTAATGAATAGGTAATGTTCCTTCTTCACTGTTTTACAAAGGGCTTTCATAGAAGAAACCATAATTCCTTCTTTCATCAATTCAAATGTGTGCATCTAATAAAGACTCCATGATCAACTGACAGATGCTCTCTATTAAGATAGATATGAATTATATTTAACATATTAAAATTATATAACCTGCAAGCAGGACACAACTCACAAAACCAAATACAGTCACATTACTTCACATTAGCAGAGGTTAGGGACACAGGACCTTTGTGAAAGTGAAAAAAATACAAACAAACAAAAACAAACAGTTTTACTCAAGAAAACACCTTTCTAGGAATTTCAAGATCCTTCCAGCATGATATTGTAATTAAGTTCTGCTGAATCACAATGAAAGATCTGAAGATTCCTAGAGTCTGTTTAAATCTAATTTTTGAATCATCAAATGTGAAAAAGTCAAACCTGCAAATGTGGAAGGCCAACGATAAAGCACATTATTCTATAAGGTACAAGTAGAATTTATTTATCTATAAAAATGACCCCTCCCCTAAAGGGTTGAATCCATTTGCTTTTAATGAAGTCTCAAATTTCAGTGGGAATGCTTCTCCCACACCAACCCTACCTTGAGTTGCCATGGGACTCAAGGGAACTGGAATACGCCCTATTCAGATATATAAGGGATTATAACAGACAGAAGCACATGCAAAATGAAACGCACCATTCATTTTCATCCAAATCTTTGCACTGAATAGCAGCAGTGGTATCTCTGGCACATTGCCTGTGAACTAGATATCCTCTATCTCTGTTCTTTAACAGCATGCCATTTAGCAGTGCATGCTGTGTTGGGAATAAAAGAGACACTGCAATGCAAATGGTCTCTTTTTTTCTATGGGAAAATGTCACTTACACTTGACCTAAACCATGTGCAACACTTCAGTACCTAGAAGGATGCTTTACAAGTGCCTGCTGTCATGCCACAGATGTTTATGATCACTGAGAGGCATCTATTTCAGGTCTCACAATCCTCATTGTGATTCACTTTACAGCTGGCAATAATCAGCCTCTGTCAAATGCTTTTAACAGGCTAGCCATGAAGAGAATGGCTATGGAAAGTAAGGGTACATCTGCTCTAAGCTTTAAAAATGATGCCTACCACCCAAGACAGCCTGGGATGTGTGCTGTAGAGGTGGGTTGGTTTTCATCTGGAAATCCGTAACTATCTGAAACATTAGCATTGCAAGGATCCTTGGGTGGGAGCCATGAGGTGCAAGTCTGTATGGGCTTCATTCAAACCATAATAGCAATGTGACATCCAGGAAACATAGATGCCAACGCTTCAGACAAACCCACCTCAGTCTCCTACTGCCTCAACGCTTGATGTTTTTTACATTAATTCCTATTAATAAGTATCACAAGACACAGGTCAATTTAGAAGATGAAGGGTGGGCGAAGAGTGCTTTTTTGAAAAAACTGCCAGAACAGATGCCATAGTAATTCATGTAACTAACAGGCATCATTTTTTATATAAATACACAGAAAATCAGACATGAAATAACTGGTTAACAGCTCCCTGTTCGCAAGAGTTTCCTCTACTACACATTTTTCCTATTTATCCAGTGGCTTCTGTTTTTCATCTAGTTTGCCTAATTTGAGGGAAGGGAGTATGCAGAGAGAACTGGCCTAAACAGATTGAGCAGATACATTGCACAGAGACTCCAAAACACAAGTCTCCTTTTCTGGAACTACTAAAGGACTTAAGTTTCATCGGATTCCCTACGCCACCATTACAGATACAGTCGTCAGTGACACCTTTGCAAACCTCCCTCTCTAGAGCAGATGTGGGTAAAGTAGAGACTGCATGTCACACGTGGTCTTTTTTGTGTCATTTGTGACACACAATATCTTTGCATGCTACCAGACTATCTTCTTTCTGTACCAGAAAGAAGCCAGAACTCCTGCAAAACAAAATGGCTTTGCACTCTCCAGCTTCTGAATGCTGTGAAATAAAAACACTAAAATGACGGGAAATGTAACCAGACATGACACCACATCACTTGTGGTTTCAATAAAGTTGCTCTGTGCAGCCCACTAAGGGGAACAAATCCCTCCACTCCTGGTCTAGACCACTGCTTCTTAAACCTTTCCACTTGTGACCTCTTTTGGCTCAAGATATTTATATGTGAATATAGGATGGCAGTCACCAGATTCACCACAACACGTGACAATTCCGGTGAAGAAGTTGCTAGACAGTCTTGAAGCTACTATAAGATCTTTTTGCATACTGATATTCCAGACTAATATGTCTTTTAAATAAGAACACTATTCGAATTGTTATTGAAGCAGGGCTGCAAGAACTCAGCTGAAACTGAGATATACATTGTTCTCCTTCACAATATAGTCCTCCCAACAATTTTGGTGTAGTGACTAGCTTTGCTGGTTTCATAGCGCAGTATGGACTTGACCTGGATTGCCCTCATCCTAGTCAACACTCTCACGATGTACAACACCGAAAGAAGATTGATGGAGTTATACATTTTTATAACTGAAAGCAATCTGTGTTAAAAATTTGCCTTGCAGTATTTTGTCATTTATGGGTGAAAATAGATTTTAGGATGGAACATTCTTTCACGTAGCAGAAGCTACGAGCACGTGATAAGTGGCTAATAAAATAATAATAATTAGGTTTCTTGGTGCCATGCTAAAGAAAGAGAGCAGAAAAGGTCACTGTCATCTAAGGTCTTAGGAATGGGTGGAGTAGCAGAATTATTTGGAGAAAATCTGTGGTGATGTGATGATGGCTTGGGCCCCCCACCCTACCCCATGAGAGCACAACTGAGCAATTCTACATCAGAAAGGTCACAGCTTTTAACAAGACTCCATTCTAAAATAAATAAAAAAAACTATTTCTAGAAACATCTGATTGATGTGCCAAACAGCATCTCTCTAAAATGAGATCCTTCAGCAAATCCAAACAGCTGTCTTAATTGCCCACAAGCAAGTGGTAGTAACATTTGAGATTCAAGATCTGATGTCTGGATGTGTTACAAGTTCTGTCTTATTTGTTTCCTTTATTATGAGCCAAGAAAGAGAGAGAGAGAGAATGGAAGGGGTAAAAAGTCTCTACAGCAGGCTGCCATTATGAACTAAGGAAGGACTGGTTCCTTGCTCTGTCTCACTTCTCCTGATAACTTAGAATCCCTTTCCCCAAGTTCCTTTTCTCTATATCTCATATCTTTTTCCTTAGAGGAAGAAAAGTATTGAGGAGGATGTTCATTAAATAGCCAAGTAGTAGAACGTGGAAGAGTTAACACAGGAATAGGGAAACAGCTGGTCTTCTAGGTACAGGAGGACTACAGACGCCTATCATCCATCAACATTGGCTGTGCTAAGTATCAGTGGGTACTTTAGTTCTAGATAGAGGCCAACTCTCCATTTCTGTGTTCAGCAGGAATGCCCAGCCACTCTTCTACTATTGACTGCAGCCCAATCGACTCTTAACAGTCTATAAATAGGCTGCACTGTTGTGTCAATCACTGCCGTTGAGTTGTATACACCAAATCTAAGCCATACTGCTCTTTTAAATTATGAGGTGCTATTACCATACCATAAGACAGCAAGCACTGAGCATGAACCATTTTTGTCAATACATTCTTTATACACAGACACACACACACACACACACACAGCCAGCTTCCATATTTGCTGGCGTTAGACACACAAGACGACACAAAGTGAAAAACCATGAATAAAACAATTGCCATTTTTCTTTCCCTGAGAGAATAGCTGTCCAGGAATCTCGTTTATCCAGTTCACCTCTATGGTCAATATTCACTGGAAGTTGACCACAGAATCAAGAGATTCCTAGAGAAAACATTTAAATCAAAGCCATGAATAGTCAAATTCTCAATAGTAAAAAAATTGCTAATGTGGAGGGCCAACTGTACAAAACACTGTTAGGCTTTTCAGTTAGAGTAACAGATTCTAAGGTGGCTAAGTATTAGGAGTATCAAAATTTAACTGATAGAAAACTGAGTGAAATATGAACCTCTACACCAGTGGTTCTCAACCTAGGATCCCCAGATGTTTTTGGCCTACAACTCCCAGAAATCCTAACAGCTGGTAAACTGGTTGCGATATCTGGGAGCTGTAGGTCAAAAACATCTGGGGACCCCAAGTTGAGAACCACTGCTCTACACCCTACCATTCAACATTGGCAAAACATGGTGACAGTATTGGACATATCTGCCCAATTAAATCAAATAGTGTTTATTAAGAAGCGTCCCTGAAGTGTGGGAGAGGATGGAGTAAAATGAACATAGTGTTTAAAGTTGGGCTTCAATCCTATGAAGTTGCCGATTTCTGGAAAAAAGTTCCTGATAATATACTGTAGGTTGAAGAATGAGTCAAATGATGTATAACTCAGAGGCTCTGTTGCTACTCTCTAGGTTCAATGGTTGTAATGAGGAACTTGTAGAAAGAGACCTAATAGCGCTACTTCTTGAAGCAGCCAGACTGAAGATGTTTAGAATATGGAAAGCTATAAAGAACTAAAGCACCTGATTATTGTTGTTGTTGTTGTTGTATGACACAGCAAACAAGATAGATATGCTGGATTTCGTTTCACAAAATCACAAGTCAAACACTTCCCAAGTGTCTAGGACTGTGTGATGTATTTTCGGATGATGCGTGCAGATCCCAGCAGGGTGGCCTTTTGCAGTTGGCAGATCGTGATTTTGTCAATGTCTATTGTTTCCAAATGCTGGCTGAGATCTTTTGGCACGGCACCCAGTGTGCCCATCACCACCGGGACCACCTGCACTGATTTCTGCCAGAGTCTTTGAAGTTCAATCTTGAGGTCCTGATAGCGGCTGAGTTTTTCCTGTTGTTTTTCATCAATGCGACTGTCACCTGGGATGGCAACATCAATGATCCAAACCTTTTTCTTTTCCACAACTGTGATGTCTGGTGTGTTGTGTTCCAGAACTTTGTCAGTCTGGATTCGGAAGTCCCACAGTATCTTTGCGTGCTCATTCTCCAATACTTTTGCAGGTTTGTGATCCCACCAGTTCTTTACTGCAGGGAGGTGGTACTTGAGGCATAAGTTCCAATGAATCATTTGGGTCACATAGTTGTGCCTCTGTTTGTAGTCTGTCTGTGCGATTTTCTTACAGCAGCTAAGGATATGATCAATGGTTTCATCGGTTTTCTTGCACAGTCTGCATTTTGGGTCATCAGCTGATTTTTATACCCCACTTTATCTCCCTTGAAGGGGACTCAAAGCAGCTTAACATAAAAGCATAAGGAAGGACTGTGTGGAGCCTTGCATTTTCAGAGACACTTACTTAAAAACTTTTTAAAAAAAATTACATGGAGACATAAAGACTCATTTATAAAGACTTAATCGGCTTTTATTCACTTTGCCTGTAGGGATGCATTTATTTATTGCTGATTGTACTCAAAGACTAGGTTTTGGAGGAATCCATTCTGATTCTTGTGCTGAAAGACTAGGTTTGCAAGTTTAAAACAAATGCTGATTTCAAAGGCTTCATTGTTTTCTGCATTATTGCTATCATTGGGGTGGGGAGTTGTTTGCCTTCCCTGCTTGTATTCAGTATTTATGTATTACATTTTATAACTGTATAGCATACTGAATGTTTGGTAATCGTTTTTATCAATACTTTCATAAACATCTTTTCATTTTCTGTTACACAGAATATATTTTGTATACTGCATTGGGTAAATAAGAATTTCTCACATCTTCCTTACAGCTGCAGAAAAATGTGCAAGCTCATACCAATGAAACACAAAATCCTTCTTCCAGCTGTAAAACATGCCATTGTAAGTAGAAACATGAATCAGATGCAAAAAAATAAATAAAAAAAATCTGTTTTTCAGCCAGTATGAAAGACCCCTGTCAAATAAAAGTATTTTCACCCAAACAAACATTCCCTGTTAATTAATGATTTCCATACAGGTAAGGCACTGAATCTGTTCTGAGTTTTAGGCAGAATTGTAAAATGGGCTTCCAAAGTACTGAAGCCTACCTTCTAAATATGTTTGACTACACAGCTAGATACTTGTACATTTCAGACTAAACCCACACACATTTTTATTTATTTATTTATTTATTTACAGCATTTATATTCCGCCCTTCTCACCCCAAAGGGGACTCAGGGCGGATCACATTACACATATTAGGCAAACATTCAATGCCTTTTAACATAGGACAAAGACAAACAACAACATAGCTCCGAGCGGGCCTCGAACTTATGACCTCCTGGTCAGTGATTCATTGCAGTTAATTGCACTGGCTTGCTCTCCCGTGTGCGCCACAGTCCCGGGCTTTTACTGATCTATTGACATGAAAGCAAACAGCTGTCCCTGCAAGGACTAAAGAAACATGCAGCTGGAATTCGGCATATTGTGATGGATATGCACTATCTGAACTGAATGGTTCATCCCAGAACTTAGAGTATTTAATTACTTTACTCATAACTCTGATCACTGAAAACACTATTGCGTGCAGTATTTTGGAAAAGTTGAGGGGGAAATGTACTAGACTATATAAAATAACCCTTCTCTGCCTATATGGAGCAGTCATCCACCTGACCATTTTTCTTCCACCCCTCACTGCTCAAACTGAACCAAGACTCATAGCCATAAGAGGCACACATAGACAACCCATTTTCATTGCAATGAACAGTAGAGAATTACAGTTGTAACCAATATAGGCAAGAGAAATAACTACATTTCAGTTAATTACTGCAAAAAAATAACTGGTTGCAAAAAAAGGGGGGGAGAGGATAGGAATCCAGCAGAAACTTTAAGGCAAATTGATTTATTTCCATTGGAGCTTTCACAGATCTCAATCTACTTCTACAAAGGCCCCAATAGAGAACAATTGGCCATCTGAAGAAGTGACAGAAATCCATGAAAACTCATGCTAAAATAGAGCTCCACAGTTTGGGAACAACGACCAAGAAAGTCCTCTTCTTTATCATCACCAGACAGGCTTATAATGATAGAGAAAGACTTCTTCCAAGGATCTTTGATAGATTCAAACAGGTTCAACCAACAATAAGCTTTCAATCTTGTGCAGTTAAAACAGCTTAAGTAAAAAAAAAATCAAATGTTGTGTTTGTGTATTAGTATGCCATCTGCACAGGTTACTATAACAGTAAGTTTAAAATATAAACATAAACACAATAAAAATAAATACAGGATGCTTTAGTCATTTGGATCACACAGGTTTGAAACCACGCCAAGGAAAAACAGCACATGTCCACTACTATAGGGTGCACAAATGCATGCATCAGTCATGTGTGCAGAGGAATACTTGATCATGTTTCCACTAATGCAAATAACCGCATCTCCTAAGAACACAGCTGGAAGTCTCACAGTGGTTGAAACCAGCGCCATGACAGAGGACCTTGAGGCAAAATAATGCATACCCAGCTGTTAACAATCTATTCATGAGTTCATTTACTACCTTAGTTCAAAATCACAGATCTTGGTTATGAACTGCAAACTTTCCAGCAGCCTGAACTGAATTGTTCATTGTTTGAGGATTCTACTACTGAAAGCCTAAAGGTACTCCATTTATTCAAAGTGTCTGTAATGAAGCCCTAGTGCTTCTTTGAACAGCAGTAACCCTTTCCCTGTCCATTATTTTTCTATGACCTCTGTAACTTCTACTTTGCCATTGCTCAGTATATACCAGACATCAAATGGGGAAGAGAGACATTTAAATCTTTATTCCATTTGTTTCTGCATGGAAGAAAAAAGAATGTCCATTATTTTCTCCCCATTTTTCAAGAATATGTAATATTCTGCTCTACTGTCAAGTGCGATTCGCACCATCGGACTTCACTGGGGAAAAGTTATTGGCTCAAAATTATATATTTATTTTCCTGAACTGAGAACCACAATCTAAATCACTCTCCAAATTCAATGCAAGCCTTTTCCCATCCTGTCTCTTCTTGAATAACTCCAAGTAAGGAAATACCAGAATCTCCTCCGACAAGCACTTCCTTCTATTACTTAATGTCTGAGCAATATTTCCTAAATTTAATCTCAATACCATTTAATCCCATATTCAGCAGATATAATACACTGTAATTCCTTGGTGTCACTGTGAACAGTAAAAACTGAGCATGACTTCAACATCTGCCTAGAATACCACAAAAGTTATTTTCCTCAAGCTAAACATGTTCCTCTGATCTTTCTTCCCATCTTCATTCAAGCCTACAGCCAAACTATCCTCCAAATTGTGTGGTATACCTTCATAGGCCTCTTCTATCCAGTTGGTTTGTGGAAGTAAATTGGCTTCATTTCACAGCTCTGAAATCACATATAATAATATAGTAATAATAATCTTTATTTCTATCCCGCCCCATCTCCTTGAAAGGGGAGATGACATTCTAGCTCCTAATCCATGGTTTGCTTTTTACATATTCCTCACAACAAAGAAACATACTAATATGCCTGTAAATATCTTTACAACCTGTAATCAACAAAAAAGGAATATTTTATAATAGAAAGTGGGAAGCTACCATGAGTTGATTGGACGTTTGGGGCCACAGAAGGCCATATTCACTTTTCTTCCTGATTTTTCACTTTCTTACATGCTTTAAACTCAAAATGTTTTGTGTTCCACAGAGAGGATAAAGAAAATGTCACTGTAATTTTTGCAAGCCCCACCTGAGCTGATTTAAACTTCAATTTTTTCAAGCATGAAGTACCTGGTAAAAGGAAGGGGGATCTCGGAGATTCAGTAAAAAAAAAAGTAAATGTTTTTAAGGAATGAAAGGCTGAGAGATTTCAAAAATGACAAAAATACCAAAGATAATTTATTAATAATAGCCATGGTCAATATGCATAAATATAATATTTTATTCCATTTTAGGCATGAACATCTGCCACAAAATGACTGTCATTGAGTCAACAAAGTCCCACTTCCCAGACAGAAAATTTGATAGGTCTCAAATATTAGCCCTGTTTCTGGGTATATCTGACCTGCTGATTCCAAAAACTGCACCAGTTTCCCCCTCTCAGATCTAGTTTTTCAGAACGTATGCCATCTACCAACTGACATCTGCTCATTCATAGAAAACCACGACAGCCATATCTAAGAAACTAGAGCTTGTCATGGTTTGCAAAGACACTGTGCTGTGTGTGTGTTAACTAGAAAATGAAGTGCATGAAGCCAATTGGCTGAGCCTGCAAAGACCTGGGGATTGATTTGAAACTGTTTCTGTTCTGCTGCTGCAGAACCAGGTTTAGACAAGTTTTCTGTTGCTAACCGAGTACTGCTAGTGAAGGGAGCAGTCTACTCAGAAAGAGGCCTTGCTATTTTAGGTCTGTTTGCTGCTGAGAAAAGAGGGAGAAGAACCAGGACTGTATTCTTCTCTGAAGCTGATTTGTAGATTGAGAAAGGACAATTTATGACTGACCTTCTGTAAGTGATCAGAGGGACCATTGTAAATACTACTGTTTTTTATCTCTTGGAATCAGTAAAGTTCCTGTATTTTTGTTCTGCATGTTATTGTTCTGCGAATGACTCTGGATCGCGGGCACACATAAGAGCTTCCATTTATCATTTATCATCAATCCGTAACAGAGTGGCAGCAAAAGCCTGGAAGAGGCAGCCAGGTCTGGCTTCTGCCTCCGCTCCACCCCCTCTTCTGAGTCCTCCACGTTTCCCGATGTGGCCTGGCTGGAGCAAAGGCAGAAGCGGACCTGGCTGTCTCTCCCAGGCTTTTGCTGCCGCCGCCAGCCTTCACTCTGTCACCCACTCTCCCTTGCTCACTCAACCAGCTAGAGCAGCGTTCTTTCTTCCTTGGCTGCAGGGAAGCAGCCAGAGCAATATGACGGGCCCGGAGGAAGGGCCCACCAGGCGCTGGTAGGGAAGGGTTGCAAGGGGGAGAAAGGCCACATAACAATTAAAATAATGTTTAAATATACCCCCGTTTCACCACAAAACAGCGAGTCTGCGAGAAGCGAACCGCGAAGTAGCGGGGGAACACAGTATATTTCACTTTAATCCAAAATATTTTCCCTTCAGTTTACATACATATTAACTAATATTGTTGGCAAACTTTTGAATAAAGAAACACCAATAACCTACTCAGTCAGTAATGCCCTTTAATGCCTGGAGAAATTCCCCTGTTTGCAAATCATTGCTCAGGCAGCTCCACATTCCAATTAAGACATTTCATGCTGAATTAGATTTTTGCATGTGCAAAAGGGTCTGGATTTTATCCATATGTGGAAAGAGTCTGCCTGTGGCTAGCCATTGGTCATCTCACCAAATATGTTTGTGAAAGGGTTGTCTGGTAGAAGCAACTGTGTCATCCTTTGTATCTTCATTGTCACCCTGCCAGCCAAAGTCTGGCAGCCACAATAAAAGTGTTTCTGCACGTTCACATTCTTCTATTACTATGAAATGAAGTTGGACAGCATATCAGATGTACATTGACCCTAAATATACTCTCCCGTGCTCTCTCAGTGGTGCTCAGTTACAGCAGTTGCTTGGCTCTGAAGGATTAATTTGCCTTTGAACCCAACCTCACCCATTGTGATCACATTACCATGGCTACGCTTTGCTGCAATGGCCTAAACATGAGCCACCCAACGTGTTACTATCTTAAGCTTGGCTCTATACATTGAGAGGCAAACAAATCCATGTTTGTTATTGGTAGATTAGCAGCCAAGAGATGGCTCTATATGTATGGTAGCATATTGCAACATTAAAAACCATGCATTTGCATACATAGCAAACAATCCTCTCCTCTTCAATAATCCAGTTCTAAAACATTAGGAGTGGAAGGGTTATTAAAAAAAAGCTTCAAGGGGGAAAAATATGTTGTCTCTAGTTCCTAGAAGACAGACTGAGCATTTCTTAGTTGCTCCTCCGTCTGTCTGATTCTAGGGAGATGTCACAAGAAAACCTAAGAAAGAAATCTTCAATTTTATGTTTTGGTTGGTTTGTTTTTTATGGGAAAAACTTTCCCACAATATATGGGTTTTTTATTTTAAAAAATTGTCCCACAAAAATTTACCCAGTGTGTAATTTTTTTCTGGTTTAGTTTAAATGACCTATTTTTGAAGGTAACCAATATATGTCACATGTCATTCTAAAATTCCATAAAGACTATAAGTTTGTAAAAGCTAGGAATATGAACTTTTAATATGATGGAGACATTTTCACAATCCATTTATGATTCTGATAACTCCACGGGTGGGAGTTAAGACAGCTTTGCCCAGTCCCAGCCCTGGCCCAGTTCTTATGCACCCGAGGCCCAGACTCCGGGCTGCTGTTTGTACACCAAAATGTGAGCCCCCTCTCTATGTACCAGTTCATGGCCATCTTCCGTAGATCCATTATGGACCTTGGCCTCCCACATACCGAATTTATGAGGCACTTTCAGGATTGGAGCACCTTCCACAGTTGCTGTAGGTGGGGTCCCAGTGGACATAATTTTAAAATGTGGCACTGGAAATCTTCCTCCTATGCCTCGTACATTCGACCTGGCCTCCTCCTTGAAAGAATGGAGACTGCTGGGTGCTCTTCTTCATACTGCAAGGAGTAGATGGGGTGATGGTGACAGGGGATAGGGAAAAGGCAGAACTGCTTAATGCCTTCTTTGCCTCGGTCTTCTCACAAAAAGAAAGCCATCTTCAACCTCAGCAACATGGAATGGACGAAGGATTGGGGGAAATCCAACCCCAAATAGGGAAACAAGTTGTCCAGGAACACCTGGCCACTCTAAACGAATTCAAGTCCCCAGGGCCAGATCAGCTACATCCAAGAGTATTGAAGGAACTAGCGGAAGTTATTTCAGAACCACTGGCAATCATCTTCGAGAGTTCTTGGAGAACAGGAGAAGTCCCAGCAGATTGGAGGAGGGCGAATGTGGTCCCTATCTTCAAGAAGGGAAAAAAGAACGACCCAAACAATTACCGTCCGGTCAGCCTCACATCAATACCAGGCAAGATTCTGGAAAAGATCATTAAGGAAGTGGTCTGCGAACACTTAGAAACAAATGCGGTCATTGCTAATAGTCAACACGGATTTACCAAAAACAAGTCATGCCAGACTAATCTGATCTCTTTTTTCGATAGAGTTACGAGTTGGGTCGATACAGGGAATGCCGTGGATGTAGCATATCTAGATTTCAGTAAGGCCTTCGACAAAGTCCCCCACGACCTTCTGGCAAACAAACTAGTAAAATGTGGGCTAGACAAAACTACGGTTAGGTGGATCTGTAATTGGCTAAGCGAACGAACCCAAAGGGTGCTCACCAATGCGTCGTCTTCATCATGGAAAGAAGTGACAAGTGGAGTGCCGCAGGGCTCCGTCCTGGGCCCGGTTCTGTTCAACATCTTTATTAACGACTTAGACGAAGGGTTAGAAGGCACGATCATCAAGTTTGCAGATGACACCAAACTCGGAGGGATAGCTAACACTCCAGAAGACAGGAGCAGAATTCAAAACGATCTTGACAGACTAGAGAGATGGGCCGAAACTAACAAAATGAAGTTCAACAGGGACAAATGCAAGATACTTCACTTCGGCAGAAAAAATGGAAATCAAAGATACAGAATGGGGGACGCCTGGCTTGACAGCAGTGTGTGCGAAAAAGATCTTGGAGTCCTCGTGGACAACAAGTTAAACATGAGCCTACAATGTGATGCGGCAGCTAAAAAAGCCAATGGGATTTTGGCCTGCATCAATAGGGGAATAACGTCTAGATCCAGGGAAGTCATGCTCCCCCTCTATTCTGCCTTGGTCAGACCACACCTGGAATACTGTGTCCAGTTTTGGGCACCGCAGATGAAGGGAGATGCTGACAAGCTGGAAAGCGTCCAGAGGAGGGCAACTAAAATGATTAAGGGTCTGGAGAACAAGCCCTATGAGGAGAGGCTTAAAGAGCTGGGCATGTTTAGCCTGCAGAAGAGAAGGCTGAGAGGAGACATGATAGCCATGTACAAATATGTGAGGGGAAGTCATAGGGAGGAGGGAGCAAGCTTGTTTTCTGCTGCCCTGCAGACTAGGACACGGAACAATGGCTTCAAACTACAGGAAAGGAGATTCCACCTGAACATCAGGAAGAACTTCCTCACTGTGAGGGCTGTTCGGCAGTGGAACTCTCTCCCCCGGGCCGTGGTGGAGGCTCCTTCTTTGGAGGCTTTTAAGCAGAGGCTGGATGGCCATCTGTCGGGGGTGCTTTGAATGCAATTTCCTGCTTCTTAGCGGGGGGTTGGACTAGATGGCCCTTGAGGTCTCTTCCAACTCTACTATTCTATGATTCTATGATTCTATGATTCTATACTCCCACAGGGCTGCTGCTGTTTCAGACAATAAGAGAGAAGGTACATGCACAGCACATGGGACTGCTGCCGGCACCGGGGACAAGTCACATGGAGCACTAGGTCATGCATGTGGCAACAAAGTTCTTTGGCAAAGCAGGAAGGCAGGTATAGCCAACAAGAGTTAGCCATGTTGGCAAATTGGATGGTGCACTTTTAGGACTGGTTGTACTATTGGACTGCACACTTTGGTGACGGTTTGGACTATTGGACCGAGCACATTGGGGACTGTTTGGACTGTTGGGAGCTTGTTGGTTACATTGGGGTCAGAGTTGGCGATGGGGTGCATAGCATGGACCCTGGATCTGGCTTGCTTATTCCTCCCCCACCCCCATTGGAGGGGGGGGGGGAGCATCCAGTGGCTTAGCAGGGGTGCAGTGGTAATGGTGTTTCGTTATTGTGCCAGTCAGTAATAACAGCACCTGCTGGCATAGTTAACTTGTATCAGTCAGCAGCGGACTGTCCAATTCCTGATCCAGGACTCATGCATGGCAGCCAATCTGTTGTTCTTGGGTTCTATGGCAGGAAGTAGATAATTGCCCATGCCCATGTAATTTTGATTACCACTTTGTGTTTTCACACTGACTCAGTTTAATTGAAAATTTCTGGCCAATAGGTTCCACATTGATCTCCCAGCACACTGGTGATCCAATTGCACAATTTTTATTTTATTTTATAGAATTTTTGCATGGAAAATTAACTCATTATTATAGTTTCTAAAGCTACCCAATATACTAGGTTCAGCAAAACCATAGAGAAGTAGTTTTTCATGCTTTCCATTTGCTAACACATGGTATTGTATGAACTGGACCCAAAGTCAAGTTTTAGAAATGTTACTCTTTTATTCTGAACGCTCCAGTTCCCAAAGGTAGCATTACTTTGTATACTGTAATCTGTGAAGTGATTTTAAGAAATCAGCTTGTTTTATACATTCTCATACTTGAGGATTGCATTGCTACACCTGCTGGTTGCATTACAAAACTTGCAGGAACATACCAACCGAACATAGGAGAGATATTCACATTACTTAGAACACTGGAAGTAAAATCCTCTTATTTTTAAAAAAATGGCATTTGGCTCGACAAAAAGACATACTGGGGCACTGTTCTTTCAGAGATCTGGCAATTTCTTCATTACTTGAACTCTGCCTCTGAACCTTGGCTATTATTTCTGGGACTCATTTTGTAAGGCTCTCTGTCTACATTGCCCCCAGACATGCAGCAATGCCAGGTCCAACCACAGAATGAAAGGAAGGAAAATACAAATGGAAACCAGAGAGGAGTTAAAGAAACCACAGGTAAGAATATTGTACTTGGCTGTACAAATAACAAGAGAGTACACAACCTCTCATGAAATGTTCTGGATTACCCTTAGTAATAAAACTTCTCATTGAGGAAAACAGGGTACTGCTAGAGAAATGAAGAGCTTACACAGTGGCTGCATTATTAATTCAGAACAAATGTTAGGAAAACTATCTTCTTTGCAGCCATAAAAAGGTCCACCTGAAGGGTTCAGCCTAGCTGGCATTGAAATATATGCATTTGCATGGCTTCACTTCACAAAATTAACTTTACCAAAGAAAGAAAGATGCATAAGGCAGCAACACATAAACAATGTTAAATGTTGTGGGGCTATACATCAAAATTCATTATAGTCTGGATATATTCTCAAGAAAGGAGGCTTCTAAGATTTTCAGAAAGCCATTGAAAATACTGTAGTGTTCCCTCACTTATGTTTAGGTTCCAGGTCCACCCGCAATAAGTGAAAATTCGCAAAGTAGGGACACTATATTTATTTTAATATTTATACATTATTTTAGTAGTTATACACTATTGTATGTCTTTATCGACCAATGGTGTGTTGATAAATCTCCCCCTTCTCCTCCTATTGCTGCTTGGGCTCCTTTTCTCTCCCTTTGGCTTCTCCTTCCTCCCTTCCTTAGACTGTAAATTGCAATTTTTTATGATTTATAATAGTCTTTTAGAGTTTATTGAAAAACCACACAACAGTGCATCCGCGAAAAGTGAATCGTGAAGTAGTGAGGGAACACTGTACACACACAATACACAAAGCTGTTTAAGCTTCTTAATAAAAATTCAAAACATCTGGGCAAAAATACCAGTAAAATTGGCCTTCAGGGATTTTTAAACTTTTCCTCTCAATAAGGCCAAATACCATATATACTCGAGTATAAGCCGATTCTAATATAAGCCGAGGAACCTAATTTTACCACAAAAACTGGGGAAACGTATTTACTTGAGTATAAGCCGAGGGTGGAAAATGCAGCAGTTACTGGTAAATTTCAAAATGAAAATAGATCCCAATGAAATTATATTGAGGCACCAGTAGATTAAAGGTTTTTGAATATTTACTGTATTTCAAAGAAAAACAGTAATAATAATAAAAACTTCATTTATAGCCTGTCCTATCTCCCCATGGGGACTCAGGCCAGCTTCCAAGATAGTAACAGGCAAACATTCAATGCCTACATAAACAATGCAGATCTAGATATAGAACTATAATTATATATACTAATTTCACATATGCATTTCCCCTGAAATATTTGCAAATCCTCTCTCTATATATGTGCATTTTCCTCCTGAAATGTTTGCAAGCACTATATATTTATGTTTATATCTATCTAGAAATCTCTCTCTCTCTGTGTGTGTGCATTTCCCCTGCAATATTTACAATATTTTCATATATATCTAGCTAGATATCTCTCTATATATAGATAATTATATCTGTATAGGATTTGCAAAGATTTGCAAACATGTGAGGCGAAACTTCATATATAAAAGAATGCATATACATAAATACAGATATACAGGTACATGGAAATCTCTAGATATTTATATGTATATAGATTTTGCAAAGACTTGCAAACATATAAGGGGGAAATTCATATATAAAATTAATATACAGATAGATAGATAGATAAAGGTACATAGGGATTGCAAAGGCTTGCAGGGGAAAATGCCTATATATCTGTAGCAGAGATTAACAAATATTTCAGGGCAAAAAGATGTTATAAGGTTAATGGGTGTGTGTGTGTGTGTGTGTGTGTGTGTATATATATATATATAGATTCTTTTTCCTGACTTGCAAGGGCTTATTTCCCTTTTCAAAACATTCCCTTGGTTAAGAGCAAGGGAGGCTTCGGAAAAGTAAACCTACTGATAAGGGAGGGTAAGATGAGAGATAAATATATCATATATTGCAAGCAACGACCTTCAGGCTCCCCCAGCTTGACCTTGGCCCAATTATAAGCCGCGGGAGGCGTATTCCATCATGACTCTATGATCAACTTCCATCAAGTTCTCCAGCATGACTCTGTTGTCATCTTCCATAGGTAGAAGTAGACCATAGACTTGCACTGGAAGGCCTTGGGGTTCTTTGATTTCAATCAAATCCCAAAAGACAAACCTACAAATGTAGAGAACCAATACATGCTATTTCCATTTCTTATAGTCAACAACAAGTTGAGAAATAAGATAAAATGTTTTCATACTTATATCTATATAAACAAAAATGTCTGTTACTGCCTCACAAGGAAATAGCTAGACAGATTTCTATTAAATTTGGAGGATATGTTTGGTCTCATTTAACCCATGAAATTCATGGCAGTAAATTTTTTAGGCTCATAAAAAGTAGTGGGTTTGTTTGGTGACTGATTAGGAGATGCAAACTCTCTTAAAGGCAAGTGAGACTGATGTGTGTCATGAACAACATCTGAGCACTAAAGAGATAACGACTTGTCCTCAAGAACAGTTGAAACTGAATGATAACCAACAATGGCTAAGAAATTTCCTAAACAATGATGAGTAATACAGTTAGGACACATATATAAAAACACACTGAGCGTGTGTCTATGTGTGTAAGAGAGGCACAGTTTACCATTCCAAATAAATCAGTAGCAAAAATGTTAAGTGAGTTTTCAGCCTAACTGCAGAATTTGCCATCTGCCTTAGAAATGTATGGATGACGACAGCCAAAAACATGGTAGAACATGTTATCACCTATAGGAAACCTAGATAGGCCATAATTCCCTTCTAATATCCTGACAAAAAATTACACTATAGCAATATAAGCATCACAATCATGTATGTTTTTTAAAGCTATAAGGACCATAATGCTGTAGTGGAAAATATGTATTGAATCAACTGTCTAACGTGGCAGATGGGCCACTGTATTAAGAAAGGTACCAATGCTCAAAGTCACACAGAGCACTTTATGCCGTGGTATCTGAATACCCTTTACAGCCCAAGGATATGAGATGCTGCTCATCAATATCATATAATCTTAACCAGAATTCATCTTGCTTGTTGAAGTGGAGAAAGGTTTTCCTCTCTCATTTTAGGATACTCTTCAACTACTGTGTCATAAAAGGCATGTGCTGTCAGAAAAAAAAGATAGGCCACCCAATGGCTACTACATTTTACAGGGAGCAGGGATCTAGGGTTTATTCATGAACACACCTGGAAGATGTATACATCAAGTATGTCTGCCACATTCACACTTTACAAATGTGTTGGTTTATATTCTAAAAACTGAAGGTCAATAAACCTCAAAAATATGTGTGAAAAAGAGAAGCACTGATAAACACAAGCAGTTATAAACACAAGCATTTCCTCACGAACTTTCAAAAGCAAACTTGCCTCGTCTCAGATCACACAATACCGACTTCATACATGTGCATCTGAATAAAGCCAAAGGTTTATTCTGACTGGGTCTGAGATTGCCAGACCATTTCACCAGACCTCTCAAAAATTTGCCTCCAGCTTCTCTCAATTAATTTAGTCTTCATAATGAATTTTAAATTCTGTTAGACACTCAGTTACTCAAAGATGAAAATATTAACTGTATTAATATTAACAAATCCATTAATGCTGACACATGTAAGCAGATCTTTTCATGCGACATCAGCAGGAAAGAGGACATTCTGATAGGTCTTTGAACCTTTGGTCTTCAAAGATGAGCAATTCTCACTATGTAAACCTCAGTTACCTGCTCTGAAAGTAGCAGCAGCCACAGCCCAACATTATACATTTAAAAAATAATCAGGCAGATGAAATGGAGACATTTAGTAAATGAAAAAAAAATCACATTTCCCCCCTTCGGTCACTTTTTAAATGAGAATTACAGAAGCACTTAGGAATGTGAGTTAGTGGATGGAACCAATAAAACTTCTCTAGGCCTCAAAGTTCACAGTTAGGCTCCCTGGAATAGCCCAGCCGGTTGCTTTAAAATGTACAAGTTTCTTTCTAAACATATATACACTGCTAAAGGAAACGCCAGGTTGCATTGCATAGTTCTTGTATCATACAAGTATGCTACGGATAAGAAAAAAGCCTACAACTTCAAAAAAACTTTGCTTATTTCAAGACCCATCACCAACCAATCTTTAAGGACTTAATGTGTTTAAGTGGACATTTTATCCTCAAAAATGTTCCCACAGCTTCAGTGATCAACAGCCAAACATGAATATTCACATGGACAGTCATATTTTTCTTTATTAGAATAGGATTTCATTGGTTCCAGTTTTCCACAAAACAGCTGACAACTTCTTTAAAATTTGATACTTGGTCAAAAGGAGCAGGTAGTTAAGAAAAGAAGGCTGCCTCCAAGCATGCAAACTGTGGGTTGTTTTTATTAATCTGTTATCATACACTATATATTAGTAAGCAGAAACCTAGTCATGCCAAGTGAAGTACTGAAGGCTTCAGGTGGGAAAATGGATTGTACTAATGCAGAGTATGGATGGCATATAAATGCTTTCTCAGCATGGAGTAAATTGGATGAGGATTTTTATCCCAGAAATGCTTTGTTGCTTGTTTTGTTTTACTTGCATGATGTTTACATTTTTAAAAAACACTTGCATTGGTAAAGACCCCTTCTGTACAGGTATATATCACCAGATACAAATGAAAGGGACCTTTTCATACAACATAAATATGGCATTTTGATTCCACTTTAACTGCATTCTACGGAATCCTAGAAAAGTTCTTAGACTTTAGGAACAGAAAATGGCAGTGGCATCCATTCTTATGTTGACTCAACATGTTTATATAATGAATGAATTAAGGTAGAGAGGTGTTGTATAAACTTCATGTTTCTTATTCCATTCAAGATTTCATATCAGAGATGGGCTTTGGGCAAGTCAATTAATTCAAACTAAAGGAACCATTACTTCCACATCAACAAGTCCATGTCTTGAGATCATCAAATGACACTCTACTATGGAAATTAGATCAATGGAAAACAGAAAGAGGATTTATCTGATGTAGCAACTACTGGAGGGAAGGATATTAAAGACAAAGATGAAGTACTTTGGCCACATAATGAGAAGACAGGAAGCTTGGGGAAGAGAATGATGCTGGGGAAAATTAAAGGAAAAAGGAAGAGGGGCTGACCAAGGGCAAGATGGATTGATGGTATTCTTGAAGTGACTGGTTTGACCTTGAAGGAGCTGGTGGAGCTCTGGTCCATGAGGTCATGAAGAGTTGGAAGTGACTGAAAAAATGAACAACAAGCGACTACTATGAAAATTGCCCTGTCCATAGAAGCTCTCGTGACCACTACTTTCCCAGTATCAGGCCAATGCCTGCCTTGTTAGTCTAAATCTGGTGAAGCCCAATGTTTCAATCTGCTATCTCTATTTGCTTTTTTGTTATGGCTTAATCAGATTTCCTGTGGTCTGTGTTGTTATCTTTTTGCTTATTTGTTTGTTTTTTCCAAATTGAGAAGAAACTGGTATAAGAGCAGTGTACGTGCATGAGTTTGCATATACATATTTCAAAAAATAATTTTAAAAACAAATACTATCACTTATTTCACATCTGCCAAGCCAGCTAAGAACAGATATTATGCGTCAGTGTCTGCCTCAATTCTTCAGGATCCTTGCCAAACAGAACTCAATTCAAAGGAGTGTTTGAAATGACATTGCTAAACATTAACTCAGTTAACATGAATTTTTTCATTCATATTTAGTATGGAGGATGAAAAATTAAATGGCACAGGTCCTTTTTGTCTTTGCCCATTTGTGATTTTGTTTTGCTCTGTTAAATATTAGGGCAGCACAAAAATGAGATACTTATTTCCCCCTATGTGCTCAAAACTATGCTTGTGTATTACAGGAAGAAAGAGACTTCCAAGGGGAAATGTGCAATTTATAGGCGAGATTGACTGTAAAATTTCAAAGAGATGCTTAGAGAAGCAGAGCAATAAAAGAAGAGGTAACAGTTCATTATCTATATTCCATAAGATTGTAAAGTAAGGCCTACTCAAAACATGACATCATACCTCTTCTTAGAAGCTCAACAGACTTGTGGATTGCTGTGTTATGAGCCAAAACTCCACATATCCAGGACATCCTATTCTTTTCAAAGAAAGGAATACTCTGCTCACATACAAGTATTTTTCCAGCACATGCACCGCACATTCCCCACATTGGAACTCCAGGATTGCAACTCTGATCCACAAGAAGTTACGTGCAAGAACAAAGTGCACTGAACAACATTTCTAATGACTAGAACAAGCAATAAGGCTTATCATTCCATTTACATCATAGAAAAAACCCACTCGATTACCACCAAATAATAAAGAATGCAGTTCCCAGAGACGGTTCAGTGTCTCATATTCATATATACATTATATATTATGCACATCCAAAACAAATAGGCCTTATACACACTTTACTAGGAACATTAATGCATTGCAGGCAGTGAGTGCCTCATGGCCCAATTTCATCATAGATTGGATTGATTCATCAAGTGTGGTTGAAGGAAGGAACGGGAAGAAGCAGCATATAATCAAAATGCATTAAATTTAAGAACTTTGTTTTAAAACAAAGTATTCTCTAGCTACTTTTATAAAACCATGGCAGGTTCCCATATAAAACCCTCAGTCAGAAAATAGTTATTCTATCTATTAAACCAAATGGGCAAATGTCCAAGCTTGTATTCCTAAATGTGATAGGAGACATCAAATCATTTAACATTTCAAAAGGCATAATCCTGGATGTTGGCATTCTGTGACATTCACTAATAATGCATCCATTGTTTATGTACAGTATTTAGAAATTCTAGAGGAGTGTTACTTAAAGATCCAGTTCAAAAATAAAGTCATGGTACTATAGAAATGTGGGTTAAATGACTGAGCTGCTGAACTTGCTGACCGAAAGGTCACAGTTCAAATCCGGGGAGTGGGGTGAGCTCCCATTGTTAGCCCCAGCTTCTGCCAACCTAGTAGTTTGGAAACATGCAAATGTGAGTAGATCAATAGGTACAGCTCTGACAGGAAGGTAACGGCACTCCATGGAGTCATGCTGGCCACATGACCTTGGAGGTGTCTGCGGACAATGCTGGGTCTTCGGCTTAAAAATGGCGATGAGCACCAACCTCCAGAGTAGGATATGACTAGACTTAATGTCAGGGGAAAACCTGTACCTTTACCTACTATAGAAACAAACCTGAACAAGTACTGTGCTCAAACAATACCCTGTCCATCACAGCATGTGGCAAAAACAGATGAGATTAAATGTTAGCTTCCTCCACATATACATTTTAACTATAGTTTTGTTACATCTACATTATGGTTATTTTAAAACATAGATGGGCACCACGCAGAGTTCAAATTGTTCCTCACCACTGGATCTGCATCTGTGTGACTTGCATTCCAACACATCTGGAAATCCACCTGATTCCCAACCTTGTTTTAAACTATGGCACATGAAACAGAAACATCAAACACCAGAGTTTCATAGAATAATGTTGGAAAGAGACTCAGAAGGGCTATCGAGTACAACCCACTGCCCTAAGGAACACAAAATCAAAGCACTCACTATAAATGGCCTTCCAGCCTCTCCTTTAAAACCCAGGAGACCCCACCATACTCTAAGGCAGTTTCAAATCATAATTCCAGCTAACCATGGTTTGTCCTTATTAAATAAACTAGTAACAGACTGCAGTTGATTAAAACTTGGATATGGATGCTTCCACTATACTTCTGTCTAACTCAGGCTCATTTGTATAATACCAAAGCATAGGTTTATACAATGTCCAAAAATTGCCACCACAGTCTCACTTCTACCATTCTTAACCTTTGCATCTTCTATTGTCCTTTCATGTCTCTACATCATGAGCTATTAGTCCAGCTTTACTCGGGAGAGTGTCATAACCAGCAGTATGTTTGTTTAGCTTCATCTAGTGGAACAGATGAACCTTTTGGTGAGGATGGAAGATTGGCTATAGATATTCATACATTACTATAATGCACTCTGCTTGGGGCTACCTCTTCCAGAAAAAAATTGTGACATAAGCTTTTGACAGGACTTTCATCTTGAGACTGAGCTGCCTTTATTTTTTTCCTTCAACACCCTCAACTATTTGGGAGCAATATAGCTGAAGAACCACTTCCTTCCTTCTGAATCCACCCATAATTTACGATAATCAGCTGAGGCTATGAAACCTATGTCCTTGTCCTACTACACAAAGAGGCTGGGTTGGTGGGTACATGAACCAGAGCCTTTTCAGTAGCAGCTTTCCAACTTTAGAATTGCCTCCCAAAAGGACACAGACTAGATCTATCCTCATATGATCTTAGAGGGGTGTTGTAGACTGTCTTGTACCATCTGGCATTTAAATTACTGTTCAAGTTTTAATGCTATTTCCAAATGTTATTGTTGGATTTTTTGTTTTGTTTCATTTTATGAGACTTTTAAATATATTTTATAACCTTAGGTGTCCAGCAGAGAGAAGACAAGATTTACAACTGTAACAAATAAAGAAAGCATGACAGGCAAAACCAGGATACTGATAATTAGCACAAGTTGCAGAAAGTGTGCAAGGATTGATGCAAAGAGATCCAGAGAGGCTAAGTAGCCTATCGAGGAACATGGCTGAGATTTCAGGAGCCATTTCCCCCTCAGCTACCTCATTTCACACAAATATTGGCAATGATGCAGGCATGCAGTCATAGTCCAATCCAAAATATGGTTTTGGATTCATTTTCTACAGAGGCAAGGCACCAAAATATGCTTATACATAAAAAAGTAGAGCATATAAATGCCTAATCGTGGGGTGAACATCCTCCAAAAGAAATCTTGGAAAATCCATGGTCTCGTGAACTCCAACAGATCAAAACCACAATGAGGTCATTTGTTAACGGTGGAAGAAGACAGCCTTTGGCGGGCATTCATCCCATTTGCTTCTGTTGGATTAATAACCTAGGACTTCTAAAATTCCTAATGCAAGCCAGTCGCTTTCTAATAAAAACAGAAAGGGATTATGCACATTTCATTGTATATGACAGTATTAACTGGAGATTTGAAGCAATGCTGTGGGTCTTGGATGGTTCCCCTGAGTTCCTAAGCTATTGGCTACATAGGCTGGAACCAAAAACAGCCCTTTCCCTGTGATAAGTCTTCTCTTTCATTGGTATAAATTATTTTCCTGGAGCTTTCCAATAAAACTGAAGGCTGCAGAAGCCATCTATTAAAATGAAGAATTAGAAATCAAAACCACAAACTCTTTGATGACGAAAAACCACTTCCAATCATGTATCTTCAAATAAATCTGAAAAAAATATGTGCAGTTCTCCCATCAACAGTATGTGCAGCCTCTTTGAAAACGATGTTTCAGAGAGTGTTCTCCCATATTCCCTAGTTAATGGAAAGTGTTGAGCATCATAAGTAAAAAAAGCTCATTTACTAAGCAGTGTCTAATACATCTGGAAATAGCTTTTTCTGAGGCTAGGGATTATTACCCAGTGTCTCCTTTTTCTCCAGTAGGAAAGATCTCTTTTTAAAATCAACAATTAGTGATTTAGAAACTAAAAGAGGAAGTAGTTGAATCTCAAATAACTTCTGCAAATATAATCTATACATGAATCACTATGGCAAAAGATGCCAACGGGAGAAAGAACTGCTTTTTTATTTCCTCCATGGTCAGAAACTGCTGGATTCTGGTTCTAGGACCCTACATGAATACCAAAATCCATGGATGCTCTACTCCCATATATAAAATGGCATAATAAAGTGGCAAACAATTCAAAAGTGTGTCAGAGAGAGCCCCAAGATATGTGAAATGGAGGGAGGTCATAGAAAGATATGCCTACACATCAGCATAGTACTCAGCACATGGCAAAAATCAGTACTTCTTTTTTTGATTAAAAAATATTGTCATACAGGACAAGGTAAAGGTTTTGCCCTGACATTAAATGCAGTTGTGTCTGACTCTGGGGGTTGGTGCTCATCTCCATTTCTAAGCTGAAGAGCCAGCATTGTTCGTAGACACCTCCAAGGTCATGTGGCCAGCATGACTGCATGGAGTGCCGTTACCTTCTCACCTGAACGGTACCTATAGATCTACTCACATTCACATGTTTTCAAACTGCTAGGTTGGCAGAAGCTGGGGCTATCAGCGGGAGCTCACCCCACTCCCCAGATTCAAACCACCAACCTTTTGATCAGCAAGTTCAGCAGCTCAGCGGTTTAACCCACTGCACCACCTTAGGCTCATACAATAAATGGTTAAATCTATGGCTGCTGTATCCGTGGATATGAAAGGCCAGCTGTATAAATGTATTATGATAAAGACACCCATAAGTTCCAGGTCATCATTTCAGCAGGCATCCTTTGCAGGTTTTCAATGTAGCATTCACCTAGGAGAACAGACCTTCCAGTTATTCTGGACCCTACAGACTGCAAAGAATGCTGTCAGTGTTGGAGTACAGAAGAGGAAAGAATAGAAATTAACCACTATTTTAGGCTCAGCTTTCTCCATTAATCCTGCAACCGTTCTATAATGGATCACAACTCTGTCCGAGAGAGGGGGGGAGTGCTCCACATGGGTGGATAATTGCCTGTTTCAATTTAGGGAGACCACAAAGTCTCATATTCCAAGTTTGCTAGTGTGCTGATGTAATAGCAACTGTCACAAGCCATTGTGATTAATAGCCAGCACTGTATGAATTAGGAGGAAATAACAGAGTGGGAAGCTCTGGGGCTTTCACCACTTTAAAGAGATGGCCTATCAGGAACTATGCTCAAAAGAAGGGAAAACACAACAGTTAGTAACCTCCCACAGCGATGAATAAGATTGGGCCAGTGGTCAAAAGTACTTCCTAAATAAGCATCTCATGGGGACAAAAGACAAGCACCGCAAGTTTCAGAGACTTATCATCAAATGCGTAGCTGATTTAAAATGGCATACAACACCAAGATTCACAGATGGGCTACAGTTTGATATGCCGTAGACTTTGCAAAAATTTTGAAATGTCCAATTATCAATACAGAATAAAGATGGAAAATAATTATATTAATATATGTGAGTGATAGTGAAGACGCAGGTCTATTTCAGAACATTAGTGGAGAAAGGCACTGGTCCTACTTATAAAGTCAGCCCTCATATTCATAGATACTTCATTAAAAGATTCATTCTTTCATGGCTCAATTTTAGAAAGAGAGGCGGTGATCAAACCTTGATGTTGCCATTGTATATAAGGTGCATCATTCTACTATATTACCGGATACAAACTTGATATCCATGTGGGATCGTGAAACCAAATCCTAGAGGATATCAAGGGTCCACTGTATTATAAAATTATATTACATATGTAATATTAGTTTTATAATATTAACTTTCAAAGCTTTATGGAAAAGTTTAGGATAGTGCTGGGAATGATCTGTTAGTGATCCTCAAATTCTTAAACATCTATCATTATACAACAACAATACCTTGGAAGCATGCATTTCTAGAGAATTGGGAGTATATAAATAGGAATATGCCTAGCATTAAATTATATCCCACCTTTTTCCCAGACTGGGACACAAGTGGGCTTATCAAAGACAGAAAGACACATGGTTAAAAACAGACACAACTTGCGATTAAAACAGTATTGAACTAACAACAAAATTGAAACTGTAAAATGTTACTTTAAACCAAAGAGAAAAAGCAACACAGCATCATGAGAATAACTTTTCTTGTTAAAATAATTTTCTAAAAGCTTATTGGAAAAGTCTTCATCTGCTGATGAAAACCAAGCAAAGGATAATCCATCCAAATCTTTTTAGGGACGGTATTCAAAACTCTGGGAGGAGTCATGATGAAGGCACTCCCTCTTGTTCCCAAAAGAAATGTCTGCGAAGGTGATAGGATAGAAAGAAGGGCCTTTCCTGAAGATCTTAGAGCCTAGGGCAGACCTATGTGGGAATACAAAATCCAATATGACCAGAATCTGTTACTTTGCTGTAAGTTGAATCAAGTTTTGCCATTAGACAATGTTCATCATAGGACAACAGTTCTCTAGCATACCAAGGTTATAGATTGAATTCTTGCTGACAATGATTAAGGAAGAGGACTTTTGAGAATTTTAAATAGTGCTTTCACTATCTAGGTAAGGGTACACAACCGCCACCTCCTCCGCCACCTCATTATGCTAGTTCCAATTCCCTATTGAGTCCCAACAGAATGCAGGGTTGCAAGTTATTCTTGTCACCCAATACAGGCAAATCCATGGACTCATTACTCCCTGTTTTTCAACACATTTTGAAAGCATCAGTATGTTAATGAAAATCAGCTCTGCCTCTTTCTTTTACCACGTCTAGACAGAACAAGTTTCCCATCCTAGCTGAAAGCAACAGGACAGCTCTGAACAGATGGGCTTATGCTCTGTTCAAATAAATAGGAACAGGGTCATTTGGAAATCAGGGTGACAGAAGAGGGGAGAGGAACTAGGTTCTTTTGCTACATTTGTCAGTGGATATTCTGTATGAATCAGAACTGCAAAAAGGCACTGTTCAGGTGGGGATTCCCCCCCCCCCCCCGGTAGAACACATTGCCTTGGCAAGTGGCCACACTTGCTACTTAACTCTCTGGTCCCCATCTTCACTGGATTTAGAAAGGCTTATTGTAAGTCTTAAACATATGCCACAACTGGAAATATATGCAAGAATCAGGAAAAGACAAAGCACCCTCCTTCTGTATATGGTTTAGGTAATTGAATATTTGTGTTAGTTGTTTTATGATGTCTAGTTGAATGTATTTTGATGTAATTTCTGTTTTTTTACTACTGCATGCCACTTTGAGTCCCACCCATGGAGAAAAGCAGCATAAAAATGAAATTATTATTATTATTATTATTATTATTATTATTATTATTCTGAAATACAGATTTTCTCAATACAGATTCAGATATCTTGAAAGACCACTCAAGATTTCTAGTTTATGTAAGAGGCCACAGACTAGTTTAATTACACATTTTCAGATGTTGGTACATGTTTACAAGCTCTCAATATCTATAGTTTATACACAAGACACACACTCGGTTATCAATGAGCACTGCTGCTCTGCATCCAAATTGACTGAGATTTTGTTATGTATTACATTACCCACTGGAGTAGCAATTGTGAAACAAGAGTTTTCCACTTGCCTGGCATTCAGTAAGAAGATATATTGTTTTACTTCTGTCAAGAGTCAAATCTGAGCTAGCATATAATTTAATGAAAGGAAAGATCATACCAGGCAAAGTCAGGCTTAACGGGTAGGGGAGGAATGAAGAGAAGTTCATAAATTTCCTTAAGTTCAAGTTTACCCTCATCCTTCTGTTTCAGAGCATGAAGAAACAAAAGCCTTTAGCCACAGGAGGCAAAAGGCCAAAAACTACAAAGGAATAAAGATATACCAGAGGAAAGAAAACTTGCAGAAGCCCATTTAACTGTGACTAGCTTGAAATGCTGTCCCCATACTTCTCTGAATTCCCTTATGCTCTTACTTCTTGTGAATTTGGAAGTTTCTCATGGATTTATATGCAGTGAGAAAAAGCTCAATTTATTCATGAATCCTGCCCCCAAAAAGTCTCATTTGGTCTCATTCTATGCTACCTTTGAGAGGTAGCCAGGGGAAATATATACCTCTATTAAAGCAGTCCCTAAGAATAGTAAGGCCAGAAAAACCAAAGGCTACAGATTTGCCTGGATCCTGTGCTCTGTACAGAACCTGACATTTCTTGCAATCATAAACTGACTCTGGAGCAGTGTCACTCAAGCTGAAGTGCAATACAGAAAATGATAAGAAGAAAATTATACAGGGCAATCCTGGGATGTTTTTCTTCAGAGTAAAACATTGCTTGGAGAACAACTTTAAATGCTAAATATTAGCCTCATGATTTTGTATATATGTGCCACACTTTAACTTATGGCAACCCCATGAATTTCATAGCATTCTATGTATGAATACACCTCTCTGTGAGAGAAATAGATGAACAGTCTTCTTAGATAAGGAATACTCAGAAGTAGGCTGCCACTGCCTTCCTCTGAAAATCAGCTCTAGATTATTAAGCATGGCTTTCTGTGGGTGAGCAGATGGTGACTACTGGATGGCATATGTTCTGTATCAGAGCTAATGTGGTCTATCCAATGCAATTTTCTGAATCAGCACCCCAAGTAACCAAGCCGAATCTAAAGTTGACCAAAAACTGATTCGTAACCCTATTGGTGCTAATGTTGGAGACTGGGCCCTGGTCAAATGGTCCCCGGTCAAAGTGGTCCCTGGTCAAAAAAGGTTGGGAACCACTGATCTAATCAGACCTAACTTTGCGTACCTTCCAAGTTCAGATGAAATCTAATGCCTTCAGGTTACTTAGTTCCAGGATTACATACCCTGAACATACCTGAATGCCTGACCTGATTAAAAAGTCAGAGGGTGAACTGGTTTGAAGTCCTAGCAAAAAGTTATTCAAGAACCTCAGATGCTGTTTACCTATACAAACTTTCCTCACAGGATTACTGACTGGAAAGCAAGGGCTAAATGTTATTTGTTATTAGATGGAAACTAGGATACACGTGGTCAAGCAGCATCAGAGTGTAGTCAAGATGGTATAAGTTACCAACAAATAAGAGCATACAAGCTAAGAGTTGCTGCAGCAGTTTGTTTTTGCCTAAGCCTACTGAGAAAAGTAAGATTCCACCCCACCTCTCCTCTGATTAAGTAACTGAATGCAAACTACTTTTGCATTTGAACTCAATTTGCAACAACTGAATTAATCTGAGAATAAAGGGGGGGGGGGACAAAGAAGCAGAGACATTTTCTAAGCAGTTGAAAAAGTAGGTCTGTCCCTAACAAATGGAGAAGGTTGAAGGCTATGATAGTATTGTTTCCCTTACATTTCATATAAAATTATCTATCTGAGAGTTAGAGCAAATGCTCTGCCAACAGAACGTTGATTCTTACCTAGTGTCTCCAAGCAAGGATGGGAGATAACCCCCGTACAAAGCTTCAGAGGGCTACTATTGTGTTACAAGAGGGTCTTGCATATGGCAGAAGACCATCTTTCCTAAGCTTTGCTTGAGAGAACAATGACTTTAAAAATAAGTATGAACATTCCACAAAAGTTAAACAGGGCAGCAGAAAGGAATCCTGGACTGGATATAGTAAGCTTGGTTACAATATACTTTGATACCACTGAAGAAAAGATAACAGCAGCTGGACAAATTAGCCAACCCTAGAAGAAGATACATTTCTTATTTTAGTATTCAGTGACAGAAACAGGAAGTACATAATTAAAATACCACAAACATCTCATTTTTGGAAATTTAATAGCTTGCATGTGCCTAAGAGGGAACAGATACTGGGAAAAGCAAGATTATCTTTAGAGTTCTGTAATATAAAATTATTCCTTAGATTCAGTTTGAAGGTAGAGGCCGGGCCTTACCTAAGGTAACTATGAAACACTCAATGGAATGTGGTCCTGCAAGTGATGCCTATGAATGTTTAGATTCAAATTAGCAAAGAAGTCATCTCTACATTAATAGAGAGCTAAAGAAAGCTTGCGAAATCCTCACAAGTGATTCAGTTCAGTGTATGATCAGCATTCAAACTATCTCAGATTCAGTCCTCAGCATCTTCAGTTGGAAAAGATGGCTTCCTAAAATCTTGTAGAGATACTTCCAGTAAGTGTAAACAGTACTGCAGACATGGACCAGCAGTGTTGGTATAAATCAGGTTCCTCCTTCTTTATTTGATCATTGCAGTACACTAAGTCAATGGTTCTCAACCTGTGGGACCCCAAATGTTTTGGCCTTCAACTCCCCAGAAATCCTAACAACTAGTAAACTGGCTGGGATTTCTGAGAGTTGTAGGCCAAACCTCTATGGGGTGCTCAAGTCCTGTTATATCCAAAATAGTATAATTATATTTTTTCCATGTCAGGAGCGACTTGAGAAACTGCAAGTTGCTTCTGGTGTGAGATAATTGGCCATCTGCAAGAACATTGCCCAGGGGATGCCCAGATGATTTGATGTTTTTATCATCCTTGTGGGAGGCTTCTCTCATGTCACCGCATGGAGCTGGAGCTGATAGAGGGAGCTCATCCACACTCTCCCTGGGATGGATTCAAACAGGCAACCTTCAGGTCAGCAACCCAAACTACAAGTCATCAGTCCTGATGATGTCCCTTATAAACTGAGAAAGTCAAGGTTTGCTTTTTGAGTTTTATTCTGGAGGGAATTGTTTTCACCCTGTGGATGGTAGATATCCGTGGATAAAGAGGGCTGATTGCATATGAAGAGAAGGAGAAGCATGATTTTTTAAAAGAAAATCTCAACAATGTGAATTTCAAGTCAATCAAACAAGCAAACAAGTCAATCAAATCTCTCTTTGTTTTCTGCCTCTTCGCAGCTTTTTCTTTTTTCTTCTCCAAAGACCTTGTCAACAGTTGGGCTCAACTGCTTTCAGACACAAACCTGATTTCTAGAACTATCTTAGATCAAGCACCACAAATCGGCATTTTCAGAAAGCAGGAGAGCAAAGGTTCAATAAACCAAGTTTGCATGAAACCACTTACACATTTCAGCAGAACTACCAAATTTCTGAATCATCAGGCACAACTTATAAAAATGTATTTTCAGCTAACCAAGGACAAAGCATATTCCGTATCAAAGGGGAAAAGCTTAGCACTTGACATGTTCGGTAATGTATTCAAATCTGGGAAAGAAGTCAGGATTTTAAATTTATTGCTGTTTTTGCATATGAAATGATGAGACAGAAACAGTTTTAGACATGCTTAATTTCATGGATGCAATGTGAGAACCAAGAAAAAAGTCCATCCCCATTTGTCAATCGCTTTTTCAAACTCATCTTGTAATGAAAATTTGGCACAACCAATCAGATTCAGGCTCATTTTACTGCTCTTATCAGGTTGCTACAAAAATGTTTTGCTTCTTTACTAGCAGATCAAATTGATCCTTTTAAATGTTTCCATCAAAAATTCACTCAGAGGCTAAGAGTTTCCAGTTCATGCTCTTTGGGCACTTTTTAAGCTTTAGTCAAACACACACTTTAAAACCTGGGGGAGAATTAACTTATCCTCTTCTCCTGCTCAGTTCTGCTACAAGGCTCTGGCAACAGATTCCCTCTGAGGAAGGGCAGCCAGCACAGCTTTGAAGCAATATACACAGTATTTGTAAAACTGTCTCTATCAGGGATTCAGAGGTTTATTTTTTTATAATTAACTGAAAATGATAACACAAGAGCATTTCCATTTGGTAGACCATTCCAGCTTCATCAACTACTGGAAATATTCCACTCCGGGAACTGAAGTTACTGTGCTTTCAACAGATTTCAAAATAAACACAGCAATATGATCGCACTGCGCAGTAGCCAGATCTAGGTAAAGTTACCAGCCACAGAGCTATATACACTTCGGCACACACGCTGAATTTTGCTACATGGCACCCACACTGTATATTTGTGAAGCCACAAAACGTCAGGTTCAAGTCATGCATCTGACACCAAAAGAGCAAACCATCAAAACAGGGAGTGTTTCTTCCAGTCTGTCCTTAGCCCACCTTCCTCTGCATGGATATTGCATTAGGCACAAATAATTATAGCACACAAGATTATTCAAGGATTGGACAACCTTCCAACCACCTACACCTCTCAAGCCTGCCAAAGACCAAAATGTGAGAGCCCAGAGGGAAAGGCTAGGAAGCAAGAGAATGGTGCATGATGAATGCTTCTGGCAGGAATTTCATTTCCTATAAGCTCCCCTTTACAAGTCAGCAGTTCTGCTATAGCCACCTTAAATAATAATAAACAGGCCATCAAGGCAGTAAGGTAAGTCTGAGGTTGTTTTTTTTGAAAAAAAAAAAAAAAAGCCAGAACTTCTCCCAATGGGTGGAGGCCAAAGACTACATTAATGGAGTTGTACTAAATGAACCAGTAGAATCTACAGATGATGTGGAAGCACAAGGGAGGAGACAAAGAAAACTAGAATGGAATTGTGGAAAACAAGGACAAACAAGCCTAAAGTTTATCAGTAATGTGTATACAATCCTCCATATCTATGAATTCTGCATCCATAACATGGAAACATTAAAAAAATACAAAAGCAAAGCTTGATTTTGCCATTTTATGCAAGAGTTACTACCCCATTGCATATAATAGGACTAGAGCATCCACTGATTTTTGTGACCAGTGGAGTTCTTGGAACAAAACCAGTGAATACAAAAGGCCCACTATATTAGTTAAGATGGTTATTTACAGAAGCAAGAAAATACACCGTACTTGATATATTGTTCAAATTCCTGGAATCAGCATACAAGCTTAATAATTGAAAATGTCTGTTTTGCTCCTTTAGATTTCCAGCCTGCCTTTTAATTTAACTCTAAAGGTGAGAAAGTCCTCCTTTCCCAAGGTAAAGTTTTATGTAAGAGAATTGGTTATCTTGGATATAATGCAAAACAATTTAGTGGTACTTGAAAATGAGCTTAGGCAGACGTCCGACTTACATGTACCCCTCCTCCTCTGTAGGGGTTGGAGAGCATCAACTTTCATTTCAGAATAATAAACTGCATTTTGCCCAATCTCAAGAAATTATGGTTTGATGAAATGAGTTATATTCAAACCATAGTTTAAGATGGATCCTGTTTCAACTAACTGTACTTAATCTTAACCATGGATTACAGTACGGATGTAACACTAAACCATCTAAACCAGTGGTTCTCAACCTGTAGGTTCCCAGGTGATTTGGCCTACAACTCCCAGAAATCCCAGCCAATTTACCAGCTGTTAGGATTTCTGGGAGTTGGAAGGCCAAAACATCTGGGGACCCACAGGTTGAGAACCTCTGATCTAAACAACCAAATCTGGATACCATGCTCTCATTTTAGCAATCTGTATATTCTTTGAAAAAATATCAGATGTCATTTTACCCATCTCATGATGTTTCAGTGTCTTCCTTCTCCTTTTCTGTAGTTTTTCCAAAACATTTTGTTCTCACACAGAAGTTTGTTTTGTACAGATACATTTGAATTGTGATAAAGTAGATGTTTGCAGTAGTTCCCTATTTACAGGATAACCTTGTTTACTATTATCAGTTTCACACACCCATACCCATTTTTAATGTTTAGATTTTGAAAAACTCTTCTAGAACCAATAGACCCGTGGTTCTCAACCTGGGTTCCCCAGATGTTTTGGCCTTCAACTCCCAGAAATCCTAACAGCTGGTAAACCGGCTGGGATTTCTGGGAGTTGTAGGCCAAAACACCTGGGAAACCACAGGTTGAGAACCACTGCAATAGACTCTTATGCTAAGCAAGATCACCCTAGACCCCTGCAAAATTAATTTCAACCTGAGTTGAAATGGTAAAATTGGGAAGGAGGGAATGCTTCCATGTTGATAGTTCTAGTTGATATATTTGCCCAGAGCACATGACTGAAAACTCAATTTGGTTTGCTTTTTATAAGAACCTAAACAACTATTTTCCCATGACTTAAATAGAAGAAACTTAACGGCAAAAATTTATTGTGGGAAGAAGTGAAACTAAGTTTCACCTATCCTGTTATAAATTTCATTTTAACATAACCAGTTAGTATTTCACAATAGTGCTTTCAGAAGCTCTCAGGGCTGCTTCCAACTTTATTCTACCTACCCAGTCCTGAAAAATAAGTACGGAATAATTGGGGAGGGGAGGATTCTAGATGCACACATCTTTATAATGTCTGAAAGGCCTGTGTAGGTCTGAAATACACACATTCCTTAATTTCTACTAACAGGATGTGTGTGTTTAAATCTTTTCATCAGCTTGAACCAAACAGCTACAAACCATAACACTAGCTTGAAAAGTCTTCAATGAACTGTAAATACCTGGGTTCTGAATGAACATATTTCATAAGATGTTCTCATCAGTTCCGACTAGAAGTAATCTGCTGAAATTGTCAACAATAAGTCAGTAAATCTCCCAACTTAGTAACTTTCAAGAAACAGGTTTTAGCAATGGGAGGGATAACTGCACAGATTCAGAATGAGTCAGTTTAGTGTAATGGTTAGTGTCAAACTGACCAGGCTTCAAATCTTCTCTCATTCATAAAATCTCGGTGGGTGACCTTAGGCAAGTTATAGTCTTTCAACTATATGACAATGGTAAACTTCTGAATAAATCTTGCCAAAAAAACCATTCAACTGGGTTACCATAAAGTCAGTCAGAAGGCACACAACTTCAGACCTGTAAGAAAAGGTTCTCTTGTCTACTGCCGATGGAAGCAATTCACTAAAGTTTCTTTCATTTCTGAATTCCAATTGATTTATGTCTACAATGAGAATAGATTTAAGCAGATATGGATTCCAGTCCTCAATAGCATCCACACATGTGTGCATCAGTACAAAGGTAGGGCTATCAGTCATGAATATTGCTGAACCGGCTTTGAAGGAAAATAAGCACAAGCCCCAATAGACTCTTGTCTAAACTTTTCAAAATTGGTGCAAAAGCAAGGAACACGAACCTCGTTTTTTCTTTCCCCTTCCAAGATTTCTTTGTCTTTTGCTCTTGACCATATTTGGTACAAAACAACGAAGATCACAGAGGAGTGAATGTTTCAGTACTAAGAGTTTTACTTAACTGCATTCAAAAATCTCTCAGGGAGATTTGGCACTCAGGTCTGATAATATCAAGTGAATTTGGTTTGATAACCATTGGTTTGATAACACAAGACTTGCATTTGTTATATTTCTTCTCTTGCTCAGAAGATGCAGCTCAACCTACCCACTCCCAAAGAAGACATTGTTAACAAGCCATCCCAGTAGCCTGAAATAACACTAGGATAAACTTTTTTGTTAGCTGTAATTCCAGCCCTTTGTTGGGGTTAATAGATAGTCTATGGTTATAGTGAATACCTTTGTTGAGAACTGTACTCAGAACAGTAATGAAGAAGACATCCACAGGCTCAGAGAAACTCCCCTGCTCCAAGAGGGAGAAGTACACTCAAGAAAGCTCCAGGATGCTCTCTGTGCTCAGTAGTCACAAAAGGGCCAAGGTTTTAGAATGGGAATGCAATGGAGTACTTCCTTGGAACGGGTGTGGCAAACCAAAGAAGCACTCAACAGCTCCACTTGGCATGTCTTGAATCTATCACATGCTAGTGAGCAACATTATCAGTTCTTCTGAACTTTCCTTCAAGAGCCATCATTGGGGGGAGGGGGTTGATTGTTAGACTTCATCAGATTCCAAAAGATCAAGGATCAAACCCCTCTCTCCTCCATGGAAACCTAAAAATTGGTTTCAATCAACAAAAGCGATCAAGGGACTTGTAGTTCAATGAAGCACCAGCATTATTAGACAGAAAAGGCTTGTTGTTTATTCATTCAGTCACTTCCGACTCTCCGTGACCTCATGGACCAGCCCATGCCAGAACTCCCTGTCAGCCATGGCCACCCCCAGCTCCTTCAAGGTCAATCCAGTCACTTCAAGGATACCGTCCTTCCATTGCCCTTGGTCAGCCCCTCTTCCTTTTTCCTTCCTTTTCCCCCAGCATCATTCTCTTCTCCAAGCTTTCCTGTCTTCTCATTATGTGGCCAAATTACTTCATCTTTACCTCTAATATCCTTCCCTCCAGTGAGCAGCCGGACATTATTTCCTGGAGTATGGACTGGTTGGATCTTCTTGCGGTCCAAGGCACTCTCAGGATTTTCCACCAACACCACAGTTCAAAAGCGTCTATCTTCTTTTGCTCAGCCTTCCTTATGGTCCAGCTGTCAAAGCCATAGCTTACTGTGTGGAATACCATTGCTTTAACTATGCAGACCTTTGTTGCCAGTGTGAGTGTACGAAGGTTGTACTGATCCATTTAGTTTTCATGGCAAGAGTACTGGAGTGGGTTGCCATTACCTTCCCCAGGGATTGTATTTAGTCTTGACCTCTCTGCCATGACCTTCCCGTCAGGCCTGTAGCTAGGATTTTGATTCCGAGGGGGGGTGAGTCTGAGTGAGAGAGGATCTACCCTAGCAAACCTTTGGTATTGTTATCCCAATAACCCCATGCATATGGGATATATTGAGCATGGTGATCAGATCATGATATGAATAAACATAACAGTTTAAATCAGGGGTCCCCAAACTTTTTAAACAGGGGGCCAGTTCACGATCCTTCAGACCGTTGGAGGGCCGGACTATAGTTGGCCACCGAGCAATAATAATAATGACAACAACAACAACAATAATAAAAAAGAGGGTTGGAAGAGATCCTTTGGGCTATCGAGTCCAATCCCCTTCTGCCTTTGTGCACCAAAAGCACAAGCAAAGCACCCCTGACAGATGGCCACCCAGTCTCAATGTTAATAATAATAATAATAATAATAAAAATTACGATCTGCCAACTGCAAAAGGCCACCCTACTGGGATCTGCACACATCATCCAAAAATATATCACACAGTCCTAGACACTTGGGAAGTGTTCGACTTGTGATTTTGTGATACGAAATCCAGCATATCTATCTTGTTTGCTGTGACATAATAAAATAATAATAATAATAATAATAATAATAAAGAGGGTTGGAAGAGACCCCTTGGGACATTTAGTCCAATCCTTCTGCCTTTGTGCACCAAAAGCACAAGCAAAGCACCCGACAGATGGCCACCCAGCCTCAATGTTAATAAGAAGAAGGAGGAGGAGGAGGAGGAGGAGGAGGAGGAGGAGGGTTGGAAGAAAAGAGGAGACCCCTTGGGTCATTTAGCCCAACCCCCTTTTGCCCTTGTGCCGTGGGGGCCGGATAAATGGCTTCGATGGGCCTTAGTTTGGGGACCTCTGGTTTAAATAATACCAGTAAGACCACTCTGAGATAATACCAGTAAGACCACTCACAGCACCGCGACAAGGTAACGATCCTTTACAGGAGCAGAGAAGGCTAAAGATCTTATAAAATTACAGCTCCCAGGATTCCATAGCACTGAGCCATGGCAAGGAAAGGAGTGTCAAACTGCATTCATTCCATGGTGTGGACGCACTCTGAATTTGACCAACTTCCCTGCCTATTTCAGAGCAGATGAAAGTCGGACGTCTCACCGGCGCCCTCTGTCTGCCGCAGGCGGGAACTGCACCCAGGTATTCCTCTCTATTTTTTCCCTTCTTCGAAATCACAGGCAGCCAAATCGCCTTTGGTAATTGAGCCTGCGACGGAGTATCACCTTCAGCTTCACCGAAAAGCTTATCTGGGCCGCCCCGGGGACATTTCCGGCTCCTTGCGAGAAGCACACAACACAGTGACAGGGCAAATCCAAGCATTAAAAATAAAGCAAATCGCCTGGGACGGGGAGGGGAGGGAGCCTTGAAGCCATGCATTTCTAGACTGTACACAACCCGATGCACGGAAGGAGAGACTACTACATACGGTAGACATACGTAGAGAAGAGGCTGAGTTAAAGGGGAGAGGAAGACGAGAAGGGCAGTTGGGCTGGAGGACCCTTGTGGTCTAGTCCAATTCGAAGACTCGATGAATAAGAAGAAGTGAATGAGTGCAACCACTGCTGGTCCTTGTCTCTCTCCTGCGGCAGACAAGGGAGGCTTGGTGCGAGCTTCCCTCCAGCCCTTTCCCTGACTCCTGCTGCAAAGGGGGAAAGCTGGGAAGGGGAGAAAAGTAACTTTTGCAAGATCAGGTGGACCAAGGGCTTCCCAAAGGAGCCCTCCTTCCCATCCCACGTCTCATCGGGCGTTAGAGGGGATCTAAATACCGAAGAGCAGGGACTTACCCGAACGGGGCTCTATCTCCCCCTTGGCTTTCCCCAGCAGCAGGGCGTGGGGCTCGGGAAGGGCCGCCCCATGGCAAGCAGGCAGGCAGGCAGGGGAGCCGTCCGAAGCCTCGGCTGCCCGAAGCTGACCTCCACGCGGGACGTGGGCAGGTGGGACGGACACGGGAGGGAGGGAAGGAAGGAGGAGGCGCTGGCGTGGCTTCTGCCCTTCGCTTCGCTTCCCTTCGGCGTGGGCTCGGCCACTGGGTCCGTCCCTGAGCCAGGCAGCGGCTGCTTGAGGAGCCCGGCGAGCCGCGAGCGGGCAGGGCTGCGCTCTCTTAAAGGGACACCGGCCCCGGCCCCGCCCGCCCACAGGCACCCCGCTCAGGACGCATCCACACCGCAGAGCGAATGCGGCTCCACACCCCTTGAACTGCCACGGCTACAGAGCTACAACTCCCAGGATTCCGGAAACATTGAGCCCTGGCAATTCAAGAGGCTGTCAAACTGCATTGGGTTGTTGTGCATTTTCCGGGCTGTATGGCCATGTTTCAGAAGCATTCTCTCCTGACGTTTCGCCCACATCTGTGTCCTCAGAGGTTGTGAGGTATATTGGAAAATTAAGCAAGGGAGGATTAAATATCTGTGGAAGGTTCAGGGTGGGGGGAAGGACTCTTGTCTGTTGGATGCCAGCGTGAATGTTATAATTAATCACCTTGATTAGCATTAATAGCCTTGCCTTAGGGGAATCCTTTGTTCGGAGTGGTTAGCTGCCCCTGATTGATTCAAAGTATTCCACTTGTTGTGGAAAGCTTTCACGACCAGAATCACAGAGTTGCTGTGAGTCTTCCGGGTTGTATGGCCATGTTCCAGAAGCATTCTCTCCTGAAGTGTTGCCACATCTATTGCAGCCATCCTCAGAGGTTGCAAGGTATATTGAAAACTAGGCAAGTGGGGTTTATATATTGGTGAAAGGCCCATGGTGGGAGAAAGAACTCTTGTCTGTTGGAGGCAAGTGTGAATGTTGCAATTAATCATCTTGATTAGCATTGAAAAGCCTTGCAGTTTCAAGGCGCAGCTGATTCCTGCTTGGAATCCTTTGTTGGGAAGTGTTAGCTGGACCTGATTGTTTCATGCCTGGAATTCCCCTTTTCAGAGTGTTGTTATTTACTTTTTTGATTTTAGAGGGTTTTTAAAATACTGGTAGCCAGATTTTGTTCATTTTCATAGTTTCTTCCTTTCTGTTGAAATTGTCCACATGCTTGTGGATTTCAATGGCTTCTCTGTGTAGTCTGACATGGTGGTTGTTAGAGTGGTCCAGCATTTCTGTGTTTTCAAATAATATACTGTGTCCACGTTGATTCATCAAGTGCTCTGCTATGGCTGACTTCTCTGACTGAATCAGTCTGCAATGCCTTTCATGTTCCTTGATTCGTGTTTGGGCAATGCTGATGGGTTTTGTGGTCCCTATGTAGACTTGTCCACAGCTGCATGGTATACAGTAGACTCCTGCAGCAGTGAGAGGATCCTGATGCACTTGTTGGATTTTCTTAGTGGATCTGTATAGTTTGTAGGTTGTGTTTCTTCCTCAGCTTCCCTATGCTACATCAAGGAACATGAAAGGCACTGCAGACTTTGTTGTCTAATGAACTGTGGCTCCTGACCAAAATGGGGTCCCCTTACCTCAATGTTAGGGTTCCCACATTTTTTTTCTGAACCTCACCTAGTGGCTGTTTTAAACATTTACACTAATCTGCTGTGTAATGTTTACAGTGGACTCTGCAGATGTTTCAACTGTTTGTCAAATCTGCCTGTTTAACAAGTCTTGCAAATGGCAGTAGATTCTGGTTTTTGTACCTACCTTATGTACCTATATACCTGGGGTCATGTAAAAAATATCTTGGGCCAAAAGGTTAATTCTACAGTGCAGATGCATCTGGAGATCTGAACTTGAAGATATGTTGGCATTGTCCCAGATATGTGGTGATACTACCAACTCCCAGGATAACATAGCCTTGAGCCATGGCAGTTCAGGTAGGGCCAAACTGCATTCATTCTACAGTGTCAATGCTTCCTTAGCCTGGGCAAGATTGGCACCATGTCTATTCCTGTCCTAAATCAACCTCCATGGGACAGACTGCATTTCTCAGGGTACATCTGTACCATGGTTCAATGCCTTAGAATGATGAGAGCTATAGTTTGGCAAGGCACCAACACTCTTGGGCAAAGAAGACTGCAGACCTTGTAAAACTACCACTCCCATGACTCCATAGCATTGAGCCATGGCAGTTAGTGTTGAACTACATTCATTCTACAGTGTAGATCAGGCATGGGCAAACTTCAGCCCTCCAAGTGTTTTGGACTTCAACTCCCACAATTCCTAACAGCTAGTAGGTTGTTAGGAATTGTAGGAGTTGAAGTCCAAAACACTGGGAGGGCTGAAGTTTACCCATGCCTGGTGCAGCTGCATCTGGAGATGCAGACTTGCAGACAGGTTGGCATTGTCCTGAAAGTGTGGTGTACTATGGACTAAACCAGAACTAACATAATGTACATGATGGTCAAAATCAAAAATACTACAAAATCTAGTCATAAAATGTAGGACTTTCTAGGTCAGTGAAGGCTGTAGTCCCAGTGCAAGGGAAATGCCAGATATTGACAATAACTGCAATTGGCTACAAAACAGGCAGTCAGCTCAACACCCTTCATGAGGCTTTCTCTATCACTTTGTGACTCACTACCTGGCCATGCAAAGTAATACATGAGGTCAGGCAAGTCAAGAACAAAAGTGTCCTTAGCACTGGCCTTCTGGCTTCTTGCACAGTAGGAAGAAAGGCATAGATCAGGGGTTCCCAACCATTTTTGACCAGAGCCCACTTGACCGGGAACCACTTTGTTGAGGGCCCACTTTGGCCAGTGACTACTTTGGCCAGGGACCTCTTTGGCAAGGGACCAGTTTGGCCAGAGACCACTTTGGCCAGGGACCACTCTCCAACATTAGTACCAAAAGGGTTACAAATCAGTTTTTGGTCAATTTTATATTTGGTTTGGTTATTTGGGGTGCTGATTCAGAACATTTCATTGGATAGACCACATCAGCTCTAGTTTCTGATACAGAACATATGCCATCCAGTAGTTGCCATCTGTTCACCCACAGAAAACCATATTTAATAATCTAGAATTGATGTGGTCTATCCAATACAATGGTCAGCTCTGCAGAAAGGAGCTGAAATAAAATAAATAAAATAAATAAATAAAGAGGAAGGAGGTTCACGGAGCAAATTTTCATTCTTGGAGCCCACTGCTGGGCCACAGCCCACAGGTTGGAAATCACTGGCCTAGATACTGGCTTCTTCTACTCAAATTTTTCTGTTTTTATTTTCTTTCTTGTTTCTGTAAAAACAGCATTTTACTTTTTAAAAAGGATTTTAAAGTTTGCCTACCCTGAAAGTTTAGGCTGCTCTTTACTGGAGAACTCCAACTACACCCATTTAAAAACTTTTTCCCATTACTCAACTTTTTTACACTTCCCTCCTTTTTGTGATATGAAAAAGGGAGACATAAAGGCCTACAAATGGACTCTATAAACCCATCAAGTTCTCAGTGAGGTAGCACAATTGCTCAATAAAAGCCTTGTCTGAAAGAATCCTTTGAGTACAATACAGCATCTTCAAAACAAAACTATAAAACAAATTCTTAAAATAGTGTTAATGAAACCAGATCCAGGGCTCTTCTAACACTCCATAAAAATATTCAGCCCCAGGATTTAGGATCCCACCAGAGGTCCAATTTGTTTAATGTTCTGGTCATATAGTAGCCAAACAGTTGTGAAATAGAATAGGAGTGAGCGCCACAGCACACACTCCAAGATATGTCCAGAGGGTTATCAAGAGATCCCATAACATTGTATCTTAGAATTGGAAGCAGCCACCAAGGGTCAGCTAGTCCAACATACAGGAATGTGCATCTAAAGCACTCTGAAAGGAATGCCTCCAACCTCTTTGCCAAAGAAGAAAAAGATGCCATCCCTCAGGTAATCTTTTCCAATGTCAAACTGTTCTTACAGTAAAGTGTTCCTCCTGAAGTTTTGGTCTCTTTTCTTGTAGTTTGAATACATTAATGCATGTTTTCCTCTGTGGAGCAGCATAAAACAACCTTGCATCATCTTTTGCATTTTTGCTATGATGTCACATCTCAGTCTTCTCTTCTCCAAGAGGGCCCTCTAAGTTGTTTATCATAAGACTTGATCCCCAAGTCTTTGAGCTTTTTTTTTTAGCAGCATTTCGCACACATTCCAGTTTGTCAATATCCTTCCTGAACTCTGATATCCAGAACTGGACAAAGTATTACATTTCCAAGTCTGATCAAAACAGATCAGAGTGTCACTACTGTCTCACTTGATCTGCACACTATGTTCTTATTGATGCAGACTTTTTTGGTCACCACATCTCACTCTTTAAGACCTTAAAGACTTTTAACACATTCTACTTTGAAGCCAGGTGTTACCCATCCTATGTTGGTGCATTTCATTGCTCTTGCCTAGATGCTGTACTTTGCATTTATCCCTGTTGAAATTAATTTTGTTAGTTTTGTCTCAGCTCTACAATCTGTTGAGATCGTTTTGAATTCTTTCTCTCTGGGTTATCCTCGATCTTCTCTAATTTGGTGTCAACTACGAATCAGACAAGCATGCTTTTCCAGTTCTGTAGTCCCCAACTTCATTCCATGCCATTTTTCACAGCAAAGCAGAATGTTTTTGTAGGAAATTTCCTTGCAAAGTGTTCAGCAACAGACATGTGGATATTGGAAGCTGAACCTAATTAGTCATGAACAATTTTCTTCTCTCCTTATGCAACTCTAGCAGGCAAAGAGCTGAAGGAGTGGAAATACAAGCTCTTTGAGGTATGAGAAAAGTTATGAGGATGGTAAACTTTATTTCTCTCAAAGTCTCAAAAATAGACAGGCTTCTCATCTCTTTTGGGGGGAAAAGAGAATGAATCTTCCCACCTAATGACAGAAGATACCTCTTTTATTGCAAACCAAAAGGAAACAAGTCAGCAGACTGGAACTAATGTGAGGTAAGTGGTAAAAACCACTGGTCTTGATGGATACCCAACTAACCACAGGAAAGGTACATCTTTGCAAAGAAAGCACCAGTCATAATATATTATTGGTTCTTGTACACTATTGGTCTTCCACACAACCACAGTAATCCAGGAGCATACTTTTAAGCTCCCTGATGGGTTTTCAATGATGCTGCAAGAATCTTGCATCACATATTGTTTATTTATTTTTTCCAAGTGGCAAAGTTCTTCAGAAATGGCCTGAAGACACAGCAGCAGCAGCAGCAGCAACAACAACAACAAGCTGCCATTTTGAATGGGCGTGTTGGGCTTTATCTCAATTCAAATAGTAGCTCTTTGGTAAGACAAATTGCTAACTAAGCTAGTATTGGGTATTTTAGTTTATAACTAGATCAGAAATGGGAATCACTGTATGTGGTTCTCCAAATGTTGGTGCCCCCGATGGCCCCTTGTGCCAGCAGGACTGATGACATGAAGGTTGGGTTGCTGGCCTGAAGGTTGCCAGTTCGTATCCAACCTGGGGAGAACTTGGATGAGGTCCCTCTATCAGCTCCAGCTCCATGCGGGGACATGAGAGAAACCTCCCACACAATGGTAAAAACATCAAAAACATCAGGGCGTCCTCTGGGCAATATCCTTGCAGACGGCCAATTCTCTCAAACCAGAAGCAACTTGCAGTTTTTTAAGTTGCTCCTGACAGGGAAAAAGAATGTTGGTGGACTGCAATCCCTAGGAGCCCTGGCTACTGGTGGGGGATGCTGGGAGCTGTAGTCCAACTCTAATTTCATTGTTGACATAAATGGAGCATGGGTGAATTCATACTCTAGACATTTAGCTGAAGAAAGCCCTAAGAAACCACAACCATTAATGCATAACTCCACATATATTTACAAGCTGCTTAACTGTACTCAGATTTGCACAGCCATACGCTCCTCATAGAATTAAGTACTTACATATGTCTTTGAAGCACCAGGCATTAGAAGAATTAAAGAATGCACAATTAGTTTTTTTTCCTTTTTAAAAAGCCCCAATACTGTACTGTATACATAAACAAAACCTACATTTCATAGTCTCTTATACAGTTGAGTTGTGATTTCCTCTCTGAAATCTAAACATGTAGAGTTTGTCAAATATTGTAATACTTTAATTGAAAGCCAGGTTACATTACTTAAAAAGAGCACAATTTACGTGAAGGGTGAAGCAAAGTGAAGATCCTTCTGGATATTCTTGTCTCCAACAGCAAGAGCGGGTAGGGTAGGAAAATCCTAAGGGGGATAACATTTCTAAAACTATGATTATGCCATAAAAGGGAATTGTTTTTCTACGCTGAGTGTTCTGCAAATGCTTCTGTATCAGCCTTGCTAATCAAAACTGTTTGTTAGATCAGTTGTCAAAACAAAGGAATGTGAGTATTGTTAAGCAGAGGACAAAGGTGCCGATTGTGAATGGACTGTGGAGTTTCTGTGCCAGGCTGCCTGTTGCCTCTGACAAAGAAGTTAAACACCATGTTGTATGGAAGGGATGGAGCAATGAGGCATGGCCAGATTTATAGGCAGGAGGCTTATGAGTCTCTTACATTGGACCCACTGTGGTTATTTACATCTTCTATTTAATCTTTGCTTAGGACTGACTGGGGGGGCAGGGAACAGGGGGGAATAGGACTCTACTTTCATTGCTAACATAAATACAGTTGCAACCCACAATTAAAATGTTGTTTTTTGTGTCAGGAGTGACTTGAGAAACTGCAAGTGAGAGAATTGGTTGTCTGCAAGGGCATTGCCTGGAGACACCCTGATGTTTTTGATGTTTTACCATCCTTGTGGGAGGCTTCTCTCATGTCACTGTATGGGGAGCTGGAACTGACAGAGGGAGCTCATCTGCACTCTCCCCAGATTTAAACTGACAACCTTCAGATCAGCAACCCAACCTTCAGGTCAGCAGTCCTGCCTGCACAAGGGTTTAACCCATTGCACCATCAGAGACTTCAATTAAACAATGATGATGATGATGATTAGTAGTAGTACCCCACTTTTTCGCTATAAAAAAGAGATACAAAGCAGCTTACAGTACAATCAATTCAATACAATTGAAAATCTAAAAATATACAAACATTAAAATGGAATTAAATGGTATTAAAAATAAGCAGTTAAAATTGATTTAAAAACATATTTATAGCTAAAACCATAGAACCACCTGAGTTGATCTTAAAACATCCTTCTTTAAGGCCTGTCTGAATAAAAGGGTTTTAGCCTAGTCCAGTGCTTTAACTGCTACACCATACCAGCCGTCTTTACTACTTTACTAGTGCTAAGATTATATGTTCCCTTCCTCCATGGAAAATATACCATTGGCCCATCATACCCACAGATTCTGCATCCAAGGATTCTAGCAACGGTGGCTTGAAAATATACCCTTCAAAAATTCCAAAAAGCAAACCTTGATTTTACCATTTTATAATATGGGATACTATTTATTACACTACTGTATAAAATGGGCCTTGAGCATCCATGTATTTTAGAATCTATGGGGTCTTGCAACCAAACCACAGGGACCACTGTGAAGACACGCAAAAATTGGATGGAGTAAGAATTTAATCTGGCTACTACAATGTGGTTGCCAGCAAAGATTTTACTTCATCTGGAACATCATTAAATCACAGATGATTAAATCACAGATGCTAACAAATTCCATTAAAGCAATATCCTGAGTTAACCCTACCCCTCACCCGATTTAACCATTCACTGATATTTCAGTGGGGATCCACTAAATTCTAGGGAATCCAGAATATAAAAAGTAGGAAGCCTATTGTGAGAGAGTGGTGGGGTCCAGAGACTGCACTAATACCGTGAACCAAGGAACTGGACCGTTCTAGAATTTGGCTGAAATATTAAACATGGAGCTATGCAACCCAGCCCTTTGGTAACACCAAACTGTACATCAAGGTTGCTGCTTCAGATTTTGTCGGGCTACAACTCTACTCATGTCTGACCACTGACTTGGCTAGCTGGAATTGATGGTAGCTGAAGTCCAACAATATGTGCACTCAACAGCAGTTAATAATGTCAAGATCAGTGGAGTATTGAATCTGGTCTTGGTTTTAGTCTTATCTTGCAAGGCACAATCAGCTGTGTTTAATGTGTTTTGGGGAGCGGGCTCTGCAATTCTTTAAAAGTTTGGATTAAAACATAGTGATTGTTCCCTTTGTATGTCAGCCACTAGTTGCCATTTTCATCTCCAACTTTGCTTTGATACTTTTTGAACTTTACAGAGTCACATCTTCAAATCTGGCTATCTATGGTGGTTTTTCTGTTGGAGAGGGGAGAAATAAAATACTCTGTTGGATACTGTGAGAGGTGCATATATAGGGCTATATCTAAAATGTTAATGCTAAACCACAAGTTGCAAATTATCCTAGACCAGTGGTTCTCAACCTGGGGTCTCCAAATGTTTTTGGCCTACAATGCCCAGAAATCCTAGCCAGTTTACCAGTTGTTAGGATTTCTGGGAGTTGAAGGCCAAAAACATCTGGGCCCCCAGGCTGAGAACCACTGTCCTAGATTGATGATTGAAAAAACTGAACACTGGAGAGACTGAAAGGGGTATTAGGGTGGATCTGCCACAGTCCATGACTCTAACAGATAATGTAGGATGGGATAGAACTCATTAGACACACTGGAAGACACTTTGTATGGGGTAGCAGAATGCAGTGGAAATAGGGAAGAAATTGCCATTCTTTGTCTAATGGTCTTCATATCTCTCTGTGTTCATTTGTTTAGTATGGGTTCAGCAGATGTGAAAGAGCAGGAGCACTGAGCAAATCTGTTAAATGACATAACACTTACTACATTCTATTCAGAGTTTCTTATTGCAATAGGTAGCACCCATCTGCTTAGTCCAATCAAGAAATATCAAGAACAGTGCTTGGAAAATTCCTTTTAAAAACAGTTAGTTATGCAACATGTTACAATGAAACCTCTCATGAGTGAAGTTGTTGATGTTGCCATTAGAAAAAAAGGTAGTTACATTTTAATTATCTGGAGCAAAGAGGGAATATCTCAAAAGGAACCTTTTGGCCTAGTGTAGGGCTTTGAAAACTTTTCTTCTCTGGGCCCCTTTTGGCTTAAGAAAGTTTTTATGTGACATTGCATATAGGAACATATAATAAAATAGGTATAAAATCAAACATTTACTAATAACAAATCAGCACTGGTGAGACTTACTAAACAGGGTGAGTTGCCTTTTTATGATGTACAGCTGAAGCTGCACAACAGATTTGTATAAATGTCCACAACAGTCTCTAGGTAAGGTGCAGAATTTGCCAACATTGAGGTATGGGATCCATTTGGGATCAGGGCCCATAGTTTAAGAAGCAGTGGCCTAGAGAGGAACATAATGATTAAAAAAAAGTAACAAGTAAGTATGTTGCTTACACAGAAAACAATGGTGTCAGGTTTGGTCTTCTGCTAAAAGGCCTTCGTTATGCCCTTGTTTCCCTTCATAAAGTAATCTGTGTTTTACCATGGAGTAAACAACAAAACCACTGAACCAAATCACACCAAATTTGGCCACAAAAGACATAGTCATCCAAAATATGTCTTTCAAACAAAAAAACCTAGAAAAATAAATTCCAAATTAGAGGACCAGGAAAAACCGTTTTTTTCCCTAGCTGCCAGTTAGAAGGGTGGGCTCTGCCCACTTCGTCTCCTAGCAACCCACTCAGCCACAATGGAGCTCAGGGCTTCTTCACTCAGGCCTTTTCCACACTGCCTATAAAATACAGATTATCTGATTTGAACTGGATTATATGGCAGTGTAGACTCAAGGTCCTACCACACACCTATATAACCCAGAATGCCAAGGCAGGATAATCCACAGTATCTGTGTTGAACTGGCTTATCTTGAGTCCACACTGCCATATAATCCAATTCAGTGTGGATTTTATACAGTTGTGTAGAACAGGCCTCATATAATCCAGTTCTAAGCAGATAATATAAGATTATAAATATTATATACACAGAAAAATATAATCTCTAAAATCAGGACAGTAAATAAATAGCAACACTCTGAAAACAGGGGCATTTCAGAAAGGAAACAACCAGGACCAGCTAACACCTCCCAACAAAGGATTCCCCCAGGCAGGAATCAGCCAGACTTTGAAGCTGCCAGGCTATTAAATGCTAATCAAGGTGACTAATTGCAGCATTCATACTTGCTGCACTGAGTCTATTCATTGCTATTCAACTTGGCCAACCAAGAATTCCACAAGGTAGAAAGCGGCCAGGCTTGCAAGCAGCAAGGCTATTCAGTGCTGTTCAACCTGACCAACCAAGATTTCCCCTAGATAGAAACCCTCAGGTTTTGAAGCCAAGAGGCTACTCGATCCCATTCAACCTGCCCAAGGAAGGATGCCCCTATATAGAAAGCGGCCAGGCTTTGAAGCAGCGAGACTATTCAGTGCAATTCAAATTGGCCAAAAACCATTCCCCTAGAATGCAAGTACCCAGCCTTCCAAGCAGCAAGCCTATTCCATTATATTCCAGCTCACCAAACAAGGATTTGCATAAGAAGAAAATGGCCAGGCTTTGAGGCTGCAAGGCTATTCACAGCTATTCCACCTGGTCAACAAATGATTCCCGTAAGCTGCAGCAACACATGGCAGGGCACAGCTAGTATTTTATAAAACTCTCTAAAGTACCAACAGCATGTCAAAATAACCCATCTCTTTCCTGTAAGCTTCCTGTCATGAAGAACATAAGTTATATTTCAACATAGCAAAGGAGTATGATTCCACATGATCCATCCTCTTGGACATGGTACAATTAAACTTTGGAAATGTGTAATTTAAGAGCATGTTCTTGTTATTTTCTGCTTTTCTTATGCATCACGAGAGCAATGATGTCAACACCAGACAAGTATGCACCCTTCTATTTTAAGGACTTGTGCTTCTGTCAGGCCTAGTTAGTATTTGATGGGAAACTGCCAAGGAATACCAAGAACCATAAGCATTCTTTCTCAAAGGAAGTCCATAGCAAATCACTTCCAAGTATTCTTTGCCTAAGAAAATCCAATAAAATTTATGCATATTCTCCAACATTTTACAGATGAAAACTGGGACATGTGACCAAGCAATATCAGAATGTGATCATGATGTCAAAAGTTATACATGAGAAAGAACAAGCAAATTAGGAAACTTCTTCCAAAGTTAATTGACTGCAAATGCCTTTTGCACTCTGAAATCTGTTTGCAACATTTAAAGTATGCAGCAGATAAAGGGGAAAAGTGAGAAAAAGATAGAGAAACTGGGACATTTTCAATGCAATGGAAAATGAGGTTGCCATTAAGTTGACTTAACCAGGTCTTACCATCCTATAACAGTGCCGTGAATCTATAATGTGCCAAGACCACCCAGGGAGCTGCAGATCTGAGTACACATTCAAACCCAAATCTAGTGCCACCAGAACTTTTGGAAAGATTGTGGCTAAAGAGTCAACAAAGACGCAAGTCCAATTTCTAGACAGCTCACCTTTACATGTCTGTTTCATACCTGACAGCCCTATTTTCATTGTTCTTCACTGAAAGCCATCAGACATTTCTCTACTTTTCCTTTCCTAAAAATGTTCAAAGGATGTTTTATTTTCCAGAATCCTTCTCCAGTACCACAGAACATTACAGAAGAAAAATACCACCATAGCAGAATGTTCCTCATTATTGAAATCTGGATTGAGCAAGCAATTCCACATCCAATCCTGGCTGAACGTTGTCTCCTCTTTCCCAATAGTTTAAATGCATTTCCAGTATATCTGTTTTCATTTAGTGCGTTGCTCCCCAAACCTCCAGATTTCATTTGCTAACAAAAAAATAAAAGTTAAGGCAAGACTTAAAGGAACCAACTGAGTGAAAAGTAGGTAAAGATGGGTTGATATCCTTTTATCCAATTCAAATCCAGTACAGTCAGTCGTCCACTTTCACTTGTGTTTGGAGAACAGGCCTCCCAATAAAGTGGGGAAAAACATATATCCAGGAATTACTATTTTTTTATTACCTCTAGGAATTTCTGGGTCTTTCAGCATGACTCTGTGGTCAACTTTTAGCTAACCATAGAATCACGCTGGGAGACCTAGAGATTGCTAGAGAAAATACTTTAAATCAAATCTATGAATATTCAAAACTGCAACTGTGAGGAATTACTGTATGTAACATGACCCTCATATCTACAGAATCAATAAATGCAGTTTCAGTTATACAGGCAAAGAGAGCTGGTGCATGATTCCATAGCAATGAACCATGTCAGTTAAAAAGTGATGTGAAACTGCATAAATTCTACAATATACATGCACCCGAAGGCAGACATCCACTTAAGGAGAAAGACAGTGTATACATTTTCAAAAATTGTATTTTTTTGTTGTTGAGCCACTGAGACACTTTAAAATAACTTCCATAGGAAAGAGGAGAAAGGCTTCATTTTACTTGTTACTCGAAGCCTCTCTTGCTTTCCTTAACACTCTCACACACAAACTCGAAGATTATAAGATACTAACCCATTCTCGTGATTCATAATTTGCAGTTCACGGGCCATTGTTTTGTTTTGGCAACATAATCATATGCATCCCACCCTGGTTTTCCTGGATACTACCTGCTTTCCTATACTAAAATGTCCTACTTAGCACGTGGCACACTATTTCCTGTGGAAGACTTGGCTTGACTTACAGGAATTCCTCTAAATTTAACATTCCTGAAGAGGTGACAAAGGCCTTAAGGAAATATGGTTCTTTTCTTTTACAATAAAGAATGCTGAGATGGAAAATACTCTTTATATGGAAAAGATAACGTTTCTATGCCTCCTGTAATAAAGTTGGTGATATTTTCAACTGAGATTCACGAAGCTGAAGAAGAGTTTACCATTTCCCCTATATGTATCTTCTCTTCCTTGATCTTCTCCCAGGCTGTTTATTATTTTTCCCTTCATATGGGCTCCAAATACTGGAGGGAGGGGGGCTGTTGTGGGTTGGATTTGCATGCCTTTCTCATCTATTGTGAAGCCAAAATCAAGGTAGATACACAAAACAGAAAATACTGATAGGCTTATGAATTGTGAGTTGCAAAGGCTATATCTCCTCTCCATCTCTACCATGACATATAGAATTTCAGTCAGCTTTCCATATCCATGTATTCCCCATACACTAATTCTACCATCCATGGCTTGAAAATGTTTTTTTTTAAATCCCCAAAAACAAATCTTGTTCCCCTTTTATATAAAGGACATCATTAGCTTACTCTCTCCTTTTATATAATGGGACTTAAGTATCCACAGATTTTGATATCCACACATGTTCTTGGAATAACACTTCAGCAGATACCCAGGGACTACTGTAGATTCACAGACCTGAGTGAAAACTTGAAGTATTCATCTTAATCTTTAGCTCAATCAACCACAAAATTCTCCACTATAATGAATGGCAACTACATGAGCGCACACAGATTTTGGATGTCAGTGGAGCATAGCAGTAATACATTCGTAACAGATTGTGTCATTTGCCAGGAGAGTTTTTAATGCATTTGCTGCTCATGCTCAAAAATGAAACTAAATGGCATATGAGAATAACATGGGATATATAGCAAAATGTTGTAGTGATCAGGATTTCAGCCATCCATGGCTGGTTCTAGGATATTTCATTCTTTCTGCTAGATTGAATGAGTTAATCCCTCCATGGCTTTTTGTTCTTTCTCATGCCTCTTGTCTTCAGCAAATACACACACACAATATTTCAGTCTCTTGTAGTCATAACCCTGATTTACAGATTCACAAAAGCCATTGATTTTCCTATCACCAGTGAGAGTGGGAACAAGAATACTCACCCGGATCCCTTTATGTTATTGTCTTCTTTACCCTCCTAGCATTATAGCAAAGTTATCAGAAGTGAAAGCCCTGACCTTCTTGTGTGGGCTCCTCCATAAACAAGAATTCAATACCCACATGTTTGGTATGGATGTCATAGACAGGAAAAGCCCTACAACTGCAACCCTTTATGTGCATAGGTTCAGTTCAGTTCTCCACACATTCTCTCTGGATGTATAGTTCTCTGCTAAATAGGGTGTCCCTGCACACCTTGTTTTAGCATGGCATTTATGGGTCAGGAGTGATGGTAGGCAAGTCATATTTTCTTAGCCTTAAATAAAGGCAATAACTAACTTCTTCTGAATAAATCTTGTCAAGAGAAGATTATAATGGGGTCACCATAAGCCAAAGTTGACTTGAAGGCACATAACAATAAAAACAAATGGCAGCTACTCTCTAGTTTTCAAAATATTTTTTTCTATATCGAGATACCATCAATAGGTAAAATATGCTTTTTGCAGGATACAATCACTTTATATACTCATTTCCTGCTTAGCATATGCAAAATGAACACCTTAATATTTGTCAGTCTATTTTTAGTCCTTATCCATAGCAATACCTACGAAGGGACAAGGGAAAATACTCATGTTTCTGACACCTTGTCTTTTTCCTGTATTGGTTTGCTTTGCTTTGTTTTACTATTGTAAATCCAGAGTGAAGCCTTCTGGTAATGATTTTTCCTTGTGCAGTGAGTCAAGAAAGATCTCCAAAACAGATAATCTTATACTGTAATAGTTTTAACAGAAGAAATTTTTAAAAGGTATATAAGCATCTTAGCATCACACCGCAACTATGTACAGGTCCAGGCCAGTACCGACCTGTGTAATTGGAACAATCTTGCTTTCATGGCTTCTCTTCCTCTGCTTCATTCTCAGATGTGCAGGGAAGGCAGTTCCCATCATGATGTGACTAGATGACTTCTTACATTTTGCTGGAGAAAAACATACTCATTGTATAAAACAGCTCATAGTTGTTTAGATCTATTTTTTTTTCAAGCCAACATGTTACAAGAGAGCAGAGGTGGGCAGCTGCAAGGGTCCATATGCCACACCTCTCCATTCTCCTTTCTGGACCTCCATGGGTCACACTTGAAGTCCCTCCATCAGAGTTAACTGCATTGTGGGCTAAAACAAGGCACCCAGAGCCTTCTGGAAGCATGATTCTTATTTTCAATGCTCCTACCCAAATGTAAGGTGTTGGTAGATTCTGTGCTGGGGCTTCAGGAATGGTTTTGATGGACCACATTACATCTATATTTGGAATCAAATGAAAGAAATTACAAATAATACAGGTCACTTCAGGGGTCCAGATTTCATTTTATTCACAAAAGATCTGGAGTCAGGGTTGAGTAGTGAGATGACAATGTTTACTGATAACAAATTAGCGTTTTTCTTTTTTTTCTTTTTAAAAAAACTATATTTCTACCCCACCCCGCAAGGGTACTCAGATCGGCTTCCAGTTTTGGGTTGTGAAAATTTGTCTTCAAAGTTGGGAAATGGGCATTAAAGTGGCAAATGAGATGCAATATAGGCAACTGTAAAGCAATATATATTGGGTGATATATCCCCCATATGTGTGTGTGTGCGTGCGTGCGTGCTGATGAGATTTTACCTTGCAAAAGGTGACCGAGAAATGATTCTTGGCACTTTACTGGATAGGACACTAAAAATGTCAATCCAATATATATCGTAGTTTCTGTAAACGTGAGAAATGGAATGTTGAACATAATTAAAAAGAAATAGAATATAAAAATGCCAGTGCAGTCCTTCACCAATACAAATAAAAATTGAACCCAGTAAGATCATTGCATACAATTCTAAGTCACCGTACTTGTAAAGGATGGGTTGAAATAAGCAAGAAAGGGACAAGCAAAATTGCCAAAAGCTGGAGCCACTCTGCTGTGAGGCTCATTTACAAAATTTGGGTTTGTTTAGCTTTGAACAAAAGATGACCAAATGAAACCATATAAGGATAGGGGAAAAAAACAATTCAAGGTGTGGGGAAAGTGACTTTCACCCTACCTTATAATGCTAGAACAAAGCTAGGACAAGGCACCACCTACTGAAAGTGAATAGCAGGAGATTTTTAGGAGGAGATAAAATGAAGCACCTCTCCAGGTAGCATACAGCTTTTATTGGCATATTCACCTAGATAAGATATAGTGATACCTGCTGACACATAGAGCCTTTTAAAAGGATTAGACCAATTCATGGAGGATGTGGCTATCAACAGCTAATAATTCAGCTGGTTATATATTACTTTAAATATCAGAGGTGTATTTCTTTGTTTAACAGCAACAGTGAGATGTGAGGTGAAGTATACAATTGCACCCAAGTCCTTTGTTGGTAACTGATGGATCACAGTGTGAACAGTTTCCAGAATTAAATGCTGCTCACATTGTGATCCATTAATTGACTTGAAGCAGCCTGGCTTTGCTCCTCATTTCCATGCATTTGATTGTCTACTGCATTCTGTTGTCTGTATTAGAATGGAAGGAACTGGCGAAACCACTTCTGAGTGTTCCTTGCCCAAGAAGACTATGAAATTCATGGGATAGACATAAGTCAACGGATGCTTTGAAGTCACACAAATGGATGAATGCACACCCAAACATATTAACACAGCTGCTGTCAGGTGGTCTATGCATGCGTCTTCCTTCCTCCTGCTCTGCACAGATCTCTCCTATCTTTCCATGTTCAGTGCTGGCTTTAGTTATCTCTCTGCCTGCCTCTTTTATTTTCCTGCTACGTAAACACATTTACAAGCAGTATGGTCTTACTTCCCCATTTCCGTTCAAACGTAAAATGATACTTCCATGAACTTTTTGAATTATAATCTCTCTTTACTATTCTTGACTGGATCTTCCTTTGCTTTGTGTTCCTTTCTCATTTCCTAAGCCTCCAAATTTGACCCGATTATGCTAAATCTCCATGTCTGGCCCAGATTCTTCCTATCTTTCCATGTTCAGTGTTGGCTTTACTTCTATCTCTGCCTCCCTCCTTCCTTTTTTTTACTAACCAGGAATCACAGTAAAGCCTTTCCCCAAGGTAGCACTTTTAAGATACAGCAAATTTAATTTCTGCAATACCCAGAACCTTCACTGTAAAAGGACATTGTCGAAGATAGCAACACTCCTACTGTATCATTGCTATTCCCAGCTTTAATGACATGTATATTTTAATGGCACATTTGACAAATTCCATTTCATTTGTATTTCAATAGTGCATAGTTTTGGATAAATTGTATACATGTATTATTCTGTAATGATCCAAGATCATGCCTGTGAATCATTTTCTGCTAATGAGCAGTTTTCTATTATTATTTTGTAATTAACCCCAAACAATTCTGTTCTTAGACATGCCCTCAACTGCCTTAAACGGTGATTAACGGATATATTAATTGATGCCAAGGTGACCTTTTTCTTACACAGAAAGTTTCTTCAGTACACTATGGGAAAAGTCAATACAAACTGGCTTATTTATTGATTTCTTCACCTATTCTAAACTTAATCTACTTTTAATTAAAGTATTGCAAAAAAAAAAAAAGAACTAGCTTTTCATGGTAGCTCAGTCTCCATGTGAGCACTAAAATAATCACCAGAGTTACTAAAAGTTTTAGTCAACAACCACTAAGCATGCTTTACCCGTAGACCTGCTGTTCTTGGTAAACTGTATGAAAATCTGTCCAATAGAGCATAATTTCATTCAATTTCGGAGTGATGGCTTTCACGTCACTATCAGTTACCTACAGCTGCTCATGACACGAGCCAAAAAGACCATACAATTTTTCAATCATGCTTATTTTAGAAATTGTTTGTTACATTTCATCTTACATAGGTTGCTGTTTAGAAGAAGAGAGTACATATATGTTTTAAGTTTTGTATACTGTTCCATGTGTATTGATGCCTAATGTAAACTGTTTATTAACTGTTTGTGTTTTTACTGTATTGTTGTTTTTATTGGCACTGAATTTTTGCCAGATCTGTAAGCTGCCTTGAGTCCCTTCAAGTGAGAAAGGTGGGATAGAAATGACGTAAATAAATAAATAAATAATATACCATTTGGGGGGTCAGGAAAAAAGTCCATGTCTAGTTTTTACTTTTATGAAACCTGTTGTGGGTGGATATAACCTTAGTAGTTTGCTATCTAATAATCTCAGCTGAACTACATAAAATAAAGGCAGTGTGTGGTCAGCATATTTCTTCCTACTTGTAAATGGTGGTTTTGGTTAAGATTCCAGTTTTATCTATTATCAGTTCTCCCCAGGCTGGTCTCTTAGTAATATTGGATTACAACTCAATAAAAATTTCCTTCAACCTAGCCAACTGTAGGATATTTGTTCAGATAAGTTTGATCTACTATATATGATATTCTAGACTTTGCTTTCAAATGCAAGTCTCTGTAGAAGTCCATACAGGTACTGATAGACTATATGGCAGCAATGGCAAGAATCATGTTGCTCATATTAACATAGTATCAGCCAGCATATTTACTGGGACATGAAAGCAGAAGTTCCCAATTCACCTGTTTTGTTTATGTGATGGGAAGTGGTTTCAGAAAGAAATGGCCTGGGAAACTGGGGGCAGAGAAAACAGAAATGTTACTTGTAATTTACAACATCTCTGTAAACTGGGAACCTATATCTGCAGTTTATTTATCTTTACCTCTCTAGTAATGTTCTAGGCTAGTGGTTTTCGACCTGGGGTCCCCAGAAGTTTTTGCCCTTCAACTCCCAAAAATCCTACCCAGTTTACCAGCTGTTAGGATTTCTGGAAGTTGAAGGCCAAAATCATCTGAGGACCACAGGTTGAGAACAACTGTTCTAGGCGCTCCAGGTGATTGTGTGTTATATTTTTCCTCAGACCCTTCATGAGAACTCCTGAGTAAGCAGGGACAAATGGCTTGCAAATAAATCTCTTCTCCATTGCTGTTTAGAATGCCACTCAGGCACCCTTATATCCCAGGTTCCCAGGTTATCTGCTATGAACGGGATGAGTCTCCACTGTCATGTAATCTGGGATAAGCAGATCATCTGGGATCAGATCCTGGGATATAAGGACAGTGTAGAAGGAGTCTCAGAAAACTTCTGAACAGTATACCAGACACTAAAAAAAAAATCATGATTTCAATATATCACTATATCCTTCAAAATCTCAAAGATAAAAATCAGGAGACATGTGTCTAATCAACATGAGGGTATGACCAAGATGATAAAAATTATAAATGAGGAAGAATGCATATCCTAGGAAAGGCCACAGCAGTTTGCTTTTGCTTGAGTTTATTGGGACAGGTAAGGGCCCCCTCCCTTCTTTTCTCTCCTGTGCTGAGCTGGATAACAGATACCAAAGCAGTGCAAACATCTCCTTTACTTGCTTAGCCTGATTTACCTGTAGTAAGTGGGGAGCAGACTACACTATGTGTTCATTGTTTATAAACTACTAAGCAATGCACTTAGACTTTTTGCCTACAGCAGGAAGAACTAGCATCAATTTTTTTCTGTGCTTAAAACAAGCTTTTCTCAATACACACATTTTTCTTTAGAAGCCTTTATTTTCATTCTAGAAAGTGGGGGACTTGCAATAAAAATTGAAAGGAAGAAAAATATGAATTATTTTCCATCTTTCTGTGACAGCAGTGGCTTATTTATAGCTGAAGACCAGAGGGCTGTCCTCATATGGCTATCGAAAATGAAAACAGTATGCTGAATTTTGTTTTGTTTTCCTTTTGAGATTCTGCCGTTTAAGCTCTCCCCACCCTGCATTCCCTGAACCCTTGTTATTCTAACCAGAGCCACATTTCATATTGCTACAATTGGAGGTTATGTAAATTCCAAGGATTTTAAAGGATTGAGCCTGGACACTGTGTTTGGCCACAGAGAAGTTGACATAAATATTTACAGACAACTTTTTGAGATGAAGCGAAGGTGCTCAAATAAAGTAAAAACAGATGGGCAGTGTGGTGCACAAGTCAGCATGAAATGAAACCAAACATCTTTGAGAAGTTCAGGTAAATGCATTTTCTTCATTGCCTTCTCCTTGGCCCCATATCTACAGGGAAAGCTCTGGAGAGAGAGACTATTCCTCCAAGCTTTTCAACCAGGACTCCAAAAGCTCCATACTTACACTGAAATTGAAAGGAATATCTTATTGATTTTATATCCCGGTTAAAGCTCATCATTTTCATCCGACCCAAGCCTGGCTCAAAATCAATAAATCGGGATTATTTCTTATTGGGTACTTTCAAGTCACTTCCAATTTATGGCAACCCTCTGGCGAAACTACCAACAAAAGGAAAAGAAGGGCCAGCCAGAAGCTTGAACTAAGTGAATATTTACAACTGAACCATAAAACTCTACATGGGCTTCTAATATTTATTTTTATAGGATCATCAAAGTGCACAGCATTTTGGAGAGGAAAGGGGCATTGTAAACAAATATGTTGCCACTGCAAATAAATCTGTTTTATATTGATTTGTGTACTTTTACTCTATACAATATAAAAATTTGAACTTGTGTTTATTCCAGCTACTTTTTTTTCAAAGTAAGACAAACTTTGTAAATCCTGTCTCAAAGTGGTTAGAAACTGAAATGTTAAAATGGGGGAGGAAAAAAGTATGGATAAAAGATAAAAACAAGAGGACAAGGTAAGGGTAAAATAATACAAGAGGCTGATTTATGACTTCATGGTACTTCCATGACTATGACCTTTGTTGGGAGTAGTTGCCCAAACATACAGTTCCTCATGCCTCCTTCTGCCCCCTTCCCCCGCCCACCCCAAGTTGTGCATGGCTTATTCAGTTGGACCACTTGCTCATCAGATCCTTTTTCTCCTGACAATTGAAAATAAGTCAAAGCCACATTTTCCATTTTTGATCTCAGAGACAATGCTTCCTTAAGGAAAGCTGTAGTCCCTACAACCTTAAGGAGATAATTGTTAAAATGTTGTTGTTGTTGTTGTTGAGTTACAACATACTCTTCAAAGTTTTACAAATGAAATGTTAGGAACCGTGTGGCTAACCAACATCAGAGAGTAGTCAAGATGGCAAAAATAATTACTGAGGAAGAATACGCAAGCTAGAAGAATCATAGAATCATAGAAGCAGGAAATCGCATTCAAAGCACCCCCGACAGATGGCAATCCAGCCTTTGCTTAAAAGCCTCCAAAGAAGGAGCCTCCACCACAGTCCGGGGGAGAGAGTTCCACTGCCAAACAGCTCTCACAGTGAGGAAGTTCTTCCTGATGTTCTGGTGGAATCCCTTTTCCTGTAGTTTGAAGCCATTGTTCCGTGTCCTAGTCTGCAGGGCAGCAGAAAACAAGCTTGCTCCCTCCTCCCTATGACTTCCCCATACATATTCGTACATGGCTATCATGTCTCCTCTCAGCCTTCTCTTCTGCAGGCTAAACATGCCCAGTTCTTTAAGCCGCTCCTCATAGGGCTTGTTCTCCAGACCTTTGATCATTTTAGTCGCCCTCCTCTGGATACATTCCAGCTTGTCAACATCTCCCTTCAACTGCGGTGCCCAGAATTGGACACAGTATTCCAGGTGTGGTCTGACCAAAGCAGAATAGAGAGGTAGTATGACTTCCCTGGATCTAGACACTATACTCCTATTGATGCAGGCCAAAATCCCGTTGGCTTTCTTAGTAGCTGCATCACATTGCTGGCTCTTGTTTAACTTGTTGTCCACAAGGACTCCAAGATCTTTTTCACATGTACTGCTGTCTAGCCAGGTGTCCCCCATTCTGTATCTTTGCATTCCATTTTTTTCTGCTGAAGTGAAGTATCTTGCATTTATCTCTTTTTATCTCAAGAGACTGCAACAGCTTGCTTTTTGCCCGAAGCCCCTTCCACACAGCTGTATAAAATCCACATTGAACTGGATTATATAGCCAATAATCCAGTTCAAAGCAGATATTGTGGATTATTTATCTGGATATTCTGGGTCATATGGCTGTGTGGAAGAGCTCCGAGTTTACATGGAAAGGCAAGACTGTGCCCTTTCCTCTCTCCCTCTTCTGAGCTAAGCAAGTTCCAACAGTGTTTGCACTTTGAATACAGTTGGCAGCAACTGAAATAAGATAAGGCTTATTCCATGTAGAAGGGTGAGTGCCAGCACCACTTCAGGGGACCAGCTATCCCTGGCTGCTGTTGCCATTTCTCAATCCTACCATTCACAAAGGAAATAAGTGGCACCACAATAGAGAGAGTAGAGGGGCTTGGGGCTTCATTTAGGTTCTCCTGGGATGGACTAAGCTCTTGCCTTTTGCCACTCCTCTCAGAGAAGGGAATTATTTAATATCTATTCATTCATTCTTATATATCATGGATAAAACAAATCTACTGTTTGAGGTTGGTTATTTTAATAACATTTCTAAATGTTTAAATGAGTTTAAAATGCTCTACTTAATTGACAACACAACCATTTTTAATTAATTGGTTACTATCTATCAGTAGTTGCCAAACAGTGGTAACACCCATTATGACTCCATGGAAACCCTTGTCTGCTGGCCAACTCATCTGGATCATTTGCCAGACAACCAAATGCAGAAACAGGGTGAAAAGAGCTTGTGTCTGGGAAAAATAACATTAGAGAAAGTTAAACATAGACTCACACAACTACTCTGAGCTGCAGGGAGGGGGGTACCTTTCACCAACCCTGATGATAGAAAGCAGGTCTTGGATCAGGAACATACCTAGTTATAACAAAACCAAAGCTATTCTCACACACTATTCATCATCTTATCACATTTGTTTGTGGTAGAATGGACCTTAATAAATGTTTTTATTTCAATCTACTTTTTGCTAGGAGCTGTTCTAAAACTTTTTATAATGTTTTTAATTATTTTATATAACAATAACAATAATAATAACTTTATTTGTATCCCACCCTGTCTCCCTGTAGGGGGCTCAGGGCAATTTCCAACAAACAAAGGCAAACATTCAATGCTAATATCAAAAAAACAGAAATCATAAAAAATTAAAAAATTATGAACATTAAATTACGACACTAAACATTATATGACAAGACTTTAAAATTAAACAATTCAGAATATAAAATATAAGTCGCCTTGGAAGAGTTTTGGGAGAACTTTGTCCTAAAAATTGAACAAGAATATTTACTCTAATTGAAAGATTTTTTAAAAAACATAGAAAAGAAAGCTATGAGAAAATAAAGTATTTTACATTTTGGCCTCATTTCAGTGAAGATTAAGGTAAAAAGACTAAACCCAATGTTTTATGGTGAAGGAAGTTTTTTGAGGATCTGAAGGATGATAAAAAAGACACTCCATGAAGATATGGCTATTAATCACACCATGTGACATCTTCACATGAGCTTGATGTCAAAACCTTGAAGATAATTCTGTTCTGAAAAGTTATGGACAAGCTTTGAAGGTCTTTCTTTGGTGTCATATGTCAAGTTCTTTGCACTGGAGCCAAGATGATTCAGCATGTCTGACCTTAAGGGCAATAAAATATGAAAAGTAAAGAGGGCATGATTATATCTCAGCAGGAGAATACCCTGTGCTGGCAGGCTCTTTGAGTAGTTATTACTTGCCTGCTTCCCAAGAGTGTTGCAGTAGAGCAGAGAAGAAAGGCATCTTTCTACCACCATTCACTTAAATTCCCTTTTCCTTGTGCCTCTTGCACTTAGTGATGATGCACCTGATTTCAAGAAAATTGGATGAGATCAATAATATTTCCTGTCTGGAGTAGTAGTGAGTTTTGGATTGGCTGATTTCAAGCAAATTATTAGCATCTAGTATGATTTACAGAATGATAGAATCATATGTAGCTGGAAAGGACTGAAGGCCTACCTAGTCCAATCCTCAGCCTTGCACAATTCCTAAAATATGCACATCCAACATCTGTTTTAAAATCTCCAAATATGGAGAGTCTATCACATTCCAAGGCAATGTGTTCCATTTTTGAACAGTTGTTATGGTAAAAATGTTCTTCCCACTGTTTAGGTGGAAACCTTTTTCTTATACAGTAAATTCAATCCATTGGCTCATGTTCTAGTTCAGTGGTTCTCAACCTGTGGGTCCCCAGATGTTTTGGCCTTCAACTCCCAGAAATCCTAACAGCTGGTAAACTGGGATTTCTTGGAGTTGTAGGCCAAAACACCTGGTGACCCACATATTGAAAACCACTGTTCTAGTTGCTAGAGAAGCAAAAAACATGCTTGCTAGACATCCCATCCCAGCAGATATTTAAAAATGACAATCATGTCATCTCTCAGTCTTCTATACAGCTCCTGAAGTAATTCCTTATATAGAACATGGTTTCCAGACTTTGCTCATCTTGGTTGCCTTTTTCTGAGTATGATCAAGTTTATGAACATCCTTCTTGATCTCAGGTACCCAGAACTAGACACTCTATTCCAGGTAAGGTCTGACCAAAAAATAGAATGGCATTACTACCTCACTCTACCTGGATACAATACTCCTATTGATCCATCATCCTCAAACCCATAAGCAAGAAAGCAAGTTCCCATCTGCAGAGGTCATCTGCCAACTGGAATAGATCACAGATCAAATGATAATTGTATGAAACAACTATTGAGAACCATCACATGGTCTTATCAGATACTTACTCAGGCTTTTATCCAACACTGAAAATCATGCCAGGAGGGCATAATTCTTGTATGGAATGGATCCCCTTGTAAACTGGAAGTGTCACCCCAATGTTGATATTCACCTAAAGCACACCAATGGCGATCCAGTTCATTTAAGATCCTGGTCAATTACTCAACATTTTTATGGGAAGATCCACTATTCTCCTCCTACACAGAAATTTATTCTGGTCGCAGACCCATAGTGAAAGAGAAGGGCTGAAGATGAAGCAACCAGCACTTGAGAGGTGCAAGGAAGATTCTTTACTAACCCCACATATCTCTGTCTCACTATATAGAAAACCAACAATGACTTAATCCTGAAACCCAGGGCAGCTATACTGTGTAGTTTACCTCCTTCCACCCCAATGTCATATTTTCAGAAAGTCTCAGAGGGGTACATCTGGCCTTTGAACCTTTATTTGCTGATCTATAATTTATACAATTATGATCTGTTTGTTTGTGGGTGCTTTATATAGATGTTTATTCACACTGAGCTTCTCCAATCTGTTTTTATTTCCCACAAAGGCAAACAATATGCTGTAGATACAGAACATGCATCTATTTGTCACAGAGATATCCTCAGTCTGTCTTATGAATGAAAAATGTCTGACTACTGTCTTCAAAAAGGCCAAAAAAATCACATGCATATTTTAGCTTGGCAGGACCTCAGGAGCCACAAAGAAAATCATCGAACAACCAAAAGCCTTTTCTTTCTTTCCAAAGAAAGGTGGAGGGGGGCAGGGGAGGAGAAAGAAACATAATGACTTAAGAATTGGGAAGAGTGGGGAAAGAGAGGATTTTGCTATTAAAAATAAAACCCCAAAGGCCACGGAATAATTGAGGAATCACTGGGGCTCAATGTATGACTTACACCTGATTTAAATAATCTTAGGAAATCTTCACTGACTAGGATGTATGTCGCCTGCATTTGAGTCATCTCGGGACACAGTTAAAAAGGAAGATCTTGAACAAAAACAAATGTCAACTTCAAAGTCAATCTTGGCTTACAGGCAGAATTATTATGCTACTTTAAGGCTAGCAAATGTGGAAAAGTAAGCAAGTCAGCAAAAGCTTCTTTATTTGATGGCAGGGTGTGACAGACTCCCAGATATTGATCCAATGTTTACATACATCCCTTTTCTCCTTCCTTGCAGTCCTGTCATACCTTCTCTTTGATCGTTCCCAACATCTGGGGGAAATCTTTTAAATTTCTTCCTTTTATCCAGAGAAGCTTTGGAGAAATTCTGGAGAGAAGGCCCCTAAATGACGTAAGGGGTGCATCTATTAAATCCCACAACCTCTAAGACTGGATCAGAAACTCATTGAGTGCATTGTCTATTGCAATTCAATTAAAAAACACAAAGGATTTAATGAAATGTTTATTAGGCAGATGTTCAGGATTCAATTATTCTCATGTTACATTTAATTTTGACAATATTTATTGTTATTATTGTGTGCGTTTAAGTTTTTCTGATTTATGGTGACCCTAAGGCTATCACAGGATCTAATGAGGCTGAAAGTATAGAATTTGCTGAAGCTCACCCAGTGCGTTTTTATTGCCAAGCAGGGATTTGAACCGTGGTCTCTAGTGTTGTCCAGCACTTAAACCATAGCCCTACAATGGCTCCATGTGAAAAGGTGGTATTTATAACCATGCCACTTTTACACATTGTTTTGTTGTCAAGTGGTAGTATTTATCAATCCATTGAAAATGTTAGTTTGCAGTACTGCTGGCCCTCTGTATCTACAAGTTGTGCATCTCTGGATTCAACCAACCACGGCTCAAAAACATTAAAGAGGAAAACATCCAAAAAACTGACCATACACAGAGCTCTATGCTAACCTTTAAGTATACTCTGGTTTAGTTTCCCACCATTTCACAGATCCTCAAGATTTCTCCAGCACTCCTTTGAGTTGTTTGTTACTATATATATGGGACATCATTTTACTATGCCATGTGACTTGGGCATTTGCAGCCTTTGGTATCCATGGGGTGATCTAGAACTAAACCCCAGGTGATAACAAGGACCCACTATACTAAGTATTAGCACATGATTGTGGCACTATCTGCCATGCCCTAGATGATGGAGTAAGTCAGGAAGATCTGTGGAGAAGACATCTGAGGAAGGACGAGGCCGTGAAAAACTGCCTTCCCATCCACAGTTTTTTCAGAGACCCAGCACCACATCCCCAGAGATCCAGTATCCCATCCCTAGGAAGAAGATCCAGAGGCCGCGCTGCCTAACCCTTTTGAAAGACATCTCTAGAAATAACATCTGGAACCTGGCTAGCTGTTAGTCCCTTGATTCAAAAGAGGCTAAGAAGAGCATCGAAAAACATAAACTGTGCACTGCCAGAGAGCTTGGGACAAAACATCTATCCTGGAGGTATGAGATTGTTTTCAGTGTAGGTCTTCTCATCCCATTAGGTTTCTTTCCCCTTGTTCCTTGCACACTCCCTTGGCTTCCCAATCTTGACACATCCTTTGGATTAGCCTCTTACGTGTGTCTTGTTTACTTCTGAAACTAGTAGAATGGTTTCTTGACATATCTCTCATCCTTCACTTTTAATTTCTGATGCCTTTGTAAACTACCTTTGTCACCCCAGACTAGTTTTGATTTCTTTCCTGGTTGTTCTGTACTCTGTAATGACTCAGATTCAGTACTTGACATCCTAAAGTAGGCTATGTTGTGTGTACAATGGATTCAGAACAGCTAAAAAAAGAATTCACATATAATATATAATTATTTTAGAGGGACTGGATGACATGATATATGGTGATGTGATACCTATGGTTAGCTTAGAATGCCTCTAAGAGAGGTCTACACAATGCAAGAAGATAAGGAGATCTTCACATTTTAGTCATGACAACTAAGTTAAATGTCCATATTTAAAGCAAAACTTGGGAGGTTGGATGATATCTTCCAAAATCTCCACAATAGAATGGCCAAGGGTTAAACAGAAAAAAAATCCAAGCTCTGGTTTAGAGATAGGATCCATCTGTATATAGCATAATGGTGAGAGAAAACAGTAAAAACGATGGCCTCGTGCCTTTGTTGTGGATTTCGCCTAATGCAATTGCTGGTCATATTAGAAAAAAGAATATGGAACTAAATCAATTGTTGGAATGCTCAAGCATAGCATTTATGTTCTTTTTGCAATATCAGGATGTTTAAAGAAAATCTACCTTGTGTTGGCCTTCCCTTGTCAAAAAATAGAAATCCGAGACAAGGGAGTAGAATTGCAAATGCATGTTTGTACTGCAGACCCAACTTCTGCTTGGCAGAGTGTTGTCTCATATGCATATATAATATATTCACTTCTGTGAATATATTATATATGCATATTGGAGGTTTTAAATATATCTAGGGCTAATAATCCTGTTTTTATAAATTTTTAATCATATTAATTATATTTAGTACTCTGTCCGGGCTGTGGCACAGGCTATTGAGCAGCTGCAATAAATCACTCCAGCCGAGCTGTGGCGCAGGCTGTTGAGCAGCTGCAATAAATCACTCTGACCATAAGGTCATGAGTTCGAGGCCAGCTGTGGTGGGGTGAGCACTCGTCAATTAAAAATTAAAAATAGCCCCTGCTCGTTGCTGACCTAGCAACCCGAAAGACAGTTACATCTATCAAGTAGGAAATAAGGTACCACTTATAAAAAGTGGGGAGGCAAGTTTAACTAATTTACGACCTGGAATGAAGAAGTGCTGTCAGAGTGGATGATGAAGCAGCTGCTCCCTCGTGGCAAGAATCGAACATCCCCTCAAGAGAAGGTTAAATTGCCTCTGTGTCTGTCTCGGTCTCTGTTTGATGTGATATGGGCATTGAATGTTGCCCTATGTGTGTATAATGTGATCCGCCCTGAGTACCCTTCGGGGTGAGAAAGGCGGAATATAAATACTGTAAATAAATAAATAAATAAATACCCATTAAATTTGGCAATTTTCCTGCAATAAAACCACATCATTCTTTATTAATATATTTATATATGAAGTTATTCATTGTATTTGCCATTATTGCTGTCAAAATCTTTGCATCTTGATTTATCAGTGATATGGGTCTATGAACTAGGATCCATAGGGTCTTTATTTGGTTTTAAAATCAGTAGATTGTTTCCACAATTGAGGGATCATTTCACCTTTCATTATTTTATTATATAATTATTTCAATTTTGATACTAATAATGTTTTTGTTTTTTTTACATGCATTTATACCCCGCCCTTCTCCCCGAGGGGACTCAGAGCGGCTTACATTCTGCCACGAGGACCAGCAACAAATATACTATAAAACAAAACAATTAAAACATGATAAAAACATGATAAAAACGTGATAAAAAGTATATAAAAATTAAAACGCTGCAAGGCAGCGATATTGCACCATCCTCAGTCATTCACTACTGCTACAATTACAGATTTGCGACCCAATTACATCAGCCAGTAAGCTTATTCGCTGAATGCCTGGGCGCAGAGCCAAGTTTTTAGTTTTCTTCTAAATCCCAGGAGGGAAGGGGTTTGCCGGATATCACTGGGGAGGGAGTTCCACAGCCGGGGAGCCACCACCGAGAAGGCCCTGTCCCTCGTCCCCACCAGCCGCGCCTGCGAGGCAGGTGGGATCGAGAGCAGGGCCTCCCCGGAAGATCTTAAGGTTCTAACGGGCTCATAGGAGGAGATACGTTCGGATAGATAGGCAGGACCAGAACCGTTTAGGGCTTTGTAGGTCAAAACCAGCACTTTGAATTGGGCTCGGTAGCATATCGGCAGCCAGTGGAGCTGGCTTAGCAGGGGGTTGTACGCTCCCTGTAGACCGCTCCCGTTATTAACCTGGCTGCCGCCCGCTGCACCAGCTGGAGCTTCCGGGCCGTCTTCAAAGGCAGCCCCACGTAGAGTGCGTTGCAGTAATCCAGCCGGGATGTGACCAGAGCATGGACCACCGTGGCCAAGTCAGACCTCCCAAGGAATGGGCGCAGCTGGCGCACGAGGCGGAGTTGTGCGAAGGCTCTCCCGGCCACCGCTGAAACCTGAGGCTCCAGGCTCAGCGATGAGTCCAGGATCACCCCCAGACTGCGAACCTGCGTCTTTAGGGGGAGTGCGACCCCGTCCAACACAGGCTGTAACCCTATTCCCTGTTCGGCCCTTCGACTGACCAGGAGGACCTCTGTCTTGTCTGGATTCAGTTTCAATTTATTGGCCCCCATCCAGTCCAACACAGCAGCCAGACACCGGTTCAGGACCTGGACAGCCTCCTTAGTGACAGGTGGGAAGGAGTGACAGAGCTGGACATCATCTGCGTACAGATGTCACCGGACCCCGAAACTCCGGATGATCTCTCCCAGCGGCTTCATGTAGATGTTAAACAACATGGGGGACAATATTGACCCCTGCGGGACCCCACAGAACAATGGCTGTGGAGCCAAGCAGGTGTCCCCCAGTAACACCATCTGGGATCGTCCCTCCAGGAAGGACCGGAGCCACTGCAGAACAGTGCCTCCAATGCCCAACCCGGCGAGTCGTCCCAGAAGGATACCGTGGTCAACGGTATCGAAGGCCGCTGAGAGGTCCAGCAGAACCAGCAATGACACACTCCTCTTGTCCAGTTCCCGGCGAAGATCATCGACTAAGGCGGCCAAGGCTGTCTCGGAATCCTTATAGACCACTGCGATCCCGCCTCCCCGTCCTCCAGATCTTGGCTGGTGCTGCACGGAGTACCCGGGAGGACAGAGCTGGGTGAGATTAACGCCCCCTGCTTCGTCCAACCAGGTCTCCATTATGCATGCCAGGTCTGCTTTTTCATCCAGGATCAAATCCTGAATAATAGCCGATTTTCCGTTGATAGACCTGGCGTTCAGCAGCACCACCCTTAATCCAGAGGATCCGCCAACTTGGGCATCCAACTTTATCGTATCAGGAGACTGTTTTAATTCTACCAGAAATCTCGCTTTAGGCCGAATTAGTTCCCTAGTCCGAATTTGTTTTGGTCTCCCTTTCCTGTATCTCCCCCGCCCCAGAATTACTTCAATGGGGGCTCCTCGGCTGGACAACTCCCCCCCATCAGTCTGAACACTCTCCCTTCTAACCAACATCCGACTTAGGCTGGTCACCATAGCACTGGCTTCCTGTAGCAAGGTAGCCTTCCTCCACCTAATGTTTTAAACTTCTTATAATATTCTGGTGCCAGACCATCTTTTCTCACAGTTTTTCCCACTTTCAAGTTGCCTATGATGTCTTTAATCTCTTTTTCTGATATTAATTGTTCCATATAAGATTTGTCTGGTTCCTGGATTTTTATTTTTCAATTTTTATTAGTATATTCCTCGATCTTATTCGTTGTATTGTCCTTTGCTTTGTTTAATTCCTGATAAAATTATTGAATTTTTTTATCTTTTATTATTGTACATTTTATATCCTTTTTATCTTTAACTACAATAGAGTCTCACTTATCCAACACTCGCTTATCCAACATTCTGGATTATCCAACGCATTTTTGTAGTCAATGTTTTCAATATATCATGATATTTTGGTGCTAAATTCATAAATACAGTAATTACTACATAGCATTACTGTGTATTGAACTACTTTTTCTGTCAAATTTGTTGTATAACATGATGTTTTTGTGCTTAATTTGTAAAATCATAACCTCATTTAATGTTTAATAGGCTTTTCCTTAATCTCTCCTTATTATCCAACATATTTGCTTATCCAACATTCTGCTGGCCCGTTTACGTTGGATAAGCGAGACTCTACTGTACCTTTATTAAGCTTTTATCTTTCTTAATCTGTGTTGCCCTGGCTAACATTTTAGAATTCCTGTTGTAATATTCAAAGTAGTCTCTTTTTTTAAAAAAATCTAGTTTCTTTGTGATTTTTCCAACTCTTCTTTTTCTAATTCTTTTTTCTTTGTTATCACTTTATTATAGCTTTGTTTTTCTTTGCCCTCCATAAATTTCCTTTCCAATTCCTTAATCTCCATTACTAATCTCCTTTCTTATGCTTCTTGCTGTCTTTCTAAATTACATTTTTCTTCTTCAGCAGCAACTCTTAACACCATCACCTGCTAAGTTCTTAAAAACAATTTACAAATATTCTTTTGGCTTATTGTTAGAAACCAGAAAGATCAAAATAACTGAAAAATATTGAGAAAGCGATTTATTAGAGTGCCTTCAGTTAAGTTAAATAAAAGTACAGTAGAGTCTCACTTATCCAAAATAAATGGGCTGGCAGAACGTTGGATAAGCGAATATGTTGGATAATAAGGAGAGATTAAGGAGAAGCCTGTTAAACATCAAATTAGGTTGTGATTTTACAAATTAAACACCAAAACATCATGTTACACAACAAATTTGACAGAAAAAGTAGTTCAATATGCAGTAATGCTACATAGTAATTACTGTATTTATGAATTTAGCACCAAAATATCACGATGTATTGAAAACATCAACTACAGAAATGTGTTGGATAATCCAGAACGTTGGATAAGCGAGTGTTGGATAAGTGAGACTCTACTGTAGTTACAAACTGTGAGAATTTATTCCACTTACAAGGTTGTAGAGCCTATAGGAGTAGAAGCAGGTAATCTTCTACAGATCCAGTGATGAAATCCAAACAAAGCAAATTAGATAGAATCAGTCAGGTCACTGTTATATTAGGTCCAATCAAGTACATCAGGTAAAGGTCAGTCAGACAATATCCACTAAAGTCTTGCAAGGTTAAAGTCAATTGGTGACAGTAAGTCAGAACAAATTAAGTCAAGCCAGTTAATTACTGATTTAGTCTTAGTCTTAGTAACTTCAGGCAAGTGGTGAGCAGCACTGTAGTAGTTCTTGTTGTGTTTGATTAGTAGCACTGGAAAATAAAATATCTCAGGAAAGGAGTGCAGTCAATTGAGGTTTTAAAACATTGGCAAAGCTTGCCAAAAAGACAAATGAATGGCAATGAATAAAGACTAAATTACACTGAAATCCAAAATCATGAACATGTAAGTTGAGAGAAGACATAATTAGAAAATATAATACGCAGTACAAAAATGCTTCATTACAGGTGTATTGGTTCAATCAAGGAAGTCAAGGAAGACTTTAAAAGACACTCAAGAACAGGACAGAAATGGAGCAGCAGAAGTGGTCAGCGAAGAAAGCAGCTCAATCGTGAGAGCCTAGGAAGAGGTGGAAAATGAACTGAGACCACCCAAATCACAAGTGGTGAGAGAGCTGACCAGAAGAAAGAGACTTTATTGGTGGTTCTCCAGAATAGCATAGCTTCTGAGCAGAATGACAACAGAAGGCACCCAGAAGATTCAACTGTGACATCTTCTTGGTTGTCTCCATGAAGGAAAACTTCAGGAAGGAAAACGTCAGGAAATATGTTTCCCAGAGAAACAACGTTCATTTCAAGACAGAAAGAGCACACTATGAGGGATGACAAAGAAACTAAATTAAATCTGCTATCCTGTCAGGGAGTTCACAAACAAGCGGAAAACTTCAAGTTATGTCCTCTGAGTCATTCAAAGTAAACTAACTTGGACAAGGTTAAGGAAATGATGTAAGTTTTATTTAATATTCATTAAAACTAGAACTGCTTCCTTAATGTGGCAGTACATAATGTATTGACAACATCTATTCTCATTTTCCCCATGTTGATATGTTACTGACTGCTTAGCCATCCTGAAGTCACAATACTCAATGGCTTATTAAGGGAATATAGTATGCATATGAGGTATAAAGAGTAGAACAGCAATTGTAATACACGCTGAAGAAGAGTTGATAGCCACATCCTCCATGCTTAATGTAGGAGAATGGATTAAGAAACAAAGTCATGATTCTTTCCACATTTTGTGGCCCTACTGGGCTGCACGTGACCATTTTCCTATAACAGCAAATTGAATTAAGTCCAGAAAGGAACTGCTGCAGAATAGCTGCAATCTGATCTCATGAATGGGTACTTCTTCTTGCCACATTCTGGAGCAATTGAAGTTTCCAAAGACTTCAAAAGTGCCACATTGTGGTTAGACAGTCATATAATCATCTTATGGTTACCTGGAATTATATAAATAATGTCATAAAAACAAACATAACCATGGAAGGATTTTATATAGCTATACTTTGCTAATTGATGGGAATCTAAATTTATCAGGTCAACTGAGAAGAACTTCACAGATTTTTCACTGAGACTGTTAGTCATCCAAATCTCAAACTTCGTTTACCTGCTATGTTAACAGATGGGAGTAGTCAACTTTGAGAAACAAACTTTAGGAACAATAGTAAAATCTCAAAGCTTCTTTAAAAATATGAATTTGTATTAGGGTTGATCAAACAGTTCACAAGCCACATGTCACTCTTTGTGTTCTAAATGCTGGTTGAGGGATTTGGCGAGTTGCCATACAAAATCTGGGACATATGAATCACAGATAATAATAATAATAATAATAATAATAATAATAATAATAATAATAATAATACCCCACTTCATTTTTCCCGAAGGAGACTCAAACAAGCTATTAAATGAAACTAAAACTACCAACTTATCAGAATTGGTCTATAAGACATTAAAATTCAGAGGAAAGCCAGGAGAAAAGCCTCTATTTAGTAGGGGTATTGTTTTCATCAATATGAGAGGAAACGTAAATTGTATGAAGTACAGTAGTGTGAAGGGAAAATGTAAGAAAACCATAAAATGTATTTCATTTGATTAAAAACAGAGGCTTCATGGTGATTATTGTTGTTTCTGGGTTTGGGAACATGTTGTTCTAGTCTTGGTGGACCACTACTCTCTACAGTATTGACCTAGGGTTCAGAATTCACATTAATGCAAGGTCTTGAAACTGCAGTTTATACTTATCCTCTCACTCTTGCTGCCAAAAAATTGTATCTTTTAATTTCTCAACAATTTGGATACATAGCTGCCCTGAAATGACTTTACATTTTTTCTGAAACTCTCAGGAAACTTCTGGAAGTCATCCATTGTCAACAGCCTAGTAGAGTTGTGACACATCTGGAAGATGAGAGGGCATGCAAATCCAGTAGGAACTCACTAACTACTTAAGGAAGCTATTTTAACAACATTAAGACTGCAGAACATATGGCGTGAACATTACACAAAATGTTGTGTGGCTTTATTCAGATCATTTCTAAGCCTTTGGCAACCCTTAAGATCTCCCTTCGCGTGATTTGTTTAGAGGTGTTGTTTGGCTTCCTCTGAAGCTGACGGCCCATCCAGGCAGAGCCCAAAATGTGCAAGCTCTCGCACTTTTACAGGCGTACAAACAACATCTACAGTAAAAGGGGAACAATTCATGACAAAGTAGGAAAGCCCTGCTTTGCCATGAATTATTTAGATACTCCTTTAGGCCCAGGCCTTCCTGAAAGACCCGGGTCTAATAGAGTATGGGACCTGTGGGGTAGTTTAGGGGTAACTTCTGGGTAGTTTAGGGGTCACTCCATTGCAGAGCGATAGTTACCATGCTGCAATGGGGACAACCCACAGGAAAGCCCCCCCCCCAATTGTGGGGACTTAAATCCGGTTTGGAGAGGGTTTCTTAAACCTACTCCAAAGTGGGTTTAATGTATGTCTGGAAACGCTCAGAGAGAAGGTGACTTGTCCAAAGTCACCCTGTAGATTTCCATAACCAAGCAGAGATACAAAGTCATAGTCCAATATTCAAATCATTATATCATACTGATTCTCAATAAAATAAACAAACAAACAAACAAACAATTATGTGATCAGATTTCTTAAAGTTTATATAATAATATGCCATAAGAGCATCTGATTAAACTATAGTGACTACGTGTGAAGGTAAAACTTCTCATAGCAGAGACTGAAAACAAAGTGCTTTTCGGCAAGCCAAAATGTCCGGTTTGCCAGCTGTGCCCCATTTTTCAAATTTACAATAAAGGGACTCAGTGAAATCACCAACAGCTGAAACAATGTTTCAGTGCATCGTGATCATAGTCAGCACGCTCCGATGTGCTCATTTGGAGAATAAATTGACAGCAATGGTTGACAGTATGTTTAGAAAGGTGTGATCTGGGAAAGTTGGGATCAGTTACAGAGAAATATATCAGAACAAAATGTCCATTGTTCATCCTGATACAACCAGTCTCATTTGAATTGTGAAGTTAAGCAGCCTCAAGGCTGGTTCATACTTGGATAGGAGATCACTTGGAAATATCTGAGATCCCAGATATCTGTCTGCTGTCAGAGTTGATAGTCCCAAGCTAAATGGGCTACTGTTATTCACTATAAGGTTTCCTACGTTTGTGTGCTTTTTTGTTGCTGTGTGTCAAATCACTTATGACTCATGGTGACTCTAAAATGAAGCTGGCATAGAAGCTTTCAAGCAAGAAATTTCATGTAGTTGCAATTGTGTTTTTTGGAGGATTTGATCAGTCAAATTTCCATGGTCATGAGAGGATTTGAAGCCTGGTCTCCCTGAGTCTAGTCCAGTAGTTCTCAACCTGTGGGTCCCCAGATGTTTTGGCCTTTAACACCCAGAAATCCTAACAGCTGATAAGCTGGCTGGAATTTCTGGGAGTTGTAGGCCAAAACACCTGGGGATTCACGGGTTGAGAACCACTGGTCTAGTTCAACACTCAAGCTACTATACCATGCTGGCTCTCCCTATCCTTTACACATTGTTATTAGATCAAGGTGTCATTAATGAGGAGGGAAGTGTGGCCATAATTCTACTGGTAGTCCCAACTACAATAATCACATTGAATTGGACAATTGAGATGGTTCACCCCAAGAGATTTATGGATCTGGATGGATTCTTAATGGCTTTTGGGAATTTCCTATTACCTTGGCACGTGCTTCCACTGAAGCCCTTGCCTGACCTCTGCAATGGGGAAATGCCATGGAATCCTGGGATTTGTAGTTTGATGAGGGTCTGGTACTCTTTGACAGGGAAGGCTAAAGACCTTGTAAAACTATGTTTCCTATGGGTCAATAGCATTCAGCCAAGGCAGTTAAATTAGCACCAACCCGCATTAATTCTACTGTGGTAAATGCACCCTTGGATCCTGTAGTTGATACACATTTAGTTGATAAAAGCTTTCTCCTTGCTTGTCCAGTGTTACTGGATACATTTCAATTTGTGCAACCTGTGAGTGTGGATAGTATCTTTATATAATTCCTTTTAACTCTTGTAAATTAACATCTTAGTTGGGTCTTTTAAAAAATACTGAAGGCTACCTTTTGGGAGAAAAGTGGGATAAAAATTCAACAAAGAAAACACTAATATGTAAAATGAATGTATGCAACATTGTTTCATTATTCAACACCTGATTCAACAAGTGTCTATCTTAAACTGGGATTAACAGATCTTGGACAAATTCATCTTCTTCTACTACAACTTTCAGAATCCATCACGCATCATAACCACTAGCACATATAGCCTCAAAAGTAACTTGTCCAAATTCTAGTTATGAGACAAATAAAAATTACATCACTTAGATTTCTATTGCTATCCTTCTATTTTTATTCAACATGATTCACTCTTCAAGCATGTACTAAAGCATTCTCTTGACACCGAAAATTCTCATACTAGCCCCAGTAATGATACTATATGCTTTTTAGGAGCTAAACAAATAGGGGAAAATCCATTAAACCAACATCAACTAGCATTTCAAATCTTTTTGAAATTGATTTATTATGGAAAATATCATTGGTGGTTAACAACCTGTTGGCCTACTTTGGAATATTTGTCTTTGAGATATCAGCTAGCTTGGCTCAAGTAGTCCATTATAAAGTGGTGCTTTGTGAAAGGCTGCCCACTGTTTACTGGAAACAAACCTCACTGCGAAAACAGCATTGCATGTTTAGTGCTGTGTTAGTCATTTTCAAATCCAGATGTACAAGTGCCAGGTAAAACACTGGGCCACAGTGCACAAAGTCAGTCATCTATCTGTCATGCACATAAATGATATTATTTTCTATCAAGGTTTATTTTCCTTCTACACACGCCTGTTTTGGTCAGTGCAGGTCATCTTAGATTAGCCCTGAAACATCTTCCCATTAAGGTCTTAGCCAGTTTCATTAGTCAGCATAGGAATTACTCTACACACCCCCTTTTTATCCATAGTGGTTGATGTTTGTATTATTACTTCACTTGCTTGGTCATTATATGTTTTATTGTATGTTTTAATTGATTATTTTATTTGATTGTTGTATCTTTGTTTTTAGTTTATGTGTTTTAAACTGTTATACTTTGCTCTGTTTGGGCTGTGCCCCATGTTAGCCGCCCCGAGTCCCTTCGGGAGATGGTGGTGGGATAGAAAAATAAATATTACTATTATTATTATTTATTCTACACACCACCCACATCAGCACAGAAGGAGATTCTAACAACTGCTATAATAACTTATACAGACTCAATGAGTTCTGTCAATGCAGCCTTGTTGTACCACCTTCAGTCTCATTTTCAACAACCTACACCCATACACAAAAACAAAATATTGGAAGCCCAACAGGATTACATTAAAGCATAAACAGTTTTGCAAATGTCTCTTTTGCTATACGAATTGCATGGAACACTATGAACAGAGCAGTGTAACCTGCCTCTGGCTGCATTTACAGTTATGCTGTAGAATTAATGCAGTTTGGCCCCACGTTAACTACCATGGCTCTATGCTATATAATCATAAGAGGTTTGTAGTTTTACAAGGCTAAAGACTCACCAAACTGCAACTCTCGTAAGTCCACAGCATTGAGCCATGCCAATTAATGTAGGATCAAACTATATCAATTCTATGGTATACATGAACCCTCACTTTTCTTCTCCCTCCCTTCTTTGGTGACTTTTGGCTTTCCTAGGAGAGAGGTTTTGGCCAAAGTGGGTTATATTTTATAGTGTGTATTGAAGGAGTTAGATTAAGCAATCCAAAATGATGGAATATACAAAAAAAAGGAAAAAATATTTTATTTCAAATGCTACAGGAGGGTGACAATCCAAAGAACAAACAGGAAAAATAAACAAAAGCAAAGGAGAGCTTCCAACTGGGCTGCCTCATTGGAACAGAGACCTAATTATCAAAACAGCGATTAATATTATCCTATATACAGTCGTAACATGGTTCTGCTTCTCATAAGTTTTACTGAAGTGAACAACGTAAGGAATGGATCAAGTCTTTCTCTTTCCACCCACTGAGATTTAAATCAGACGACAATACTCCCACTATTGTTTTTGCTTTTAATCTGGCTTGTCACATGAACAACCAGATTAATCCAATTGAGAGGGTTATGAGTGGCCACAACGTAAGAGGGCGACGTGACAAACAGCAGGAGTCCGTTTTCACTCTTAAGAGTCCCTGCTAATGACATAATTTTATTACGGTCTTATTACATCTCTTCATTCATCTGTGTTCTGATAATACGATTGCCCTAAGACAAGTCATTTGAGCTGGCCTACCTCTCACCCATGGTAATGATCAGTAAGACCTGGGCTCTGTTATTAATCATAATTGTATTCTTGTCTTTCTGCTATGGCCCTTTGCCATTTGGAGATTTAACTGAATGAGAATGAAGCAATGTTTCTGCAGAGCCCCAGTTTCCACAGAACATTGCTCTTCTCCTGAATCAGAGGCTCATGTTACTTCACAGTGGCTAGAATTGTTCTTATAAGTAGTATATCATTTTAATCAGTATTGCACAAGGATGTCATAACAGATTTTTAAAAATCATGTCTGGCTCTTTATGGTTCCCATTCCTCTGAGAAAAACCATTAAAATCTCCACTCATAACACCTGAAAACTCTTTTGAGATTGTCTCCTCCCCCCAGAGTGTGCCTCTATTGTAGAATTAATAGTTTGGCACCACTTTAACTGCCATGGCTCAATGCTATGGGATCCTGGGAACTGTAGTTTCATAAGGTCTGTAGTCCCAAGAATGCTGGTGCCGAACCAAGGTGCAAATCCCAGGATTCCATCAAATTGAGCCATGGCAGTTAAAGTGGGGTCAAATTGCATCAATTTGAGAGGGTAGATGCCCCCGTAGAGAAGCAAGAAGAATTACTTTTTGGGGAGTACAACTCCAGAACATATGGGTGGATGGGGGATTCTGGGAGTTGTGATCCAATAAATGAACTCTCCTAAACTAACACAAGAGGTAAAGAATCTAAGGCAGGCATTGGTAAACCTACCAGCTGTTAGGAATTGTGGGAGTTGAAGTCCAAAACACATGGAGGGCCTAGGTTTACCCATGCCTGATGTAAGTACACCTTTTCACCAAGAAAATATTTCACCATCTCTTCCCTTGAGGAGACTGGAAAGGAAATTTCCCATGCGTATTTGCTGCAAGGCAAGGGGAAACGGGCTTTCCCTTGGCAGAGCACTTGTTAGAGAGCTGTCAGATGGATGAGTTTGAAAACAGACTATGGGGAGCATCATAGGGTGCATTTACACTGTAGAATGAATGCTGTTTGACACCAATTAAACTGCCATGGGCTGAGTGCATGGGATTTATAGTTTGCTGTGGCACCAGCACTCTTTGACAGAGAAGACTAAAGACCTTCTAAAACTCCCGATTCCAGAACAATGAGGTATCAGTTTTAAGGTAGTAGCAAAGTGCATAAATTCTACAGTGTAGATTCAACTCCAGTTGTGCTGCTTCATGATTAAACCTCTGATTCAACCTCCAGGGCATCCAATGATGGGCGGCAGAGTGGGATGATGGGACATGCAGCCCTGTTCTTCTTAGGGCCCTTCCACACAGCCATATAACCCAGAATATCAAGGCAGAAAATCCCACAATATCTGCTTTGAACTGGGTTATCTGAGTCCATACTGCCATATATTCCAGTTCAAAGCAGATATTGTGAGATTTATTTAGCTGTGTGGAAGGGAGATTTCCTTTCCCTCTATTCTGCTGGTGTCCCAAGCCTAAGTACAGCCTATCCCAAAAGTGACACAGTCCAGTTATGGAGCCTGGGCTTGGACTTCATCGTGTGGGACTACAACTCCCAGCATCCCCCAACGAGGCTACTGGAAGATGCTAAGAGTTGGACCTTTCCCAACCTCTCCTCTACTGCCTCACAGACATAGTAGCTCAGGCATGGGCAAACTTGGGACCTCCAGGTGTTTTGGACTTCAACTCCCACAATTCCTAACAGCTGGTAGGCTGTTAGGAATTGTGGGAGTTGAAGTCCAAAACACCTGGAGGGCCGAAGTTTGCCCATGTCTGCGGTAGCTGCATCTAAACTGTTGAATGAATGCATTTTCGGGACCTCTTTGACTACCGTGGCTCAATGTTGTGGAATCCTGGGATGTGTAGTTTGGCGAGGCATCAAGACCTTTTTAAAACTCCAGCTCCCCTGGTTCCATGGCACTGGGATATGGCAGTCCAAGTGGGGTCAAACTGCATCCAGTGGTTGCATTGCAGAAGCAGCAGCCACCGCAGCGCCAAGCCTCAACCTCCCGTTTCTCCTTGGCTTGTAGCATTGCTTTAAAAAAGGGAGGGAAGGGGGACTCACCCGTTGTTTTTCTCCCTTGAATCAGTCCAGGGAAGTAGAAGAGCTGCTGCACCAGGTGCAGTTTCCCTCCAGGTCCGTCTCGGTGGGCTGCTTTCGGTAGTCCACACGCAACCGCTTCCAACGCGCGGCGCCTTGCAGCTTGGAGCTGCTACTGAATGATGCTGGTGCTTTTGCTTGCGCTTCCAGCAGCCCGTGACGTCAGGAAGCCTCCTCCACCAGACAGGGAGTTCTTGTGGCGTCTGTGGGTTGCAGTTACACTTGGGAGCAGGGCGGAGCAGCTTTGGGATGGATAGTTTCCCATACTTCGGGGGGGGGGCTTTCTGAAGGGGAGGTTAAGCCCTCTGCGGCGAGATGGGGATAAAGACACATCATGGCAAAGTGTGAAGGGGGTTCTTGGGATGCATCTACCATACCAAACTTTTTAAGCAGAGTTTTTCGAACTATAGCTTGAAAAAAGCATGAATGAATACCCATGCACACTGCACTATTGGAAATGACTGCACCCAGTCTCTGGGCACATATCATTTTGGAAATAAATGGCAATCATAACCTTATTGAAAAGCTAAAAATGATCTGTTTGGCCCCAATGGCGAAGTGTGTTAAAAGCACTGAGCTGGAGACCGAAAGGTGTTAGCTCCAGCTCCTGCCAACCTAGCAGTTCAAAAACATGCCAATGTGAGTAAATCAATAGGTACCACTCCGGCGGGAAGGTAACGGCGCTCCATGCAGTCATGCCGGCCACATGACCTTGGAGGTGTCCACAGACAACGCCGGCTCTTCGGCTTAGAAATGGAGATGAGCACCAACCCCCAGAGTCAGACATGACTGGACTTAACGTCAGGGGAAACCTTTACCTATCTGTTTGGCAAATGTGAATCTCCATGAACATGTGGAGACTACCTTATGAAAACCACTAGTCGAAAACAGTATGACCTTGTTAGAAGTCAACCTTCTGAACTGCAGGAAAGGAGATTCCACCTGAACATTAGGAAGAACTTCCTCACTGTAAGAGCTGTTCGGCAGTGGCAATCTCTGTTGGGGATTGTGGATGATAGGTGGGAGCTCTTACATGTGCCCGTGAGCCCAGACACACCCTGCAGAATGACAAACCACTCAGCTTTGCAGAACAAATAACACAGGAACTTTTACTGAATCCAAAAGATCAACAGAACAATGGTATTTACAATAGTCCTTGTTTGCTTACAGAAATCGGCAGTCATAGGCAATCTTTCCGTAGTCCATACATCTGCCTCAGTGAAGATCAGCAGTAAACAAGGCCTCAGAAATACTCAGGCATCTCTGAATACAGAGTCATCTTCTTTCCAGCCAGTACTCAGAAGACTCAAACACACACAGAGACAAATCTGTTCAAACCGGTTCTCCAGCAGCAGGATAGCAACAGTTACAAACTAATTCCTCAGGTCCTTGCAAACTCAGCCAATCGACTCCATGCATTTGATTTTCTAGTTAACACACATGTAGTACCTTTGCAAACCATGACACTCTCTGCCCCAGAGTATGGTGGAGGCTTCTTCTTTGGAGGCTTTTAAACAGAGATTGGATGGCTATCTGTCGGGGGTGCCTTGAATGCGATTTTCCTGCTTCTTGGCAGGGGGTTGGACTGGATGGCCCGTGAGGTCTCTTCCAACTCTATGATTCTATGATTCGATGAACAAGTGATGTTTTCAAGCATTGATGTAATTGCACACAGGTAACTCAGCTGTTAAACTGAAGAACCATGTTTTTAAACTGTCAGTGATAAAGACATGCCACTACAAAAATATTTTTGCTTAGCAGAGGATGGTTGTTTCTTTAACGTTGAAATTGCAGTTGTGATTGTAATTACTCAAAAGATATACACTCCCTTGAAGCCTCTTAGTTAAAATATGCAGTCTTCTTTGAAAAATAACATATTGTTTACTCACAAACATCTTGTATTAATTCACCATACAGGCACATTTCTTATTAAAGTTCAGTTATAGATAGGTTGTAGTTCTCTCTGTGTTGAGTACACAGGATATCATTCTTAATAGTCCATAGTCTTTAGATATAGCTGTACTAACTGAAATCCAAAAGTCATACTTCTCTACTGAAATCCAAACAGCAACATGCATCCACCTCCACTGAGGTCTGATGCAAAATATGCATTCACCTCTACTGAGGTGTAAAGCAAACAGAATACAAAATTGAAGTATGGGAAACTATACATCTCAAAGACTTGGGACGTTGGTCCACTTTGCACTAGAGTGAACCCACAGCCTGTCAGGAATTCTTGTCTTATAGCATTAGAACCCTCTAGTAGAGAATTCCCAGTGTATCATCAGATTAAAATCATAACTCTTATCTTCTTCTTTACTCGTTCAGTCGTTTCCGACTCTTTGTGACCTCATGGACCAGTCCACGCGAGAGCTCCCTGTCGGCCGTCACTGCCCCCAGCTCCCTTCGGATGGTATATCAACATTTCTCTGGTTGTGCTGATCCATGTAGTTTTCATGGCAAGAATACTGGGGTGGGTTGCCATTGCCTTCCCCAGGGATCATAATTAGTCTGACGTCTCTGCCATGACCTTCCTGTCTTGGGTGGCCCTGCACGGTATAGCTCATGGCGTCATCGAGGTGTGCAAGCCCCAGCACCGCGTCAAGAAACCTGGTGGGATGACTCCCATCACTGGAATGTAGCCATTGAGGGCTATAACCTCTTTCACAGAAATAGAACAAAAGGGAGAGGAGGGGGAGTAGCTTTATATGTCAAAAACAGTTATGTTGCAGAAGAAATGCAAGACTGTGTCACGACCCAGGCTGCAGAGCACCAATAACCATACACAGAGGCCAGAATCTATCTAATATCTTTATTAAGGAAATAAGTAAAGGCAATAAAAATAAGTGTAGAATATAGTTCAGAAGATGACCTTTCAGGAAAGGTCAAATATAGTCCAGGAAAACAATGTCCAATATGAAATAGTAAGGTCCAAAGTTGTAATCCAGTAACCGAAACACTCACTTGCCAAGCAAGGTGAGGGGAGATGACAAGGTCCTTTAGTCCATGAAACTTAGGCAAGGCAAGGAAATAGCTTGATTCTTGGTACACAAAGCTTGATTCAAGGCAACGAGGAACGAGGAACAGGGACAAGATCCGTGGTAAACACTTGGCAAGGTCCGGGAAGCAAGGCAAGGTCCTGGAAAGCAAGGCTGAGTCCTAGGTAGCAAGGCAAGGTCCGCGAAGCAAAACAAGGCTGGAAACAGGAACGAAGGCTTGGAAACGGGAGTAGCGCTGTCCACACACAACCTACTCCGGTAGCTGACGAATTGACTCCGCAAGATTCCTACGGGGCAAGGAACCTAAATAGGGTCTCGTTTTCCCACCAAAGAACACTTCTCTGGGGAACCAGAACCGAAAGTCAATCTCTGTGTCCAGATGCATGACTCCCTAAAGGTTCTCATGAAAGCAGTCTTAATCAGCTGAATGCCTGGCTGCGATTCTCAGGCTTCTGCGATTAGCCTGTTGAACTCCTTTTTGTTGTTGATAATAACTACGGCGAGAAAATGGGGGAGATTCTGACTCAGGGCTTGTTTGGCAGATTTCTGGAAGGCAAACCTCCTGCAGGTGCAAGGGCTCCAATTCTGGCTGGGAAAATTCCAATTCTGGCTGAAACGGTGGAAAAACCAAGTTTTCCTCTTCATCTGTCTCAACAGCGCTAGGAACGGGACTACATGGCCCATGAGTCATCACACTATCCCCCTCCTCAAGCCCCCTCTCAAATTGGGACTCTCTCCCCGAGGCGCGAGGCCGCGGCTTGGCGGGATAGGTCTGATGGAAGCGGCGGGTTAAATCGGGGGCATGGACAGTGGAAGCGTCTTCCCAAGAGCGTTCCTCGGGACCAAAACCCACCCAGTCAATGAGATATTGCAGGCGGCAGCGGTGAAAGCGAGAGTCCAAAATGTCCTGAACCTCGAACTCCTCCTCTCCGTCCACCAAAACAGGGGCGGGGGCCGGCCGGTCTACATCAGGGCGCACACCATCCGCCGGAAGGAGCAGAGAGCGATGAAACACTGGATGAATGCGCATAGAGCGCGGGAGTTGAAGTTTGAAAGTCACGGGGTTAAGTTGCGCCACCACTGGATAAGGGCCAATGAAACGGGCATCTAGCTTCCGGCAAGGGCGATGGGAGGGCAAGAAACGAGTGGACAGAAGAACCCGGTCTCCTACCTTGATTTCGGGGCCCGGCTGGCGATGATTGTCAGCGTGGCGTTTATAGTCCTCCTTGGCTTGGTCTAGTTGCTGGAGTAAAAGTTGTTGCACCGCTGTGAGTTCCTGCAGCCAGTCCTCTGCTGCAGGAACTTCTGAGGTTTCAATGACAGAAGGAAAGAATTGTGGATGGAAGCCGTAGTTTGCAAAGAACGGGGTTTCTTTAGTTGAAGCCTGGACACCATTGTTATAGGCGAACTCCGACAGCGGTAACAGGGAAGCCCAATTGTCCTGCTGGTAGTTCACATAACAGCGAAGGTATTGTTCCAAAGTGGCATTGGTGCGCTCAGTTTGCCCATCCGTTTGGGGATGGTGCGCCGAAGATAGACGAGAGTCTATGCCCAATAGTTTTTGTAGTGCTTTCCAGAAACGAGAGGTGAATTGGGACCCACGATCTGTGACCAAACTCTTGGGTAACCCATGCAATCTGAAAATATGTTGAAGGAATAAATCTGCAGTCTCTTTGGCCGTGGGGAGGCCATCGCAGGGAATGAAATGGGCTAACTTGGTAAAAAGGTCCACCACCACTAGGATTGTGGTGAATCCACAGGAAGGTGGTAGATCAGTGATAAAATCTGCAGAGATTATTTCCCACGGGCGAGATGGGGTAGGAAGGGGATGCAGAAGCCCTGAGGGCTTTTCCCTTCTTGTCTTGGAGCGCTGGCATGCTGGGCAGGTATTGACATATTTTTCCACATCCTTGCGGATCTTGGGCCACCAGAAATCTCTTAGGATCAAATGCATGGTTTTAAATAGTCCGAAATGCCCCGCTGGCTTGCAGTCATGACACAGACGAAGTGCTTTTTCCCTGCCCGGTCCTGGAGGGATGTAGACATGATTTCTATAGCAAAGTAACCCATCCTTAAGCGAAAAGGGGAAATGTAGTCCTTGGCGAAGTTGGTCCTGAGCCCAGGCATCTGCTTGCTGACTAGCCCTGATTTCCTGAGCAGAAAGGGGTCCTGGAGTAGAGGGAGTTGATTCAATTGGAGTGGATTTGGTGTTTCCCACTGTGAGCGTGGCAAAGTTCTTGGGCTGCAGCAGTTGGGACTCAAAGGTCTCTTTGCGCCCTGCAGCATATTCCGGTTTCCGTGACAGAGCATCTGCTTGCTTGGTCTGGGCTGGGGTTACATAATGGATTTGGAAGTTAAAACGTTCAAAGAATAAAGCCCAGCGTTGTTGCCTCTGATTTAGCTTGCGGGCAGTTCTTAGATGCTCTAGATTCCGATGATCAGTATGGACCTCAATGGGAAATTTGGCCCCTTCTAACCAATGTCTCCAAGTTTCAAAGGCTGCCTTTATGGCCAAAAGTTCCTTTTCCCAAATAGTGTAATTTCTCTCTGGTGCGGTCAGTTGACAGGAGTAGAAGGCACAAGGGTGAAGGTGATCTCCCACTGGTTGTAGGAGTACAGCCCCAATCGCCACATCTGAGGCGTCCGCCTGCACGACAAAAGGGGTTTCAGGATCTGGGTGCTGAAGGATTGGCTGGGATGTGAATAATTTCTTTAGTTGCTGGAATCCTTTCTCTGCTTGTTCTGTCCAGCGGAAAGGCTGTTTCCCACGGATGCAGCTGGTGATTGGATCAGACCAGCGGGCAAAGTCTGGAATGAACTTGCGGTAGTAGTTCGCGAACCCCAAGAAACGTTGCACCTCTTTCTTGTTGGTTGGCGCCCGCCATTCCAATACTGCTGAAACCTTCTCCGGGTCCATGGTGAGCCCTAGTGGCGAGACACGGTATCCCAGGAAGTCTACCTCTTGTAGATCAAAAGCGCATTTTTCCAGCTTGGCATAAAGTCCGTGATCCCGCAATCGTTGTAACACCATTCTGACGTGGTTCTCATGTTCTGATTGTGATCTAGAAAACACCAAAAAATCGTCCAAGTAGATAATCAAGAACCGGTCTAGATAATCCTGAAAGATGTCATTGACAAAATGCTGGAACGTTGCGGGAGCTCCACATAAACCGTAATTCATGACCCGGGACTCGAATAAACCGAATTTAGTCTGGAAGGCGGTCTTCCACTCGTCCCCTTCCCTGATGCGAACTAGATTGTAAGCTCCTCGAAGATCCAGTTTGGTATAAACCTTGGCCCCTCGAAGCCGGTCTAAGAGATCCGAGATCAAAGGCAGGGGATATCGATTTCGCTTAGTGATATTGTTCAATGCCCTATAGTCCACCACCAAGCGTAGGTCCCCTGACTTCTTTTTCACAAACATCACTGGGGAAGCGGCTGGGGATTGAGAGGGTCTGATGAACCCCTTGCGGAGGTTTGTCTCTAAGAACTCCCTGAGAGCTTCTTGCTCTGGTTCAGTCAGGGAGTAGAGGTGTCCTCGCGGGATCGGGGCCCCCTCCACCAAGTCAATGGCACAGTCATAAGGTCTATGCGGGGGTAGTCTCTCGGCTTCTTTTTCACTGAATACATCCCAAAAGTCTGAGTATTTCTTGGGCAAAGTGATGATGGATTCAGCGTCTGTGGTATGGCAGACCTTGGCTACCAGACAATGGTTTTGGCAATATTTTGAAGCAAACTGCAGTTCTCTGTTGGACCAGGAGATGTTTGGGTCGTGAAGGGTCAGCCATGGAATTCCCAAAATCACTGGGAAATGGGGAACCTCGGTAACAAAGAAGGAAATCTCTTCCATGTGTTCCCTTATCCACATTCTGGTGGGTTCTGACCATTGGCTTACTGGACCTGTCTTGAGGGGGCGGCCATCTATGGCCTGCACCACACGGGCGTTCTTGAAGTCGTGATATTGTAATCCCAGAGAGTCGGCATACTCTCTATCAATGAAATTGTTTGTGGCTCCTGAGTCTATCATGGCATGAATCATGACGGGTCCTTTTTTCGCTGACCACAAGGTGACCACTAGGAGAAATAGGACCCCGGTTGGCGGCTCTTGAGTGGGGTTTTTGACCGGGTTGGCGAGCCTCTCTACGCCCGGTCGCTGGCTTCCCCCACCGGCTTCGCGCCAGCCGCCTCAGACGTCTTCGCCTCCGTGGAGGACGCTGCCGCCAGACGGGCGGCGGGCTTCCCTTTGGCTGGGCACTCTCTGGCAAAGTGGCCCCCGTTTCCGCAGTACCAACAGAGATTCAGGCGTTGGCGGCGGGCCTTCTCGGCAGTATCCAACCTGGGACGCACATTGCCCAGCTGCATCGGCACCTCCTCGCTTCCTCTGGGGTATGGGGCTGGTGGCGGGGGTCTCCACACTGGACGCGGCTGGATGCCGGTGGGAGCGGGAGGTTTCACTCCAGCCCTACCGCTCTGGCCTCGGATCCATTGCTTTCTGTTGGCCAGCATGACTTCAGCTCGTAAACATTGATCAATGAGTCCTTCAAGAGAGTGTGGAGGATCCACCTTGGAGATTTCCTCCAGCATCTCGATGTTGAGACCCTCCCGAAATTGTCCTCTGAGGGCTATGTCGTTCCAGCCGGTGTTATGGGCCAGCACTCAGAACTCGGCTATGTACTGGGATAAAGGTCTATCCCCTTGGGAGAGGCGCCGGAGTTTGTGGCCGGCCGCCTCCAAATTGTCCTCGATTCCCCAAGTCGCCTTAAGGTGATCCAGGAAGTGTTGCGCTGACCTCAGATGTGGGGAGACTTGGTCGAACAGTGCCGTCGCCCAGTTGGCCGCTGGCCCGTCTAGGAGACTGTAAATCCACGCCACCTTGATGTCTTCTTGGGGAAACTCGGCATTACGGGCCTCTAGATAAGCCTGGCATTGGCGACGGAAAACATGAACCTTAGAAGCTTCTCCAGAAAACTTGGTTGGCAACGCCATGGCCGGGAGACGGATTCCACGCTCCTTCAAACCCCTTATTTCCCCATCCTGCGCATTGAGCTTATCTCGGATGCGGTCCACTTCATCCTTGTCGATGGTGTAACTGAGTGGCTGGTCACCCGGTCCGGCTCCGGTAGACATTCTGGCCTAGGTTAATTGGTGCTTAGGGTGGCGTAGTCAAACTGTCACGACCCAGGCTGCAGAGCACCAATAACCATACACAGAGGCCAGAATCTATCTAATATCTTTATTAAGGAAATAAGTAAAGGCAATAAAAATAAGTGTAGAATATAGTTCAGAAGATGACCTTTCAGGAAAGGTCAAATATAGTCCAGGAAAACAATGTCCAATATGAAATAGTAAGGTCCAAAGTTGTAATCCAGTAACCGAAACACTCACTTGCCAAGCAAGGTGAGGGGAGATGACAAGGTCCTTTAGTCCATGAAACTTAGGCAAGGCAAGGAAATAGCTTGATTCTTGGTACACAAAGCTTGATTCAAGGCAACGAGGAACGAGGAACAGGGACAAGATCCGTGGTAAACACTTGGCAAGGTCCGGGAAGCAAGGCAAGGTCCTGGAAAGCAAGGCTGAGTCCTAGGTAGCAAGGCAAGGTCCGCGAAGCAAAACAAGGCTGGAAACAGGAACGAAGGCTTGGAAACGGGAGTAGCGCTGTCCACACACAACCTACTCCGGTAGCTGACGAATTGACTCCGCAAGATTCCTACGGGGCAAGGAACCTAAATAGGGTCTCGTTTTCCCACCAAAGAACACTTCTCTGGGGAACCAGAACCGAAAGTCAATCTCTGTGTCCAGATGCATGACTCCCTAAAGGTTCTCATGAAAGCAGTCTTAATCAGCTGAATGCCTGGCTGCGATTCTCAGGCTTCTGCGATTAGCCTGTTGAACTCCTTTTTGTTGTTGATAATAACTACGGCGAGAAAATGGGGGAGATTCTGACTCAGGGCTTGTTTGGCAGATTTCTGGAAGGCAAACCTCCTGCAGGTGCAAGGGCTCCAATTCTGGCTGGGAAAATTCCAATTCTGGCTGAAACGGTGGAAAAACCAAGTTTTCCTCTTCATCTGTCTCAACAGCGCTAGGAACGGGACTACATGGCCCATGAGTCATCACAGACTGTAATCCGGGAAACCAGCTTGAAAGCATCTGGATAAGAATCAAGGGATCCGGGACTCAAAAAGATCTTGTAGTGGGTGTCTACTACAGACCTCCGAGTCAGGATGAAGGACTTCTGTCAATAGCTGACCAAACAGGCACAAAGAAGAGATATAGTAGTCATGGGCGATTTCAATTATTCCGATATCTGCTGGAAAACAAACTCAGCCAAGAGTACAAAGTCCAACAAATTCCTCACTTGCCTTGCAGACAATTTTATGGTCCAGAAGGTAGAAGAGGCAACAAGAGGATCAGCAACTCTTGATCTAATCTTAACAAATGTGGAAGACCTGATCAATACAGTTGAAGTGGAATGCTGAAACTAAGACAAGTCAAACACGCATTCTCGACTTTAAGAGAGCTGACTTCCAAAAAATGAAGGAATTACTGAGCGGCATTCCATGGACGCCAATATTAAAAAACAAGGGAGTTAAGGATGGATGGGAGTTTTTCAAAAGTGAAATATTCAAGGCGCAAATGCGAACAGTGCCAACAAAAAAGAAAAATAAGACAAGTGCAAAGAAGCCAGAATGGATGTCCAAAGAACTTCTAACTGAGCTAAAGCTCAAAAGTGACATGCACAAGAAGTGGAAAAGGGGAGAAATCACCAAAGAAGAATTCAAACGTATAGCCAACACCTGTAGGGAAAAGGTTCGCAAGGCTAAAGCACAATATGAGCTCAGGCTTGCCAGGGACATAAAAAACAACAAAAAAGGCTTTTTTTGCTTACGTTGGTAGAAAAAGGAAGAAAAAGGAGGCGATAGGGCCTCTGCAAGGAGAAGATGGGGTGATGGCGACAGGGGACAGGGAAAAGGCAGAACTGCTCAATGCCTTCTTTGCCTCGGTCTTCTCACAAAAAGAAAGCCATCTTCAACCTCAGCAACATGGAATGGACGAAGGATTGGGGAAAATCCAACCCCAAATAGGGAAACAAGCTGTCCAGGAACACCTGGCCTCTCTAAATGAATTCAAGTCCCCAGGGCCAGATCAGCTACATCCAAGAGTATTGAAGGAACTAGCGGAAGTTATTTCAGAACCACTAGCAATTATCTTCGAGAGTTCTTGGAGAACGGGAGAAGTCCCAGCAAATTGGAGGAGGGCGAATGTGGTCCCTATCTTCAAGAAGGGAAAAAAGAACGACCCAAACAATTACCGTCCGGTCAGCCTCACATCGATACCAGGCAAGATTCTGGAAAAGATCATCAAGGAAGTGGTCTGCGAACACTTAGAAACAAATGCGGTCATTGCTAATAGTCAACACGGATTTACCAAAAACAAGTCATGCCAGACTAATCTGATCTCTTTTTTCGATAGAGTTACGAGTTGGGTCGATACAGGGAATGCTGTGGATGTAGCCTACCTGGATTTTAGTAAGGCCTTTGACAAAATCCCCCACGACCTTCTGGCAAATAAACTAGTAAAATGTGGGCTAGACAAAACTACGGTTAGGTGGATCTGCAATTGGCTAAGCGAACGAACCCAAAGGGTGCTCACCAATGCGTCATCTTCATCATGGAAAGAAGTGACAAGTGGAGTGCCACAGGGCTCCGTCCTGGGCCCGGTTCTGTTCAACATCTTTATTAACGACTTAGACGAAGGGTTAGAAGGCACGATCATCAAGTTTGCAGCCGACACAAAACTGGGAGGGATAGCCAACACTCCAGAAGACAGGAGCAGAATTCAAAACGATCTTGACAGACTAGAGAGATGGGCCAAAACTAACAAAATGAAGTTCAACAGGGACAAATGCAAGATACTTCATTTCGGCAGAAAAAATGGAAATCAAAGATACAGAATGGGGGACGCCTGGCTTGACAGCAGTGTGTGCGAAAAAGACCTTGGAGTCCTCGTGGACAACAAGTTAAACATGAGCCAACAATGTGATGCAGCAGCTAAAAAAGCCAATGGGATTCTGGCCTGCATCAATAGGGGAATAGCGTCTAGATCCAGGGAAGTCATGCTCCCCCTCTATTCTGCCTTGGTCAGACCACACCTGGAATACTGCGTCCAATTCTGGGCACCACAGTTGAAGGGAGATGTTGACAAGCTGGAAAGCGTCCAGAGGAGGGCGACTAAAATGATTAAGGGTCTGGAGAACAAGCCCTATGAGGAGCGGCTTAAAGAGCTGGGCATGTTTAGCCTACAGAAGAGAAGGCTGAGAGGAGACATGGTAGCCATGTACAAATACGTGAAGGGAAGTCATAGGGAGGAGGGAGGGAGCTTGTTTTCTGCTGCCCTGCAGACTAGGACACGGAACAATGGCTTCAAACTACAGGAAAGGAGATTCCACCTGAACATCAGGAAGAACTTCCTCACTGTGAGGGCTGTTCGACAGTGGAACTCTCTCCCCCGGGCTGTGGTGGAGGCTCCTTCCTTGGAGGCTTTTAAGCAGAGGCTGGATGGCCATCTGTCGGGGGTGCTTTGAATGCGATTTCCTGCTTCTTGGCAGGGGGTTGGACTGGATGGCCCATGAGGTCTCTTCCAACTCTACTATTCTATGATTCTATGAAGATAACGATCCTTTGCATGGGCATAACTCTTATAGTAGGAGCAAATTGCTATATTATTACTACAGTGTTCCCTCCCTACTTTGCACTTCGCTTTTTGATCCTTCACTGCTTCGCGGGTTTTTTTCAGCGCAAAGGGGAAACTGGCAGGCCCCGGAGAGGAGGCAGCCAAGAAGAAGCGCAGGAAGAACGCTTGCAAAGGGGAGAAAGGCCACCTAACTACAGTACTAATATAATGTGTAAATATTAAAATAAATATAGCGCCCCTACTTTGCGGATTTTCACGTATTGCAGGTGGTCCTGGAACGTAACCCCCGCAATAGATGAGGGAACACTGTACCCTACATTTCTCCCAAAGTGGCTATAGCTCTTTACACTGTGGATCAGCAAAGTGCATTTATGCAGATGTTTTCACTACTACTGTTTTAGTGTTCCTCGTTATTGATGATATTGACTAGATATGATGGGGAATTTCAGTTTAGCATCATCTGGAGGGCTTCCCCCACCAAACACACACACACCATATTTTGGGAGCAGGATATGTACATAACTGGCTCCTTTCAATACATTTGTTTGTACACACGAATCTTCAACAAAGCAACTGTTTATTTACTGTTTATCACTAACAAGACAGCAAACAACCTTCTTAGTGGTGGCCCACAAGCTTTGAAATTATTTGTATTAGGAGACCTTTCTGCTGTTAGACAACAGCTAAAATTAAAAGGAATGTTATGTAGCAATATTCTGTTTGCCTCCTCCAAAATTGCAATCCTATAGAGTTTTATAGCTCCAGTTGTATACGTCTTTGTTGTTTATACTGGCTTATTGGTACTATATCTGAAATTGTTAGTCTTTCTGAAGGTTCCATCATGGATGAAAAAAGTGGAACACAAACATTTTAACATAATACAGATAAATGCCTCTTCAAATAGCAAGCAGCTATCGTTCTGATTCATTCAGGACTGTTCCAACACAGGCACAGCTTTTGTATCATTCCAACCCACACATGGTCTAGGCAAATTACATGGTTCTTCTTGCAGGCCATTCTGTATCTAGCAACACTGATGGGGAAGAAACCACATAATTTTCCCTCTTTGCCTGGATACCGTCAATGCAGGGTTGGCTGTGGCGAAGAACCTCCCATATGTATTAATATATGAGCCAGCCCTCAACCAAATCGATGAAAGATGGCACAACATGTGGCCCAACATACACCCCCATGTTAAGCCTTAATGTTCTTAGGCAGCTATTGTTAAGATGGCATAATCAGAGGGCAGCAGCACAGATGCAGAGTCTGACAACTACGGTGAAACTAAGCAAATCTAGTTCTGATTTGTGCTGCTTGAAGATTATCTGGTGATAAAGGCAGGATACAAATATAGACCAAGATCCAACCCAAAGGCTATGATACATAACATTACAGTGATTGGCTTGTGTCATTGACCATGCTGGTGAAGGCAGCTTGCACAATGTCCTACTATAAGGGTTATGATTTCAGTCTGATGATACACTGTTGGTACAAGGGTCCCAATGGTGTAGCTCCATCTCTGCTTCCCTCCTGGGAATGCTAGCATTATACCATGATGCAGTTCAACTTTGCATGATCCCAAGATGGGTTACTGCGTTAAATTCCCGACAGGTGCAAGGTATTGGTTTTAAAGTGCAGTGGCACCTACGTGTCTCATGTCCAGAAAGGTGTGTCTGGACAGCGGATCTGAATGGAAACATTCTCAACAGTTGATAAGCCAGACAGGCCCAACTCCAAACTGGTTCTACAACAAGAAACCTTCACCAAAACCATTCCCTTTAGGGATCTTCAAGAAAACAAGTTCATGTTATCTTATCAATTCTTGCTCATGACCCACACTAAATTGTTGTCCTATAACGGGAGCAAATTCTTTGAACTGGTTTCCCAGATTGTCATTTGCAAAATTTGATACCACTAACTGCTATGACTCAATGCTATAGAATTCTGGGATTTGTAGTTTGGTGAAACACCAGCACTTTTTGGTAGAGACTAAATAATGCTGGTGCTTTATCAAACTACAAATTACAGGATTCTAAAGAACTCGTAAAACACCAATTCCCATAGTTCCACATAATTGAACAAGGGCAGTTATAGTGGTGTCAAATTGTATTAATTTCCCTGTGGAGGTGCAGCTTTGGTATGGATACTTGTTCCAAAACACATGCTGCTTGATGATAAACTGACAAGATATGCACAAAGTATTTATAGAATATGATGGAGCTGATAGCATATTTCACTAGATATCTTCAGCATAATGTATATTTCCCCATAACAATTGTTTGCAATGTTCATATGTAGCCAATGTAAATATAGAACAATATGTAGTAGTGTTTAATGATGGAAATGAGAATAATGTCTGCAATAATTCAGGCAAAATTCACTTTGATGAATGGGTAAGGAAACATACTGTACCCAGATTCTGAGAATGGGAGAGTAGAGTGGGAAAGAATGAAATATTGTTAAACCACAAGGAATCACAAGGAATCAATATACTAAACCTTGTTTCCAAGTTTTGCACTTTTTTTTTCGTGTCAGGAACAACCGGAGTTGCTTCTGGAGTGAGAGAATTGGCCATCTGCAAGGACGTTGCCCAGGGGACGCCCAGATGTTTTTGATGTTTTACCATCCTTGTGGGAGGCTTCTCTCATGTCCCCGCATGGAGCTGGAGCTGATAGAGGGAGCTCATCCACACTCTCCCCGGGTAGGATTCGAACCTGGCAGCTTTCAGGTCAGCAACCCAACCTTTAAGTCACGAAGTTTTTATCCCCTTGGCCACTGGAGGCTCCTTCTGTTTTGCACATGGTTTGCTAATAAACACAATTTGCATGGCTGACTGGAGGCATGAATTATTTGTTGACTCTTATTCATTCTTTACTTCTCTTTTATAAGAACCCATGCATCTGAAAAGTTGAGTGCATTTACACTGTAAAATTTGTGCAGTTTGACAGCATTTAAACTGTCATAGCTCAGTGTTAGAAAATCATGAGATCTGTAGTTTCACAGGGCCTTTATTTAGCCTTCTCTGCCAAAGAGTGCTTGTGCTTCACCAAACTACAAGTTCTATAATTCCATAGCATCAATCCAGGACAATCACATATCTATCAAACTGCATTGATTTTACAGTTTAGTTGATCCTTTTATATAGTTTGTGCTTCTTTTGTCACTGTAATCAGCTTATTATTTTAATTAAAACTAGATGCTACATAGACTATTTTTTTCACGGTATCAACACAAGTCCATCAGATTTTCTCCAGCTATTGACTCTTTCTTTGTTATTATGCATTTTCACGTTGACACCGATGTATGGTCACTCTGGCATTAAGTTTTCATGAAAAGATTTATTCAGAGAAAGTGTGCCATACACTTCCTATAAAGCTGAGAGTACAACTTTTCTAAGGTCACCCCAATAGGTTTCCACAGTTGAGCAGAGATTCAAACCATGCTTCCCCATACTCCTAGTTCAACATTCATATCTCTAAACTATTCCAGCTGTCCCTAACTTTTAGGGAAAACTCAAAACTATGAACGGTAACTTATGTGAGAACCATTACCTTCCTGTGAAACAATAACAATAAGCCCAGTTCTGGAGAGAAGAAAAAGATTTCTTGAGCAGTGCTTTGACTTATTTTGATATAAGCTGCGTTCCAGCATTGTTGTAATACAAAGCTTCCTTTAAAATTTTACCCAAAGAACAAAAAAAATCCAGGCAGTTTGACTACATTTTCTCTCTCTGAAGTAAACAAAAAGTTCACACTCATAATGTTTAAGATTTTATGTGTGCTAAAAAGAAATTAATTAGAAAAACTTCACTCTATATCTTTGCACTAAGAATATTAAAAAAATACACTAAAACTGACAGGAATCTGAGTGAACTATGAGTCTTTTTAATTCTGTCCAGGCTGAGTTGTACTGTTTGGAAGTACATCTTAATGAGGCTACACTTGACTAGCAATAAGAGGCTATTGTCTTACCTTAGTTTTCTAAAAAGGAAATGAAACCACAAAATGTACAGTCAAACATGACTGTCATACCACTGAAGATATCCCTTGTCTGGTATGCTGCCTCCAGCAGTGCATAAATACCAGAGCAAATAGAATAAAAAGCATGAAATACTTAGGCCAGTTCTGAATGGAAATTTCACAAATGAGTTGTGTTGAGGGAATGTCCTCTTAGTCTCATTGACTAGTGCATTTACACCCTAAAGCATAAAATCCCAATACTGAATATTTCAGGCATAGCTACATAACTTGCAGTTAGCATAGACCAATTTGGAAATTTACTACAGTTGACTAAAAGCCTAAATATTTAAAGAATCAAACTAAAGATAGAATGGCAATATACAAATATTTCACTTTTCAGTCAGGTGTTAAGAATGCTACTACATCTTACATTAATTAGCATTCTATGCTAAGCCATTCTCAGACACACAAAGTGTTGGGATGCATGCAGTCAGAATCATGAAGTAAGTTGGGTAAATGACTGAGAAATTAGTTCTGGATGTTAAATTGTGAAAATGCTGCCAGACTGAAACTTGGAGATACTTTCTGTACTTGTTATGGTTCTGTAGAAGAGGGTATTTCAGCAGGTATTGCTTGACACACAATCAGATCAGTGGTAACATTTATTGATTTTCTCTTTTCTACACAACCTCTGAAAGTACTGGAGTCACTTCCAGTTTTCATTGTGGCAACCCTAAATGGAGATTAATTGGATGGTTGTTGAAGAGGCAACAGCATGATTAGGAGAGTATTGACCAAAATGCTAGGTTTTGGAGAGGAATTGATAACAATTTAAGGGATGGAGAAAGCCAGCCCATCCAAAGTATGAGGACACAGAGGAATGAAACTAGAGATGGTAGAAAGCTCAAGGACAGTTGGGGTTTTGCAGGACAGTGGGAAGGATAAAAGTCAAAAAGAAAGAGCCACATGGGTTACTGAATCCAGCTCCCCGTACAATTCAAGGTCTCCAGCTAAAACTTCTCCAATGGATAACTGTACAGCCTTTTTGAAAAATAGGGAAGAAGATCACCATCATGTCTCTGGGCAGTTGGTTCTCCTGATAAACCACTCTTGCTGCCAAGAAGTTCCTTCTAACATTCAGCTGAAATCTACTCTCCTGTAACTTCAAACCATTAGACCTGGTCCTATCCTTTGGGAAGCAGGGAACAAGTTTTCCCCTTCCTCTCTGTGACTGCCCTTGAGGTATTTAAAGAGTGCAGTCTTTTATGAACAATCCATCACATTTCAAAGATAGTTGAAAAAGTTTATACTATTCAAAACTACTTGCCAGTGTTGTTTAGTGGATATCTTCAGCTGTAAATGGTCACAAATGAAGCCTCTGATTTGTAACATATATTAAGTGATGTACCTAGATGTGTCAATCAGCTCTATGTCCAACACAGTAATTTTACCAAGGCATGGTGACATCATACTATTAGGATGAGATAACAAGGTGATAGATAAGACACCTTAATCTTCACGTCTACAGTCAACTATAAATAACAGCTTGTGAACAAGATATTTTTTTTACAGAAATGATTTTAAAAACTGTAAAATCTGTGTTCTATAATAATAATAATAATAATAATAATAATAATAACAACAACAACTTTATTTTTATACCCCGCCCCATCTCCCCGAAGGGACTCGGGGCGGCTTACATGGGGCCAGGCCCGACAAAACAAACAAAACAGTAACAAAGCAATAAAAGAATTATCCCAGTAAAAAACATCAACATCAATAAAAACAATCATTAAAATCAACAAGCAGGATACAGTGTTATAATCTTATTAATGATTAGCTGTTAATCAAAACAAAAGCAAAACCAAAATTAAGTAATGAAATAATTTAATATACAACCTTGTGTGACAGCCCATTCACAATTACTTTTATAAACTAAACCACTGTTATACCCTACCTTTAGCAATAATACCCCCTGTGAATTACACTGATAGGGAATTTTGATGATCAAATAATTGACTGGCTACTTGTTGCTAATTGTGTCTTATCCAACATAAACGGGCCGGCAGAACGTTGGATAAGCGAATATGTTGGATAATAAGGAGAGATAAAGGAAAAGCCTATTAAACATCAAATTAGGTTATGATTTTACAAATTAAGCACCAAAACATCATGTTATACAACAAATTTGACAGAAAAAGTAGTTCAATACGCAGTAATGCTACGTAGTAATTACTGTATTTACAAATTTAGCACCAAAATATCACAATGTATTGAAAACATTGACTACAAAAACATTGACTACTAAAAGGCAGACTGCGTTGGATAATCCAGAACGTTGGATAAGCAAATGTTGGATAAGTGAGACTCTACTGTATGTGTGTGTGTGTGTGTGTGTGTGTATATATATATATATACATACACACACACACATCGCAATTGGAGGCTAAATGTTTTTCCAGAACAGATTCAAGGGTCTTTCTATTACACACAAGCAGTTTATGGATTCTGAATACATAATAAAATCTGTCTCAGGAGTTTATAGCACAAACCTATCATTTCAATATCATTGATAAGGGGAGACATACCAAGTTGAACTTTCGATATTGTACTTTTCTCCACTTGCACTGGTTTGATTTGTAGTCCTACAACTGTACTTCCACAAACCCTTGTAATCTCTCCTTTCTGCATTTCTGCTGTTCCGTATTTATTTTTAATTTTTATTTTGGCACAATTCTGCTCTTTCAGCTATGAATAAAAGGCAAATATAACAATAAAAATGAAATAAATTGAAATTAACAGCTCAGGAATAGTGATGGGGAGTGGGGAGATGAGGTGAATACATTCCCTAGTGTACTAGTGGCATGCTGGCACAGAAGTGACATGGACCCTCGCACCAAGGTAAATGATAGGAGCATTGTGGGACGGTGAGTTATAGTGATGGATGGTTTAATCAAGAGGAGGCAGACTGGAAGAAGGATATGAACAGTGTCATGCAACAGTGCCTGTTGTCTACCGTGTTTCCCTGAAAGTAAGACAGTGTCTTATATTAATTTTTGCTCCCAAAGATACACTAGGTCTTATTTTCAGGGGATGTCTTATTTTTTCATAAAGAAGAATTCACATTTATTGTTGAACAAAAAAAATGAACATTTATTATATACTGTACAGTAGTTGTCATCACAAACCAGCATCACCAGACAAACTGTGAATCCTATCAACAATTTCTTGCTACTATCAATATTTCCATGTACAACACTCTATGGTACGTACATTTACCAATCCTACATGCTCTGGTGTTCTGTTTGGCAGGCATGCTTCCAAACAAAACTTTTGCTAGGTCTTACTTTCGGGGGAGGCCTTATATTTAGCAATTCAGCAAAACCTCTACTAGGTCTTATTTTAGGGGAAACAGGGTAGCTGCAATGCCAGTTTACTTGCCATTTGAAATAAAGTTCTTAGTCTCATTCACAGCGTTCTCATGTTTTGCTGTTGAGGAAAGAAAGAAAACAATAGTATCAGGAACAATAGGAGAAGAGAGAAACAGAAATGCTATCCATGTTTCATACGCTCCTGAGAACAATTGTATTCTAAGGGTAGTAGAGAACTTTTAGTCTACCAGTTGCAAGACACTGAACATTCATTCCATTTTCTCCTTTCTCTGTAAATATTTCTGGTAATATGGAAGTGGCAGGAAAATGAGGATAAGGGCTGCAAATGAAAGATGGTTACAAAGATCTGTGAAATACTGTGTTTCCAGCAGCACAATAAAATCCTCATCTAGAAGTACCATAAGCTTGATTTTACTATTATCTCCATAGATCCTTCAGATCACTTGATGTAAGTCCCCAAATTTAAAAACTGTTATATAAAAAGTTGGCATGCCAGACATATACAATGCATCTCTGGGAAATCATCACTCTTTAATGTAAGAAGAACTGTTTGACAAAGCTCTAAATTATTTCCCTGGGAATTTCCCCCCTCTTGGCTTAAATGTGTTTATTCATTTGCTTCTTCCTAGCTCATGCTTGCATTTATTGACCATTAATAATAAGTGAACACAACAGTTTATCTGATTCCTTTATGAACTGTAGATGTTTTAAAATTTTGACTCCATATAATATCAACAGAACAGGGAAAGGGGAAAATGGCAAGAAGCCCAGGAAAAGGCAAATGGAGTAGGACTGGGAATTGGATGCAAAGACAATAAGTCTTCAAGCCAGTCTTCATTAAGTAGTTTTATATCCGTTGGAGAAAGAATTACAACATAATATATGCCACATGGAGACTTATGGATGTTAGCAAGAATATTATATAAAGTTTCATAAATCTATGGCGTGACCACATTCAGATTACCGCATACAGTTCTGGTCCTCTATCTAAATATGGATATTGAAGAATTAGAGAAAGTAAAGGACAACTCATTTTTTGAGGTTGTAGTATTTCGTTATGATTAAATGCATTTCTAATGAATTAAAAAGTGCTGTCAATGCTAGAAGTTGAGGATCATCCATGAAACTTATTAGTAGCAAATAAATGAATAATTTCTTCAGGCAATGGAAAAATTATGGAATTTATTGTGAAAAGGTATCACAATAACAACTAGCATTACAGATAGCTTTCTGAAAATTCATATAGAGTCCTCCTTTTGTGGCTGTTGAGGTTTCCATATAGTTGTATTAGCCACCCAAGATTTAATATTCTCTTGCAGGAGAATGTTCCATATCTCTTGATGAACACAAATAAGTTTGGAATAGCAAAGAACCAATTAAATACACCCTACTTGGAAAATGGAGCCTCCGGTGGCTCAGTGTGTTAAAGCGCTGAGCTGTTGAACTTGCAGACCGAAAGGTCCCAGGTTCAAATCCAGGAAGCAGAGTGAGCGCCCGCTGTTAGCTCCAGCCAGCCTAGGAGTTCGAAAACATGCAAATGTGAGTAGATCAATAGGTACCACTCCGGCAGGAAGGTAACGGCATTCTATGCAGTCATGCCAGCTACATGACTTTGGAGGTGTCTATGGACAACGCCGGCTTTTCAGCTTAGAAATGGAGATGAGCACCAACCCCCAGAGTTGGACACGACTGGACTTAACGTCAGGGGAAACCTTTACCTTTACCTACTTAGAAAATGTCCCAATTTATCAGAATAAAAGTATGTTTGTCTATAGAATGTGCACATTAGTTATAATATTGAGTTTCTTTGGGTTAAAAAGTTTTAACTCCCAACCTAAGTCAAAAGTTTTAACTCCCAACCTAAGTTCCAACCTAAGAACATGCTGAGCTTAATGTTCTTTCTCTCCCCTCTTCCCCTAGCTTCTATTCACTGTCCCAATGCATTTTCCTCCTCTTCACCTTGGTACCCTTTGATATGTGTCTTTGGCCTCAGGTATTCACCCAGTTCCTGTTCCTTTTCTTTTCCCTTCTGCCCCAGTCTTTTCTTTTTTCTGATCTTTCTCTGGTGTTGTTCAGCCTTTCTGCCATTTATTTCTTTGTGTTGTCCTGATCAAATATCTGCTGTCAAGAACTGCCATGGTCTAGAGACCTACATACAGCCAGCCAGATCTGTATGTTGAGCAAAAAGTCATTCATTGTGCAAATCATGGTTGGTCATGGCGAAAGCAAATACATATATTCTGCTCAGTATAGTCTAGATTGAGAGAAGTCCAAGCCTCACTCTATCCTGCTTTGGTCAGACCTCACCTGGAATAACATTGCATTCAGTTCTAGGTACCACTATTCATGAAGGATATTGACAAGCTAGAATGTGTCCAGAAAAGAGTTACCAAAATTATCAAAGGTTTGGAAGCCAAGTCCTATGAGAAGCTTAGCTCATCATTTGGGGGGATCAGGTGGCTCCTGTAGCTTCTTCCAACTCTATGGCCATAGGGCAATCACTGTGTAATCACTGTTTTCAAACTTGCTTTATAAAGTTGGAATGTCTGAGATTATTTTCATGTATTGCCAGGACACCCAACTACTTCCACTTTACCACCTTTTCCTTTCCTTTTCTTAAAGGTGCGTAAATTTACAGCCGTGGATGCAAATATTTCATACTTAGTTTCCTAGGGGTGAGGACTCCACAACATCTTGTCTGATGTGACTAAAGGTGCATAATTGTGCCTATGGTCACAGTTTCATTCATGCATGCGTTCATTTTATTTTCATCCTGCCTTTCTCCCGATATGGAGACTCACAATCAACATCATGTTTATTTGTATGTTGTGTTCCATGGTAAAATTTGCTATTTGTGCAGGTGTGTATGTGCACATGTATGTGCGTTTGTGTGTACTTGTATATGTATACGCACAGGCAAAAGTAGTCTGTGGGCCTTTCTATGCAGCCATATAACCCAGAATATCAAGGCAGAATAACCCACAATAACTGGAATATCAGAGTCCACACTGCCATATATCCCAGTTCAAAGCAGATCATGTGGGATTTTATTCAGTCGTGTGGAAGGGGCCTGTGTTGGGTAATTTCAAAAAGGAAAGGAATACTGAAGGAAAATATTTAGCAAGTCTGGCAAATGCTGATTTATTATCAGTAAATGTTTGATCTTTTTATGCCTGTTTTATATACTTATTTATATACTGGAGTCACGTAAAACTTTCTTTAGTCAAAAGGGTTTATGAGTGGAAAAAATTTAAGAAGCCAAATACTAGACAATTGGAATCAGTGGGAAGGACAAATAAACACTGTATCACAAGTGCATTATTTTAAAACCAACTTTCCCAACTATGATGTGCTTTCTTTATTAAGGATGCATCTACACCAGGCATAGGCAAACTTGGGCCCTCCGGGTGTTTTGGATTTCAACTCACCTGGAGGGCCCAAGTTTGCTCATGCCTGATCTACACTGTAGGATGAATGAAGTTTGACACCACTTAAACTGCATTGGCTCCATGCTGTGGCCTCATGGGATTTGTAGTTCGGCGAGGTGGCAGCTCTCTTTGAAGACCTTGTAAAATGACAACGAAGATTCCATGGCAGTTAAAGTGGTGTCAAACTGCAGTCGTCTTGCAGTGTAGTCGTACCCTTCCAAGGTTGGAAAATGTTAAGTCAGGTTTATTTAAGGCCCCTTCCACACAGCTGAATAAAATCCCACATTATCTGCTTTGAACTGGAACATATTTATTTATTTATTATTCAAACGTATATGCCACCACTCCCCTAGGGCTCGGGGCGGTTTACAAGAACAGGCTAAAATCTAACAATTTAAAAACATCTTAAAAACATCTTAATAGAATCTTTAAAACATCTTTTTAAAACGCCAATAACAGAAATCAAAAGCCTGTGTCTTACATGCCCTGTGAAAGGCTGATAAGTCCCATAAGGCATGAACTTCAGGTGGCAGAGTGTTCCAGAGAGATGGCGCCACTGCTGAAAAGGCTCTGCGCCTAGTTGTTGTTAGACGCAAGGTCTTAAAACTGAGGACTTCCAATAAGTCTTGGTCCTCAGAACAGAGGGATCTCTGGGGTTTGTAGGGGAGTGTGGACTCAGATAACCCAGTTCAAAGCAGATATTGTGGGTTATTCTGCCTCGATATTCTGGATTATATGACTGTGAGGTGCCTTCTAGATTTTCTGGACCACAGGGCCTAGCAGTAGTTGGATGGGATTGAAGGGTATTGTAATCCAAACTGTCTGAAGGACATTACCTTTCTGCTGATCCCTACTAGAATTGTGAATCATAGAATCATAGAGTTGGAAGAGACCTCATGGGCCATCCAGTCCAACCCCCTGCCAAGAAGCAGGAAAATTGCATTCAAAGCACCCCCAACAGATGACCATCCAGCCTCTGTTTAAAAGCCTCCAAAGAAGGAGCCTCCACCACACTCTGGGGCTGAGAGTTCCACTGCCGAACAGTTCTCACAGTGAGGAAGTTCTTCCTAATGTTCAGGTGGAATCTCCTCTCCTGTAGTTTGAAGCCATTGTTCCACGTCCTAGTCTCCAGGGCAGCAAAAAACAAGCTTGCTCCCTCCTCCCTATGACTTTCCTTCACATATTTGTACATGGCTATCATGTCTCATCTCCACCTTCTCTTCTGCAGGCTAAACATGCCCAGCTCTTTAAGCCACTCTTCATAGCGCTTGTTCTCCAGACCCTTGATCATTTTAGTCGCTCTCCTCTGGACACCTTCCAGCTTGTCAATGTCTACCTTCAATTGTGGTGCCCAGAATTGGACACAGTGTGATTCCGGGTGTGGTCTAACCAAGGCAGAATAGAGGGGTAGCATGAAGTCCCTGAATCTAGACACTAGACTTTGGCTTTTTTTTTTTTTTTTGCCTTCGCATCAAATTGTTGGCTCACGTTTAACTTGTCCACGAGGAAGATTGAAGGCTGGCTTGAACCAGTGTAATACATCTCCAGGGGATGAAAAGATTTGTACAGACACTGCAGACCTGTGTTTGCCAAGGCTTTGGGACTTCAGCTCCCAGAAGCCCCAGCCAGCTATACCAACTACCAGGAATTCTGGGAGTTGGAGTCTAAAACACCTGCCGGAGCAGAGGTTAGGATGAAATTCTGTAACAAGCACTCTATGTTATAGTTTCTGCTCAGAGTCACCTTGCATATAAAAGTGAATATTAAAGGCGTGCAAAATTCAAGCGGAAGAAACCCTGCAGACTGAATGAGGAACTTGGGATACATGAAAGAAACTCCATAATTAAAACAAAGGGGGCGGGAGGTGGCTTCGATACGCATGCGCAATACTTTACACGCTTCCCCAAAGTCGGTCTCTATGGCGCAAGGCACGCCGGGTAGCGTCCCTTGGTTACTGTTGCTAGAAGGGGCCTCGCGCCCCCTCGCCGGTCTCCTCCGCCCAGAAGAAAGTTTCCTTGAGAGAAATGGTGAAGCAAACGATCCAGATCTTTGCGCGGGTCAAGCCGCTGGGCAGGAGGCAGCCGCCTGGGGTAGGTGCGCCAAAGAGCTAGCCAAGGCAGAGCAGCAAAGTGAAGTTAGTCGGGGTGCAGAGGGGCGGAGGTATTGTGTTATGTTTGGCGAGGGGAAGGAAATTCCAGGCCAAAGGGCGAGCTTGTGTCGGGAGGGAGCTGGAAGGAGGTCAGCCCAGTTGAGGCAACAGGTGTCGACTGCAGCCCTTCAAGTGGGAAACGGACATGATGGGACATTCAGCCCTGTTCTTCTTAGGGCCCTTCCACACAGCCATATACTGTCTGTAACCCTGAATATCAAGGCAGAAAATCCCACAAGATCTGCTTTGAACTGGGCTATCTGAGTCCACACTGCCATATACAGTAGAGTCTCACTTATCCAACATAAACAGGCCGACAGAATGTTGGATAAGCGAATATGTTGGATAATAAGGAAGGATTAAGGAAAAGCCTATTACACATCAAATTAGGTTATGATTTTACAAATTAAGCACCAAAACATCATGTTTAACAACAAATTTGACAAAAAAAGGAGTTCAATACGCAGTAATGCTATGTAGTAATTACTGTATTTACGAATTTAGCACCAAAATATCACGATGTATTGAAAACATTGACTACAAAAATGTGTTGGATAATCCAGAACGTTGGATAAGCGAGTGTTGGATAAGTGAGACTCTACTGTATTTCAGTTCAAAGCAAATAATGTGGGAGCTTATGCAGCTGTGTGGAAAGGGCCTTAGAAAACAACTCGCAGGGCCCTTCCATACAGTCCGAAATCCCAGAATATCATGGCAGAAAATCCCACATTATCTGAGTGTGGACTCAAATAAACCAGTTCAAAGCAGATGTAGGATTTTCTGCCTTGATATTCTGGGATATAGGACTGTGTGGAAGGGCCATTAGATACTGGGTTGCTGTGAGTTTTCCGGGCTGTATGGCCATATTCCAGAAGCATTATCTCCTGACGTTTTGCACGTATGGCAGGCAACCTCAGAGGTTGTGAGGTCTGTTGGTAAACTAGTCCAGTGGGGTTTATATATCTGTGGAATGTCCAGGGTGAGAGAAAGAACTCTTGTCTGTTGGAGGCAAGTGTGAATGGTGCAATTGACCACCTTGATTAGCATTTAATAGCCTTGCAGCTTCAAAGCCTGCCTGTTTCCTGCCTGAGGGGATCCTTTGTTGGGAGGTGTTAGCTGGCTCTGATTGTTTACTGTCTGGAATTTCTCTGTTTTCTGAATGGTTTTTATGTACTGTCCTGATTTTAGAGTTTTTTAATACTGGTAGCCAGATTTTGATTATTTTCATGGTTTCCTCCTTTCTGTTGAAATGATTTTCCCAAGCAGGAAGCAGCCAGGCTTTGAAGCTGCAAGGCTTTTCAATACAAATCAAAGTGCTTAATTGCAACATTCACACCTGCCTCAAGCAGACAAGAGTTCTTTCTCCCACCCTGGACATTCCACAGATATATAAACCCCACTTGCCTAGTTTTCAACAGACCTCACAACTTCTTATGACAGCGGTTCTCAACCTGGGGTCCCCAGATGTTTTTGGCCTACAACTCCCAGAAATCCCAGCCAGTTTGCCAGCTATTAGGATTTCTGGGAGTTGAAGGCCAAAAACATTTGGTGACCCCCAGGTTGAGAACCACTGTCTTAGGATGACTACTATAGATGTGGGCGAAACATGGCCATACAGCCCAGAAAACTCACATCAGCCCAGCTATTCCGGCCATGAATGCCTTTGACAATAACTCGTAGATAAACTTTTTCTAGTGGGAAGAGGACTGCAACTCCCAGCATCCCTCAACAGCAGCCACTGGTCCTGGTGGCTGGGGATTCTGGGAGCTGCAGTCCAAGAAAATAACATTGTTACCATTCTTTATTATAATAATCACTTTGGTAGCTGACGATGCCCGGGTTAAGGAGTCTTTATTTCCTTTGTTTTATATCCCGCCCTCTCTCCCTCGCAGAGGGACTCAGAAAGACTAACACTGAGTAAGTAAATGCCGTTCAATATAATACACTAATACAAATACATGAAAATAATAAAACCTAAGTTAAAACAACATTACATAACAAACATGGAAAACAATGTTAGATAATATTAAAACCAATTGCATTAAAAGCCAAACTGTCTCACTGCCATAGTCGAATCCAATAGTCATATTAGGCCCCTTCCACACAGCTGAATAAAATCCCACATTTTCTGCTTTGAACTAGAATATATGTCAGTGTAGACTCATAACTCAATTCAAAGCAGATATTATGGGATTTTCTGCCTTTATATTCTGAGTTACATGGCTGTGTGGAAGGGCCATATAATCCAGTTCAATGTGGATTTTATACAGCTTTGTTGAAGGGGTCTCATATAATCCAGTTTAAAGCAGTGACCCTGCTTTCTTCTCTTAGGCACAATCTACACTGTCATATGATGTAGTTTCAGAATGCAGTTTAACTGCACTGAATTGGAATATATGTGTCTACACTGCCATATAATGCAGAACAATAAATTTAAACTGCGTTGTGCAACTACATTATATGAAAATGTAGATGAGGCCTACCTGAGAATATTCTAGGGTGATCTACACTGTAGAATGAATGCACTGTGACACCACTGTAGCTGCCATAATTCAGTGCTGTAGAGTTGTAGTTTTATACCTTCTTTGGTAGCCTTCTCTTCCAAGAGGACTGGTGCCTCATCAAACTACAGCTCCCATGATTGCATGGCTCAACATGGCAGTTAAAGTTATGTCATGCTGCATTCATTCTGCTGGTGGACTGGAAATTGTTATAGTAATACTATGTATATTCTTGGATTGGCTTTCAACAGTTGCAGCTGACACTTGGCAATAATCTAGAAAGTCACACCTCATGCCTTTTGCTATATTGTCGCTGGCATTAACATTTCATAGCAATTAACTTAGATGGCTGTTGTTCCAGACCACTACTTGACCTGTATTTGATTCTGGATTGAATGAATACATAAAGGATGTAATTTTAAAAAACCTTACTTAGGAATATAATTTTGTGGATCATTCATGTTAGTTATGTTCCGAAAGACTGGCTTACCTGAGGGGTTTAAATGTTTTAGCAAAAATCTTAAGTAAATTAAAGTTGAAAATGCTTGTGTTTTCTTGTAAACATCTTTCTCACTTTAGTATATTTCTACATTACAATACAATTCAAATTGGTTCTTGAAATTATTCATATTAGCGAAATCATCTTATTGAAATATGTTGTAGACTTCAGATATTAGAACATAAGGATAATTTGTCATGTATTAAAAACATAGGTAAGTGGGAAGAATTTCATTAGTTCATTTATCATTTAATGGACCACATTTGTTTTATAGATATATTCAGTGGATGAAGATGATACATCCACATTCAGTTTGGAGATTATTGTTCCACATGATTTGGCAGATGGTTTTGTCAATAATAAACGGGAAAGCTACAAATTTAAGTAAGTAGGGGTGTTGCATTTTGGTATGTAGTTTGTTTTAGAAATTTTATGTTGAAACATTTGAAAAGGCAAATCACATAGGACACTACATCTTGAAATGCTTTCTTTGAGTTCTGTGCTGAAAAGAAGATCTATTAATGGGATGTTCAATGGTGAGAGTTTGAGAATCCATTAAAACTCCCTAGTTTCCCTAAAGTGGGATTTTATACTTCAGATTTCCAGTGTGTCTTCTAGGTACAACACACATCTTTTATCACAAGAAAATAAGGAAAAAGGTAAGTTTCTATTCCATCCTTGTATTGTTGCTCCAAATACAATCAGGGAAGAAATTAGTCTAGATTTCATTTCTGAATGATAGAGTAATATGTTAGTATTGAGTCATTTCAAGACCTCTATCCACTTTTGTAGCTAACATAATGAGGGGTAGCAATAGTGGTCAGATAAAATAACTTTCTATGAAAGAGTGATACCATTATTGGCCAATCAAAATGCACAAATTTTCAAAACTCCACTGGCTCATCAAACAAAAAGATGTTTAAAAATCATAGGAGAGGAAAAGAAATGTGAAGATGTTGATATCACAGGCCAACATTTTGTATTTGATGTTTCTATCATTGTTCAGTTGGTCTGGTAGGATGTTAATGCAGGAAGAGGCCTCTTCCCTTTTTTGTGCCATGTGAGAATCAAGACAAAAGATATAAATTCCATCAACAGCAGTAAAGTAACTCCCCTTGGGATCCAGGATGATTACATTTTTATAAAGCCACAGGCTTTCTCAGGTCACCTCAGTACTACTACATCTGGAAAAAATGTTGAGGTGTTATATAGGTCATATCATCATCATCATCATCGCAGATCACGTGTGGCCAAGCATGATTGTCTTCCAAGGGTAGATTCTTGGCAGTGGGTTCATAACTGATTGTAGAGAGAGACCTATTTTGGACATACATTTCCATTAGGAAGGCGGTCATGATAAGGGTGTGCTTGATGTACCTTCCTCTTGGCACATTTCTCCCTTTTCCCCTCTATTCATGCCTCTTCAAAACCAAGCTAATTCTAGTCCTTCAGAATTTTTAAAACCTTTGCTGGAGGTAGAAACCAGGATGAGTAAAACCCCATTCCTTAGTTCCTTCTTGTTTAGGACTACCTGTGGTAACAAAATCAGGCATCTTCAAATTCAGGGAAGCTATTCAGGAATGATCATGTTGGCTTTACATCACCGCTCATGCAGGGAGCTTTGAAATAGTTGAAGCTTTCCGAAGCTTTAGGTGCTCTTACTGCCTATTACAGGGAAAACCAGCTGATCCCTAATCCATCTAAAACACAGACATGTGCTTTCCACCTTAAGAACAGACAAGCATCTCGATCTCTGATGATTACCTGGGAAGGAATCCCACTGGAGCACTGCAGCACACCAAAATAATTGGGAGTTACCCTGGACTGTGCTCTGACTTACAAGAAGCACTGCTTTACTATCAAGCAAAAAGTGGGTGCTAGAAATAACATAATTTGAAAGCTGACTGGCACAACCTGGGGATCTCAACCTGACACAGTGAAAACATCTGCCCTTGTACTTTGCTACTCTGCTGCTGAATACGCATGGCCAGTGTGGAATACATCTCACCACGTTAAAACAGTGGATGTGGCTCTTAATGAGACATGCCTCATTATCACAGGATGTCTGCGTCCTACACCACTGGAGCCAATGCTGTTGGCTATAACAGTGATGTAATGGATGGTGCTGAAGCAGCTGGCAGTTGGCCGGGAAATCGGGGTGTTGGGTGGAGAGGTCCAGAAAGGTGGGGAAACGGCAACAAGGATGGTGTCTACAATTAAAGCGATGAGCAGCAGGGGTTGTGGAAGCTCCAGCTGTTGCTGATTCTGGTGCCGGGCAGTGGAAAAGGCAGGGTCCTTAAAGCAACGCCCAGCCGTGGCTATGGTTAAATGGATTTGTCCTCCTCCAAATCTTCTTTAGATGAAGGGAGATCATGTAGGAAAGATTAGGAAGTGTAGAAATGTAGCTGGATGAAAATAATATATCCCATGGGAAAGTCTGCTTACATAGTTTAAATATTGCACTTTAATTATTTTTTGCCTTAGATTAAGCAGTAATGTTAGTATTGCTTCATTTTTTAATGATTAAATCACTTTTTGGGTAAATGCTGTTGAAGAATTAATGTAAATTCTGCTCTTCTGCATACTGCAATAAATTGTCCTGAAAACCAGAACTCTTAAGAATGTTTCCAGGGCATTTGAAATGTAGCCAAATTTGGGGGATCAGAATAAATTTATTAGAGGGAACAAAGAGCTTGTCCTGTGTAGAAGTGTTATATGGGGTAACATACTCCTAAAAAGGATTTTTTTTAAAAAAGCAAAGGCTCCTGTAATCAATTTGAAATATAGCCTTTGTAAATGTAACATTGTTTTAAAATGCTAAATTATCAGCTAGATGATGGAAATAAGGCACTTTTTTTGGAAATATTTTATCCTCTACTAAAATAACTTCCATAATAACTTTTTGTTCTAAAGACAAAAAAACAAAAACAGAAAACAATCTGTACTGTTTATGTGTTCTATTTGATTCTGGGTTTGCGTATACAAGTTCCTGTGTGTGTAGCTTTTTGGAAACACTTATCCCCACGACAGTAATAAAATATAGTTTGCTTTTTAAAAGCAGTAGAATTTAATCAGAGGATTTTATTGTACAGATTTTGTCAAAGCAGTAGTGTTTTACCATCTTTTGTGAATTCAACAGCACAACAACATAGTGTGGTAAAGAGTACAGGGAAAACATTGTGCTAGATTATGTAAGTCGAGTGATGTAAATATTGACTTAGTTACAAACATCAAAAAGGAAAAAGGGATCAAGTATTTTAAGATGTTATTTGACTGTTTTTTTACAATTTCAGGTTTCAAAAAGTTTTTGATCAGGAATCAAAACAAGATGAAATTTTTGAAGCCATTGCCAAGCCAGTTGCAGAATGGTAAGTTTGATCTTGTTCATTGATCTGTTTAGACATTAATCAGAATTGTTTCTGATATCTATTTCTGTTTTTAATAGTAGATGATACATTCACTAAATGATTTATTTTGTTCCAAAAATATTTTTCTGGTTCATGCAAGCAGAAGACCTCAGCCCATAGTGGCAAGATGGCTATCTCCAGATCAGACTGTTAGTGCACTAAACATTAGTGCTGGAAGAGATAAAATGCAGAAGTAGATTTGACTTGTTTCTCTCAAGTCATTTCATATGGTATTTTAAAATATGTGTTTGTATATATTTTTCTTTCTATTGACAATTACAGTTCAATCAAACAGCACTGTAGTAGGATGTAAATGTATATGTGTCCCTTGATCAAATGGCTAGCATTAATACTTGAAAGAAAGTCCATCTAGATAACTTCATGACAAATCCCAGACATTGCCATACCAGATGGCCAAACTTGGAACTCTATCAAGGCTCTTCTTGAATATGTAGCTAGACTCTTAAAAAGTTGTAAAAAAGGAAAAAGAAACATAACCAGTTACCTAACATCAAGGCTTAGATAAAAGTCATACATGAGAAAAGTGAATGCTGTATTTGGCCTATGGCCCCTTTTCTGAAAAAAATAAATAAATTACTCAGCCCCTCCCCCCCCAAAAAAACACACCCAAAAAAATGGAAATTTACTTTCTTTAAGGAAACAAACAGAAGATGCAATGCCAATTTGCATTCTTTTGTGTATCTGTATTTCTACTTACACCCAACAACATAGTAAAGAAAGATGTGGTGGTAAATAAGAAACTTTGAAGGTTTGAATTACAGTATTATTTATTAAAATTAACCATAGGGACATTTGCATTATATATAGAAAACAGATAATGAAGGATAATATTAAAATTATGAATAAAATTAAAAATAATCCTAAATTAGAAGAACGAACCTGGTGCACTGCTATCAATTTATTAATGTTCAACTCTGCTTATGTCAGCATGAGTTAAAATTTTTGAATACTTATTGTGCTTGCACTTCTATTAACTGCTTGTTTCACAGTTCAGAAACAATCTAAATTAGATTTCATACCTGTTGCGTATTTATAGTAAGTATGGTAAACAAGTCAATACATGCACATATTCTTGCCAATTCTTGTATGCGAGACATCCAGATAATGTGCAGCACACTTGCCTCCCAACACTTGTTTGTTAAGACTTTTCACTGGACTTGACCACTTTAACTCTATGTTGCATGAGAGATGAAACATGTATGAATGGGTTTTCAAAATGGTCTTTCAAAATGGTATATATATATTTTAAATGCCCTTGAATTGCACCCCAGGCTACTATGGCCCCCCGGATCAGAGGGCAATACATCCACTTTGTAAAGTGCTACTGTAGACAAAGTAACTGCTTAATATCACAGTTACCTTCCACATTTCCATTACAATAGTGAATATTGAGTCACACTTGTTGTTTGCTATATTTGGCATTACTAAGTGTATGCCTTTGTTTGTGATTTTCAGATTATATAGGTTGTTTTGTGAAGTGGGTATAGTATTGGACTTGCAGAAACTATTTGTAGATCTTCAGAAAGATCAGAATAAAATAGGATTGTGATGGTAGCATCCTGATGTGACAGGATGTGCGATGCCATTTGTAATCTATGTGACTGACAATAAGATTTTTGAATATATTTCTAATGGAGAAAAGGCCCTTGCAAGTATAAAAAAATACCATAGTAGGGAACAAGTTGTCCTAGAACATTTTCCTATTCTTCATTTTTTAAAATGGGTAGGAACATTTGAAATGTGGATTCATATTCAATATGGCATACTCTCACTTATAGTCAACCTATCAATTTAAAGAGAAAGCTGCCATAATCTCCCCACTCTCCTCATTTGACACTGCTCCCTCTTTTGAAGCATTTTAAAATTAATGTAAACGTATTTCTAAGAAGCGAATGATGGTATAAATAGGATAGGCGGAGGCAGTGGCAACTGCAGCACTAACAAGAAGGTAGGGTATGGCAAAAGAAGGCCTCAAGAATGAGAGATAGTCCTTTTTGTCTCAACTCTGTTGGTGAAAGTACCAGGGCTAAATTTCATCAACATTCACTTTAATTGTTAGCAGACATGACCATTATTGCTGTTTTTATTTTTGGAGAAATAACAAATAATATGATTGATAGTTTTAATCAACAAGCAGCCAAAGACCTTTTTACAATTTTGTGCATTTTTCTAAACTATATTTAGAGTTGTACTGCTTGTTTCCAAATAGCTAAGTAACACTCCTGTTCTCATTTATAAATCTGCAAGATGTTTTCACTAACTGGTAATTGCTATTTTATTCAACATAGCTCGTTATCTGAATTATATTTCATAAGCACAGTTTTAAAAATTCCTATGCATGATATCGTTTCCAAAGTGTTTTTTCTGCAGTGTTCTTTACTGGGTTGTATTTCAGTTGTTTTTATTGCCTAAATTCCAACATTCCTTTTTTACGATTAAATTAATTGTTGCTATTTTGGAATTGAGTAATTTTTCATAATGGGTTTATTTTTGTTATTTTAAAATACAAAGATTGGCATACTAACTGGAAGATCAGGCTTCTGAAAGTCCAAACTAATGTGGTCACTAGAAATGTATACCAAAAAAGTGAGAGAATGTGTTTGCTGATGTTTTTCCAGGAAAGTTACACAGCAGAAATATGAATGAAGTTCTTTAGTAGCATTCTGAGGCTGTTTGTCATAGGATCACTTGGATCATAGATTCATTATTACAGTGGAACAAATTTAGAACAATGTCAAAACAATACAAGGAGGGACATGCCTTTTGCTAATTAGAGGTTTCCAGTGTCTTGCTGGAAGGCTAAAGAGGTGAATCATTTTCTTTTCTATTTTTGTCTTTGAACTTTTTGACATGTTGTTGCGTGTTTCAGTTTTTCGGACTGCAGTATCACCCATCCTTTCCTGGAATAATTTATATTGAATTCACTGAAACTTGCTTCAGACTATAATGTATGTAATCTTCAGGATACTCTGAATCATGTGGACTTTAACCTAATCTGAAATGGTGCTTTACACCGCCAGGAAAAGTAGTTAAACTTTCTAGCATTTGTTTTGTTTTGCCAGTTGGTTGCTATTGTTCTAACTGTTCTAACTTGCTACTTTATGGTTCATTTGAGAAATAATGTTGCCTCTATAATAACCCACAGTTCACTGGCGAAAGTACAAGCTATGACCTTCTGTTGTGTTCTTTACTCCAGTGAAAACTTCTTGTTTAGTAAATATAGTTTTACATGAACTAGGAAAATGTGACCCAAGTGTTGTTTGGAAGTCTTCATTTGCTCAAGTTGTGAGCTTCAATCATAGTTTGTGATCAAAGTTTTCTAGGTCAGACATTACAGGCATCATTTTAGACTGAGTAAGAATGTGAGAAAAAAGAGGGGGAAAGGAGAACACCATACTGCTCATCTTAAATTCCTCCAGAACAAAAGCCATAGAATCATAGATGAAGGGGAACACCAAAGCCATCTGATCCCAGCTGTCTGTCCCAACAGCCATCCCACCTCCTTGGGCTCTATTTTGCCCTCAGTTTACCAGTGCAAGCCTTGGATGCAGTCCTGGAGACTTACCTTCTCTTCCTGGTCCCTCAAACAGCCAAATGAAGGCCTTGGAGGAGGAATTCCCCCCTCCTCTCTTTAAAACTCTCTGTTAGGTGCTTGAGGACCCAGTCCACTTGGCTGATCACAGATCAGCATGGATGAGTATCTCTCCGCCATCTCACCGAAAGGTGAGGTTTTGGCTAGTTTTCTAATTTCTACAGTGGGTGAAATCAGCATTTAAAATGCCAGTTTCACTCACTTTTTAGGCCTGTGTGGAAATGGACTCAGTCACACTCCAAAGTAGCATATTCCAGCGTCTATCAGATCTTACTATCTGAAAGTTCTTCTTAATGTTAAAGTAGAATATCTTTTCTTGCAGTTTGAATCCATTACTCCATGTCCTAGTTTCTAGCACAGCAAAAACAAGCTTGCCCCCTCCTCGGTGTGGCATTCTTTCAAATACAGTAGAGTCTCACTTATCCAAGCCTCGCTTATCCAAGCTTCTGGATTATCCAAGCCATTTTTGTAGTCAATGTTTTCAATATATCATGATACTTTGGTGCTAATTTCGTAAATACAGTAATTACAACATAACATTACTGAGTATTGAACTACTTTTTCTTTCAAATTTGTTGTATAACATGATGTTTTGGTGCTTAATTTGTAAAATCATAACCTAATTTGATGTTTAATAGGCTTTTCCTTAATCTCTCCTTATTATCCAAGATATTCGCTTATCCAAGCTTCTGCCGGCCTGTTTAGCTTGGATAAATGAGACTCTACTGTATGTAAGCGTGGTTATCATGTCCCCCCTCGACCATCTCCTCTACAAGATACATACCTAGCTCCCTAAACTGCAGGATGGCTCATAGACTTGGCTTCCAGATCTTTGTTATTTGTGGTCACCTTTCTCTGCATACATTCTAGCTTGTCAATATCCTTTTTGAATTGTAGTGTCCAGAACCCAACACAGTATTCGAGGCTGAGTTCTACCAAAGCAGACTAGTGATTTCCCTTGTTCTAGACACTATATTTATGTTGCTGCAGCCGGAACCACATTTATTATTTATTTATTTACAGTATTTATATTCTGCCCTTCTCACCCCGAAGGGGACTCAGGGCGGATCACATTGCACACATATAAGGCGAACATTCAATGCCATAACATAGAACAGAGACAGAGACAGACGCAGGCACTGGCTGGCCTCGAACTCATGACCTCTTGGTCAGAGTGATTTGTTGCAGCTGGCTGCTAACCAGCCTGCGCCACCTCCCGTCCTGGCTTTTACCAGCTTATGCGCAACTAAGAAACCAAGCTGCCTTGGAGCATGGTGGAATCTTCTCTTCTGGAAGTTTTTAAGCAGAAGTTGGTTGTCCATCTGTTGGGAGTTCTTTGATTGTGTGTTCCTGCATGGCATTGGGCTGGACTTGATGGCCGAACTTTTCCAACTCTATGATTGTAAGACTCCTGGGTCCCTTTCACTTGTACTATTTGCACAAAGTCAGTACAAAGTTGATAATATGATGATCAAGTAAGACAGTAGCATGAGAAAAATCGTAATCTTTCAACCCCATTAAAGTATTGTTACATTCTTCTCTTATTTGCTCATGCTTTCTTTTCAGAACCTTTTTTAGAATTATGTCCTATTTCAATCCCAATTTCAGTCCACTGCTGTTTACAAGTTCCTAAGCAGCCTGACTTGCTAGTGGCCAGAACAATTTTGCAAGAAATTAAAAAGACATGTTAGGAATTCAGATGTTTTCTATATCAAAACAAGTCATGATCAGCCCTCAGTTTTAGTCCCATCATTGCCTTGCCTTTTATAAACCCTTTCTTCTCTCACAATTTCTTCATGTGCCAGGACCTAAATTGATCAAGTATCAGCTGATAATACTAGAATAATAGAATCATCGAGTTGGAAGGAACCACATGGGCCACCCAGTCCAACTCTCTGCCATGCAGGAAAAGCACAATCAAAGTACCCCTGACAGATGGCCATCCAGCCTCTGTTTAAAAGCTTCCAAGGAAAGAGCTTCCCTCACCCTCCAAGGCAGAGAGTTCCACTGCTGAACAGCTCTTACAGTCAGGAAGTTATTCCTAATGTTCCTTTCCTGTAATTTGAACCCATTGTTCCGAGTCCTAGTTTCCAGGGGAGCAGAAAACAAGTCTGCTCCGTCTTCCTTATGACATCCTTTCACATGTTTATACATAGCTATCATGTCTCCTCTCAACCTTCTCTTCTGCAGGCTAAATATACTCAGCTCTTTAAGATGCTCCAGATAGGGCATGGTCTCCAGAATTTTGATCATTTTAGTTCCTCTCCTCTGGCACATTCCACCTTGTCAATACCTCCCAAATTGTGGTGCCCAGAATTGGACACAGTATTGCAGGTGAGGCCTAACCAAAGCAGAATAGATAGGCACCATGTATTCCCTAGATCTAGACACAATACTTCTTTTGATACAGCCCAAAATCCTGTTGGCTTTTTAGCTGCTGCATCACACTACTGTCTGATCTGCTGTCTTTGTGTGAGAGAACAATTTTGCATTTGATCCATCATCCTTCTAGGATTGTGTCAGGACCCAGGCTGCAGAACACCAATAACCATGCGCAGAGACCAGAATCTATCTAATATCTTTATTAAGAAAATATATAAAGTCAATAAAAACAAGTGTAGAATATAGTTCAGAAGTAGACCTTTCAGGAAAGGTCAAATATAGTCCAGGAAAACAATGTCCAATATGTGATATTAAAGTCCAAAGTTATAATCCACTTCACCGAAACACACACTATTTGGCAAGCAATAGTGTGGGGAACTGTCCATAGTCTTTGAGGCTTAAGGTAAATCCGAAGGAAACTGGAAAACAAGGCTTGAAACTGAGAAGCAAGGTCTGTGGTTTAAAACGCAAGGCAAGGCAAGACTTGAAACTTGGCAAGAACAAACTGGAAACAAGGCAAACATGAATCAAGAACTGAGTCCATAGAAGTCCATGGTACAAGGCTGGGCAAGAAACTTGATCCGGGAACTGGGAACTGGAGTACGAGGTCTACACACGATCTCACTCCTCAAGCCAACGAATTGACTCTGCAAGGATTCCTTTGCGGGCAAACACCTATATAGGATCTTGTTTTCCCGCCAAGGAACACTTTCTCTGGGGAACAAGAAACGAAACCTATACTGTGTCCAGATGCATGACTCCTTAAAGTTTCCCAAGGGAAACAGACTTAATCAGCTAATTGTCTGGCAGCTATCCTGGCGCTCCGACGAGTCGCCTCTCGAGCCCCTCTATCTTGATTATAATAATCCCGGCGAGAAAATGGGGGAGATTTCTGCTCAAGGCTTGTTTGGCTGACTTCTTGTGGGCAAACATCTTGCAGGTGCAAGGGCTCCAAATCTGGCAGAAACGGTGGGAAACCCAAGTTTTCCTCTTCATCTGCCACAATAGTACTAGGAACGGGACTACATGGCCCATGAGTCATCACAGATTGTTTCAGAATTGAAAGTCAAAATTGTTGGTGATATGTTGGGACTAGTTATGATAACATGGTAGGTACTCATAAAACATGACAAGAATGCATCAAGCATAAATAGTGTGTAAAGAAAAACATAATATATTGTACTATATTTATTAAACAGATATTGTTACATGATCCTGATGATCACCTAGGTGTTTTACAACAAAGCTTAAATACAATTCAAGGAAAATAATAATCAAATAAAAATATTGTGGATGTGTCTCATTTCCTAATAATGCTTAGATTGTGGACTTAATTTGGATTCACCTTCTCTATGTTTGTCTATGACTTTTCTTCTCATTCCCATGATTTTCTAGCATTATCATTATGTGGAAATTAGCTTTAAATAGGAGTGACCTGAACCAAAACTACATGTAAACTATACTTTCAAACTTGGACTTATGAATGCATTCATGGCTGTTGTTCACTATGCTTTAAGCAAATACATGCATTGAACAAACTCTGAATTAGAAATTGGAATTGTTCATGTGAAAGCAGGATAGCTAAGGAATTTGCCCACAGCTCTTGCTTTTATGGTAGAGACAATATGTTTTTACTTGACATCTACCCTTAATGAAGCACAGATTTGCACATTTTGGATATTCAAATGTATGAATTTGTTTCTTTCATTGTGCATGTTGTGTAGGAGAATATGTGTCATTCTTCATTGCTTTCCCCCACAAAGAACAGCTATTGCCCATTATTCTTTGTTCATTGTCCCAGTCATTCAGCTGTGGTGTAGCATATCACATTTTCCATCCTCTTGAACTTGTTTTGTGGCTCAATTGAGTGCAGCTGTAGCATGTTGATTCTGGACATGTAGGTGATTTTTGCTGGTATAGTAGGTTGCCGGGCAATTTAACTGGCAGACAGAATGGTTTCCAACACAGTGGCTGCCTGAAGAAAAGACTTAAAACATATTTATGCTACCTGAACACTGCAAAGAAAGATACTGACAGTTTTCCAGTTATAGCTGGTTTAATGTTTCTAACATTTTAGGCTGTAAATTCTTTGGAACAAGAGTTGCCATTTAGTTTTATGTTTACACAGCATTTTGAACAGCACATTCCTGATCTGGCTAAGTGTACTCTGCCTCATATATTCTAACTAGAAGACTTATTAATGGATATGTAGAGTATTATGTTGTAATTTTAGTTTAAATTGTATGAGCAGAACAAGTCTTTATAACAGAAATTTGACATTTCTGGAAAGTGCGATGTAAGATGCAAATGCCATACCCTTTTTGTAGATTTAAATTTAAATTATATTTTACAATAAGATATTAACCTTAATCTTGGGACCAGTGTCTTCAGTATACACATTTTTGTCTAGGACCTTGATCAAAAACTAATTTTATAGGAGGATTACTTTAATGTGCCTGACCCTCCATTTCCCAACATGAATTGGCAGCATATCCTGATATGCAGTCTCTGATGCTTCCGTTCACTTTTTATATATAAATATATATATAAAATTTATTTCTACCCCATCACTATTACCCCGAAGGGACTTGGGGCGACCAACAAAATACAGCAAAGTGTACACATAGATAATATATAAATCTGAAATGATAAAAACCACAGAATTACAACCACACACATACATAATTACAATGTAAAACATTAAAATTCATAAAATGCATGCCAGTTGTCATTTTTTCTAAGCTCAGTACAGAGCAATCCCATCCCTCTATCAGGGAAAGGAACAATCTCCATATCCCAATCATTTAACGTCATTGCACTAGGAATCAATAAGGAGATATATACAATGAATTGTTTTTAAAATTCTAAGTCAAAATATCATATCAGACTAATAAGATGTCAAATAGCTTGGGCTATTCTCCAAGTCTCACTTAGTCACAAAAGAATTAAAACACATCTAGACTCAAGACCATCTATTAAATAACCGTTCTTGATATAATAGCCTATGTTCACGCCCTAATCTTATTTGTAGTGAAATTGATGCTGAATTGTCTCAGGTTGTTTTGTGCAGGGAATCAAAAGCCTAGACCTATTTTCAGCATCAACCAGTGTCTCCCTAGAATTCCAGAGCTCTCATCAATGCCACATGGAAGAAGGTGGCCCGGGCTGTGGCGCAGGGGGCCCGGGCTGTGGCGCAGGCTGTTGAGCAACTAGCTGCAGCCAGCTGCAACAAATCACTCTGACCAAGAGGTCATGAGTTCGAGGCCAGCTCGGAGCCCCGCATTTGTCTTTGTCTTTGTTCTATGTTAAGGCATTGAATGTTTGCCTTATATGTGTAATGTGATCCGCCCTGAGTCCCCTCCGGGGTGAGAAGGGCGGAATAGAAATACTGTAAATAAATAAATAAGGTCTCTCTTGATTGTATGTAATACCATTCCCAATTTGTTACACTAAGGACTTCAACCCAAAATGGTGGAGAAGCATGTAGAATCATCTTCTTTGCATGTTGTCCCATGGCGTTCCATCTTAAAAATATCCAGAGAATTTAGTAACCATCACACATGTTCACCCACTTCCATTTCTAAATTAATCATCTGTTTTATATCCCACCACACAGGAGAATATAGTCTCCTCCCACTTCTTCCCTCTTGCATTTTCTTTCACAATTACAGAGGTCCTCTATGAGATCAGAGAAATGGGATTTTCAAAGTCTGGGAGCCTGTGGAAGAAATTAAAACTTTAAAAACTTTAAATAAAAAGAGATACATTAATATAAGAAAATATATGAATCCCACAAAACAATACCACTACCTTAATTTTTATGTAAACAAATACGATGGCTGTGCAAAAGGAACCTTTCAAAACAGCTAATTACCATGTCTTCAAAATTGTGCAACTTCAGCAATGAATACAATCATTTAAAAGCATATTGGTCCTTTTCTATGTCCAAAGAATAAAGGTTATAATAGGAGCATTGACTGACATGTAAAGACCACCCACACAAAAACATCACAAAATAGATCAAAGATGGAGAAATAGAACAATTCCCATCCCACTTCAGTTTAGCCACTTTTACCCATTTCTATGCATAGGGGGACAACTGGAGTTGATTCCTGCCAATCTTTAAAATCCTTGCAGTCCATACACTTCAGAAACAGAGCCACATGGGCAACCCATAGAATGACCTTTCGACGTCTGATGGGCTCTACGGGACTCCATTTTTAAGTTGGGAACACAGTGTGGGATGACGTCTGAATTCTTTATCAGATTGCCACTGAACTAGCAATTTTGCAGCTCAGCTATGCAGTCAGTTTGCTGGATGATAGGTTGGCAGGGTGCAGTTGTCACTGAGGTACATCCAGTTAGATTCAGGTCCCATCTTATAGTATTTGATTTTGGACATGACAGCACTTGATTTGATCAAACTTGGCTGTTTTCATGTTTTTGTGCATGGGCTTCCAAACTCTTTGTTTTGTGATTTTAACTAGTATATCAGGGAAGCATAATAATAATAATAATAATAATAATAATAATAATAATAATAATAATAATAATAAAAACTTTATTTATACCCCACCACCATCTCCCCAACGGGGACTCGGGGCGGCTTACATGGGGTCATGCCCAGAACAATACAATATAAACAGCATATAAAAGAACAACACATCACAACATAGTGAACAATACAATAAATAATAATATCCATTACAATACAAATCAAGGAAACAATGAAAACAAGGGCGGACCACATGAACATTAAGTTAAAACTCGGGGTGAGAAAGACATAAGAATAAAAAACCATAGCGAACAGGGTCATAAGGAAGTGGTGTAGTCTAGAGGATAGATATTAGAGGGAGCAACGGAAAAGAAATATAAAATAGTTACTCTCCAAAAGCACAACGGAAGAGCCATGTTTTCAAGTCTTTCTTGAAGGCTACTAATGTGGGGGCTTGCCTAATCTCAATGGGCAGTGAGTTCCACAAGCGGGGGGCCACAGCAGAAAAGGCCCTCTCCCTTGTTCCCTTGGGATATCGGCAGTGGCGACAGGAGAGCTTCCCCTGATGATCGAAGGGATTGGGTAGGCTTATGATAGGAGATACGGTCACGAAGGTAGGTGGGTCCCAAACCGTTTAGGGCTTTATATGTGATGGTATACACCTTGAATTGGGACCGGAAAATAAATGGCAGCCAGCATCTTCTGTCTGTGGAGGTAGATACATGTGCATTTTGTGTAGAAGGATTGCCTTTCACTTTGAGCTACCTGTATGAAATGTAGAGAATAAATATCTAGAATATTATGCATCTGGGGCTGCCAGATGAAAATAAAACCTAGCTTCACTCTGGTAATAAAGAGGAAGCATCCTTAGGTTAATACCAGGCACCAGCCCAGTGCTTGAAAGAAAATGATATACTGGAAGGAATGTTCATTTTTGATCTTTTTATAAGGTTTTGATTGAAGGACTAAACTCTATAACAGACAAATACATCATATCCTTATTCTTATTAGTGTAGGTGGCTTGATGTAGAGCTCTTTAGAATCTATTTGCAGCATGGTGGAGGAAGAAAATAATGTTCTTTTGGAATGCCACTTTGACATGATGATAGGGTTTTTATTTAGCATGTTTTGGGTTCATTTTCTTTTCTCCTTTTTAAATCTTGCTAAAAATGAAGTATTGGGACAGTAGTGATTAAAGTGCCTCTTCAAAAGGATAAGAAGCCACATGTTTGAATTTGTGTCAAGGAATTGTTTTCATCAAACAACTGCTAAAACGTATAGTCTATTTTAAGATACATTTTAAACAAATTTCAAATTTCATGTTTATATATTATAGTATGGTAGAGCATATTTTACAAAAGAACTTATCCCCATTGCAATTGACATAGTCCTAGCTGCTGCATTGTTTTCATGCCTGTTTTCATTCCACTGTGGAAATTAATATATCCAGTACTTACTTGCAGAGCATAAATTAGTGTCTCTTGATGTATATAAAGGATAGTCATTTTTATGAAATTAACAGTATTGCTAAAAATATGTTGGGTTACAAATTTAGCATTAACACAAAGATATATAATATTGAGATAGTTTATGTTTTTGTGATATTGTAGTGAAATGTTTAATCTATTGTTGCTGTGCAAGTATGTGGATTCGTTCTGGCAAGCATTCCAGCAGTCAAGAGGTTAATTGCAGTAAGTCCTGATTGATGACTAGAAGGGCAAAGGACCAAGACTTCCGTTTGTGTTCTATGTGACAGGAAGATATGTCATGGACTGTAGAGTGCGGGGAGATGCTTAGGTGTACTGATAACAGACTCAGAGAGACACAGAGAAACTCCATGATCTGTTCTTGCGGAGGCAAGATATGTCCAGATAGCTTTGGTTGTTAGCATTGTAAATATTCTTGTAAAATAAAGTCTTTAGTTCCTCTGGGATCAGCAGATAAGTTCAACTGAGCTGTCGTTCTTTGTTGGTGCCACTTTTGCCATTGCTGAGTGGTCTGACGGATGAGCTGAGGTGAGACCTGACTCGTCAGTCAGGACGGCGGTTCCCTGACAGTTTAGTCCAGTGGGGGCAATGTATTATGCAATGGAATGGGAAAAGGCCTTCTCTGTTGTGGCATGCCAGTTCTGAAATTCCCTCCACTTAAAGACCAGATTAGTGCCAGGTTCATCTTCATTTTATTCATCATGTATATGGTTTTAATGTGCATTGATGTATTAGGCAGTTTAATATGATATGGGGAACCCCCGATGGCTCAGTGGGTTAAACCACTGAGGTGCTGAACTTGCTGACCAAAAGGTTGGCAGTTCAAATCTGTGGAGCAGGGGGAGCTCCTGCTGTTAGCCCCAGCTTCTGTCAACCTAGCAGTTCAAAAACATGCAAATGTGAGTAGATCAATAGGTACCGCTTCAGCGGGAAGGTAACGGCGCTCCATGCAGTCATGCTAGCCACATGACCTTGCAGGTGTCTACGGACAATGCCAGTTCTTCGGCTTGGAAATGGAGATGAGAACCAACCCCCCGGAATCAGACACAACTAGAGTTAATGTCAGGGGAAAACCTTTACCTTTATCTTATTACGATTTGGACTATACTTTATATTTTATAATTGAATATTTTAAATTATTTACTTTGATTCTGTTATATGCCAATTTTTAGTTCTTTAGATATGTGTTTTTATAATATACCTAATTAAATAAAGGAAGCAAGTACAGTGCCATAACCATGGGTGATCTTAAACAACCATGTAGAGTAAGGAGAGAGCTCTTTAATTTTTAGAACAGTGACAAAGTATTCAAAAATGCAGTTAGTTCTGTTGTCAAATAGTATTTCACAGTAATCATGTGGCATAACTTTTGGAAAAGCAATGGCCTCTCTTTCAAATTATGGTGGACTATTTGCTTACTAATCCTGCAGAAAACAAATACTTCCAACAATACTGATGTTTTGTTGTGAGCAGATGCTGGGTTTCTTTGGAATCTTGACACTTTGCTCTTGTAGATTGTACTGAACCATCTGGTAAATGCCTAGGCTTCCAGATAAATGAGTTGGAGGCCCTTTGCTTCTCTCATGGCACCAGACTAGCAGCTGAACTACACATGGCCTTAACCTCCTAGGAAAGGTTTTTGTTTTTATAACTATTCTCATAAGCAGTGTGCACGGAGAGCTTCTTTTTCTTTTACATAACATAAATTTAATAACATCCAGTACAATTTCCATTTGAAAATTAGAAATGTTATCAAATAATATTTCTTGCTGAAATACCTTATCATACTGAAATATTTCAAGTGGTGTACTGAGAAGAAGAGAATGGAATGATGGAAAAAGCGACCGTAAGCACATTTTTGCAAACTACATCTTTACAGATGTGTACATAAAGCTGCTATTCGTATTCAGGATCTTGTTTCAATGATGAATGGGTCCCATAGCAAGATCTTAATGTCCATGACAGAAAAACACAACAAACTATTTAGGGAAAGTGGAGTCAAAAGGTTAAACACATGTGAAATTCGCAGAATCTGACCAGTGAGTTGGTAAAACAGGTGGACATGGTTCAAAACCAAGCCAGATTTCAAAACTAATAAAATCCAAACGGTAACTTGGCGAGAGTCATCAAGAGCCATACGAGGCAGAGTGCAAAGGGAGTCTCAGATCAAGTTGTAATGACAGGCAAAGAATGCAGGATACACATAGGCCTGCATCCTTTTAGTGACATACACAAGGCTTAACTCAAGTATCATACACCATGGACAGCAATGTGTACCTCAGTTTTGATGGGGCAGTTTTGAAGGCCTCATGAATAAGGCAAGTTGGGAAGCCATGCCCCTCCATCAGTCCAAGGCTGGCAAGTTCCCTCCCAGTGATTTCATGTAAATGTTAAAAAAACATTGGGAATATAATGGCACCTTGTGGGATGCCATATAACAGCTCCTTTTTTGAGGAGCAGCTATCCCTAGGCACCACCATCTGGAACCTGCCTGAGAGGTATGACCGGAACAACTTCAACACAGTGCCTATGATACCCAGGCGCTCCAGAACTTACTATGGTTGATGGTATCGAATGCCACTGAGAGATCTAGAGGCACCAATAGAGACACCTCTCCTCTGTCAGTGTTAAAACAGAAATCATCAAATAAGGCAACCATAGCAGTCTCAATTCCATATTCTGCTCTGAAGCCAGTTTGACATGAATCAAGGAAGTGTGTGTTACCCAAGACTGCCTGGAGTTAGAGGGCAACTGCTACCTAAATCTCCTTGCCCAAAAAAGGAAGGTTAGAGACTGATATGTAATTATGAAGTTCCATGAGATCCAGAGAGGGCTTTTTCAGCTTCTCTAGCTTCTTTTAAGCAAGTTATTTTATAAATAAAATATAAATACTGCATGCCTTCTCTTTCAGTGCTTTAGGTGGATATAATGGCACTATATTTGCATATGGACAGACAGGCAGTGGTAAGACTTTTACCATCACCGGGGGAGCAGAACGTTACAGTGATCGCGGTATTATTCCACGGACATTATCTTATATTTTTCATCAGTTGCAAAAGGTACAAGCCATTCTACATGATCCCACCTATTTTAAAAAGAAAAAATAATTATCTTGCTGTTCAATGATATAAATCAGGAAAGAAGACTTAATTTTATTGTGCAGTCTGAAATAAATATACCAAAAATGAAGTATGATAACATGAAATGGGTATATGAAATATTATGTTGTGGCATCGAATGGTTGTCTTTTATGTTGTAAGACACCCAGAGTCCCCATTGGGAGATGGGGCAGGATATAAATAAAGTTTGATTGATGCTGTGTAATACATTTAATCTACATATTGATTCATAGCTGTAGCCAGATTACAAATCACTAAAATTAGATAAACGGCTTGTGACTTTTAGTCACTTTATTTTCAGGCTTCTCACATCAAATGTAAGTCTATGACATTCAGATTGCCAGTACAATATAACATTGTGAAACACCATGAGGATCCAGAATAGGTCTCCACAGTCACTTATGTACCCTCCACCAAGACTGTAGTCTTGGATGGCAATCATACGTGGCCATGAGTGATTTCCTGTGATTGTGATAACAAATCTACTGATCAAATAAAAAATGTTAAACATTTTGAATTGCAGAGAAGGTTTGCAGGAGATAATCTGCCCAGGAAAATGCTGTATCACCACTCTTGGAAATAGTACAGATAAGGAGGTTAAGCCTGATTATAAATGAAGGATGAAGGAGTCACACAATCCTTTAAAATGGCATAACAGTCAGAAAATAAAGGGTAACTGTAACATTTCTATTAAAGTCCAGCAAGGTTTCTAGATGTAGGCTGTGTTAAAAGCACGTTGCAATCACTTCTGTTATCCCATTTCCATTATTGTTTCTGCTTTCATAGATGGCATATTTATAGAATGATGAAGCAATCTTTAAATTACTAAGAAAAATACATATATATGGTTTACTATTCATAAAATCGTTGTTTAATGGCTTTTCAAAAAGTCATTTAAAAAGAAAGAAGAAAGGCTAACATCTGGATGTGGTCTCAACATGTGGTGCTTGAACATTAATGGATCCATGAATACAATGGTTGGCACAGTGACAGGGTGCATCTTTATTTCTGTGGGCTGGTGTTGTGCACTCTTAAAATATCATAAACAGGTCATGGGATTTTGATTTTTTTCTATCTTTCTTAAACATCACATAGTACATAGTTATATTGGAATTCATTATCATAAGACATATTGATAGCCGTTACTTTGGAAGACAAAATGAATCAAAATTAATGAAGAATCTGTGCCTGTTAATCATTACAGTTGTAGATCACGTCTCACTATTAGTTTCTGCGTAATGGAAGTAGGAAACAGCTATCACATTCCTGATTTGCTTCTGTCCTTCTGATAGATCTCTATTCGGCCAACATGTGAACAAAAGATTAAATAGGCTTTTGGTGTGATGCAGCACAACTCTTCTGTACTTATATTTCAAAATTCACAATTAGTTGTTAAATGCCTTGAAGTTGTTTCTGATTTATGTAGTAATGTCTTAATAAAACATCTAACTAAAACTGTGTTTCAGTAGCAAACAGATTCCAAATTCAGCTTGAATTGAACATGTGTTTAGATATGGCATGTAGAAAGAAGCACGCTATATAAACTAGCCAGGGCTGTAACCAAGGCGGGGGGGGGGGGGGGTTGACCCCCCCCCCCAAATTCAGGTTTTTTTAAAAACCTGGTTTACTCATGAATTTTAAATGATTAACCAAATCCCTATGAATGTCCACTGAAATTTATCTGTCTTGAATGTCCACTGAAGTTTATCAATGGAGTCTGATTTCTAAATTATCTTGTGTTATGGCACTACTCTTCATGATTCGCTTAAACCCCCCCCCCCCATTTTTTTTCTGGCCTTGGCTCTGAAACTAGCTCTATCTTTTAGGCAATTATAAGATTTGTGTATTCATTTTTCTTCCAATTCAGGATAGCAGCATGGTATACACCATCCATATTTCCTATTTAGAAATTTACAATGATTGTGGTTATGATCTGCTGGATCCACGACATGAAGCCTCCAAGTTAGAAGACTTGCCGTGAGTATCATTTATAAAATCCAACACAAATCTTTTTCCTGTTTTAAACATTTATCCTTCTTTTGATTTGTTAGACTACAATGGACAAAAGCCTGGAAATATCTGGAGGATACTAATGAAAGAGAGGCTGCCCTTTCGCTTTCCTTTCTTTTTTAAAATTAACATAATTTTTGTAAAGTGTTTTCTTAGTAATTAAGAGAATACCATATAAACTTATGTATAGGTCTAGGAATCAACCAGAAAAAAATTGGGTTGACTTATCTATGTGTTAATGTATGTCCTGTTCCTTTTCAACAACAACAAAAACAACAACAAAAGAATCACCCCCTTCTCTGAGCAGAGTGGCAAAAGGTAAGAGTTTAGTATATCCCAGGAGACCCCCAAACAAGCACCATTCCCACCTATCCTATCCATTGTGGTGCCACTTCTTGTCTTTTTGAATGCATGGGTGGGAAAATGCTGCCTTCATCCCATGGGCAGCTGGATCCCTGAGTCCATGTGGCATGTTCTGTTCTGTGCAGAATGACCCTTGACTTATCCCAAAGTCATATAAAATCCATTGTCTGGAGCCAAAAACCAGCCTTCGCTTATGCTTGAGGTCAACATAAACTCGAGTATATGTGGTAAGAGATCTGAACTTAATGTATAATTGTGCTGGTGATGTACATGTAATGATTTGTTTTGTGTATACTCTTTCTTTTCAGGCCCTATATTCTATGAAAACACATATCAAATGGTAAAAAATGAAATTTACCGTTTAGTTGTTTTATATAGATAATTAAGCTATAACTGTAGCAAGCTACAATCAAATTGTCTACAACTGTAACTGAAATAAACTATTGACTGAGCTTGAACCACCTCTAAACATTTGAACTCTTTGTATGGCCTTTTGATTAGTGGGTACAAACCTCCTCTCCACCAGCCAAAATATATATTAGTTGAATTACATATTATTATGTAAATGCTGTTATACATAAATACAAACTGCAAAACAGTAAAATACATGAAAGGAAAGGAAATATTGACACTATCCAGAATGTTGTTTTGTAATTGCTGAACTTATTTATGTATGCTTTCTGTTTTCATTTGTACAACACAGGTAGCAGTGTTTAAACTACATTAAGATTTAGTTTGAACTTGGTTTTTGATGTGGAAAAGTACTGCTAACTTAGTCTTAATAATGGAAAGGAGGCAGAAGCAAGGTTCTTGTTTTTTTCTATAAACAAAGAATGTTTTCCATTTTGCTAAGTGGATGGAATTTTATAGACTCCTTTAAATCAGAGTTGAATATACATAAAATAGTATTAGCCAAGTTCTGGTTTCTAAACTTTTGGGTTACAGCAGACAAGCTGTAAAACTAAGAGAACTGAGCATCTAGAGAAGGCATGGGCAAACCTTGGTCCTCCAGGTGTTTTGGACTTCAACTCCCACAATTCCTAATAAAAGTAGGCTGTTACTTATTTTGCTTTGGGTATCAGGACTCTGAATTCAGCTGTTCAGAGATTTAAAGCAGTATCTTCTTAACCTTTAATAGTCTGGGTAGCTGCAGCACCTTACTAATGTTCATATAAGAAGTATTCATGGGCAAATATTCAGAATAAGTCATTTATTGTAATAAATTCATTATTCAAAATAGATCCGAAGGGGTTTCTGAGGTGGTTTGGCCCTTCGGAATTAACCTTCCAATTCGAAGTGTTGGTGCCCATGCCTCTAAATACCTTTGGATAACCTTCGGATATATGGGAAAGTGTTTTAATTCAACCAACCTTTGCTATTCAGGAGAGAAATCCCCCTTCCCGTTTTGGAGTGGTTGGAGTGGTATGGGTCTCTTAAACCAGCTTCAGAAGTGGAGGGAGCCTGGATCTTGTCTTCCTGTGCTTAAACTCGGGCTTGCAAAAGTGGAGGGAGGATCTCCCTTGCAAACCACTTTGTCTTCCCGCGCTTAAACCGGGGCTTGCAGTAGGGAGAGAGCCTGATAATTGCAGGGCTTTAATTCTGCAGGATCTCCCTTGCAAAACCTCTCCTGCCTTTGCCAGAAACTTTAAGTGAGGAAAGGGGGAAAAGGAGGGGGGATCAATCCCAATGTGCTGGCAAAACCCCGAACTAGAACTCTCCACCCAATGGGCAGGGAAAGCAAACTATCATCCTGCTAAGGAGTTTCCACAATTCCCCCCCCCCCCTATTATTTTAAATTACCCTGATATTATTATTATTATTTTATTGTATCACACAGCAAACAAGATAGATATGCTGGATTTTGTTTCACAAAATCACAAGTCAAGCACTTCCCAAGTGTCTAGGACTGTGTGATGTATTTTCGGATGATGCGTGCAGATCCCAGTAGGGTGGCCTTTTGCAGTTGGCAGATTGTAATTTTCTCAATGTCTATTGTTTCCAAATGCCAGCTGAGATCTTTTGGCACGGCACCCAATGTGCTCATCACCACCAGGACCACCTGCACTGGTTGCTGCCAGAGTCTTTGAAGTTCAATCTTGAGGTCCTGATAGCGGCTGAGTTTTTCTTGTTGTTTTTCGTCAATGCGACTGTCACCTGGGATGGCAACATCAATGATCCAAACCTTTTTCTTTTCCACAACTGTGATGTCTGGTGTGTTGTGTTCCAGAACTTTGTCAGTCTGGATTCGGAAGTCCCACAGTATCTTTGTGTGTTCATTTTCCAATACTTTTGCAGGTTTGTGATCCCACCAGTTCTTTGCTGCTGGCAGGTGGTACTTGAGGCATAAGTTCCAATGAATCATTTGGGCCACATAGTTGTGCCTCTCTTTGTAGTCTGTCTGTGCGATTTTCTTACAGCAGCTGAGGATATGATCAATGGTTTCGTCGGTTTCCTTGCACAGTCTGCATTTTGGGTCATCAGCTGACTTTTCAAACTTGGCCTTAATTGCATTTGTTCTGATGGCTTGCTCCTGGGCTGCAAGGATCAGGCCTTCTGTCTCCTTCTTCAGGGTCCCATTTGTGAGCCAGAGCCAGGTCTTCTCCTTATCAGCTTTTCCTTCAAGTTTGTCAAGGAACTATCCATGCAATGTTTTGTTGTGCCAGCTGTCAGCTCTAGTTTGTAGTGCGGTTTTCTTGTACTGGTTTTTTGTCTGCTGTGCTTTGAGGAGTTTCTGATTTTTGACTTCAATCAAAACAGGTTCTTCACTTTGCTTTACATATTCTGCTAGGGCATGTTCTTCTTCTTTGACTGCTTGTTTTACTTGTAAGAGTCCTCTGCCCCCTGATCTTCTAGGCAGATATAGTTGGTCAACATCACTGCGAGGGTGCAGTGAATGATGAATGGTCATGAGTTTTCTTGTTTTTCTGTCCAAGTTGTCCAGTTCCGCCTGTGTCCAATTTATAATGCCAGCAGTATATCTTATGACAGGTATGGCCCAGGTCTTTATGGCCTTGATGGTGTTGCCTCCATTGAGCTTGCTTTTGAGAATTTTTCTGACCCTTTGTGTGTATTCTTTACTGACCACAGTCTTCACATGTTCATGCTTGATGTTGTCCAGCTGTAATATGCCCAGATATTTATAGGCCTCTGGCTGTTGACACTTTATCGTTTGGCCATTAGGCATATTTATGCCCTTACTTTCAATGATTTTCCCCTTCTTCAATGCCACTGTCGAACATTTGTCCAAACCAAACTCCATGCTGATATCAGTACTAAAAATTCGGACAGTGTAAGTCAGAGACTGGATTTCAGTTTCCGTTTTCCCATACAGCTTCAGGTCATCCATGTACATCAGATGTGAAATTTTGTGAGAATTCTTAGAAGTTTGATAGCCGAGATTTGTTTTTTGTAAGATTGTTGACAGAGGGATCATGGCAATAATGAAAAGCAGAGGGGACAATGAATCTCCCTAGAAAATTCCTCTTCTGATGTTAACAAGATCATAGCTTTCATTTCCAACAAACAGTTCAGTTTTCCAGTGCTCCATCATGTTTTCAATAAAGGTGCCAACGTTCTTACAAATCCCGATGGCATCCAGGCACTCGATGATCCAGCTGTGTGGGAGTGAGTCAAAGGCCTTTTTGTAGTCAATCCACGTCATGTGAATATTAGCTTTTCGGCTTTTACAGTTCTCCAGAATCATTTTGTCAATCAATAACTGGTCTTTTGTGCCCCTGCTTTTCCGTTTGTTGCCTTTCTGTTCATCTGGCAAGATGTTTTTTTCTTCAAGATAGTCTTGAATTCTGTCAGCTATGATGCCAGTCAGTAGTTTAAATATAGTGTGCAGACATGTTATTGGCCTGTAGTTTCCTGGCGCTGCTCCTTTTGTTGGATCCTTTTGTATTATTATTATTATTATTATTATTACTATTATTATTATTATTATTATTATTATTTTCTCTCTAGATTTGAGATGGAAAGGGACTCACGTTTATATATATATATATATACACACACACACTAGCTGTGCTCGGCCACGCGTTGCTGTGGTGAAGTCTGGTGGTTTCTGGTTAAAAATTGTTGAGGGTTTTTTTGTTTTTTTGTTTTTTATATTTTATTATTTTTAGTTATTGTATTTTATTACAGTATTTATTTTAGTTTAGTTTATTATTTGGGGTTTTTATTTTCTTTTATTATTTTGATTTATTTTATTTTATTATTTTTGTTTTGTTTTTTAATTTATATTTATTATATTTAATTATTTTATTATTTTATTTTATTATTTTTCTTTCTTTTTTATTATTGTATTTTATTATTTTAATTCTTTTTTTGTTTGTCTTTGTATTCGGTTGCTGTGAGTTGTCTGGGGTGCCTGGTGATGTTCCCAAAGTATTCTCTCCTGACGTTTCACCTGGCTGTATGGCAGGCATCCTCAGAGGTTGTGAGGAAGTGGGGTATATATATCTGTGGAATGACCACGATGGAAGAAAGAAGTGTTGTCTGTTTTAGGCAAGTGTGTATGTTGTCATAGGGATTGAATAGCCTTGTAGCTTCCAAGCCTGGATGCTTCCTGCTTGCCTGGAATGAACAAAATGTGGCTCCCAGTATTAAAAAAAATCTGTGAAATCAGGATAGTTAAATAAAGAGCAGCACTCAGAAATCAGGGAATTCCAGACATGATGTAATGAGGGCCAAGTTACACCTCCCAACAAAGGATTCCCCCTCCCAGGCAGGAAGCAACCAGGCCTTGAAGGTGCAAGGCCATTCAGTGGTAATGAAGGTGGCCAAGTGCCATATTCACAGTCACCGTAGACAGATAAGAGTTGTTCCATCCTGGATATCATTCCACAGATTGATAGAAATAAATATCCCACTTGCCGGTTTCCTGATTGGCTGCCCTCAAGTAAGATGGCGCCACCGGGGTTGTGTATTTACCCGAGCCGAGACTCACCCAAGATGGAAGCGGAAGGACCAAGATGATGGTTGTGTCGCCAAACAAAATGGCGGGCACTGAAAAGCTGTGTCCATCTCCGGCTGGGGGGGGGGGGGAGAGGCGCCCCAAGCCGGCCGGTGGTGGTGGCAAATGGACTCCCCGGCGGGCACAGCGTGACCTGCTTCGTGCTAGAAGCTGGCATCATGGACATGGTCTGCGCGGCCTTCCTGAAAGTGGTCAAAGCCAGGCCAGAGGAGTTGCTGCCTTTCTTCATGGCCTACTTTGAGAAGCTGGCCCAGAGCAGCGGCGAGGCAGATGAATCTGATGCCGGGGATAGTGGTAAAGATGGCTGCAGTGGCGCTAAGAGGCTTGTGCGGGAGCGACGGTTGGGGGGTGGGAGGTGTGCTAGGCGTGCGCCGTTTCCTCTTCGGCGCAGGCGCAGATCATATTTTCCTGGTTTTGGGGTTTTTTGGGTCCCAGCTCCGTTTCAGTTGTTGGGTTTTGTTGTAGGAACCTAGCAGCAAGGTCGTTGGGCTCTGTTGCCAAGTTTCATGGTTCTGGGGCATTTAGTTTTGTTGCTTACTTCTAGGCCCCCAGTTCATTACATATAATAGTATCATTCTGGGAAGGGGAAAAGTTGCATTTTAAATCTGTTTTAGTAGTATTCCTGTGTATGTGACATGTGTAAACCCCATAGACTCCTGAGCGCAGGAAGAAACCCACTCTTAGATCATCTTCTTATCCCACATTATATGGCAGTGGGGACATATATTGTCCTCCTCCTCCTCCTCATTTGCAAAAAGGAATCAGGCTGGATCTACCTTGGCCTATATCCTTAGGAATGTCATTTCCTAAAACAGCAAGGGACATCGTCCTATAAAAAATAGCCCATTATGGTTTGTTGAGTCTCTCTCCACCAATTTAAAAAGATTTTAGCCACAAAAACAAAGTTTCTGAAGTAGAACAATGACTTTCAAAGTAAAGACAACCCAATGAAACAGGAAATAAGACTTTCAAACCAGGAACAGATTTCTGCAATTATTAAAACTGTAACACTCCTAAGCGGCACGAACACTGGGAACCAACACAGCAGCCAATAACAATATAATATCTTTATTAAAGCAATAAAAGTTCCAAATGGGAATAAGCAGTTATATAGAAGTAGCAATTGATCTTCCAGGAAAGATCAATTTTAGTCCAATAATATAAAGTATTATGTCTGATATTAGAGTTCAAAATCCAATAACCGAAACACACTCAAATTCCGCCTGAGTTTTGAGTGGGAAAATAAGCAGAGCAAGAAGAGTCCTTTAGAAGTAATGATCCAAACAGGGTTTCAAGGCAGGGCAAGTTGTAAGTTCAGGAGCTGAAACGCAGTCCCATCAAGGCAAGAAGGTAAACCAACACCCGGTCTACTCCAGAGTAAGCGCACCGTCAGGCCGCTTGGAAATCAGGAATGAGAGACAACGTTACTTCTTAGTCCAAAGTTAAGTTGCCATTGCACAGAAGATTCTCTGCGCACAACTTTTATTGAAGTTCATAGCTCCCCCAAACCAGGTGTTAAACTCCCCAAAACTTCCCAAGAGAACTGGACCTCCAAAACATCATGCCAGGTGCCTGCCTCCCCAATTCTTCCCAAGAGAACTGGTTCAGCCACAATCGCCTCGCTCTGCTAATCTGACACTTCTCCTTACAGATTGCCTTAGAGAGCGGTCTGTTTTCAAAAAAGCCCTTCTATCGAACAGTAACTCCTCCGGAGAGCCGGGAAGAGCCGGCTCCTTCTCAAGGTCGTCTTTAATTGGCTCTGGCACGGAAATGTCAACAGAAGGCATCTGGAAAGGAACTGAAACCTGCTCACTTGGGAAAAAACCCAAATCCTCTTCATTTTGGACAGCAATGGCTGTGGGGTCAGGGGCCAAAGGTGCCTGAGACATCACAAAAACATGGTTTATTATAAAAGCTATGAAAATTCGCCAAATATCAGAGGATAAGGAAAATGTTCTGAATTTTGGTGAGCTAACAGTGGTAAATGTGTTCTACCACTGTAGCAAATTTCATTAGGATAGCTCAAAAAATGAGGGGGAGAGAGGTCCCTCAATTTTCCTCATTGACGACAATGTTTTCCTTTATGCGCATGCGCACCCGCCATTAACGAAGTACATACGAAGCTTCGGAAGCTTCGGAACATTTTGAATTTTTTTGCTTCAAAATTCAGAAATGGTTTTAGAAACGAAGCGCCAGCGCCCCCTACTTTAGAAGCGAGTATTGAACCATTTTTTTTTCATGGATCGCACATGCCTAATAAGAAGGATACAGAAAAAAAATCCACGTTGGGAAGGAAATATCTCTCCTAAGGCTTATTGTGTATTCTTCCCTTTGTTTTCTTTCTTGTATGACAGTGCCTCTAGATCCGCATCTACTCTCCAAGAAATCAGATTGATCTTCTGAAGCCCCTTCTACACTTTCATATAAAATCCAGATTATCTGCTTTGAACTGAATTATATGGCAGTGTAGACTAATATAATCCAGTTCAAGGCAGATAATGTAGATTATCTTCTTTGATAATCTGGATTATATGGTAGTATAGACGGGGCTTGAGATCTCTAGCAGCTTGATGGCTAGTTTATAGACCAAGTGACCTGACAAGGCTTATTTCTGTATTTCTCTTTTGTTTGCATCCTCCAGGAGTCACCAGTAAAATGGCCCCACTTTTTGCACTTTTATTTTTAGAAACCTTGGAACATACAGAATCATGATATTTAATGACAAGTTTGAGTGACTCACAGAGTGACAGGAATACTGTAGTCTGGTTTGAGGAGATTTATTTAGATTTGGCTTTGGATTACTGTGATGCTTCAGTCCTCCACGTCCATAGTATTCTTATGTATAGTTTGACAGTATGATTTTTTTTTAAAAAACAACAACTTTGCAACATTTAATGGGATTGTTCACATAAAATGTTCAGCTATAGTGTAATGCTCTATGTTTGAGTAGAAAGGATCACACAAACATCTCAGATTTGTGCACTTAGCTTCTTCCCATCCGCTGCTACTGAGGAAGAGGAGGAATAATACAGTAGACTTCCATTTAATTTTAGCGCTTTCCCATTTTATTGATAGGTGTGAAATAAGAAATTGTCTAAGAACCTATAGTAAATTGATAACACAAGAAAATAATGAACCTTTGTTTGTTTTGCCAGCTTGCTTATACAGACTAGAATTTGTTTTAAACTATACAGTAGTTCCTAATTCTCACATTAAAAAAACTGGGAACCTAATGAAGTAAAACTGGATTGTTTCTCATTTTTCCTTTCACTCATGGTGGGCAAGTGTGTGTGTGTGTGTGTACATGGTGCTTTGTCCATGCTTCTTTCTAATCACACATGTAATATTAAATTATGTCTAGTGTTAAATGTAACTTCTGCCTATGTGCTAGACAGTACAGGTACAGGCTGTTTGGGTGACCTCATCCCCTTTTATGAACCTGCCCAGGCCCTGAGATCTTCAAGTTTGGTTGGTGGGAACGAAAGAGGGGCAGTCACCTTCTCAGGGGTTGTCCCACGATTCTGGAACTCCTTGTCCAGGGAAGCTAGAATGGCCCCCTACCTGTTGTCCTTCTGGCAGCAGGCTAAAACCCTTTTATTCAGACAGGTTTTTAAAGATGAAGGTTTTTAAGATCTAGTCAGGGGGTGCTGTGGTTTTTAAATTTGAATATGTTTTTATGGATTTTAAGTGTGAATTTTTAGCGCTATTTGTGTTTAATTCTGTTTTAAAGTTTGCATATTTGTATATTTTAAATTGCATACCAATGCTTTTATGTCAAACCGCTTTGAGTCCCCTTAGGGAGAGATAAAGCAGGATATTTAATAATAATAATAATAATAATAATAATAATAATAATAATAATAATAATAATAATAATAATGCAATTGACCAATACAATGGATTGATTTGAGTTAAGAGAAGGCAGTGCTCTAAAGCAGAGCAGCCTCCAGATGTTTAAGACTCCAGCTCCCAGAAGCACTAGCCAGCTTGTCCAATGGTCAGGAATTCTGGGAGCTGAAGTCCAAAAGAACTTGAGGGCCACAAATTTGACACCACTGTTCTAAAGATTGATTGCTCAACTCCCTTTACTTCAATATATATCTGATTTTTTAAAAATTGGAGATCATTGGAACCCTGTGTTTTTGAAATCCTTGGAAGACCAGGTCACCAGTAACATAATTATCTGGTGAGTAAGTATGATCAGAGAGAAAGTTGTACTACAATAACTACATCAGGTTGCAGGAGAAATCTGGAATCTATTTTGGAAGAGATTTAGTTATATATTTCTAAATAGTGGCATGTTGCTCAATATATCTGTACATATCTGTGCAAATATGTATTCAGTCAATTCTGTTTAAAATCTTTTATATAGTTTTTGGTCAAATTCCAAAAGTCAAGTTACACTCAGGCCCTTTTTTCTTGTAGAAGGGTAACAATAATGGAAGATCCTGATCAGAACATTCATCTGAAACATCTCTCCTTGCAGCAAGCAACTAATGAGGAAGAAGCACTGAACCTTCTCTTTTTAGGAGACACCAATAGGATGATTGCAGAGGTGAGAAGCTTTGGCCAACAGCAGCCCACATTATCTCTTATCTTGTTAGTATAAAAATGCTTACATTTTTAAATAAAATAGTTTCTCAAAATTTATTAGAAACTGGTGACTTATTTAGAAATAAATATTTATCATGATGGTATTTATTCCTTTTGTCTGTGCTTCTAAACAGGAGTGAAAATCATGATGTCAATATAATGTTTGGCACAGATGTTCATGAGCTTAAAGTAAAATGTGATGCATGCACTCTTGCAGGAATCTTTCAATCTAGATTTAGATCATAATGTAAATGTATAATTTACATTATGCATCTGTTTAGTGATAAACAGACTTTGGTCATCACATGATGAAGTTTTTTTTAGGAATTGGGAAATTCCTGACATACTCATGCTTCTCTTTCTTAAAATGCCTGGCTATTGCGTACTCTTTCTGTACACAGAAGACTACAGAGAGGTTTCTTCCTCTCTGATGGAACATGCCAAAAGTGAATGTACAGTAGAGTCTCACTTATCCAACGTAAACGGGCCAGCAGAATGTTGGATAAGCGAATATGTTGGATAATAAGGAGAGATTAAGAAAAAGCCTATTAAACATTAAATTGGGTTATGATTTTACAAATTAAGCACCAAAACATCATGTTATACAACAAATTTGACAGAAAAAGTAGTTAAATACACAATAATGCCATGTTGTAATTACTGTATTTACGAATTTAGCACCAAAATATCACGATATATTGAAAACATTGACTACAAAAATGCGTTGGATAATCCAGAACGTTGGATAAGTGAGAGTTGGATAAGTGAGACTCTACTGTAATTGTATATATTGAGAAAGAAATATACAGTAGAGCTACAATGGATTCTAATTTAAGTAGATTTTGGTGCTTTATTCAAGATTGCATGTTTAGTACCATTTGTGAATATAACCCAATAATTGAAATAAGGCTGAAAAGATTGGAAAGGAATTTAACCTATTTTTCCAGACAAGGCCTTGGTATTGGCAGGATGACGGCATTTGGCAAATAAATACACCTTAGATTATGCCTTTTCTTCAGATTCTGTCCTCTTTACAGAATTGTATAGGATAGATGTCGTGTCTTTCTCAGGGTTGAGGATCCAGCTTACTTGGGTCTGCCCTTTAACCATATCTGAATATCTGGGACAATTGAGAGATTCTTTCCAATTCTGGAATTTGATAGTTTGAATGTCTATAAATGCTGATACATTTCTTGATATGTGAGCTTAGAGGCTCTCGATAGAAGGATATAGATTACAATTAATTTGTAGAAAGTTGATTCATTTCCAGGTATTCAATGGGAGACTATAAAATTCATCTAAGTATTCTAATCTAATTTTGGCTAAACCTGAATACAGAATTTATATGAGGTGAATGGGTTTTTAATTATGGTTGAACTTGATCACTGAATTAAAAATATTTATAATACTTTCTTTACCCTCTCAGTAAAAGTGCACACATTGTATGTGGAATATCCTGGTAGTTTGTCCCAAAAGAATTACACATAAAAATATTGGAATAGTCATTTCTTGTGACACTGCTAAAGCTTCTTCCAGTCATATTGGCTTGCATTTGGTTACACTAAGAGTTAGAAATGATTTTTATTTCTTTTCCTCCCATAATTACATGTTTTTGTGGATTGTATTAAAGAGGGAAAGAGTGAAATACTAGCACAATTCATGCTTAAAATGAATAACTGTATATTTAATTATATCCCAGATCAATAATCCATTTGAGGCATAGGAGTTCCACTGCACACATAGAGCTTCCTGCATCTAGCACCTTTTCCATGCATTTTAAAAGGAAAAGAGCCTTTTCATACTTGTATTTTTGTAGGCAAGAACTAGCTCAAAATGTACAAAATTGTGTGTGTATCAAATTGTGTGTATGTATGGGGAGGGGAGTGGGGTTACAGCCCTTGTTCTCCACAAGTTGCTCCACTCTCCTTACAAAGTCTTGCATGTTGACACCCATAACTCTTTCTTGTGATGAATCTCATTGTTTAATTATGTGAGTAAATATTTTCTCTTCCGGTCCAAAATCTTTCACTATTCACCTTCAGTAAGTAAGCCTGGATTCTAGCATTGTAAGAGAGATCTATTCCCTTTCTCCACATCCTGAATAATTGTATTTCTGCCTTGCATTGTTTCCATTGCTCTTTTGCCCCTCATGCACCCACCCCACAGCTAATGGAAAGTGTAAACCTTCCTCAGAGGAGAATTAGTTTAGTTTCTTAAATTTTTTGAATTCCCTTCTGCTTCATACAGTGTTTTACCCGTGGTTGTACCATAAATTTGTAGAAGAGCAATCTGAAACTGGGAATTTTATTTTAAAATCTGTTTCTGACTTTGTCTAACGTTGAATTTCTCCCTTTTTACAACATCCACACACTTATTGAGCTATCCACCGCAATTCCAAGATCGCATTTATGAGAACAGTTAAAAAGGAATGGGTCACAATACAGTTCCTGCAGGGATTCCACTCCATTGTAAGAATTTACAATTTAATACAATTTTCTCCTTCCCCTTCTAGTTTCTAATCCATACAAAAGATCCTATGTTATAACTGTTAAAATGCTCCAGAGTCTTTGGTGATGGGTTTTGTCAAAACTGATTTGGAAGTCAGGATATGATCAGTGGTGGAGAATGAGCAACAGAATCCAGCAATTGTGTTATGGGTTATTTGTGGTATGGTTTATATGCTGGTCTTTTCCCATTCTCTTTCTTCTTCTTTTGAACTCCTTTAACTTTTTTGCTATCCAGTAGTTCTCCATTTTTTGTTTTTGATGTATCTAAATTATTTTTGTTGTGATGCTCCAATATTGTTTGTTGCATTTCTGTTGGTCTTGTTGCATTTTCTTTGTTTTTACTTATATTAATTGCATTAGGTAGAGACTTTCTGTTTCTGTAGAAAGACTTCTTTCTGTAATATTTTTTCTCCATACTATTTTGTAGCCATATTGGTGATCTCTTCCACCTTATAATATCTTTCCCCACCTGTGTTACAATTCTAGCCCATGTTCACTATTATGGAGTCCCCCCAGCTTCTTGGTGAGATTTTTTGTTTTTTATAAGTTGCTAAGTTTTCTCTTTTAAAGTGAAATATGACTGTATCTCTGTCACTTTTGCATTCACATATAAGTTAATTTAAAGAAAATTGTGGTCAATTCCTCTAAGTGGTTCAACTATATTTACTTCCTCATACTTGGTCTTGAACAACATCACTCAGTCCAGGGTAACTGCCTTCTGTTTGGTTCTGAGATCATCTGCTCTAGGACACACTAATTGGTGTTATTTAGAAATTTTATTTATTACTGGAATACATATCCATTCAACATGACTGAAAGTGGGATTCCCCCTCCCACCCCCAGCTTCTACATCCTGAGAGAGCATCTCCATCCCATGAGCATCTTGATCAAGGGAGTAATATGTTCCTGGCATTAAGTTATCTGTGTGGTCTCATATTATCCATGGCAATTCTGTGGAGGATCCACCCCTCTGTGAAGTCGCAGTCTTGTTCTACACTCTGATATCCTGGTAGAGAGTACTTACTTACACTTAGTTGTTATATATTTAAAGCTCTAATGGTTTTGGCTCTTAATACATAAGTAAGCACCTCTCCCTTTATGTGCCAGCCCAAGGTTTGAGTATTCCTACAGTGGGACTCCTCTATGTCTCACTAGTGCAGGCAAATTAATGTGTGAGGACATAAAAGAGGACCTTCTCACCTTTTGCAGCCCAGTTGTGGAAAGCCCTCTCTTTGGGGGCCCAATTAGTGCCCGTGCTGGTTTCATTTAGATTTCAAATGAAAACACTGGTATTTATTAAATCCTTCAGGCTTCCCTTGTTTACTTGAAATGCTATGTATAGATATATTTTTTAAAAAAAAATCCTTTTTAAGGTGCCTAAAAGGTTGTAATCTATTGTTGGTTTAATCTGTTAGTATTGATTTACATGTTTCTTTCCCTAATTTAACAGAACCCCAGCTAAGCTGCTGAACTTACTGACAGAAAGGTTGGCAGTTCGAATCTGAGCTCCTGCTATTAGCTCCGGCTTCTGCCAACCTAGCAGTTCAAAAGCATGAGTAGATCAATAGGAACCATTCCGGCTGGAAGGTAATGGCGCTCCAAGCAGTCATGATGGCCACATGACCTTGGAGACGTCTATGGACAACGCTGGCTCTTTGCCTTAGAAATGAAGATGAGCACCAACCCCTAGAGTCAGACATGACTAGACTTAATGTCAGGGGAAAATCTTTACCTTTACCTTCCCGAATGTATTTAATATATAAGATAGGAAGTAAATATTTTAACAAATGAATAAATGCATAAATGTATCTAGTTATTCTCTCTTTGCATTTCCCTGTTGTTTCTTTGAAGCAGGGGTGTACGAGTTAAAGCAGCCTTTACATTGAAGACAAAGGAGGAAGAGTTGTTGAAGAGAAAGGAGCAAACAGCTCCCTCCTGTCATTAAATATGCCTTTTAAAACATCTTATTGCCTGGATGAATGCAATATTCAGATCTTTGATTGAATGCATGAGCTTTTTTATTTTAAATGGCCAATTATTTGGAGATACCAGTAAATGTCAAAATGAAAATAAATCCTAGTGCTGTTGGAGATTTATGGAAATTTTTCTGTATGGAAATTTGAGTGCATTTTGTTTCATAAACTAATATGATATAGACTACCATAATTTCAAGCTTATCGAATTCAGGTTGAATGGTAATGTGAACTCACATTCATTCAGTTGTTTATGTATGGGTATCACCATATGGAGACAGGAAAAGATTTCATGATTCTGTTCATATAGATAAGCTGTGTTATAAAGCCAAGAAAATAAAAGGATAAGAATAAGATAACATATTCATACCAAGTTTATTTTCTGCTATAAGTATGACCGTAAGATATTTTCTTGGCATGTTATTCATATTCAAAACACTAGAAAAAATCTGCTAACCTCAATAATGGGCATTCTTAAAAGAGTCTGAAACATTCTTCATAAAGAATAGCTTTTTACCTGAAATGTGCAAGCTGTCTTCAGAATGACAAAATAACATTTTCAATGGCAGCATTTCAAACTCAAGGCAAAAAGATTTCCGATTTCTGGCACCTGGAAAGCAATAATGTTTGGCACACTCGGAGCACTTACTTTGGCTTGTGTAAAGTGTCATGGCCAGGGTTTTTAAAGAGTGTATGTATATTAATATTAACCCTCCATATTTAGTTATGTTATCATCCAGAAGAGTAAAACATTGCGTTAATTTTTAACATGTACTTTTTTCCTCACAAAATAGTGTATAACAGCTTGTCTTACCAGTCATATTGTTACTAATTTCACACTGATAGAAACAAATTCAGGAGCTACTATAGTAACAGAAAAAACATCTGCAAAACATAGTTTCTAGTTCTGGTGTACATAGTCAAATTCTTATGGCTTACGTTCCGGTACTTTCAGCAGAGCCAACATTTTCAGGAAAAGTTATTAAGAGAGTTACATGTTTTTAGATCCAGAAGTAGTCTCAAAACCTCAGTCTACAGCACATCTTTCTTCAAGTTTGAAATAAGAATTGCATGTTAATTAATGCTTCTGAAGTCATAATTATAAATAAAAAACTGATTATGTTTTATAATCATCAACAGGCTGGGAAAAGGTTATCTTTGGCTAAAAGCTTTGTTCAAGAAAAACATATTTCAAAGACTGTACAATGGCAACATGCTTACCCTGTTAATCATTTATTTTCAGTAGTTACTTTTTTGTGAAACTTATATGTATTATTATCTGTATTATATGTTGGATAGCTGTTCTAGGCATGATGTAAATAAACACTGTATTGTAATTTGTTCACATGAAAAATAGAATTGTATATAGCTATTAAAATAAACCTTTTTCTCATGAGTTTAAAAGTGAAAAGTGTATCTCAGTGCTCAAACCATGGCACCATGCTTGTCCTCATGTTTGGGTATACTCATGCTGAATACAAATTACTTACTTACTTACTTAGGCGATCCCTCATAGTTCAAGGATGATAATCCTCCATTTCTTGGAAGACGCCTGTGCGTGATTTTTTTTTAATGTGTGGAGGTCAGTGCACACAATCTTCACAGAGTGAGGTCCCAGCAGTAGTGTGATTAACACAACGAGAGTGGCTTCTCAGTCTGTTGCAGCCTTCTTCTGCCTTCACAGCCGTTGTAACATGTACCATGTTATCCTCCGCCTGCTCCACCGTTGAAGTCTTTGGGTCTTCTGATTGTTCTTGGTCTGGATCCTCCCCTGTGGCCACTCCTGGGAGTGTGTGACTCCCATGGTTGTGCCCCCAGGTTCATTAGAACACGCAAGCGCCCTCACCACGTCAAGGTGATAATCCATCGAGGGGGATACAAATACAAATTATTCAAATGGAAGCAACTAACATACTAAAACCTTTAAGACACTATGATCATCTCTAAATATCTAAAATCTTTATTTCCCACTAAATCACTTTGTGCAAATTCAGCCAAAGCTCTTTGCTGCAGCAAATCCCCAACACAAGTGACGGAACAATTACTGTCTATGCACTGTTTTCCAAAATGAAGCAAGAGAGAACTAGAGCAATAAAATCGTGTACTGAAACGTTTCCTCTCTCATTAAAATAGGCTATGTTTGCATTGAAGAAAAAAATTAATGCTGAGTTGGAGACTGGGTTATATGCTTGCTTTGATCTAGCATCCTAACTAAACAAGACTTGTGCTTTCTGAAGCTATTGCATACTATGAATCATTATTTCAACCTTTTAAAAGTTGGATGATAAATAAAATCCTGCAAAGAACTGCACAGGCCACAAAGCTCTTTTCAGTTAAAAAATATACTTAATTTAAAAGCACTGTAGTAACCTCACTCTTTCGTTTAGCTCCATTTCATTTGTGTTGGCTGAGTGGCATAAAGAATGTGAAATCCACTAGGAAATCCATCATTGGACATTTCCTTGTCTCAATAATTTGCCAGGTTGTGTAGACATGCTATGGTTCTTTCCCTGGAAGGAAACCTGTAAGCTTCAAAAAAAGTAGTACAACTTTCCTCACTGTTTGTCTTAATAGAATAAATAGCGGTAGCTTTATTGGGTCTTGCTGTCTTAATTCCTGTGAATGAAGATTCAGTAAAGTGATATTTAAGAGATTGTTTTGCCAAAAAAAGCACGCAGTATCATCACAGGGGCAAGAACTGAACAGCTGTGGATGTCGCCACCGTGCTTGATCCCAGCAGCTGGAGAGAGGCTCTCTTTTCATACCTAATGCCACTCCCTTTGAGGAACAGCACAGGAGTCAGCATTTATTGACTCCCTCATTAACATGGCCCTTTCCTTGTGTTTCCTGCCTTTTTTATATTGTAAGCCTGAAGGCAAGAAACTGTCAGATTAACAATTTGTAAACCTCTCTGGAAATGTTTTGGCTGAAGGGCAAGGTATAACTGCTTGAAGCAGACAAACAAATAAAATTTGCTCCTGCAATTATTGCTGTGGTCTATTCCTGTGCTAAAGAGATGGCAGCATATGGTATTTGTAGCTTGTGTAGTGACTGGGGGGCAGGCAAGAATGGGCAGAAGTTTGAAGAAAGCAAAAGAAATAGAACAAAGGCCATTATAATTACTTGAAAGGCCCTTATGTCATCATTTTTGTCAAAAATCCAAGTACCTCAGAGCTTACAAAAGTGGAGTGTGATAATGTTTAAGGACTCTTGAATACCAAACTATCAAGAGTCAGTCAAATGAATTATGTATCCTTTGCAATAATGGGAAGAATTGCTGGTCATAAAGCTATCATTGAGGATCCCGGAGACCATATTTTAGCTAAAAATTGATTTTTTCTAAAGTTGTGAAAATACTTTAAAAACTGTAAATTCGGCTCAAGATTTCTTGTAGTTTCTACTCAATACCATAAGCTCCCGTTTTGAATCCCCTGGACTCAAAACTGCTAACACACATATGGATCACAAAGTGCTTGCTTATCCTCACAAATGAAATTGTACTCCTGCTCATATAGAAGGTGGCTCTGGGAAAACCCACAAAATCCCCTTCCTCATCCTCTGAAGCATTAGATCAGGGGTCCTCAAACTTTTAAAGCAGAGGACTGGTCCGCAATCCTTCAGACTGTTGAGGGGCCAAATTATCATTTGGGGGGGGAAATGAACAAATTCCTATGCACACTGCACATATCTTATTTGTAGTGCAAAACAACAACAATAACAATGAAAGAACAATACAATATTTAAAAATGAAAATAATTTTAACATAAACCTATCAGGATTTCAATAGGAAGTGTGGGCCTGCTTCTGGCCAATGAGATAGTCAGGTTAATTAGGATTGTTGTTGTTGTGAGTCTTCAAGTCATTTCAGACTTTGGGCGAGCTTAAGTCCAAAATTATTTATGTATTCATTTACTATATTTATTTACTACATTTATATCCCACCCTTCTCACCCTGAAGGGAACTCAGAGCAGCTGTATGTACATACAGTATATTATATTATTAGCATAGCACAATATTAGCATTATATATTACTATATTGAACTATACCACTATACTGTAATATTATATGTAATATATAACATATAATTAATATATGGTATTATTAGTAGTAGTATTATATTGTATAAAATGATAATATTATTATCAATATCATATGTATATACAATATATTATATTATTAGAACTGATATAAAAATATTATATTATAAATGAGGGCGGGGGCCAGGTAAATGACCTTGGAGGGCCGCATCCGGCCCCCGGGCCTTAGTTTGGGGACCCCTGCATTAGATTCTTCACAAACCATAACAATTAGTAGTTCATGGTCTATGACATAGTCTGATGGACATATGTTTGCAGGGAGAATGGAGCTTCTCCATCATCTGCTTCCAAGTAATGTAGTCTATTTGATTTCTATATTGGTCATGAGGTGATGCCCATGTATACATTAGCTTTTTCGGGTGCTGGAAAAATGTGTTTGCAATGAACAAACTGTTGACTTCACATAATTCAGTCAGTCAACCTTCTGCATAGTTTCTTGATGCTGGGCTGATTTTTCTTCCAATTCGTGCTTCTGTTTCAATTCCTATTTTTACATTTTAGTCACCAGTGGTTAACAAGTAGAACTATTTGTGTATTATCAATTTCCTATAGAATTCCAACATATAATCTCTCAGGTCTTATACACTAGAATCCCTGTTATCCGAGTTAAACGAGCGGACCTCATCTCGGTTAACCCAGATAACTCGGATTACCAGGATTATACCAGGCCCAGGCACCCGCCAAAAGGAAAAGTATCCTCCCTTTGGCAGGCGCTTAGACCCAGGGAAGCGGGAAGTGGCACGCTTTGCACCTCCCTGGGTCCAAGCACCCGCTGAAGGGAGAGGAAACTTCTCCCTTCGGTGGGCGTTTGGGCCAGCCAGCGAGCGGGTGACGGGGGAGGGCCGCAAAGGCCCTCGCTGTTCATCCGCCTGCCCGTGCCTCGGCTCCTTCGTCACGCCGGCAGCAGCACCGGCGCCCGGCGTGACGAAGGAGCCAGCCAGCGAGTGGGTGAATGGGGAGGGTCTTTGTTGGCCCTCCCTGTTCACCCGCTTGCTGGCTGGCTAAGTGCCCCTTGATTGTTGCTAGGTTGATAGCAAGCTACCTAGCAACACACACAGGGCGCTCGCCCCTTGGGAGGTGCCCCGTGCATGTTGCTAGGTAGCTTGCTATCTACCTAGCAACATGCATGGGGCACCTAGCCAGCCAGCAAGCAGGTGAATGGGGAGGGCCGCAAAGAATCCGTGCCTCGGCCTCCAGCGCCTGCCTGCCCGTGCCTCAGTTCCGTGCCTCGGCCTCCAGCGCCCAGCATGGTGAAGGAGCCAGCCAGCAAGCGGGTGAACGGGGAGGGCCTTTGCAGCCCTCCCCGTTCACCCGCTCGGATGGCACGGAGGCTCGGATCAGCGGGGCTCGGATCAGCAGGGTTTTGCTGTATTTTTATTTCTGTTATTGATGCATACACTTGGATTATGATACTTTCATCAGTTTTTGCTTTATATCATTTATATCCTTTGATTGCTTTTGCTGCTTCTCACCTTACCATAGGTGACACCCCATTTCTTCTTAGACTTTAATTTACGGTGTGCAATTTTCTGACTCAAAATGTTCCATTCTTGATTACTTTCGCTCACTTTTGCTATTCCAATGATTATATATTTTACTAGCCATGCCCGGCCATGCATTGCTGTGGCACAGTGTGGTGGTATGGGAAATAAAGTATTGAGGAATTGGTGGTAGTCAGTATATGTTATTTCCTAAAGCTTGTGAATATACAGCATTTGTGGTAGTTCCTTTCTTTGTCTGTTGGAGGCAAGTATGAATGCTACAATTAGCCAAAATGATTAGCATGTAATGGTCTTTCAGCTTCAAAGCCTGGCTGCTCCCTCCCTGGGGGAATTTTTTGTTGGGGGGTGTTACCTGGTTCTGATTGTTTCATGTCTGAAATTCCCATTTTCAGAGTGTTGTTCTTTATTTACTGTTCTGATTTTAGAGGGTTTTTAATACTTGGAGCCAGACTGTGTTCATTTTCATGGTTCACAGCAACACAGAAATAATAATAATATCAATAATAATAATAGTAATAACAATGACTCTGATAATACACACTACTTCTCTCTCTCCTTAGCTTCCTCCCTGGGAGAATCCTTTGTTGGGAGGTGTTAGCTGGCCCTCATTGTTTTCTGTCTGGAATTCCCATTTTCAGATTTGTTTTTTATTTACTGTCCTGATTTTAGAGATGATATTGTTCTATTTTATTATACCACAGTAATTATTATATATTATATTTATAATCGTATATTATTTGCTTTGAACTGGATTATATGAGGCCTCTTCTACACAATTGTATAAAATCCACATTGAACTGGATTATATGGCAGTGTAGACTCAAGATAATCCAGTTCAAAGCAAATAGTGTGGATTATGTGCTTTGGCATTCTGGGTTATATTGCTGTGTGGAAGGGCCTTGAGTCTACACTTCCATATAATTCTGTTCAAATCAGATAATCTGTTTTTTATAGGCAGTGTGGGAGAGGCCTAAGTGAACCCTGCTTGTCCTTCAGGCGCCATTATGGTTGGGGGGGGGAGGTTGCTAGGACATGAAGTAGGTGGGGCGCAAAGGGAGTGGGGCCTACCTTTCTGACTGGCGCCAGGGGGAGAACTGCTCTTCCTCGTCCTCTTTAATTTGGACTTTATTTTTCTAGGGTTTTTTATTGAAAAACATAGATTGGATGACTATGACTTTTGTGGCCAAATTTGGCATGATTGGTTCAGTGGTTTTGTTGTTTACCCCATAGGGAATTACATACATTACATTATATATATATATATATATATATATATATATATATATATATATATATAGATTTCTTGTTTTACTAGGTCTGACTTCCCTTGATTCATGCTTCTCAGATTCCATGTTTCTATAATATGTGTTGTGCAGTTTTGGAAATTTATTTAATCTCTCAGCAGTGTCAACAGTTACCTGTTCTTTTGGCTTTAACCCAATTGCCTCATTCACTAGAGTCAAGGCTCCACTGTTGTGGTCTGAGAGATCTTCTGCCAATATCACCCTCCACTACTGCTGCTGCCTTTTAGTTTGTCTCCTCAACAAAGGCTTTGATGCTTACTCGGGAGTGTATTTACACACAGCAGAAAGAAAACTGTGTTGTCTTTGAGATGTTGCAGCATGTGGAACTTGGGAGCACTACCCCCCACTCCACCCTCCTGGTAGGCCATTAGCTAACAATACCTGGCATCCAGTGGCTGGGTGGCAGCCATAGCTTCCCTCCTGTGTAATGACATCATGCCTTTTCCCCAGCCACAGCAGCTCCTGCTTCTTTTCCATTGATGCCACAACCTTTGATCTACTTCCTCTGCTCGGGAGGGAGGCCGGCATTTATTTATTTTATTTATTTACAGCATTTATATTCCGCCCTTCTCACCCCGAAGGGGACTCAGGGTGGATCACATAACACATATAGGCAAACATTCAATGCCTTTTAACATAGAACAAAGACAAGACAAACATAGGCTCCGAGCGGGCCTCGAACTCATGACTTCTTGGTCAGAGTGATTCATTGCAGCTGGTTACAGCTGGCTTGCTCTCCAGCCTGTGCCACAGCCCGAGCCAGGTGACTGGAAAAGACAGGCCGCCAGTGTTGGCAGCTGCTGATCACAGGTAGCAAGACTAAAAAGAGTTCTGTGTGAATCCTTGTGCCATTAGCAGCTTGAGACCGGAAAAGTTGTGTAAAAAAATACAGCTCCTAAAATCTCCCACTCAGCATGGCTGTGACTGTCAGGCCAAGACTATCCCAAGCCTGAGATTTCACCTGAGACATGGAGATAACTCCTTGTTTGAGTCAATGGATCCATTGGTCCAGAATAAAAATAGAGGTAGAGATACTGTGAAAAAATGTGCAGAGGTAATTTTAATTTGTTGTCATTTGATATTTGAATGTACAGGGTTTTTGTTTTTTTTAAAAAAGTTATGTTGGAAATGATTGTTAAGTACATTTGACATATATTTGTAGAAATACTTTATTAAAAGGGGCAGCATAATTTACTAGTCCTCCCAGGTTTAATGTTGGTGATCCACATTTCCCGTAGCCGTGAATGGAAGTGTGTTATTACTTTTAGTTATTCTGTCATCACAAACATTTGAATCTGGTATCTATCTCCCCCTGACACCCCCCTCCCCAAACTGGCAAAGCTGTGTAGTTTTCATAATGCCACAGTACTAGAAATGTACAGGAATATAATTTTGATATAGCTCTGCAACAATTTTCTAACCAGAAACTGATGTGATATTAAAGATTGCTCAAAGCTACAGGGCATGTCATAGTTTTAAAACTATGCAGTTACTAATTATGCATTATTATGAGAGGAAAGAAGTAGAAATAGCTGACATGCCAGAAAGTAAAGCAGTCTATATAAATTCTATATCATAAGGCATGTTAATAGCATGTTATGCTGTTCTGATAACATGAATCATTGGTGGTTTGTAACTTAAGATGTTCTAAATTTCTTTATTTAAAAGTTATTTGTCATTTATTTACAGTGTTCTGAACTTGACCCATTCATCTGCCTTCTTTTTAAATGACTTAAGAAAAATAGATCTTGAAAACTTTTAATAAAATCAAGCAAAGCTAGTGTTTCCTTATTGCATCCCATTAGCAGTTTACATTTTTATTGGCTTACATAGTCTATTCTCCATATCCACGGATTCTGCACCCACATATTATTTATTGAATAAATAACATATGATGGAAAAGCCTGAGTGTTATCAAAATAATATAGAGAGTTTTAGGACTGTCACACTGATTTCTAGATCAATTTGATTATACATTAGTTCTAACTAAAATAGGCTTACTGAAATAAATGGAATGTAGGGTGCTTGCAACTAAAAAGTGGTATTCATTTTGGTAGGTTTTCTCTAGATATAATTAACATTTGTTTTAGGCCAGGATATGTACTTAGTTCAGAAATTTTTTTAAAAATCTATGCTTTATAAATTATAACAATGCCCTTTGATTGTGTAGATCGGGAAAAAATATAGTTTATTGATTATGCTATTTGCTGGAGAAGAGGCCAAGACATAATATGGAGAAGCAGAATGATTCCTTATTGCTTAGGGGTCAGACATATTTTCATATCATCCCATCTGTTGAATTTATATGAAGATTGAATCATACAGAAAGAAGGATTTGAAGAAGCAGAAGTGACAGTTGTGGGGAGGAGCATAAAGAGTTTGATTTATACTGGTAACCCCCATATTAATTGCAGAAAATAGCCAATACTTGGAAGAATTACTATTGAAAGTAAAGAAAGTGCAATAGATGGGCTACAGTTGAATGTTAAGAAGATGAATTACATTAATAACTAATAACTACAAAAGATTTATATAACTTTAAGGTAGGTAATGAAGATATTGAAATAGTGATGTATTTCCTTTATCTTGGTTCAGTTGTTAATCAGAATGGAGACTGCAGAGCCGGCCCTAGGTATTTTTCAAGTGTAGGCGAACAGAATTTTGGCGCCCCCCCCCCAACCAATCACTGAAAAATAAAAGCGTTGGATAAGCGAAAATGTTGGATAATAAGGAGGGATTAAGGAAAAGCCTATTAAACATCAAATTACATTAAGATTTTACAAATTAAGCACCAAAACATCATGTTTTACAACAAATCAACAAAAAAGCAGTCTTGACTGCACCCCCGTGTGATGTCCCATGGACCCTTGGGCCGTGAACCTGACTCCATTGTGGACAACAGCAATGAGGAAACAGGTTTAGTGCCAATTCAGCAAGACTCTGACCCGTTCCAGATGTTCCCTATTGACAATTCCAGTTCAGTGCTCATTAAAAAGGACCTTGGAACGGAGGCTACTCTTCCCAGTTCTCCCTTTGATAGGAGAATGTTTGTACAAACGAACAGACAGGAGAAAGCTGGACAAAGACGAAGTGCGCGATTAGCAGCAAGGGAATCTGCTGATTAACCTATTTTCCCCTGAGAACTCTCGGGGAGGATCGCATCTGGTGAAGATGTTGTTTTAGCTCTTTTCCCTTGGGAAAGGAGCATTTGGACACCTGCTCTGTGAAGAGATTCGAAGTTCCTTAAAAGTTCTGCATGTCAGCATGTCAGTTTGGAGGATTAACTTCGCTTCCAGCCAAGTGTGGACTGTGTTTAAGTCCACTGCCTTCCAGCCTTGCCGTGCCTTGCCAAGCCGTGTTCCATGATTTGTCTTGCCGCGAATCCAGTCTTGTCTTGTCTTGTCGTGCCGTGTATCCAGCCTTGTTCCAATTCCTTGCCTTTGGACTTGTTTTGAACTCTAGTGAAAGTCTTGGACGTTTTCCCCACTCAAACTGCTTGGAAGTTTGAGTGCGTTTCGGTCTTGGATTACAAGCTTTAAACTCTAATATTATATATTGGACAAAATACTACTGGACTATATTTGATCTTTCCTGAAAGGTCTATTGATGGACTATATTTTCTACTTGTTTTCGTTTTAATTTCTTAATTCCTTAATAAAGATATTAGACTGTTTATTGGCCTCGGTGTATTGGTTTCCAGTGCTCTCGCAGCCAGGGGCGTCACATCCCGTATGTTTTGCGCCCGAAGCGACTGCTTAATTCGCCTCATTGTTGGACCGGCTCTGAGACTGTGGTCAAGAAATCAGAAGAAGGTTAAGACTTGGAAGGGCAGCATGAAGGAACAATATGCCTATAATAAAGTTTCAACACTGGACAGTAATCTGTAACACCTTAACCAGCTATTCTGCATAATAATGTGTGTTATCTGTCAATCTTAACTTACTAAGATGTAGAATGAGTTTCCCCTTTTCCAATTCACACTAAGATATCAATGTTATTTTTTGTTATTGTTTATTTTGTTTTTGCTATTTGAAATTTGCAAATCTGTCTATTAGGCCTGTGCAATCAATGAAAAAAATGTTTCAGTACTAATTACTAAACTATGGGGGGTAGCAAACGATTTCTAAAGTGTTTCTAAAATATTGTAAGGGGTCTATAACCATATTTAATGATATAACAAATTTGTTGTTACTTTTTCTTTAAGTAATTGTGCCAATCGGGACATTTTAGGGGCTCCTTTGTCCCTCATTGTTAGAGCTTTCAGGGTGAAATTTGCAGAACATTTTTACCACTGTTACACCCCCCACCCCCCAGTTTCAAAACATTTCAGTCATCCACTGATTTTCAGGGAATTTTTCAACTTTTTACAAACAACCTACAAGATCTATCTCCTTGATTTTGTCTACAATGACACAAAATAACCAGGGCGTCATTTCCCCTAAGTTTCAGAAAGATTCACACATCTACTGATTTTTGGGGATTTTTTAAAGTTTTGCCCCCAATTTTTTGAAAGTCACAATAGCTATTTCCTTGAATTATTTATTTATTTATTTATTTACATCACTTTTACCCCACCTTTCTCTCCGAGGAGACTCAAAACGGGTTACAGTAAATAGGCAAAAATTCAATGCCTAAAAACAATGTAAAAACAATAATTCATATAAAACAATCTACAAAACAACAGTTCATTTAAAACAGATACCATTACAAAATAAAGTCACATTATATAAATTTTTAAGAATGTACAAGATTAAAATCCATTCATCCAGAATCCTCAAGTCTTCGTACAGGTCATGTAAAGTCCATGTTCTCATTCATTAAAAGCTTGCATGCACAACCATGTCTTTAAGGCTTTCCTGAAGCCTAGGAGAGTTGGTATCTGCCTTATGTTGCTGGGGAGGGTGTTTCATAGCCGAGGAGCCACCACCGAGAAGGCCCTGTCCCTTGTTCCCACCAGCCTTACCTGCGAGGCTGGTGGGACCGAGAGCAGGGCCTCCCCCGATGATCTAAGAGTTCTAGAAGGCTCATAGGGGGAGATACGTTCAGACAGGTAAGATGGTCCAGAACCATTTAGGGCTTTGTAGGTCAAAACCAGCACTTTGAATTGGGCTCGGTAGCATATCAGCAGCCAGTGGAGCTGACTCAACATGGGAGTAGTACGCTCCCTGTAAGCCACTCCTGTTATTAGTCTGGCTGCTGCCTGTTGTACTAGTTGGAGCTTCCGAGCCGTCTTCAAAGGCAGCCCCACGTAGAGCTTGTCTTTATGTGACACACAACACATACTTCAACTTAGAGATTTTACTCCCAGTCTAGCACAGATTTATTATCCGTCCTCTTTGTAGATTTAATAATTTATTGGAACTCTAAACTCAAACTGTGTTGCTGGCTGCTGCTATGGATTGACAGTAGCTCAACCATACCTCAATGGGGCTTTCTGTGCAGAATTCTGGGAAATGTAGCTTAGGGCAGGGCCTTTTGAATTGTCTGCCACATGGATCCTCACCTTCCAAACTACATTTCTCAAAATTCTCAATCTCCCTCCCAGCTCACTTGCTCTCCCAATGGCGAAATGCAACCTGGGTCTCCTTAATTTAAAGAGGAACGGCCTCTTCAGTTTTGAACCATTAGTACAGATTGCTGCTTGTGCTGAAAATGAAACTCACTGGGTGACTTACGAGGTTTACTAAATTTTAATGAAAAGTCATAGGTGAGTGTTTTGATTCGTAAGTTTTTTGAGTGGACACGCTTCACATTTCTTAATATCACATCGTATGTACGAATCTTACAAAATAGATACACCAAACAAGTATTTACACAGCCCTACTGTCTATGCTGTTTTACTTCAAAATTGTAATATTGCATTGCATTTGTTTTCTTGATCATATTTTGCACAATAACATGATTCAAGCTTTAAAATCCTCACAAAGGATAGGTTTCAATGCCTTGAATATTTATGATATGATAAAGTCAAAGTTAATGTAGATTTTAATAATCCTTTTGTGAGACCTACCTTACTGAGAGTATGGAATAGATATAAATCTAGGCTGTACCCCACCCAAAATAACTTTGTGTTCTGGAGATTTGTCAGTGGGAAATTAGATGAAATTAAAAAAACAATTAGTAACAGAGGGATACAGTTTACAGTGATATTGTAACATATAATTATTTAAGTTTTGACATTTTTTAAAATGGATGAAAACAGCTGTGGTTTTGAACAAAATAGTTAAGAATTTTAAAATGCAACTTTGCACCAGGTAATAATAATAATAATAATAATAATAATAATAATAATAATAATAATACTTTATTTATACCCCGCCACCATCTCCCCAACGGGGACTCGGGGCGGCTTACATGGGGCCATGCCCGGAAGAATACAATATAGCAAAATATAAAAACAACATATCATAATACAATTACAACAATACAAAAATAATCATGTACAGTACAACACAAAATCAAAAAAGCAATATAACATGAACACTCAGTTAAAACCTGGGGTGAGAAAAAGATAAGAATAAAACCACGGGGAGCAGAGACATAAAATAGCAAACAGTCTGGAGGATAGATGATGGGGGGAGTAACAAAAAAGTGTGTAACAGTTACTCTCCGAAAGCACATCGGAAGAGCCATGTTTTTAGATCTTTCCTAAAGATGAACATGTAATTGCCAAAATGCATTAATCTTTGTAGAAATTTGAAATAGAAGAACAAATTAAAGATTGTATGATAAAAATGGGCTAACATATTTTATTATAACATGCAATGGACTAATGGAAAGATATGTTGTCAAAGGGATTGTGTTACATTGTGTTACATGATTTATCATTGATATATGACCCCAAAGAAATTACCTAAAATGTATAAAAGTGTATCTGATATTTTTATGAAATGTGAACATCATGAAGGGACATTTTATCATTTGTACTGGACATGTGAAAAGCCAAAAAAATGGGATTCAGATATACATATTAATGCTGATTATTTTGAAGATGTGATGATTCAATTAAAACTGGAACATTTTGTTTTGGGACATGTACAATGGGAAAAGAATAATGGAATATAATGGAATACTGTTCTATGCACAAAGATGGAACAATTCACACTGTAGAGGAATGCTTGTTGAAACAGAGATTTAGCAAAAATGTCTCATTTGGTTAAAGAAAGGCTATTAGGGACATTTCTCAATGAGTGAAAGCCCCCTTATAAACCTTATGTGGGGGAAAAAGCAAATAATCTTGTAACTTTTGTTTTTGATTATTAGAAAGGATAGGTCATTGAAAGAAGTGAATATGTTTTGAAGAGAGGTAATAATAGTTGTATAAATAGATACCAGACCTTGTAATCTGGTAATAGTAATTGCCTAACCCAGAGAATGTATAAAGATAAATAAGAACATCGTTCCACATTTTGAAAATAAAATATATCCTATAATTAACACATATGCATTCATGCCAAGCAATTTTAACCACATACAAGGATTTAAACGAGGAATTTATTTCTATGGGCTAGTGATCTAAAATATAAAAAAATAGGGTAGAAGGGATGAAGTGGGGAGGGAAGCAAAACTAAACTATTACTAACTGTAGTAAGGCTTTTCTCTGTCCTGGTAGCGCTGTGGCTATTGGATCTACCAAAGCTGAGTGACTGAGAAAGAACATTTGGACATCAGGTAACAGGTCTTTGGATATTTGCAATTCCTGTTGTGTGAATTATATGGCATTCTTTCCCTCACAGACTCCAATGAATCAAGCTTCTACACGTTCACATTGCATTTTCACCATTCATATCTCAAGCAAAGAACCAGGTTCTGCAACCATTCGACGCTCCAAACTGCATTTAGTGGACTTGGCTGGTTCTGAGCGCGTTGGGAAGACTGGAGTTGGAGGCCAGCTACTGACAGAGGCCAAGTATATCAATCTGTCATTACATTACTTGGAACAGGTAAATTTGACCCAAATCTTTATTTTAATAGTAACTTGGAGAAGTAATTTGCTTTTAGAAAACTCGTGTTCCGCTGTACTTGCTGTCAGGGATACTGAATTTTGATTAAGAGAAGGAATGTGATGTGCCTCATTGTGGTTTCTTTGAAGCAACAATATGATGGATGTAATTTCCCTTATGCCATTTTATGACAGACAGTGTACCTTTTAAAAGAATTTCCTATTTAGAGACAATTTTAAAAACAGCTGTTGAAATATTGTAATCTTGTTCCATGACCAAAGGAAAGCAGATGTATTTTATGAAAAATCTTAAGCCCCCAAGAATTTGATTGGAACTCTTCCATGTACAGTTGTAATACAGTGGCCTCATACCAACCCCATGATAACATATGGGGTAGATTTTAATTAACAGATTTGTAGTGCTAGTTTAATAGGATGTTAGATGTTTTCTGCAAACCTTCAGAACAGACTAAACAAGTCCAGTCTACTTCTTTTGAAATCCTGAAATTTATATATTCTTTATAACATTAAAGTTGTAAGCTGCTCCGAGTCCCTTCGGGGAGAGGGAGCGAAATATAAATAAAGCATCATCGTTGTTGTTGTTGTTGTTATGCAATTTGCCGTTCTTTTGTATTAAATGGTAGATAAATTTCAACTATGTATATCAGAAACATTTTACAGACAATATGGAGATTTTATTTCATGTCAAAAACATTGCATAAATAAATTAGTATAAAAAATGATAAAATAAAGGGAGAAACAAGCAGCTAAATAATTTTAGACCAAAATGGGCAACAGCAACTGCATTGTCTGTAGCTTTAAACAGTTCTTCCTCTGTGCATGAGACAGGACATAGTGGGCAAGCATACAGATGCTGAGTTGTTTGTTTTGCTTCACAGTCACACAAGGTGGAGAATTCTTCTAAATAGTGCTATTTTGCCAGGTTGTCTTTTGATGTGCCAACTCCACTTCTGAGTCTGTTCAGGGACTTCTAAGTTGCCCATTCTTGGTTTGCCCCTGGAGGAAGGCCAATATGGAGATATATCCACCTGAATATTTAACATGTTTTATATATTTACTTTCCCATCATTGTATTTCATTTTTGTCCTAAAAAATAAAATCTCTAGCTTGAAAAATAGCAGAGTTGTCTTAATAAGCCATTGAGTAAATTATTACTACTCATATTTGTTGCTGCTGTTTTAATAGAGTTTGAAAACATTCATCATTTTTCCATTTTAAAAGAAAAGAAAACAGCACACCTGCCAGAGGACAGATTTTTTTCCTCAAGTTTCAATGTGGTGTATTGTCTTCATAGCCCAGTAAACATAAAGAATAATGGTAGGCTTTTGTTGATTTTGGAATGCTCATGAACACAGTGATTTTCTGAAAGGCATCTTTAAAGCATTTATAAGCCACAAGAACTGGGTATGTTTTAGCCCACAAGGTACATATTAGAGCATGAAAACAGTAAAGAGGAAGGAGAAATTTACAAAGTGCTTTGTTAAATAATTATTAGTCACACACTCTCAACTTTGGCATATGAGACTGTAAAGGACTATATTTAGATTCATTGTAAGTGAGAAAACTTTGCAAATAGTTTATTATGTTTTATGCAGCTAACTTGTTGCTCTTGGATTGATCATATATTGAGTAAACATCCCCAGTACTAATGATTTTACCAGTCTTAGAAATACATTTAGTACCTGGAAGATGTGAAATGCTATATGAAGGCAAAAAAAAGTGGAAGCTCATTAAAAATAGGCCTAAGGATCAAGACCTAAATCCAAATGTTACTCTCAACTAAGTAGAACTTTTGAATAAATGGGATTAATCTAAAGCAGTGATTCTAAACCTGTGGGTCCCCAGGTGTTTTGACCTACAACTCCCAGAAATGCTTTATTTATTTATTTATTTATTTATTTATTTCTATCCCACTTTTATCCCGAGTCAGGATTCATCACCCTAAATACATCTTAGACATATAGGGACAAGAGTTACACAAACACATCAACATGAACACTATTACAGTAAACAAACTTGCTCAATTTTAAAGTAGGTTCCCCACTATTAAAAACATTGTCAAAATAGTAATGAGCAAATAATAATGATCATCTAATAATGATTTCCCATTGTTATTCTTATTTCAGGTAATAATTGCTTTGTCAGAGAAAAACAGATCTCATATTCCATATAGAAACTCTATGATGACCTCGGTACTAAGAGACAGCCTAGGAGGGAACTGCATGACCATAATGATTGCCACACTTTCAATAGAAAAAAGGAACATAGATGTATGTTGTCTGATTTTTAATGATCATCTTTACTAAGATTTAATATTTGCAATTTATCTACTGAATTTGACTCTGTATACTTTCCTTTTATATACTTTCCTTATACAATTTTACCCACAAATTCCAGTGATCATATATTAAGAGGTGGACTATACATACATACATAAATACAAAGACTTCTGTTCAAATACATATCAAATTTATTTCACATCATCATTGAATATAATTGGTGGCTTACCTATCATGTGGTTTCAATTAAATGCCCATAAATATTATTGACAGTAATTATGGAAACTGCTAGTCACAACATTTGTGGGACACCAGATTGCTTGCCCTAGATAAGGAAAAAACCTAGATGCAATAAACACGTCAACCCTGTTTTTTAATTGTGTGGAAGACCATCAGTGAACACCAGGTGTGGTAGGCTACAATTCAGAGGAAGTCACTGGCCAAATAACCTCTGAGTATTCTTTGCCTAAGAACTTGGCATCACTACAAGTCAATGAGTGACTTGAAGGCACATAAAATATTTAATTTCTTAAATGCATTGCATCTTATGTTATTTTTTCATGCTCCAACTGGTAGATATCAATGTGGAACTGAGGGAAAAAAGCATGTAATGATGTTGAAAACTAAATGTTGTGGACAACATAAAGGGAACAAGAACAACAAAAATAATAATAATAACAACAACAACTTTATTCTTGTATCCCGCCTCCATCTCCCTGAAGGGAGTCGGGGCGGCTTACACAGGGACTAGCCCAAAAACAACAACATAGCATTAGAATAATAGAATCATAGAATAGTAGAGTTGGAAGAGACCTCATGGGCCATCCAGTCCAACCCCCTGCTAAGAAACAGGAAATCGCATTCAAAGCACCCCCCGACAGATGGCCATCCAGCCTCTGCTTAAAAGCCTCCAAAGAAGGAGCCTCCACCACATGCAACAGTAATTAAAACAGTAATTTAAAATAATATCACAAAGGTATAAACAACATAACATAACACTTCTTTAAATGCCTGAGCATTGATTGCTACATAGAGCAGAGGGTGACTAGTGCAAGAGCTCTGAAAGATCCATAGATAAAATCAGTGCAAATAGGGAAAGAACAAGGGAACAGTTCCATTAAAGTGCTAAAACATATAGAGTGAGGAACAGTGATAAAGTGCCGTACATATTTGTTGTTGTTTTTTCTCCCCAAAGGGAATTTTTTATTAATCATTATTATTTTATAATACATAATCATAGTTACAATACATTTTCCTTTTCCATTCCCTTCTCCCTCCCCACATCCACCCCACCCCCTTCCCTGTTGACAATTTGAACCTTTTTTTCTTGTTACATGAGCCTTCTTTCCATTCTTTCCAATTTTTTCTTCCAGCTTTTGTCATATGGTTTAACAATCTGTAGCCATCTGCTAAATGGAGTCCATATTTCTTTAATTTTCTTCTGTTTGTCTGACGATTTTTTTTGTTTCTTATAATGTCCATAATATCCAGTTGTATTTGATCCCACATATATTCATACCATTTTTCAAGTGTCCATTTCTTTTTATCCTTCCACCCTCCACGCTATTACTGCGTGTGCGGCTCTAAACATTATCATCATTAATTCTTGGTCTTGGTTCTTAATTATTCTGTCCCCATATATCCCTATTAATAGAATTTGCATATTTATATCAAATTTAGTTTTAGTATATAATTCAACCTGGGTTAGAATTTGGTTCCAAATTTTTTTTATCTCTTCACATTCCCACCATAGATGAGAGTACCATGACTCCCTACTCCCACAATGCCAACATTTGGGATTTAATCCCTGAATCATATGTGCCAGCTGAATTGGTGTCCTGTACCATTTCGTAATTATTTTCAGTTCTTATTCCTTATATTTGTCTATTTTTATTTTATTTAATCCATTGACTATCTTTTCTATCTTTTCTTTTCCTAGGCCCCCTTTCTTTTCCCACTTGTTTTCCATTATTCTATACATAAACTCCTTATCTTCTGTCATTCTTCCATATATTTTATTTAATACTTTTTTTACCACCAAATCTCTTTTAATATCTTGTCTATTATATTTTTTCCCTCATTACTTTCTTCCTTCTTGATTTGTTCCCAAATTCCTCTTAATGTTAACCAATTTATTCCGCCCCCCTAATCTTTCCAATTGTTTCCATTCCATTAATTCCTTATTTTAATTATATAAATCTTTAATTTTACTATATCCCATTTGTTTCAATTTTTTTTATAATACTCCTGTCCTCATTATTTCTTAAACTAGCTATCAGGGCTTCTTTTGATAAGTATGGCATCCATTTCTCTTTCCATTTCCCCCATATTTTTAATGCTATTTTCCTTGGGCCTATTGTTTTTTCTATTCCCTCTTTTAATTTTTTTGTAAATATTCCATAGTCTCCTTGATTTTTATTTACTTCATTCTCTATTCTTATCCACTTCTCTTGCATCTCCTCTACCAATTCCAACAGCGCTTTCAGCTGGAATGCTTCGTAGTATTCTTGTAACTTTGGTATTCCCCATCCTATTTCTTTATTGGATCTATACAGCTCCTTATTACTTATTCTTGATTTCCCCCCCTTTAAATATCCACTTCCTTATTTCTCCATCCTATTTTTTGAATTTTTGTTGTGAAATCTCCAATGGTAGAGTTCAAAACAAATACAATAATTTGGGGAGTATACACATTTTAATTGATCTAATTGTCATTGAAATACTTAAGTTCTTGTCCTTCCAATCAATCATTTGTAACTGTATCCTATTCCATGTCTTCTTATAGTTATAATCCCAGATCCTTGTTGGCTTATTAGTTAAATAAATTCCCAAATATTTAATTTTGTTTTTTACAATCTGTATATCTTTTCTTTTCTGGATCTCTTCTAAAATTCCTTTCCCCAGGTTAAACCCCAACAGCTCTTATTTTGTCATATTTATCCGTAAACCTGAGATTTTATAATAATCTTCCAATATTACTTCCAGTTCTTTCAAGGCGTCCAGTGGATTTTCTGTGATTATTAAGAAATCGTCATCAAACAGATTCACTTTCACTTCCTCCTTTCCTGTCCTAAATCCTGTTATTCTACCATTGTTTTTAATTCTGTCTGCTAAATATTCTATAGCCATTGTGAATAACATTGGTGATATAGGACACCCCTGTTTAACACCTCTTTTAATGCCTATTTTTCTGGAATATCCTTTATTAACTTTCAATTTTGCTACTCCTTTTTTATACATTTCTCTTATAACCTCTATGAATTCTTGTCCCAACCCCAAATTCTCCATCCTTTTAAATAAAAAGTTATGATTCACTGTGTCGAATGCTTTGTATACATCCAATTTAATAAATGCTATTTTTTTTCTTACTTTTCTGTGCAGTAATATTAAGCAAATTCCTAATTGGATGGCTGATATTTCTCCCCTTTAGAAATCCATATTGGTCTTCCCCTATCACTTTTGGTAATAAATCCTTTAGTCTATTTGTTAATATTTTCGCAAATATTTTGTAATCCTCGTTCATTAAACTAATTGGTGTGTAAGAATTTAATTCTCTAGGGTTCTTCCCTGGTCTGATAATTGTTATTATTTCTGCCTCCCTCCAGGACTCAGGTACTTCACCTCCTCTTATTATATTATTAAAAACTATTTCCAATTCTGGTATTAGTTCTTCCTTCATTTGTTTGTAAAACTCTGCTGTGTAACCATCAGCTCCGGGTGATTTTGCTTTTTTTAAGTTTCCTATTACCTCATCAATTTCCTGATATGAAATAACCCTTGGTAAAAAAGTTTCGTCCTCTTCTCCCAATTTTTCTTGAACCCAGTCATCACCTTGCAAATTATTTTTGCCTTTATATAATTTATGGTAGAAATCAGCAAATATATCCCTTATACTTTTATTGTCCTTTACCAAATTATTTTTTTCATCAAATATTTCTTTCACCCTTTGCTTTTCCTTTCTTTTTTTAAATAGTTTGCCAAGCGCCTTACTGAATTAATATTTGCCCTTTGGAAATAGTTTTTCACCATTATTTCTTTTTTCCATATATTAAATTTATCTATCTCCTCCAACTCCCCTTTCAACTTATCTATTTCTTTTTTTGTTCTTTTTTCATGTCTATTCTGAAGGTCCCTGTACTTATCTTCCAATTGCTTGATTATTGTATTTCTCTCTTGATTCATACATTTCTTCTTGGCTATTTCATTCTTTATTAATAATCCTCTTACAAAGGCTTTCGCTGTATCCCAAATAATCCCTTCTTTTGCCGTATTTCTATTAACTTGGAAGAAGTTTTTAATTTCTTTTCCCAACTCTTCCCTATCTTTTCCCTTCATCAATAGTAATTCCTTGTATCTCCATCTATAGTGGGGTTTCTCCTCTGTTAATTGTAGTGTTATTTGGAGTGGTGCATGGTCTGAGATTTTTATCAGACCAGTTTCTACTTTTAGTATCTCAGATTGATTAGAGTCTCTCTTTAATATATAGTCTATGCGGGTAAATTTTTTGTCTTCCAGAATAATAAGTTGTGTTTTTACCTCTTGAAAGCAATCCTTCAGATTCCATTTATCCAACAGTCTGCACTTATTTTTTTATCATGTCTAAATTGAAGTCTCCTGCTATAAGTCCCTTGTCTAAAGTGAATAATAGCCATAGGGAACCCCCAAGTAAATTGTACTCCACCTGAATACAATGCTTCGGCATAGGGTTCTAAATCTTGTTTAATTTTAAGAGTTTCTTTAGACAAATCCTGTCTCATTGTAATCTGCATGTTTCTATATAGTGGTTTCTTCCTCTTTAAATCTCTAAACACATCTTCCTTTTTGTTTTCAGTAGCAAACTTAATAATCACTTGCCTTGGCGTTGTAGATAGAGGTGATCTCGTGCCTCCTTTTTTGAGGCTGTACATATTTGTAAACAGAGCACACACAGGAACATCCACATTTTCAATTCCCAGCAGAAGATGTTTAATGAAGGAGCCAACCTAATCTCCCTGGGGAGAGAGCTCCATATCGGGGGGGCCACCACCAAGAAGGCCCTCTCCTTCATCCCCACCAGTCGCACTTGGGACAGAGGTGGGAGTGAGAGAAGGGCCTCCTCGGAAGATCTTAGGGCCCGTGCAGGTTCGTAAGGGAGGAGGCGATTGCAGAGATAGGCAGGTCCTGAACTGTTTAAGGCTTTATAGGTAATAACCTGCACCTTGAATTGGGCCTGGAAACTTATCGGTTGCCAGTGGAGCTGCTTGAACAGGAGGGTTGACCGCTCTCTGTAGCTTGCTCCCGTTATTAATCTGGCCGCTGATCTTTGTACCAGATGTAGTTTCCGAACCGTCTTCAAAGGCAGCCCCACGTAGAGTGCATTGCAGTAATCCAACCTGGAGGTAACTAAGGCGTGGACCACCATGGCCAAGTCAGACTTCATGAGGTATGGTCGCAGCTGGCACACAAGCTTTAACTGTGCAAAGGCCTTCCCGGCCACCGCTGACACCTGAGCATCATGCGTCAGCGCTGAGTCCAGGAGGACCCCCAAGCTGCTCACCGTCTTAAGGGGGAGTGTGACCCCCTAAAGCGCAGGTTGCCACCCTATGCCCTGATCGGCCACATGACTGACCTGCAGGTCAGTCCTTCACCCTCATCCAGTCCATCACAGCAGCCAGGCATCGATCAAGGACCCGAGGGGCTTCCTTGACATTCGGTGGAAAAGAGTAGTAGAGTTGAGTGTCATCTGCATAAAGATGGCACCCAACTTCAAAACTCCAGATGACCTCACCCAGCAGTTTCATGTTAAACAGCATGGGAGACAAAATGGAACCTTGCGGGACCCCACAGGTCAGTAGCCAGGGGACCAAGCAGGAACCTCCCAGCTTCACCAACTGGGAACGGCCCTCCAATATGCCCCCAATACCCATTCCGGAGAGCCTCCCCAGAAGGATACCATGGTTGATGGTATCGAAAGCCACTGAGATGTCCAAGAGAACTAATAGGGTTACACTCCCCCTATCAAGTTCTCTGTGGAGGTCATCCACCAAGGCGACCAAAGCCGTCTCAGTACCGTGACCGGGCCTGAACCCAGACTGTGATGGATCTAGATAATCAGTCTCATTTATGTCCAACAAGGGTTCCCCAGCCCCAGATCTTCCTATGTTATGGGGTTGTTGTTTTTTTAAGCAAACATTTCCTGCCATATCAGGTAGTTGCACCATCAATTTAAGTTTAAAGGATATAATACAGAACTGAAGTGTTATTCTGCCATTGTACAATTAATTGGGTGCCAGTTTTAATAAAGTCCCATTATATACAATGGTGTAATAAAATGGAGTTCCTTATATAAAATGGCAAAATCAAAGTCTGCCTTTTGGATTTCATATATATATATATATGGATCTCTGGATACAGAAGGCTTATTGTGTATAATACTCATTTATGTCTGCTTAGGAATCTATATCAACTTGTAGATTTTCTCAGCGAGTTGCGCTTATTAAGAATGAAGCTGTTCTAAATGAAGAAATTGACCCCAGGCTGGTAAGGACCTGTTCTGATTATTTATAATAAAAATAAGTAATATTTTTATGTCAAAAAAGAACTACTTAACTGTGGGACTATTGCGCACATCAGTCTCACCCAGAACAGCAAGTGGTGACTTGCAGTTCAACATCCAGAGGGATCCACGTTTCTCATCTATTGGCAGATGAATCTAGTAAGTTGTAAGTTACGATTTAATACCTATGTTTATGCACATTCAGACACATATATAAGTACAATATCATTTATCCTATCTTCATTCACTCAAACTCTGCCAGGAATAAATATTATTCAGACATTCTTATTACTCTCATATATTAAAAATATAATGGGAAATTTGACAAAAAGGGTTTTTCCATTCTATTCCCGATCCATTTTTCCTGTGCACGGGTGCAGGTAGTCTTAGTTTCTGCTAAGCTCACTCTGGGCCGTAAAAGGTAAGCACTAATACACGTATTCACTTGAGTGAAATGCATCCATCGTATCTACTGCACACCTCAATTTTAACTCAGAAACCAAGAAATAGAGTATTTCCTGTTGACTGTAATTCACAGCAGCAGAAATGCACTCTTTGTAATTTGGCCAATAAAGGTGTGTATTATAATTGCTGCCTGCTGTGAATTCCTTCTTTAAAAAGAAAAGTGTTAGAACACCTAACTTTGAGCAATGGAAAAGAAACTTTGGGATACACCTGTGCTGTAGAACGTATCCACTTTAATTTCTTTGGTTCAGTGCTATGGAATCATGGGGCTATAGTTTTACAAGGTCTTGAGCATTCTCTGCTAAAGAATGCTGATGCTTCGCCAAACTAAAAATCATAAGATAGCACTGAGCCATGGCCATTACATTAGAAATGACATCTCTCAAATAGGAGCTCCAGGTGCTACTGAAGCAGCTTCCTCTTTTGCTTTGGCTCAGCACTAAGATTACTGTATTAAGTGAATCTAGTATGCACTCTAATTTTGGCAAGATAATTTAGCCAAAAAAAAAGTCAGCATTAGATTCAAGTAAATACGGTACTTTGAATTGAATCAAGAAACCTGTGCAGCTCTTAGGGACTGTTGAGATATGTTCCCATGAATTAACCCTGGTTATCAGATTATTAGACTTTGTACAAACTGTAGTTTTCCAAATATCCTTCAAAGGAGTCCCATCTATAATAAAATCACATTAGTCCAGTCTGGAAGTTATTAGAACTTGGTAAATGGTCAAAAGGCTATTTTAAGTGTATTTATTATATTTTAATCTGTTTTTACCCTAATCTACACTGTATTTTTAAATTTTTAAATTTTAGTATTGCCCTTTTTAAAACTATGACCAAACTGTGATAATGTTAGCCACCTTGAGTTTCCACAAGGAGAAAGGCTGGGTATAAATAAAGTAAATAATAATAATAATAATAATAATAATAATAATAATAATAATAGTCTAAGAAGAAGAAGAATCACTAAGACATCCTTGAATCTCCCATGGTCTATTACATTCTCATATTCTTTTTCTTCCCTTGGACGTAGCTTTTTTGGTTGTTAAGAAGTTAATGAGTGGCAAGTTGCTTATTGTAATAATAAACATTTAAAAATCAATTTTTTAAAATCAAAGTATAGTTTTTCGCTAAAAGGATGGTTAGATTTTCCTAATGTATGGGTAGTATCTAGTGTATAGAATGAAATAACTTGAAAAATACCTGGATATAAGGCTGCATGGAGCAGTAAACAAGAAGTTACTGTACAAATGTACCGAGTTCTCAAGGGCAGTGTTTCTCGAACTCTTCTCCTCCAGATGTTTTGGACTTCAGCTCCCACAGTTCCTAACAGCTGGTAAACTATCTGGTATTTCTGGAAGCTGAAGTCCAAAACTCCTCAAGGAGCAGAGTTTTACAAACATTGCTCAAGAGGATCAAAACTTCATTTTTAAGGTGATTATAGAAAATAAAATTTGCATATTGAGGCTATGCACCCCAAAACTCCAGATGACCTCTCCCTGAGTTTTCATGTATATATTAAATGGCATGGAGGACGAATCAGAACCCAGATGGACTTTACAGGCCAATGGCAAAGGGGTCAAACAGGAGTTCCTCGACACCAAAGTCTGCTTTTGTTCCTTTATGATAGAACAGAGCTACAGTAAAACAATTCCTCCAGGTCCCATCCCAATGAGGCAGTCCAGAAGGAAGTCATAATGGGTGGTATGAAAAGTCTCGCAGACATACTACCTCTGTCCAGTAATGAAGGTAGTGTGGGAGTGTATAGACTACTTTGCATCCAGTTGGTCCTTCTGTACTCCACATTAGATGCTGCATAGAGATTCCTCACCTGTTTCAAGAAACTAAATTTTGAAGTCCTTACCCCTGCAAACTTTCCAGGGATCCATGTGGGAATTAGAAAACACAATAAGGGGGAGCTTTAAGGGGATAAATTTATCAGAATGGGGAATGGGAAAGCAGGTTGAGTTTGTTTGGCTGTGTAGATGAGAAATTGGGTTTTCAGAAACCCAATGAAGCTGTTTCCTCTTTTCCAGGAACTATGGGCAGTAAATGGATGAGATAAATAAATTCACCAATGGCATTTTTCAATTTCATTCTAGTAAAGGCTCTGGCGTATGATTTTAATATTAGCTTAAGTGACAATTATGTTAAATGTAATTTCCTAACTTCTGTCATAAATGTGATTGAAACAAGATGTTTTGACTTATTAATGGTTATCTAGCTAGATTACACATTTTCTACCATTCTGCTATGTTCAATGGCACTTCATTATTGCTATCAATCAATAAGGAATACATGTTTAATTTTTACAGATGATTGTGCGACTTAAGAAGGAAATCCAAGAGCTAAAAAATGAATTGACTTTGGTGACTGGGGAACAAAGAGCAGAAGAACTTACAGAGGAAGAACTACTACAGTAATGTTCAATCTTTCTTTTTTTGCCTTCTTTCACTTTGAAATGTCTTCCCATTTGCATAATCAGTACAGTTTTTAGTGGAATAATTTATGGCAAATGAATTTTCAGTCCCTATCCTCCTCATCAAGCCCTTCCCCCAATTCTTGTGTATGTGTGAGTAGCCTGCCTTGGAGGGTTTCCCAGTTTTCCAGTAGCAAAATGAACTGTCATACACTAGTTCAGGATCCAAATGATGGCAAAAATTATGCCGGCCACATGACCTTGGAGGTGTCTACGGACAACGCCGGCTCTTCGGCTTAGAAGTGAAGATGAGTACCAACCCCCAGAGTCAGACATGACTGGACTTAATGTCAGGGGAAACCTTTACCTTTTTAGTAGTGGTGGTGATGGTAGTATTAGCCATTCTAAGCTGTTTCACATTTAAAATGCATCTGATGTGTTTGTCATTTGTTTGGTGCTTAATTTTGTAAATACAAGGACACTTGAAAATTTATGATTTACATTTGTGTGAAATTACGGGTGAAATTTGGTTTGCTTAAGCAGAGTGTTTTTCCCCTTTTCCCTTAGCACTGTTTTAAAGCATTGTCTCACAGTACGCAGTGCTGCCACCTGTTGAGGTTAAGCAATTTTGTGCTTGTTTTGTGGCAGAACTGAGATAATCTGAGGCTCTTTCTACACTGCCATATAAAGTCCAGATTGTCTGCCTTGAACTGGATTATATTGCAGTGTAGTATCATATAATCCACCTCAAAGCAGATAATGTGGATTATCTGATTTGATATTCTGGATAATATGGCAATGTAGAAGGGCCCCGAGAATTGTCATGTATAATCCTTTGAATTCCTTGTTGTAGGTCTGAATTATTCTCATATATTTTTGTTTTGTTTGATTTATGGTGTGTGAGGTGGACAGCCAGGTATTGGGGGCTGCATTGTCCCCCATAGGGCTCTTTCGGCTGTGCTATGGAGGTAAACTATCATAGATTATTTAAGACATTTTTAAATAATTCACAAACATTACAACCCTTAGAGGGTGTGAGAGCAATTGTGCTCAGGGAGGGGAGGGGAGGGATGGGGTGCTAGGATGCATTGACCTTTACTTAAGTAAAGTAGACATCAGATTCTAGTTTATTTCGGAGTTGAAGAAAGGCTTCTAATTAGTCTAAATGGGGGGCATTAAAACATAACAGAATTTTCCCCAAGCCCCTGAGGGACTGTGTGACGATTATTTAAACTTTTTTTAAAAAATGAAAAAAGGATTCAAATTTAAGTGGAATAGGTGGCAAATTTAGCAGCACAGACTTTCTTTCAAACAGTTGTGTTACTCCAACAATTTAAATGTCATTTTTCTAAGCTGCAACTGTACCATATTTTTGTGTCACCAACTGAGGAGCTAAATTAGATTTAGACCTAAATATATGCAGAACATAATCCAAGAGATTAGGATCTTTTTAGAAGTTGACATATGTAAACTGTCAACTGGCCAACGAGCCAAGCTGCGCTCGCTGCTGGAAATTTACTGCCATATCAGGAAGCAAGAACTGATGTAGAAAACCAGCAAGAATGAGGCAAATGTTGAGGTCAAGTAGTCACCATGGAAAGCAGCCAGTGGAAACAGGAATAAATCTAGCAGATAAGAAAAGCTGAATCAGAAGCAATCATTTGAATTTAAGATTCATAGAAAAGGCATGGGGTTATATTTTAATTTATTTGCAAATTGTGATAGCAAAAAGGTTCCCAAATAAATGGCAGATTTTTTTTATTGTTTTATTACCTTAGACAACTATATAGTATAACTGTAAGCAATGGTGGACTATATATCTTTTTTAAAAATTCTCATCTAAAACTGTTGTATTTTGATTTCTCAGCATAAATCTTAATCATTTTGAAGACAAAAGTCAGTAGGACTTTGCAATCTCTTCAGATAAGTTTTGAATCAAGGCAGACTAATTCAGATAGAAACAGGTCAGAGCGACTCACTTAGGACCCAGTGTATATCAGCAAGGAACCAAGTGATTCAGACCACTTCATCCCAATCTCAAGACAAAATACTTTTTTGTCAAAAGCAGAAAATATGTCTCCCATATGCCCACATTAAAAAAAAAACACCATGATGGAGGACGTGGGGAAAACCTCAAGATTTCAATTCCAAATTTGAAGTTCTATCAACTCTCCAGTCACAGAGCTTATCCGAAGGGATAGCGTGAGGTCACGGAACAGCCTGTGTATAGTTCTCAGATGATAATCATGGCTCGGTCCAGCATGGTGCCTCCCATGCTGAGGGCCTACATCTGGTATTCCGTCTCTTCTTAGTTTATTCTTAGGAGTCTACCTGTATTGTATATGTGTGTATAAGTTCAATATACACAGTGACTTCACAAATAGCAAAATACATTCATTACAAATACTAGAGTAGAAAGAAACATGAACTCGCAGGACTAGATAAACAAATCACTTCTTTAAAATGTATTTTATTTTTGAAAACATGAACTCTAAAAGTTTAAAGCAATAAACTGTATGAGGCTATTTGCCATGTTTCTGAATTTCCTACAACTGTTGAATTTTTTTAATTATGAAGATTTTGATTTTCCATTGTAAATTTGTATAAGACTTAAATAGACAGATTCAAAATCAAGAATTGCACTCTATGCTGAATTCAGGGCGGGGGGTGGGAAAGGGGTTGAAAAACGATAACATACAGGTCTCTCAGTCAAAATTCTCAATATTTATTTGAAAGAAAAAGAGCTTCCTGTATTTAATTCACAGAATTGACTTAACAGAATGTAACACAAATTATGTGAATACACTGATAGTTGCATGTATGTATGCATGCATACTTAGAGGGGAGAATGTTGTTGCACAAGGAGATACTGAAAAATACCTTAGGCAACAATTTTAAGAGCACATACAGTTGTAACAATAAGTTTCATGTGAACATATTGCAGGTTCTAACCTGTAGCATCAAATGTCAACAAATTTGTGATCCACATACAAACTTTAGGTACATTAAAACAAACATGAGAAATGTCCTGTGTAATTATGCTATTCTATTAGCAGAAAGATAAATACTTCAAGGCAACATGTGGATGAAAAACATTGTGTCCAAACTGGTTGTGAATCTTGCTTGCCCCTTGTAGAGTTCATAAAATAGGATAAATTACCTAGATAACCGCTCAGCTAATCCCAACTGTTTATGTTGTTTTTCATGAAATCTGCAATCAAATGAAAACCACATGTTCTCATTGTCAGCCGCCCTCTTAAAAAGTTGCAACTCCTTTGGAAAATAATTCTAATGTATTAGTTATACATGCCTGGTTCCTATGCAAGTTTACTGAGAATTTAGCCCAGTTGGGTTTGAGTACATTTACAGAACTGTAGTTCTTCAACCCAATATTATTTTCCCCTATTGTTTTATTTGAGCTACCTAAGTAAATAACTTGCAACTTTGGGCCCATTTTAAACATATCACCCTGTTGTTTGTTTTACAAATCTTGAAAAAGAATGTAGTTGCTTCATAATGTTTTCTGAAACAATATTCATCTTTCAAATTATTGTTTTTGGATGCTGTTGTCAGTCTTATTTTATTTATTTATTTATTTATTTATTTACAGCACTTTTACCCCACCTTTCTCACCCGAGGGGACTCAAGGCGGCTTACAATAAATAAGCAAAAATTCAATGCATTTAAACTCTGACATTAAGTCTTCCTTAAGATAAAGCTATTCTATAAAGGTTCATTTTAAACTAGCATTTCTTCTTTGAGCAAATGTTGTCAGCATCTGTGCGCATTTGAGAAAAGCAAATGAAATAGTGCTACAGTATGTAGCCTCTTTAAAGGAGATAGTACTGTATACTTAGAGGCTTCTGTATTATAGGGTTTTTAATGCTGGTTTTAAATGGAATTTTTCTCCTACATTTTATGAGGAGCATGCCAAAACTAAAAGGGAGAGGCCCTTTTTGTTTGAATAATGTTGGTATAAGTCCTTCCACCAGATGAGCTCACTAGCAACTTGAGTTTGCCCAGAAAATCAGGATTTCACATCAAAACTACTGTTTTCCAGAGCACCCACGCTTCCGCAGTTCATGCCAACTGGAACTTTTAAAGGCACAGATTGGAAATGCTGGCTTAGCATTTCAGTTTATTAATATCTTTACCTTACTACTTTTATAATGTCAAATTGATTTGAAATTGTCTTATAAATCAAGTAAATAACAAATCTCCTACCAGCATAGATCCAAGCAGGTTTATTTATTTATTTCGTGTCAAAAGTATTGCATAAATCAGTGCGGTCCAACCTTTAGTTACCCGAGGGCCAATCAAACTTTAGTATAGGAATGTGAGGGCCAGAGGCATTCCAGAAAGAAAGCGTTTCTTAAAAACTTAAAGCAGTAAGAAGGGTAAACGATTTTTTCCAAATGTTAAATTAAAATATTTTTCCAGTAAGAAGGGCAAGGGCCAACAAAAATGAATTGATGGCCCGCATTCGGCCCACGGTCCGCAGGTTGGACCACACTGGTATAATATAAATAGGTAAGTAAAACTGATAAAATAAACGGAGAAACAATCAGCTAAATAATTTTAGACCAAAAACTGGCAACAGCGACCACATTGTCTGTAGCTTTAAATGGTTCTTCCTCTGTGCATGAGGCAGGGCATTGTGGGCAAGCATACAGATGCTGAGTTGTTTGTTCTGCTCCACAATCACACAAGGTGGAGGATTCTTCTAGGTAGTGCCATTTTGCCAGGTTGTCTTTTGATGTGCCAATTCCACTTCTGAGTCTTCAAGTTGCCATTCTTGGTTTGCCCCTGGAGGAAAACCCTTGTAGGGGGCCATCCAGTTCACTTCTGTGAGAGAAGTTGCATGTAAGACGGAGTCAGAAATATATATTTAATTCAACCTTGTTTTTGGTTTGATAAACATGTATCTTAAGTGTCTTAGGAACTGTATCTTCATTATACGATCTGGCTTGCATCACCGAGACCTGGCTGGGTGAGCTGTGTGGGGTCAGTCTCACCCAGCTGTGTCTGCTGGGTTTCAGGGTGCATCAGCAGGCCAGGTCTGGGGGGCGGGGAGGCAGGGTTGCAATGGTCTACTGGGAAACCATCCTCCTGATCAGGTGCCCTAGGTTTGAATGCATCCATTTGAAAGTGTGTAACCGGGACAAGTTGGGGATTCTGCTTGTGTACTGACCACTATTAAGTAAATGGGTTCCTGGTTATACACCAAACTAATATATACCCTCAAGTACAACGATATGCACTGAGCACCCCCATGGTCTAAATGAACATAACTTATATAGTTGCTTCATGTGAGCCTGTACTTTGTTAACTTTACCATACTATAAATTCCAACTATAGAGTGAGCACCTCCAGCACCATCTGGTGGTGGATGGAGTAACTCCTTATCAGTTTAAAGGGATATATGCAGTCAACCTGATACCTGAAATCATCCTACCTTATGATAAATTTTCCCATTATATTATGGGTGATCCCAAAAAACATTTTATACTCACACAAAGAACTAACAGAGAGTCAGCACAGTATCGCAGAAGTACATACATTCACAGACACTATGAGTATATGGATATGTATATAAACTTTTGAAATTGAAATTGAGAGGATGCCTGCCATAGATGTGGGTGAAACGTCAGGAGAGAATACTTCTGGAACATGGCCATACAACAAACCCTATAATTTATTGCCTTGCCTCCAATTTTTGAACACGCCCATTGCACCTGACTATTGGTTATTGGTTATCGGTTATTGTTGAGTTTAAGCTTTTAAGATTATTATAAGTTTTTATGTATTAATTCATTGTTATTGAATGTATCTTATGTTGTTGTATTTTATTGTTGCATTACTGGGCTTGATTCCCATATAAGCTGCCCCAAGTCCCTTCGGGGAGATGCGGCAGGATAGAAGAATAAAGTTATTATTATTACATTATTCATAGTTGTTATTCTTTGCCAGATTACTTCCCACCACTACTTTTTAAGGAGATGTTTTATGACAGTCAAAATAATTGCAATTGCCATTATAAATGAAAAAGTAACCATATAGTAATATTTCCCCAAAGTGCCAAAACTACTGATGATTAAACACTGCAAAACATTAACCCTTATCTAGATGAATAGTCCCTAGGAGTCAGCTTTTGTTGTAGAAATTACACAAAGTAAGATTTTGAAGATAGTTATTTTATGATGTTGTAATCCAAACAGTTATAATCAGTGTTCCAGAATTTTGGCCCTGTGCTATATACAGTTTTTTTAACATGGGGTGGGGTTTTATGTCTTATCCTTTATGCTTTAGTACTAGCTTATATACTGGATGTCAGAAGGTCCTCTGCCCACCTGTTTTTATCCTTGCTTTTTCCCTCCCCCATATCTTTTCCCCCTTCCTTTGTCTTCCTTCCTTCTCTCCTTTTTCTTTTTTCAACCCTTTCTTCCTTATCTTTTCCTTTGTTTCCTTCTTTTTTGCTTTCTTTCCTTTTTTCTCTCCCTTTCCCCTTTCTTTTCTCCCTTATCCAGCTCTTAGATAATCTACCTCACAATGTTTACATGGGAACATGGCCCTCTTTTTGTGGCTCTTTGCTTCCTTCCTTCTTTTTCCTCATACACATATCACCTTTTCTCGATGACATCACAAGGGGCCACTTCACCTAGCAATAGTGAAGCATGTTGTTGTAACCTATAAAGCATGAGTTGATTTGTTTCTGAATTCTTTAGTGTTCTCCATTGGACCACATATATTTGCAATATTATCTCTAGTGCCCCCTTTTTTTTCTGAATCCAGCTTTAGCTTCTAGTATTTCTCACTCCATATATAGTTTGATATATTTATGAAAAATAGCCAAGCTGTACCCATGTTAAACAAAATACCAGATTCAAAGTACACATTGGTGGCAATTTTATTAGGCCAGTCAGAGAGACCAAAAACTCTAGTTTTCAAAACTTGCTGGCTTTTATATAGGCTGTTATTCTATTTCAGTGCAAAGTGGTTTATGTTTGAAATTAATTAAAACCTATACCAAAAAAGAGAACCTACAGCTTGTATTAATTGTATGTGGCTGGGGGGAGGGGGAATTGACTAAATATCCTTGAGGTATTAAGCATCTACTCGTTTTTTAAAACTTATTTATATCACATAATGATTAGCATATGTAAAACTCTTAAAGGTTAGAGTCTGTTTCCCATATTCAATATGAAATTCTTTGCAAGTATGAATTAAAAACATTATTTGACTAAATTAAAAGCATACCTTTTTCTTGGTGAAATCCCTTCGTAACTGTTTTGTCTATGGGATAAACACATTTTTTGCCTCCTGCAGAATATGTTCTCTGTTACCTCCTTGTGCTTCATTTAATTCAGAATCACTACAGACTCTTCCAGAACATTCACATTGCTTGTCATAAAGGATTGAGCCATCAATGTGAATCATTCAGAAATATGTTTATGTTGGCTCTTTTTTCATCACAACGGTAGCTGATAAAAATATTGTTGCGATCTTTTATATTATGTTATTGTTATAGCACAATAAATGTTTCTGTATATGCTAAGGAAGCTACAGTAAGTTGACGGCTATTGAGCAAAATTAGAATATCATGAAATTATTTTCGTCAAATACTAAGCTACTGACATTCATTCTTAATTCTTTTTTTAAAAAAAGTGTATGTGCTAGCATGTTTGTGCTATCATATTCAACAATAAGGTATTTTTATTTTGTAATTACCTAGCTCAGCAGTCTTGAGAATATGTGATTTAATGTTTTTCAACCTTTTCTCCACCCCAAGTGTTTTCAAAATAAACTACAGAACGGTCCAATTTATCTCTTCAGAAGAACACAGCCCAGAAGTAAATAGTTTTTTAAATAACAGTTACTTGAAATTAAGTTCTTTTTCCAAAAAAGTAAATCCAATTTAATTATGATTGCAACTTAAGTAAATTCAGGATTTATAGAATAGCCATAAGGTTTAATTGTTTTTATAGTTATGGGACTATAACTATCTGGGTCAGTTGCTGGTGAATGCTGTGACTTGTGGTACTGCTGCACGTGTTATTGCAGATTATACCATAAGTCAGCCACTTGTACCATTCAAATATTTTTCAAAGAAATAATTACTCTTCCCTTTCAAGAAACAGTAAAGTTACTTTTAATATATATATATATATATCTTCCCTGTCCAACAAAGTCTTTAGCTGGCATGCCAGTTAAAAATTGTCCCTAGGTACTTCAGTCTACAGAGATGGATCTAGTTTACTTCAAACTGTACTCCCAAGCTAAGCATCTACCACCACTGGGGAGTCCAATCCCATTCAAGACAGATTGGTCACTCAGTTCCCAGACTACAGATCATTCACTCCAATGAGACTTCAGCTTAGGTTTATTGGCTGTCAACCAACTCATCACAGCACTGATTTAGCATCTGCACAGCTCCAGCTGACTCTGATTCCACAAGGAAAATTAGATTTGAACATCTTTCTTGTGCTGATGGTATTCAACTCCATCACTTGTTGTGATCTCACCCAGTGGCTTAATATATATTAAAGTGTAGGGGTCATGATGGAACCCTGTGGAACCCCACAATATGAAAACCATGAGGTTCAACTGCAGCCATCCCTTGCCACTCTGGAAGTGGTCTTGTAGGTAGGAACAGGACTACTTTTAGTGTCTTCCATCGGATCTAAGTCCATCCAGTAGGATGCCAGGATCAATGATGTCAAAAGCTGCAGTGAAATACCAGAGGATTAATAGGGCTGCAGTTCCTCATTTTACATGGGATATGAACGCTGTTTTGGAGGCTGAGTACTGGCTTGAAGCATTGCATAAATAAATCCAAATAATCTGCTTCTTCCAAAAGCAAATTGCCAGACACACATTACAACTCTTTGACCCTGAAGGGCACATGAACAAGAGCATGATAGTTTTCACATACCTATAGGTCCTGTGAAAGGGAGTACTGCAAATTCATTTACTGCATTAGGCAATTGCTCACTTGAAGAAATGGGCAATCATTCAATCTCTGCTGGATTTTATTGATCAAGGTGGGCAAGAGTCCAAATTTCACACACACTGATTTAAGTGTCTTATTCACATTAACAAACACAGAAACTGCAATTGATCCCAAGAAAATTGGCCAAATGTGATAGATTCTGATAATTGCAGTGCCAAGTTCTGAACAAAGATTGAATTTTCTCTTCAGCATGACTAGGAAATGTACCACAGCAGGCAACTGAGAAGTCTGTTCATGGTATGTCTCAGCTTGCAGTAATTCAAACAGGTTTCTCATTACTCAGTAGAACTCCTGGGATACAATAGCAGAGAGGTAACAAGATTATTATCTTTTTACAATGAAGATCCCCACTGATTTTCAATCATACTCTCTGAGATGTGCTGTGTACTCTAGCTTTGTTGAGCCTGTTTCATTATCATCAGTTGTAAAGTTAGAAATTCTAATATCAATAGCAGGAATCTATATTTTATATGTCTTTTTATCTTCTGAAGATTTATATATTTTCCTAAGATCAACTATTTGTTGCCATTTTTATGTCCATTTAGGATAGATGAGCAGATACAAAGTTTTTTGGAAGATACAGAACCTGAGACCATATTGGAAGTTGGAGCTGATATGCGGAAGATCAAATACTGCTTCAGTTATTTAAAGGTGTGCTTCATTGGCTATCCATTGTACAGGTCCCTTAGCATGTATGCCCTGAACATGCCTAGGACAGGGAAAGAGGAAAGTTAAGTCCAAAATTAGAAATAAAAAAATATATGCATTTAAATTACTTAGTGTGGTTTTTTTTTGCAGAAAAATGAAATGCTTTTTGTTTACATATTACATTCAAAAATGTTCAGTTGTCCAACAAAGGCTAATTCGAATATAAAATTCCCTAATAGTTTATTAAGCCAGAAATTAGAACCATGTTGATGCATTCCTCCCTCCCCTTCATCTTCCAAGTAGGCTTTTGGTTATTTAAAAAACAAATTTTCATTACAACCAAAACAAAAAACAATGATTTCATTCCATTCATTAACCAAGATGGAAGTTGCAGTTTACGGTTAAGTCTTTGAGGACCAGGAACCTTATGTATAAGAATTGTTATACTTTACTGAGACTAAATGAGTGTGCATAATTTCCTTTGTTGAAAAATCATGAAAATAGGAAAAGATCAACAATCTGGTAAATAAAAATTGTTTCTGTTCTTTTTTGACAGAGATTGATTAATGAGGTGAAGCTTCCTAACAATCATCACCATGTACCAAACATTCTTGGAGAGAAAAATGTTAATAATTCAAATGGGGATGAAGAGGTAAAGAAATTGAGGGATCTTCTGCAGCAACGAGACAATGAAATTAGTATCCTTCCTGAAATAAGATTAATTAAAAATTGAGTTCATTCGGAATACTCGACATTGTCCAGTTAAAGGATATCTTTAGATTAACATGATAGATAACACAGAATTTTGTTGTACCTTAAAGTCTTAAGAAATTTTAATTGAAGTCCATTTCATCAGATGCACCTGACAGTATCAGAAGACATGGTTTACACTAAATAAACATGATTACTGTTTGAGATACCATAAGTCAATTCTGCTGCAACATACTAATATCACTATCCTGCCAAAAATGTTCATAGGAATTACTATGGTTTAATTTAAATATTGCTACACCTTTTTATCAAACTCTCTTCATTGAACAAGGTTGCCATTATCTTCTGATTCTGTAACAGACTAGCTTAATATATTATATGGAAATGCTTTTGTGCTTTGTTTCATTTGGTCCCTGATCCAGCTTTCTGGGAAGTTTATGGGAGGAAAGCTTTTTTTTTAAGTAATGGAAAATACTGCTGCTATATAAAGAAGTATTTATTAGCTTTAAAAAAATTGAATTTCCTGTAATTGTTATTTTTAGCCCAATGAAATGTTGCTAGACTGTGTATTTAGAGTAAATGGAAGTTTATATTAAACATGAGGCTCCATACAATGCATGTGAAATGTAGGTTTTAGGATTGTGCTACCCAGTTTAGTAATTTACCGAAAATATATACATAGTTCAGATATCAAAATCAGAATTCTATTAGATATTTGCAACTAATAAAATTTCATCTGAAATTAGGATTTTTTTACAATTCAATTTGTATTACGTTAAGCACATTTACTGTCTTTAACAGCTACATATATTATAAAGCAGGGGGAGATACTGTGACTCTCCAGATGTTGGACTGCCGTTTCCAGCAGTCCTAACTGGTATACCAAATGGTGAGGAATACTGGAAAGTGTCATTCAAAGAATCTAAAGAGTTCACAAAATAGTTAAAATTACTTGTTGCTTCTGTCAAGAAGGAAAGTAGTAACAAATTATATTCTAAGACCATGTGATTGTAAAATATAATGTCCAGACTAAACTTGAAATCCCAAACACTAAGAGATCTTGATAGAAAGAACTGGAGATATTGTATTTTTAAATTCTGACCCCAAGAAAGGGAAACTCATTAAAATCTGAGTTATTCAAGAATTTCACTATGTGGGGAAAGTATTGTTAGCAAGAATAATACAATTTTTTACCATGGTCAATATCTTCTCTTTACACTTTGTAAACCTTTCAATTTGTGTGCTGAAAATCCCGTCGGAAAAGTTGGAAACTTACTGGAACTGGTTTTTTATCCCCTACCATCAATGGTAGTTAAAATATGATAGATGGAAGAAGCAAATACAACCAGCACTGAAGTGATGATTCTTCACCATCAACTTTGCTGGACTGGCCACGTTGTCCAAATAACCAGTCACTGTCTCCCAAAGCAGTTACTTTATTCTGACCCCAAGAATGGGAAACGGGATGTCGATGGACAGCAAAAGAGATGTAAAGATGGGCTTAAACCTAACCTTTAAAAATTGGAATAAACACAGATAACTGTGAATCCCTGGCCCTTGAGCATTCAAACTGGAGGTCAGCTGTTATCAACAGCATTCCCTCTCCACCTTCCCTGGCCTTTTTGCACTGGTCATGAATGTAGTGCTTTATTCTTCTTTTTAGATGCCGATTCTGTCTTTTAATGATACAGACACCTATCTCGGTGTCCTAAAGCGCATTCATTACTACTAAAGTGTGTTGCTTCTAATGTAAGTTAAAGTATATAGAAATAGCAGGGAGGATTTGCACGACTTGGTGGCCACTGTAATTTAATATCCTAAAGTGTAGTGCTCATCTATGCACCTCCAGAAGAAGGTGACTGGACTGAAATGACAAGAGAACATATTAGTGCATAGTGCAAGGATAGTATAGCTGGAAAACTTTTTGATGACTTAAGAATATTATGCCTACAGATTTTTTAAAGAACAGAACAGTTCAGGGGCCAGTAAAATAGCTATATCACCAGACATGAGACCGCTGTGCTCCCATCCCATTATCTTTGAGCACAGCAATTCTCTTGTCACTCCTTTTTCTACACAGGCATAGTCACTCCTGCCAACAAGATCTTGGGCTATGTTAACAGAACTATGACTTCCAGCTAAACTTTTGTCTTTAGAAATGGAGAATGATCATAAACTTTTCATACTAATATGCAGCATGATGTAACCGGAATGGTTACCTGACAGATTAATTCAGTCGGACATTTTCATTATGAGACTGAGTTTCAATAATTCAAATGGCTACAAGAAGAGGCCAGATTTTTTTGAAGTTTTGTGTAATTTTTTTGTTTGTGTCTTTCTTCTGACCTTCCTAGCCTAGTTGTTCTGGGAAACTTGGAGATCGTCATATTTTGTGGAATGTAGATTGATCATAATAAAGCTGTTACCCCCAACTGTGATTTTTTGTGTGTTTATAGGTCATTAAGATTAACATCAGGTGCCTCATCTGCCATTTCTGTGGTTTTGGTCCATGAGTAGATTTGTAAATGAGTTAGCATTTCAGTATATGAGTCAGACTCTACACATGCTGTATAAGTAAAAATTTTTCTTCGTGTACTCTGTGAATGCACACTAATGGAGAGGCTGCGCCTGCGCAGGTTCCAACGGAAACTCTTCCCAAGCTGAAGTTTAAATTTTGGCGGTAGCCACGCCCCTCCGTCCCCGGAGGGCATATAAGGCAGCCCTCGGCGCCCGCTCCCCAGTTCCTTTTTTTCCGCCGCAAGGTTCACTTCGGACTCTCATGTCTACGACTCGCTTCAAGCGCTGCACTCAGTGTGCCGCTAAAATTCCTGATTCCGACGGCCACGCCAAGTGCCTCTTCTGCCTCGGGGAGGCACATGTCGTCGGTACCTGCCGTTTCTGCCTAGCCCTGACGGCTCAGGCTAGGAAGAATAGAGCCGCGAGGCTTAGAGCGGCGCTCTACGAAAAATCGCTTGCCCCTGAGCCCGTTCCGTCGACTTCGGGCACGAAGCCGTCGCTCAACCCGAGATCGATGTCGGCTCCGACAGCTAAAGCTCCCTCGGTCTCGTCCAGGGCGTCCAGAGCCTCCAAGACGGCTAAAGCCGCCAAACCGCCGTGCACACTCACCACGGCTACTATGTCGACTCGTTCCGGTCGGGTCGGCCCTTCCTCGACATCGAGCTCGGTGGCCTCCGTGTCCTCGGTTCGATCCCATCTCGGGTCCCCTCCGTCGACCTCTGCGATGAAGATCGCCTTTAAAAGGGCTCACGAGGAAGCTCGTCGGACCCAATCCGACTCAGCAATGGTCCCTCCCACACCGGGTAAATCCATGAGGGTTCCATCAAAACAACCGCTTGCGAAGAAGAGGGCGACCCAACGTTCTTCCTCCTCTGCTTCCTCCAAGATGGACGTCCCTTCTTCGGCGACTTCTTCTAGAAAATCCTCTCCCATCGCTCCCGCTCAGCGGCCTCGTCAACCTTCTCCTCAGCAACTTTCTGATGGCGAGTTACAGGACTCACCCCACCACTCCACCCAGACGGTGGTCAGGGTGCCGTCTCCTCGACCTGCCGTCTCACATCGCCCGTCTCGACAACAGCTTTTTCCCCCGACCTCGACACCGGAGCGGGGTAGACAAACCACTCGTCTGGCTCGAGCGGCCCAGGCCTCGGCCTCGAAGGAAACTCGGCCACAGATTGCTCCTGCTCTTGAGGCTTTGCCACCACCAGAGACTGTGTTGTCATCCCCTCCTCAGTCCCCTCAAGGGGCTGAGGATGATGAGATTGATATCGATCGCCCTGATTCCGCTCTCTCGGCCTCGGTGGTATCCCTAGGCCTTGATCTCTCTCCTCCTCATGATGCTTATGAGGTGGACCCTCCTTCGCCTACCGACAATATTCGGGCTTTCTCTGAACAAATGATTAGAATGGCTGATGCCCTGGGCCTGGAAATCAAACAAACTTCCAAGGCAGTGTCTGACCCGGTTTTCAAACGGGTCCAAGCCCAAGCCCCTCCAGCCACGCTGTTACCGTTTTTGCCTTACCTTCTAGATGTCATCCAATCATCTTGGAAGACTCCTTCCTCGATTCCTCCTACCTCGAAGAGAATCGAATCTTGGTATCGTACAGATGACGACACCCTAGAATGGCTTAAACACCATCCCGACCCAAATTCCATGGTCGTTAAGGCTTCTCAAACCTCCGGTCGCGAATCCACTACCCCTGCAGATAGAGAGGGCAAGAGATTTGACGCGGTCGGTCGGAAGCTCTATTCCGGGGCCCTTCTACTTTGTAGAATGGCAAACTATGGGGCCTGTATGGGGGCCTACCAGCAGATCATTTGGGAGAAAGCGCAGCCCTTCTTCGCGAAGTTGTCTGATGAAGACCGGTCGGTTTTGTCCACCCTCCAGCAAGAGGCCGACTCGCTAGCGCATCATCAAATTCAGATGGCTAAGCATACAGGCGACACGGCCGGCAAGATGATCGCCCATGCCATTGCCATTCGTCGCCACGCCTGGCTGAGGTCGTCCGGCTTGTCCTCCTCCTCCAGACAAGTCATCGAAGACCTCCCCTTCGACGCCATGGGCCTCGTCAACTCCGGCACTGACGACAAGCTCAAGACCAACCATGACTTTAAAGTTCTGGCCACTAAATGCGGTGACCAACCCCAAACCCACCGCAACAAGTGGTTTCCTCAGCGTTTTCGGCGTTTCCTGCCTCCCTCTTACCGCCATCAATCCTTCAGGCGTCCCTCGGTATCTAACAACCAGAACCGCCAACAGCCTCGACGCGCTGTTCAACCGCAAAGACAACGCGGTCGTACCACCCCCACCGCTGGTCAACCCCACCGGCGTTCCTGACGCCATCTCTCTCTCCAGAGACTCTTTCTACGATACCGATGCAGTTCTCATTCCTCCGCACCCCTCTCCTCCACCAAATCAACCTCATGGTCTCTTTTTAGACCGCCTGGCTCCCTTCTTTCACCGGTGGAAATCTATCACTTCAGATGCCTGGGTCCTCAAGATTGTCCAAGAAGGCTATGCCTTAGAGTTCGAGGAGCTCCCACCCACGGGACAGGTTCTTCTCTCCAACCCTTCTCGAGAAATTCTTGCAGAGGTCAACGCCCTCCTCGCCAAAGGGGCTATTCGGCCTTCTCCATCGATACAGGACCCTCAAAGCTTCTTCTCCAGATACTTCACGGTCCCGAAGAGGGGTGGGGGCCTCCGCCCCATTCTGGACTTACGTATGCTCAATGCCTTCATACACCCAACCAAGTTCAGGATGGTCTCCATCGCCTCCATCCTCCCGATGCTTCAACGCGGGGACTACTTCGTGTCTATAGACCTACGAGACGCTTATTTCCACGTGGCGATCCGAGAACCCCACAGGCGCTTCCTCTCTTTCAAAGTTCTCGACCAAACCTACCAGTTTACCGTTTTACCCTTTGGCCTCGTTACGGCCCCAAGGGTCTTTACCAAAGTCGTCGCTGTCGTGGCCGCCCACCTCCGGCTCCAGGGGATCACAGTCTTCCCTTATCTAGACGACTGGCTTCTGGTCGAATCCGACCCTGCCCTCCTCCGACGTCACGTCGACTACACCCTCTCCCTTCTAGAGTCTCTCGGTCTCCAGCTAAACCCCGACAAATCTCACCTCACTCCGTCGAACAAAATCCGCTTCATCGGTGCCCTGTTCGACTCAATCTCTCGGACTGTCTCTCTCCCGCTCGACAGGTTCCTAGCCCTTCGCCAACAAATCACCTTTTGCGAGACCCACCGGAGGGTTCGGGCTCGGTCCATCCAGGTATTGCTGGGCCACATGGCCTCCACAGTCCTCACAACCCCGTTTGCCAGGCTCCATCTCCGGACTCTGCAAAGATGGTTTATAGACGTTTTCAAGCCATTTCGCCACCTCAACTCGAGGTTTCTCTCCATCCCACTCCACGTTCGTCGGTCACTTCTCTGGTGGAAGTCCCTCTCCAACGTCTGCAAGGGTCTTCCGTTCCACCCGACTCCTCCCTCGACCACCATAACCACGGACTCATCCAATTTCGGCTGGGGAGCCCACATGGGCGGTCTCACTGTTCAAGGCCTCTGGTCTCCTTCCGAGAAGGCCAATCACATAAACTTTCTGGAACTCCTTGCCATCTTCAAGGCTCTGAAAGCCTTCTCCCGCCTGATTTCCCAAAAATCTGTCCTCATCCAATCAGACAACACAGTAGCAGTCTTCTACATCAACAAGCAGGGCGGCACGGGTTCAAGGAAGCTGATGCTTCTCTCCTCCCAGCTGTGGTACTGGTGTATAGCCCACAACATTCAAGTCTCGGCGATTCACCTTCCCGGGATCCAGAACAATTTAGCGGATGCCCTCAGCAGAATGACGACCTCCTCCCACGAGTGGATGCTCGATCCCGAGACTCTTCTTTCTCTCTTTCACAAATGGGGCTTTCCCACTCTGGACCTCTTCGCTTCTCCCCAGAACGCACAGTTGCCTCGGTACGGGGCGAGACTTCCCCCGTCCTCCTTTCCAGGCTGCCTGGGGGACGCCTTCCTTCTGGACTGGTCAGCGGAACCGATCTACCTCTTTCCGCCTTTTCCTCTCATACCAAAGGTCCTACAGAAACTCCGGTCGATACCGACGTCGGCGATCCTGATAGCTCCAGCCTGGCCTCGCCAACCTTGGTTCCCGGCTCTTCTTCATCTCTCCAGAGCGACCTTCTTCACCCTGCCTCTCCTCCCGCACCTCTTGTCCAGAGAGAACGGCCAGATCCTGCACCCGGATCTCCCCTCTCTACATCTCACTGCTTGGAGAATTCTCGCCTGACCTCCCTCCCGCAGAACCTGCAGGAGGTCCTCCGCGCAGCTCACAAGCCGGCTACAACCAGATCTTACACTTACAAAGTTTCTCGCTTCCGCTCCTTTCTTCGCTCCCGGGGAATTGTTGCCTTCCCAACCTCGGTACCGATAGTGCTAGACTTTCTTATGTCTCTGGCAGACCAAAAACTTTCTCTTGCTTCTATGAAATCTTACTTGGCCGCCCTATCCTGGTGTTTTCAACAACATGGTAGACCGTCATTGTTCTCTGATCACCTTGTCAAAACTTTCTTAAAAGAATACAATAACATCTGCCCCCCGTCTCAGCCTCCTACTCCGGGGTGGAACCTCGAGCTCGTGCTTTCCCAGCTCACTACCTCCCCTTTCGAACCTTTGGCTTCGACTGACCTACGTCTCCTTTCTTGGAAAGTTGCCTTCCTGGTGGCCATAACTTCAGCGCGCAGACCCTCGGAACTGGCGGCCCTTCGGGTTGATGAACCTTACCTCCGTTTTCATCATGACCGTGCCGTCCTCCGCCCGGACATCACCTTCCTTCCCAAGGTGGTCTCAGCCTTTCACCTTAACCAGGACATTGTCCTCCCCGCCTTCTTTCCAGACCCCTCGTCTCCCCTTGAACGGAGACTGCACCTCCTTGATGTGCGCAGGGCACTCCTTTTCTATCGGGACCGTACTAAAGACATTCGAAAGACCCCAAAACTTTTTGTGGCCCATGCTCCAGATAAACTGGGCAATCCTATTTCTTCACAGAGACTGTCTCATTGGATTGCTCAGGCTATTGAACTGGCCTACGAACTGGCCAAACGCCCACCCCCTCCGTCGGTTCGCCCGCGCTCGACGAGAGGCCTCTCCACGTCGACTGCCTTCCTAAGGGGCATCCCCCTGGACTCTATTTGCAGGGCAGCAATCTGGTCCAACCCACTTACGTTTGTGTCTCATTATAGGGTAGACCAGAAAACCTTGAAGGATTCAGCCTTTGCTAGGGCAGTTTTATCATCCTGCTTGTCCTGAAAGGCTTCTTCATATATGCCTTCTTTATGGATGTTTTTTTTTTTTCATGCGATTCTTTTGTCAATTTCCTATTCAGTACATGCTTGCACTGTTATCTCTGACATATTGTGCCTTATTTGCCACTACCTTCCTCCTTTGGGGAATGATGCGCCTTACTTGCACGTGTTTTCTTGAATTGTTTATATCATGCCTCACCGGTTGCTCTCGGTGTTATGCGTGTGTTCATGCAATACTTCAATGGGTCCTTCGGACCATGTTATTGATGTTTAATAAACATATGTTTGGACATTATCTCGTTGTCAGGGTTTGCTTAGCCCGCCTCCGAGACCTAAGCTTGCTAGTCTCCATTAGTGTGCATTGACAGAGTACACGAAGAAAAAGGACAGGTTGCTTACCTGTAACCATGTTTCTTCGAGTGTACTCTGTGAATTCACACAAGCCCGCCCTTCCTTCCCCTCTGGCAAACCCTCTTCCTTCCTCGTTGCCTTAGCGGCGTAGGAACTGGGGAGCGGGCGCCGAGGGCTGCCTTATATGCCCTCCGGGGACGGAGGGGCGTGGCTACCGCCAAAATTTAAACTTCAGCTTGGGAAGAGTTTCCGTTGGAACCTGCGCAGGCGCAGCCTCTCCATTAGTGTGAATTCACAGAGTACACTCGAAGAAACATGGTTACAGGTAAGCAACCTGTCCATTTGTGGTATCTGACACAATACACAAGACCTTATTATCTAGCCCAGTAGCTAACTAAAGAGTGAATTTGGTCTGGATTAGTAAGCTACTAGGATGGGGCATGCTGTGAATTTTTTTTGGAGTAGATATAATTAAACAAATGTGTGTGTGTGTGTGTGTGTGTGTGTGTGGGTATAATAGCAATTATTTTAACAAGATAATTTGTTGCAATTATCACAAAATAATATGATGAATTTTTCTTAAAATGAATTTTAGACATTTTAGTAAATATGTTAAAGAGGGAAAAAAAGAAAGCTCAAGATGCTTTTCTTCAATTCAGTGCTCTATCCAAGGATATCTCACCCTCAGAAAGTTCTAGTCTTTTGAAAAATATGGAAAGTGAGCAAATGGCTTCAGTCACTTTGGAAACTAAATCTGCCTTCCTTCCCAGGAGAACAGGTTAGTGACTTTATTTTTATCCTCGAGTATTGATTTTAGACTATTGTATTTACTAAATTACATAGCATTCTTGAATGATTATTTCTGGAAATATGTGAAGTGTTCATAATGGCAAATGCCTTTGTTACATCTTGTTTTGACTATTTTAACATGGTATACAGTACACCATGCTATTTTTTTAAAAAAGTATTTGTAAACATACTGGTCCAGAATGTTGTCACCAAATGATAAAACCAATATGATTTGAAAACAAGCTATTTGAAATGGTGTATTCTTTCCTATGAGTTTTAAGATTTGTTGGGATGCCCCTACTTTTTGTCTCCCAACCCCTAGTGGCACATTTGGTAGGGCTGTGTGAGTGATCTTTTTCAATAGTAGATTCTAGGATTTGGGCAGCCTTCTGAATTAGGCTAGGCTTTCTTCCCTCTTTTTATTCAGACAACCTTTGGCATTTAACTTGGATTGCTACTGGAGAAGTTTAAAGTGTGTGTTTAAAACATTTTGTATTTATTATTTTTGTCTTTGATAGAATTTTATTAAGGTTAGTTACTTTCGCAAAAGGTAGGATATCAATTTGCATACATATGGACATTATATTTTAGAGCAGTATAATGTAATAGCAGTGCTATGTGTTGTATAGTAGAAGACAGCAAATCTTAGATAAATTCTTGTTTTCTTTAAAACAAAGAACTGAAACGGAAAATTCATAAATACTATCAAAAGGTAAATAATGCTGGAAAAAATGTACTCTTAGTTGTAAAAAACAATTACTATGTTTTAAGCAAAAAACAAACCAAGTACTCTTTGGAGTTAAAAACATGTTTATATATATTGTAATAAAGAACATTTAAAAAGATGACTGTTTGGTAAATACAGTAGAGTCTCACTTATCCAAGCTAAATGGGCCGGCAGAAGCTTGGATAAGCGAATATCTTGGATAATAAGGAGGGATTAAGGAAAAGCCTATTAAACATCAAATTAGGTTATGATTTTTACAAATTAAGCACCAAAACATCATGTTATACAACACATTTGACAGAAAAAGTAGTTCAATACACAGTAATGTTATGTTTTTTTTTGGTGTTTTTTTTTTCGTGTCAGGAGCAACCGGAGTTGCTTCTGGAGTGAGAGAATTGGCCGTCTGCAAGGACGTTGCCCAGGGGATGCCCGGATGTTTTGATATTTTTACCATCCTTGTGGGAGGCTTCTCTCATGTCCCCGCATGGAGCTGGAGCTGATAGAGGGAGCTCATCCACACTCTCCCCAGGTGGGATTCGAACCTGGCAGCTTTCAGGTCAGCAACCCAACCTTCAAGTCACTTAGTCCACTACGCCATCTGGGGGCTCCAATGTTATGTTGTAATTACTGTATTTATGAATTTAGCACCAAAACATCATGATATATTGAAAACATTGACTACAAAAATGGCTTGGATAATCCAGAAGCTTGGATAAGAGAGGCTTGGATAAGTGTGACTCTACTGTAATTTCTTAGGGTAAATATATTTGAACAGTCTGTTAAGCCAGAGAAATCTGAGGAGGGAGCAGGCCCTAAAAAGCCTTCTCTTGTTTTATTGAAGTAATAGGAAAGCCTGCATACTAAATAGCAATACTGAAAAAAGACTTTACTATTATCTTTAAAATAGCAGTGGTCTTAGTGCTTTTGTTGTTTACCATGAGTTCTGAAAGCAATTCAATTCTCCAGAGATTGCCACATTGTTCACTGTATCACTTAAAATGAAATAAAATAATGGCATCGACTCCAACTGTTTTCATCGAAAAAACCTGCAGGTATTTGCCATAAATCCTGTTGGCTGGAATCCTATTGGGGACACCTTCACAAGTGGATTTATATCTGCAGGAACCATTGCACAATAGGTCCTTTGTATTTGTGCATCAGTCCTATTGTGCACTGGGACACCAACAAGGAGTGCTGATGTGCATAAGGACACTCTTACTGGTGTCCCATTATGCATCTTTGTAATTCATTAATAGGGTTCTTTGGTGCCTCTATGTAGCTAATAATATGTAAAGCACTCAGTGTAGACTGTGGATTTGACCATTGTTTTTTAAAAGTGCCATCAAATATTAGAGAAGAAAATAATGTTCTGTTTTCAAATCATCAAAAATATACTGGGTAGGTCTAAAGCAGGGGTAGTTAAGTGAGCCATAGTTTGTTCTAGAGATCTGTTTATGACTCTAGAAATCGATGTTTGAATCCCCACTCAGCCATGGAAACTTATAGAGTGGGTCAGATTCTCCCAGACTCAGCAAATGGCAAAAGCAAACTACCTTTGAACAAATCTTGCCAAGAATATCCTGTGATAGATTTGTCATAGGTTCATTTTTATTTGTTTGTTTGTTTAATTGTGTTTGTTGACAATTAGCTGGACATGACTTGAAGACACACAGCAACAATTCTTGGCTATCTTATTGCATACCTAGAATCTCAAAACAGTTCCACTAAGGTTAAGTTATATAGACACATTGCCTAAAGGTAAATCTAATCACATTTTCTGGGGTTTACCTCTGAGTAAAAATGCTTAAGATGACACGACATCATACCCAGTTTTCTTTCTGGGATAATAAGATCTCATTGTCTTATTCAAAGTTACTTTTTATATATTCAGCTTGTAAAAATAAATTACAGCTGTGATGTACAGATTCTTACTGACCCATTTAGATTAGTAGGAATGATGTTTCCCAGGAATCCTGAGGCATAGTGCTGTTAAGTTTATGATAGAAAATGTTTTAACATTCCATCTATACATTTGAAGCGAGCTTCCTTTTTCAAAGCCCTCTTTTCTTGAGCAAAGTGCTCTTTTGTAATCTCACTTGATGTGAGGATGCATAATGTAGCATAAGCTTTCATAGATGAAATTATTTATTTATATTTATGCACCTGATGACTTAAGTCTATGAAATCATATGTTCCAGGTTTTTTTCTCTCAGTTTCAAAGGTGCTGCAACAACCTTTTACCTACTCACCTAGACCAACACAGCAATTTCTTTGAGGTCATTACAAAATAAACTTGCAAAAGAAATTACATATGAAATGCATTAATACTGTATACGTGTCAAGCAGATGAAAGCTGGTTGAAATGAAGTGAAATCTTTCATTTCCACTGATTTTTAATTTAAGCCAAAAATAGAAAGATCTGTTACAGATTTAGTACCTACTATTTTCTTTCCCATTTTAACACACAATGTTCATTATCTTTCCAACTGACTCATAGAAAGAGAATCTGAGTAAATTAGGAAAATAGAATGAACTCATAGTGTCCGTTTGATGGCCAAAAAATATTTTGGATCGAAGCATCTAAAACACTGAAGATAGCTCTTCTCCAGATGATTTGAACATGTAGTTCTAGAATCGAGCAAGTAGGCTGGAAAAAAGATCTCCACATCTTAGTGAGATCAGAAATAAATATAGTAGGGAGGCTGGAGAAAGCACCCAATAACAATTTTTCAAACATCTATAAAGTTCTGAACACAGACCACCTATCTTTTATCATCTGTTGATGTTGGCTACTTTAAAAAAATTTTTACTTTGTTCATTCTGTTTCTATTACATTTCCTTTTTTAATGAATGAAATAGCCATAATTTTCTGTGGGAAGAAAAAGTAATTTTAACAGTGGATGATTGTATTTTATGCTGATGGCCCAAAGAGTGTGTATGGAAGAAATTAGGCTCCTTATAGAAAAGCATTTGCAAATTCTTGTATTTAGTAAACTCTAGAAACAATTGGTTTCTCTGCTGAAATTTATTGCAAATTGCCAGTGCACTTGCATGCTCATTAGTAAGTTCCTCTGTTTCTACTGGAAGCCACTCTTCTACCTGTACATTTGCATTACAACTTCAGAATTTTTTTTAGAACAGCTTTAATAATAGTAGCAAATGTCAGCACTGTACACCTCTATCTCTGCTTTCCATCTGATTCTGTCCAAATGATTAAAGGTTTCTAAACTTTCCAGGCTCCTTTTCACCTAGCTCTTGTTTCCAGTGAGGCAACAGGGCCACATTAACTTGGTAAACTGTTTTTCATTAATTCCTTACTAATATTTACACACTATGAATAGTAAAATAGACATGGTATTCCAGCTTAATTTATGTAACACTCCAGTTTTAAACCTATCCTGTCTGAATCTACTCACAGTGTCTTGTAGTCTGTCTTCTTGTTCTCTTGTTATCTGGATGTAGAGGCACCAAATGAGTTCTTCTTCAAATATTAGATAAACTTTGGTTTCAAGAAATAGCAGGAATTTGAAAGACCTTCATATTTTGATTATATTTTCAATAACAAAGATTATTATAAACAAAGTTAGCCATGAAGTACAGTAATACATCCACAAAATTGGGCTCGGGCTGTGGCGCAGGCTGGAGAGCAGCTGCAATGAATCATTGCAATGAATGACTCTGACCAGGAGGTCATGAGTTCGAGGCCCGCTCAGAGCCTATGTTTGTTTATCTTTGTTCTATGTTAAAAGGCATTGAATGTTTGTGTAATGTGATCCGCCCTGAGTCCCCTTCGGGGTGAGAAGGGCGGAATATAAATGCTGTAAATAAAATATCAATACCTTTATTGGGCTAACCAAAATTTATAGAATACACTAATTGTAATATATTGGTTTAAATCAGGGGTCCCCAAACTAAGGCCCGGGGGCCGGATGCGGCCCTCCAAGGTCATTTACCTGGCCCCCGCCCTCAGTTTTATAATATAATATTTTTATATTAGTTTTAATAATATAATATATTGCATATACATATAATATTGATAATAATATTATGTTATACAATATAATACTAATAATAATACCATATAATAATATTAATTATATGTTATATATTACATATTATATAATAGTATAGTGGTATAGTTCAATATATTAATATATAATGCTAATATTGTGCTATGCTAATAATATAATGTATTGTATGTACATACAGCTGCTCTGAGTCCCCTTCTAGGTGAGAAAGGTGGGATATAAATGTAGTAAATAAATGCAGTAAATAAATAATTAATTTTAGACTTAGGCTCGGCCAAAGTCTGAAATGACTTGAAGGCACACAACAACAATTCTAATTAACTTGACTATCTCACTGGCCAGAAGCAGGCCCACACTTCCCATTGAAATCCTGATAGGTTTATGTTGGTTAAAATTGTTTTCATTTTTAAATATTGTATTGTTCTTTCGTTGTTGTTGTTGTTGCACTACAAATAAGACATGTGCAGTATGCATAGGAATTTGTTCGTATTTTTTTTCCAAATGATAATTTGGCCCCTCAACAGTCTGAAAGATAGTGGACCGGCCCTCTGCTTCAAATGTTTGAGGACCCCTGGTTTAAATAAACCCTCCCTCTAGAGGCGCATGATTCATTAAGTATTACGTACAGTTTAGTTTTTCATACTGCAATATAATTTTGTTCTGTTTTTGTCAGAAATGTATATCTGATATATGAGGAATCTTATCTTTTCTTCTTTTTGGTCTAGCAGGGTATCCAAAGTGATTATTTGATTATTTAGTCTCTTGTCTGCCAGTTTGACAGATCAACATCTGAGCATTGTTCATGAAACCTATATTTGATGGCCATCATTACCAAATCTACATTTTTATCAGTTGATTATTTGTTTGTTTTGATGGAATCCTCACTGGGACCTTAATCTACCCATTGCAGTAAATTCCCTGATGATATATTCCGTTACTTTCTCTTTGTGGTTCATCTCTCAGATCCTCTGAGCTATTCTCTCCATGCTAAGCTATCTGTCTGAGGTTCTTTCAGTCACATCTATTTTGCTTGGCAAAGTTCTGTGTTAGAATTGGCTATAATTTCACTCCTCCATTCTTAAGACTCCATTTGGCATCGAAATCTCCCACATATAACTGTTATAAGATAAGCTCAATTGGTTGTAAATGAGGAAGCAAGTGGTCTGTAGAAGAGAAGCATCAATTAATTTTATTCATGGTTGACACCCAAAATCTCTATGACTGTCTGAAGCTTTCTTGAGGCAAGGCACACCCTACCCCACTACTCCAGTGAGACAAATAGATGATGGCTTCCCAAGAGTTATATAGTGCAAAAGCAAATAAAGTAAAACAAAGCATACAGTATGGCCCATCTCCCATCCCAATAATTATGAGAACTGTATAGGAAGTCTGCTTCATAGGAAGTTTTATTGTCCTAGTTCCAAAAGGTATCATTTTTTCTAGTCTTAAACTGCCAAGATAAAGCAAATCTATTTAGCCAGGCCTGCTAAATGTCAATTAATCCTTTCTATGCTACTGGACAGCTCTTAACATTTGGTCATAATTGTAACAAGAAGTCTAAGACCCATTCTCCTTGTGGCAGACACCATGCTTATTACATCTTTCCCAGACTCAGAATTGGTTCATACCTATCTTTATTACTGAGTTATAAAAAAGAATAAGCTAGGAGTTAGCCCAAAACAAAGGGAGCAACTCTGTGTTGGGTTTCATTTCCTTTCACAAGTCCATTTGTTTAAAGAGAGACTGGTCCATAGGGACCATTCTTGATCAGGAGTTATAAAATATGGAGTTGAGCTATGCTAGTTACTTCAATAAGCTAACATAGCGTATCTGTTAAATGAGTAGTCTGGTCACATGGGGCACTATAGAATAGTTTCCAGGCTCAGTTTTGAATTAATAAGTAGTTATTATAGTTAACTAAGTGACAGTATATTTACCAATTGTCATCTGTTTGCTGTCCTTTATTTTTCATATTCGATATGCTAGTCTAGGCCTTCTTTCTAGGATGTTCCAACTATCAGGGAACACTTTGTGAACAATGTAGCCTCTAAGACAGGGGTGACGCAGTATTGCTCACCAGATGGTGGTGGAGTATAACTTTCATCATCCTTACCTTTAGCTACACTGGCTAGGGAGGTTGAAAACCAACAATATCTGGAAGCTTGCAGTATTCCCAATCTTGTGCTATGATTTGGATACACATTGACAATTCTAACAGCAGATGAAACCTACTCAGATGGAGATGAGTGATTCCTGCAGCACTGACATGAGTAACCCTAGTCATATAGACATCATATTGAGATCTGGCCAGTTTTACGGAGTCACATAGCCGGTCACTGCTACAACAGCCAAAAAAATAGCAGAGTGGACTGCAACTCCATAGAAAGAATTCCAGTCTCTTTCAAAACAATTACCACAAGAATTAGTTAAAGGAAATATTTGTGAAAATCGTATACTCCTGACTTTGTCCTTGTCATCAGTACTTTATATCTATGTGTTTGCTGAAATGGTTTCTATTGTTATATGCCTTCAAGCCATTTCTCACTTATAGTAACCCTAAAGTGATGTTTTCATGGGGTTTTCTTGGCAGTCTTTCTTTTGAGGAAGTCTGCCCTTGCCTTCCACATGGTCTGAGAGTGTATGACTTGTAAAAAGGTGTCACCAGTTGGCTTCTTTGGCTGGATAGGGATTCAGACTCTGGTCTCTCAGAATAGTCCAATGGTCAAACCACTACACTAGATTGTCTCATCTAAAATGCTATACTGTGCTTAGATTAAAAACCTAGAGGCTTAGTTTAACCCCAAATTTTGTGATAGAAGTAAAATTGAAGGGGAATTGGAGGCTAAAGATTTTTTTGCAAAGCTGGCAATTGATTAAAGAATTTTTGCTTGTCATTTGCTTACGTCTAAACATTTTTTCATGTTCTCAGCCTGCAGATTTTTTTTCTTGGCCACTACTTGATATTTCAAGTGTCCTTGAAGCTGTGGCAGATATCTGGGCAGTACAGTATCAATAAGCTTTTATCATTTTTCCCTTTGTTAGTGGCAGTTGCATTCAAGCCAAATGCGGATATTTGCTAAATAATAAAAGAAGAAAAAAGCCAAGCTTCAAGCTCCACACAGCAAGAATTTTCTTGACAGAAATATAAAATATGAAGCTTGCCTCTATGAATGTGGTTAATGATCTAAGATAGGTGGGTTTTTTAAATATCAGGAATCACACATTTTTATTGTCTGGCAGAATATCATAAACAAAGATATGAATACCAGTAGTGTGGAAGTTGAAAAAAATGAAGACATAGAGAAGGGATTTATATTATATATTAAAACATCTTTACACTTCAGAATCTTGTCTAGTTGTTTCATAGCTGTCTTTCCATGTCTTAGCCTCCTTATTTCCAAACTACATTCTCAATTCTTATTAATGACTAAGTCAAGTTATGGATAATCTTGAACTATTTCAATGTATTCATCATTTATTTTAAAATTATATAAAGAATCTGTGGTCATTGTTTGTATTTTCTTAATGTTCATCTGTAAACCTGTCCCTGGAATTCCTTTAATAATCATTTTAAATCTTTGCTTAGTAATGCTACTAGTGTGATACCACCTCCATATCTTAGGGCACTTCCAGACAGACCAAAAATCCAAGAGGAATTAAAATTTTAAATCCCACTTCCTCTTGGAATTGGAGGTCGCATAGGTGGCTTAAAACCCACTCTTTTGCAGGGGTGATGTCCAGATACTCATTCCTGCTGATCCAAGATCAGCAGGGGTAGGCATTGGCACTGCCAGCGTTCTCCCTGCCTTCCTTTCCCCCCTGAATTTACCAGGAGAAGACTCCAACAAGGCTTGAAACCTTCCTCCCTCCCCCTCCCCCCTTCCTTGGAAGAGCAGAAGGAGGGCTTTGACTAGGGGGGATTTCTCTTCCAAGACCCCCTATTGGTTCTTCTAGGGAGGAGGAAGAGAGGCAAAGGTTTCAGGCCTGCATGGAAGGCTTTCTTGATAAGTTGAAAGGGAAATGGGGGGCAGGAAGGAGGCCAGACGGGGAGAGGGAAGGAAAACACATGTCTTCCATGCAAGCAAATTTACACAGGCATGGAAAAGTATGTGTTTCTCAGGAGGAATCAGGTTTAAAGGACAGCTTTTAAAAACGTTTTTTCCAGCCTTTAACCTGGTTTCTTCTGATACCTTCCTCATTTTGGCTAAATATCATTTACACCCCCCCCCCCTTTAACCCAATTTAACCCTGGTTAATGCATGTATAGGAGGGCCCTTAGGTGGAAAGGTTATTGAGGATTTGAAGCACCTGGGAAAGAATAAAACTTGTAACTTATCCATCAAGTCTTGTCCCTGTGAAGTGTTGAATTAGTTGTGGAGTTAGAGTTTCTGATCCTTCAGAAACCTGAAGTTTAACCTGCTTCCTATCCATATGGGAAGCCATATCCTTAACCTGTGGTATATAGCTCTCTGTTGGATTTTCTAGCTTTCACATTGTTGAAATTTTCTTGTATGAGAAATTGCAGATCTTTTTTTTTTTTTGCGGCACTTTCTCCTAGCTTGATTCAACTAAATGTGGATTCATTTTAAAAGGGAACGATTGTTTAACTGTCATTTAACCATCATCTGCTTCTTCCCTTCAATTAGAATGTTATTGCACTAGTTGTTTTCATCGGGTTAGCATTTTGAACTGAAAATTATTTTCCTTTCTCATACAGAATGACCTTCTCTGGAAAATGGTAGAAAAGTTTCACTTCTTAACCAAATACTATTGATTATTAATTATACTTATTAATTATATTTATTAATTATACTTGTGCTTCACTATTCTCCAGAAAGCATTGAGTGTAATTTCTTGTTGTGTGCCTTCAAGTCATTTCTCTAAGACTAAGAGCATGTGATTTGTCCAAGATCACTTAGTGGGTTTCCATACAAGGTTATTGTATTCCGACTGCAACTCTCTGGAAAGCTAGGCTAAGAAAAACCATTATAGAAAAAGAGAGGCATGAATTGTCAACATTTTCATAAAATGGGCAACCTTTGAGCTCCTTTAAAGAAGCAATGTCCCTTAAATTACTCTAAGCAAACAATAACTGTATAGTGTAAACATATCTTATAGTAACTAACTTGTGAAAAAATTGGTGGTAAACCAGCTGCTTTATTCTGTTCTGTGTAGCCCATAAGAACACTTTGTCCTGAAATGATCTCTTCCTTAATCTGGTTGCTGTGTGTGTGTACATATTTGTATCTGCCCTAGATCTTTATCAGATGCTTGTACGAATTTACAAGCTTTTTAATGTGATCTGATGCAAAGTTCCTATTACTTAATGAAAGGCAGCTATCACTGAAATCAATGTCAATTAATTCAGAAAAGCCAGATGGTATTCAAAGGATATATAGAAATAATTGACCAAAAATAATGACTGCATTAAGAAATTGTTTGATATTTTATACTTTACAGCTTTGTTATTGTATTTAAAAAAACTAATTGGTTTTCTAGTATTTAATATTTTTTGAAACCTAATGTGAATAAAAAGTTCAAAGCATTATTTGCAAATGAGCAAATATAACTGAGCTTTTATTATGAATATATTTCAAAAATGGTATAGGGGATCAGATATTGTGCTGTGTGAGTTCAGGATGATCTATCCCAGTAGAGGCAAACTTATGGCACATATGCATCAGCATTCTTTGGCAGCCCCCATGATCCCAACTACAGCCCTCATAGGATTGAACAAATGCAGTTAAAGTGGGTTCATCTCACAGCATAGATGCATTCCAAGGTTTTCTTTACCATTTCTGAAAGCTTTGGTATTCTAACAGTTTTGTTTTTAAAGAAGGAATTTTAAGCATGGTGCCACTGTAATGCATACCCTTTTTGGCCAAATAATAAAGAGTGCAGTTTTTTCCACTGCACATTACATTCCACAGCAAATACCTTTTTGGGTTTCAGGGTTTTGAAAAATGAGGTGTACATTAGATACAATGGCACATTAGACTCGAATAAATATGGGTATTTAAATCCCCAAAAGGAATCACAGCATTCCACTTCCGGTTTTAAAAGCTCATTTGTAATGACAGTTACTTCCTCATCCTGCATCTTTTTTGAAACTTCTAGTATCAACTCATTTGAAATATGGTGCTGGGGAGTTTTTTGGATACCACTCACTGATAAAAAGCCAACGAATGGCTCCTAAAAGAAATCAAACCTGAATTCTTCCTTCAAGTCAAAATGACTAAAGTGAAGCTGTCATGCTTTACATATATCAATATAACTCATCAGAGAAGGGAATGGTGCTTGGTAAAGTGGAAGGTAGCCACAAAAGAGGAACATATTACAAGTGGATAGAGATAGACTCAATAAGGAAGGCACAGCACTAGGTTTATGATGTCTATTGGGCCCGGGCTGTGGCGCAGGCTGTTGAGCAGCCAGCTGCAGCTAGCTGCAACAAATCACTCTGACCAAGAGGTCATGAGTTCGAGGCCAGCTCGGAGCCTGCGTTTGTCTTTGTTCTATGTTAAGGCATTCAATGTTTGCCTTATATGTGTAATGTGATCCGCCCTGAGTCCCCTTCGGGGTGAGAAGGGCGGAATATAAATACTGTAAATAAATAAATAAATATTGATAACAGGATGATCTGGAGGTCTCTAATTCAAAGGGTTGCAATAATTTTAAGTCTGTTTGATGGCAGTCATGTTCAGCAAACATATTCAACATTTTGAAACAGATCACAGATGTTAAAACAGTTTAAACCACGTATATGTATATTTTAGAATAGACCAATTAGCCTCCAAGGATTTCAATTAAAAAGACACATTTTATGTTGGTAGATCATGCTATTAAACCATTCGTTGTTCAGAAGAAACAGATTGGAAATATAACTAAATAGGAAAAGATACATTTAAATAGCATTTATACCAAAAAACGGTTCTTTTTTCCTGTTCTGTATCAGAGCACGCTCTGCTTAAAATAAATGTAACAAAAGGAGACTAAATCAAGATCACATTTCCAAACTCATTAGGTCACAGCACTTGTTGGGAATGCTGAGATGTCTAAATTAGATTAAAGCTTTCATTTTAAGCCTCAAAGGATTTGAAATGTTGTTTTAAAATCTAGATTAATTGCTACAATCCGCTTTAGTTGCCATGTATTCCCGTGTTCTCTGTAATGAGTTGTACCTAAGGGGAATAATCAGGCATGGCTAATCAAATATCATGAATGTTTGTGGAAGATTCATAGAATTTCACACAGTGTTTCTTTCATATTTCAAGCTGCCTGTCAGTATAAGGAATGGTAAGTACATGCAAGCTTGTGCTTCCTCCCCACTAAAATATTAGAAGTCTTCCCACTCATGTGATAAATTCTTTCCTAATGATTTTATTTATGTAAGAGGATTCACTTATTCATGCAAACTTTATAAAATGACTATTCATCAGTAAAATCTTACTGAAGTTTTAGAGGAAATTACAGTAAATAGTTTTGTATATTTTTCCAGTTCACAAAACAGTGATATCACATGAGTATTGCATTGCTCAGTAATAATAGGCTATATCAGCTACATATAATTCCAAATTTAATTTCAACATTTTTCCTCCAAACTTGTAACATGAACATGTGTGCTTCAGAGTTCTGACACTTCAGTCATTTTCTGGAAAAGTCTGACAAGTCAGTTCCCATGACCCTTATGTTGTGATGAGGTTACCAAGCATTAACTTTGTCCTATAAGGGTTGTTGTATGTTTTCTGGGCTGTATGGCCATGTTCTAGAAGTATTCTCTCCTGACGTTTCGCCCACATCTACGGCAGGCATCCTCAGAGGTTGTGAGAAAGGTTTATATATATCTGTGGGAAGTCCAGGGTGAGGGAAGAACTCTTGTCAGTTGGAGGCCAGCGTAAATGTTGCAGTTAATCACCCTAATTTGCATTGAATGACTACATCTACTAGCTACTTTCTGCCTGGGGGCATTCTTTGTTAACTGCCCCTAGTTCCCATGTCTCAGAGTGTTGCTTCTTATTTACTGTTCTGATTTTTGAGTTTTTTAATACTGGTAGCCAGATTTTGTTCATTTTCATGGTTTCCTCCTTTCTGTTGAAGTTGTCCACATGCTTGTGAATTTCAATAGTTTCTCTGTGTAGTCTGACATGATAGTTGTTGGAGTGGTCAAGCATTTCTGTGTTCTCAAATAATATACTGTGTCCAAGTTGGTTCATCAAGTGCTCTGCTATGGCTGATTTCTCTGGTTGAGTTAGTCTGCAGTGCCTTTCATGTTCTTTGACTCATGTTTGAGTGCTGCGTTTGGTGGTCCCTATGTAGACTTGTCCACAGCTGCATGGTATACGATAGACTCCTGCAGAGGTGAGAGGATCCCTTTTGTCCTTCACTGACAGTAGCATTTGTTGGATTTTCTTTATGGGTCTGTAGATGGTTTGTAGGTTGTGCTTCTTCATCCATTTGCCTATGCAGTGAGTGGTTCCCTTGATGTATGGTAAGAACACCTTTCCTCTGGGTGGATCTTTGTCTTGACTCTCATGGCTTGTTCTTGGCCTTGCAGCTCTTCTGATGTCTGTGGTGGAGTGTCCATTGGCCTGTAGAGCCCAGTTTAGGTGGTTTAGTTCACCTTGGAGGAGGTGAGGTTCACAGATTCTTTGTGCACGGTCTGTCAGGGCTTTGATTGTGCTTCTTTTTTGACTTGGGTGATGGTTGGAGTTTTTATGAAGGTATCTATCTGTGTGTGTAGGTTTTCTGTAAACTGTGTGGCCCAATTGTTGATTGGGTTTATGGATGACCAGAACATCTAGAAATGGCAGTTTTCCTTCCTTTTCCATTTCCATGGTGAATTGGATGTTTTGGTGGATGCTGTTAAGGTGGTCCAGGAACATGCTGAGCTCTTCCTCTCCATGGCTCCAAATGGTAAAGGTGTCATCAACATATCTGAACCATACAGTTGGCTTTTTTGACGCTGTTTCTAGAGCTTGTTTTTCAAACTGTTCCATATAGAAATTTGCTACTACTGGGCTGAGAGGGCTCCCCATGGCCACTCCATCTTTCTGTTCATAGAATCCATCTATGGCAGGCATCCTCTGAGGATGCCTGCCATTGATGTGGGCAAAACGTCAGGAGAGAATTCTTCTAGAACATGGCCATACAGCCTGGAAAACATACAACAACCCTGTGATCCCAGCCATGAAAGCCTTCGACAACACTTTGTCCTATAACTTTGCTTGGATGAAGTAGTTTCAGAACATCATGAAATTGCAGGACATAAATTGTGATTGAACTTAGCTTTGGAGGACTCCTTAGGATTCACTTTGTAACAGTAGCAGTCGCGGGACTACTGAATGAGAAATAGGAAAAAAGTTAATTTATAGTGATTTTGTTTCCATATCAAATATGGATAGATAGTGGTACAGATATTAAGTCTGTGTTGAATGAGGGTGCTATCCCTTAGATATCTTAGAATTGTAGCTTGGATGTACTCTGGGACTCAGATCTAAGTCTGTTATGTCCAGGTTTTTAGCAGTGTCTAGGAGTACGTTTGCAGAATTCAAACTGATGTGTGAGCTGTGCCCCTTTCCTTAAGACACCAGATCTGAATAAGGTGACATATCCTGAAGTCAGGTTGCTGATAGGGGAGATTATAAGGAGCATATACTTGCTGAAACAGCTACATTGGCTGCTGATTTGCTTCTGTACAGAATCCATAATGCTGGTTGTTATTTTTAAAGCCCCATGGCATCTGGACTGTCTGGAAGATTGTGTCTCTGTGTATAAACCTACTCAAGCATTATGATATGTTGAGGAAGGTTTTATTTAATATTGAATGTAATGTTTTAATGTTTAATATTTTTTATTTTAAACTTAATTGATTATAAGTCTCTGGTTGTATGTATTTTAAGGCATCTAACGGTTGCCATATGTAGGCCGTCTTGAGTCCTTTTTTGGGGTAGAGAAAGGTGGGATAGAAAAAAGGTAAATAAATAAATTTCAGTCCCACCATGATCACAGGGGAATTTGGTGAGGACACTGGCTGCTCCCAAACTATAGAACTTCCTTCCTTGGGACCACTGGTTGGATTCTTCTCTGCTATCTTTCCACCAGCAGATGAAAACCTTTTTAAAAGGAAAAGCATTTGATGTGTTATGGCAGATGAAACTTTTAATGAGGCAGAGGGTGTTCAGTTTCTATGTTGTTACATTTTAAATGTGCTTTAAAATTTTTAACTTCCATTTTTAAAAATTATTAAATACAAATCTGGTTTAGTTGTGTTTTAACGTTTGCATGAATTGTACCTTTTAAATTGTACTAGGCTTTTAAATGGTTGTAAGCTTCTTAGAATTTTATGCTGGAGAAAGGCAGGAAATAAATGAACAAATAAAGATCTTAGAGTCATCCTTAAAATTTCTTCAACTATATTTAGAGGCATTGAAGTAACTTACTTTACCATGACAAAAGATAAATGGTAATATTCATTACCAGCTTGCACTTGTGCAATGGGAGCTACTCAGTTTATGCCCCCCCCCCCCACTTAGCCATGGAATCTGCACAGATTCAGTCATCCAAAGCTTGAAATGTTTTTTAATCAAAAAGAAAACTTTGATTTTTTTATTTTATAAAAGGGACACCATTTAACCATTCCATTGTATATAATGGAACTTGAGTTTCTGAGGGTCTTGGTATCCATGCAGGGTCTTGGAACCAAGCTCCAATGGATACCATGGGCCCATGGTCTCCTCATCCCTATTCTATTCATCAAGAACCAGTGGCAGGAATTAATTAAATGTCATCTAGTTACCTTCATATCTATTACCAAATAGCAGCCTGTACTAACATGAAACAATACATGAACTAGAATTCCTGGTATATGATGTATATTACTCTGGACTCCCCTCACTTAAAATTAACGATTTATCCATTGTTTTTAGAGTGCCTGTTTTCATATTTCTGCATTAATATCGCTGTTTAAAAGAATACTCATATAATTTTGTAACTAGATGAAAGCTAACCCTTTAACTCAACTTCATCAAAGTTCAGCCAAATTCTGTAAGCACAATGAGTCACAAGAATTATACATGGGTGAGAGCATATCATACTTTTTAAAGGATGGGTTGTTTGCAATAGTGTGAATCCAAGACACAAGAGAACTGTCTATAGCATTTGGAATCCATTTATTTTGGATTGTGCACCAAAGACTTCATTTTTGTTCCTTCTAAGGAAAATATGACTACCATCAAAACAAATTAAAGCTAGTCAAAGGAAACGTTTAACGTAATGGTTGGAAAGCACTTGAGGATATGAAAGAAACAATTGCCAGAAAAAAGTAGTTAAAGTATTACACTTGTGGTTTATGAGCTGTAGCTGTTAGACAACATGATATGCATAAGACTGTTTCAGGTGACTTCAAAGCTTTGAGGTTAATTTTGAATTGTAGCTCCCTGAAGACTCTTTTGAACCCATATATAAAATGATTTCCTGAACTTTTATGTGTCTGTGAAAAGGTAAATCTTCCTCATTCTATATAACTTAGTCTCTCAGATCTCGATCAACAGTAAACTGCTCCTTGAGGTTGATGGATATAAACTATGACATTACCAGCAGGGTCTCAATAAGTCCTATTTTGTCTTTGACCAGCAAAAGATGATTGCATACTGAGACAGACTGTATCAGTTGAGCTCCTGCAAATTCAAGACGGTTATAATACTCCTTCAAAAAACTGAAAGTATAATTTATATTTCTCTTTCCTGTTATCACTCACCATTTTCCACATCTTCTGCGAATTTCCTGCTAGCCTTCCTTTATCAGCCAAACTACTTTGTATTTGTGTACGTGTGTAAGGAAAACATAGATTTTGTCTTTAAAATTTTTTGGACAATACAGATATCATTATGCAAAAAATTAAATTTAAAATAATGATTACATGCCTAGAAAATCTTGTTCTTTTTTCTGTTGGATTTGAAGTAGCTATAAAAATTAAACATGCCTTTCTAAGTGTGTGTGGTTTATGGTCTTACTGGCAACACTAGTTTTAGAATATTTCTGCAAAATTATACTCATAGATCCATTCAGCTGTCTGTGCAGAAGAATTTTCCATACATGTAATCTAAGATGACATAATTATATTAATATAAGCGCTATTTTTTCAGAGATTTTAAATGGTTCTGACATATCATTCACTTTTTAAATGAAACATAATTTTGGAAGAAATCGTTTTTAAATTACCATTTTATATTGAAAATCTAGATAATATACCATAACGTTCTGAAATGTTCCCTACTAATCTATTCTTTGGTTGGAATCAGGCCCGGTCCCACCACCAGGAGAGGGAAACATTTGCCTGTAGCGCCATCATCCGGTGGGTGCTGTTGAGGCCCCGGGAAGATGGCGCCACCCCCCGCCTCCTTCTCCTCCTTTCCAGGCCTTCCCGCGGGGACCGGCGGCGGGGGGGGGGGGGGCGCATGGCGCAGGGGATGGGGCTGCACTGGGGGGCGGAGCCAGGCCGTGTGGTGGGAAGGCCAGGCCACGGCAGGAAGGCCTGGCCCTGCCTCCTGTGCTGTGCGGCTCCACCTCCCGTGCCGTGCAGCCCTGCCCCCACGTGCCCCTGTGCAGCCCCCCCATGTTACACAGCCCTGCCCCCCACACCACAGGGGGGGGCGCCAAAAAGTACCTTTGCCTACTAAGGAAAATTACCTCAGGACAGCTCTGGTTGGAATTATAGAATTGTAACAAAAATTGCACTGCATTTAATACATTTACTTTTTATAATTTATTAACCAAATCCAACATTAGTTCTAAGAGGAATAGAACTGTTTATCATCATTAATATAAATCTCAGTGATTTTAGAGGTCTACTTTACATAGGAAAAATGTTGGATTTAGCCTTGAATAATTGGTGCCTCGAATAATTTTAATTTTTAAATTTAGAAAACAATTTTAAAAATTTCATAGCAAGTTTTTTTCTATTATCTTCCATTTGTAAGGGGACATTGTCTTGAGATCTTAACACCTGGCCATTATCATGAAATAAGTTGAAAGAAAATATGTCCATTTTAGAAAGATCTCCTCCTGTCTTATTTAAAACTTATGCAGATTTATAGGGCAGTCCTATCTTCAAACTGTATGCAAAGTTAGTAGGTGGAAGATAGGTAATGGCTGCACTAGCAGAATGGACGCATCCTATGCAAGTTCAGCTTAGTTGGTGAAAAGGAGAAATTAACAATTAGCAAATTCAAACATGGTAGTCATGCTACTAATATTCCCACTTCCTCCTACAATCCTTCACATGGAAAAAGCAGATTAATTTCCTAATCACCATGTTCAATTATAAATGCCCTAGACTTTTCTAGAAATTTCCCTTAATGAATTGTGAATTAGATTGTTAGAATTTGTTATAATTCATCTAGGTGTGTACCTTTCCAGCTTCACATTCAATAAAATAGGGAGGTTTGCTGTGTCAGGAGTCTTTGTATTGATATAAGCAATATTGAAATTGAAGGACACATAATTGTGTTAGGCCTACTAGGCTTGGTGATACTTTTCGGAAGATAGAGGAGATAAATAACTTTCTGGATTCTGGGTCACAGCAGGATTTGGGCTGTGAAGTCAAAAAGCTGAAGTCAAAAAAGGAAAAAATAATAATGGAAAAGAAAAAATGTGCCTTTATTGAAATGATTGTTGGAAGGAGACAAAAGCTGTCAGCAACCAGGCCTGAAAAGCAGGTGTCCTCTCCCCCTTTGGATCTGATGCACGAGGGTGCATTGTGACTCAGTATCATAACTTCTCCTCCTCTCCTAATTATATTCTGAACTAATTTCTGTTGTATTTTATTGTGTACTATTTAGTCTTGTGTATTATTTTTTAGAATAAGCTAAATGAATTCCTTCGTAATTTTATTAGATCGATAGCATTTCCTGCTAAATAGTGCTGGTACCTCACCAAACTGCAAGTTCCATGCTTTTTATATCCTATAAGCTCATTTGAAAGGATGTTTACCCTTAAAGATAGAAAATGAAAAATAAGTAGATAAACATTGGCATGACCTATAGAACTAGTAAACTATAGTGGATAAAAGCCAGACAAACAAGGTGAAGCAACCAGATTGACATTGCCCCAAAACACTAAGTTTAGAGATGCTTCTAGTAAAGTACATTGTGCCTCCAAATAATTGTACTTTAAGATCATGTTTATATCTTTTTCCTTGTATAGACTAAAACAATTACTTTATTGTAATTTAACTCCCATAGCAAACTATGAGAAGGCAAATTCGTATTAATTAACATTCTTGGTTTTAAATCGGGTAGCATGAGTTTGCAAGATCTATTCAGTTGTGAGAAAGTGTAGACAAAGTGTGATTTTTAACAGATCCCCAAAATACTCAGACTTCTTATTCATTTAGATGTAGTGGCTGCATTGGGTGGGGCTCACAAAATCATTGTGGCTTTGAATACTGTACAGATTTTCCTTTCTGTTCATTCCTGTTAGTTTATGCCAAACCTGCCATGTTTCAGTCCAGCAGAGTTTTCTCTCTGAACCTACTAATTTAGCAGCTTTCTTTTAAAATATATGTATACATATAATAAGGTTACAGCTTGAAGTCTCAAGCAATCAAACAGAACAACTGCATGTTTGCTTTAAAATAAGTCTCTCTATGTTTCCTTTGGTATACATTCAGGTATTCCAGGCATAGACTGTACCTTAACTTTGTAGTCTGGATTTTACTTGCAGACAATTGTTCTATAATTTGTGTATTGGTTAGATAATATGCTTGTACTTCTCATTTCTGCCAAAACCCCATGTTGCTGCTATTGGACTGGCTTGCTACCAGTTGGCCAAGAGAGCTCTTGGGAAAGTCACATCAGCCACAAAAAGCCGGCAGTTTCCTTGGTCACCTCTTCCATAATTTTTCTCTTTGAGGAATTGTTCAGAAAGAGGCTTCTGGATTTCGGTTTGTCTCTGGAGAGCAATGCTTATGTTTTGGATCTCCATATGAAATGCGATATTTTATTTATTTATTTACAGCATTTCTATCCTACCTTTCTCACCTGAGGGGACTCAAGGCGGCTTATTTCTTTTAAAAAATCAGTCATGCTTGTGTGTGGACAAACAATTTATTCTGTTTTCTCTCTGGAAGAACATTTTCAAAAACTAGTATTTGAAGATATTCTCAAACTGGGAAGAAGTACTTCCTCCTGTCTGTTCCTTTGAGCAACCATACTACTGCCATCCCCATACATTCATTTCAGCTTGACTCTGGTTCTTTCTCTCAAAAAACCTAGAGCACAGCTTCAATTCCTGGAGAATTTACTGACACTTTTGGACTCTTAAAATCCCAAATCAGGATGCCTTTTTTGCTTTCATAACTTTTATGCATTCTACTGCAAGAACAAAATACAATTAGAAAAGAGTTAATAATTTCTGTGTGCCTTTGAATCATTTCCATCTTAATGGTAACCAAAGACTGAACCTATAATGGAGTTTTCTTGACAAGATTTGTTAAGAAGGGTTTTCTTTTGCTTCTGAGGCTGAGAAATTGTGACTAGAACAAGGACATCCAGGATCTTCCATGGTTGAACACTGATTCAAACCACAGTCTCCAAAGTCATTGTCAAACACTAAAACCACTACATCATTACTAAAAGCTCAACAAGAATATAATTGACATTTTTCCTTATTTTATTTTATGCATTCTAACGTCTACAACACAGTAGTGATTAGTTCTGTATTCCTAAGGAGGTAAGAAATATAATTCTAACCACAGATAAACCTTGAAATAAATTCCATTGCACTGAGCAGGACTTAATTCCAATTTGCTGTGTTTTGAATTTGTATGTATTTTCTTTGACACATGCTTTATTATTCCTGAGATTAATTTAGCTCAGTTGGAACATTTCTCTTGAGTACATCAGCCAAAATGGTTTCTAGGGTGAATTACAAACATAATATGAAAACAATAAATTCAATAACATTCGACATTATCATAGTAAAATCAGCAGTCAATCTTCAGTAGTTAAAAATACGTGGCGTTTGTTTCAAAAAGTTTGTTGTTTTGTCGTTTTATCCTACTCCCACCCTCCTCTCCTTGTAGATGCAATTTATACAACAAACTGCAGAAGTTACATTTGAAATATCAATCTCAATCTTAATTTTTCCACTCCACATCTTAGTACATTCTCTAAATAGTTCTTAACTGGTTCCCACATCCTCTTGATTATTGCAATCTTTTCAATTTTATCTATATTGTTCCATTTGCAATTTGTTATTTCCATATTTAACATATCAACTATATACTATATGGCCCGGGCTGTGGCGCAGGCGGGGGAGCAAGCCAGCTGCAATTAACTGCAATGAATCACTCTGACCAGGAGGTCATGAGTTTGAGGCCCCTCGGAGCCTATGTTTGTTTGTCTTTGTTCTATGTTAAAAGGCATTGAATGTTTGCCTATAAGTGTAATGTGATCCGCCCTGAGTCCCCTTTGGGGTGAGAAGGGCGGAATATAAATGCTGTAAATAAATAATAAATAAATAAATACTTATACCAATTCGTCAGAGTCCATTTTGTTTTATCTTTCCAAACCCTCACTAAAACAATTTGTGCACACGCTATTAATTTGTCAACCATTTTTTCTTTTTGTATATTCTTCACTTCTGTTATCCTTGCATGTAGTATATTTCTATTAACTTCTACTATTTGTAGATTTAGCATTCTATTGATTTCTCCTTCAATCATTCTCCAGTATTCTTGCACTTGATCACATTCCCACATCATGTGATTAAACACCCCTCTTTGATCACAATCATGCCAACACCTGTCCTTCATCCCTGGTAAAAAAACGTGAAAGTTGTGCAGGAGTTCTGTACCATTTTTGTAACATTTTCCTTCTTGCTTCCCTTAATACATTGTACTTTTCTTTTGCTGTATCAGCGTTAAAGCGCTGAGCTGCTGAACTTGCAGACCGAAAGGTCCTAGGTTTAAACCCCGGGAGCAGGGTGAGCGGCCGCTGTTAGCTCCAGCTTTGCCAACCTAGCAGTTCGAAAACATGCCAATGTGAGTAGATCAATAGGTACCGCTCTGGCGGGAAGGTAACAGCGCTCCATGCAGTCATGCCGGCCACATGACCTTGGAGGTGTCTACGGACAACACCGGCTCTTCGGCTTAGAAATGGAGATGAGCACCAACCCCCAGAGTCAGACATGACTAGACTTAACGTCAGGGGAAACCTTTACTTTATATCTTCCCTCTCAATTTCCATGTCCATTCTCTATGTTTGGAAAATTTCCTCTATTATTTCTTCTTTTATTTATTTATTATTTATTGACATCATTTATATTCCGCCCTTCTCACCCCGAAGGGGACTCAGGGCGGATCACATTACACATATTAGGCAAACATTCAGTGCCTTTTTAACACAGAACAAAGACAAACAAACATAGCTCCGAGCGGGCCTCGAACTTATGACCTCCTGGTCAGTGACTCATTGCTCTCCCGTCTGCGCCACAGCCCCATTATAATTTGTTCATACAGATCTCCTGCCACCTTCTTTTCCTCTCTCAAACATTTCCTAATCACCTTCTCCAATGGACTATCCTGTTCTCCAATTTTTTCCCTCAGTCTAAAAATTTCCTGTCCTATAGCCCAGCTTTGAATCCAATTCCCTGATCCTATCCAATTCTGATTTTCTTTTTGTTCTACAGGGTTTCCATCTACTGTATACAAAAATCCTCCACTAACCTTTTCCTTCTACTTTCAATTGATCTCAGTGTTCTGCCTATAATTCATAATTATCGTAATGAATTTGCCATATAGATGCCACCTTATTCTCATTGCCTGGACTTCTTTCTTTTTTTCACACTTTTATTGTTCCTTTAAAAGGTTCCTTAAATTCTGCTTCTTCTCTCCTACTCCATTCACTAAATATTCTTTTTCTTTGGTATTATTTATTATCTTCTCCATATTTGCCCTTTTTTAGTATATTGTATTTCCAACAATCTTTGGATTTGAAACACATCATGGAGACTTCTAAACTTAGAATCCCCCAGCCTCCCTTTTCCTCTTTTGCATTTAACCATTTGTCCCTTATTCTGGGCCTTTTCCCCCCAGCTGCCCATTTTCTTATTCTCCTGTCCCATATCTTTAGTGTCTTCCTATCTACTGTGTTTGGTAATGTTTGGAATAAATATATCAATTTTGGTATTATAAACAATTTTAGTGCCCTTATTCTGTCCACTCTTGTTAATGTTTTCCCTTCCCAATTCTTAAATTGTTTCTCTATTACTTTCCATTTTTGTTTATAATTCCCCTTGACTCTTTGGGTTTTTTATATATCCATACTCCTAAGTATTTTAATTTCTTTTATCCTAATCTTAAACCTGATATTTTCCTAATTTCCAATTTTTCCCTTGGTGGGGTATTAAGACATAGTATCTCTGACTTTTTAATGTTAACAAATAGTCCTGATATTTTCTTAAATTCTTCCAATTTTTTAATAATATCTTTTACCATAATTAACGGTTGGCTTGTAATAATCATTGCATCATCGGCATAGAGATTAAGCTTTATTTCTTCCTTTTGTCCTCCTTTCTTTTCTATTTTGTACCCTGTCCAATTGGTGCTATTCCTAATACTTTCAGCTAGCATTTCTATCACTATTACAAATAGAGTGGGGGATAATGGACAACCTTGTTTTGTGCCATTTAAAATTGGTATCTCTCCTGTCCTTCCGTTATTCACCCATATTTTTGCTTTACAGTTGCTATACAATTGTTGCAATGTTTTGCAAAAATTTCCCCCCATATTTAACTGTTGACATAATCTTAACAGATAATTGTGATTGACTTTGTCAAAAGCTTTATAAATGTCCAATTTGAGAATTCCCATTTTTTCCTTATTCAAATTTGCGTGATTCATTACAATTACAGTAGAGTCCCACTTATCCAAGCCTCCATTATCCAAGTTTCTAGATTATCCAAGCCATTTTTGTAGTCAATGTTTTCAATATATTGTAATATTTTGGTGCTAAATTCGTAAATACAGTAATTACAACATAACATTACTGCGTATTGAACTGTTTTTTCTGTCAAATTTGTTGTAAAACATGATGTTTTGGTGCTTAATTTGTAAAATCATAACCTAATTTGATGTTTAATAGGCTTTTCCTTAATCCCTCATTATCCAAGATATTCGCTTATCCAAGCTTCTGCTGGCATGTTTAGCTTGGATAAGTGAGACTCTACTATACTACATTTTTATTGATTCCCCAGTTTTTCTTCCCTTCACAAATCCATATTGGTCCTCTTTGATTATTTTTGGCATTATTGTTTCCAATCTTTTAGCTAAAATTTTTGTAAATATTTTGTAATGTTGATTGCATAGACCAGGGGTCCCCAAACTAAGGCCCGGGGACCGGATGTGGCCCTCCGAGGTCATTTACCTGGCCCCCACCCTCAGTTTTATAATATAATATATATTGTGTGTGTGTGTGTGTGTGTGTATGTGTGTGTGTGTGTGTGTGTGTGTGTGTGTGTGTGTATATATATATATATATATATATATATATATATATATTATTGATAATAATAATATTATAATGTAATACAATACAACACTAATAATAATACCATATAATAATATTAATTATATATTCTATATTACATATAATATTACTAATAATATTACAGTATAGTGGTATAGTTCAATAAAGTAATATATAATGCTAATATTGTGCTATGCTAATATATTGTATGTACATATAATTTGTAAGCCACTCTGAGTCCGCTTTGGGGTGAGAAGGGTGTGATACAAATGTAGTAAATAAATGCAGTAAATAAATAAATTATAAATAAATACATTTTAGACTCAGGCTCGCCCAAAGTCTGAAATGACTTGAAGGCACACAACAACAACCCTAATTAACTTGACTATCTCATTGGCCAAAAGCAGGAGCACACTTCCCATTGAAATCCTGATAAATGTATGTTGGTTAAAATTATTTTTATTTTAAAATATTGTATTGTTCTTTCGTTGTTGTTGTTGTTGTTTTTGCACTACAAATAAGACATGTGCAGTGTGCATCGGAATTTGTTTGTATTTTTTTTTTCAAATGATAATCCGGCCCCTCAACAGTCTGAAGGATTGTGGACCGGCCATCGGCTTAAAAAGTTTGGGGACCCCTGGCATAGACTAATGGGTCTGTACGACCCTGGTTGTATTAAATCTCTTCCCTTTTTTGGTATAGTTATAATTTCTGATACTTTCCATGTTAGGGGAACTTTTTGCTTAGTGTATATGCTCTGTTAAATGTGCTGCCAACTCTTCCATATATGCTTTTTAATATTCTGCTGGAAATCCATCTGGCCCTGGTGACTTGGCTCCCTTTAACCCTTTAATTGCCCTTATTGTCTCCTCTTGTGTTATTGGTTGGTTTAATAACTCCGTCTTCCTCCGCAATTTTTTCTCTGATATTTAAGTTCCCTTGCACTACCCTCTCTTCCTTATATAGATCTTTATAATATTTTGCCATTATCACCCTAATCTTATTTGCTCCTCTTGTTCTTTCTCATTTTCATCTTTCAATCTCTTTACCCATGTTTTTTTTCTTTTTACTTTTTCAAATAACAGGCCATCCTCTTCATTGATTTTATATTCCAACTTTGGGAATTGCTTTTAACATATAGATACATATTCATTATATTCCTTTCCTCAAATACTTCTAATTGTTTTTGTTTCTCCTTTAGTTCTCTCCTGATCTTTCTATCCTTAGTCCTTTTATGTTTGTCCTGCAGGGTTTCTATTTCTTTTATTCTGTTATCGTGTTCATTCCTCCATCTCCTTCTGAGATTTACCTCTAAACTTATACAGTAACCCCTTATCATTGCCTTGCTTGCATCCCAAATTATATCTTTAGTTACTTGTTCATTAGCATTGGTCTTGAAATACATGGGCCCCTGGTGGTGGCGCAGTGTGTTAAAGTGCTGAGCTGCTGAACTTGCAGACCGAAAGGTCACAGGTTCAAATCCCAGGAGCGGAATGAGCGCCCGCTGCTAGCCTCAGCTCCTGCCAACCTAGCAGTTTGAAAACATGCAAATGTGAGTAGATCAATAGGTACTGATCTGGCAGGAAGGTAACGGCGCTCCATGCAGTCATGCCGGCCACATGACCTGGAAGTGTCTACAGACAACGCCGGCTCTTCAGCTTAGAAATGGAGATGAGCACCAAACCTCAGAGTCGGTCACGACTGGCTTAACGTCAGGGGAAAACCTTTACCTTTAACCTTGAAATACTTATTTAGTTCTTTCCTAATTGTTTCATATTCTTACTCTCTACTGTCTAAAACTGTATTATATCTCCAGGTTCTTTCTTTTCTTTCTATTTCTAATTTTACTTTTACTCTTAATGGTGCATGATCCGATAAATGTAATGGAAGTGTTTTTGCCTCTAGAATCACTGATTGGTTTGTATTTTCCCCCAGAATATAATCTATTTTGCTATATGTGTCATATCTTCCCGAATAATATGTCCATCTATTATTCTCTGGTTCCCCTTCTAATAGATCATTCATGTTGTATTCCCTTATATTTAACTTTCTAATTTTTTTTGCCTTGGTGTTACCAATTCGAGATTATAATCTCCTGCACAATACACTTCTTGTGCAAATTTATCCATTTCCCCAAATACCTGTTTTAAATACTTTTTTATTTTTGTTTGGGGCATATATACACACTAAAGTGATTCTATTTTTTTTTCAGTTTTCCCTTTAATTATTACCCATCTCCCATCTGAATCACTTTTTACGATTTCCACCTGGAAATCTATTGTATTTTTTATTAAAATCGCCACACCCCATGCTCTATTTGAACCTCTCAATTCATACACCTGTCCCCAAGTCCTATCGTTAAATAATGGAGTACTGTCCTGTTTCTTGTGACATTCTTGTAAAAACAGAATGTCAACCTTATAATCCTTTACCATTTTCATAATTTTTGCCCTTCTTTGTGGAGTTGATAAACCATTAACATTATGTAACATTATTACTACTTCACCCATAACAAGGTATTATTTGCATTTACCCTCCTGTAGTTTCTTTTCTCTGTCTGCTTGTCTTCCCGTCTTCCTCCATTCCCCCCAGAGTCCAGACCTCTCCCTCCTCCCATCAGAGGGAGACCTGAAAGAGTTTTCCCTTTGTTCTTTTCCATTCCCAGACTCCCTCCCACCGGTGACTGCCTTGCCATCCACCGCTCTCCCCTTCTGCATCTTCTTTTACTCCTTTAACCCCATTTGTCCAAATTTCATTACTCCACAGATGTTAGGCTGTTCATTCTTAAGTCTCTGTACAGGATCTCTTTTCAGTTTTTCTATTCTCCTCTTTAATTTTCTGTCTTTTAAGATCTCTTAATTGTTTTTCCATAGATTTAATTTGTTCTAAATCCATGTCCTTCAAATTCCTTGAAATTCTCTTTTCTTCCCTGTCCTTTGGATCTCCCATTGCGAATAGACTCTGAAGTAAGCCTGTCTCCGTTGGTCCGCCTCTCTCTGCAGCCTTCAGCTCCCTTGATGCTTCCTGTCCAGTCGGCTTGTCCTTGGTCTTATCTGATTTCTTCTCCCGTCCGTCTGTATCTTTTCCGTCTGTATCCAGTTTCAGCTGTTTGAGCATTTTCCTCCAACTTTCCAAATTGAAAGCTTTATGTAATTTATTGTCTCTATATACAATTAGGGTGGCTGGAAAAGCCCAGGTATAATGTTGTCCTTTCCTTTCAAGAATTCCTGTAATTTCCCTAATTTCTGCTCTCTTACACAATGTCTCTGATGATAAATCCAGGAGTGGCCATACTTTGCTGCCAGCCAAGGTCAGGTTCTTAATTTTCCTCAACTTCCGATACACAATGCCCCTTTCAGCCTCCCTTGTGAACCGTATCAAAATATCCTTGGGTTTCCTGCCTCCTCTGAAAGCCCAGTGCACTCTCTCAATTTTCTCCAATGCGGCTTGAGCCTGTATTTTAAGCCAGTCAGTTATAACTCCTTTCAGATTCTCCTTTATTTGAAGAATTTCTTCTGCTTCTCTCAAACGTAGATTGGTTCTTCGGGATTTGTCTTCAAGGTCAGCAACTTTTTTATTTACGTTTTTCAAAGCCATCAATTCATCTTTTTTTCTTCTGATCTCCACTGCTGCCTCCTTAAACTTTTCTTGACATTCTTCAACTTTCTTTTCTATCAGCCCGAGTTTGCAGTTAATTTGTGTAATTTGCTCTCTTGTCTGCTCATTTCCCTGTCTAAAAATCTCCATGTTTAATTTAAGATGTTCCAATGTAGTTATCTTATTAAATTTTTCTTCCTCCCCTTCCTTCTCCTTTCTCTCCGCCATACTTACAGTCATCTGGACTTCTGTTTTGTATTCTAAGATTTATGGCTTCAGTCACCTTCGATCATAACCTCCCAGTGTTATGGTTGAGCCTTATGGCTCCGCTACTGGGAGACGTGGTCGTAAGACTCCTCGGGAGTCAGATACTCTCGAGGAGCGAGAAAGGAAGCGGCTGCGGGATATCTTTGCAGAACCATCTGACGAGGATTCCTTTGAGGGTTTTACTGAGAGAATGGAGGAAGAGATGGTTAGCTCAGAGGAGGATGACATGGAATGGACTCGTGTGAGGGAGGATTTGGGTGCCACTGGCAATGATAGTATGGAAGGCGATTGGGGACCTTCAGAATTAGACCCGTGGACAAGCTGGAGGGATGGGACGGGATCCACAGCTGGGGATGCTGTGGGGCGTAGTCAAAGGTGTTTCAGTTCTGATGAGGAAAGTGATGAGGAAACGCCTGGAATTAGGGTAACAGCTGATAGTGATGAGGAGTTGTAAACTGGCATAAAATGGGGTTTGGACGCAATGGCTAATTGCGTTGGGCAAGGTAATCTGGACGAACGCTTGGGCTCTGTGTGGGAAATTCCTGAAGATGGGTGTGATTCGTTTGCTGACTACCTTGGACCTCCGTCGTCTTCTTGACGGACGCCATCTGTTTACTCTGGACTTACGGACTGACTGACTACGGCCTCGGACTCTCCTTCCTGTGATTATCGTTGGATCTGGTGAACTACAAACGTCTGTACCTGCCTTACGACCTTCGGACCGGATTGGAACTTCGCTGACCGCTTCTGCCCTTGAATGCTGTGTTTGTATCGGGAAATTGCTTGCTGTATGGAGGAGTAATCTCTTAGTTACTCAAACATAGCTTTTGGCAGCAGAGAAGCATCTGCTGCCAGTTTTTTGCATTCCTTTGAATCTTTTGTTCACCAGCTTTTGTTTGTTTAAGTCCCAGGCTGAAGTAAGCTATTTTGGTTTAACCCGGATTAAACTCCGGTTTAATCCGGTTTATCTTTTGAGCGTTTTTCTTGTGTCTTTTTACTTTTAAGGCCAGTGTTTGCCTAGCCCTTGTCTTTTACGGGCATTTTTGGTTCTGTAACTCCAATAAACTTTGTTATATCTTATCTTGTGGCGTTCTGTCCTTGACACCCAGCCTCTTTTCTCCTTTCATCTGGACCCCAATTAAGGAGAGATTTATGACCCTTTATGGGCATTTTTGAGGCTTTAATTGCCTTTATAGTTAGGAGAGCAATTAGCAATTACTCTCGTTGATGCATGCGCAGCTCCCCCTTTCCTAACCAATCTGAGCTCATTATACTGTTTCTATAAGCTTGGGCTACACAACCATACTCTTCCTTGCTCTTGTCCTTCCTTTCATTCTTTACCAATACTTTTTTCCCTTCCATTATTTGATATTCTTTTTGTTGTTCTTTGTTTAGTTTGTTGTACAGCCAGATTATCTTTTTAAAAATTTCCCATTATATTTATTTGAGAATATACTTTCTAATAAATCATATCAAAGAATGTAATGAGAACTTATTCCTTGTCCCTAGACCTCTGCATTTTGTTGTATTGTAATGTGCTTGGAAAGTTATCTTCATGACATGTGGTTAGCTTATTTTGAAAGACCTTTATTGCCTGCCTCTCAGATAATAACACTTTAAGAGTTTAACCTAATAGTCTTAGTTTTGAAAAAGATAGCTGTGTTAGTGTTTTATTGTATAAAAGGGGGGGATATAAAGAGGGTGAGAAAAAGAAAAACGAGGATGTAGCCCTACCTTTAGTTTATTTTAGCATGAGCTTTTATGGGTATCACACCATTTCTTCAGATACTGCAATAGAATGATATCAAAACTACTGGTGTTTAATAAACACTTGTATAATTGTGGAAGTAGGATAGAATTTAATAGTAAACAGAAAGATGTTTTAAATTGCAATCCTGGTCTTGTATCTTCAAAGAGATATGTAAGACGATGTTGTAGTAGAGCCTGTGAGTAACGTTACAAACAGTAGTATGGGTGCCAGAAGGGGGAAAAGGGTTACTCGGGAGCAGGAATCTGAAGATGAGCAGCAGAGAAAGAGGATCCGGGACATACCTACAGCACCTACAGATGAGGAGTCATTTGAGGGATTCTCTGGGGACGATGGGTCAATGAGTGAAGGAGAAGAAGGAGACACCATGGATTGGACTAAGATAAGAGAAGTGCAAGCTATTTATGAGGCGCCAACAATTAGTGATACCTTTTTGGGGTTCTCTGTGGGTGAAGACTGGCAATCAGGGGATCCAACTGAGTCTTGGGGATCTAAGTCTTGACAGGAGATGGAGGAATTGGAGGGAAAGACAAGGGAATTCACATGAAGAGCTGGGAGCACCTGTGGGGGATAGTGATGGGGCGGTGGTCAGTTCATCTTCTGATGATGGTTTGTAGATAAAAGTGGGTTCAGGGGTGAGGGGTCTTTGTAGAAGGCAAGGTGTTGATGTGCGTCCGTGTGCTGGGTGCTGTGTATTGGTAAAGATTCTTGTAGACTTGCTGCTGCCTGTTTCGTGTTCGGTGTTGGATTCAGATCTGCAGTTTGGACCTGAACCAGTTTGGCTAAAGACGCTGCTTCTGTGGACACTGGAGCAACGCTGTTTTGGATTTTTCCCGCTTTGACCCTGGACTTCGGCTGATGACTATTCTCTTCCTGCGACTCCTTTTGTTAACCATTTGTGTACTGTGCCTTTTTGTTTTGCCTCAGAGTGCTTTGTTTGACTTGTTGCTCTTTGCATCCAGTTAATCTGGATTATATTTCTGTTTATCTTTTGGACCAGGTCTGGTTTGGTTTTTTGAGTTTTGACCAGTGGAACTGCATTTTAGTTTCTCTGTGTCCCTTTTCTTTTGTTTTAATAAACTCTGTTTTGAAACTACTTTTAAGTCTGGCCCTTTAAGGCGTCTGTGATTCCAACAGACGATGCAACTCTTTTATAAACTGGACTGTTAGTGTTGGCATGTGAAAGCAGTACATTTACTTACCAAATATCAGTTTCCTTAGAGTCAAAACATGTTCTATGGAAATTTCTTTTGTTATGTGTTCAGTTATGAGGACTCAAGCATTAATATATATAGTGTGTCAAGCAATCATTACCCCTATTCAATACTTCTGCTAATGGACTAGAAAGTATGAATATTCCATTGTTTCTCTTCAAATGTTTTGAATGTTGTTATTTGAGTACTGCTACCGGTAAGTCAGAAACTGTATGTGTGAGGAAGCTGAAATATTTAGCTACTATGTGTTGTCGAAGGCTTTCATGGCCAGGATCACAGGATTGTTGTATTTTTCCGGGCTGTGTGGCCATGTTCTAGAAGTATTCTCGCCTAACGTTTCGCCCACATCTATGGCAGGCATCCTCAGAGGTTGTGAGGTATGGAGAAACTAAGCAAGGAAGATTTACATATATCCGTGGAAAGTCCAGGATGAGAGAAGAACTCTTTGTTAATTGGAGGCCAGTGTGACTGTTGTAGTTAATCACCTCAATTAGCATCGAATAGCTTCATCTCCTAGCTTCTTCCTGCCTGGGGGCATCCTTTGTTCAGAGTCGTTAGCTGCCCTTGGTTCCCATGTCTGGAACTCCTCTTTTTTCAGAGTGTTGCTTCTTATTTACTGTTCTGATTTTTGAGTTTTTTAATACTGCTAGCCATGACCCTAATCGTGGAAATAGAACAGTACAAAGAAAAAATCAGACAACTTCTGGATCCCACAATATACAAGAAACTAAAACAAGACCCAACTAACAAAATCACCAGAAAAACTAACACTCTGATCAAGAACTCCTCCATTAACTTCAACATACGCCAACAGCTATGCAAATCAGAAGCCCTCCCACCCAGGCTTTACAAAATCCCAAAAATCCACAAAGACTCCATCCCACTCAGAGCCATTGTGAGTGCCATTGGATCGCTGACTTACAACTTGGCAAAATTTCTGGCTACACAGCTACAAACCCATATTGGGCTCACTGCGCACTATATCAAGGACTCAACACACTTCATAGAAAATAGCAACCTCAAGCTAAGCACCAAGGACATCTTGATCAGCTTTGATGTGGTGTCCCTATTTACTAAGGTCTCAGTAGCTGACACCCTCACACTAATCAAACAAAACTTCCCAGAAGACATCACAGCCCTGTTTCACCATTGTCTCACCACTAGCTACTTTCAGTGGGACAATGGATTCCATTAAAAAAAAGATGGAGTGGCCATGGGGAGCCCTCTCCGCCCAGTAGTAGCAAATTTCTACATGGAACACTTTGAAAAACAAGCTCTAGAAACGGTGCTAAAAACGCCAACTGTATGGTTCATATGTTGATGACACCTTCACCATTTGGAGCCATGGGGAAGAGGAACTCAGCAAGTTCCTGGACCACTTCAACAGCATCCAACCAAACATCCAATTCACCATGGAAAAAGAAAAGGAAGGAAAACTGCCATTTCTAGATGTTCTGGTCATTCGCAAACCCAATCAACAATTGAGCCACACAGTTTACAGAAAATCTACACATACAGATAGATACCTTCATAAAAACTCCAACCATCACCCAAGTCAAAAAAGCACAATCAAAGCCCTGACAGACCGTGCACAAAGAATCTGTGAACCTCACCTCCTCCAAGATGAACTAAACCACCTAAACTGGGCTCTACAGGCCAATGGACACTCCACCACAGACATGAGAAGAGCTGTAAAGCCAAGAGCAAGCCATGAGAGTCAAGACAAAGATCCACTCAGAGGAAAGGTGTTCTTACCATACATCAAGGGAACCACTGACAGCATAGGCAAACGGATGAAGAAGCACAACCTACAAACCATCTACAGACCCACAAAGAAAATCCAACAAATGCTATGGTCAGCAAAGGACAAGAGGGATCCTCTCACCTCTGCAGGAGTCTACCGTATACCATGCAGCTGTGGACAAGTCTACATAGGGACCACCAAACACAGTGCCCAAACAAAAGTCAAAGAACATGAAAAGCACTGTAGACTCACTCAACCAGAGAAATCAGCCATAGCAGAGCACTTGATGAACCAACCTGGATGCAGTATATTATTTGAGAACACAGAAATGCTTGGCCACTCCAACAACTATCATGTCAGACTACATAGAGAAGCCATTGAAATTCACAAGCATGTGGACAACTTCAACAGAAAGGTGGAAACCATGAAAATGAACAAAATCTGGCTACCAGTATTAAAAAACTCAAAAATCAGAACAGTAAATAAGAAGCAACACTCTGAAAACAGAGGAGTTCCAGACATGGAAACCAGGGGCAGCTAACAACTCTGAACAAAGGATGCCCCCAGGCAGGAAGAAGCCAGGAGATGAAGCTATTCAATGCTAATTAAGGTGATTAACTACAACATTCACACTGGCCTCCAACTAACAGAGTTCTTCTCTCACCCTGGACTTTCCACAGATATATATAATGTTGTGAATGAGCCTTCTGGAGTCAATGATACTACTGATAGTAGCAGGAAGAGAAGAAGTTTCCTTGGGAGCAAGACTCATTTGAGGAGTTACAGAGAAAGAGGCTGAAAGAGATATTTGAGGAATCAACAGATGAGGATTCATTTGAGGGTTTTGAAGGGGATGAGGGGCTTGAAATGGATGTTGGGGATGTGGCATGGCCTGAAGAGGATGGCATGGAGTGGACACGCGCTCCAGAGGATGGTGATGGGGAGACTGGGCTCACTGGTGATGGGGACGCTGAGGAAACGTGGGGTCCTTCAGGATCGGACCCAAGGTGGTCTAATTGGAGGAGTGGGGATAGTTCCACAGCTGAGGGTAGGTCTGGGCGTCGGCAGGATGGTTTCAGCTCAGATGAGGAATGGGAACAACCTGTGGGAAGGGCGGTGCCCAGCTCAAGTTCTGAAGACGAATTGTAAATAAATTGTGGGCATTTGGCCATTGAGCCCTTGCGTGTGGCAAGGTGGTTGTTGGGTGCCATTGGATTTCGTGTTCGTGTTCCTGAAGACTGGCTTGAGACTATGCAACCGACGTAAGTTTATTCCGGGTTACTTCTACGGGGGTTCGAACTGTGTGGGTTTTCTTTAGACTGCATTGTGATTAATGTCTGCATTAGTTCACCTCTGTCATTTTGGCTACTTGTGTCAACCCATTGACGAGGACTTTGCTGTGACGACTTCTCATCTTGGACCTTGGACTGTACATTGTTTTGGCATTATTCTTCGCTCTCTATTCTGGCTTGGCTTCGTTCTCAATCCTGTAACTACTCTCCGTTACCGACCACTGGCTTCATTCCTGACCCTGAAGTAACGCTCCGCTCCCAATTCCAGCTTGATTCCTGGTTCTGCAGTTACACTCTGTCACGGGTCATTGGCTTGGCTTCTGACCCTGCAGTAACTCTTTGCTCTTTGTTACTTGTTTTGGGCACCGGGTTGTTTGCGCTGCTTCCGGTGGCAAAGTTCGGCCCGGTTTGGGATGCTGTTTGTTTTGGTTCCTTGGGACTTCGGCCCGTAGTTTGTTTTGCCTTCTCCATTTTGTCCTGCAAATTCGAGCTGAATCTAAGCAGTTTCATTTTAATCCGGATTATATCTTTGGATAATCCGGATTATTTTCCAGTTCGATTTTTTGGAGTTTTTTCAGTTTAAATGTCTGTTTCACACTGAAGTTTAAGTGTCGCAAGCTCCTATGTTTGTTTTAAGAGCTTTTTTGAGTTGTTTATACAGTAAACTGTATTTTCATCCATTGGCTGGCGTCTGACCTTGACATTAAATGTGGGGACAGAGTTGACATCTGGCTTTGTAGCTGACTTTTATTCCTATATTTCTGGCCATGTTATTTGTCCTGTTGTAGTTCAGTAACTGTTCTATCCTGGTTAGGTTGCAGTGTTAGAATCGATATTAACCTGTTAAGTAAATACACATTTTTTAGTTTTGGACAGTCATCTTTTCCCTTAAGAATTTGTAGTTTCTTAGATTTCATGTTCTGCAGACTACAGTGAACTAGCTTATATTGCATGCACTCTTCATGACAAAGAATGCTGAGGCAAGGAAGTATTACTGTTAGCTTGTCTGACTTTTATTTTTGTTTTATTCTCTGGCTCTAAAACTTTTACTCTTTTTTTGTTTTGTTTTGAGCAGATGGAAATGATAATATCAGAGAAACCCTTGTGGAGAATCTGAATGATGGTTCCATGCTAATCTTTCTTATATTTCTGACTTTTACTGCAAAGGAACTTGAGATAAATCTTTTGCAGTTTGGCTTGAAAAGTATCTAGCATTTTTGTTTTATTTTTTGTTTGACATCAAGTGGGAACATATTTTTAAAAAAGAAAAGAAAAGAATGCACATAGAAAATGGTTTTTTGCCATCTTTGTTGACTAATGTTTCTATTACTGTTGTGAATGAACCATCTGGGGTCAGTGATACTACTGATAGTAGCAGGAAGAGAAGAAAGACTCCTCGGGAGCAAGACTCATTTGAGGAGTTACAGAGAAAAAGGCTTAGAGAGATATTTGAGGAATCAACAGATGAGGATTCATTTGAGGGTTTTGAAGGAGAGGATGGGCTTGAAATGGACGTTGGAGATGTGGTACGAGCAGAAGGGGATGGCATGGACGGGACACGCGCTCCATAGGGTTGTGATGGGGAGACTGGGCTCACTGGTAATGGGGACACTGAGGAAACATGGGGTCCTTCAGGATCAGACCCAAGGTGGTCTAATTGGAGGAGTGGGGATAGTTCCACAGCTGATGGTAGGTCTGGGCGTCGGCAGGTCGGCTCCAGCTTGGATGAGGAATGGGAGCAACCTGTGGGAAGGGTGGTGCCCGGCTCGAGTTCTGAAGACGAATTGTAAATAAATTGTGGGCATTTGGCCATTGGGCCCTTGCGTGTGGCAAAGTGGTTGTTGGGTGCCATTGGATTTCGTGTTCGTTTTCCTGAAGACTGGCTTGAGACTGTGCAACCAACGTAAGTTTATTCCAGGTTACTTCTACTACGGGGGTTCGAACTGTGTGGGTTTCCTTTAGACTGCATTGTGATTACTGTCTGCATTAGTTCGCCTCCGTCATTTTGGCTACTTGTGTCAACCCATTGACGAGGACTTTGCTGTGACGACTTCTCATCTTGGACCTTGGACTGTACATTGTTTTGGCATTATTCTTCGCTCTCTATTCTGGCTTGGCTTCGTTCTCAATCCTGTAACTACTCTCCGTTACTGACCGTTGGCTTCGTTCCTGACCCTGAAGTAATGCTCCGCTCTCGATTCCAGTTTGACTCCTTGTTCTGCAGTTACTCTCCGTTACCGACCGCTGGCTTAGTTCCTGACCCTGAAGTAACGCTCCGCTCCCAATTCCAGTTTGACTCCTGGTTCTGCAGTTACACTCTGTTACTGGTCACTGGCTTGGCTTCTGACCCTGCAGTAACTCTTTGCCCTTTGTTGCTTTGTTTTTGGCACCGCTTTGTTTGCGCTTCTTCTGGTGGCAAAGTTTGGCCCGGTTTGGGACATTGTTTTGAACCGTAAAACTCTATTTTGTAACCCAGTTGGGATTCTGTTTATTTTGGACCCTTGGGAATTTGGCCCGTAGTTTGTTTTGCCTCCTCCAAGTTATCCTGCAATTTTGAGCTGAATCTAAGCAGTTTTGCTTTAATCCGGATTATATCTTTGGATAATCCGGATTATACTCCGGTTTGGTTTTTTGGAGTTTTTTCAGTTTAAATATCTTTTTCATACTGAAGTTTAAGTGTTGCAAGCTCCTGTGTTTGTTTTATGAGCTTTTTTTAGTTGTTTATACAATAAACTGTATTTCTATCCATTGGCTAGTGTCTGACCTTGACAATTACCCTGACCCCTAAGTCTGGAAAAATGATAGTCATTCTACAAACTTTAGAATGGATTCTTTAAGAAATGTTGATGCTAAGTCAGCAAGCTTGCAACAGACCTTACATTCTTCATGCATGGGAATGAGATAGGATTTATTCAATTTTGGTGGAAATCTGATAATTTCAGATTGGCTGTTGATTTGGTTGGTTTAAATGGTAGGAGATCTGAAAACCCTTTGATGAAATGTATTGGTATTTTCTTTGAAGGCTAAGTGTAGAGTCAATTATATTTTTGAAAGAGATTCAATGCTGTTACTCATTTCGAAGATCCTTGACAGTAATTAATGACACCCGCCCTTTGCTCTTAAAACAAGTAACTGATTGGGGGTTCTTTCTTTCTTCCCATAGTTGATCTGTGTTTATGATTTCTGTTTGGAGCAAGTTGATCTATGTTTGGAACCCTTGGTCTGTATTATTAGGCAGGACAATAATAATCATGGCTATGCTGATGATTTTTTTGAATTTAGAATTATTAAATGGGCTTGCCTTTTACAGTTTGCAGTAGTTAGCTGAGGAAAATATCTCAGGGTATTCAAACATTTGTGATCGAATATTGTATTGGGGCCCAGCGAAAGCTAATCAGCTCTAAAATGTTCAGACAAAGGCTATGTGCAGGTCAAGATTCACTTTTGAAAGCACATAAATGAGTTTTGGATAAGCAATCTACATTGTTATCATCAATCTTCTGGATTACATTGTTATATGATTTCCAAATTTTCCAGCTAGCTCAAGGCCATGACAAAAAGGTACAGGTGCATGGTGCACAGAGTAGTACCCTCAAAGCAAACAGGAAAAAAAGATAACAAACACAGATGAGATTCATGCGTACACAAAGAGCAGAAAACAATGAATTATTGATAGTTACAGGGGGAGGGTCAAATTAGACTTTTGAATCTCTGTAGCAGTTGATGGCAATTTTATCTAGTTCTCTTTTTCTGATCTTTTTTGGAGACAAAGTCAAGAAGGCCACTTTATCTGTTGCATAATCATTTGAGTCTCTTAGCAAAAACTGAACTGTTTCTATAAGAGAGTTGCCATTGCCTATTATCAGCAGAGGTTTCAAATTTCTTTCTCTCGGGTCACTATTATAAAGGGCAGGTTTGATTTTAGGCATAAACTTTTAATGCCATAGGATGATCTCTAAACAGGCCCAGATACGCAAAGCCTCTGCTCTGAATACTCTGCCTACTAAGGATATGTGATCTATTAAAAATGTTGCTACAATGGTAGAACAGATTTACCACTGTTAGCCCACCAAATGTTTCACTTATCCATGGATTTTTGGGGAATTTTCAAAGTTTTTATTTTAAAAAATTAAATTAAAACTACAAGAGCTATCTCCTTGAATTTTCCATACAGTGACAGGAGAAACGGGGGATCATTCTCTCCCCACCCCCCCAACTTTCAGAAATATTCACACATCTCATTTACTGATTTTAGGGATTTTTTAAAGGTTTTGACAAAAAAAATTAAAGCCAAAACAGCTATCTCATTGAATGTCTCTCATATTAACCAGTAGAAACCAATATTAACCAATTCTACATTTTCATAGAATCCTAGAGTTGGAGGGGACTCCCAAGAGCCATCTAGTACAAACCCCTTCTTCCAGGCAGAAGGGCATCATCAAAACTCTACTGACAAATGGCCATCTAGTTTCTAAACTAATTAATATGCTTCCCCTATAGTATGAGGGCCATCCATTTAGGGATTTCTTCCCAGCCCAGCACAGAAATTTACTTACTAGAAATATCTGTCAGTCCTCCTCTTTGCAGATTCAACCATTCATTGGAACTCTCCCTGGCTGCTGTTAGAGAGAGACAAATCTTTTTTTCCTCTACCCTGATTGGTACGGAGATTGGTTGTATATGAATTGGAAGAGTTTAATTACTTACTGGTTATATTTATTCTCCCTGGAGATATGTGAAGTTAAAAATATAACTTCCAACAAGATGGGGAGTAAAACAGGGATTCTTACTGTCTCCACTCTTTCTAACATTTATAGGAATGATTTAGTGCCTTGTTTGGCTAAAATTGACTCTCCTTCACCAGTAAACAGAAACAGAAAGATCTTCATCCTGATGTATGCAGATGATCTGGTGCTCATCTCCCTCTCTTGGTTGGATCTTTAAAATCTTCTGAAGGCTTTCATTACCTACTGCCAAGAGGAAGATCTGCCAATAAATTACTCCAAGACACTGCACCAAGTGTAAATGGTCTTTAGACCAACATGCCATAGAACAACCCCATCTATTCAAATATCTGGGAATAGTTTTTCGTGAATCTCTTTCCTGGAAATGCCACAGGGAAGCAGTGAAGTTGAAAGCCAAGAAAACAATAGGAGCTCTGATGAAATTTGTCCATACACAGGGTGGTCAGTTAATTGAACCTGCTCTAAAAATCTTCAGTAGCAAAGTGTTTGCACAGATGCTATATGGTACAGAAATCTGGAGCCTAGATAATAACATTTGTAACACCTTGGAAATACTACAGACAAGTTCCTCAGAAAACATTGTTCTCTCCTAACTGGAAATCCTGCATCATTTCTGCGTTCCAAATCAGGATGGCCATCAGTCAAGACAAAAAGTAGACCGTGCCCAATTAAGATACTTTAAACGAATTGCCACTCTGTCAAGCAGCCGTCTTCTAGCAGTGTGTTACTTAGAATAAAGTAACCATCAATATTGGAAAATAAGTTTTAAAAATCTCCTACATAGCTACACCTTCTCAGAGTTGAATTCTGTCTTGGACATGGATAAAAAGCAGTTAAGAGATTGGCTATTTTGGACTGATTCAAGAAGGGATCTGCAGTCACTTAGAAACATAAAATTATTCCCATGGTTCCCCTGGATGAAATCCGAACATTTTGGAGCCAAATATCTGACAAAATTTAAGCCATCCTCCTTAAGAATTGTCTTAGCTGAACTGCAATTCCAAGTAATCCCCTCCTCAGTGTTAGATGGGCATTACCATAACGTTCCATTGGAAATCAGAGTTTACATCTATAGCCAGTGTCATTGAACATTTTGGGCTTGTTTTGGGGCTTTTAAAATATTGAGATATTTAGCTCTTTTTGAAGTATTTAAGATATTGACAGTTACTGATGGAGCAGTTTCATGAAATGTTGTTTGATGGAATGTCTCTTGAGTATTTAATTGAAAAAGTTTCAAAATTGTTCCTAGTTATGATTTGTGTTTATTGCTGACACATGCAAACAAACCTGTTTCTGACAGAAAGTGAATGTATCTTTTATGACATTTGGAAAAATTTATAGGTAGGATTTTCCCCAGAAATTGAAGTTTTAGCTCTGTTTGCTGGATTTTAGGAAGAAAAGAGAAAAAGCCTGCTAATTAAATAAGTCAGGAGGATTTTCCAGGCTGAGGGTACAGAAAAGAAAGCACAAAATCATGTGTGGGAGAAAATCATTTGAAAATTGTATAAATCTTTATTGCCTATTAACTAAGACAGGTCACCAGCAGGGGAATAATCTCTTTCTACCAGCTCATCAAGTTTCACACATTTTGTGGCATTTCCTTGCATTATGCTGACTCTGCTGTATGTTTCTTCCAGTCTCTCCATCACTATCCTCAGTATGTCGAAGTCTTATACAAACTGACTTGCACTCAGTCTGTCTAGACACTTACTTCCTATACTCCTTATTTGTCTCACTGTGATTTGATGTCCATCTCTCATCTCCTAATAGTTCTTCTTTTGTATGCATTTTCCAAAATACAACGCTTTCCTGTGGTATTTTTTTGTATTCTAAGCCTCTACATCAAAATATTGGTCATCTCTCCTATTAATTGTTTTTTTTTAATGTGACATTTAGGCAACTGTGAAGTTTGTAGCTGTGTTATGCTAAACACTAGTGCTTCTAAAATTACTTTTGCATCTCTGGCTACTCTTATATAAGAGAATGTAACTGATGGGGTAACTTGAAAAGTATGAATAGTCCATCTTTTAAGTCTTTTAATTTTTATTCTATCAATTATATTTATGCCTTAATTTTTCTCCAGTGAGATCAAGGTGGTGTTCATGATTCCCTCCTTCCCTACTTTGTCCTTAACAATAACCCTGTGACATAGATCTGTTGAAGACAAAGTGACTGCTGTATGATCACTCAGTGGGGTTTCATGGTTCATTGCAGAGTTGAACCAAAGCCCCAGTTCAAGGCTCTAATAATTATAACATACTGGCATACATTTAAAAAGTAAATAAAATCTATGTAGGTTTATCCAGAAGCGAGTCTCACTAAGGCTGGATCTGGACTCCCTATATACTGGGATCTGATCCCAGATTATCTGCTTTGAACTGGATTATAAGAGTCTACACTGTCAGATAATCTGGGATAGCAGATCAGATCTTGGGATAAAGGGCAATGTTGTTCCAGCATTAGAGGAAAGAGAGGAAGGTTAAGAGATAATTTTCTCAATGTACAATATGTTTGAGTAATGGAAAAACTTTTACAGGTTCTGAACAAATGAACAGAAACCACTGAACCTTGACATTTTAATTGGCTCCAACTCTTCCCTTGCTCTAATATATGCTTTGGAGTGGTGACAGTTTAGCTGTCATGCAGTAGCCACTAAATAACCTTTAAATCAAAGCTGGATGGGGAGAATCTTAAAATAGCCTTCTGAGAAAATATTTAAGGGCTCTTAAGATTGAGGGTCTGCTTTTTACATTGACAGTGTTATGTGAGAATTAGGCATTAAGATCAAATTGTTGATATGTTTCATCATGTATGCTAATGTAGAGATGGAATATTCCTTATCTAATGCTTGGAACCAAAACTTCTTTAGATTTTTTTCAGATTTTGAAATATTTGTGTAAACATAAGATATTGGAGATGGAGCCCATGTCAGAATTAATTTATGATATATTTTATATGCCTTTATACATACTGTATAGCCTGAAGGTATTATTATTCACAATATTTTAAAGAATGTTTACATTGGACCATCAGAAAACAAAGATATAATTATCCCAGCCACCCATGTGGACAGCTTTGTATTTTTGAATATTTCAGTTTTTGGATTTCTAAATACGGTATACTCACCTGTTGGAAGAAATGGAGGAAAATCTATCCATTTGAGGATTCAGATTGAGACTGTTTATAATGGGAAGGGAAAGCTCAGTGGTTCCAAATGAAAAATTCATAGTTTTATTTTTGACCCAACATAAGATGGAAACATTACGTTTCATTTTTCATTTGGCATCAACCCATTATCTCTGCCCTTGCCCTCTAGCCCATTTGGCCTTCATTGTTGTTTATTCATTCAGTCACTTCCGACTCTTCGTGACATCATGAACCAGCTGATGCCAAAGGTCCCTGTACTGAAGTATGAATATTTACAGATGATATGTTTAACTGTGTGGTTATGTTTTAAAAGGGTAAGTATTATAGTTATTGCATGAAAGGAGTAGCCACCTCAGCATTCTGAGGCAGGTTGCCATGGAGAAGTAGGCGGAACCACCTGTCACTTGGAAAAGAGAGCAGAATTTGAAGAGAGTTCTGTCTGTGATCAGGGGAATCACAGAGAAGTTAAAATCCCACTCTGTGATCTGAGAGTCACGGGGAATAGACTGGTTCCAGGTTAGGGAAACCATGGAAGCTCAGATCTCCAGTTGTGTCATATTAAGCAAGTCAAGTGACTTGTTTGGGTTTATTCGTAGAGTCTGAGTGGTAAGGGGAAGCAATCCCAGTTAGATCCAAAGTGATCAGTTGATAGCATCGGTTGTAATAGAAGAAAAAGGTTTAAACTGCTCAAGGAAAGGAGAAAGTGGATTCATCATATGTTATTATTGCAACTGTTGAAGATAGTGTTGAAGGGGCAAAGATGTAAAAGATGTAAAAAATACTCCTCTTAATCCAAAGTCAAAAGCAGGAGGCCCCTTTTCTGTGGGAAAAACACCACGAAAGTTGGATCTTCAAACTGCAAAAGAACTATTTATTGCGTGGCCATAGCAATGTGACAAATATATGCATACATGCAATCAAAGGATTTGTCCGAATTTCCAAAATGGTTGCAAGGGTTTTTATCACCTCCACAGAAATTAGCAAGCATATCCTTATTGGCTTACAAAGATTATTTTCCCCATTTGTCTAATGTTGTCTACGTCACAAGCATCTTAACCATCATGCAATCCCATTGGTTTTCTATGCTGTAACAACATGTGATTCTTTAGACAATGGTGCTTTCATGTTACTGACCCTGACTTGTTGCAAGTATATGCTTGAAATCGTATGGGATAAAAAAGATTCCCACCTGCCTAAAAGAGCCTTAGACTTTCATAGTCCTTTACACTCACTGTTGGTGGTCACCACCCTCCAGCTCCCTTCAAGGTCTACACCATTTGGCCTACACAATTGTAAATATTGTAATGAGATTTTTCTCTTGGATTCTATTTTAAATGTGTGGAGTGCTACTGCATGCATTTTCCCACTCAGTCATTCCACACTGCTTTTCCCATTTTCCTGTTCATATTATTAGTATTACATGTTCTCATATTTCCCAAGTAAAATGAAACCCAACATTTTCAAGTATGATTGCAGTGAAGAGTTTGTACTTAATATTTACTTATTTCCTTGGAGTGCATTTTGAATCTAGTTATTTATGTATGCAGTTTTGTATGTAGTTAATCTCTCTATCCCCATTGCGGATATTTGTGAAACTCAAATAAAAAATATCAAAACAAACTGAAAAATTAAAGTAGCATGGTAAACATTTAAAATACAGGATTTTTCAAAATAATGGACTGTATTTAAAATCACTTTATCCCTGCAACTGTAAACCGCCCATGAGTAAAATTCATATCAACTGAAAGGGCAGGCTACAGAGTTTCAAAGGATTGCCACTAGGTGCCTCTCCGAATGCACAGTCCCTAGTCTTAGTAATTCACAACATGGCAACTGTGTAATATAAGACCTTGTGATGCAGTGTGTTTTTAAATGATGTTTTAGCGTAGATCTGCCAATGTCAAAGAGCATATTGCATACTGACAATTTGAGAAACAGGCTGTTAGCATGTAATAATGGCAATTGTGAAATCTATGGTTTTGAAATGATGGATACAATTTCAAAGCGTTATATTTCATGATGGCAACATATTACAATTACACAAAAAGTTACAAATGGTTTAATGAAGTTATCAAATTTTATTAACCATTTTGACCCAGGAACAAATCTAAAAACAACACTTCAAATTGTAAATACCTCATTAAGTCTTATGTTGCAGGGGTCATCATCTTACAAATGGTTGTGGCTAGAGGCTGTTTGTACAATGGGAAAAGTATCTAGCGGCAATCATTTGAAACTCTGTGTTCCATGCTTTCAAGTGGTAAGTTTCATTCATGGGCAGGTTGTGGTTGCAAAGATTTCAAATTGGGTCCATCATTTTGATACATCTTGTACTGTCATTGTCAAGAGTCAGACGCCAATTTGAGAGCAAAACAGAGTTTATTCAAGATATAGCCCAAAAAATAGGCACAAACACAAAAGATGGCTTTAAACACTTAACTTTCAGTGTTTAAAGGCAGTCCAAACAAAAATGTATCAAAAAGTATACTTTAGCAACCAAACCGGATTTATCCAAGCAAATAGTTCAGATAAAACAAAAGGTGCTTCAATTCAGCTCTAAACAAACTAAATTGGCTTGGAAAGGCAGCCAAAACAAAACGAAGACTTGGAAACTTCCCAAAAAACTCCCAAGAGTCACAAGCACAAGGCTCTAAACAGAAACTAAAACCGGGCTTGCAAACAGAGTCAGAGCCAGTGCAAAAGGGAAGGGATGGTTCCAAACCCTTTCTGTTGCAAGCAAGCAGGCTTTGGAGATTTAAAGGGGCAGTGCACAAAAGACGTCATCAAACCGGTCCAGAGTCAAAATAGCAGGAACAGCAGGAAACTGCTTCAGGAGTGCAGGTAATGCCAGAAGCTCAAGGGACAAGGTGAAGAGACGTTGTCAGATTGAGCCAGGGTCAGGGCAGGAGACAGCAGCAGGGTCCAGAAGCAAGCCAGAAGTCAAGAGCCGTGGGTAGACTAATCAGAGGGTGAAGGCAGAAACAGGGTCGAATTCCAGTCCAGGGTCAGAGGCTGTAGTCATCAATCCAAGGTCCACGAATTGGCACAAAGAGCCAAGACAACGAAGGCAACCGCAGCTAAAAATAGTAATAACAGTGCAGTCCAGGAAAACCCACACAGTTCCAGCCCTCCATTGCAGAGCAACCCAGGTAAACTTACATCTGAAGCAAAGTCCCAGTCCAGTCTTCTTAACACGTACAGGAATCCCAATGGCGCCCAGCAACACCTTGTCACACGCAAAGTGAAGTGACCAAACACTCCCAATTTATCCCAATTCTTCCTGGGTGTCCAAACAAACACCCAAAGAGCAGGTGTCCCAAATCCTTAATCAGAATCAGAACTCCACACAGCTAAGGCTCGTGGATCGGGCGTGCCTAATTCATCAGAATTCCAATCATTCCTCCCACACCCAACACCATGCACACCTGAGGATCCATCCTCCCTCCTCCAAGCAGACCAAGTGGGATCTGCTTCTGAAGATACCCAAGGTGCAGCAGTATCCATGGGCCCCAATTCCCCAGGCATCTCCGGTGCCCGTGCCCAGTCAGTGCCCACTTTCTCAGCCACCACCTGTTCACCAGCATCCATTTCTTCCACAAACCCATCTGAATCTTCCTCAGAAGACTCCCCATTGAGTTCCCTAATTCTCTTCCTGTACAAATCCTCCAAGGAGCCCTCCTCGCGAGGGTTTTTCCTTCCTCTCCTGATCCCACCACCATCATCCACAGTCCCCGAAGGCGCAGTCACAACAGTCATATTACCATCAGTTTTGAGTCAGCAGCAATTATTTTCAAATTTCAAGTTTTTCACAAAATCCATTGAACTTATGTGCTAATGAAGCTCCCACACACCTGTACTAGAATGGGTGTTTAGCAATAGTATGTATGTGTTGTGACTCAGCCACAGTATAGCCAGAGTCAGGATGAAGAAGGGGATTCTGGGTTTCAGATACAGGAGCCAGTTGAGCCAGGAGTTGATGGCATGGAAATGCAGGCTGAATCAGAGGCTGGAGAACTGCAGTTTGAGCAGAATGAACTGTTGACCCCAGAAACCATAGATAACAGCCAGGCTGACATTCCCATGAGAATGAGTGAGAGAGCTCTCAAGTCCCGGTTAATGAGCGAGAGAGCTCGGTCCCAGTTCAGGTGCAAGATAACGATAACGAAGACCTTTATTTATCTAGGGCGGACTGTCTGTTTTGGAGAGGTTCTCAGGTCCGAAGGAGTGAGAGGCTGGTGGGAAAGAAAGAGGCCAGTTCTGGGAAAAGAAATGCCTTTCTTGGGTGCTTTTAAAAGTGTCTGTTTGCAGATAGCTCATTGTCAAAGCAAATCCTCACTTCATCTGTGTGGATGTTCTTGTTTCATGCTTAGGAAGAGTTTTCCTGGATCTTTGTACTTTTGGGCCTTGTTTTTGGGATCTACTGACTACTGCCTTGCCTTATGGATTATTAGCTTTGCTATGGTTTATGGACTAATGGATTTTCATGACTTATGAACTATTTGGAATCTTATTGACTCTTTTATTGCAACTTTGAAAACCCTTTCAACTGCCTGCTTTGATTTATATATTTGTTTTGCTCAATAAAACTTTAAAAGACTTTCTTCTGTGTCTGACTGGGTGTCTATAGCAAGGTGAACTATTCTGAGGTGCGACAGTATGATAGCAGTGCTCACATGTGGAACACTGCCTTAAAATGCAACTAGTTATGTTTCCAATATTCCCTTGTGGCTGCATATTAAAGAGAAAGAGCAGTAGTGGAAACTGACTTGTTTATTTGCCAGGCGTCTTAGATTTTATTAGCATAAGATTGCAGCTCAAAGCAGAACTGTTGCATTTTCTGCAGACTGTCCAAGGCTGAATCTACGTTGTCCTACATCCCAGGATCTGATCCCAGATTATCTGCTTTTTTCCAGATTATTTAACAGTGTAGACTCATGTAATCCAGTTCAAATCATATAACCTGGAATCAGATCTTGGGATATAGGACAGTGTTAATCTACAGACCAGTTCAGTTTGCTCTGTGTGTGTGTGTGGGGGGGGGGGGGGAGGGCACTGTTTCTCTTTTGCATCCCAACTGATCAGAGACAAGGGAGAAGCCAGTTGGGAAGGGAGGGAGGGGGGCTTTCTCCTCTTCTCCAGCTGGAGAAGAAGCAAAAATATGTGTTAAGTAGATAATGTACTGTTAGATAGAATTGTATTGATTGTAACCCCATTGTGTAATACTGTTGGAAAATACTGTTCTAATGGACATGTAGTCACAAGCCTATTAAGGGTTAAGTAGGTGGTAACATGTAACTGGAGGGACAGGCAAAAGAAGCTGATTCATGATTATGTGACAGGCATGACAAGGGTTACATCATTCACTTTTATCCCTGGTTAATTATGAGAAGCAATCAGTATAAAAGAGGGCAGCACGCATGTGTTCTTTCTCTTGCCATGATTCTCTTGCTGCTCACAGTACATCTGTTGCTGATATCTGTCATGAGTATATCTCTGCATATGCCATTGACTGATGGGGCATCAGGGGGTCGTGCTGTGTGTATATAGCTGTACATAAAGCAGTGTGACAAGATTAAAATTCTTTACTATGAGTTTAGATAAAAACTGAGACAAAGAGTTTTCTTAAACAGTGAGCAGTACAAGATTAGGCTGTGCAGTAAAATCTCTGCTGACAACTGATAAAGGACTCTGCTATGTTTGGGTCGATTTTCAAAGCTTTCCTCTGAGACAATCAGTCCAGTGTGCAGCTTTTTTAGGGAGGGTGTGATGAAGGAGAAAATTGTAAATCACACCTATCTCTCTGTTTCTCAACAAGCCAGGCTGGAAAAGGGGGAACAGGGCTTTCTAATTCTTCTCCAGCTGGAGAAGAATTTATTTCTTTATTTCCAACATTTCTATCCTGCCCTTCTCACCCGAAGGGACTCAGGGCAGCTTACAACAATGGCAGTAAGTCGATGCCTACACAAGATTAAAATTACACAGTACATAAAATCAATTAAAACTATTAAATACAATATAAAAATTTAAAAACAATTTTAAAACAAAGAATTCAGAGCCTGAACGAAGTTATTTGGAAAGCCATCGCTTCTGCACCTGGCAGCTCTACCTTTTGCGCCAATTCTGCTAGGCCAGTAAGAAGGTTTACTTGAAAGTTAGATGGTGCAGTAGAGGAAGGAATTAAAACATGTATTGGGAACATATTGGCCAAAGTCTGGATTCCTATCAACACAATTCTTTGCAAAATATTTTAAGCTTGAAGCTTGATTGTTTCTTTGAAATGAAAATAGCTGATCTGTAATCTTAACAATGTGGGACAATTGAATTTAATTATTAATTGGATTACTGTATTGCACATAGTATGTAAATCAAAATAGTAAGTTACAGAGAAGAAACAAGAAAAATGTGTGCCCTTCTTCCATGAAAATACCAATGGTTTTAAAAATATTTGCACTGTTTTGACACTCTGATTTTAATTAAGAAGATACTAATTGCTATTTTTTAAAATAAAGATGCAAAGAATTTGGACTTGTGGATGTTCAAGTGACAAGAAGCAAAATTAAATCTGTCATTTCAACTATACCACCCAATTAATAAATGGTCTTTTACTTTCTGCAGCATGTAGAATCGAGTTCCTTGTTATAAGACTGGTTGCTTTATTGATTCTAAAAAAGACAGAAAAGGACTAGAATGGTTCAGATGATATATTTATTGGGTCAGCTCTGTTAATAAGTTAGCAGGCTTTCAGTTCCATAAAACTTTTTCCCAGTTAGTCTGAAGCTTTTCACTTATGTAAAAAACTAGTTGATTTGGTAATTATTGAATATATTGAGAAAGTAGTAAAGTAAATTCTATATCTTGTCATTTCATCTAATGGCTTTATTCTTATTTGTTCTCTGAAAGGAGGGAGAGGAGAAATGTCACTTGGATGCCAAGAAGCCTTTGAAATATTTAGAAGAGATCATGCCGATAGCATAACCATTGACGACAATAAACAGCTTCTTAAAGTAAGGTAAGATATATAATGAGCAAAAAAGTCTCTGGGAACACACTCTGTGGGTAGGAACCCATGTTTTTGGCTTGGATGCAGAAACTGATTAAATCTAATTTATAGATTTAAATGGCCTGAATGTGTAGACTATGACCCCTTCCACACAGCTGAATAAAATCCCACCCACATTATCTCTTTTGACTGGAATATATGGCAGTGTGGACTCAGATAACCAAGTTCAAAGCAGATATTGTGGGGTATTCTGCCTTGATAGTCTGGGTTATGTGACTGTGTGGAAGGGCCCTTAGTTACAAGGCAAGACATAGGTACAATTAGATATATGGTAAGAACCATTATTTTAGTACAGCAACTCAGAACATTGTAGCTCCACCATGGAAAGTCTTCCACACACGTGTTAGCAAAATGGAAAATCGGCATAGCGAGAGTTGGCCAGGCTGTGATGCAGCTGGTTGAGTAGCCAGCTGCAATAAATCACTCTGACCAAGAGGTGGTGAGTTCGAGGTCAGCCCGTGTCGGGGTGAGCACCCAACAATTAAAATAAAAATGCCCCCTGCTCATTGTTGACCTAAGCAACTGAAAGATAGTTGCATCTATCAAGTAGGAATTTAGGTACTGCTCTGCGGGGAGGCAAATTTAACTAATTTACGACACCATAAAAAAACTCGTCCAGCTCCTGTTTGGAATGAGGAAGTATCCATCAAGATGCCACAATGGATGATGAAGCAGCTGCTCCCCCTGTGACTGGAATCGAGCATAACCTCAGGAAGCTGGAAGCTGGAGAATGTTAAATTGTCTCTCTCTGTCTCTATGTTTATATGGCATTGAATGTTTGCAATTATATGTGCACATTGTGATCCGCCCTGAGTCCCCTTCGGGGTGAGAAGGGCGGAATATAAATGCTATAAATAAATAAATAAATAAATAAATACTAGGAATGTTGTAGTTGCGTGTGATAAAGTATTTACTCAAAGATGCCAAGTGCCCATAATCGAAAGAGCTTTGAAAATGGGACAAATACCAGAAGCAGGTCATAGAAAAGACAGTATTTTGCCATCTTTTAACCATGTAGCACATTGATACAAATGGTACTTCTACGGACCATATTGTCATTCATATTTCCATATTACATACTTCTGATTGTTTGTATTCTCTTCAGGAGAGCCCCTTTATGTTCTAGGGCCATATGTTGTTCTTGGACATTTTTCAAAAGAGAGGAATTAACTCTGTTCAGCTTCATTTCTGTGACAGTAATTTCCTTCTTAATGAGTCTTAGGTTTGGCTTTAGATCCTAAGTGTGTTTTGTTTTTAATTCTGTACAGCGCCTAGTAATCCTAAATGCTTCATAATTATTTTAATAATTCATGAGTAATTAACTTTTTTACATGTTCCTTATGTGACAAGGTGTCACTCATGGAAATTACTCAGCGCAGTCTGTAAACCAATTTTGTTAAATCATTGAAAACCCACCTATTTTTACTCCAACAATGAACAATATATGGGCTAATTGTGTAGCCATTGCAAAATGCTGCAGCAAAGTCACTGACTAAAATATAGAAAACATGTTAAAAGTAACCTAGAAAGACTAAAAGCTTGTTTCATGTTGTTGTTGTTGTTGTTGTTGTTGTTGTTGTTGTTACTAATAATGATAAGCAAACAAACATGGTGAATGTTGGTTATAATTTCTTATAAGCTTTTAGCCTTTCTAGCACCTTTACGTATCAATACGCAATATAGAAATGTAGCTTAATATGACAATCAGTGTAACTAGTGCTTGAATTAGAATTAAAAAGCTCACAACTGGTTTGGGTCAGTTTCATACATTTTCATTCATTCTTTTCCATATTAATGTGGAATTGTTTTTAATTGCAGAATATGTACATGCAATATGTCTTTAAATGCACATTTATTAATGTCTTTTCAACTTTACATTTTAATTGCAAAGTTTGTGCAAAACCTATTTTTACAATTTAAACTCTATATTGGATTGAAATTGTAAAGATAGTTTTCAGCACCATGTATTTTGGATTAATCCACACATTGCTAAACATATTGTACAAACAATTATGCACTCTACATTTTAAATGTTTCTTTAGCTAAAATAACTATTGCAAAATAACAATTTAAGAGATACTTGTATTACAGTCCACCCATTAGCTCAGGCAAGTTTGCAATTGATAGTGGTACAAGTGGTACAAGTTTGACGTTCCTAACAAACATGATAGTTGAAAAGAATTTCCAGTCTTAATGAGCATTTTAACTTAAAGTGACTATTCCCTTGCAGTCAGTTAATATTCTCAGGTCAAATAATTTAATCTATAATCTATTTATGAAAAATAGCTAATTTTTAAACAGCCTTTTTTCCTTTTCTTTTTTGAAATCAGTATTTTGTCCTTTGGATTGCATTGTAAAAGTTTTATTCTACAAGGCAAACATTATCTTGTCATCCCCCACTCTTTTAGCCTTCAGGAAAGATTTAAAAACCTGGCTTTTCCGATGTGCTTTCGGAGAGTAACTATTACACACTTCTTTTGTTACTCCCCCATCATCTACCCTCTAGATTGTTTTTATCTTATGTCCCTGGTCTCCGTGATTATATTCTTATCCTTTTCTCACCCCAAGTTTTAATTAAGTGTCTCATGCGGCCCGCCCTGTGTTATATATATATATATATATATATATATATATATATATATATATATATGATTTTGTGTTGCAGTGTATATGATTATTTATTGTATTGTGATATGTTGTTTTATATTTTGCTATATTGTACTGTTCTGGGCATGGCCCCATGTAAGCCGCCCCGAGTCCCCGTTGGGGAGATGGTGGCGGGGTATAAATAAAGTTTTATTATTATTATTATTATTATTATTATTATTATTATTATTATTATTGACTTTTGTCTCTTTAAAATTTATGTTTCAACAATAACAAAAATATTTGAGGGAAATATTTCAACATTATATCTTCTTTTGTTTCCATTTAAATATTTCCTCCTTGTAATGTATGGGTATGTGTGTGCTTTCTTTAAAATGTAGAGCACTTATGCCTCTCTTTTGCAAAGTTTAAGCAAAAGTTTTTCAAAAGATATAATTTCTCATTCCTGGGTTGCAATATATTAATGGTGATGTCTCCAGTTTTCAAAGCATTTGAGATGAACCCAAGCAAAAAAGTCTGGAAAAAGTAAAATAATTTGAATATATCATATGAATCTAATTGCATGCAGATTATAATCTTATTATCTTTTAGGAAACAGACCTCATTACAAATAATAGATAAATTTTTGGATAAATGCCCATGCAATAGTTCTGAATATTTAATCTACCTTGTAGATTTTGTATCAAAACAGTCCAAGCAATTTTGTAGCTGTTGCTATTTGCAGAAAACATTAGTGAACAAAGTTTGAAACATCACACTTTTTCAAAAACTCTTCTTAGATCTACTCTGTAATTTGGAACATAGCTGCTGAACCACCACTTGTCTAGAAACTCAGTGACCCAGCATTCAAATTGCTATGTAAAGATTATATATACAACACATTTTAAAGTTAACTTTCTTTTAAATGTATACCTTTCAAATGCCAAAATTACTATATGCAGTGTGATAACCGTTTCCCATGTCATGCTTGACACTTGATTCACAATTACTTTTTAAATAGATTTGTATTTTCTTTGGTCCCCATCCTCTTTTTAAAAGTTGGGTGAATTTTATCATAGACCACGAGAGCAATTCATGTCTTGTAGCACTTGGAAAAATCTGCATTGGTCCTTTTTATAGATTTCCTTCTGCTATTCTGTGGTGCAGAGGCATAGTCTGCTACTCCAAACCTCAGTAGCATTCCTCAGGCACCTTATCTTCTTTCAAGATTGTATCCAAATGGCTTTCAACTTGTTCGTTTCCTTAATCATAAAATCATAGAATTGGAAAGTCACCTAAGCCAGCCTTCTGCAATAAAATTTCACTCATCAACTGACACCTCCCACGATCCTCTTGCCTGATCCAGACCAAGTATACCACAAGTAACTGCTCTGCAGAAGGTGCCTGAAGAAAGCCATCATTATTTTATGAGTGTATAGTGGACAAAACCTCATACTAAAATAAAACCCACCCTTTGAAATCTTGTCAGCTAAGTGCTATTTCTAACTCCTTAACAAACTCCAGAGAGGCAGCCATATTAACTGTGTTGCAACAATTCCAATAATCATAGAATTATAGAGTTGGAAGAGACCACAAGCACCATCCAGTATAACCCCCTGTCATGCAGGAACGCAGAATCCAAGCATCTCTGACAGATGGCCAACTAGCCTCCAACTAAAAACCTCCAGAAAAGGAGATTCTACCACACTCCAAAGTAGCATATTCCACTGCTGAAAAGCTCTTACCATCAGGAAGTTCTTCCTAATATTTAGGTGGAATCTTTGTTACTGCAATTTGAATCTATTACTCTATTTCCTAGTCTCCAGATTATCAGAAAACAAGCTTGCCCCCTCCTCAACGTGGCATTCTTTCCAGTATTTACATGACTATCATGTGCCCTTTCATCTGTCTTTTCTTTTCCACAGAGTCCACTATAAACACTGCACATTGTTGATTTGTGTAAATGAGCAGTGTTCAGAAACCTTTCATTGTTCCCAATTTTTTGTGATCCCAACATAGAGCTAAAAGGAATCTTATTTGGGGTCAGGACCCACAGTTTAATAAGCAGTGGTCTAGAGCACATTTTCACAAATAAAAAAAAATATTTGGGATATATCTCAACTGAAGAAGATTGGAATGAATTACCTGCTGTCTGAGTTCCATGAGACCCTTTGGTGACAAGTGTACACCTTTGATCTTCCATATCCCCCATGCCTCCCCCATGCCTCCCCCTTCCATTTTGGCTGTGGGAAAAAAGAACTCTTCTTAAAAAGGTGTAAACATCCTTACTCCAGTCTTAACAACCTACTCCAGTCTTTCTGAAATTCAACCGCAGAATTGACCATGTATGATGCAATGGCACTTTCACTTGCCGAAAACAATAGCTGTTATAACACATTGGTCTTCGATATGCCCAATGGAGCTGATTATAGTAAGAGAGTTCCCACACAGCACTTTGCATTGAGGAAAGACTGCAAAAGATTTAAAAAAGTTAACAGAGAACAATATATAGTCTAATCTTGTTAATTTTCTCTCTTAATCGTGTGTTGAATAAACTTCCTTCTTTTCATGGCTTGCAAGGAATCCCTTTCAAGGTCCCCCATCAGCCACAGAAATCAAGTATTTTTAAAAGGGAGAACAAATGTTCTCCCTTTGTCTTCAGTGTGGGAAGATTTCCATGTCCTCTGTTTGAAATGCAAGGAAATGAGAAGTCCTTTCCCTTTCCTTGCATTTCAAATAGGGTGCATGGAAATCTCTCCGGAATAGCCCAATTATGCATGTTGAGTTCATCTGGTAAAGCAAGTAGGCATCAGGAAATAAGGGCGTGGAGACCTAAAATGCTAGCTGTGTAGAGCTTGAAAGAAAAACTGACTAATTGAAAGAAGACACCCAATGTGTGCCTCTCATTGGAAAAGTGCTATTTTCCACTTTTTTCCATTGCTAGTCTTGTTAGACAAAAATGGAACTTGCGGGTTTTTCCAGTTTCTTCTCTTAGTCCAAATCTTGCCAAATCTGATTTGGTTCCAGGTCTGCTAGCAAGGATGTTTATACATGACTGGATACTCAGTCAGAATTTCATGACAAGGATACTGTCCTAGCCACAAAAACCATAATAGAATGTGTCATCCTGCAGATATCTGTGATTTGTTGCAGAAGAGTTATTTTCTCCTTTTGTCTACCTATATCAAATTAACTCTTGATTGTGTTAACATTTTAAGATATTTAAGTAAACTGACTCAGTTATCACTGCAAACTGAAGTAATAGAGACTGGCAGGATTACTCTGCCAGCTTCCAACCATCATGGGTTCAAATAAAAATGGAATCTGCCATCTTCTGCTGGAAATGTGTTTTTATTGGCTTTTCTTTGTGCAGCCATGAAATAACTAGATCATTTTCTTCTGCCTTGCCACAAGAATTATATTTTAGGATTTTTCTGAAAGTTTGGAGATGTAAAAATATGAAGATTAGAACCTCTTGTATCAGCAGAAAATGTATAGATTATATTTTAGAAATAGTTTTCCATATCTGCATTGTGTATTCCAGTGGTTTTTATATTCAGTGATACCTTGACATACGAGTTTAATTTGTTTTATGACCAAGCTCATTACTCAAATTGCTTATATGTCAAATCAAATTTCCCCATTGAAATTAATTGAAATGGTGTTAATCCGTTCCAGCTACCCACCCAAAAAAGCCACACCAATTTTTATTATGTGTATTCCCCTTCAAGATCAGAGAAGATGCTACTGGAGACCACTCTACCTTGCTCCCCTCCCCCCCATCCCAGCTCTGCTTATGATTGGTGATCTGGGAGCAGCTCCAAAGGCATGTGCAGCAGAGGTTGCACGGTGGAACTGAGGTGTTGCAGCCACTGCCTGTTGTCTGTTGGTGTCTGGGGTCAGCCCAGTGGGCTGCATGTGAGCGGAAGGGGTATGTAAGCTTCCCTATCATTCACGGCCTCCTGCATGCGAGGGGGTCACACTCAGGTTTCAGGGTGTGTAATTTCCCCTGTCAATCAAGGACTCCTGCCAATAAAATGGGCTCTTCCCAGCCAGTTGGGTTTCTTTGGGGTTTTTCTGCAGGATTTTAAAATTAGAATACGTGTTCAAGTTGTGGGGAGGACTGTATGCACACATGTTCTGGATGCCTCTTATGCCTTGTCTTTGCAAAAAGGAGGCAGCAGAGGCAACAGTGGCCTTTTAGGCATCTCTGGAGGGCTTTGTTAAGGGAGCTCGTAACTCAGATCTCAGTTCGCATTTCAAAGCCAAAAATTGATGGAGTGACAACTTGTATCATAGAAAACTCATAAATTAGTGCTGAATATTTCAGAAGATGGATTTCAGAATAAAGAGAATAAAAGATTTCCGAACATTTATCTTGCCTTTAGAATACATGCATGTAAATATACATGTATAAACAAACTGGTCGCAGAAATAGGGTTAATATCCCTAATATCCATGCAAAACAAGCCATGATCCATTCATTTAAGTGGTCAGAAGATGCCTCTCTTTTCTTTCCAGCATTCTTCAGGAACATTAGGGTTAACTGGGTGTGTTCAAGCATAGAAGGAAATACCAACTTACAAAATCACAGATATTTTCTCCCAGAGCATCCAGAGTTACCATTTTATTTTTCCATTAAGAACACTAGTGTGTCCACTCGTTGCTATTGTTAGCAAGAATACCAAAACTGAAATCATGTGAAAAACTTTATTTTTCATTAATAATCCAATAAACAAAATAATATGTGGTTTTCATCCTTTTATCTGTTTAGAATGATTTTGGAAATGAAAAGATGAAGCATGCTTGGAAATAAATGTCTATGTACTAGTTCTTTATTTTAAACAAACTTTATCCTGTATTTCCTCATCAAAAATTACCCAAGAAAGCATACTGGACTGTTTCTTAGGGTTGGGGATGATTCTGGTGTCTGTTGTCTTTCCCCACTAGTAAATAAAAGAGGGATGTTCTGCTTTTCTATTAAAATGTTTGTAGAAGTAATATAAGATTTGCTAGACTGTTCTTTAAAAGAAGAAAAAGCAATGACAAGCAAGACTAAAGTGGGCCCTTGATGTAGGCCCTTGATGTCCCTATGGACACAAAATCATTGGATGGTCAAATCCCATTATATACGATGCATAAAAAGACAAAGTCAGTGATCTGTTTGGAGGGAGGCAGGGGCAATATTTTCAAGCTTTGTTTGGTTGAGTGTTTTGTATAGAATCAGTTGATACAGAGAACCAACTGTATGGGGTTGGCTTGTGCAATTTGGCTGAACTGCTATTTTAACTGTATTTGTTTTTTAAAAGTTTATTTTTAGATTAACCCAGTTTATTATTCTTGTACCTTGTCGTCCCTATTAACAACATAAAAATCAAAGTGGTCCCTGGTCAAAAAAAAGTTGGGAACCACTTCTCTATAGTCAGGATGTAACTGAAAAATGGAGGTGCACCCCCCATTTAATAGACCTAGCTTGTGTAAGACACACCATGGCTTTCTTCTATTCTGATTGGCCCAACAGGCAGGGCTCACAGAGAAACGCCTTGTGAGAACAAAACATCCTCTCTGTGTGCTGTATGTTCCCGAATAGAAACTGAAAGTAGCCGTAATTGGCAGCCGTGTGGTCCATTTCAGACAAAAAAATGGCTATGGGATCCTTTCAATTACGGATTTCTGAATAAGCCGAACAAGCCGAAACAGCCAAAGGCAAACATCTAAAATAAATCCATACACAAGTCTAATATGGGGTTTAAAACATAATTAATTCTGATGAGGGAAGTGAAGGATTTCAGTTATAAGACTATCACAGTACTCAAATAGTCTGTTCTGATGGCATGCTACAAGGGTGAAATGATATCTTACCATACAATCCTAAATCTGAAGCAGAAGGAAATGGTTGCCTAAAACAAAATAAGGAAAAAGAACCACAGAACAGTTGATTCTGCTAACATAACAAAATGTGTGATGAAATGTGTGTGATAAAATAAAATTATACTTTTTTAAGCTTCCAGTAGGCAATGTATGGTTATCAGTATAAGAGTGTTAAGAAATGTTGTTCAGTTATAAAGTTTTGTTTTTCCAAAAAAAAGTCTTCATGAATCACGATTGAAATAACGGGCAACTTGCAGTTATTTCTGTTTAAATGTTTCATATTCTTATTAATCAATAAACCCAGATTCATTTTCACTTAAAGGAAAAATTCACCTAATAAACAGCGTTAATCTCTAGAACACAACTTCTAGATTTCAATAATCCTAATTATTCTACTGCTCTTATTGCTAGGTTTGCTGAAGCCAAATCACTCGGAGAAAAAGTAAACGAAATACGAAATAAGATCAGTAAGTAACTGTGTTCAACTTTATTTTTCTTCTTTAAAATGCTAGAATTGCAATTATTGCATACTTTAAAGCTAAAGCAACACTAAAATTGCTGAAATGGATGGTATGAACAAAGCAAAACAAAAAAAAAACCATACTGGAGTGTTATAGGTTTTAGTGAATAATAGAATAGATTCCATTTTTCTTGTATAGGCAATAGAACCTACATATTAGGTTAATTCTCTCTGTGTTTATTAAAACATTTAAATAAATTCCGGTCACAAAAATACAGTTATTACTGCCTGTGTTTTCCTCAGTGATTCCACATATTTATCTGAAAGATTTTACATGTTAAGCTCAGTTTCATTTATTTCTTTCAATGCTAATGCCATACAACCTATTTTTGTAGTCCCCAAATCTAAAGAAATTGGGTTTTTTTTAGTTTCTTCATCTGAACCAAGACAGATGTACTAGGTGGATAGACAACAGGAACCAAGAACATGAGTGTGACTAGTTTTTACTACTGCTCAGAGCATCATTCATTATGCCATGCATGGAACCTAACCTGCCAGAATTATAGTTAACAACCCAATTGCAAGAATTATAGGCATCTGTGGCTTACAGCTACATACTTAATATACTTTTATTGTTGTTTTGGTTTTATTCAAACATTCCTGGCTGCCCCATTGTGCACAATTAAGGCCAGATAACTTCCACATTAGTTTCTGTTTTTCCAGCCAACACTTAATAATACAAAACTCTGCACCACAAAGGTCATTGGAGGACTTTTTTGGTAAGCCACTTAATGCAATGGAGAACCCATTTTACCAGTCTTGATGATTTATAGTGATGCTGACAGACATCGATTGGCTGTAGCTTCAATATCTGCCACATATATTTTATTTTTACAGTTTTTCATAGTAGTGACCATTATTTTGCAGTACTGCAGCTCCTCCCCAAATGATCCATTGCTGCTTCTTCCCGAGGAAGTAGGCACAGCTTTCAATGCTATCTTCATTGCTGGATGTTTTTCAAACTAAAGTATCCAAATCTTGCAAAATTGAAGTGAAATCCAGTGTGAGAATTTACTAATGTACCAAAAGATCTTTTTGACCATTTTGGTCTCACAGATCAGACAGCTCTTCTACACAGACCCTAAAATGAGGAAGTTACCAGGATTTTTACCCTCCCCCCATTGAAAACCCAGATTTGGCGCTGTCTGAAAGCGCCCAGAGAATCCAGTGGTAATGAATAAATGCATCACTACTGATAATACTTTATAGAGCAGTTACAATTTGCAAATTGCAGTACCCATTTTAGAAAAAAGGAACTTAGATGTGATGATGGTAAAACTAGAGCAGAGAGGCCCTATACTATAAATCTATTACTCTATCCACTAGACTTCCTGGCATGAAAGGACATTTTCTCACTTGTAAATCTTAAACTCCTAGTACTAGAGTTACTGGAGCAGAATCTATATAGTCAGTGATAAAAGAGAGTTACTCTGTATGTACTGTAGAAGGGAAAGTACACTTCGCTCTATGCCTATGGACCGAATTGGTTTTCAGAGAAATATAGATTTCTTACAACCTGATGTCTGACTTAGGCTGGATCTACACTTCCATATAATCCAGTTTCTGAGTACAAATGAACTGCATTCAACTGGCTTATAAAAATCGACACTGCTATATAATTGAGTTTCAGAGTGCAAATTAACTGCAAATTAACTGGGATCAATTGATATTCCAAAACCTCTTAAGAAGCAGCTGTTCCTCTTATTCAGTTCAAATCTCAGTGAATAATATAATTGACATTGAGGACAAGATGAAGCAGACTTTCATTTCAAGTAGGCCTTCCCAAAGTAATGCATTTTGAAAATACAATAACAACACAGGGCTTGGTCACTTTTATTTATTTAAGAATTGTGACTGGTTCATACAGGATACAAAGGCATTGCTAAAAATTGCTATGATACAACTACAAATTCCATTTCTGATGGTCATCATACATTGTATTAATAGCAACCTTAGAGAAAATAATGCAGTCACCTCACTGTCTAGAAATGTTGTATATTTGTGCATTAAACACAGATTCTGTACTTTATGTTGTATTAGTCAGATATATTTTCGGTTGCTTTGTATAGTGTGAAATCACTAGAGCAGTGAGAGAATAATTCTTGAATCTGTGTTAAGAGTCTGATACATTCCTCACTTTGCAGTAGTTTCTATACTTAACATTTCAAAACCACCTCTCATATCTCCCGTTATTCTTCATTTTGACTCCCTTGCTTCAAGAAGGTGCATTTACTTCAATCATCTTTGGTCCATTGCTAGCTTTACTCTCATCCTTCATATATGCATTGAAGAAGAGATTTGGAGTCACAAGAAAGAAATCATATGGAATAAATCGCAGGTGTTCCCACCTGCTATTAATATCCTGTTTGGAGTTTAGATGCCTCTAGTCTTTTTATTTATTCATTATTTGTAAATCCACGTGGTATGTGAAGAATTCAGAAGTATTTTTTCCTAAAATCTGTGGTTGGTGATCTTGTCTCTGTAGGATAAGTAAACCCAAATTGAAAGATGATGTGAAAGGAAGTGAAATAAAGTCAGGATCATGAATATATGATGAAGCTGTCCTGGTAAATTAGAAGATAAGAGGAAAAAGTGAATGGTCTAGATAGGGCAAAAGATTTGCATATTACATCAAGGCAATCATAGCTCTATATGGAAATGTTTGTTGGAAAACTTAACAGTGCCATTGGGGAATTTTTAATATATTGGGGCATTTGTTACATTCATCCTGAATTATTTGCCTCAAAATGAAGTCCTAGAATATTACAGTGTCTGACATCTTTAATCCAAAGTAGAACAATTTCTTATTTGCACCATTAAATTGACTCTTTCTGTATGCTAAATTGCTTTCCCCAAACTCAAGAGTTTCAAGACAGCGTGTATTACAAACCCCACAGTTTAATTTGAGGGTTGGAGGAGTAGGATTTGGAATCTAACAAATCTAGAAACTGCCAGGTTAGGGGAGGCTGCTCCAAAGCAAGATGTCTATGAATTTATCAACTATGATTTCCCATTAACTTACATCTTTCTTTCTTTCTTTCTTTCTTTCTTTCTTTCTTTCTTTCTTTCTTTCTTTCTTTCTTTTCTTTTTGTTTGTTTTTACCAACATATAAATGGGCAGTAAAATGCAGAAAAACCCTTCTAGATCAGCAGATAGCTGCAACACATTTAGCTAAAGAGAGATGGAAGAAAATATTCCTGATAAGTGAATTTGTCTTCATTGTCACATCTAGCTATCTCTGTACCAATCTTCTACCTTCTTTTTTGCAGCATTTATCCAGGACTGGTTTCTATAATTTTTACTTGCCTTTACTGACAGTTATACCCTAATATGTATCCCTTTGCCATACATTATAATTCTGTATTGATATTTGATTTTGTAAAGAAGCTTCCCCCTCAGGGTCAGCATATTTCAAAATACTAGTGTAAATCGTATTGTAATGGGTTTCTACTTTCTTGCAAGAGCTCTGGGCTTTCATTGGAAACATACATCATGAACAGGACAGATTCTTATAACGTATGGCAACATTTAAGAAAATGACTTCATGTGATCTATGAACATGCCTAGGCAGAATTCACAAAATTGTTTTAATAAAATACAAAGGCAGCATTTTCCTACTTAATTAAACCTTAACTCATGCAGAATTAGCGCTGTCAACACAGCTTTGTTGGGGCCTATTATATTAGGAAAATGACCCATGACAGAATATTCTTATAGTATAAGTTCATCATTTCAGAATCTTAGATAAGAGTGAGTCAAAATAGATTTGTTTAATTTCAATGTTGCACTGTACTGAAGTATTAAAATGACTTAAAATCCATGTGTAGTCAGTTAGCTTTGAAACATCTCCAGGAGTTACACGAAGGTTTCACAAGGAATGTAGGTAGTTTAGAAGAGACGCTGTCTTTAAAATTCATTACAATGGGTTAAATGTAGGAGTGACATTATATTATAGAATAATAAGGAGGATCCCATAAAAATTCTTGCTGAGATAATTAAATGACTCAGAATGTGATTGTCTTATCTGATGTTTATACTGCCCTTTCTCTAAGAAGTTCAGAATGATTTACATCCACCCCTTTTGTTCTCTGTGTCTTTATCAATATATTGCACTCATGTATGTTTACACCAAAAACAAACAAACATTTGGATCTTTAGTCTAGAACTTCTTCAGCTTTAATTCAGGATGGGCTTCACAGAGTTCTTTAAAGGTGCTGTCATTCAGGATACTTTGAAAACTGTGTTTTGAATCTACTTTTCTGGAGAAAAGGTCCATACATTATATCAAATTCTGAAGTGATCCATGTCTCCAAAAAGGTTAAGAGCCACTGGCCTAGTAACAGTACAATTTTGTGCTAGGCAGGAGGGAAATAATTTTAGTCATTCAGAGGTAAAGCATGTCATTTGGGACTTTTTTCTCTTACTCCTATGACTCTCTTGAGCACCAAAACCTGCACCAAAAGGTTTTAGAATGCACAGGACTACAAAAAAAGAGGGAAGGTTACTGATTCTGACAACAGTAGTGGGATCCAGCAAACATACAACACTGGATCATTGCTTGAATGTTTGCTTATTTACTTAATACATTTATATCTACTTGTACTTAGAAATAAGTAACACACACACAAATAAAAGCTAAAGCAGTGGGTACAAAGTAACAATCTAAAGTAAACAGGGATAAAACATGTTTTGAAAAACTTGTGGGGGCGAGAATTTACATACACTACGTAAGCATCAGAGAACCAACTCTGAGGGCAGCAGTCCCCAAATCCATTTCAAGATATTCTAAAATTATTGAAGAGCTTGTGGTTGAAATCTGTACAACAATCTCATACAGAACAGTACTGTTCTGTAAGAGGCTCATTATGTGGTTCTTTGGAGGTAAGCTCCATTGTATTTAATGGAGTCTACTGTTAAGTAGACTGGCTTAACCTCGAAGGAGCTGGGGGTGGTGATGGCCAACAGGGAGCTCTGGCATGGGCTGGTCCATGAGGTCACGAAGAGTCAGAAGTGATTGAATGAATAAATAACAACAGCAACTCTTGAGTAAATATGCATAGGGTTGTACTTCTGCATGGACAGATTATGGTAGAGATGGAATCTGAATGAAAGATGAATGCTTAATTTGCCACAAATAATGCTTAGCCTTAACCCTACACTAGCCATGCTATTTCACTAATCATCCAGTTTGGATTAAAAAACTTCCACTTAAAGTCTCTTCATTATGTTAACATTATACAATATATTGTTATAGTAATTATTAGTACTGTAACTGTCAATGGCCCACATAAATATTTTTAGCTATGAGGCTTGCCACTTCTTGAAGCATTCAATCCATTTGTATATCTTCTTGTTAATTTTGATCCCATGCCACTTTATACAGATGGAATGATTCAAACAGGAAGCTAAACCCAAACAAAATGGGAGGGGGGAGCTTGTTTTTCTACCAATTGCTAATTAGGAACTTGTAATCTGAAATTATAACTATAAATGGAAATCAGTGGCCTTGCTAAGTAAATTTTCAGTGGAGAATAGATCTTTTCTCATCCATGTTTCTTCCTCTTATTTTTTATTGTAATCTTTATAATGTTACATCTTTAATCAAAATGTGTTCACATTTTGTTAGTTTCATTTCTTTTCCATATCTTTGTATGGAATATGTGTCCAGAATGGTCAGATTTATCACAGGTCTAATGACAGGCAACTGCATGCAGAATGAATTCCTTAATTTTCCCAAAGAACCTTTTTCCAGAACATATGGAGATTGAGCATTCAAATTTTTATGGGCACTTATCTCTAAATGAATAATAAAAAATTTGGAATAAAATAAAGTATCAACTGGGGGAATATTTTAGCAGTCTCTTTAGTGAGGCATCAGAACATCATAATTGGCTAGGGAAAGAGATGTTCCAAGTTATAATTTCAGTTTTATTTGAGCTTTACTGAGTATCATAGAATTATAGTGTTGAAAGCGACTCCATAAGTCCCCTGTTTACTATAGGATCTCCATTTACAGCAATCTCAGCAAGTAAATGTCCAGCCTCTTTTTGAAGACAACTGGAGAAGAAGACCCCACCACCCCTCTGGGCAATTCATTCCATTGTCAAATCACCCTTACTGTCAAGAAGTTCTTTCTGCTGTTTATTTGAAATATACTCTACTGTAATTTAGACTCCATCTACTGTAATTTAGGCTCCAATTTAGACTCCATCTGTAATGCAGTTTATACTGGATTATATGGTAAGGGTAGACTGATATAATGCAGATTGAACTGCATTGAACTGGATTATATGAGTCTGCACTGCCATATAATTCAATTCAATGCAGTTAATCTGCATTCTGAAACTGGATTATATATGGCAGTTTAGATGAGGACATAGAACCATTAGTGCCACCTAGAAGTGAGGGCCCTACTGTAGATAAAGCCTGACCTGGATAAACTATAGTGGGGCTACTTTATCTGCACATCAAATTGTTGGGATCAAAACAAAATATATACAGTATATAAACTTTATTACGGTCTATAGATCCGCAGCTATTAAGTGGATAAGGATCAAAACATATATTTCCTACAAAAACAGTTTTACTTGAACAAATACTTGTGTTTGTTCATATCTTTCTTTTGTTTACATAAAAAGCTGTGTGCATGCATGGTATTGAAATCAACTCCTAATTTTATTACAGATTTGTTGTGATAGCTTTTTTGTGTTTTATCATCCACATTACCTCCAACTTTGTCTCTGTTAATCACTGTATCATTTCTGAAGTGTTCTGTTGCCTGGGCTAGTAGTTTGGGCTCCACCACAAGCAATCCCATATTTATTTATGACAACAGGAGTATTGTGTCCAGAGCTTTAAAAAAAGTTGTCCTTGTTGTCTGGGAAATAAATCCATGATTATTTAATCATTATTTGCAATGACAAATAAAGTTTGCAGGAGAAAAAAACATTCCTTCTCAGTATTCCCCCTATGTTCAATCATCCAGAAGTGTTGTACAGGATTATTTCCGCAGCTATTCTTGCACAAAAAAACTCTACAGAGGTAGGTTTTCTGTGCAGAAAATTGTGTATTCTATGTAGAAAACATTTTTCTCTGCAGAAAGCATGGTTCTCCCATGCAACAAACACATATTTCCTCTATAAAACATTCCTGTGAAATCCTTCAGGGTATTCAGTACCAGAAGAAAACTGTGCAAATTTCTTCCCAATGACTTCTGATCGGTTGGGAAGGAAATAGCTGTATAATTCAGCAATAGGCATGCATTAGGAAGCTATGGTTCAAGATTAGATCTCCTATTCTCTCTAACTGACATCACAGCTCATTAGCACTATAAAGGCATCACAGAGGGATGTGAAGTTGAGATACCACTCTTATTTAATAGTAGGTTTTTATATCTGTACTTGGATGTGCTCATATTGATTAACCTGTAATGGAAATTGTAGTCCATCTTCTATACTCTAAGTATGTGCATTGGAGGACATAGTATTTTAATTAATTATCTACACATCATTTTGTAATGGAATTATACCAGCCCAAAAACAAATGTGAAAATACTGATGCATCTCTCGAGAAGGTGATACAAATTTCCTTTGTTTGCTTGGCAGTTATTGGACCCTAGGGGAAAATAATATTCAGTTTATTTATTTATTTATTTATTTAGTCTTTATATTCCACCCTTCTCACCCCGAAGGGGGCTCAGGGCAGATCACAATGTGCACATATAATAGCAAACATTCAATGCCATATAAACATCAAGACAGAGACAGAGACGCAGAAGCGATTTAACATTCTCCAGTTTCCAGCTTCCTGAGGGTATACTCGATTCCGGTCACAGGGGGAGCAGCTGCTTCATCGTCCATTGTGGCATCTTGATGGATACTTCCTCATTCCAAACGGGAGCTGGACTAGTTTTATGGTGTCGTAAATTAGTTAAATTTGCCTCCCTGCAGAGCAGTACCTAAATTCCTACATGATAGATGCAACTATCTTTCGGTTGCTTAGGTCAACAACGAGCAGGGGCTATTTTTCATTTTAATTGTCGGGTGCTCACCCTGACACGGGCTTACCTCGAAGTCACGACCTCTTAGTCAGAGTGATTTATTGCAGCTGGCTACTTAACCAGCTGCTCCAGAAGTGGTCAGAAGTGTTTATTTCATTCCTGTGATCTACAATTGTCCAAAGGTGTAACCTTTAATGTGAGGTAAGATTCTGGAAAAGATCATTAAGGAAGTGGTCTGCAAACACTTAGAAACAAATGCGGTCATTGCTAATAGTCAACACGGATTTACCAAAAACAAGTCATGCCAGACTAATCTGATCTCTTTTTTCGATAGAGTTACGAGCTGGGTCGATACAGGGAATGCTGTGGATGTAGCCTACCTGGATTTCAGTAAAGCCTTCGACAAAGTCCCCCATGACCTTCTGGCAAACAAACTAGTTAAATGTGGGCTAGACAAAACTACGGTTAGGTGGATCTGTAATTGGCTAAGCGAACGAACCCAAAGGGTGCTCACCAATGCGTCGTCTTCATCATGGAAAGAAGTGACAAGTGGAGTGCCGCAGGGTTCCGTCCTGGGCCCAGTTCTGTTCAACACCTTTATTAACGACTTAGACGAAGGGTTAGAAGGCACGATCATCAAGTTTGCAGACGACACCAAACTGGGAGGGATAGCTAACACTCCAGAAGACAGGAGCAGAATTCAAAACGATCTTGACAGACTAGAGAGATGGGCCGAAACTAACAAAATGAAGTTCAACAGGGAAAAATGCAAGATACTTCACTTCGGCAGAAAAAATGGAAATCAAAGATACAGAATGGGGGACGCCTGGCTTGACAGCAGTGTGTGCGAAAAAGACCTTGGAGTCCTCGTGGACAACAAGTTAAACATGAGCCTACAATGTGATGCGGCAGCTAAAAAAGCCAATGGGATTTTGGCCTGCATCAATAGGGGAATAGCGTCTAGATCCAGGGAAGTCATGCTCCCCCTCTATTCTGCCTTGGTCAGACCACACCTGGAATACTGTGTCCAATTTTGGGCACCGCAGATGAAGGGAGATGTTGACAAGCTGGAAAGCGTCCAGAGGAGGGCGACTAAAATGATTAAGGGTCTGGAGAACAAGCCCTATGAGGAGAGGCTTAAAGAGCTGGGCATGTTTAGCCTGCAGAAGAGAAGGCTGAGAGGAGACATGATAGCCATGTACAAATACGTGAGGGGAAGTCATAGGGAGGAGGGAGCAAGCTTATTTTCTGCTGCCCTGCAGACTAGGACACGGAACAATGGCTTCAAACTACAGGAAAGGAGATTCCACCTGAACATCAGGAAGAACTTCCTCACTGTGAGGGCTGTTCGGCAGTGGAACTCTCTCCCCCAGACTGTGGTGGAGGCTCCTTCTTTGGAAGCTTTTAAGCAGAGGCTGGATGGCCATCTGTCGGGGGTGCTTTGAATGAGATTTCCTGCTTCTTAGCGGGGGTTTGGACTAGATGGCCCATGAGGTCTCTTCCAACACTACTATTCTATGATTCTATGATTCTATGATTTTGTGGCTGAATGTCATATTTAAAGAGATAATGAATCTAAATGGTCTCTACAAAGTTTCTGTCAGTGCCTTTGAACAAGGGAAAAAATGAATACAGTCCATCTACACTATCACTTTCTCAAGCATAATTGGAATTGATGGAATTTCACAAAAGTGCAGCTGTAAAACAAGTTTGATGAATAAAGAAGCACTTCTTGCTTTTATATAAAACAGCTATAGAGATACAGAGATGGAGCAAATCATCTCCTTTTTGGTGATATAAATTCAAAAGAAAGAATAAGCTTAGATGCAACCACACCAAAATCTTTTAATCTGCAAATTTGCCCATGTCTGTAAAGAGATACATCAAATAGAGGAAAGGCACATTGGGGAAATTTTGAATGTATTAAAACATCCACAATGGCAGTGCTTCTGTGTAGTAATTAACATATGAGTTGCTCTATTTATAGATGCGTTAACAGCTAATAAAATATATGGAATTACTGGACTGCAGTTAGATTTATCCAAGCAAGAGTATGCCATCAGAAAAGTTTCTATATTTAGCTAGAAATTACTCTGTTTCCACAACTGAAAATGTTCTTGGAACAGCAAGGGTTGAGCCCTTTGGCAATAATCATTCAGAAACACATTTACTGAGTACTTGCGTTCCCATTTATTTGTATTGATTATAAGCTTTTTTTTCCTGACTGTCTCTTTATTTTCCTTGTTAATTTTTCCATAGACATCATTTTGCAGTTAGACATGATTTTGGAGACTATTTCCATTCCTTTGCAGCTTCAAATTGTAGCTGGTGGCACAAACATCTGAAAAATGGACCTTCAGAAACAAAGCCAGAAAATTAATGTAGCTTTGTTAACATTAGATAAGAGAGCAAGAGAGAACAAAAAGCTCTTCTAACCCTTTTATCAATCTAGCTAGTAGCTACCACTTTTTGATTATTCATGTGGAAGTAGTTCAGACAGTTATTAGCTGATTGAAGCACTGACCATTTAAAACTTCCTCTGTTTCTATTTTTTATTAATGCTTAAAACATTTCATAGAAACAGTTGTCTTCTCAGCCCACGTGGGCATGCAGTCCTTTCCCTACACCCCTAAGGATAGTGGCTTCCTTTATTAAAACAAAAGTTGATATTCTCCAGATGCTGACTTCTGTGTGTACAAAATCAAGAGTGATTGTGTAATATACAGAGACTTTCCTGTGTGGCTGACAGTGATAGAAGTAAGAACAAAATGAGAATTTAATGTGCCACATCAAACCTTTATAGAAATCTTCCTCTTTCTTCTAATTTAATGTCAAGTGTCAAGGCAAGAGCATGTTGTTCATGTCAAAGCAATGACTGAGTCATTTCAATGTCTAGTTATTGTAGGTATTAAAGTATTGTCCAGAAATACTAATCTGTTTCCAGCATATTCAAATCACAAAGAAATAATAAAATCATCAATTTAAAATGACATACAAATCCCTACTTTACTGTCATTGTCAGCAATGTATAATAATTATGCAGAACCTTTAATTAATAATCTGTTAAATGTCTCAAGAGAGTCTATACTCACAGCAACAACTCAGTCTTCACAAGTCTTCTGGTAAAGCAGTGGTTCTCAACCTGTGAGTCCCCAGGTGTTTTGGCCTACAACTCCCAGAAATCCCAGCCAGATTCCCAGCTGTTTAGCTGTTAGGCCAAAACATCTGGGAACCCACAGGTTGATGTAGCATAGCACTGCTTCAGATTTAGCATTACTGCTAAAAGCAAATGATACTCTGAAGTTGTTTGGCTAGCTGCTTCTTCAGAAATATAGCCTAGAGCACCTGGTAACCATTGGTTGGTCTCCCACCGAACTCTTAACTAGGGCTGGTGCTTTTTAGCTTCCACAATCAGATGAGATCTGGTTCCTTTATTTAGGCCAGTGGTTCTCAACCTGTGGGTCCCCAGGTGTTTTGGCCTACAACTCCCAGAAATCCCAGACAGTTCACCAGTTCTTAGGATTTCTGGGAGTTGAAGACCAAAATATGTTGGGACCCAAAGGTTGAGAACCACTAATTTAGGCTGAGTCATAGCTGAATATAAAAGTTCACTTGGCTCAAGAATTCTTACGAAACTCGGTTCATCTCAATGTCTCTTGTCTTCCATTGGCTTAAGAAGATTCCTTAGATTTTAACATGCCTCACAATCGTAGGATAGAACTTGATGAAGTAAACTAAAACCAAACTTAGCAGAAATCATGTGATCTGTGCCCTTTCTCAGAAGTAAGGGATACCCGTTGGATACTTAGTTAGATTAAACCAAATTAGGTCAATATTCAGTACAATATTCAGTATTTCATTCTTTCCTGCAACTGCCATATAGAGCTGCTACTACTAGATTATACATGAGAGGAAGTGTCAAACAGAGCAAATACATGTAACATGCTAGCTAAAAAATCTCTGGTCTTTGTAGACAAGTTACATAAAATGTTTTGTAAAGAAACTTTGCTTCTCCTTCGTGATGTCTGTGGAATGCATCCCTCAGCATTTTCTGGAAAAATCAAGTTTCTAGAGGCACATGTTTCTTTTGAGCCAATATCTTTTTTGATACTGTTTTATTATCCGGGCAGAGGTTACTAGGGGGTGCTAGAGAGAGAAGGATAGTTCCTTTTACAGGGTGGGAGTTGAAAGAGGAAAACAATTTCCCTTTATTTTTTGCTAGTTATTCCTCCTCACCACTTCCCATGTCATAAACGAGGGTTGTTTCCACAACAGGGGCATGGCTGGAGGAGAGGAAAACAGGGGGAAATGGTTTTACTCCTTCAACCCACCCTTCTCCTCCTAAAATAGACTATCCTCTCTCCAGCTCTCCCTTGTGGCCTCTGCCTGAATAATGGAACAGTACCAAAACAGTTTTATGCATAACAACACCCCAGGTGCACTATTGTAAAAATAACAAAGAAATGGGGTTGCAAAAAAGTGCTTTAGCAGAAAAAATTCAAACCAAAAACAAACAAACTTGAAGTGTATTTCTGCACATTATAATTTCCCAAAACACTTTGGGATGTGTGAATATTGGGTGAAAGCTCTACAGAATTCTGGCCTTTGTCTTATTCTTCCTGATTTATTTCCAAATGTCAGGAAACCCATTTTTCAGACAGGAAATGAATAGCAGAAAATATTCCTTCCAGTACTATATCAACCTACGAGAGTCATTGGGATTTGCACAATGCACAATTGTTGGCAGAATAGCATCTTCAGTGTTTTTTTAAAGTGACTAACTCTTGTGAATGTATTACATAAATCTCTATATTGAATACCATTTTATAAGATGCTTAAGGGGAGTATTCATTTCATACTTGTTCTGGGGTCTTTTTTTCTGCCCAGATATAGCACAATGACTCCACTTTAACTGCTATGTCTACATTCTATTTGCATTTAGAGAGAGAGAGAGCTAGGGAATTGGTAGAGAGCTCTGATTCTTGTAACAAAGCTACAAACCCAGGTTCCAGGGGATCCAGCCATGGCAACTAAAGTAAAATCGGTGTGTTATGTAATATGAAAGGACTGTTGGTTAACTCATTATTGGACCTTAGAGAATTCTTTGCTTAATAGCTTTTCAGGTAATACTTTTATTTCTGCTTCTTCTTCAAGGCAGTGCATTTAGTCCAATAGCTAGCTACTGTAATAACATCCATACTCATGTTGCTGTAGCAATATAACATATATACACACAGACACATTGCATAACAACAACTTGTATTTATAAAAGTCTTTCCACCAGAGCTAAAGGTTATGTTTTCATAATTTTTCATACTTGAGAATGGGTTCATTTGTGGAATACTAATAGTTTTACTAATTTCTTACAAACTCACTAAGTTTAATTTCAGCTACTCTTTCGTATCCTGATGTGAAGGTTTTTTACTATCCCATGTTGCCACGTATGCTGTAGCTTTTCAGACTACTCATTTTGGCATCCTTTCTTCCTCTTGTATATATAGATTCTCGTGAAATTATTCCCATGTGTACATTATTATGAAATATGTTCATTCTCGTGTAACATATAAAATAAAAGTTAGAGCTAGTCAAAGATTTCTTTTCAGGAGGGCAGCCATAGTTAAAATCTATTCTGGAATCCTTTGTGTTCTCACATCTATCATGAATTTCCCTGAGGAAGCTTGAAGCTAGTCTGGATCTTCCAGCACTAACAAAAATTGATTTAAAATAGAATTACCAAGGTATGATTTTGACCCTTCTCATGATATAAAATAATCTCATCCAACAACAATCCAGGATAGAGTGCAGTGGAGGCACCCAGAAATGTAACTGAATTCTGTATAAAACAACCAAATCCCTTGATGTTTTTCTGAGGTATAACCTGGCTAAAATCTACTCCCTCCCCCTTGTATATAGCTCAGGTTTTTTTTTTAGAAATTACATGGCAATTATTTTCATAGTTATTTGTAAACTAAAACAGTGCCATAAATGGATAATTGGTGAGTGTTTACAAATATTAGATGTGTGGTGAATATGCAATAATTCAAGTTGATAGAAAAATCTGTTTAGGAAAAATGATGTAATCGGCTAGAAAGGGGTGAGGAACTTATGGCACTTCTGGTGTCTCACCTCCTGCTTGGAGCCTCCGGTGGCCTAGGGGATAAAAGCCTTGTGACTTGAAGGTTGGGTTGCTGACCTGAAGACTGCCAGGTTCGAATCCCACCCGGGGAGAGCGTGGATGAGCTCCCTCTATCAGCTCCAGCTCCATGCGAGGACATGAGAGAAGCCTCCCACAAGGATGGTAAAACATCAAAACATCCGGGCGTCCCCTGGGCAACGTCCTTGCGGACGGCCAGTTCTCTCACTCCAGAAGCAACTCCGGTTGCTCCTGACACGAAAAAACAAAACAAAACAAAACAAAAACCCTCCTGCTCGGGAATCGTGGGGACTGCAATCAAGCAATATCTTCCCCTTTACCAATTTGCTAAAATTGAAAAATTAGATTTTGGGTGTCTTTTAAGAGCATGTGTGGCTTGTCATAGACTCACAGCCTAACCAGGCTCATAGGGACATGCTTCTTGGGAAAGGAAGGCACATATTTCAGAGTTGTAAGGCACATGTTTTGTAATCACAAGAATCCAGGTACAGGCCTTGATAGCACCATTTGAAACTAACAGATGATGACACCTTGTATTAACACAGCCAAAATAGATAATACCGGGCTATATGGCCAGATTGTTCCATCTAGCATGAGGCAACTTCCTATGTATCTATGAAGCAATGTCCCATAACAGATGATGAATATGTAGTTAACCTAATTTTTAATGATTATTTGTATTATTTGGAGGAAGATGCTGTTCATTAATAGAATTTGTTTTAGGTGTATTTGTGCCACTCTTGGAGAAAACTTTTAGAGCAATAGCTAAGAGACACATTTTTTTACAAATACAGTGTACCTGGCAAAATAATCTAGCTTCCACATTTCACAGTACATTTCTGGTCCCATCTAAAGCATCTTTCATCCACATAGATCAAACTTCTATCTGTCAGAAATACGTAGGAAATTTCTTCCAAGCATAACATTTTATTTTCACTTTCTTGATTGCTAAAGATACCAGTGGCAGGTCTCCCTAAACATTCATGTGGACCTCACATTGACCATTGCATGTCTTCAGTATAAAACTGTACCCAAGCTCATACTTGGTATGGATCCAGCTACTGTGTCAAACTGAGTTCCCTTCAGGGTGAGAAGGGCGGAATATAACTACTGTAAATAAATAAATAAATAATTCCATATGTATCCATCCCTAATCTCGATAAAGCTTCTTAATTTGGAACCTCCAGTTAACTATATACTTTGATGACTAAATACTTTTTCCCTTGTTTAGTTTCATGTTACATTCTTTGACCAAGGGGATATACAGAGCCAGCCCCTACTGAATTAAAATGATTTGGTGTGTATTAAACACTGGATGCCTTTGAGCTTATGTTATATGAAATACTTACAACTTCCACCACTACTTTTAAATATTTGTGGGAAACCTTTTAAAATGCTGGTAGCAACTCTGAATGAATTATTAAAAGCTTTTTTCCATTACTAAATTTATGAATGGGCTTCTGGAACTTGCTTTTTCTTCCACTCTGCTTGGCTTGCAGATTTTCAATATATATGTGTGTGTGTGTGTGTGTGTGTGTGTGTGTGTGTGTGTTATGGCACAAAATTGCATTTCCATGGCAGCAACTATGGCACTATTCTGTGATTTTTTTTTTCCAAAACTGTTTACTAAATGAAGTAATGCTTTGAGATACATAAGGAATAAATTACTTCTCATGGAATTGGCACTGACAAGGAAGTTTGGCAGATCTCTTCTGTAATGCCATAGAATATGTAGCAATATTAAGTGTATTTGCGGGTAAAGTTAAAAAAAATTGAGGAAGTTCTTAGTTAAATTATTGATTTTTGGGATCCTGAATAGTTTTTAACTCAACTGTATTTTGCCTCTTCTACAGACCATCTGAAGGAAGAGATAATTCAGAGACACATGCAAAAAGCAGCTCAAGGTAGGTATATTGCAGTAGTACTCAAAACTTTTCCAGACAGGAGTTTTGCTACTGGCAAATGTAGACTAACTTTCTGCCTACAGACGCCATGATATCAACTACAAACTCTCACTCTAATGTTATTTGAACAATCTTCTTCATATTCTTCAACAGCAGATAATGAAATAACGTTTTCTCACCATACACAAATTTATCTGCCTTTTTAGTAGTAGCCACAGAATACCTCGCTGAAAATACTGTTCTCCACGAACCCAAAAGCTAACTTCATTTGAGCCATATTGATTTATGCCTGGGGTTTCAGTTATCCTGAAATGAACTGGGAAACCATAGCTTATCTGAACAGATAGAAAAACATGTGTGCTCTCTGTATTTACAAACTTCTTCATGTGGACTCTTCCCAAATGTTTAATTATTCTTCATTAATCATAGAAAATGATGCAGGGATGCTTGCAATAAATAATTCATTTGGATTATATCAAGGTAAATAAATAACACATTCCATTGGGAAAACATAAGAGACTGACTGTAGAAACTAAATAACACTGCAATTCCCAATAGTTTCCCTCTGTATAAAGAAGAGGCCATAGATTTTCATATACTATGTTTAAGTAAATAATGTGTTTTGGGACTTTTGTCTTCCCCCTGCTTCTGTTAAGGGTTAGAAACATCACCAAAAACAACAAGCTAACATTGTAGAACTCATGGCACAAAATGCTCAGAATCATACCAGGATTATTACCAAGAGCTTTATTTGTCCCCTTTTAAATCCCTCTGAATGTTTTTGCGTCCTACTTCCTGTAGTTTACTATGTTGAGCTCTATTAGGTTCCAGCTAGAAGAAGTAACATGAAGTAGGCAATTCAGTTTTGAAAGTGCTGCTTTAACTACTTCAAAATTCTAGACTGCTTTCATAAAAATGTTTTTATCTCTGTATTGTTTTTAATTGATTTTATTTGTTTTTCATCTTGGGAGCCTTTGTGGTTTGAATAGAATAGAACTTGATTTATATCCTGCCCCCTCTCCAAAAGGACTCAGTGTGGCTTACAACAAATTAATATAGACCAAGCAGAATAAAAACATAATACATAATGACAAAATCAAAAAAACATCGCAACTAACTAATAATATCATAATAAAACACACAGATTAAAATTGGCAGGATTTAAAACACATTGTGCACCAGGGCAAAACTAGTCCAAACCAGTTGGTGTTTGTACAACTATAAAAGACACCATCATAATAAGTTATAGTTTCAAAAGCAATACAGAAATATTTTAAGTAAATAAATGACATACATTCAAAAATAAAAAATAAGCAGCTGATTAATAGTTTTACAATCAGAAGACCTTGTAGAATATCTTATTCTACTACTTTGGTCATTTGTTCTTTTAAATGTATTTAATGTTTTGACCCAATTATTACTGTGTTGGTTGTGGATCCTTATTTCTTGCTTTATTATATTCTGTCAGATGGAAACACCTGTCAGTTTTCCTAGGAACTGTCTTGATAGCCATAAAGACATCAAGGCATTCATGAAAGAAAACAGCTTGGTAACAAGCCTAATTAAAGTTTTGAACGCATTGTGTCTGTTTGAAATCTTGATATTAAATTTTTCTAGTTGGCTGTTTGGAGATTGTTTTGTTGTTTATTCATTCAGTCACCTCCGACTATTTGTAACCTCATGGACCAGCCCACGCCAGAACTCCCTGTCAGCCGTCGCCACCCCCAGCTCCTTCAAAGTCAAGCCAGTCACTTCAAAACTACCATCCATCCATCTTGCTCTTGTTCGGCCCCTCTTCCTTTTTCCTTCCATTTTCCCCAGCATCATTACACTTCTGACTGGTGTGAATGAAACTAGAACTGAATTAAACATTGGGTTGTTGTGCACTTTCCGGGCTGTATGGCCATGTTCCAGAAGGATTAAACATTTCTAAATATTTTATTATTATTTTACTATTTTTATTTATGTTGGATTCAGTGATACAGTACATTCTCCTCTTTTGAATATTTATGTTTTAAATCTGAAATACTAATAATTCACAGCTGTCTTTATGAATTGACATTTACAGCTACCACATGCAGTGCTGTGGACACACTTCCTGGAGTGACCTCTAGTGGTATTTTAGGCAATTTCACTTATCTATGGCTATGGAGAAAATTAATTTCCAAGACTTTCATGAAAATATTATTATTATTGCTACCTTTTCCTTTGAAATTGCAAAGGAATTTATTGTAGCTCACACCAAATAATATATTTATTATAAAGGTGTTCCCAAAGTCTCTAACATAGGAACAATTAACAAAATCATATTGACTACAACTTCCCATGTCCCTATGTATGGCAACTTTTGGGACATCCTGTAGAATGATATATAATAGAGATTAATCCAGAATATAAACAATGAGATATTAATTAAAAGTGTGCATTTCCATCCCCTAGCAGCATCCCTATTTTCTCTCTTTGGCCCAATACAAGGTACATCCCAAACTGATGACTTGAGGATTCTCATGAATTATAGCAATGCCTCTGTTCTCGCCCCAAACCTCCAACTTTTCTTGGTGCAGCACTGAGTCTATAGATGGGCAAAGCTGACAGGGATCAGCTTCTCCAAGCTCATCCACACAATTATCTGTGATACATTTTATCATGAATAATCAAAAGACCTGCTTTACTTTGTTTAATGAAAGAAAATTAAGTAAAAATAGTACAACAGTAAAGATCTAAAGAAATGAGTACAATTATAACTACATTGGATTTTTCTGGATCGAACCTCTCAAAATGTATGTTTGACATTCATTTGGATTATATCAAGGTAAATAAATGACACTTGCATTCCATTGGAAAAACATAAGATTAGATCATTATTCCGGATTCAGTTTGCTTTGTTAATGTAGTACTGAAATGCAACTTTGGCTTGATACTTATTTTCAATACTTTTTGGAAAGCCAGAATAAAGTTGTCCAGGACCCTTCCAGCAGAAGTCTTGCTTTTTTATTGTGTCAGAAGCGACTTGAGAACATACTGCAAGTTGCTTCTGGTGTGAGAGAACTGGCGTCTACAGAGACATTGCCCAGGGAACGCCCAGATGTGTAAGCTGGGAGGCTTCTCTCATGTCCCCACAAGCTAGAGCTGACAGACAAGAGCCCACCCCATCTCGCAGATTTGAACCGGCAACCTTCAGGTCAGCAGTTCAGTCAGCACAAGGGTTTAACCCAGTGGTTCTCAATCTGTGGGTCCCCAGGTGTTTTGGCTTCCAACTCCCAGAAATTCCAGCCAGTTTACCAGCTGTTAGTATTTCTTGGAGTTGAAGGCCACAACATCTGGGGACCTACAGGTGGAGAACCTCTGGTTTAACCCATTGCACCATTGCGGCTTTTAGAACTCATGCTGTAACTACAGTGTTCCCTCACTTATCGCTGGGGTTAGGTTCCAGGACCACCCGCAATAAGTGAAAATCTGCGAAGTAGGGATGCTATATTTATTTTAATATTTATACATTATTTTAGTAGTTATACACTATTTTAAGTCTTTATCAACCAATCGTATGTTGATAAATCACCACCTTCACTTCCAGTTGCTGCCTGGGCTCCTTTTCTCTCCCTTTGGCCTCTCCTTCCTCCCTTCCATAGGCTGTAAATTGTAATTTTTTATGATTTATAATAGTCCTTTAGAATTTATAGAAAAACCGCAAAACAGCGAATTCATGAAAAGTGAACCGCAAAGTAGTGAGGGAACAGTGTAATTCTAAATTGTCTCACTTTTCCTATTTTTTAAATATCTTTTGTCCAGTACAATGCTTAGTCCTAATAATGTCAATAATAATTCGAAATCTATGCTTTCATCAGTTTAGAAGCTTCACAAGGTCTGAAAGTCCAAGCACATATTCCACCAGAACAATCTACTCATGTCCCATTTGAACCACTGCCACCTTTGCTTCTTATGTATAGTAAAAAAAGAAAAAAAAGAAATGTGTTTTAATATATTGCATGTAAGAGCTTCTACTTGCGTTTTTGGCAAATGTATTCTAGGTATTATCTGATTCCATGCAGTTATTGCTCTACTTTGGCAAGGATTTGTCTCATGAACATTTTTCATTTTGACTTGTTGAAGTATACAGTGTCAGTTACATGAAGTCTGTATTTGTATGCAACTCGCAGTACCAAGTAGATTGAGGTGGGGAGGCCTGAAGCTGATTCTGGCCACACACATTCAGTCAAATACACAGCTAGCCAACACATAGGAAATGTTTATAGAATGTGTAGGATTGTATCAGCTGCCTTTCTAGAAAAACCATTTGGGTTTGAGTAGAAACCAGGATTCGTGTTACATACTCGTATCTGTCTATATCAATCTCTACCTCCTTCTTACTGTGATTGCTTCTCTCCTAAATTTTTGTTTTTCAAGCTCTGTTCTCAGTAAATGTGCTTTTGAAGCAACAATTTCTTAGATTCCATCTACCTATTTGCACGATAAACCAGCTGCTCATCTATCATACCAGGTAACTGACTAAAATAATTTCAAGGTGGCATAAACTTCTGTTTTTAAAGGAAAACAGACTTCTGACTGCACCTGTAGTTCATTGACCAACTGTTAGGGATTGAACAAGGGGTTTAAAAGCAAGAGATTATAAGCATCAATCAAAGGCAAATGCAAAGAGGTGTTGATCTTTCTGAGCGGCTCAACAGCCATGTTGTTTCTTTGTTATGGTTTGAACTCTGCTCTAAATTTGGGAAAAGCCAGAGACAAATCCAATCTAAGCTGTGAAGCTCACTGGGTGGTCTCAATACATCACTGTATTTCAGCAAACCTACCTCACAGAATTGTGTGGTTCAAAGGATACTATATATCACCAATGACAAAGCAGATATATTTCTTTTACATTATGGGACACTATAAGTGAAAATCCAACTATTAGTGGATTTGCTGAATCAATGGGACTGTAAAAGTTTACTTAAGATGTCTTTATTCAAGAAATCTGCTTTAGCCAGGATTTAGCCCTAAAATCTTCTTGTTTAAAGTTTCAGGGACTACTGTGGCTGCAAAATAGAGACAGTCAGGAATGGCCAATTAGCACATATTTTGAATCTGTACATACTATAATTAGATTTTTGAAAACCAATTTACTCACCTAGTTTTTTTAAAAAATCATCTTTTCAAGAATCATATACACATTTCCAAATAAATAATTTAGGACATAAAATAACATAAAATGATACTTATTGTTCTCAAATGAGAAGTAATGTAAAAAGCAATAATGTGGAAGAGGAACAAATTCAGAACCCACCATGCTTTAAAAGCCTGCTGGGAGAGAGGGTCTTGGCCGACTACTAAAAGCAAGCCACAAGTATGCCAGATATCCTGTTTGGCAGTGCTTTCCAACATCTTGATGTGACTACACATTACCAAAGGTCCTACACTTCTGGTAAACTACTGTTTTATGAGGAAATGGATCAGAATAGGTATATGCTTACAGTTAGTTCTTACGCAGATTAGAGAAAATATGTGAAAATTACAAGTATATAAAGCAGTTTTAGTTCAGAATATCACCTGTTAATTTCTGAAGCTGTATGCATACCTTCTACATTTTCCTCCATCATCCATCAAACTTTTTTAGTTGTGCAAGGTTTTTTAGTTTTTCTTTTGTCTTCCCACTTGCCCCCTTTCTCTACAGCTTCCTTTACTTGTTTTTTTTTATTCAGTCACTAAAAATGGAATGGTCCCGGATTCCATCGAAAGTACTTTGGCACCAGCTTCCTAATTGTCTGTCTATTCAGTTTTGCTACTTTCACAAATTCATCTTAGAGCTTTCAAACCCTCTGGGTTGCCCTGTTGATTTTAGTCTGAGCACTAAATTCAGAGAAGTTTGCTATCATCCAGAAACTTACTACCTTTTAAATGATAGGGACCTTTATCAGTCAGTCATCTATTCCCATTTTTATGGATGGTGTAATATCTAGTAAAGATATGGCCAGGATATAGGAAAGCATGAGAATTCTAGCCAGCATGCAAATTATATTATACTGAAAACTAAAATTAAGGTTGGGAAGAGGAGACAACAGTTGAATATTGGAATTATTGTCATGAACCAGCAATTAAACTGGCTAGAGAAAGACCATGGGAGCATATCATGTAAGGTGGTAGTGGTGGTGTTGAGACACAGAGGCCTTAAAGAGCCACATACACTATTTAGTCCAACAAAAAGTTTATTGCAAAAAGCTCAGAGAAATTTAACCTCAGTGTCTCTGGCCAAAACTCAAAGAATTTACCCAAACTGGGCTCCAAAAGGCAAACGGAAAATAATCTGGGTTACACAGAAGGGAAAACCGGATTAAAAAGCAGTCAAAGTAACCAGCAAACAAGCAGCGCTGTACACAAGAGTTCTAACAGACAGCGCTGCTCCCAAAGAGTTAACTGCAAGAAGGAGTTGCCAAAGACAGCCGTAGTCCAAGAGTCATTGCTGAAGAAAGCCAAAGGATACGTCGTTTTCAAGTTGTCAAATAAAGTCGTCGACAAGTCAGTCCACAATCCAGGGAGGGAGAAAGCCACACTCACGAGAAGTCAGTCCAAGTTGAAGATTCTCAGGTAACACGAACTCCAGGCTGCAGAACCCGAACCCAAAACCCAACACAAGAACAGGCAGCGACAAATACACACTATACGTAACCGACACTTTGCCTTCTGCAAAGATTCCCACTGCAGAGACTACTTTTAACTTACACATCATTATCTGATGATGAGCTGGCCTCCACCCCATCATCATCTCTTACAGCTGTCCTTGTCTTCACACATGAACCCCTGTTTCCATCCCTCCAGTTCCTCCATCTCTTGTCAAGACTTAGGCTTCCCCATGATTCTGATGTATCTCCCCTTTGCCAATCCTCATGTACCAAAACCCCCACAAACGTGTCACTAGAGGTTGGGTCTCCACATATATCCCTTATCTCTTGTACCTTAGTCCAATCCATCGTGTTCTCCCCATCCTAATCACTCCCAGACCCATCATTCCCAGAGAAACCCATAAACGACTCATCATCTGTGGGAGCAGTAAGTATATCCCGGATCTTCTTCCTCTCTCGTTCTTCATCTGATTCCTGCTCCCGAGTAACCCTCTTTGTGCCTCTATTCCCATCCACCACATCTCCTTCCTCGCTCATTGACTCCCCGCCACTTGAAAACCCTTCGAATGTGTCTTCATCAGTAGGTGCCATAAGTATATCCCGGATCCTTTTCCTTTGCTGTTCTTTTTCTGACACCTGCTCGCGAGTAGCCCTTTTCCCCCTTCTGGTACTCATATTACTGCTTGCAACATTACTTACTGGCTCTACTACAACAGGTGGTGATGGGGGGGATCCTAGATTGAACCCCATTTATCAGTACATGTAGGATAACTGTACTGGCCTAAGTAGTTCAAATGACTTTTCTTTCCGAAATAAAAGCAAACCAACATGGGTTCATATAATGATGGAAACTAATTGTCCATTGTTTATAGTAAGCAAAATGGAGCATTTCATACAATTAGTGTGTGGAATGTGTCTTAAAAACAGATTGCACGTTCAGAGAAGAAAAGGGGCTACTGGCTGAAAAAAAATAAAAATGTGCACATGATGCACACAAGTTAAAACATAATAGCAGTATTACATAGACATTCCAGATGAATGTGTCCAGAAAAAAATACCAACCTCTCTATTCTGTGCAAGAATTATTCTAACCTAAATACCCATGTCAGATAACCATATAACTCAACATTTTGTATTCTCTCCCAGAATGAGATTACTTTGGAAATACTAGAAGAATAAACTTAAAGTTTACAAACTTTAAACTCATCTAGCAAATTCATTCTTTTCCCCTAATGCCAACAGAGAGTTGGGCATACTTAGGACCATCAAAATCAGTGGACTTCAATACATGTAATTCTGTGTTGTCTGTAAAAGCCTTCACTAGAAACTGGCCTCTCTAGATAAATCAGTTGTGCCATACTTGTAAGATAACTGTCTTTCTGGTGCAGAAACATGTACCTTTAGCCCTACATTTGACAGTAATTGCTAACATGCATTATATCTTCCAGCTGTTGTCAGTCCTCGAGAAATGAATGAACCTGATCCAGTAGAAGAAGCACTTCGGGCACAAATTGAAAAAGAGAAGATAAGGTTATTTTAGTTTAGTTTTTACATTTTAAAAGGTTAGCTTTTATATGTATATGTTACCCATCTGCTATTACGACTTAGGTTACATGTATATGTTTCATATGTGCTATTAAATTGGCTTGAGTGCACTATCTATGGTGTATACATCAACACTGAAGAAAAGGTACATCTGGTTAGATAGTCAAACAGTTGTAAGAGGTTATAATTCTCTTTCCCCCCTTAACTGAACTACTTAACATCTCCAGTTAAGTTTTCAGCATACCTATTAAGCATCAAATAAGGTGGAGAATTATGTGTGTGTTTGTGCACATATACCATAGTACAGAAAGAGATGCATGCAAAAGATTTGCTTAAATGTGAATACTGTGTTCACTGAATCTGTCTGTCTATTGGTAGTACTTTGGATTAACTTCATCACTTGTTGCAATTGAGATTCAGATTCAGAATTTCTTATCTAGAATTCTGAAATCTAGAATATTCCAAAATCCAAAATTGTCCACATGGCTGGCTAAGATAGTTCAGCCTTTGCTTTCTGATGAGTCAGTGTAGATAAACTTCATTTTATGTATAAAATTATTTAAAACATGTCATAAAATTATCTTCAGGATATGTGTATAAGATGTGGTGTATCTCTTGTGTTTAGACTTGGGTCCCATCTACAAGATATCTCATTAAATACATGCTGCTGCTGCTGCTCAGTTGTTTAGTCATCTCCAACTGTTCGTGACCTCATGGACCAGCCCACACCAGAGCTCCCTGTCAGCCATCACCACCCCCAGTTCCTTCAAGGTCAAGCCAGTCACTTCAAGGATACCGTCCATCCATCTTGCCCTTGGTCGGCCTCTCTTCCTTTTTCCTTCAATTTTCCCCAGGATCGTGATCTTTTCCAAGCTTTCCTGTCTCCTCATGATGTGGCCAAAATACTTCAGCTTTGCCTCTAATATCGTTCCCTCCAGTGAGCATTAAATATATATATATATGCAAATATGGATATTTCAAAATACCAAATAATCTAAAATCCAAAAACACTTCTCATCCCAAGGATTTCAGAAAAGGGATATTCAATCCATACAAAAAGCTTTCTTCTACTTAGAACGCTATAGCCAAACGGTTCTCATATTGCCAGCCAAGTTTTATGTGGAAGATGTAATTGAATAAAAGATAGGGGAACATATTTAGGAAATGTTTGGAGAACTGAGATATTTATTCTAAGGAAATGTTCATCTTCTTGTGTTATAAATATCAGAAATATCTGATGGTGGCAATTAGTTACTTCCTTTTTCCTGAACAGGGATTCAAGGTGGCTTACAAAGATTTCCTTCTGCTATACCTTTAAGCTTGGAACACACATTTATAGGATTCCTTAGTGATCTGCCCTTCATTCTGGTCTTTACATATGTTCTTTTGATTGTCATTTCCTCTTTCAGTTTGCTGTCCAGCCACATTAGCTTTTTGGCTTCAAATGTTTCCCATTTGTTTTCTTCCATGAGATTTTTTTTTATTGTGCTTTTTTCAACTATTTCTTCAAGAACTCCTGTCTTTGGTGGTGTTTTTAAGCATCTCTGGCCATAGAATTCCACTCAGAATTTCCCTGAGCTTATTTATTTATTTAATTTTTTAAAGTATTGCTATATCATCTCCCAGCCCACTAAGGCTTCCGAGATGAAGAATTTTTAAAAAAAATAAGCTTTCCTGAAAGTTTGTATCTGTCTATACTCCTCTTTGCTCTGTCTTGCAGTTGTGAATTCACTTCCCCCTGATGTAAATTCGGGGCCGGGCTGTGGCGCAGCTGTTGAGCAGCTGCCTTAAATCACTCTGACCAAGAGGTCATGAGTTCGAGGCCAGCCCGTGGCGGGGTGAGCACCCGTCAATTAAAAATAAAAAATAGCCCCTGCTCGTTGCTGACCTAGCAACCCGAAAGATAGTTGCATCTATCAAGTAGGAGATAAGGTACCACTTATAAAAAGTGGGGAGGCAAGATTAACTAATTTACGACCTGGTATGAGGAAGTGCCGTCAGTGTGGATGATGAAGCAGCTGCTCCCCCCTGTGGCCAGAATCGAACATCCCCTCAGAAGAAGGTTAACTTGCCTCTGCGTGTCTCTCTCTGTCTCTGTTTGATGTGTTTATGGGCATTGAATGTTTGCCTTATGTGTGTTATAATGTGATCCGCCCTGAGTCCCCTTCGGGGTGAGAAGGGCGGAATATAAATACTGTAAATAAATAAATAAATAAATAAATGTAGTAACTACCTTAATTTAGCTTCCAACCCCTCTCTGTTGGTTAGGATTCAATTCAGGATTTCTGATTCCTTTGTTCTTTCCTTTAGAAATTGGAAATTATCTGTAAGGCACACCAGAATTTGTTGAACAGTCTCTGCTTAGCAGAGTTAAGCTTCCATCAGATATCAGGGTAATTCAGGTCTCCCATATTTCTTGTATCTTGGAGATTTCTGAGATTTGTTTCAAAAAAGCATAATTTTTCACTTCCCATCCCTATATCTATGGGACCCTGTCCCTCTGGGAAGCTGTTAGAAATATCCATATCACAGCAGTAGAAGTATTTGCAAATTGCTTATTTCTCCCATTTTTGCATTTCCTTTTATACTATTTCAAACTCCTCCTTTCAATTTATCTTTATTGATCAGAAGTAACTGTTCATTGGTCTTCTACTATCAGCCAATTAGCAACAACTTTAACTGGTCTTTTGTCCTCATCCAATTAGACAGGACTTTCAATGAACTTTTTTTTGCTCAAGGTCATTTATCTGAATATTCTTTATTTAAAAACTCAACAAATCATCATATAAGTTCAAGACATATCCAACCATTTTAGACTTTAACTAGATGCAATTATTCTGGTTTTCTGCCATCAAGCGATAGCTTTTTTATTGTATCAGAAGCAACTTGAGAACATACTGCAAGTCACTTCTGGTGTGAGAGAATTGGCCGTCTACAGAGATGTTGCCCTGGGGACGCCCGGATGTGTTAGCTGGGGGCTTCTCTCATGTCCCCGCAAGCGAGCTAACAGATGGGAGCTCACTCCATCTCCCGGATTTAAACCGGCAGCCTTCAGGTCAGCAACCTAACCTTCAGGTCGGCATAAGGGTTTAACCCATTACACCACCACAGCTCCTAAGTGATAGCTGTATGTATGACAGCATGAGCAATCTGCATCAATAGGAATCTAGTGTCTAAATCAGGGCAATACCACTCTATTCTGTTTTAGTCAGGCCTCAACTGGAATTCCATATTGTGTTTTGGATGCACACTTGGGTAACCAAAATGGTAAAAGATCTAGAAACCATGCACTATGTGTGGTGGCTTAGGATGTTTAGCATGGAAAAGAGAGGGTTAAGTGGTAACACGATGGCCATGTTGAAATATTTGAAGAATGAAGATTTTACTAAACCAGAGAGTAGAACATGGAGAAATGGATTCAAGTTATAGGAAGAGATTTCACCTAAACTTTAGGAAGAAGCTTCTAGTGGTAAGAGCTGTTTGATAGGGGAATATATTGCCTCTGAGTGTAGTAGAGTATCCTTCTTCGGAGACTTTTAAACACAGTGTGAATGACCATTTGTCAGGAGTCCTCTGATTCTGAAGTCCTGCACAATCTGATTCTGTAAAGAACTATTCTACTAATCAAGTACATCTCTTCTGTTTTAGCTAGACTCCCTCTTACTCTTTCTAATATGCATGCTTATTCTTGATACTTTGGTGATTAAATGCTAATAAATGCCATATTATATTCTGTTTATGAAGGCAGTGATCATAGAATGCACATTATCATTCTTTCTTCCAGTACACAGACTTGAGGGCCTTCATTTTACAAAATATAGCATCCAGTCTATAATAAAGTAATTTTTTCCTTCAGACATGATGAAGTGCAGGAAATTAGAAATGTGTTAGTTAACTTTCTCTTCTGTACTCTTTTGCTCATGCATGAAACAGCCCACAGTGCTGACAATTTAATATTCAGTCATAAGGACCATATTGCCAATGCACCATATTATAAATACATCATGCATTAAACTTGTTTATCCAATAAATATGGTGTGGAGCTGTAACAGAGGACTCTTTCTCCCAGTCTTGGAACATGGAAATGTGAATTAATTAACATGCCAGAGGGGGAGCAGTTGGGGGAAGAAGAAGAAAAGATGGTACTTTCCAACAAAGGTTGGGAAATTTTAAAATGTAAATGGATGGAAGGAACCGTGGCATTGCTACTTTTTGCTAAGCTCAGTACCCGCACATATCCAAATGGGTGAATTCATTTGGTCACTCATTGCACAACAAACCAGTTCATCCAAGCCTACTACTATTCATGATTTGTGTTTGGGAATGGGGGCAAACAGATCAATTCTGACTTACAAAATACTTGATAGTATTCAATTCTATAAACACAAGATTTACTTTTCCATAGTAATACAGAATTTCCCCCTTTTCCTCTCGCAGCTATAAAACTATGTTTACTCGCCTGAAAGGACTGAAGATCGAAATTGAACACTTGCAGCTACTTATGGAAAAGTCAAAGCTGAAGTTGCAAAAAGACTTTGAAGTATGGTGGTCTGCAAATGCAATAGACGTACAGGTATTATGGTGTTTTTATCTTGAAAATCATTTTTACACTTGTTAAAATATGCTCAAAATGTCTGGACATGACATAGAATTTGGGCCAGTTTTTTCCCATTTGGCATGCAGTTCGAAAACATGCCAATGTGAGTAGATCAACCTCCAGCAGGAAGGTAATGGCGCTCCATGCAGTCATGCCAGCCACATGACCTTGGAGGTGTCTACGGCTCATCGGCTTAGAAATGGAGATGAGCACCAACCCCCAGAGTCAGACATGACTGGACTTAACGTCAGGGGAAAACCTTTACCTATATATGCACAGGAAGGTGCAACTGCTAATCAATATTGTCTGTAAAATCTCTAAAATCTTCAGCCCTTAATGACCCACCTAGTGAGTCTTTCTGAAAACCTGAAACCTGAGTTTGGCTTTTAGAAATTCATCTTCAGCATTTCGTCATAAATTGCTGACTTTGCAGATATTCTAGGAGAAGGAATAATATAGAAGAGGTTTTTGAAAGTAATCAATACCGGTATTCAAAAGAGTAGGAGTTAGCTTACTGTTTTTTGTTTTTACTGTTCTCTTTTTCTGTGAAATGTTTCTTTTAGAACCAGGAAGAAAAGCCAGTTTTGGTCAATTCAACTAGTGTCTTAAAGTCTCCGCCTTTAGTCCTTGGAGCCCAAACAGATCCTCCTGCTATCAGGTAAGATAAGCATCTCTTTGCAAATCTGATGTGTAACTGACTTTTTAAAGGTCAAATATTTCAGAATTTGGAAATTTTATTGGTGGGATAAAAAGTGTGTCTGTCTATCTTGATCATCTAGCGAAGAATTTGCAGGACAGTATGCAAATTTGGCATTCCGAGGGCCATTCTACTTATTCTTCAATATCTGCAGTGCAGAATCTATCCTCTTCCAAGTCAGTTTCACTGGTAAATAGCACTTATCAGCATAATATTTAGCCACAATCTATTCCCCTGCAGATTCCACACATTGGTTCCAACATTTGCCTTCTTCTAAAATAATTCTCATCTAATTTCCACATTCTTTATCCAGGGATGTAATATATCTGGTCCTAAAGATCTGAATTGATGTAAAATAGCTAACCATCTCCTTAAGTGAGCTGCATGTCCCTCTTTATGTCCTTGTGGATTTAGAAACTGGGTTTAGAAATATTTTCCTGAACATCTGAGTTCCTGAAAATCCAATTCCTTTCTTCCATCTTTCTTTGTTTAAACACAGAAGAGAGCTTAGGATAGACTATTCAGCAACAGCCAGAGAAACTTAAAGCCAAAATGCTTTTTCTGTAGATAGCTGCTGGATGTTCCACTGCCATTGCCAGTGAAATTGCTACCAAGTTTTCCCCTTCTCTTAGGCTGATTGTAGTTGCTGTGATACATTAAAGTATGATTCATACTACTAATGCAGTCTGAGAACCTCACCTCATCCTCCTAAATATTGTTCATGTCAGTTTTCCCTTAATATCAGTGATTGCCACATTGCCCTCCTATTCCTCTTTCTCATTCTCCATCCTTGAAAACAGGAAAATAACAACAACAACAATTTTATTTATAGAACGCCCTCAGGGGAGGTTTCCAACATTTATGGCAAACATTCAGTGCCAGGAAAAAACATCTTAACAAATTGCATCAAAACAATACACATCAAAGAAAATAGAACAACTACTACTATAAACTCAATACCAAATAGAAATTGAGCAAAAAATAAAACTTGACAACAACCTCTGTATGCCTGCCATAGATGTGAGTGAAACGTCAGGAGAGAATGTTTCTGGAACATGGCCATACAACCCGGAAAACCCACAGCAACCTTGAGCCTTAATTCTCCATAGAAACCAAGATAATTAGCTGGGACTGTCTTGTTTGGGGCATACTGTGAAAAAGTCTTGGCTCACTAGAAAAGAAAAATGCTTCGGACAAAAGGTGTTTTGGATAATAGGGTTTTTAAATACCTGTGTTTTTTATATGTACATACTGATATATCTTGGAGATGGATGCAAGTCTAAACATAAAATTCATTTTCTCCATATACATATAGCCTGAAAGTAATTTTATGCACACTATTTTTAGTAATTTGTGCATGAAAAAATGTTTGTGTGCACTGGCCCATCAGAAAGCAAAAGTTCCCTATCTCAGCCATCCATGTAGACAGTTTCAAATTTTGGAGAATTTTTTTATTTTGGAATTCCAGATAAGGGACGTTCAACCTGTAATGCTTGGTAAGGTGAAGGGCAGTAGAAAAAGAGGAAGACTTCACAGGAGACATCCAAGGAAGCCCCAGCACTGACTCTGCAAGGCTAGAACAAGGCTGTTGTTGAAATCAATGGCAGTTAAAAACAAAAGAACTTAACTTACCTATTGGCGTGTATTCAGGAATTCCATAAGTTTTAGTATTTATGTTTCTAATCAGCAGTGTTTTAAAAGACCCTGACACAAACCAAATATCAAGATCTCTCATTAACATATGGAGTTTCCTCATAAGCAAGTACTCTCAAATGGAAAGTAGGTGCTGATTGCTGTAAATGTTGAAAAAGTTTCCTGTGAATTGATTTTGTATGCATGTAGGAGTTCCTAAGTAGACAAGTAAAAATAGAACCAAAAACAGTATACTCTTATTTCTTCAGGCATTTGTTCCATTCTTGTGTGACTGTTTTTTATGTGATAACTGCATGGAATGTCTATTGGAGGCCTAGTATTAAGCAACATGCATATAGTTGACCATTTTTGAGTGTGTGTGTGTGTGTGTGTGTGTGTGTGTGTATATATATATACACACACACACACACACACACACACACACACATACATATGAAGGTTGCTCTGTTATTGACTTTGGTCCTCATTTTTGGCTGTAAGTTATCAGGTACAATAGAGGTTATTATTATTACTTATATGAAAAATAAAAGCCAAGAGCATGAATAAAATGTGATATTCTGTGCAGAAGAGAGTGTAAGGTTGTAAATTATTTGCATATTTATGATATCATCTTCTGTGCCATTACACTTGTAATGACCCTTTTAAGCTTCCTGTGATACTTTTTTTTTCCTTTTTGGACTTTTAAGGTACATTGTGCCTTAAGCCTGTTAAATCCATTTTATGCAGCTATGTTCTCAATGTGATGGGTAAAATATTTGTAATGGAGCTCTTGACATTGTGAGAAGGAACAGTAAAGTTTATATCCCACTGTCCCAAAAAAATATTCTTGTCCCTTGAAGGCTGTTTGAGGCATTAGCATTTTAAAGTCAAAGTTTCTAGTTTCTTATATGTAAGAATATAAAATAACCAAATCCTTACTTCCCAAGGATTTCATTGAACCTGAATGACACAGTAACCTTATTTATTAATTCCTGTAATTGCTTAGGATGAACCCTTTTAAGCTTATATTTTCCTTTGGCTCCATAGCACTGGAGCACAAAAAGCTCTTTGTTACTAAAGCCACCCAGAACAAACTGGTAATTTATTTAGAAAAAATAATATAACTACCTTCTTCCATCAGTCAACCAACAGAACAGTGAAAGTCGACAGGAATTATGAGGTATGTAGCAATAAATGTGAGTCACAATAACAAAATAGCTGTCCTGAGTTCCTTCGGGGAGAGAGGTGCAGGTTAGAAATAACATTTTATTATTATTTTATTATTGTGAAAATAATAACAAAATAACCAAAATACTATAGCTATTCACTGCATGTTATATTGTTAGTTTGTGTGTGTCTTCAAGTTGTTTCCAGCTTATGGCATCCTAAAGTGAACGTATCTTGGGTTTTCTTGGCAAGATTGTTTCTCCTTAATCCTTATGTACTTTTCAAGGCATGGGATTTGTGTGCATGTTGCAAATTAAGGATGTAAGTGTTTATCTGAAGTTTAAGCATTTACAAATCTACATAGTTATTCATATATTAGTACTTCAATATAATAGTAGCTGGACTGGATGGTGCTAGAAAAGAAGGAAGGCAGTTTCTTCGTGGCCATCCAAGTAGCCTATTTCCCTAGTGCTGACCTTAAAAGGTTTTCAGAGCTAAAATGCTCTGGGAAAAGTGACTTGCCACATAACATGCAGGGGCGGCTCATGCACTATGCAAAGTACGCACTTGTGGAAGGCACGATCCGCTAGAGGGCGCCACCGGCAGGCTACTGGGGCAGGTTTCTCGAAGTCCCGGGCCTTTGCCGGAGGGAAGAATTTCCTTCCTCCAGCAAAGGCCCGGCCAAGGGAAACCCGGGGCATGTTATGGGGACACTCTCCCGCCCCAGCAGCCCCAGGCCATGGCCCTCCTCTCGTGGCCCCCTCTCTCTCATGCCCCCTCACGTGCGCCCCCCCTCTCTCACCCCCCCCTCTCTCGCGTGCCCCTTCTCTCTCATGGCCCCTCTCTCACACACCCCTCATGGCCCTCTCTCTCACAGCCCCCTCTCTCTCGCCCCCTCTCTCTCTCGCCCCTCGCGGCCTCTCTCACGGCCCTCTCACCCCTCTCATGGCCCTTTCTCTCTTGCGGCCCCCTCTCTCTCTCGCAGCCCCCTCTCTCTTGCATGACCCCTCCCTCTCTCCCCTCTCTCTCTTGCAGCCCTCTCGCCTCTCATGGCCTTCTCTCACAGCTGTCTCGCCCCTCTCGCGGCCCTCTCGCCTGCACGGCCCTCTCACCCCTCTCTCTCTCACGGCTCTCTCGCCCCTCACGGCTTCTCTAATGCCTCTCTTGTGGCCGTCGCAGCCCTGGACATGACCTGAGGCCAGGCCCCCGGCCCCTCCATCCCCCTGCGCCCTTCTTGGACTCCACCCGCAATGCCCGGCACGCCCTCCGTGCCTGGAAGGAGCGCTTCAGACGCACACAGGTCTGGCAGGTCGAGCGGGCCTGCACCCATGCCATGCACCTCCTCGAGTACCCACACAGCCGCAAATAATAATAATAATAATAATAATAAAACTTTATTTATACCCCGCCACCATCTCCCCAACGGGGACTCGGGGCGGCTTACATGGGGCCATGCCCAGAACAGTACAATATAGCAAAATATAAAACAACATATCATAATACAATTAAACAATACAATAAATAATCATGTACAATGCAACACAAAATCTATATATATATATATATATATATATATATATATATATATATAACAGGGCGGGCCGCATGAGACACTTAGTTAAAACTTGGGGTGAGAAAAGGATAAGAATACAACCACAGAGAACAGGGACATAAGATAAAAAAACAATCTAGAGGATAGATGTTGGGGGAGTAACAAAAGAAGTGTGTAATAGTTACTCTCCGAAAGCACATCGGAAAAGCCAGGTTTTTAAATCTTTCCTGAAGGCTAAAAGAGTGGGGGCTTGCCTGATTTCGATGGGCAGTGAGTTCCATAAACGGGGGGCCACAGCAGAAAAGGCCCTCTCCCTTGTTCCCACAAGGCGGGTCTGGGATACAGGCAGTGGCGACAGGAGGGCCTCCCCTGATGATCGAAGAGATCGGGCAGGTTTATGGTAGGAGATACGGTCACGAAGGTAGGTGGGTCCCAAACCGTTTAGGGCTTTATAAATGATGGTCTGCACCTTGAATTGGGATCGGAAAGTGAACGGCAGCCAGTGGAGCTCCTTAAACAGGGGAGTAGATCTCTCCCTGTAACTCGCCCCCATTATTAATCTGGCAGCCGAGCGTTGGACCAGTTGTAATTTCCGAGCCGTCTTCAAGGGAAGCCCCATGTAGAGCGCATTACAGTAGTCCAGTCTAGAGGTAACTAGGGCATGGACCACCGTGGTCAAGTCAGACTTCACGAGGTATGGTCGCAGTTGGCGCACAAGTTTGAGTTGTGTGAAAGCCCTCCCGGCCACCGCCGACACCTGACCCTCAAGCATCAACGCTGAATCCAGGAGGACCCCCAAACTGCGGACCTGTGATTTCAGGGGGAGTGCGACCCCGTCCAGCACAGGTTGCCACCCGATACCCCGATCAGACGAGCGACTGACCAGGAGAGCCTCTGTCTTGTCAGGATTGATCCTCAACTTGTTCCTCCTCATCCAGTCCGCCACAGCGGCCAGGCACTGGTTCAGCATCCGAGGGGCTTCCTTGGATTCAGATGGAAACGAGTAGTGGATTTGCGTGTCATCCACGTAGAGATGGCAATGCCCTCCAAAACTCCGGATGACCTCTCCCAGCGGTTTCATGTAGATGTTAAATAGCATGGGGGATAAGATAGACCCTTGCAGGACCCCACAGGTCAATGGCCAGGGGTCCGAGCAGGTATCCCCCAGCTTCACCATCTGGGAACGGCCCTCCAGGAAGGACTGGAGCCACTGCAGAACCGTGCCACCGAGCCCCATCCCAGAGAGCTTCCCCAGAAGGATACCATGGTTGATGGTATCGAAAGCCGCTGAGCTTAACCAGCCAAGAAGGACAAGGATCCAGAGTGCAAGTGGTCGCCCTCACAGACCCAAGAATCCCCTCCATGTCATCAGGAAGGACAAGCCGGAAAGAATCCCATAAGATCGAACAGACAGGTGCCTCGGTTACCTCCGCTGGAACCACAGTTAAGCTGGAGTCCAACTCACGACGTATCTGAGCAACTTTGCCTGCAAAATGATGTGCGAAATCGCTGCACCGAGTTGCCAAGTCATCAGGAAGCCCCTGGGTCTCAGGGGGCCACAGGAGCTCCCCAACAACTCGGAACAACTCCGATGGCCTGTTGGCTGCAGACGCTATGCGGGCAGTCGTGAAAGCTTTCCTGGCTGCTCGCAGAGCCACGGAGTAAGCCTTAATAGCGGTTTTAGCCCATGCTTGGTCAGACACATCCTGAGATTTCCTCCAGATGCACTCTAGTCGCCTCCTCGCACGCTTCATCACAGCCAGCTCCTCAGTGAACCAAGGAGTCGACGTGACTCTACGCAGCGAAAGGGGACGTTCGGGAGCGATCGTGTCAAGTGCCCTTCCCAACTCGCTGTTATAACGATCAGCCAGGACATCAACAGGATCGCCAGTCTCCAGAACAGGAAGATCCCCAAGAGACCTCAGAAGTCCATCCGGATCCATCAGCCTCCTGGGGCGAACCATCTTAATGGGTCCACCACCCCTGCGGAGGTTAGAAGCCACGGCGAAACTTAAACAGATCAGATGATGGTCAGACCATGACAATGGAAGAATACTTTGCTCTTCCACTCTGACTGTCCCACCGTCCACAATAAAAACCAGGTCCAACGTGTGTCCCGCCTGATGTGTGGGCCCAGATATAACTTGAGTCAGCCCTATGGTCGTCATGGCAACCATGAAATCCTGAGCTGCACCTGTCAAAGTGGTCTCGGCATGAATGTTAAAGTCCCCCAAAACTATGTGTTGTTGGGAGACCAGGGCCGAATTGGAGACCACTTCTGCTAGCTCGGACAGAGAGACTGCTGGGTCGCAGGGTGGACGGTACACCAGCAGAATCCCCAAGCTGTCTCGGGCTCCCACCTTCAGGAAGACACACTCAAACCTCGAAGACTGCGGAACGGCACATCTGATCAGGGCGATGGACTGCCAAAAGATCACCGCGACTCCTCCTCCCCGCCCCCCAGCCCTGGCCTGCTGATGCACCCCGAAACCTGGTGGACACAGCTGGGTGAGATTCACACCACCCTGCTCGTCCAACCACGTCTCGGTGATGCATGCCAGATCCGCCCCCTCATCCAGGATCAAATCCTGGATAACAGCTGTTTTACCGTTGACGGATCTGGCGTTCAAAAGCAGGACCTTAAGGCTGGGAGGTCTGTCCTGAAGACTACCACACCTATTCCTCTCCAGGGTCACAAAAACTCTGTTGCGCTTCTCCCTGGGTCGAAAGTGACCGTTCTTCCTTCTCCCCCAAACCACCTCAATGAGACCCTGCCCGTGGAAACCCTCTTCCCCCTGGAGAGTTGACTGATTGAGGTTGCCCTTTAAAGGGGATAGTCAGCTGTCCTGAGATAGGAAATCACCAGCAATACTTGATTGTTTAAAGGAGGAGCCTATCTCCGCTGGTGTAAGAGGAAAGGAGTCATCTAACAGATCATCATCTAGCGTGGGAAGGGGGCTAGGCACTAATGATGTCTGAGAGCGGGACTGAGAGGTAGCATAGACATGGCCTAAAATTGGGGGATCTTGTCTACCAAGATTCAGCCTGATGTCCAAGGGGCAAAGACAAGGCAGATAGGAGCCCGTCACCATCCCCAGCATTTTGCCAGGTGTGTCTCCAGGGCAGGCCTGGGCCAACTTGGCAGCTGAGGGGGGAAAGGGCCTGAGTCTGGGTTGAGGCAAGTGAGGTTTACATATCTGTGGAATGATGTCCAGGGTGGGAGAAAGGGAGAACTCTTGTCTGCTGGAGACAGGTGTGGATTTTGCCATTGGCCACTTTGATTAGCATGTAATGGCCTTGCAGCTTCAAAGCCTGGTTGCTTCCTCCCTGTTATCCTTGGTTGGGAAGTGTTAGCTGGCCCTGATTGTTTCCTCTCTGGAATTCCCCTCTTTTCAGATAGTTTATTTAGTGTTCTGATTTTAATGTTTTTTAATACTTGGAGCTATATTGTGTTCATTTTCATGGTTCACAGCAACACAGTAATAATAATATTAATAATAATACAGTAGTAATAATAATAATGACTCACTTCTCTCCCTCCTCAGCTTCCTCCCTGGGGGATTCCTTTGTTTGGAGGTGTTAGCTGACCTTGATTGTTTCTTGTCTGGAATTCCCCTGTTTTCAGAGTGTTGTTCTTTATTTACTGTCCTGATTTTAGAGATTATATTGTTCTGTTTTATTATACCACAGTATATAAATATATATTATATTTATTATCTTATATTATTTGCTTTGATCTGGATTATATGAGCCTGCTTCTACACAGCTGTATAGTATCCACAAGGATTATATAACAGTGTGGACTCAAGATAATCCAGTTCAAAGCAGATACTGTGCATTATCTGCCTTGGCATTCTGGATTATATAGCTGTGTGGAAGGGCCTTGAGTCTACACCGCCATATAATCCAGTTCAAATCAGATAATCTGTATTTTATAGGCAGTGTGGAAGAGGTCTAAGTGAACCCTGCCTGTCCCCCGGGCACCATTGTGGCTGAGAGGGTTGCTATGACATGAAGGGGGCAGCCAGTGGGAGAATGGATCTTCCTCATCCTCTGTAATTTGAACTTTATTTTTCTAGGGTTTTTTAATTGAAAGACATAGATTGGATGACTATGTCTTTTGTGGCCAAATTTGGTGTGATTTGGTTCAGTGGTTTTGTTGTTTACTCCATGGGGAAAACACACATTACATTTATATATAGATTTCAATTCAACCACCTTTCTCCTTTCTTTTGCTCATTCCACTTTTGTGGGGTTAGAATACTTCCTTCTGGTTTTTGAGATCTACTTACTCTATTTACATGTTTCTTCTACAATAGTAAAAATGTTCTTATTCCTACATTTAGAGCTACCATATCTAATACTTTAAATTCGATTTAGCATGTGTCCACTTCATGTCTCTCAGAAAACCCTTAGAATTTGAAGAGGAAACACTCTTTCCCTTCCCACTGTTGGAAGCGTAATAACACGGCTTCATCACAAAGGCAAATTTGCCAACCTAGGACAGTTTGATCTCACTTCAGAGCCAGCCAGATCCCATGGCACAATGTAGATTTACTTCTGGCCAGGCTCTGTGCCTGAAGTGAGATCGAACTGTCGTAGGAACCAGCAATGGCAACATGGGACGCTTTCCATGTTGCATAGAAAACAACAAGGGAGTGGGAACCGTGCGGCAACACTTCCTCCCAAGGGATGAGGTCAGGGGTGATACGGGGCACCGAGCGCCAGGTTTCCCATTCCCCATGCCAGATTCGCCACGATCCATGGCGAATCCCCCCACTATCCCTCGCCATTGTGTGTGATGAACCGAAGAGTCAAAAATGCCTTAAAGTGGGCAGTAGAAATAGGATTAATTAGTCTGACCTAAATGTTCTCCCTCCTTGACCTGACTGCCCAACTGTAATGTAGACTGATACTCCCATGGATGTTTTCCACCTTTTCTTCCCCCCACCTCCTGCCAGTCCTCTCCCAGTAGTTTCCTAGAAAGAAGCTTTCTTAGATTAGTATCTATGTAACTTTCTTATTTTATGATGGAGTTTCTATAACAAAGTATTTAGTTTGTTTCTCTGAACCATTGGTGTCTTTGCCTCTTCTGTTTTAGTCACATCTGTACTGTTCCTTTGTAAACTAAAAACAAAAACATAGCCCTCAGTTCCAGTAGAAAGCAGTTGTGGCCAGTGGACCTGAGAAAGAAAGCTGTTGAACCCTGCACAACAAGATCCAAGGGACATTGGCTTATTTATGATTTTTCAGCTAGGTAGATTGAAAGGACTGTGACCCAGAGATGCTTTCTTGGCTGCTGTGACATATCATTAAAATGGTATTTTCCATTCTCCTCTTCAAACATTTTTTGCCAGAAATATGTCTAGAAAACAAAATGAATAAATTTGAAATGGAAGATTCAAAGAGCAAGCACATTTCAAGCTTGCCATCTAGTGGTTAGACTTTGGCTCAAGATATGATTCCAAGATTTGAATAGAATGTTTGAAATTTTGACCACAGAATCATCTGTCAGTTCGGATGTTGAAGAATTGCAATCAGTTGTATCATATTGCAGAATGTAGTACTGTTTCATATCTGTCTGCCCCTATAAAATTATTTGACCAGTTTTAGCAGACTCCTAATTTATAGATCTTTTAAAAACTGGACAAAACCCTTCCTTTTGAGCAAGCTTATTCTTGTGGCTTACCTTTATATTTTTTCATTATAGTACTGTATTTGTACTATTCATGGTATGCATTTCACTCTTTGGAAATTAAGCATACTGTTAGACACCCAGAGAATTATTAATTGTTCTAATGTCCCTTCAGCAAAGATGTGTTCCTAGACACCTGGAAATATCACCAATACAATTCCCAGTCAAATAATGATCACAAAAATATTAGTGTAACACTATTTTCTATAAAATCATATATGACGTTATCCCAATCCATGGGTTTCTAGCTGATGGCAGTATCCGCAGTGTCCAGACTGTCTTTTGGTAAGAGAAAGCAAATTAAAGATTGGAGAAGAATAATAGACATTGTGAGATAGGATAAGTGAACTGATGTGAAAGAAAATAGAAAGCCAAGATACTTTGAATTATAATGCTTGTCTGCTAGAGCCATAGCTTCAAGAGCGTAACATTTAGACATCTGGAACTGGACATGCTTACTATGGAGCTTAAGGGTTGGCATTTGTGGATTTTTGATGGTTTGCTAAAAACATAATTTCATATTATTGTTATCACTATCATCATCACTTCCGACCTGTTTCTCCATATGGCCCGAGACAAGGAACAATATGAAATAGAATCATAGAATAGTCCCACGAGTCAAGGAAATACATTGTGGGAGGACATGAAAAATTGCCTTTTCTGTGGTAGCACCCCGGTTTTGTAATTCTCTCTCTCTCTCTCTCTCTCTCTCTCTCTCTCTCTCTCTCTCTCTCTCTCTCTCTCTCTCTCTTTCTGGAGGCCTAGATGTCACCAACTATAGAATCATGTTGGTGCTGAAATAAAACGTGGCTTTTTACTATAGTCTTCAATCCAAACCAATTTTATGCAAGCTGTATGTGTTTTACAATTATATAATGTAAGATTGTTTTAATTGTTTTTAAACTGTCCTTTTAAATTGAAATGCTATTTCTTGCATTTTAATCTTTTAAAATTTCGTAATTATTTATTATTTTAAATATATTTTATTGAGAGCATCCCTGAGATATTTGGATTATTTTAAAGAAAGAAATAATAAATGCATCACACAGTTTAAAGTGCATATAAAATCACTATATATTAAAAATAATATTAACTTTAGAATTCATAATTTGAAATCAACTTGTATTTAAACGTTTCCATGTTTTTAAGTTTGGAGTACTGCCTTCATTTATTAAGTTGCAGACTTCCCTAACCTGTACACAGCTTTACAATCAATATACATTGACACTAGGGGGAAGTAGTAATCTGAAATGAAGCAAATCTTTTTCTGCTCTCCAGGGTTCCAAATAACAGCCGAGCCAGCTCCGATAAAGAGTCTTCTGTGAGAAGCAATACCAGCAGACTCAACAACTCAGTTTCTACGTCAAGGTATGAAATGAGTTTTTTTTTAGGACCCTGCAAATACACTTACAGTAAGTCTTCATCGAAAATTAATTCCATGTGTCCAAAAAAATGTTTGGAGCAGAGAGCATGTCTGGATATGATGCCCCTACCTCCAAAGTTGTAATCTATGCCATCTACAACTGCTGCCAAACTCCCACAAATTTTTGTATGTGGAGCTGAACGTCTGAAGGGATGTGTAAATGCATTCAATGACTTGGAATTCTTATCATATGGAGGAACCCAAGGGTTTTTATGAGAATTCATGGCTCATTAGAAGAAGAAAAAACAATGATGCTTGGTAAGACAGAAGGCAAGAGGAAAAGAGGAAGAACACATTATAGTTGGATAGACTCAGTCAAGGAATCCCCCTGATTTTTAGGACCTGAGCAGTGCTGCTGATAACAGGGTGTCTTGGACGTCTGTCCTTCACAGGCCTGTCGTAAGAAACAATTGCTGGGAAATTGGACTTTTCTGACAATCCATTCTTGGAGGCCAGCAAATGGATTTTCTCTTTAGAATAGTTTTAAGTGAATGAAGGCATGTTATGTTCATTTGAAAAGAAATGTACATGTTGCATTTTAATATTATCTCATTTTATGCTGATTCCTGCCAGAAAAGAATAAAATCCACCTAGCACTCTTGTTTGTAATCTCTATACATTTTAGTGAAGTTTATTCAAATGCTCTTCATAAGCCTAGCTGAAATAAAGACAGGTTGTGAGAATGAAGATGCAAGGAAAGTAACTGATCGCTCATCTAAATCTTGAATATACTTCCTTATTGCAGAATTTCTCCGAGTTCAATTTCATCCATCCCCTTCACAGGAGATAGTCAAACTGATGCTGATATTCTGGCTTTCGTAAGAGCCAGACAAAATCTCCTACTGAAGAAAGGTATTTATTTATTATTATTATTTACATTATTTATACCCCGCTTCCTCCCTTTTCAAGGTGGCTAACAATCACACACTTTGATGAATTTAAAACAAAGCAAATGCAAAATTTAAAAAAAACAATTAAACAATGCTGCTTGTGTTAGGTTAAAAATACAATTAAAATACAATAAATGTAATTAAAATGTATTTTAAAACACCCAATCCCCCCCCAAATTCCACCCACAACCTCCTCAGCAACGTGCCCCTTAGCCTTCTCCAAACGCCTGCCAGCAGAAAAAAGTCTTTACCAGGTTGCGGATGGCCAGCAGGCATGGGGCCATCCTGGTCTCTCTTGGGAGGGAGTTCCACAGTCTGGGAGCAGCCACCAAAAAGGCTTTCTCATGTGTTCCCACCAAACACACTTGAACAGATGGTGGGACAGAGGAAAGGTCCTCCCCAATCGATGGTAAATTTCTACTAGGTTCATAGAAAGAGATATGGCCTTGCAAAATGCACCATAGAGCTAAATTGTAATCTGTGTTAAAACTTCTTAAATTTAGAGTTAATATGTGGTCTCGCTCTGATTTATAGTAAGGATTCTAAGCACTGCATTCTATTAACATGACCAAATGTAGAACATTTTCATATTATTAAATTTTTGTTAATTATTGCACAAATCAGTGTTCTTAACTACAGGTCTGTCAGTCACATGTTCCTATTAAAGATCCCTGTGATGCAGTTATGATATGTAAGACCAGTATTTCTTATTTATCAAGTCCTTTCCTTGTCCAGTCAGTCAAGATTGATCAGCAAAAGCTCTTGTCAAACCCATCAATACCAGAGGAATTGGCAAATGTATATTGCATGATAGAGGAAGTTGACTTTACATTCTTTTTCCAGCATCTCCTCAATATTATTGTAGGGGGAGCCCAGGAGGGACTGAGACAATAGCCCTATGTTGTCTTTGTGGACCAGAACCTTTTGTCTTGCGTTTTTAAAATATTTGATGTCTGTGAGAAAGCCAACACCTTTCTGAAACATCTGTTGGACATGAAATAGATAGTAACTAAAATATTAATGCATAAAACCACTACAGTGGCCAAGAAACTGACGAACCCATTGAGGAACATGGGATACCGTGGTTTGAAGATGATGGTTGCGTACATTTTTCCTGCTGGCATACTTGGCTACAGTCAGCTGGCCATATTGAAAAAGCTCATTCTCAGATAAGGAGAGTGAGGGGGGTGGGTGGCCTCTTTAGTCAAAAAGATATGATACATTGGGTCATGTGCATATCTTGAAAACAATGAATAAGATCTCAGAAATAATATTTCTGCTGTCATTCTTGGAGTAGCGGAACCTCAAGTAGGCAGCCTTCTCATTTCTCAGGTACATGTTCCATGCATTTCCTTATGTATCTTCCTCATGTTTGTTACTGTGAAACTGAGAAACTATTTTAACTATTTTATACAAATCTACATATGTTTTTAATTGTTAGCTGTTTTGGATAGTTTTAAACAGTCAAGTCTGTTAAAAGAATGTTTCAGATTGGTCAAGTTGATTTTACTGTACACAATCTTATCTTTAGATACAGGTGGTAGATATTTAAATAAGTATACACATGAAATGCTATTAAACATGCATGAAAAATACAAAATATATATGTATGCTGAGAAAGATAAGTATTCAAGGGCTTTGGAAATATCACAACATACCTGATCATATGGTAGTGTGTGAGTTATTATAAACATACCCTAGATTCTGTTGAAAAAACTCTAGTTTAGTAATCCCCAGCCCTCACCTCACTCTATTTGTAATAGCTGTCCATTTCTAATAAGGAAGAGCATTGTATAGATGAGTGCAATATAGTGGAAAGGTCTGTGCCATGTTAGGAAAAATAAAGCAGCCACATTAGACAGAAAATTTGGCATATCAATAAAGACCAGTAAATTGTTTATACTTGTACTTATTAAATCAAAAATAATATTGGGATTTCTGCTTTAGATGGCAAGGTGAATTAGGCTACCTCTGGTTGACAAATCTAGGAGAGTAAAACAAAAACCAGTATTTATGATGTAAAAGCTGGTGAACAAATGCTGTGCATAACAGGTTTGGAAAACAAAAATGCTATTATCTAAACAACACAAAGACTTGAGAAAGCATGAATACACTCTCTTTTTTTCTAAATATACAAAAGAAACTTGTTGTCCATTATATAAAAGTTCATTTATGCTTGGAATACTTTTCTATGTATATTTTCAGCCTCTGATTGTAATTTCTCTAATGCTGTTCTTTATCCTTGCTTTAACATGAAATTGCCCTTCTTCATTCACATAACTATATGTCAGGATCAGCTGTCATCTTACATTTGTAACTCTGCTATGTTTTCTCTTTTCTTATTTCATTTTTTTCCCTCTTTCCTCAAAGGAGAAGAAATGATAGAATAGCTGCATAGTGTCTTCCGACACTGTAGAACTGTTCATTAGAAAGTATCCATGCTAATCTACGCCAGTTCACATATAATTCCAAGTTCAAAAATATACACACACAATTGAGGTAGGATTCTGCCATCATATTTTGTATTTACCTATTGATGGGAACAAGCATCTCTAGATGTAAATGCCCACATAATTATGACATCTGTTGTCTGTTCATTGTGGAAAAGAAGTACAACATTTTTGTGAGTGAAATTTAGACATTTGCAGAGATAAGCTCCAGTTTTTTGCAATCCAGTATTCTATGTATTGTGCAAGAGGATGCCTGAACTTGATTCCCAAACATCATCATATTCTTACATCAGATGTGTATCAGCCCTTGGGCAATAAATGTATTACATTTCTGTTAAAAAGTTCACAAAAAATGGCAGTTGGCAGAAGCCATTCAGTATAAAGTAGACACCAGTGGCACCTAAAGGTAACAAGGAAGTTATTAATCTAAGTGAGAACGAAAAAGAGATGGATTCTCTTTAGCAGTGTTTCTGTCGGAACAGGAACAAATTATACAAAACACATGAAAACGGCTGTGATTAGTGAAGCAATTGCTTTCCATCACCACTCAAGTGCTGATGACAGCATTACTCATCAAGCTATCAGCACCTGCCAGATGGTGTTAGCATTATCCCATAGTAGAGCTTTAGTCTATCTCTGGTTATCAGCAATAATTGTCGGGTGTAAATATAGAGGCTGCAAAACGAGTCACCTTACTGCATCCCAAGCAAACATTCTATACACTTAGGATTTAAGATGTCATGTGTCTCAATTTGGTAAACTCATCATCAAGCTCCTTCTGAACATATAATTATGTTAAACTACAGTATATGTTCATTTCCCATCATGGAATAAAATCACTGAGTGTAAGATATATTCCCTTTGGGTTTTTAAATAATCTCATTTATAGCTGATTAAATGCTATAGCTTAGTGACAAGAGCACACCTTACCTTGAGTCCCTCATCTAATATTGGTATACCAAGAAAGCTAGAAAGAAAAACACATAAAGGGTAGTTCATGCCCCCCGACCCCCTGTCAAGACCACTGCCCTGATGGGACTGTATGTAAGCCACATTCAGTGAAATGAATGATCTAGACAGATGGTAGTTAAGCAGAAAAGTTTGATTTACCTGGATTTTTTCTAACATTAAACAGTAACATCTGTTCATCATCTAGAGCAGTGGTTCCCAACTTTTTTTGAGTCGCAACCCCATTTTATAGAGGTAAAGTAACTTGCAACTCCAGTACATTAAAAACAAGCTTTTTAATAGGGTAAATGAAAATACATCAAAAATAGTTTTTTCGGTATAATGTAATTCAAAATACTGTAATGTTAACTGTGCATGAACCTGGATCTCACAGCAAGCTAACCTGACAAACAAAACATCATTACATGTTTATGCATACAAATCTCTTTGCAGGACTTGATTACATAATACTTTTTGGTTTTCCCTTTTAAACATTTTCATAGCTCACCACTACTTGGTGACCCCACAGAAAACCCATTTAGGACGCAACCCATGGGTTAGGAACCATTGATCTAGAGACTATTTCACCTATTTCCTCCATGGCTAGAGAAAACATCTTAAGTTCTATTAGGGTGTATCAACTATACATATTTCCCCCAAAGAAAGCATTTCCATGTAAAGAGATGATGAAAACTGGATATTAAAGAAAGGAAATGAAAGAAAAAAAAAACCAGTTTGGATCCTAAAATAAGATATGGAAAAACTTCTCCTTTACAGGATGGGGGAAAGGCTGATGGGAAAGGGAAGAAAATTTGGAGGAGGTAAATAGTGAGTGCAAATGTGGGAGTTGAGCCACACCTGTTGAGTTTCCTTCTGCATTAATTATGAATTAAAAAGGGAAGGGTACATATTACTAGGTAATTCCAAGTCTTCCTAAAGCTACAGTGGATGAATAACAAGAGAGCTGCCTATAGTCCTAAAAATACCTTTGATTGCTTTTGTAGTAGATTTTCTGTTAATTTATTGCTAGTAACTAAAACATTTTACAGTGATTAGAATTAGAATAGCTTTATTGTCATTGTGCTATTGCACAACAAAATTAAATGCCTTCCCCAGTACACATCAGTACACATCAGAAAACAACACACCCATCCCTGGGCTTAAGGTCCTGCTGATAAACACTAGGTCTGTGAATGGTAAAACAACTGCCATTCAGGATTTAATCCTGGATGAGGGAGCAGACCTAGCATGCATCACCGAGACCTGGCTGGATGAGCTGGGGGGGGGGGGGGTAAACCTCACCCAGCTCTGTCCTCCAGGCTTTAGGGTGCATCAGCAAGCCAGACCCAGGGGGCAGGAAGGTGGTGTTGCGGTGGTCTATTGGGAGTCCATTGCCCTGATCAGGTGCCCTGCTCCTCAATTCTCTGGGTTCGATTGTGTCCAGCTGAAAGTGGGCAACCAGGACAGTTTGGGGCTTCTGCTTGTGTACCGACCACCCCGCAACACAGCAGTCTCCCTGCCAGAGCTTGCGGGGGTGGTCTCTGACCTGGCGTTGGGGTCTAACCAGCTAATTGTGATGTCTCATGGGCCATGTAGTCCCGTTCCTAGTACTATTGTGGCAGACGAAGAGGGAAACTTGGGTTTCCCACCGGTCCAGCCAGAATCGGAGGCCCCGCACCTGCAAGATGTTTGCCCTCAAGAAGTCAGCCAAACAAGCCTTGAGCAGAATTCTCCCCCGTTCTCTCGCAAAGATAATTATAATCGAGATAGAGGCGCTAGGGAGGCGAAGCGCCGAAGCGCCAGAATCGCTGCCAGACAATTAGCTGATTAAGCCTGTTTCCCTTGGGAAATCTTAAGGAGTCATGCATCTGGACACAGTATGGGTTTCACTTCTTGTTCCCCAGGGAAAGTGTTCCTTGGCGGGAAAACAAGATCCTATATAGGTGTTTACCCGCAAGGAGATCCTTGCGGAGTCAATTCGTCAGCTTCAGGAGTAAGATCGTGTGTGGACTACGCTACTCCAGTTCCTTGTTTCCAGGACCTTGCCACGGACCTTGTTCTAGTTCCAAACCTGCCTTGTTCCTCGGACCTCGCCACGGACCCTGTTCTTGCTTCTTGCCTCTTGTTGCCTCGTATCAAGTCTTGTTTGCCAAGAATCTAGTTTGTTTTCCAGCCTTGTTGTCAAGCTCCATTGGACTAAAGGACCCTGTCATTTCCCCACACTTGCTCGGCAAGTGTATGTTTCGGTTATTGGATTATAACTTTGGACTCTAATATCTCATATTGGACATTGATTTCCTGGACTATATTTGACCTTTCCTGAAAGGTCTACTTCTGAACTATATTCTTCACTTGTTTTTATTGACTTTATATATTCCTTTAATAAAGATATTAGATAGATTCTGGTCTCTGCGCATGGTTATTGGTGCTCTGCGGCCTGGGTCTTGACAGTTTGACTCCGCCACCCTAAGCACCAATTAACCTTAGGCCAGGATGTCTACAGGAACCGGGGCGGAAGCCCAACCACTCAGCTACACCATTTCCAAGGATGAATTAGACAGAATCCGGGATACACTCCATACGCAGGAGGGAGAAATACGGGGCTTGAAGGAACGAGGTATCCGGCTCCCTGCCCTGGCGCTTCCAACCAAGTTTTCTGGAGAAGCCTCCAAGGTTCATGTTGTCCGTCGCCAATGCCAGGCGTACATAGAAGCCCGTCAAGCCGAGTTTCCCCAAGAAGAAATCAAGGTGGCGTGGATTTACAGTCTCCTAGAAGGGCCAGCGGGCAATTGGGCAACGGCGCTATTTGATGCGGGCTCCATGCACCTAAGTTCCGCGCAAAACTTCCTGAATCACCTTAAGGCGACATGGGGGATCGAGGACAATGTGGAGGCGGCTGGCCATAAACTCCGGCGCCTTTTCCAAGGGGACAGGCCGTTGTCCCAGTACATAGCCGAGTTCCGGGTGCTGGCCCAAAACACCGGTTGGAACGATATAGCCCTCAGAGGACAGTTTCGCAAGGGTCTCAACTTCGAGATGCAGGAAGAAATCTCCAAGGTGGAACCTCCAAACTCTCTTGAGAGACTTATCGATCAATGTTTACGAGCCGAAGTCCTGCTTGCCAACAAAAAACAGTGGCTCCGAGGCCAGAGTGGAAGAGCAGGAGTGAAACCTCCCGCTTCCGCCAGTATTCAGCCACGTCCAGTGTGGAGACCCCCACCACCAGCCCCATACCCCAGAGGAAGCGAGGAGGAGCCGATGCAGTTGGGCAATGTGCGTCCCAGATTAGATGTTGCCGAGAAGGCCCGCCGCCAACGTTTAAACCTCTGTTGGACCTGCAGGAACGGGGGCCACTTCGCCAGAGAATGTCCAGCCAAGAGAAAGCCCGCCGCTCGCTTGGCGGCGGCGTCCTCCGCGGAGACGGAGACGGCCGAGGCGGCTGGCGCAAAGCCGGCGGGGGAAGCCAGCGACCGGGCGTAGAGAGGCTCGCCAACCCGGTCAAGAACCCCACTCAAGAGCCGCAAACCGGGGTCCTATTTCTCCTAGTGGTCACGTTGTGGTCAGCGAAAAAGGGACCCGTCATGATCCATGCCATGATAGACTCAGGAGCAACAAACAATTTCATCGATAGAGAGTATGCCGACTCTCTGGGATTACAATATCACGATTTCAAGAACGCCCGGGTGGTGCAGGCTATCGATGGCCGTCCCCTAAAGATGGGTCCAGTAAGTCAATGGACTGAACCCACCAGGATGTGGATAAGAGAACACATGGAAGCAATTTCCTTCTTTGTTACCGAGGTGCCCCACTTCCCTGTGATTTTGGGAATTCCATGGCTGACGCTCCACGACCCAAACATCTCCTGGACCAACAGAGAACTACAGTTTGCTTCAAAATATTGCCAAAACCATTGTCTAGTAGCCAAGGTCTGCCATGCCACAGACGCTGAGCCCATCATCACCTTACCCAAGAAATATTCAGACTTTTGGGATGTATTCACTGAAAAGGAAGCCGAGAAACTACCCCCACATAGACCTTATGACTGTGCCATTGACTTGGTGGAGGGGGCCCCGATCCCGCGAGGACACCTCTACTCCCTGACTGAACCAGAGCAAGAAGCTCTCAGGGAGTTCATAGAGTCAAATCTTCGCAAGGGATTCATCAGACCCTCTCAATCCCCAGCTGCCTCCCCGGTGATGTTTGTGAAAAAGAAGTCAGGGGACCTACGCTTGGTTGTGGACTATAGAGCATTGAACAATACCACGAAGCGGAACCGCTACCCGCTGCCTTTGATCTCGGACCTATTAGACCGGCTTCGAGGGGCCAAGGTTTACACCAAGCTGGATCTCCGGGGGGCTTACAATCTAGTTCGCATCAGAGAAGGGGACGAATGGAAAACCGCCTTCCAGACCAAATTCGGATTATTCGAGTCCCTAGTCATGAATTTCGGTTTATCCGGAGCTCCCGCAACGTTCCAGCATTTTGTCAACGATATCTTCCAGGATTATCTAGATCGGTTCTTGATCATATACTTGGACGATTTTTTGATGTTTTCTAGATCACAATCGGAGCACGAAAAACATGTCAGAATGGTGCTACAACGGTTGCGGGATCATGGACTATATGCCAAGTGTCACGACCCAGGCTGCAGAGCACCAATAACCATACACAGAGGCCAGAATCTATCTAATATCTTTATTAAGGAAATATATAAAGTCAATAATAATAAGTGTAGAATGTTGTTCAGAAGAAGACCTTTCAGGAAAGGTCAATTATAGTCCAGGAAAACAATGTCCAATATAAAATATTAAGGTCCAAAGTTGTAATCCAATAACCGAAACACTCACTTTGCCAAGCAAAGTGAGGGGAGATGACAAGGTTCTTAGTCCAAGGAACTTGAGGCAAGGCTAGGAAGTAAACTTGATTCTTGGAACACAAGGCTTGATACAAGGCAGCAAGGAACGAGGAACAGGGAGAAAATCCGTGGTAAAATACTTGGCAAGGTCCTGGAAGACAGGGCTGAGTCCTAGGAAGCAAGGCAAGGTCCGTGGAGGTAAACAAGGCTGGGAACGGGAACGAAGGCTTGGAAACAGGAACGAAGGCTTGGAAGCGGGAGTAGCGCTGTCCACACACAACCTACTCCAGTTGCTGACGAATTGACTCCGCAAGATTCCTTCGGGGCAAGGAACCTAAATAGGGTCTCGTTTTCCCACCAAAGAACACTTCTCTGGGGAATCAGAACCGAAAGTCAATCTCTGTGTCCAGATGCATGACTCCCTAGAATTTCTCATGGAAGCAGTCTTAATCAGCTGAATGCCTGGCTGCGATTCTCAGGCTTCTGCGATTAGCCTGCTGAACTCCTTTTTGTTGTTGATAATAACTACGGCGAGAAAATGGGGGAGATTCTGACTCAGGGCTTGTTTGGCAGATTTCTGGAAGGCAAACCTCTTGCAGGTGCAAGGGCTCCAATTCAGGCTGGGAAAGTTCCAATTCTGACTGAAATGGTGGAAAACCCAAGTTTTCCTCTTCATCTGTCACAACAGCGCTAGGAACGGGACTACATGGCCCATGAGTCATCACACTATCCCCCTCCTCAAGCCCCCTCTCAAAATAGGGCTCTCTCCCCGAGGCGCGAGGCCGCGGCTTGGTGGGGTAGGTCTGATGGAAGCGGCGGGTTAAATCGGGGGCATGGACTGTGGAAGCGTCTTCCCATGAGCGTTCCTCGGGGCCAAAACCCACCCAGTCAATGAGATATTGCAGGCGGCGACGGTGAAAGCGAGAATCCAAAATGTCCTGAACCTCGAACTCCTCCTCCCCATCCACCAAAACAGGAGGGGGGGCCGGCCGGTCTGCATCAGGGCGCACACCATCCGCCGGAAGGAGCAGGGAGCGATGGAACACTGGATGAATGCGCATAGAGCGCGGAAGTTGGAGTTTGAAAGTCACGGGGTTAAGTTGCGCCACCACCGGATAGGGACCAATGAAACGGGCATCTAACTTCCGGCAAGGGCGATGGGAGGGCAAAAAGCGAGTGGACAGAAGAACCCGGTCTCCTACCTTGATTTCGGGGCCCGGCTGGCGATGTTTGTCAGCGTGGCGTTTATAGTCCTCCTTGGCTTGGTCTAGTTGCTGGAGCAAAAGTTGTTGCACCGCTGTGAGTTCCTGCAGCCAGTCCTCTGCTGCGGGAACTTCTGAGGTTTCAACAATAGAAGGGAAGAAACGTGGATGGAAGCCGTAGTTTGCAAAGAACGGGGTTTCTTTAGTTGAAGCCTGGACACCATTGTTATAGGCAAACTCTGACAGCGGTAACAGGGAAGCCCAATTGTCCTGCTGATAGTTTACATAACAGCGAAGGTATTGTTCCAGAGTGGCATTGGTGCGCTCAGTTTGCCCATCCGTTTGGGGATGGTGAGCCGAAGATAAACGAGAGTCTATGCCCAATAGTTTTTGTAGTGCTTTCCAGAAACGAGAGGTGAATTGAGACCCACGGTCTGTGACCAAACTCTTGGGCAAACCATGCAATCTGAAAACATGCTGAAGGAAATAATCTGCAGTCTCCTTGGCCGTGGGGAGGCCATCGCAGGGAATGAAATGGGCTAGCTTGGTAAAAAGGTCCACCACCACTAGGATCGTGGTGAATCCACAGGAAGGTGGTAGATCAGTGATAAAATCCGCAGAGATTATTTCCCATGGGCGAGATGGGGTAGGAAGGGGTTGCAGAAGCCCTGAGGGCTTCTCTCTTCTTGTCTTGGAGCGCTGGCATACTGGGCAGGAATTGACATATTTTTCCACATCCTTGCGGATCTTGGGCCACCAGAAATCTCTTAGGATCAAATGCATGGTTTTAAATAGTCCGAAATGCCCTGCTGGCTTGCAGTCGTGACACAGACGAAGTGCCTTTTCCCTGCCCGGTCCTGGAGGGATGTAGACATGGTTTCTATAGCAAAGTAACCCATCCTTAAGCGAGAAGGGAAACTGTAGTCCTTGGCGAAGTTGGTCCTGAGCCCAGGCATCTGCTTGTTGACTGGCCCTGATTTCCTGAGCACAAAGGGGCCCTGGAGTAGAGGGAGCTGAATCAATTAGAGTGGATTTGGTATTTCCCACAGTGAGCGTGGCAAAGTTCTCGGGCTGCAGCAGTTGGGATTCAAAGGTCTCTTTGCGCCCTGCAGCATATTCCGGTTTCCGTGACAGTGCATCTGCTTGCTTGGTCTGGGCTGGGGTTACATAGTGGATTTGGAAGTTGAAACGCTCAAAGAATAAAGCCCAGCGTTGTTGCCTCTGATTTAGCTTGCGGGCAGTTCTTAGATGCTCTAGATTCCGATGATCAGTATGGACCTCAATGGGAAATTTGGCCCCTTCTAACCAATGTCTCCAAGTTTCAAAGGCTGCCTTTATGGCCAAAAGTTCCTTTTCCCAAATAGTATAATTTCTCTCTGGTGCGGTCAGTTGACGGGAGTAAAAGGCACAAGGGTGAAGATGATCTCCCACTGGTTGTAAGAGTACAGCCCCAATTGCCACATCGGAGGCGTCCGCCTGTACGACAAAAGGGGTTTCAGGATCTGGGTGTTGAAGGATTGGCTGGGACGTGAATAATTTCTTTAGCTGCTGGAATCCTTTCTCTGCTTGCTCTGTCCAGCGGAAAGGCTGCTTCCCACGGATGCAGCTGGTGATTGGATCAGACCAGCGGGCAAAGTCTGGAATGAACTTGCGAGAAGTTTGACTTGGCCATGGTGGTCCACACCTTGGTTACATCCAGATTGGATTTCTGCAATGCTCTCTACATGGGGCTGCCCGCGAAGATGGTCTGTAAATTCCAGCTGGTTCAAAGGTTGGCAGTCCGGTTTCTGACAGGAGCTGGTTATAGGGAGCACACAATTGAAGCAGCTCCACTGGCTGCCAATAAACTGCCAGGCCCAATTCCAGGTGCAGGTACTTACCTATAAAGCCCTACAAGGCTCGGGCCCTGCCTATCTCCGTGATCGCATCTCCCCCTATGAACCAGTGTGGGCTTTGATATCAGCCGGGGAGGCTCTTCTCTCACTCCCACCATCATCCCAAGTATGTTTGGTAGGGACGAGGGAACGGGCTTTCTCGGTGGTGGCCCCCCGGCTCTGGAATGCTCTCCCTAAAGAGATCAGACAGGCCCCCACCTTACCCATTTTTCATAAAGCATTAAAAACCTGGTGGTTTAGGCAGGGTTTTGATCAAGATTAGTTTTCACTTGAATCAGATTGTGGTATACTGCTCATCACCTGCCCCTAAGATAGGTATATAAGTTCTCATCTACCCTTAAAATGGATTAAGGCCAGCCTCGCCCTGACTAATGTTTCCCGCCCCTTGATCGAAGGCTGTCACTGCGATTGTTTTTTTTAACTGAAATTGCTGTGTTTTATCTATGATGTTTTTTTGTTTTATTTTATTGTACTGTGTGTTGTTTTGCATTTGTATTTGTACTCTTTGGGAACCGCCCTGGGTCCCTTCGGGGAGATAGAACGGTATATAAATAAAGTTTTATATTATTATTATTATTATTATTATTATTATTATTATTATTATTATTATAATATAACCCCCCACACCCCAACCACCATTGCACAGTGCCCAGTGCCACATCAGTGTCTACTATTGATACTAAAATGCTCATTCACTGCTCTAGGCTCAAGTACCAACTTATGCTAAGAGGTAGGTTGGTAAAGGTATAATTTATAGTTTTTTCATTTCCCCCTCAAGAACAGAATAATACTTGCTCTGAGTGTCCCTGGTGCCACTACTGTGCTTAGAATACATTGCATGAATTCTGTTGATGTACTTACTAGGCTATTGCCTAATAGTTCCTACCTGACCTGGAAGGAGTACATGGACACAGAAATTATTCAAATATCAAAATAAAAAGAACCAGGCTGTGTGTTGTTCTTCGGCTCCCACTTTTGGGGAATGATGTGTGTACCTACTACATGTTCTCTTTTTCTTTCTCTAAATCTTTCTCTGTTTTTGCTGCCATATCCACCTGATTATTGAGAGGACTAACCTTGCCCACTGTGACTCTGACTCAGTGCTTTATGACTCCATCCACAGTGTTTCATTTTAGAAATTATCTGGCCTATTAAAGGGTTATAATCCATGTACTCTTGATTTTAACCTAGTAATTTAATTCTATATTTGGCTACTCAGAACCATGTCTTATTTTTTTGTTATATATATCTTTATTAAAATTTTACATTATAGAAGAAAAGAAAAGATAAACGAAAGAACAAATATATATATATATATATATATATATATATATATATATATATTTCATGATATTTCACAGCGAAAGTGGAAGAACATTTCTTTATAGAAAGAAGGTAGGAAACAAAGAAGAAAAGATAAAAAATAATATACAAACCCTATATAAATAGGTGGAAAGATAGCTAAAAAGGAGAAGATGAAAAAAAAGGGGGGAGGAAAAAAAAAGAAAAAAAAGGGGGTACTGATAATAATAAAAAGTAAGGGGGGAAGGAAAGGATAATAATAATAATAGTAACAAAAAAAAATTTAAAAAAGGGGGGAATTGTAGACTTCCATCTGTCATTTACTGGCTCTTCATCACTTTTTTCGAAATTATTGTTAAGACACCATGTCCCTTTCGTCCTCCTTACTCTTTAAGGTTGTGTCAATTCAACAAATAAAATCAAACTTCATCTGTTTTAAATAGTCCTTCACCAGGTCCCAATTTGTTTCTTTCTTTGGTAAACCTTGATTTGGGGATAACCAATAAATGAGTCTGTCCATGTTCATTATCTCTATAACTTTGTTTAACCAATCCTCCTTTTTTGGAATCTCCTTTTGTCTCCAAACCCTAGCATATGTTATCCTTGCGGCTGTAGACAAATAATTAAACAGAATCTCTTTATTCTTGTCATCATCAATGTCAAACATTCCCAATAAGAAGTATTCCGGTTCCCTGTGAATCTTAATCTTAAGAATTGATTGTATAGCTTCAATTATAACTTTCCAAAATGATTGGGCTTTTGGGAAAGTCCACCACATATGGTAAAAAGTTCCAGTCTGATCTATGCACTTCCAGCATTTATTAGAAGAGTTTTTGTAACATTGGGAGATTTTATAGGGGGTAATATACCACCTGTATTGCATCTTTAGCCAGTTCTCTCGCAAATCGTATGAATACGTATATCTAAGGCCCTGGTTCCATATCTTCTCCCAGCTTTTTAAATGAATCTGATGGACCACATTCTGAGCCCACTTTACCATACAATCTTTTATATGATCTTTTTCCGTGGCCCATTCTAACAATTTTGTATATGTTTTCGTAATCAGTTTTTGGTCAGTCTTCATAATATTGTCCCAAAAGCCATTTCTGTCTGCAAAGCCTGACTCTTTATATTTCCTAAAAAGATCATATACCTGTCTATAATGAAACCAGGAACATTTCGGAAACAATAATTTAATATCCTTCTCCTCCTTTAATTCAAATTTCCCCTTAAACTTTATTAACAAGTCCTCATAAGTAGGCCAGGTTCGCCATCCCAACTCTCTCCTTTGAAAGGCCTTCAAGGGTGATACCCATAAAGGGGTCTTTGTATAAAATCTTAATTTATATCTGTCCCAGATTTTTATCAAGCCTGCTCGAATAAAATGGTTAAGAAAATTTCTTTCAATCTTTAACTTGTCATACCATATATAGGCATGCCAGCCTCTCCTCAGGTCAAAACCCTCAAGCGTTAGAATATTTCGCCTTTTTAACGTCGCCCAGTCCCTAATCCAACTTAAACCAGCAGCTTCATAATATAATCTTAAATCCGGCAGGCCAAGACCTCCTCTTTTTTTTTCATCTATCATATTCACCCGCTTTATTCTTGGCTTTTTTCCTTGCCAAATAAATTTAGGAATGTCTTTGTGCCAAATGTTAAAAATACTTACTTTCCTAATAATTGGGAGACATTGGAAAAGGTAGAGCAATTTTGGTAATACATTCATTTTAATAATAGAAACTCTCCCAAGCAAAGATAGTTTCAGGTGCTTCCAATTATCCAAATCCTTCTTCACTTCTTTCCATTTTAATTCATAATTATTTTTCAGCAACTGAGAGTTTTTACCTGTTATTGTCAAACCTAAATATTGTATTTTATCAACCACCTTGAATTCAGTAAGCTTGGATAGTTCATCTTTTTTCTCTTTTGATATATTTTTGGCCAGGGCCATAGATTTCCTTTTATTTAATTTTAAGCCTGCAAGTTTGCCATATTCTTCTATTTTATCAACCCAGTTTCTTATATTTTTGAGTGGGTTACTAATTATACAGATAACATCATCTGCGTAGGCTCTTATTTTGTATTCTTCGTTCTTTATCTTTAAGCCTAGAGTCTTGTCTGATCTCATTAAGCAAGATTTCTAATCTATATATATAAAATGATAAAGTTGTTTGCGCAGTGACTATAACAACAAAACTAAACATCCCAGAAATACGAAATTTGGCAACACAATGCAAAAGGCTTGCCTCCAGGTTACAACACAACCACACCACAAAACCACAATCCAGACCCACAAAACTCACAACAACGCATCATGCGATAACAACACAACTAAACGCCCCAGAAATACAAAACTTGGCAACACAATGCAAAAGCCTTGCCTCCCAGTTGTAACAACACAACCACACCACAAAACCACACAGGACCCACAAAACTCACAACAACGCATTGTGACTATGACAACACAACTAAACGCCCCGTAAATACAAAACTTGGCAACACAACGCAAAAGCCTTGCCTCCCGGTTGTAACAACACAACCACACCACAAAACTACAATCCAGATCCACAAAACTCACAACAACGCATCATTACTATAACAACACAACTAAACGCCCCAGAAATACGAAACTGGGCAACACAACACAAAAGCATTCCCTCCCGATTGTAACAACACAACCACATCACAAAACCACAATCCGGACCCACAAAACTCACAACAATGCATCGTGACTATAACAACACAACTAAACGCCCCAGAAATACAAAACTTGGCACACAACTAAACGCCCCAGAAATACAAAACTTGGCACACAACTAAACGACCCAGAAATACAAAACTTCGCAACACAACACAAAAGCCTTGCCTCTCAGTTATAACAACACAACCACACCACAAAACCACAATCCAGACCCACAAAACTCACAACAACGCATTGTGACTATAACAAATACAACATTTGACAACACAACTCATCCACTTCCCCAATCCCTACATTCACACTTGGCCTCCAAAAAAACAATTACAATAATAACAATGACAACAACAACAACAATAAGAATCAACACCCTCACAGGCAAGAAAGAGCCAGGCACTGAGGCTGAGAGGCCAGTCAGTGCTACACTGGGCCTCCAAAAAACAATACAGTAGCATCTAACTTATCCAACCTTCATAATCACTACAACAACAATAATAATAAACACCTACACAGGCAAAACAAAAAAAAGACTATTGTACCACAATAAAAATATAAACCGCACTCAGCAGAATCAGACATTACAATTAACAACAAACCAAAGACAACAGGGATCTCAAGCAATTATCAATCAACACAAAAATTGAAGAAGGTAACAGACTTCAAATACTACTACTAATGTGAGTATAAAGAAGGGTGGAGGTCACAGCATCAATACAACCTAATGTAGACTGACCAACACCACCAGACTAAGCCACAGCAACGCATGGCCGGGCACAGCTAGTGACATTATAAAAAGTAATGGGGACAATGGACAGCCTTGTCTAGTCCCCTTGCATATGTTAAATTAATCCGAATTTTGCATGTTTATTGTTACCTTTGCTTGTTGCCAATCATATATTGCCTCAATAGCATTTATAAACTGAAATCCGAAATCTAATTCTTTAAGTAATAATTTTAGAAAGTCCCAATTCAGGTTGTCGAATGCTTTTTCTGCGTCCAAACTTAATAGAACTAGTTCTTCTTGATTATTTTTTTCGTTATACTCAATTACATTTAAAATCGTTCTAACATTGTCTCTCACTTGACGACCACGTAAAAACCCAACTTGCTCTTCCTTTATCCAGTCACTTAGAAAAAGTTTAAGTCTTTTCGCCAATATGTTCGCGAATATCTTATAGTCCACATTAAGGAGTGAAATAGGCCTGTAATTCCTCACATCTTTAGGGTCTTGTCCTTCTTTTTTTATCATTGTAATCGTGGCCGTTTGCCAGGAATCCGGGGGCTTTTGCCTATGTAATATCGCATTCATAAGTCTGTGAAGGTATGGTGTAACCTCATCAATCATAATTTTATAGTAGCAAGCCGTAAAGCCATCCGGGCCTGGGGCCTTATTTGAGTCCATGGACCTTATGGCCTTTTTTATTTCCTCTTCTGAAATCTCCTTATTTAACTTCTCCCTTTGTTGATCAGATATTTTTTTGGAGATCCTGTCTATTCAAAAAAGACACGATATTTTCTTTTTTAATTGTGTCCTTAGTGTATAATTTCTTATAAAACTTAAAAAATTGTTTCAATATATCCTGGTCATTCGTATAAATTTTTCCCTCTGTTTCAATTTCTGTAATAAATTGTGCCTGCTTCTTTTTCCGAATTTTCCTAGCTATCCATCGGCCTGGTTTATTTGCATTTTGAAAATTGTATTCTTTAATAAACTTTAGTTGTTTAGCTGTTTGTTCAACTTCTATGTAATCTTTCTGGGCCAACCAGAGTGTCAGATCTTGTTTGAGTTTCTTATCTGTAGGATTCTGTTTTAGGCCTGCTTCTAGTTTTGTTATTTGTTCCAATACTTTTTCCAACTTTTGTCTCTTAAGTTTATTTTTCCTGGCATTTTGTTGTATCAAATGACCTCGCATAACTGCTTTACTCGCATCCCATAAAGTTTGGATTGAGGTCTCCTGATTCAAATTCAGATGAAAATATTCCTTTATAATTTCCTTATTTTTTTTTAATATCCTCTTCCGATTTTAACATATTCTCGTTAAATCTCCATTTAAAATTGCTCTTTCTCTCGCCTAGTGTAAACTCTATCGGACAGTGGTCGGAAATACATCTGGGTAAGATCTTAACTTCGAATATATTTGTTGAAATAGAATTAGAGGCCCATACCATATCAATCCTCGACCACGACTGATGCCTGTCCGAAAAAAGTAAAGTCTTTATCCTTTTTATGTGATATTCTCCATATATCAATGAGATCTAACTCTTCCTTTAAATTTGTAAATTGTTTAGGAAGTTGGCTCGCTTTATTCCCTAATTTATTTTTTTGATTTAACGATTTCTCCAACTTCGGATCCAAGACCCCGTTGAAGTCTCCGGCAATTATCAAATTATCAAAATTTTGACTTAATATTTTTTTCATTTAAGTCCTTTATAAAAGATGTTTTGGGACCGTTCGGAACATATATATTACAGAATAATGTGTCTTGATTATTTTGCTTTATAGTAATCCCAATCATTCGTCCCTCTTGATCTTTAAAAGCTAAATTAGTTTCTAATCCCGGATTAACATAAATTACTACCCCTCTTTTCTTTTCATTGGCTGCCGAATAAAATTCTTTCCCAATATTTTTCTGTATCAAATTAGAGACGTGTTTTTGGCATATATGCGTTTCCTGGAGCGCTACAATATCAAATTTCCCTCTTTTAATTTGACCAAAAAGTTTTTTCCTCTTACTTGGAGAATTTAAACCATTAACATTATTAATCCAACACTTAAGCTGCATTGTGTCACTTTATTTAATATTTTTATATTTTGAGTATTATGATTTATTCAGTTCCAAATCCGGTTGGGGCGAATTTTTGTTTGTCGAAGTTGGTGAGAGGAATCTGGTGCGCTTCTTCTTTCTCGCATCTTCATCGTCCAGTGTCTTCTCATTATCCTGCTCGCTTATCAACATCTCATAGAAAGCCTTGGCCTTGTCCTCCGAAGTAATCCAGAATCTCTCTTCGCTGTATGAGACCATCATTCCTTCATTTCTCTCCCACCGGAAGCGAATATTTCTTTTTCTTAATTCGTCGGCCAGAAATGTATATTTCCTTCTCTTTATCAGCGTAGCAGCGGGGTGTTCTTTAAGGATGGATATTTTACATCCCTTATAGTGGTAGGGATTACGACTGTTGCTCTTCAGGATCTCTTCCCTTAAATTTCTTCTTGCAAAGTGAACAATAACGTCTCTAGCCACTTTGTGTTTCCTCGAGTAATTAGTGGTAATTCTATATGTTTTTTCTATATTTTCTGCCATCTCTTTTTCTGTACATTTTGTCATCTCCACTGTTATTTTACATATAATCTCCCTTAGATTCTCATTGGCCTCCTCCTGTATATATCTAAATTGAAATTCTGATTCTTTTTGTTCTAATCTTTCTTGTCTAGCTTCTAATTTTATATTTAGAGTCTCAAGTTTGTGCATTCTGGCTTGCAATTCATCCTGGGTCTGCTCCGTTTTCTGTTTTTCTTGCTTCATCTCTTTAATCTCTTGTTTTTTTAATATTACTGAATTCATCTATCATTTCCTTTCTCATGTTCAGCATCTGTTCCTGAAATGTATTTTGACTTTCAGATAATTTCATAATTTCCCGCATTATATCTTTGAGGCCCAGATTTTCCGAAAGAGATTGCCTCCTTTGTTGTGATTTAGCTTCTTCTTTCTCCACTCTTATCTTAGAAGCTGCCATTATTATCTCTCATAAAAGGTAGTGATTAATAAATAACTAATTTTAAGATTTGATCTTACTAAATATCAAAGACCTATGAGGGGGGGAGGTAGATTTACAAGTTGATCAATTAATCTAGATAATTAGTTGATTCTTTATTTGATGCTTTAATTTATTAAAATCGTTATTTGATTCTTAGCTATTTGATAATTAATCAAAAAAATTGGCAATTTTATTGATTTAATTATCCTCTAATATACCCAAGAAAGAGAAAGCAATTTATTAGAAGTTTGCTGTCTAAACCCGGCTATAGTACAGCTTTACCCATGTCTTATTGATGCAGTGGGGTTTATTCTTCTGTAGGCATGTGAAGAACTGAGGCTAAACGGATGTAGACAATGTTTTGGGGATTATTAAACTGAAAACAGTTTATTCCAACTAAATGGAACATTTGTTGTTCATATAAAGCCATCTGAATAATCTACACAAAGCAATAAACTCTGAAGTCACATAGTTTTAAATTGATGGCTAAAGCATTAAATGATAGTGCATTTTTAAAATTTCAAACATTATTCCAAAACACCAATGTGCCAGTGATGGCGTTCTTTCCTTGAATAACAAAGGATTTTGATGAGAGGCTCTTTCTAACTCTGGAAGTCTATGAGGATAATGAGAGCACTGATGAAAAACACCAGGCCATATTTCCTCTGTAGTTAAAAAGAAACCATATATTTTATCTAATTTGTGGATTGAAAAACTGCAACATATTTACTCAGAAGTAAGTCTGCAATCCTCAGCACACGTGCAAAGAATCAGGTCATACTGAAACCCACCAGACTTACTTCTAAATAGTCCTTTTGGGGGGGGGGGGGTTCATAATAAAAGATCTACTCTGAATATCAAATACTTTAGAAACATCACTATTTGCATTGTTTCCCAGCTTAGGTCTTTAGGGCGGCCAGAAGAGCTGTAACTTAGTCTTGATTCCCTACTTACGTGATAAGCATTTTGAGAACAATGTTGTTTACATCCATTCAGATCAACAACTGACAGTTCCAAAATATGTCCAAGACACTCTCTGGCCAATTTTGTACAGAGTTAATTTCTTACAACCCAGAGATGTGGAAAAGGTTGTTAGTAGGTGCAGCCAACCACTTGTTGCCCATCCCTTACTGTCAGTTTTTTCAACAAGGAGTAAGTGGGAATCGGCTATTTGGATCCAACAGGAGCTTGATATGTACTTGTAAGCAGGGCCATCTTAACAGCACTATAGGCCCCCAGGCAAAGCAGTGCACTGGGCCATGCCTACACAACCACTTCTGCCAACTTAGTGTAAGATTTGAATGTTGAGGTGGGTGATTAGAAAATTAGTGTTAAATTTTGATTTGTGCATAGATTAGCATGGGACTCCTATGCTTCTGGGCCCTCTGGGCAAACTGCTTTGCATGTCCATGTGTTAAGATAGCACTACCTGTGAGAAAGGATGATTTAAACACCTTGAAAATTATGGTTATGAAGCAGTTCCCTGATAAACTGTTCTCAAACCTTCGAGAACGTTAATGACTCATCTTGACAAAATATCCTATGGTTGAAAAAAGGAATGAAAATGGATGCTTCCTGCATGCTTTTCATCATTCTTGATTTATCCAGATGCATTTTCTGGATGCAGGCCTGTTTGGCATGGAGAGTTCATTGATTTCCTGGAAGACTGATCTGCACAAAGAGAAGAACAATACTAGAAAAGAATGTTTTTGTCCATAAATTATTTGTTCAGCCATGCTAAACTGTGAAACTTCCCATTCCTCACTATTGGTCTTAATACTTTAACAAAGGGATCATGTGACATCAGTAGCTCAGATACGCCACACTGTATTAACTAAGAAAAGATGTATAAAGTGTGTAGTCCAACAGAGTAGAACATCTGCTTGATAAACAGAAAACATAACAGCATGGGATTGCATAGTGAAATGCAAATAATGTACTGGAAAATCCTGGCTATAAGAGGGCCAAAGTGGAGATTAACTAACATGAAGCCTCAGATTGTTGCTATTTGAGACTCTGAGCTATACAAACAAAGCTTAATTAAAATAGACAGTAGTGTATAGTCATGTGCCCACCGTATGCTAATCACATTTCCGTAAAGTAATTTGATGTATGATTAGCATACCCCTCCTATTTCAACATGTTGATATGCAGCATTGTAAAGTATTCATTGAGAAACTGCAGAACCAAGAAGTTGTAGGCGCTGACCAACTTGTAAGCATTACCATGCTGCTCTTCATGACAGATAACAGAAACAAGGAGTCTACCAAGGCCAATTGATTCTCAAAGTCATAAAGGGTAGCCAAAGGTAAAAAAAAAAAATAGGTAGCAGGTGTGGATAAGAGGTAACTAAACAGAGCAAAATCTAAAAGGTGCAGGCAACAATATCTTATACCACATAACCTTGACTCTGGGCACCCAAATATTGGTTAGAGTCAATAGGTTTGTTTGTTTGTCTAAGGCAGATGCCCTGATTATGCCCATTCCTGAAGAATGTAGGTAGAAACACATCTATTGATTGGGAATGTGAAACTTTCCCAGTCTTGATCTTATTGAATTTCTCCAGATTCTACCTATAGTTCTCTACCATCCTTCTTTTGCTTCATATTCTGAGATTACTGGGAGGGGGATGTGTTCCACATGGCAATGTATATACATTTTTATGCATTATGTCTTGTGTGTATTTAGAAATTTAAAAATGTGTTTTCACACATTTTCAATTACATTTTTGCTTCAGTTTTAATATGTGCATATTATTTATGCACACCATAGATCTCAGAAATGTGCAGATTTTTCAGAAGAATTATATTTCTGAAAATCTTATGGTTTTCAAAATTGCAGCTTTCTCTTTGAGAGCCAATGAAATTCTTTCCCATTCCCACTTTAGTTACACTAGATCCTGATTTCTGAAGTGTACTCTATACATCACTGCTTTCAAAATACTTGGACAGTACTATTTGTGTAAAGAGAAGATGCCTCTTGGCTTCCCACTTGCTTCTCAGCAAAATTCAAAATGCTCTTGATAACATTTAAATTCATAAATGGTTTGCATCAGGATAACTAAAGATCTGCCTTCTTTTGTATGAACTTGCCTGCCTACTCAGCTCATCCTTAAAATCTTTCCTATATCACAGCATGGCTAAGAAATAGGGAGAAATACAGTAGAGTCTCACTTATCCAAGACTCGCTTATCCAATGTTCTGGATTATCCAACACATTTTTGTAGTCAATGTTTTCAATACATTGTGATGTTTTGGAGCTAAATTCGTAAATACAGTAATTACTACATAACATTGCTGTGTATTGAACTGCTTTTTCTGTCAAATTTGTTGTAAAACATGATGTTTTGGTGCTTAATTTGTAAAATCATAACCTATTTTGATGTTTAATAGGCTCTTCCTTAATCCCTCCTTATTATCCAACATATTCGCTTATCCAACATTCTGCCAGCCCGTTTATGTTGGATAAGTGAGACTCTACTGTACTAGAGGGAAGGCCTTTTCCATATGTAACTGTGCCTAGGTTTTCTAACTCTTTTCCAAATGGCATGTGTTTTGCTAACTACTGTATTTCTCTTTTAAAAGGGGATTCTAGTGATAAATGACTTTTGTATTAAATTGAATTTAAACTGTTTCTGGATTTTGAATATGGTAACAGTAGAAATACTAAATTAATTTCTGCTACTGTTTTGGTGTTTAATTATTATAAATGTTTCAATATAGTTAATTTCTGATATATCTTTGTTGTTGAGTGCTTTGCATTCTATTTCAAATAAAGAAACAAATTTGTCATATTAAGAGTATGTCTTTGGGTGGCAAAGATATTCCTCTGATGAAGATCAGATCCCAAATAACCCCACATTTCTGTGCTCTGAACTATCTGTCCTGTATTTAGAGGATTTGGAATAAATTCATTTTCTCAGAAAGGACTTCTGGGAAACTCCCCCCGCCCCTCAGGATTTAAGATCTATAGCCAAAGGATTACTGTCTGTTCCATCGATGCATACAAGCCACGAGCCTTCTAAGATCTGGTTCTGCATCTGTGTCACAATCATTCTTTGAATCTCCGGCTAGAGATCTACCCATTTTTCATAAGGAGTTGAAGATGTTTTTCTTTGATTTGCTAAATAAAGCCATTGAGTTGTGCCTGATCCAGCTGGGTTTGTTAGTAGCTGGGTTGGAAGGGATGTTTGGAGTTTTAGATACAGTCAGCTTTCCATATTCATGGGTTCTGTATTAACCTATCACAGCTCAAAAATATTCAGGGAGAAAAATCCCAACGGCAAACTTTGTTTTAGCGGTGCACCAGACTACACTGATGTATAGGCATAGCCTGTTGTACCATCCTGCCATTTCACTTATTCTCTCTAGCACTAATGAGTTGTTACCCATTTTATATATGCCAATTTACCACACCAATGGCTATAATGGGAGAATCCACAAATTTTGGTATTTGGGTGCGGGGTGGGAGGGGGTCCTCAAACTATATCTCACCAGATATTTAAGGTTCACTGTATATTTATAATGTCATGTTTTAGTGTCTTTGACTCTGATTGTATATGTTTGATATTCTGCCCTTTGGAGAAAAGGATGCTATGAATAAGTGTTAGCGTTGTTGTTGTCATTCTGTTTTTGTTTTGGGAACAGAAAAACTTTTGGGAGGGGTGCTCCTTGTTCTAAGTAATTGGGGATTCTGTAATCCAGAACTTAGATCCTTTGCTAAACCATTAACAGAAGCAACACTGATTCATGATACTTAGCTGCTGCTTGCAGCACCAAACCTATAAGCAAAGCTGCTAGTCATCTGACACTTAAATCCACATTTTTCCTGTTCCTTTAAAGTTGATAGTTATGCTTATGCCAGATAACTTCTCTTTCTCTGTTTCAGAATCAAGAAACAAATAAATTTTGTCCAACATAGGAGGATGCCATTTCAGTGCTTTCAGATTAAATACAACTGGATATTTCAGCTGCTGCAAAATTCACAGGAAGGGAAAATGCACGGGTTTTCTCCAAAGAATGGCATTCAACTTGTATTTTCACCATCTTTATAACAACAGAAAAATTATGTGACACACATTCTTGAATTTGTTTGTGGGAATTAGATTACCATTTTATCTGGCCTGTAAATGTCATATTTATTTAGCACTGCAGGAGACACATTCCCATCTGTAACTCAAGCAGAATTATTTGCCAGGGATGTTTTTCATTTGTTGGAATCTTATGAAAGAATTGTCTTAATTCACAGCAGTTTGGACTTCTATATATTTAGATTTTTCTTGCCTTTCATTTGCATTGGCTTAATAGCATTGTGAAAAATTGCAAATATTTTTCCTCACCTAATTTAATTTACAAATGTTGACTGTAATTTTTTTAAATAAGTTTGTGGAAAGCCAGTGTATAAGTTATCAATTATAATACAGCATTATTAGAATTATAATAGATCAATTAGAAAATAAATGGTTGCCATTTAAACTGTGGTCCATGAACTGCTAGGTGATCATGAATTTTGTATTTTTAACTGTTGGATTATTTTTTCCCACATTTGTTATATTTTTCCCTACATATTAGGCCCTTCAGACAATGGACTAACTTCCCTTTTATTCATGGACACCGCATAACATTGTGTGGTGTCAAGAAACATCTGTATTTAAATATCATTTTTAGATCAGAATCTCAGTTGGAATAATGACTGCCTTTCTATCACAAACAGATAATTAATGAGTTTATAAGGAAAATATACTGATTTCCCCCCATTATATTGGTAAAGCCCACAGTCTGTAACAGACATAGGGCTGCTAAATTTTGGGAAAAGATAGAAGCATCTTCCTATTAAGATTTCTTGGAGAACATGTGCATGCAATTGAGGTTATTCCTTGACATACAAGAACAGAGACCAATATCTGTAAAAGGACGATAGATTTATAAGATTAGCCCTCTTTCTAAACTATAGGAATGAAAAGGTAATTCATAGTTTTTCCACATGACCCATTTGTTCAATTATAGTATAATATATTTTTTCTGTCTTTCTATATTCTTTTAAAATTTCTTTTAAAATTAAGCTTGGAAAACAGAAAAAAGTTCAATTTCTTTTTTCCCAAATTATTTCCCATTTTGATATAATGTTGCTATGAAATATTCTAATTATGGTGTTAAATGGGTGATTCGATATAAAATAAAAGAGATGGCAAGATGAAACGTCTTCAGACCCAACATGAGTAAACTTCCCCCTACTGCTCCTTGTAATTTTCCTCACCTACCCCAAAGAACTTTCTACTACCAAGTCCATACAGCTCCTCCATCATTTCAAGTAAAGTCTGGGAATGGTATCCTCTACCTTCAGAATGTGAGCACCTATTGAGATCTAATTTTGGGTGCCCCTGTACCAAAGTGATGAAATGTCCTGGTCCCCCTGATTAATTCAGATGTCTCCGGCTGGTATTAATGGTGATACTTGTAAGCTATGCATTGATTCCACTGTTGACTCAGAAGGGAGAACTAGGTATAGTATATAGTTCAAGATCAAGTCTAGGAATCACATGTCTCTCCGAGTAGCTATGTTGACCAGAGCTGATGGGACTTGCAGTCCATTTCCATTTCAAGGTCTGCTTAATTGCTACCCTTGTTCCAGAAAGAACATTCACTATGTGGTTAGTCCGCAAAGTGGCACTCTGCTCAGATATCATCCAACAAAATCTGCAGTTACAACAAAGGTAAACCAGCCATTCAACTCCTGGCCCAACACAAGTTCCAATACACTGTGAACAAATGTCAACCTAAGTTTGGCAATGTAACTTATTGCTGACCAGGTTCATAAAAATATCTTGGGGATTACATTATGTTGATTTTAATGGGATATACCTTTGGCTGTATTTCTAAGGCTATGTAACTGCTGTAGTTGTGAGTATTGATTACTTTCCCCTCCAATATCAGAATAAATAATGTTCTGACTAGTTAGAAAAGCAGTTGGGGGTAGGGGGTTGTCCTCAATTATTCTAGACCAATGCACTTTGTTCCTCATTTGTCACTGGATTATGCATACTGTAGTTTTGGGAAACCCTGAAACTCTAGGATTTATTCAGAAATAAACCTACTGGTTTCAAAAGGACTTAATCCATCTTAAATGTCTAATTATAATCAACATAAATCTAAAGAAGTTAAATCTTACTGTGTGTAAAAAAGGTTAACATCTGGCTCAGTGTGCACAGGATTGCAATTCTATTATACAATAAAATGACATGCCCTGAAAAAATGAGTCTGTGCTTACTAAATTCTACATTTTGGTTTATCTTTGTATTTCAACCTACCTAATCTCTCAGTGAAAACGTTTTCCTAGGTAAATACTCTCTCATGCATGCAGAATACTAACCAGCAACAATGATATCAAACCAATGCCTATGTAAACTTGTCAATATAGTAAATACTATTTCTAGCTGGAGCAAATTACTCTGGCTCCAACAGTTTTGTTTGCACAGAAGCCCTGGGTGAGAAGACATGGAGTGCCAAGATGAGCAGTGATTACCTGCAGTCACAGTAACTCCTACTTGTATATTCTTTTTGTGAGGGAGAGCAAAAGCAGAGCAGTAAACGTATCCATACAGTTATGCATTGCTAGACTAATTTAACAAATTCATTAAGACTTTAAAAAAACATCAACAGTAAAATACACACACACACACACACACGCACACTTCCAGGTAGTTCTTTCAGTGGAAAGGTCAAGTGGGGTACCTAGAAGGCCCTTGGTGATCCTCATGAAACACTATTAAAGAAACAATGCTTAATCTGCTAAAATTGTGGAAAAGATTAAAGGTAAAGGTAAAGGTTTCCCCTTGAAATTAAGTCTAGTCGTATCTGACTCTGGGGAATAGTGCTCATCTCAATTTCTAAGCCAAAGAGCCAGCGTTGACCATAGACACCTCCTAGGCCATGTGGCCGGCATGACTACATGGAGTGTTGTTCCTTCCCACCAAAGCGGATACCTATTGATCTACTCACATTTGCATGTTTTTGAACTGCTAAGTTGGCAGAAACTGGGGCTCACCCCATCCCATGGATTCGAACCACCGACCTTCCGATCAGCAAGTTCTGCAGCTTAGTGGTTAACCTGCTGCACCACTGCGGCCCCTGGGGAAAAAGATAGAAGCAATTTAAGGATTTGCTGAAGAATATGCAGCTCTTCTTTAGATTGAAGGAAAGTGCAAACATTTTGCAATAGTTATGATAGACACATACAGTTAGGATTGTTACCTGTTTTATCTTTCCTTTCTGGGGACAGGAAGAGAGTATACCCTCCAATGTTTTTGATAAAAATATGGACAAATGTGAATTTGTAGGGATGTGGCCAAGCAACTGAGTGAAGAGGAAACTATTCTCCCAACACACACAATCACACAAGTTTATTAATATACATGGCTTGGAGAGGTCAAGGGATTGCTATTCAATTAAAACCATTTCAATCTGGCTTCAGGCCTGGCCATGGAACAGAGACAGCTTTGATGGCTTTGGTCAATGACCTATGTAGAGAGCTAGATGGTGTGTGTGTACCTGTTGGTTCTGAATCACTCAGTGGCTTTCGATACCATTGACCATGGTATCCTTCTGGGTTGTCTTGCTGGGGTGGGACTGGGAGGCACTGTTTTACAGTGGCTCCGATACTTTCTGGAGGGACGTACCTAGAAGGTGGTGCTGGGGGACTCCTATTCGAACTCCTGGCAGTACCACCTATATGTAGGTGACATCCAGTTCTACTACTCTTTTCCACCTAAAGCCAAGAAAGCTATCCTGACCCTAAACCAGTGCCTGTAATCAGTAATGGACTTGATGAGGGCAAAAAAATGAAACTTAATCCAGACAAGACAGAGGTGCTCCTGGTCAGTCAGAAGGCAGATCAGGGAATATGGATTTGGCTTGTGCTGGATGGGATCACACTTCCCCTGAAGACACAGGTTCACAGTTTGGGAATCCTCCTAAACTCAGTGCTGGACCTGGAGGTGTAGGAAGATGGCCAGGAGGGCCTTTGCACAAATAAAATTTGTGTGCCAACTGTGCTCATTCCTTGGTACACGCCTTAGTTACATCCCGACTGGATTACTGTAATGCATTATATGTGGGGCTGCCTCTGAAGAGTGCTCTCAAACTTCAGCTGGTCCAAATAGCTGCAGCCAGGTAGCTCACGGGCTGGTTACAGGGAATGGACAACCCCTTGTTGCAGCAGCTCCACTGGTTGCCAGTCTGTTACTGGGCACAACTCAAAGTGCAGGTTATGACCTTTAAAGCCCTAAACAGTTCAGATCCAGGCTATTTGGCCAACCGCATCCCATTGTACGAACTTATCCAAGCCCTGAGATCTTCAGGAGAGGCCCTTCTCTCAGTCCCGCCATCATCTCAAGCACAGTTGGTGGAAAAGAGAGAATTGGCCTTCCTTCTCGGGGGCTGCCCCTCAACTTTAGAACTCCCTCCCCAAGGAAGCCAGAACAGTCCCCTCCCTGCTGTCCTTCCAGCAGCAGCCTAAAACCTTTTTATTCAGGCAGGCTTTTAAAGATGAAGATGTTTAAGACCATCAAGGGCTGCTGTGATTTTGTGATGTGATTGTATATGCTTTTATGGTTTAAATATTAATGTTGTGGGGTGAAGGAGCTTGGTGAAAGTTAACTATAAAGTTTCCTTAGAGAACTTAACATTTTCTCACACTGAAAAAAGTGTTTGTTAAATTCATGTTTTTTCCAATTTCTTTGGGGTTCTGTGCCCCTAATCTCCACAAATGTGGGGCCTACTCTACTCAGACAATGTTTGCATGTACTCTGTTTCCTATTTTTGAATTCCAGTAACCTGTGATTGTCAATGTGTCCTGTTGTGACACACAATCAATTTCTCCCTGCTTTAGTTAGCTATTTACTTCAAAGGAAAGCGTACTGCTTAGTGCTTACCACTTCTGTTTTCTAACTAGGTGGTTCTATCACCAGCAAAACCAGGACAATAGCAAAGCTGTTTTATAGCTGAGAATGGGAAAGAAGAATTTCCTGAGGAACTGCATTATATGGTACTTTCCTTTATGGGAGAGTAATAATTACAGCTCTAAGCTCCCTTCTCTGAAGTTGTGCCCTTCAGATATCTTGAACTACAACTCTCACCATCTCCTAGCCATCAGTAGTCACATTGGAAATTCTAGTGCAACACATCTGGAAGATGCCAAGTTAGTAAACATGGATTATCCCTCAACATTTCAGAATACACCATCTTTCTCACTGGTTTGCAGATAGAGTGTCTCCATTAAAAATGTGTAATTTGGGTTTGCATTCATTTAGGCTACAATGTTTAGCTTGGAGAAAAGAAAGCTGAGTGAGGACATGATAACCATGTTTAAATATTTTAAAGTATGTCACATTGTGGAGGGGCAAGCTTGTTTTCTGCTACTCTGGAGACTAGGACAGCAAGCAATGGGTTCAAATTGCAGGACAAAAGATTCCATCTAAACATTAGAAGAACTTCCTGATGGTAAGAGCAGTTTGGCAGTGGAATATGCTTCTTCAGAGTGTCGTGGAGTCTCCTCTGGGGGCTTTTAAGCGGAGGTTGGATGACCATCTGTTGGGGATGCTTTGATTCTATATTTCTGGATGGCCCTTTTGGTCTCTTCCAACTCTGATTCTAATCTTATATCTACCTGCCTAATAGAAAGTACAGTTGAAATCAAGTGGACTTCTGAGTAGATATGTAAAATTGTGTAACTAATTTGGTTCTTATGCTTTTAAGAGAAGCTGCTCTTTCCCTGACTTGCGTGGACAATTGATTCTTTTAAAATAAATATTTCTTATTGCCATTATTCTACTGAAACCTGATTATTAAACCATCTCTGGACAGATGTTACCTGGGTCTTGTTTTTAGGTGATGAAAATCAGTGTGGTATATTTTAGTTTCCATTAATTGATTTGCAGTGCCAGCTATTCCGACATGCTTTTAACATAATAATTTATTCCTGTCATCACAGATAATAATGCTGTCAACAGTCATTAGAAATCATTGCATTTCACTCAATCAAATGGCTTTGCTTCGACATTAGCAAAGAGTCACCAGTTTCAGGCACAAAAACCTTCAGTAATATGTCAAAACCTGAACAAGAAGTAGCTAAAGCCAGGGAAAGAAAATACTTTTAATTACAGATAAACATCCAGCAACAGGATTTCCATTGACATCAGCAGTGGTGAACATGTGGCCTTTTTGATGGTAGTGAACTGAAACTCACAGAAGCTATAATCAGTACAGCCAATCATGAAGAATGACTGTTGTAGTTTGACAACTCTTGCAGAATTCAATGGTTCCCATCTTTGACATACTGGAGAACTATGCCACCCATTCTGCTGCCTTTGACAACCAGCCTCATTACTCATTTCTGCATTTTTGTTATTTAAATTCATTCATTTCCTGCCTTTCCTGGCTCTGTATAATGTTATGATTCCACTTTAGCACTTATGGTTCCATCTGAAGGAATCCTGGAATTTGCTGTTCGGGGAGGTATATTTAGACTTTTCAGCCTGAGAGCAACAGGAGCCCAAGCATGTAGCCATGGAAAGTAAAAAGTGTCATAATTCTACAGTTGTGTACAGTAAAATCATATATACCACATATGCTGAGATTATGGCCACTCAACCCCTGTGAAAATGAAAAGCCGTTATTTTTTTATTCAGGCAGGTTTTTAAAGTTGAATGTTTTTTAAGACTGAGTCAGAGGGTGCTTTGAAATGTTTAAAAATCCCATGAGAATAGGATTTTAAGGATTGTAATGGTTTTAACAGTTTATTTTAATAGTTTCAATGTTTAATCCTATTTTAATGCCATATGCTCTTTTTGGTTTTAAAATATACATTGCATTATTTTGTAGTGCTTACTACCAGCTTTGGCTGATATGCCAGCTGCACCACTTCCTAGAGTCGGAGGACCTAAGTATGTTAGTGCGTGTGCTGGTAACCTCAAGGTTGGACTTCTGTAATGTGCTTACATTGAGCTACCCCTACCTCTGTACCAGATTGGTTACTGGAACATCACATCACACCCATACCAAAGTCACTCCATTGTTTTCAGGCAAAGTACAAAATGCTGGTATTGACCGTAAAGCCCTACATTGTTTGGGTCCAAGTTACCTACAGGATTACCTTCTCCTCTACAGTCCGCCTCAGACACTGAGGTCCTCTGGGGGGCATTTACTCCATCCTGCCAGAACCTGAAAGGCAACCTTTACCCAGAGGACCTTTTTATCAGCTGCCCCAAGACTGTTGGAATGACCTGCCAGAAGAGCTCCAGTAGCTAAACGAGCTGTCAGAATTTAAGGAATAAGCTGCAGCCCACAAAAGCTTATGGTGAACACAACCTGTTAAGTCTTCAAAGTACCACTAGATTCTTGCCTCTCTCTCTCTCTCTCTCTCTCTCTCTCTCTCTCTCTCTCTCTCTCTCTCTCTCTCTCTCTCTTTTTAACAAACTGTGGTTTTAAAGCAGGGGTGGAAATCATCAAGCCCTCTTATTATTGTTGGAATTCAATTACTATCAGCCTGATCTTCTAACGGTGAAGAATGTTGAGAGTTGTTGTCTAAAGCCAACGATTTTTGGATAGTGAGCCAGCAATAAGTTAGCAATCCAAGAGCTCAGTGGTGGAGAATCTCAACCCTGAGGTCAGGTGTCTGTGGGTTTTGCCAGATGATCACACACTTTTTCTCAATGTGTCCTCTTTCAATTGCTTCTTATCTTTTTATGGGCTTTTCCCATTTTAAAAATGTCAAATCTTCTAAGGCCAACCTACTTGCAGTGAGAACTATAACCCAAAATATTCTGGCATTTTTTGTCTCATTCAGTTGCCTTTGGTCCCACTCATCACTGATATGTAGCTGCCTCCCAACTGTCTAAAACTGAATCCAGTCCACAGGCTGAAAGAAGTGACATCCAAAGGACAGTTCTTCAAGACTTTGCTGTCTCCCCTGCCCCACCAACCCCAGGATGGTCCAAATGTCCCCAAATACAATCTAGAGGGTGTGGAGAACATTCCAACCACTTTTGGAGGCCCCTTTGGGATCTCTAGGATACATTTTACCACATTTTTACAGCCATCCCATTTCACATTGGGTCTGGGAAAAGATTTTTTGAAAGATGAAGTAAATAAGAAGTGACTTTGCTCATTTCCTGTTGTCTAAAAAGACCTCTTCCGAGCCTAAAATGGCCCAAAATATGATGAATATGCACTTGTGTACTCTACAGGACATTTAGGGGGAAACCTGATTTTTCATTTATTTATTTGCAAGAGTGGGTGAAATAGGGGGAGCACAGTTCTCCAAAGTCTTTTTGGAGGATAATAGAGCTCTCTGAGTTTTCACAGTTAAATGCCCCTGTTTTAGTTGTTGTCCTCAGCTTTGAGCCCTCCTAGATGTTGTAGCCTACAGATCTATAGTCGTCATCACTAGGGAGAAAAGATGTTGAAGTACAAAATGTCTGCAAGGTACTGGATGGGAGAAAGCTAATTCAGCTAAAAATGGCAGGAAGAGAATAACCAGAGGGGCAATATGTTGTACATTATTATGTTTCAGCAAAAAGTATGTAAGCACAGCTACTTTAATTGCAAGTGAAGCTTTACTTTGAAAGGTAGTACTGAAATATGTATGTAACACTTTACATTATTATTATTTTATTGTATGACACAGCAAACAAGATAGATATGCTGGATTTCGTATCACAAAATCACAAGTCGAACACTTCCCAAGTGTCTAGGACTGTGTGATGTACTTTCGGATGATGCGCGCAGATCCCAGTAGGGTGGCCTTTTGCAGTTGACAGATCATAATTTTGTCAATGTCTATTGTTTCCAAATGCCAGCTGAGATCTTTTGGAACGGCACCCAATGTGCCCATCACCACCGGGACCACCTGTACTGGTTTCTGCCAGAGTCTTTGAAGTTCAATCTTGAGGTCCTGATAGCAGCTGAGTTTTTCCTGTTGTTTTTCGTCAATGCGACTGTCACCTGGGATGGCAACATCAATGATCCAAACCTTTTTCTTTTCCACAACTGTGATGTCTGGTGTGTTGTGTTCCAGAACTTTGTCACTCTGGATTCGGAAGTCCCACAGTATCTTTGCATGCTCATTCTCCAATACTTTTGCAGGTTTGTGACGTCAAGGTGGCACCTGCGGGGGGATTATTATTATTATTATTATTATTATTATTATTATTATTATTATTATATGACACAGCAAACAAGATAGACATGCTGGATTTCATATCACAAAATCACAAGTTGAACACTTCCCAAGCATTTAGGACTGTGTGATGTATTTTCGGATCATGCGTGCAGATCCCAGTAGGGTGGCCTTTTGCAGTTGGCAGATTGTAATTTTGTCAATGTCTATTGTTTCCAAATGCCGGCTGAGATCTTTTGGCACGGCACCCAATGTGCCCATCACCACCGGGACCACCTGCACTGGTTTCTGCCAGAATCTTTGCAGTTAAATTATTATTATTATTATTATTATTATTATTATTATTATTATTATTATTACAATCATGTGCACTTGATGAGTAAACATAATGCTGGTTTAAATGCAATTACTTTTCTCAAGTACTTGCTCCATACCTTTGGCACATGAAATAATTTTCCACATTAACATCAATATAAGATAATTTTTCACATTAACATCAATTTTCTGTCTCTTTCTATCAGTATGAAACCTTCCTTCAGGGCAAATGTGTGGAAACATCATAGTTAATAATGAACCTTTTTTAGATCACACACACACTTATTGTACTACAATCAAGACATAGGAAGTAGAAAAAGAGGAGGTGTCAGTCAGAAAGGTATCTTCTGTAGCAAGTGAGAATGAATGCAGTTCAAAAGCCAGCAGTGAACATGCTAAGAGAAGGATGACTTTTCTGTGAATTAATAAGGAGACTAAATATGGGAGGCTTGTGAACTTTATCACATAGTGCAAAAAAGCATTCTCCATCTTTCTATGTCGGGGCCATGACTACTCACTATGTGACATTCAATATTTGCTTTGAGGAAGCTTCCATAAATAGATCACAGAGCATTCTAGTACCGTTATCAAGCCACCACTGCAAAATCCTGAGTATTACAGCTCATGTTGTTTGTTACAAGCTATGCCACCAATTCCTTTAACTTAGGTAAGTCTATCCCAGTCTACCTATCAAGAAAACTGAAAACACTAGCTCCAGAAGTACTTTAAAAGAAAATTGTCTCATTCACTGCCAGCCAAAATGATGTAAATGGCTTCAGGTGACAAACTGCTTTATCAATTGTAGGTACTTAGCTGTGAAAAAATAAAAGGGTGGGGGTGAGATCTGTTTGCATTAGTCTCCTGTTGTCCAGTCTTGATGCTCGTAAAACTGTTTAAACAGAACCTTAGCAGGTACGCTGAAAATACGACCCTGCGATTTTTCTGTGCCTCTCTGAACAGGAACATTAAGTCAGCGAGCAGTGAGATCAACCAGGTTGGCTCGACCTGCTCACCAACAGCCATGCCCCACGTTACAGTGTGCAACCGGCCACTCAACTGGACTTTGACCTTAGTGCTGGGGTATCTTTTTTACCTTCTTCTGGGGGCTATGGTGTTTCAGCTGCTAGAAAGGCAGGCAGAAACCAAAACTCGGGACCGGTTCCAAATTGAGAAACTCAAGTTCCTCCAGAACTACACATGCTTGGATCGACAAGCCCTGGAGCAGTTTGTGCAGGTAAGAGAAATGAGGACCCAGGAAACAATATTGTGCACTTCTGTGTTATGCTACTTAAGATATGGGATTGATTTATAAAGATTTGATTTAGCCCAAGGGTTGGTTTTCAAAAAACAAAACAAAAACTACACTTTTCAGCCCATTCAAGAGATAGGTTGAAAATGGTTACACAAACCCAAGGGAGAATTCTCTCTCTTTCTTCCTCCCATCCAGCCATTCTTGATGCATCTTTAAATAATCCTTTCCTCCTAATTCTGTCTTTTATCCCATAATATTAAACATCACTGTTAAAAAGGTATGTTAGTAAGGCAAAAGCCTCTCTTCAGACTGGAAGGCTTTTCACAGTTTTGAACACTGAAAAAAAATCTGCTTTCCTAACCCTGGTGAGAAATCATATAGTTAGTGGAGACATTTCTCTACAGAAAGCCCATCACCACTATTTTAAAAGGTTAATGAAAAAGATGATACAGAGGGAGGGCTACCATGCTCTCCCTCCTTAAAACATTTCTGCTACACATTGCTCAAACCTGAGAAAGGGCTTTTGTCACAATCTTGCAGCATTTGATGTATAAATACAATGTATTATATATTTAATTATCAAACTCTAACAAATTATGTAAATTAACCCTAATTATCCAGAGGATTGAGCATCTATAGGTCATTTTTCTTTTCCCTTGTGAAGAATTGTAAGGCTATTTCCCTACAATGTCTTTTTGTTTTACAAATCTTTCACATTATTTTTTAACCAGGGAGATAAGCATGCTTATTTTCCCACACTGGTGTGCATTAGCAGATTTTTTTAAAAAAAACAAAACAATATCAAAGATATTTAACAAAAATTCGGCTTGAAGTAACACTGTCTTCTCCATTACATCTGAATAAGTAAAATATTGCCATTCAATGCACCAGTAGCTCATGGTCTAAGCAATGGCGATTGGGCACTCCACTCTATCACTTAGAGCATGGGCTGCCAAATGCTATTATCACTGAAAAGCAAGTTGCCAAAATATTAAAGGCAAAAAATGTGGTTGAAGCATAACATCTATCAGATGGCTTCTGGATAATTAAAGTAGACTATATAACCCATTGCATGCTCAAACTGCCATTAAAATATTTTCCGCTGTTATGAAGTTAATAGTTGTCTTTAAAACTCTAATCCAATGTACATTCCATTAATTGATAATGATGATTGGAAACCTTCAAATTGAACCATTCTTCATATTGCATGGAGGAAGTAACACCATAATCCAGAGCTCAGTCTTTGAATTGCATTGGCTTTGTTACAAAATCACAATAAGGCTACATTTCAAAGGTAAAATCATTCATGAAATTAATGTTTTTTGAACATAACATGCATTTTCAAATTATTTTCATCAGCCTTTTGGAGTAATTGGAATTGAATTTTTCATAGTGTATTCCATTTTAAAAATTATTTCTTAATTCTTCCATGCAACAGAGTAACAAAAGCAACAAATAACTGAAGAAATTATCTTCTCAAAACAGAAATGAGTTAACTATGATTAGTTACAGTCTTTAAACACTGGGGTCTACAAAAATGCTAAAATGTATTTTTCCCCACTTTCAAACATAATGCTGAATTCCTTTCCATATTTATGCTCTATTAAAAGAATTGAGGAAAGTATTATATTTCCCCCCAAAAAAGTGCATTGAATACCACACCATTCTGACAATTGTCTTAGCTTACCAGTTCATTTCAGTACTGATCAATTGTTCCACATAGAATGTATTTGTTTATGTCTAATGTGAGAGTGGGAAATACTGGGGGCGAGGAACTCCATGAGGAAAAAAACATCCATTTGGGAAAACTCAGGATATGAAAAAGTGGTGGCTCAAGTCTTGAAATGACCATTCATTTAACCACTTGGTTGTTGTATGTCTTTTGGGCTGTGTGGCCATGTTCCATTTAACCACTTATTTGAAACTAGTGGTTTTTTGCATTGCACACATTAATCAAACTGTAGAATGTTAATATTTCTCCCCAGCACTCGATTTTAAGGAAAATCCTCTGTATAATTTTTTCCAAAGTCAAATTACGTAGTTCAGTCTATGAACAGAAAATATTTTCTTCTATACTGTATAAACAAACACTAAGCAGAGTCAGAATGGTGCCAAAAGCTGTGCTGAAAAGCTTAGATTAATGGTACAGACAAAGCATGCTATGTAGTTCTGCAGGCTTTCCCTAGCACTGTATATACTGAAGGAAAACACTAGAGGGCACCAACATTTCAGCGATTTTAAGAGCTTGAAAATATCTCAAACTTATCAATTAAAAAATTCAACATCCTTATATGAGTTATGGAGTTATACGATACTTTACAGGTCATCTAGACAACAGATTCTCACATTTCCTCTTGTGACTCCTTTCCATGATTCTAAGTATATAGATTTATAAAATAGGTATAAAAATCAAACATTTACTAAGAATAAATCAGCATTTACAAAACTTACTAACCAGGCTGATTTTCCTTTTTGTGGAGTACAGCTGAAGGATTTTCTGCAGAGTTCACTGGGAATACTGCAGTTTGTTGCTAATAGATTTGTGTAAAGTGGTGTTCAGGGAGACCTTTTATTATTGCTAAATTTTTCATGACGCCAACATTTTTTTATCATGTCAGAAGAGACTTGAGAACATACTGCAAGTCGCTTTTGATGTGAGAGAACTGGCTGTCTACAGAGACGTTGCCTAGGGGGTGCCCGGATGTGTTACCATAGTGCTGAGAGGCTTCTCTCATGTCCCCGCAAGACAGACGGGAGCTCACCCCATCTTGCAGATTCGAACCGGCAACCTTCAGGTCAGCAACACAACCTTCAGGTCAGCAGTCCAGCTGGCACAAGGGTTTAACCCACTGTACAACTGCTGCTCCCACCCCAACAATGAGCTAAGGGGAACTCATTTGGAGTCCAAACCCACAGTGTAAGAAGGAATAATCTAGAGCAGCCCCAAAGGGAACCATAATAAGGCTTCACATGTGCTATCCCCAAAACAATGCTTGCATCTCTTCTCTGGCGCTGAAGCATTTCTTCCAGTGAACAAGGTGACACTGTGATAGTTTAGTCTACCTTGTTTGTAACAGTGTCAAGAAATGGGAATGGTATACTGTATGTAGCAAGGACTGGGGAATGGCTATACAACTTCTATGATCAATTGATACCTAAAAGATAAACCTTCTGTCAAATGTGTTTGCTTCTTGGAATTCTTCCAGTAGTGACTTAGAAATCTTGGCAAACTATATTAGAATATAAGAGCTCTTGGCTTAAGACCCCCATTCCCTTTTGATCATTGTCTGTCAGGATGGGTGGCAGAAATGCATTCCTTTCTCTAAATAAAGTCAGATCCTTGGTTCACGCAAATGGCCTGCTAATCTTTCCTGGTGTGACTGCAGAAGCAATTCCACTTCAATCCCTGTCCCTGTTTAATGCAAGATATTCAATCATAGACAGAGTTGGAAAGGGCTCTCTGAGCCATTGAGTGCAACACCTTATATAATGTAGAATCTCCCAACTAAAGCATCCCAGCAGGTAGCTGTCCAGACTCTTTTTGGAGATCTCCAGAGAAGGAGATCTCCAAATAGAAACAGAAATAACACTTTCCTTTGGTTTGAATGCACCTGGATGCCAAGCGCCTGTTAGAGGTCTGTGTCTGCTAACACAAAGACAGCATGGCAGGAGCCATCATGGTTTTCCTAATATAGAAATTCCAAAACCTGGTACATATCAATGATATAAATTTCTGTTGTAGAGATGATAATAAGTAAAGGTAAAGGTTTCCCCTGACATTAAGTCCAGTCATGTCTGACTCTGGGGGTTGGTGCTCATCTCCATTTCTAAGCCGAAGAGCCGGCATTGTCCATAGACACCTCCAAGGTCATGTGGCCGGCATGACTGTATGGAGCGCCGTTACCTTCTCGCCGGAGCGGTACCTATTGATCTACTCAGATTTGCATGTTTTCGAACTGCTAGGTTAGCAGGAGCTGGAGCTAACAGCGGGCGCTCAAGCCGCTCCTGGGATTTGAACCTGGGACCTTTCAGTCTGCAAGTTCAGCAGCTCAGCACTTTAACGCACTTCGCCACCGGGGCTCCTTGAGATGATAATAATGATGATGATGATAATAATATTAACTCTCTCCCCACAGGCTTGGAGTGGGGTACAATTGAGTTAAAATACAGTAGATAAAAACATTAATCCATTTAAAATAAATAAATTGAAAATACATATTAAAACACAAATCAAAATCACTATCTATAAATAACAATTTAAAATTCATGAGGTAAAATTGAGTGTTCATTTCCCAGTGCCATGGAGCTAAGGGAGCCTTGTGCCTCAGTAAGGAGGCCCTTTCTTCTTCTTCTTCTTCTTTTTTGGGAGGGGGGAGGAGGGGGAAGGGAGGAGAGGGTGGCATTTCAATAATAATAATAATAATAATAATAATAATAATAATAATAATAATAATACTTTATTTATACCCTGCCACCATCACCCGGTGGGGACTCGGGGCGGCTCACAATGTTACAAAAGTAACAGCTCAAATACATTAACAATATACACAGTTTAAAACACAAGAAGATGATAAAACAGAAATTAAAACCAAGGTTTATACAACAGTAATAATATCAAACAACCACCAATGCAATTCAGTCAACTTCAAAGGTGGGGGGGGGGGATTCCACCTCCCTGGGCTGCCTGAGCCTGGAAAGCCTGCGATCCTCACAGCAGACTGCAATAATAGGAGGCAATCCCCCCATGTCCCATAACTGGAAGATCCAGACCTTTGCAGGAATTTTTTAACTCAGAAAAAAATAACAGGTTTATTCTGGGATAACACTGTGGGTGGTGTCTGGACTGCCCCCTTAGAAGTCCTCGGACTTCTGAGGGGGCCATCCGCTCAGCCCTCTCACCTTTTCCGGGCTCCATGAGCTGGAATATCTGAGAGAGCTCTAATGCTCTCCCCAACCCTCCCAGAAAAGCCCTTTTAAAAGGAAATAACTTACCCAGCAACCATTACTGTGCTGCTGGCACATAGAAATAGTGTGCCAGGAGAAGGGGGGGGGGATTGCTCCTGGGCCCCCTTCTCCTGGTGTGTCATTTCTACATGCCAGGAGATCTCCAGAGAGGGGGAATGGTGGCCAGGCAAGTTATTTTCCTTTTTAAAGGCTTTTCTGGAGGGGGGTTGTTTTGTGTCCAGGAGGACATCTGGACACGCACCCCAGAAAAACATGTGGTTTCTGGGGTGTGTGCAGACTTCAATGCGAGTCCAATCGGGTTTTTAAAACCCGAATGAACTCATATTGAAGTGCTGTCTGGAATGCCCCAAGACATATACATACAAATGTAATATGTGGCACATATTATAGTAGTCCAACTAGGATGTACGTAGTTAAGGCACATGCCACTATAAGCAAATCTGACACCTTCAGGAATGGATGTAGTTAGGGAACTGGTCTTCACTGAATGTACTCCTGATCACCATATAACCTGGTCATTAAATTCAGGGTTAAGTCAAGAAGTTCATCCAAACTTGTGAATCTGTGCATTCAAGAAAGCTATTCTCCTCCAAGACAAATGAAATCCTTCAATCCCTTTAATTGTTTCTTCTACAGGTCATTATGGAAGCTTGGGAGAAAGGCATAAATCCTGAAGGAAACTCTACTAATCCCAGCAATTGGGATTTCAGCAATAGTTTCTTCTTTGCTGGAACTGTTGTCACCACCATAGGTAAGAAGAGGGCCTTCTCTGCTGTGGCCCCCTGATTGTGGAACTCACTGCCCCGGTGAGATTAGGCAAGCCTCCACACTAGCAGCCTTTAAGAAAGACCTGAAAACATGGCTCTTCCGTTGTGCCTTTGGAGAGTAATCACTACATACATCCCTTTTGCTGCTCTCCTTCAATATTTGTCCTCCAGATCGCACCGCCACTTTATGATCCTGTCCTCTGTGGTTTTTACTCCTACTTCCTTTCTCACCTCGAGTTTTAATCTAGTGTTCATGTGGCCCGCCCTTGGTTTTATTGTTCTTTGATCTTGTTTAATGTAGTGTATATTTTCTTTTATTGTGTTGTTTAATGTGCTATGATTTGTTGTTCTATTATATTTTGTTATATTGTATTGTTCTGGGCATGGCCCCATGTAAGCCGCCCCGAGTCCCCATTGGGGAGATGGTGGCGGGGTATAAATAAAGTTTATTATTATTATTATTATTATTATTATTATTATTATTATTATTATTAAGGTCAGCTGTTTCTTTTTTCTTTTTTTATGGGAAACTTTCCTTTTTGAGATTCCACAATAGTTCCAGTAAAAAGTCATGCATGACTGATAATACAAAGTATTTATGGCAAACAATATTAGAACAGTCTGGGATGTTGAAAGGTGCATTTAAAAAGCTATATATTCAGCCAACACCCATTTTTACATGTACCTTTTCCGTGATTAATTGTCTAGATGAGCAGAATGGAAAAACATTTTCCATGTTTAAAATCTATTTTTGCATGCTCACAGAAGTCTCAAGCTACCAGCTATATAATAGTAAAGCATGAACCACCTAAGATAAACCATTTCACATCTTTGATTTCAATGAGTGGCCAATCAACAGTGTTAAATTGTGTATGAATCATGCCCCCCATCAAAAGCTTGTGCTACAATGCAAGGGGAAGACTCAGTCTCCCAATAGAGAAATATATGATATATAAAACATACATTAGCTACCAAGTATTTGGGAGCATCAGTCTTAAAGCAGTATAGCAAATGTGTTGCTTTTTTATTTCTATTTTTTCTTTACAGGTTATGGGAACCTAGCCCCCAGCACAGTGCCTGGGCAAGTGTTCTGTGTATTTTATGCCTTGTTTGGGGTGCCCCTTAACCTGGCATTTCTCAATCAGCTGGGGAAAGGGCTCAGTGCTCATCTCATCAATCTGGAGACATGGTTCCATAAACCAGGCCGAGCTCGGGTACAGTTGCTCCTTTACCATTTTATGTTTTCATTTCCTTTTCAAAGGATATTCATCTATCATCTCTGCTCAGGTGGGAATGTCACACACTCATTCCAGTTTATATACTTTTTGTGTCTTCTCCTGAGTCCTGGCTGATGAGAATCATTGACTAGTTTTGGAACTCAAAAAGTCCATCTATGGAGAACAATGAAGTTCCAGGAGACACATTGACACACATCAGACACCCAAAAGCAACAACAACAAAAAAGAAAAGAAAAAAGTAGAAGAAGAACCCTCTAAAAGAACCATATAATCAGAGCTTAGCATCTCCCAGAAAGGAAAATCCAAATGGATCAAACAATTGCCTGGATTGATTGATTATCTACCCTTCAGGAGATCCTTCTGATCTCTCCAACTTACTTGGCCACTTTTTTTTTTGTTCAAATACATTTGTAGGAAGGATGGAGGGGGAGTGTTGATTCCTCACATCTATTTCACATCTTTACTTTAAAAAAAAGGCAATGTGGAAACTGGGCATGCCTCTGTAGCCCCACAATCCTCTTACAAGTTAATTGTGCCCTCTTTTACTGAAGGCTAAACTACAAGCAGAATTGAGACAGAGTAGCTACATAACCCACAAAAGGCATTTTGCTTTTGGTGCTTGGGCTGCAATTCAGCAGTCACTTACTTGGAAGTACTGCAATCTCCAATAAAACCCAATGAGACATATTTCTGAGTACCATTACAGGTTACATGTAGAAAACTATATGGAGACCAGGGGCCAGTTTCCCCTCAAATTCCATCCTATATTCAACACCCCCACAGAAAACCCAAATACCTCTCAAAATGTCAATAGGAAATAACATGTCACTTCCTCTCATCATTTTGAGAAGGACTGAAGTGGAAAATGAAGGTATTTGCAACTAGTCTAGTTTTCTAGGATCCTTGTGGGAATTCTGTGTGGATGAAGAGGAGTTATTCTATGTTTTCTCATGCATTTAGGGCCTTTTGCATGATTTGATGGCAAAACTGCCAACAGATCATTAAAAGTGTGAGAGGTTGGGAGAGTTTAGGGATCCCACACCCACGAGCTAGCAGTGAATAGTGTTGCTTTCTCGGTATGCATCATATGTTGAAATGCTGGAACAAGGATACAAGACTTAAATTTCACAGTGCATCATTCCTAAAAATTCTACAGATGATTCATGGCCTGTACAATGTGCTTTCTAGGTTTAAGGAAATGCTTTAGAGGAAACAGCAGCATGAGTATTTGCCATCAACAGGTTTTTCTTCTTTTATTTTTGATTTAGTAGAGGAGCAAAGTTCCTATCAGACAAAATCCATGGGAATTGCAGATTTTGGTCTTGTATGACTTGTCTCCCAGAAATTACAGTCAGCGGCAAAAGAAGACATGATTCCATCACTTTTAACAGATGTACAGAAAAAGATATTTTAAACAGATGAATTTTGAATGGCAACTTAGTTTTCCTCACAACATTAATTTATGATTTATTTATTTATTTATTTATTTACAATATTTACATTCCACCCTTCTCACCCCAAAGGGGACTTGGGGCAGATTACAATGCACATATACATGGCAAACATTCAATGCCATTAGACATACAACATATAGACAGACACAGAGGCAACTTAGCATTTTCTAGCTTCCGGCTTCATGAGGGTATGCTCGATTCTGGCCACAGGGGGAGCTGCCACTTCACTGACCACTTGTGACACTGAGTCCTTGATGGTAGTACTTCCTAATTCCTTTCCGCACACTGCTGGCAGTTTTATGATGCCGTAAATTAGTTAAATTAGCCTTCCCATATAAAACCGTACCTAAATTTTCTATCTTTTGAGCTGCTTAGGTCAACAGCGAGCTAGGTTATTAATGGTATTAATGGTCGGGAGCTCAATCTGGCCCAGGCTTCGATTCCATGACCTCTTGGTCAGTAGTGATTTATTGCAGCTGGCTACTAACCAGCTGTGCCATGGTCTGGCCCTTAACATTGCAGGTCTTTTGCTCCTGGCCACTCTAGCACATTACCAAAAAAAGCTGCACATAAATGTTATTGATATTAATTGTATCAGCAATCCTGTTCATCATCTTCCCAATTATCTTTCCATCCTAATAAGATTTGTTTAATCAGGGTTGCTCCCTTCCATGCTCTCAACAGTGGTGTTGGTTGCCTATCTTAGGGAATTTTACTCCCTATCTTAGCATCTTCCGGACAAATCTTCTTGCTTCTTTTTTCTCTTAATCAGTCTGTTGGCTACTGACTTATGTTCTGGATGTAACTTTAGCAATGTAATCCAAACTGTACATAACTTGGGGTAATGCCAAAAACTCTTTGGAAGAATAAATACAATATGTAATTCAGACTGCAATAGCAAGAAAGACCAAAGAAAAATCTAAACATTAGTCGTTGGGATGAATATTTTTTGAGATAAATTGGCTTAATCAAGATACAATTAAAACATCGAATTAAGGCAAATGTAACTAAGCAATAATGTTAATACACTCTGGACTCTATCAGATGGATCAGGTCATTCTAAACAGAAACGCAGTGCCACCGAACTGCCGCTTTCCCTCCTTTGTTTCTTAGGTGATTCAGATCCTGACAATGGGGTTGTTTCTGATGGCTGGGACTCTGCTTTTTCTGGTTTTCCCTCCAATGATCTTTAGTTATGTGGAAGGCTGGAGTTATGGAGAAGGCTTCTACTTTACTTTCATCACCCTCAGCACTATTGGATTTGGAGACTACGTAGTAGGTAATGGAACATTTGTGTGACTAATTTCTGACTTTGAGAGTATCCCTGTCCCACTAAATCTTAAGTAGGTAAAGGTAAAGGTTTTCCCCTGACGTTAAGTCCAGTCGTGACCGACTCTGGGGGTTGGTGCTCATCTCCATTTCTAAGCCGAAGAGCCTGCATTGTCCATAGACACCTCCAAGGTCATGTGGCCGGCATGACTGCATGGAGCGCATTACCTTCCTGCTGGAGAGGTACCTATTGATTTACTCACATTTGCATGTTTTTGAACTGCTAGGTTGGCAGGAGCTGGGGCTAACAGCGGGTGCTCATTCCACTCCCGGAATTTGAACCTGGGACCTTTTGGTCCGCAAGTTCAGCAGCTCAGCACTTTAACACAGTGTGCCACCGGGGCCCCAAAAAAAACTTAAGTAGGAAGTATTAAAATTATCACAGTGCAAGTAACATACCTGTTGAGTTTCCCTATAAGTGGCAACTGCATACTTTATTCAAGAGACAGTTGACTAGCAGTATGGCAGAAGTTGTTTAACTACAAGATAAGGAATCAGAGGAGTTGCAGTCCCAACAACATCTGGAGGTTGCAATTTACCATCTCTTAATTATCGCTTAATTCAGTCATTAGGTATGTCAGTTAAGAATTAATTAACTATCCTCAACATGATCATATTTAATAATAGTTTTACTATGACTTATCTATTGTAGGATCCTTATTGACAGTAACAAATCCATACTAGGTAGCAAAAGTTCTAGCAGGAAGCAAGTCTTCCTTATCTGTTTTTATGATTGGATGGAAGACATCAATCATAGTGCATTTCAAAACATGAGATAACCTTCTGTTAGACAGAGATCTTCCTATCTTGTAGGATGAGGTCAAAGCGCCATATAGTCCAGCATTCCATTACCAGTGTTAACCAAAAAGAAACATCTGGGAGGTCCACATGTTGGGCTCAATATTGATGATAACTGCATAAAGGACACAGGCAGACAGTGTGATCCACGGGTGGCTAAATGACAGAATTCCCCTCCCACATATTAATTTTCTTCTATGAAATTCTCCTTCAGTCCCAAAATGTCTATCATTGCAGAGGGAGAGACTGAAAATTGTTCACACCAGAACTCTTATATCTTCTAAATTTGCATTCCCTTGCTAACTTTGCCTGCTGCTTTTCAGTAGATGCTTAATCTGTATTTCTAAATGCTCAAATGCAATTTGAAATTGTTGCTATGCAAGAAATATTGGGTTGAAGGGAAAAAATATGGGAGGGACATGATTCTTAATGGGTCAGTGCTCTCATTTTGCTTCCCTATCCCTCCCCCTGATCCCCCATATATATGCCCTGGCCAAAAATTGTTGCTGCTGATTCCACACATCTACACATAACAAGGAAATAATGTGTGGGTGGTACTAATCTAATCCTCGGGGACTGTTGTGCAAAATGCTGTACTACTAGAGCCAAGACTGCTTGATATTTATAACATGGGGAAACTGCCGGTTTCTTTTATATTTTCATAGATTCTTCCTCAAAGGAAACCACGGGGCATTTCTTTTTTTTAAAAAAAAACCGACAAAGCAGTGTGATCTTCTCTTTTAGTCCTCTTTGGAAACCATTACTTGTTGTTCCTTTTATATACTTTGGAGGGAAATGCATAATGCATTCAACACGGACAGCCTGTAATAAAATAAAGTGATCTTGTAGCACTGTTGAGACTGAGAGAAAGAAGTTGGTGGCACGAGTTTCCAAAGACTTAACTCTACTTTATCAGATACAAGGAGTTTAGTGCCTAAGAACAGACATTTATGAATTAGCAAGTTTCCTTTCTGAATAGCAATAGAAATGCAAATCTTGTGAGTATGGTAATGAAGTAACATATTCGGTACAATGGCTGAAGGAAAGATATCTAAAGCCAAAATTGAGTACACGTATAATAATGGAGGGAGTTATTGGTACATAGGGTGATGCTGGCAGAAAGGTGATGCAGTAAACTGATTTACAACAGTTTATTTTACCAACTTATTTTCCCCAGTTAGGTTGAAAAGTGCTATAAAATCCATTTCCATACTGATCCAGACTAACACAGCTATGTCTTTGAATTATGCTAAGAAAAAACAAGTTTCAATTCACCACAGTAACTTTTCCCCATCCACTTTCACATCACATTTTGACAATGCAACCCCTACTGATTTGCTCAGTAAGAAACTGCAGTGTGTTAACCATTACCAACAAAATCTCTGTGAGCAACTATGGGGTTGTTGTATGTTTTCCGGGCTGTATGGCCATGTTCCAGAACCCTAACTATGGGGTTGTTAACCACTAGCTATTTCAGTTCTTTTTCTTTTTTAAGTCTGAAGTACTATTTCTTGTCTTTCTGGTTCACATTAAGGCTGAGCTACAACATGCAATAATGTCCAACAGAGATGCCCTCCATGTTCTTTTCCTGCATTCAATTAAGGATTGGTTTGAAATTATATGCAGTCTGTATAATACTTCCTTTTTAGCCACTAGGGGAAGGACCAAACCTTAATTTATATAAAAGATACCAAGTAAGAAGAGATCAGGGATTCTATCCCACGAGCAGGAAAGCAGGGAGAAAGCAGAGGAAAGCAGGGGAACAACCAACTCTTGAAAATGAACTCTTATCTCCATCTGTCCATGCTGGCATGATGAATTTCCATGCACAACCACCGGAAGTGGCTGTGTGTCATGGGATGGCCTCCATTTTGCCAGCATACGGAGATTGTAAATAAACAGGGAAAATTAGAATGGGATAAGACTGCAGCTGATGTACATCCTGTGGAGAGCAGTTGCAATGAAATCAGATAATTCTGGTCTAAATCAGAGCTTGGAGGTGTTACTCTTTGGACCACAGTTTCCCAGAATCATTTAGTTAATGGCTTTACTTGCTGTTGGATTTTGGAATTTATCCGTCCCTCAATTTTTTTTTTCTGAGCACCACTTTACACCAAATAAGTGCTCTGAACACTTTGCTGAGGGACAGTGAACAGTTTGCTAGGCAAAGGGCAGTTCCATTATATGTGTCAATGTTTTCCAGTTTGTGGGCTGCTTAATGTAAATGGAATGTAACAACATTTGTGGTTATATGGGCTATGGATATTAAGTGAAGGCTGAAAGTTGCTGACCAAGTGAAAAGCAGAATGGGAACAAGTAAGCAGTCCATACAAACTTTTGAAAAAGGGGAAACCTTGCCATGCCAAGCTCCACTATCATAAACGCAGGGAGAGGAATAGAATAATAGAATCATAGAATAGTAGAGTTGGAAGAGACCTCATGGGCCATCCAGGCCACCCCCCCCCCCCCCCGCTAAGAAGCAGGAATCGCATTCAAAGCACCCCCGACATATGATCATCCAGCCTCTGCTTACATTGAATGCAGGAAAAACATATAGGTCTACAAAGAAAAGACCCTATGATACTGTGAAAAGTATTTATTACAGTCTCTGAGCTTTTAGAGATTGTAGCCCATTTCGTCAGAAGCAAAGTACAAGTTGAGTATCCCTTATCTGAAATAGGACCAGAAGTGTTTTGTAATAATAATAATAACAACAACAACAACAACAACAACAACAACAACAACAACAACAACAACAATTTGGATTTTGGAATCTGTGTGTGTGTGTGTGTGTGTGTGTGTTGAAGATTGGGAGCCAAAGCTAATCATGGAATTTGTTTATGTTTCATATATACCTTATAAACATAGCCTGAAGGTAACTTTATACTCAACATTTTTAATGATTTTGTGCATGAAACCAAGTTTGTATACATTGAATCACCAGAAAATAAAGGTGTCACTATCTTTGTGGCCCATGAAAACAATTTTTGGATTTTGTAGCATTTCAGATTTTGGAATATCAGATAAGAGATGCTCAACCAGTATCAACCTTTCCCCCCATGTTTGTGTAGATGTACAAACTTGCAAATCAGGTTTGCACCATGGTTGTCCTCTGATATATTCCTTCAAATTAAGTGAAGTCAAAACTTACTTATTTGGGGGATTTTTATTTTCTCCTAGGCACCGATCCAAATAAACACTATATCACCGTGTATAGAAGCCTGGCAGCAATATGGATTATTTTTGGCTTGGCCTGGCTTGCTCTGATCTTCAACCTGGGAGCTAACGTGATCGAAAAATTTGTCCAGCTCAACTGGCAAAATCATGACATGGGCACTGGAGAGACAGCCGTCGCCAAAACAGAGGATAATCCTGACCCACACAGGATCCATATCCCCAGCTGAGAGTGGCTAATGGAAGGGAGAAAAACTGTCATGTCCTCTCCCTCATGGTTATAAAGCAAGGTTTATGGGTAAGATAGACAGCATCATATGAGGGGAAAGAAATGTTTTAACCAGAAGGGAAGATGCTTTTTAGTGTATAGAAAACAATGTAAGATGAACTTAAAGTGTAGTTGCCTCATGCTCTTCTGCAAACACCACTTTGGCCTGCCATTATCTCCTGTGGTTCAGATTTACTTTGGCTATTGGGAAGACACAGACCACATCATCCTTGTTGTCAAACTCTGTAGAAATCCATTTTCCCTCCAAACCTGAAATGAAGGAAAATAAGAAACCATCACCTCTGTGGGCTTCCTTGTTTTGCTCAAAGCAAACTCTAGTCTGAAACCTCTTAAACCTTTTTGCCTTTTGGAATACATCAAGCTCATTACCAATTGAGAAAGAATTTGCAGGCAAGTAATAGCTCCATCCCCAGATCTCAATAATGGCCTATTTTTTCCATTACTGAACAACATGCTGTTTGCCTCGGTCATCTGGGCCTGTAGTACTGGTAGCAGCAACAGTTGACACAAGCCCTGTTCCAAACAGATGGACCTCTGAACACTTGATGTGTCATTTAAGGCCATGTTGTCTCAAGTTACATTTGGGGGGCAGCATGGTGAAAGCATGACTGGGGTCACAAGGAAACACAAAACACATCAGTTATCTCTGGTTTGTGTAATCACCAACCATCTTCAAACTGGTTCCAGAATTTCCTATGTAATCATCTGCACAGTGAAATCAACTTTTTTCAATCCCGGTTTGAAACTGATTCAAGTGGTCATTGTAGTTGTGCCAATTGTGCCATCTCTCCCAATTGCAGAGATGCAGTAAAAGAAAGAATCAGGTATGATATATGTGTACTTGAAGAAGATTGCATGAGAGTGAATATGCACAAAAGGATTTCTGGCAGGAGCGCAGGGAGGAGCACCCATGGATTGCCTACTGCTGTCATGTGGCCTTCACAGTGTCTCCATGGACCAAAAGGCAGTTCTATATTTGTATATAAACAGTTAAAGAACATTAACAACATTTTAGCATCATGCTATACAGCACAAAGCACTGTTTTTTTTAAATTGCCATTTATAAAGGAAGGTTCAAATGTCAAATTCTTTGTTTTGACATCATCCACACATAAGCAATTTACTTTCATTTGCTTGTCATCAAGTGTAGTGCCACCACTTCTCCTTCTCCTGGACTATGTTTTAAAGATACTGAAATTACTTTATATAGAGATCAATGAAGTAAAATGTAGTCCTCTTCAACAGGCAAGTTAATATACAACGCAGGTTGTTGAAAAACGCAATCACCCTTGAACGATGTAAAAAATAAAAACACCTTGTTCCCATTATTTCTTAAGTCTGACAGAACAACTTTTATTAATGATGTACTTCATTTGTTTATTGTATTTGTATCCCACCTTCTTCCTAATACAGGGATTGAAGTAAATTCAGTTACTATGAATATTTAACTGATTGAGCTGATCTATCATTTGTTTAAATTGCTTTGATTGTCTTTATATATCTGTGACTCATCTTTGAAATCATTTCTTCTATTCTGTCCTCTATTTTTAATATCAATAACACAACTACCTCCTTTGGAATATGCTGTTACCTCCTTTATATTATCTAGCTAACTTGGTTTTACAATGTAAAATGTGATGGTTGAGAAGTGCCATTTTTATAACGGGAATGTGAAACTAATTATATGTCCTTTCATACATTGTATGCTTGTTGGAAATGGAGACAGGAGTTGTCTTATGCTGCATCAGAGCACTGGAGTTGGCCAGGTATGTCTAGCCGCCTCTAGACTGTTTTTGCTCCAGACCAGCCTTGGATTGATCAGCCAATGTAGATTCAGCCTTAGTACAATACTCAAATCACTACATTATATGAGCTCACTAATGGCTACTAAAGCATTCCGAATTGTGACTGCAGTTACTGGATGCTCTCTTCTGTCTTTCTAACCGTGAAGCTTCCCTTCCTGTCCAGAAGAAGTATTTCCAGTAATATGTTGTGCAATTATGGGTCAGCATGTGCCAAAAAATTGCTCCCAGCATTGAAGAAAACCTGGCAACAGAAGGTAGAATGGACGTGCTTATGTCGATTGCCCCCTCCCTTCTTGTTGGCCCGAAGTTCTTTGTGAGAACCTCTGACTCCAAAAATGAAACTCTGCATTCCATCCTCACATATAGTTACTCAGCATATGAGGAAAACAGGATCTTCAAAGTAGTCAGAAGAGCCCCTTCCTCTCTGGCCTTTTACCTAAAATGCTCTTGGGAGCTATCATCAGCATGGCATTCATTGTATATAGTAGGCCCTTGGTATCCATGGAGGTTTGGTTCCAGGACGCTTCTGTAGGTACCAAAATCAATGAATGCTCAAGCGTTGTATACAATAGCAAAGTACAATGGTGTCCCTTATCTAACGTGTGTATGGGCAGTGATTAAAGTTTGCTTTTGGAAATGGGTTTGGTGTGTGTGTGTATGAGGGGGTGCTATTTTCAACGCATGGATGGTTGAATCTGTGGATGCAGAATCAGTGGATATGGAGGACTGACTATATAGCCAAATGCCTTTACAATGTTTGGAGTAAAGCATGAACAAAACTAAAAAGAAGTTGTTAAAATTTTAATATAATTTTAAAACTATATTTACATATTTCCATTGAACCTATGATTAAAACAGTGTAGAATTAATATTTAGTAAAGGTAAAGGTTTCCCCTGACATTAAGTCCAGTCGTGTCCGACTCTGGGGGTTGGTGCTCATCTCCATTTCTAAGCCGAAGAGCCGGCGTTGTCCATAGACACCTCCAAGGTCATGTGGCCGGCATGACTGCATGGAGCACTGTTACCTTCCCGCCAGAGTGATACCTATTGATCTACTCACATTTGCATGTTTTTGAACTGCTAGGTTGGCAGAAGCTGGAGCTAACAGCGGGCGCTCACTCCGCTTCCTGGATATGAAACTGGGACCTTTCGGTCCGCAAGTTCAGCAGCTCAGTGCTTTAAAACACTGTGCCACCGGTGTGTTATACATCACAGTATATTCCTTGATGAGTGCCAAGCTTAAGCGGCTGAGGGGGAAAAGGAAAGGGCCTGAGGCTGTGAGGAATGGTGGGAGTTGAAGTCCAAAACACTTGTTGGAGGGAGGGCCCAAGTTTGCCCATGCCTGATACAGATACACACACATTTAGTTTTCAAAAACTTTAATTGTACTTTTATCGCTTTTTAAAAAATCCTGTGTTTCTTCTAGCTAGCCTTCCAGTTGTGGGTGGGTCCCCTTAATAAGGCTAGCCCCAGCCACTGGCCCAGCTGCCTCCCTGAAGCCTTGGGAAGCCCTGGGGGAACTCAGCGGGGCCCGTGGAGATGCTCCCTGGAACTCCGCCCAACGAAGGAGCCGCGGCTGAAAAAGGGAGGGAGCGAAGGAAGGGGAAACAGCTGCAGGCTCCTCTCGGGAAGGGAACAGAAAGGGAGCCTCCCCGGCGGCGGCGGCGGCTTCGCTTCCCCCTCCTCTTCCTCTTCTTCCTCCTCCTCGGCGGTGAGAGGGACCCGAGATGTGCAGCGGGGAGGACCATCCGCCAGCCCCGGCCTCCCGCAGGCTCCGCCGGTGCTTCCCCAGCACGCCGTTCCTGCTCCTGGCTTACCTGTGCTACCTGCTCCTGGGCAGCGCCGCGTTCTGGGCTCTCGAGTCGCCCGCGGAAAGGAAGGCGGCGCGGGAGTTGCTCCAAGAGAAGTGGGACCTCTTGGAGAACTACTCCTGCCTGGAGAAGGAGGCCCTGGAGCACCTGGCCAAGGTATTGTATTTATCGTGTCAGAAGCGAACCCAGGGTACAAGTTGTTCTGAAAACACAAAGTTTAAAAACTTGGCAATGTTCTTTGACCAGTAGCGGGCCACTTGGAGTGCCTCTGGTGTTGCTGTAAGAAGGGCCTCCATTGTGCATGTGGCAGGGCTCAGACTGCATTGTAATAGGTGGTCTGTGGTTGCTCTTCTCCATACTCACATGTCTTGGATTCCACTTTGTACAGTAGAATCATGCCCAGTTCTTTAAGCCGCTCCTCATAGGGCTGGTTCTCCAGACCTTTGATCATTTTAGTGGTGGAGGCTCCTTCTTTGGAGGCTTTTAAGCAGAGGCTGGATGGCCATCTGTCGGGGGTGCTTTGAATGCGATTTCCTGCTTCTTAGCAGGGGGTTGGACTGGATGGCCCATGAGGTCTCTTCCAACTCTACTATTCTATGATTCTAGTTGCCCTCCTCTGGACACATTCCAGGGAGATGTTGACAAGCTGGAATGTGTCCAGAGGAGGGCAACTAAAATGATCAAAGGTCTGGAGAACAAGCCCTATGAGGAGCGGCTTAAAGAACTGGGCATGTTTAGCCTGCAGAAGAGAAGGCTAAGAGAAGACATGATAGCCATGTACAAATACGTGAAGGGAAGTCATAGGGAGGAGGGAGCAAGCTTGTTTTCTGCTGCCCTGCAGACTAGGACGTGGAACAATGGCTTCAAACTACAGGAAAGGAGATTCCACCTGAACATCAGGAAGAAATTCCTCACTGTGAGAGCTGTTCGACAGTGGAACTCTCTCCCCCGGGCCATGGTGGAGGCTTTTAAGCAGAGGCTGGATGGCCATCTGTCGGGGGTGCTTTGAATGCAATTTCCTGCTTCTTGGCAGGGGGTTGGACTGGATGGCCCATGAGGTCTCTTCCAACTCTACTATTCTATGGTTCTATGAGTCTCACTTATCCAACGTTCTGGATTATCCAATGCATTTTTGTAGTCAATGTTTTCAATACATCGTGATATTTTGGTGCTGAAATAAAAAATACAGTAATTACTACATAGCATTACTGCGTATTGAACTACTTTTTCTGTCAAATTTGTTGTATAACATGATGTTTTGGTGCTTAATTTGTAAAATCATAACCTAATTTGATGTTTAATAGGCTTTTCCTTAATCCCTCCTTATTATCCAACATATTTGCTTATCCAACATTCTGCCAGCCCATTTATGTTGGATAAGTGAGACTCTACTGTATCTCCATTTCTTAAGGTTGGCTATGCATCTAGTGGTGCAAGAGCATAGTCTGTTCAGCGCCTTCCAAGTCGATTAGTCTTCTATGTGCCCAGGAAAGAGTCTCCCATCCAGCGTCAGCCACTGATTGAGGTTCCAGGTTTTAGCCTGCCACTTTTGGACTCTCGATTGCTGAGATGTTCCTGCGAGTATCTCTGTAGGTTTTAGAAAACTTGTAAGAAGGGCCTCCATTGTGCATGTGGCAGGGCTCAGGCTGCATTGTAATAGGTGGTCTGTGGTTGCTCATCTCCACATTTGCACATGGTGGATTTCACTTTGTATCTCAATTTCTTAAGGTTGGCTCTGCATCTCGTGGTTCCAGAGCGCAGTCTGTTCAGCGCCTTCCAAGTCACCCAGTCATCTGTGTGCCCAAGAAAGAGTCTCTCATCCAGTGTCAGCCACTGATTGAGGTTCTGGGTTTTAGCCTGCCACTTTTGGACTCTTGTTTGCTGAGGTGTTCCTACGAGTACCTTTGTAGATCTTAGGAATCTTGATTTAAGTCATTGACATGCAGGCTGATACCTGAATAGGGGATGGACCGGAGATGTCAATGCCTTGTTCCTTTCATTGCAGGCTGCTACTTCCCGGCAGATGTCAGGTGGTGCAATGCCAGCTAAACAGTACAATTTCTCTAGTGGTGTGGGCCGTAGACATCCTGTGATATTGCGGCATACCTCATTAAGAGCCACATCTATTGTTCTAATGTGATGGGATGTATTCCACATTGGGCATGCGTATTCAGCAGCAGAGTAGCAAAGCACAAGGGCAGATGTCTTCACTGTGTCTGGTTGTGATCCCCAGGTTGTGCCAGTCAGCTTTTGTACGATGTTATTTCTAGTGCTTAGCTGGCCAAGGTAAGCAGCAGAGGCAGAAATGGGAGGAGGCCCCATTCATTGCAAGGAAGGTGGTGGGACACTCTTCCGCCAAAGAGAAGGGAACTTCTAGGGCAGTGGTTCACAATCTGTGAGTCCCCAGGTGTTTTGGCCTACAACTCCCAGAAATCTCAGCCAGTTTACCAGCTGTTAGCATTTCTGGGAGTTGAAGGCCAAAACATCTAGGGACCCACAGGTTGAACCACTGATCTAGGCTGTAGAATCCATGCAGCTTGACTCTACATGAACTGCCATGGCTCAAGGTTATGGAAGCCTAGGAATTACAATTTAATGAGGTACTGGTCCTCTTTTGGCAGAGAAGGCAATAGACCTTGTAAAACTACAGCTTCCAGGATTCCATAACATTGAGCTATGGCAGTCCAAGTGGGGTCAAAGTGCATTCATGCCACAATGTAGATGCACTTGTAGAATTTCACTTTCTTTCTTAAGTTATCCCTCCTTGTCCAAGTATAATGGGCTTCCAAGTGTAGTGTCCTGGTGGTGGGTACGTAGGTGACTGTAGGGCCCTATTCGTGACCCGCACGTTCTTCCACAGTGAGGACATCAGTTTCCAGGTGGAAGACAGTCCCAGTCAGGGTTGGCTTGACATGCTTTCCTCTTGGAACGTTTCTCCCTTTCGCCCTCTATTCGTGCCTTTTCAAATTCCACAGCACTGCTGGTCACACCTGACCTCCATCTAGAGCACTCAATGGCCAGAGCTTCTCAGTTCACTACACTTTAAAGAGTAGGTATAAAGTATACATCCTACTCTAAATCCCATGACTGCCTCCTGCAGAATGCTGGGGTTTGTATTAATTTTATTTTGGCCCCACCTTTCTCCCCATAGGGACTCAGCACAGCTTACTATAACATGACACAATGCAAAACATTTAAAAATATGGCAAATACAAAAATTAGAAAACAATTAAATATTTGTGTTTATGGATACGGCTTAAAATATAGTTACAATACAATGAAATACCTATACAATTAAAATTACATTTAAAACTAAACATCCTTCTGAAATCCCTCCCACAACCTCCCCAACAGTGTGTTCCTCTTCCTCCCTCAAATGCCTGATGGCACAGAAATGTCTTAACCTGCTTGTGGAAGGCAAGCAGGGATGGGGCCATCATGGTCTCTCTTGGGAGGGAGTTCCAAAGTCTAGGAGCAGACACTGAAAAAGCTCTCTCCCTTGTTCCCACCAAGCAAGCACACTTGAATGAGTGGTGGGGTAGAGAGAAAACCTTCCCCAGGTGATAATAGATTTCTATCAGGTTCACAGACAGATATACGGTCCTTCAAATCACCTGAACCTAAGTCATATAGAAAGGGACCAAAGAGGTCCTGGGCATCATTCAGTTACAAATCCCAGAATATGTAATGTGATGGAAGAGACCGAAAGGACTAATCCTATTTTGCCTTGTGGGAACATACAATTAAAGCACTCATGACAGATGACCACCCAGCCTCTGCTTAACAACCTCCTGAAAAGGAGACTCCACCTCCCTCCAAGGCAGAATATTCCATAGCTCTTGCCATCTAACATTTCGGTGGAATCTTTTCCCCTGCACTTTGAATCCATTGCTCCACGTTCTAGTCTCTAGGATAGAGCTTTCCAAACATTTCATGTTGGTGACACACTTTCTAGACACATCATTTTGTGACACAGTAATTCAGTTTTATTAGCAAACTGGGGGTTAAACCAAACCCTTATAAACTGTAATAATGAAATGTAAGGGTACACAACAAATCTCATGAAAACCTTTGTTTTTAAAACATTATTTGTTGCTTATTTCACATAGACACATAGGTTTCATGTTATGTTTGTGCAACACACTGCAGCTGACACACTACTGTGTCACAACACACAGAGTTTGGGAAGCTCTACTCTAGAGTGCATCTATTCTGTAAAATGAATGCAACTTGACACCACTTGAACTGCCACAGCTCAATACTATGGACTTATGGGAGTTCCTGTTTTATAACACCTCTAGATTTCTCTGTCAAAGAGGGTTACGTCCTCACCAAACAACACATCCAAAAATTCCATAGCGTTGAGTCCTGGGAGTTAAGGTAGTGTAGAAACTGCAGCAGTTCCACAGCAGAGATGTATCTGCAGAGCACCCTCTGTAATAAAGCACAATTATAACACTTCAATTCCACTTTAACTGTCTATGTTACATCCTTTGGAATCCTGGGACTGGTAATTTAAGCAGAAGCATTTAGACCAGCACTGCTCATCCTGGGGGTTGGGAGCCCTGGGGGAGGGGTTGTGAGGGGGGTTGAGAGGCGTCGCCAAAAACCAGTATTTTCTGTTAGTCATGGGGGTTCTGTGTGGGAAATTTGGCCCAATTCTATCATTGGTGGGGTTCAAAGGACTCTTTGATTGTAGGTGAACTATAAATCCCAGCAACTACAACTTCCAACATCAAGGTCTATTTTCCCCAAACTCCACCAGTGTTCAAATTTGGGCATATTGGGTTTTTGTGCCAAGTTTGGACCAGATCCATCATAGTTTGGAGACCATAGTGCTCTCTGGATGTAGGTGAACTACAATTCCCAAACTCAAAGTCAATGCCCACCAAACCCTTCCAGAATTTCCTGTTGGTCATCGGAGTTCTGTGTGCCAAGTTTGGTTCAATTCCATCGTTCGTGGAGTTCCAGGTGAACTATAAATACTAGCAACTACAACTCCCACATGCCAAAAACACCCCGCCCCCACAACCCCACCAGTATTCAAATTTGGGTGTATTGGATATTTGTGCCAAATTTAGTCAAGTGAATGAAAATACATCCTGCATATCAGATATTTACATTACAATTCATAACAGTAGAAAAATGACAACTTTGAAGTAGCAACGAAAATAATTTTATAGTTGGGGGTCACCACAACACGAGGAACTGCATTAAGGGGTCGTAACATTAGGAAGGTTGAGAACCACTGATTTAGATGTTCCCGGCAGAGAGTGTCAGAGCTTCACCAAAACTACAAGCCCCATCATTCCATAAGACCGAGCCATTGCAGGTAAATTGGAATAAGAGCATTGTGCAGGTTTCCTCCACATCGATAGATGCAACCACCCACAGCTTGAAAATACTAAGGGAACAAAATCCAAAAAAGTAAACATTGATTTTGCCATTTGATATAAGGGACACCATGTTACTACACAATTACATATCATGGGACTTGAGGATTTTTCTATCCATGCGGGTCCTGGAATTAAACCTCAGCAGATGCCAAGGGCCCACTGTAATTCTGCAGTTTCAGTGCGAGGTGGGCACTCCAAATATCTCAACATCCTTTCTCACTTTTGTCATTCAGACTGTGGGCATTACCTGATGGGAGAATAGCACAAAGTCAGTGTGGGTTCTGGAAGCTGTAGTCCCCAAAGTTATTTTGTTTGAGGACATATTATTAGTTGTGCTGGAGGTGGCCCCTCCTAGTGGGGAAAAGCCCCCAGATGGCGTAGTGGACTAAGTGACTTGAAGGTTGGGTTGCTGACCTGAAGGCTGCCAGGTTCAAATCCCACCTGGGGAGAGTGCGGATGAGCTCCCTCTATCAGCTCCAGTTCCATGCGGGGACATGAGAGAAGCCTCCCACAAGGATGGTAAAAACATCAAAACATCCGGGCGTCCCCTGGGCAACGTCCTTGCAGACGGCCAATTCTCTCACTCCAGAAGCAACTCAGGTTGCTCCTGACACGGAAAAAAAAAAGTGGGGAAAAGAGTCATGCAAGACCCTGGATTGGGAGGAATTAAGGCCTATTGGAGAAATAATAAATTTGTGTGGGGAATTAAAAAAAGCAGGAAAAACTGTAAGCAGATAACTCCAGTTCTTTATAGTTCAGGATCCAGGTTTGGTTGAAAGCACAGTAATGGTGTTGTCTTTAGATGGAGATGCTGTCAAATCACCTATGGAGAAGATTCTTCAAGAGGGATTCTGCAGAGAAAAAAACTCATTGTGAAAAGCAAAATAATCCCACATTACATTCCAACCTAATAGGAAATACTTGCAAAAACAGAATCCAGGGATGGAGAATCCACAACTCCCCACAGGTTGTTGGACTTCAACAACCATCAGAAACACAAGCATGGCTAATGGTGGAGGATGTGGAATTGTAGTTCATATTGCAGATGCTACATGGTCCACTTTTCAATTAGCAACTGGTGACTGCTGTGATTCTTCCAAATAGGAATATTGGTTGCTTAGCTACATTTCTGACTATTCCTGCATGATGCTTCTTGTGTTCTGAAGCAAAGGGAAGCATACATTATTTATATTTTGACTTTTGTGAGATTCACTCCTGCCTAAGTTAATGGTGCCCCATGTTCAGATGCCAAAGTCAGGCTGCATCACTTTCTGAGCTGATCCTAACTGCAGCTACCTTTCGAGTGTTACTTTATATGACTACTCTAAGAAACATTAGTGGTTTTGGATTCTATGGATTTGATTATTCACGAATCTGATTTAATGTTTTCTCCCAGGAATTTCTAGATCCTCCAATGCAATTCCAGTGGAAATTGTTCATGCTGGGGGACTTAGAAATTCCCAGAAAGTGTTTAAGGTAAAAGTTAAAATTAAAAAATAGCCATTTAAAAACTTGTGGGTATTTTTCTTTTCTGGGTGCCCTATGACCCTAATCTCAGCAAATGTGGAAGGTTGGTTGCATTGGAAGCATTTGTTGGACTGTATAAATATTTGCTCTTTGTTATTCTGAATGGGACAAACAAGACACTTAAATACATATTCTCAACACTAGATGATGTACAATGTATTACCATATATAGAAGTTCAAGTTATCCTTATGAAAACATCCATGGGAAATTTTTAAATAGTTTACTGGGAAATGTTTTTCCCTCTGGCTTATGTCAGCTATTGACCAGGAGCAGTTGCATCTATTTTAGAGACCTGAAACTGAATAGACAAAAGGAAATTAATACAGAGGTGTAAAAAGTCATGTTTGGTATTTTGCATTGGCACATATGCACTTAATGCCCTTTTTTATTATTATTGATGCACCACCTAATGCATTCTACTTGATTTACGAAGATAAACACAAAAGCTTAGCACATGCAGTATAAGTGGGGTTTTAGATACAATTCGATACATGAAAATAACAATGAATAGAGTGAATCGATGAGAGAAGGGAAAGGTTCTAGAGAGTGGATCAATAATGAGACCAGAGAGGGTTGAAAGTTTGTTTACAATTACAGTTTTGCTGCTGAGCATAGAAATTACAAGATTACACTTTCTCTAAAAATAATTCTACAGTAATAAGTGACTAAAAAAAACAACTAAAAACATAAACATTTTCAGAAAAAGAAAAGATTTTTTCAAACCACTTTAAAACCACCACACTGTTTAGGTGAGGTGGCAATTGTTATTTTTCTGCATGTCTGTGAAATAAGTCAAATTTCGATAACAAGTGCTAATTTGAAGACTTGCAGACACAAAATTAATCAACCCCTGAGCATTTGTTGCATTTTTTTTAAAAGCTATCCTTTAAAAAATCATAGCTCAGTTGACTTGTCATTTAGGCTGTTCTTAAAATAGTGGTCTGAAATACAATAATGGCTGAAATACAATCAAACTATGTTTTTTTAAAAAAATGAAAATAGTGGTCTTGCATATTATCAGTTTTCCAAACATTTCATGACAGAAAAGTCAGACAGATTTTTTAGGCATTTTGCAGCACAGGAATTCAGTTTTATTAGTGAACTGGAGGTTATAAGAAGATAGGGAAGTATACATAAACTGTAATAACAAAGTGTATGGGAATACACTTTCGAAATACAGTACATACAATGTATAAGAATACAAGTAAGGTCATATTAATCTAGTTGATTCCCACATATTTTCCAAAGTCTTCTATAATTTTTCCTACCACATTATTTATATGGGGATATCTGAAAACTAAATTAGAATGGTTTGCCACCAAATTCTACTTTTCAGCAAACAAATAGTTAAAATGTGAATATCGCACAACTTCAGCTATAACTGGTTTTGCTTTGAGTACTTTCCTTCAAACATGTTTGTCACAGGGTAGGAGGATACACCTTCCATGGCAAGTTCTGGCCCGTTTGGGTGCTCATATACAAAAATAAAACAGTAATCATATATACAAATGCTACTAAAAATGATGGCCCTTGTGTTTGGCATGCTTTCAGGAAAGAAAGAAATAGTTGGAGCCAGTGTACACCATTATTCTGCCAGTTGCTGGAACACTAGGAATAAAAATAGTTATTTGTCCCCCTCATTTAGCTTGAGAAGCACTGATTTACATCATTACTGTTTAATCTACTTCACATATGTTGATCACTTTTTTCTACCTTAGTTTAGTATCTTACATTTCTTCTTGTTGAAATTCAATTTGTTAGTTTGGCCCAGCTCTCTAATCTGTTAAGGTCATTTTGGATTCTATATTTTCCCAATTTGGGATCATTTACAAATTTGATAAGCATGCTTTCTATTCCATTATCCAAGACATTGATAGAGGTTGATGATACTGGGTCAAAGACAACTCTATAACACCCCGCTGGTCACTTCTCTCCAAGGTAAAGAGGAGCCATTGGTTTGGCCAGTCAACCAGTTACAAATCCATCTGACAGTAGCATGTCTAATTGATACTTTATTAGATTGTTTGTAAGAATATGTTGAAGGCTTTTTTGAAATTAAGTTATGCTACATCTACAGCAATCAATTTGTCAAGCTTGTAACTCGATAAAAAGGGCTAAGATTAGTCTGGCATGACTTGTGTTTGAGAAATCAATTTGGACTTTTAGTGATCATGGCATTCCTTTCTAAGTGGTTACAGATCGACAGCGTAATGATCTGCTCTAGAATCTGCCAACTTCTCAGTTTCTTGTCATCACTGATAAATGAGAGCTTTTGGAACTGATTTTGTAGCTCCAAACTCTCAGAATGGTCCCTGGTCCTTCTACTTTCTCCAACTATTTACCCCTTGTGTTTGAAACTTCTCATTTGTGTGTTCCTCATTTGGGTCAGTGTGCTCCATTCTAACCAACAAAACTTCATGATCCCTAAGACAGGTCACAAGTTGCTGGACTTTCTTTTCCACAGGACCACCAACTTGCACTTGCTGTTGGTATACCTACATTCTCCGACAAGAACACAAACATTTCTCTGTTGATGCAGGTGATAGCAGCAGCTCCCACACTATTCATATTCAGAAGTTTAAGTAGGCACTGATACACGTCTCTGGTACTCCCCCTCAAAATTCCTCTTCTAAACACCCATGCAAAACACCCCAGTTGTGTTTTCCTGTTAAGTGAGCTCCAAGGACTGGGGCTGCAGCTATATCCCCTGATAGTCAAATGGAATAGCATGTTTGACACTCCTAAAGCAGAAAGGAGCCAGAGTACATAATCCTTGCTTGGCCATGGAAACCCACTGGGTCACCTCGCCAAGTTACACTCTCTCAGGCTCAGAGGAAGGCAAAGGAAAACCATAATTCAAAAATGACTTAAAGGCACACAACAACAACAACAAAAGCATGTTGAGCAACTGTCACACCTTCAGCCTTGTTTTCCAAGGATGCATCCGGGTGAGACTTGTTTATCTCACAAGTTCAATTTTTCCTATAATCAGTGTGGAAAGGAAAGTTTACCGAGTTACAATCTCTCTGATAAAGAATCACTTAAGACTGATTATCTTTAACCTATGTACCCAAAGAGGCAATTTAAGATTACTTTTCACTTGTACTATGTGTTGGTCCTTATCTGAGTCAATAAGGTAAGAATTTGGAGCCTTCGTTTGAAAAGGACAAGGTTCGATTGAACTGCAAAACAGCTACCTTCACCTTGTCTAGCCACAACCCATTACTCTATCACTTAATAGTTGGTATTAGTATAAAGATATGCAATTTCATCCTGTACTTTCCTTCTCAGAAATAAGTCTTGCTGAATGAACTCTTAAGCTTTTTGCATAGGATTGCATCATTAGAAAGATAAACTATTAATACAGCTGAGAGTGACTGCAAGCAAATGAGAATCAAGCTGCCACCTACAGGAATGTCAAAAAGGCTACAGAAGGAGAGGAAATATTCCATTTTGCATTTACCGCAGCAAAGATTCCCTTGCATCACATTTGTTCATAGTAGTTTGATGGTTAATAACAGTTTTCAGGCCTGGTGTTCAGCAGCTTACTGTTTATGATAACTTGAGTCTTGACTAGTAGCCGCTGATAGCCTTATCTAATCTAATAGTTTAGTCCAATTAATTGCTGTCAGTTTAAAGCCTTTTTAAAAAGGCAAGTTAATAACTGTAGAACCGAATTTCATAGTTTAGTCATGCATAGTGTGAAGAACTAATTCATTCGATACAATCCTAATCTCATTCAGCTTCATAATTTTTATTGCTTGTATATAGAGCTTCTAAACTGTTATATCTTTTTGTCCTTTGGCAGCAGGAATAAATTTCTTGAACCACATGTTGCCTCATAATTTTATAAATAACTGAGGAAATCAATGCTTCTTCAGTTTCTGTGCAAACAAAGGTTTACTACTTCTAAGGAATCAAACATTTTACATATGTATTACACTTATAATACGTTTAAGAATCCCTGATTGCCCAAGGACTAAGGAAGAGATATAATCAGTAGATTTATGATACCCAGTTCTTCCTCTTTCATTTTACACTGACGAATCACAAAATATGCTTTAAAAGTGGGGTTAGAAAACCGCTGAATGAGGACTAATCAACTGAAAGGAAAATCTAAGCAGTGTTATTTGTGTCTGAATTATTTAAGCAAAGGAGAATTGGTTTAACCTTTTGTAGACATATTTGTATCAGTATAGCGTGGAATAGTCACTGAGAGTTTAGGGAACATGTGTCGTCGCGCCTGGGGCTGTACTCTTAGTGAAAGAGGCATGGACGTGACATCTTTCCCCAGGGGATTGCTTCTTGCCCTCCTTTAGGGAAACTGGAACTCCCAAGGACCAAAACACCGTAGATAACTCAAAAACTGGGTTTATTGTTCACAAAGGGGGTAAAAGAAAATATACATTACAGTCTTTGATTGTTTAAGTCCATGAAGCTTGTCCAGATCCCTCTTTCTCTGGCTGTGAATGCCGGAGCAAACTCAGCCTCAGTCCAATGACCTATATCTGAAGACAAGAGTCTTCCTCTGTTGCCAAAGGACTGATGTGAAGGCGCTTGAGACTCCTCAACGTTGTTCAGGTTGGCCCTGAACATGAAGTGTGAGTCCCAAGGGTAAGAACCTCAGAATTGGTGCTGAGAGGTAACTTTTAAAGGGCCTTTAGTGCCAAGTCTCTCTCTCACGTCCATCCGATAGAGAGCTTGCTGGTGGAATGAAAAGGAGGAAACACTGTCCTACTCCAGGAAGAGGTGGAGCCAAACAGTTTTGCTGAGTGAGCAATATAACAGGTACAAACAACATTGATTGACAGATATAAATAACCAATCCAACTACATTTACAGGGTAAGGGCAAAATCAGGCATGATACAATTCAAATCTTGCAACTTATAGTTCAACATATAGATGGCGCCACTCGCGCCGTCACAGAACACATCCTCCACATTCCCCTTGGCAATCCTCATGGTCATTCCAGGTTTTGGTTAAAGGGTCTAAAAGTAAAACAGACCTCTGAGAAGGGTTAAAACACCTGTCAATGAGCTAACAAATCTCCTGAAGGCAAAGTCTTGAGGGATGGACTAAACTTAGATGTTTTGTATGCTCTGTATAGCTTGCATGCTACACAGTTTCTACCCGTGCTTTAAATTCTCTCCAGTCCAAGAGGGCAGATAGGAAGTAATCTGAGCCATCAAGGCAGCCTGCTTATCAAAAAGCAAAAAAGGAGTCAAGTAGAGCTCCCAAATGAGTTTAGAGTGGGGAAATTAGCATTATAAGAGTGTTCCTCTGCCTCCAACCAATTTACAAAATTCAAAATTCCATAGGATACATCTATGGCAATTAAAGTGGAATCATAGTGCTATAATCAGGCAGTGGGAAAAGAATTCCTAGTGCCTATTCCAATACAGAAACAGCAATTGCGTCATTCTCAGGAATACCTTCCCTCTCATGGATCAGTGAAAAAAAATTAAATATTCTAAGTTGTTTAGGACAAGAGGAACCAGGGTTTAAATCCCACACAACAGTAGAAATTCTGGATAACCTTGAATAGGTTACAGTCTTTGAAGAAGTCAAAGGTAAAACTCTTCCAAATAAATCCTGCCAAGAAAACCCTAGGAGAGAGTTGCCACATATCGTAGTGGACTTGAAGGCACAAAACTACAAACAGATAACCAGTGTATCTGTACATTTACTTCTGAGGCATTGGATTCACTCAAATAAATGAATGGCATGCTCTGTAAAGTATTATTTTATTTTGGTTTTTTTTATTTATATTCCACTTTTTCTCTCCATGTGGAGACTCAAAGTGGCTCACAATGAAAGCATTTCAGTACAACTTAAAATATACAAATATACAATCAGTATTAAACAACATTAATATTAAAACAACCCAGGTCAAAGTAATAGTGAACACTACAACTCTAGGAAATTTTGTTGTAGGAAAGGAGATGGGACTGTTTGAGAATTATAGTTGGTCCTCCTCATTTGCAGGTTTTACTTTTGCAGATTTGATTATTCATAGGTTTGATTCATACAAACACTATGCAGCATGCTTTTTCTTTCTGGGTTATAAATGTCATTTCCCAATTGGTTCTATCATAAAAACATGGGGAAAGGTTTATTAAACTGCAAAATCTTTGCTTTTGTGGTCTGCACAAAAGGTTAAAAATGGCATATGAAAGGTTTAAAATGGCAGCCAAAAAAACAAAGTTTCTGGAGTATAACTACTTTCAAAGTAAGTACAATTAAACAGGAAATAACACTTTAAAACCAGAAACATATATGTTTTTCAATTTTTGTTAAATCGTGTAATTTGTTTAACACTAATATACAACTTCTAATTATTTCTATGAACATGTTAACAGCAGTTCATAGAGATGACTATCTCCTGAGGTTACTCTAGCTAGATGTCCTTCAATGAGCAGAACGTTGGACCTGATGGCCCATAGGGACCTTTTCAGTTCTATGGGATTGATCAGTCCTATTCATTATAGAGGATATATGAAGTGCACTCTTTATTTGTTTTTCTAAATAGAATGGTAGAAAAGCTAATTCAATTGAGTGTCTGGGAAAATGGAGTAAATCTGGACAAAAAAAACAGATTGAATGTAGAAAGGTTCTCATTTTTTGACAAATCGAATGAAACATACATTTAAATAGAATCTTCCTGACTGGTGATATGAACTGTAGTTTTAATTCTTCATATCATTAATGAGCTTGTTTCACACCTACCATGCTGTTTACTTGTTGATATGTAGTTATGACTATGGCTTATCATTAAGTATCTTAATATTGCTGCTTTAGACTTATGTTAATATGCAATAACTAACTGGCTTGTGCTCTAAGGTTTTTTTTTAATGTTACTGAACCTAATAGAAATTAATATGGGAGACTGAAAACACTTAGATCATTTTTGATACAGCATAACTATAGCACTTTCCTACGACTTTACTTGCCATGAACCCTTCCCTAGGGAGTCAGGGGATTTGTAATTCCACAAGGCATTTACGGTAATATTCTTCCAGAGAGCTCTAGTGCTTCCCCAGACAACAAATCCCAGGAGCCCATAGGATGCAGCCACAACAGTTAAAGTGCTAAAAAATCCCTGGATTCATCTATCTTAAAAACTACTTTTCTCTATCTATAGATCTACAGTACTTCCTTCATCCTCTTGAATTCAGTTGATACTTTCTTACTAATGGTAATATTTCTCATGGTAATATTTGTTTTCACCAATGCCACAAAGTTGTTTACAAAGACTTAAAGGCTTACATTCATGTTATGTCAGTTATACAAGCAATGCCAACTGATTTACAATCTTGGTTGTATGTTTTCTGGGTCGTATGGCTATGTTCCAGAAGTATTCTCTCCTGACATTTCGCCCACATCTATGGCAGGCATCCTCAGAGGTTGTGAGGTATAGTGAAACTAAGCATGGAAAGTTTATATATAGAAATTATGGGATGGTATCTGTGTCTCTGCAGCATAGAAGGAAGGTCAGGGAGCACAACAGATGTGCTTTCCTGGTCCTTAGTTTTTCCAATCTCCATGTGTCTTGGAACAATTTCTCCCCGTAGAGATGTTCAGTGTGTTGTCGAAGGCTTTCATGGCTGGAAACACAGGGTGGTTGTATGTTTTCTGGGCTGTGTGGCCATGTTCCAGAAGTATTCTCTCCTGATGTTTCTCCCACATCTATGGCAGGCATCCTCAGAGGTTGTGAGGTATGGAGAAACTATACCTATGTATAAACCTTCCTTGCTTAGGTTCTCCATATCTCACAACCTCTGAGGATGCCTGTCATAGATGTGGGTGAAACGTCAGGAGAGAATACTTCTGGAACATGGCCATACAGCCCGGGAAACATACAACCACCCTGTCATTCCGGCCATGAAAGCCTTCGACAACACGATTTACAATCTTATCCGTGTTTATTCAGAAGTTCCTTTGCATTCCCTATGTCTTACTTCCAAGTGTACATAGAATTGCACAGAACTTAAAAAGAAACTGTGTTTTCTTACCATTGCTTCCAGAACAGCAATTTCCCAAAAGGTGAGAAGTATGGATTAAAACCATAATTGATTGGGATTCTTACCCATAATCCCTCTTATGTCTTTTCAGGGTATCATCAGAGCCTATAAGAGTGGACTTTACCTCAAAGACAATACAACTTTGGGCAGATGGGACTTCGTTGGCTCTTTCTTCTTTTCTGTTTCTGCTGTAACAACCATTGGTAAGTGTGATCATTTCTTTAAAAATTTAAGGAAAACATTTTACTTCCTTTTCTGATAAAGAAGTATAAGGAAAGTACAAAATCTAATAAGAAAATTTCCACTTATAATATAGACAGAAGTAGCCACACATGAGTGACCTTTCTAAATGGTTTTATTCTTCAACAAAATCTAAAGAAGGGGGTTCTTGAAAACAGTGTGTTACAAATGTTCATTTTAAAGTGTGATACACCTTGTTTGTATTTTGTGATTTGTTTCAAGAACTCTGGAATGTCTTTGAATATGTTAAACTCTTTTGGTAACTAGCTGAGGCAAAAACTGTTGTTGCCTTACTTTTGAGTGTATCCAACTATACCCCCTGCCACTTTGAAAAATTGATAACTGGGTTGCTCAGTAGATGCATTGCCTCCAGATAATGGAATGAAACCATGTAACTCTGACTTGTATTGCCGAAGGCTTTCATGGCCAGTATCACAGGGTTGTTGTGTGTTTTGTGGGCAAAAAGTCAAGCGAGAATACTTCTGGAACATGGCCATACAGCCAGGGCTGGCCCTAGGTATTTTTCAAGTGTAGGCGAACAGAATTTTGGCATCCCCCACCAAACCAATCACTGAAAAATAAAAGTGTTGGATAAGCGAAAATGTTGGATAGAATCATAGAATCATAGAATAGTAGAGTTGGAAGAGACCACATGGGCCATCCAGTCCAACCCCCTGCTAAGAAGCAGGAAATCGCATTCAAAGCACCCCCGACAGATGGCCATCCAGCCTCTGCTGGATAATAAAGAGGGATTAAGGAAAAGCCTATTAAACATCAAATTACAGTATGATTTTACAAATTAAGCACCAAAACATCATGTTTTACAACAAATCAACAGAAAAAGCAGTTCAATACATGGTAATGTTATGTAGGAATTACTATATTTGCGAATTTAGCACCAAACATTGAACTGGGATATAGGGCAGTATGGACTCAGATAACCCAGTTCAAAGCAGATATTGTGGGTTATTCTGCTTTGATATTCTGGGTTATATGGCTGTGTGGAAGAGCCCTGGGGGTCCTTCCACACAGCCATATAACCCAGAATATCAAGGCAGATAATTAAAAGGCCACTGAAAGGGAATCTGGCCCCCGGTACTTAAAAAACTCTAAAATCAGGACAGTAAATAAAGAACAATACTCTGAAAACAGGGGAAACCAGACAGGAAACAATGAGGGCCAGCTAACACCTCCCAACCAAGGATGCCCCCAGGGAGGAAGCAACCAGGCTTTGAATCTGTGAGGCCATTAAATGCTAATCAAGCTGGCCAATTCAAACATTCACACTAGCCTCAAACAGACAAGAGCTCTTTCTCCCACCCTGGACTTTCCACAGATATATAAACCCTCTTACCTAGCCTCCAAAAGACCTCACAACCTCCGAGGATGCCTGCCATAGGTGTGGGTTATGGCGGGCCTGGCCCCGAAGGTGGCCACAGGCCCCGAAGGTGGCCACAGGCCCCGAAGGCGGCCACAGGCCCCGAAGGCAGCCACATGGCCAAAGGCGGCTGAAGGCCTGAAGGCAGGCCCAGGCCAGAGCGACCCTGGGAGGAGGAGGCAGGGGGTGTGCGCTCACACATGCACATGGGAGCGCCTCAACTGCACCCCTTAGAGGATGGCGCCACAGGCAAGTGCCTAAATTGCCTCGTGGTTGAACTGCCCCTGCATACAGCCCAGAAAACACACATCACTCTGACTTCAAACTTTGGAGTAGATAAAGTGGGCAGCAGGGAAGAAGAAAAAGTAAACTAAGTTTGAGCTTTCTTCTCTCTGGGGTTGTCTGTTCCAGCAAAAAGTAAACATAAACAATCTTCTCTTCTGGAGCTGTATGAACCCTTGACATCCAACTATGCTTTAATAGTGAAAGCACTTCTTTTCGGGTTTAAGGTTATTTTAAAGAATATGTTGCTCTGCAGTTTCAAGGAAAACCTGCACATTTGGTACATATGGATTTGGGTGATATTGTGTGTGTGTGTGTGTGTGTGTGTGTGTGTGTGTATTACAGATTGGTAGATGGCAAATGCCACCATTTTAAAAAACTGTTCATTGCTACTTGTTGAATATATGTGTACTTTCTCTTCCTGTGACAATTGGATTTTGAAAATTTTGGGTCCTCATGGAAAGAAAGTTCAGTGATAAAGCTTTAGGGGGAGACACTTTTTCGCATGTAACTCTTACAGGAGTGTTTCCCTATTTAGGGATAGATTTCCTTGTCTCACCCCTGTTCTTAACTATGAGTCAGATGTCTGTAACTTGTGGGCTGCCTGTATTGATTTGTGTTTTATTAATTTTTTCATAGCTGCTTTTGTGTCTTGTTTGCTGCCTTGAAGACTCCTTTGGAAGCATGGAGTGGGATGTAGATTTCTTAATTAAAGAAGACTATAACCCATGTGTGGCAATCCTTGATATTCAGCTATTTCCCTTAGCTTTTTTTTCTTCACTTTCTTTTTTGAGATACTGTTTTAATAGCCCTAATATGGGGTACAGAAGGTCAATCTTTCAATGGAGGCATTGACTAGAGCTGGTAATGCATTCCCATCATTTCATTATACTACTCACTTCTCTTTAAAGTTATTTTTATTTTCTGTTTTTAGATCTTTCTAGATGTTTTTAGATGTATAGCAGAAGCTATACAAACCAGGCATTGATGTTGCTGAGTTCACTAGTTCACATTCAATGAGATCACAAAAGCTCAGTTGTCCTATAGAAGGCTTTGTATGGGGTTGTGACGGAAGAACAAGTCCACCTGACTCTTCGGGATTTTTTTTATGTGTCATATGATACTTTGCTCACATTGTAAATCTAAACATGTATACGATAGTAGTATTTATGAGTGTGAGGGAGAAGGAGAGAAAGGGAGAGAGGAAGCTGTGTATATTGAGCCAGAAAGGAAATTGTGTGGCATTTGTCACAAACACAAATGGGCTGAATTACATACAGTGGGCCTTTGGCATCTGCTACAGTATGGTTCCAGGTTGCACCAAGTTGCCCATCCCTGGTTTTAGATGTAAATGAATAGATAGGGAAGGACAGACAAACCTCTGAGTAGCCTTTCCTTGGAGATCTTTTGTTTCAGTTTGGGTATTAGAACCAAGCTGATGGTGATCTTCAGGGCAGGATGGTGGTGATAACTGGGTTGGGATCAAAATTTAAAAAGCGAGTAAGCTGTGGTGACAGGAAGTCCAGCACCTCAGTCCTCCACTACTTTTGGGATAGAAATCAGGTGAACTTTTTCCTTCACAACTAGAAAAAAACTTAGATCCATAAAACAAAGTTTGAGATTTTGCTAATGCTTCTCTTGCTTTATACAATTTAAAAATAGCAGCACACAAACTGTGTGTACATGGATGTGTGTTTCTGAAGGCCAGTGTGAACATCTTCTTTCAGTCATGAGTATTGGACTAGAAAGCGGAAATTATATGGCACATTGTGCACTCAGATTCATGTATAGCCCCACATAACTTTGTGGACTTGCTAGTCTTCAGCAGGATCACAAGATGGCAGTGCTATGTTGTTCTATGCCTGGTGTTCAGCAGGACTGTGATTATTACTTAGTGCATCAAAACTTTACTGATTCCTGGCAACCAAGTTTCAAACCTGTGTGGGGATTTGAAAGCACAGAGAGATTTGCAATAAGACACTATTACGGAGCACTGCCATAATCAAAAACAACTTTGTGGATATTGTGACCCAATGATGATATTTTATGATGTCAGATTGGAAAACCATGTTGGGATTCTGGTAGTGGATTGTCCAAAACATAACTCATTCCAGATCTGCATTTATATGTTTCAAAAAACAGTACATTTTTCTCCCATATATACAGTCATATCTGCAGGTCTATGAGATGGAGGCAAAATATAGTGGAAATCAGAGATAAATAATTGAATTTCAGAGAAAAGGCAATAACTGGATCAACTTGAAGGGAAACGTCATATGACATTGTAACTTGCAAGATTTACAACCTGCCAGTAAGCTTCAGTTAGCCCTTTATAAAACATTCCATTTGCTTTTCATATCCGCTAGCTCTTTAATTAAATCTGAATACATCTCAAGCTGCTTAGCAACTTGGCCCAAAGATTCAGGAAGAAAGTCTTACAGCTTACCTATTCACAGAGGTAAGTTCCGGTGGAATCAAGTGGAGCTGGAAGGAGATTGATTCATGGAAAGGCAGATGGTAGAAAGTAATCAGGGAAGATGATATTAAATAGTCCTAAAGCTCAGCAGGAGAAAATAATGAAATAAGGTGAGCTGTGGAAGGACCTATAGAAGAGCTAAAATGTACATTGCTGAAAAATTGGACCTTGTCTCAGAATTAAAGTAAAAAGGCAAAGTAGTGTCCCCAGTACACAGAATAAACAAATACAGGAACAGGTCAACTTAAAATTAGAAAGACAAAATAAGAAGAATAATTTCCCCAAGAAACAGCTATTGGTTGATACTCATTCCCCAAATTTTCCTATCTCTGAATGTTCCCACTTCCCTCAACACTGAAATCTATTTCTGAAAAGCTGAATAGCTAGTCCGGAGAAAAAGTGTAACATTACATGACTTTTCTTCAGTGTTCAGAAACAGCATCCCTTTCCCTTGATGCAAATAACACTTTGGGTTTTGAATATACCAATAATATTTCTTTTAATTCTAGAAGATGCAGGTATGTTATTCGTAATTTAAAAGGGATTGGAACATAATACAGGTCAACATTCCCTTATCTGGAATTCTGAAATCCAAATACTCCATAAACCAAAATTGTCCACATGGGTGTTTGAGACAGTGACACCTTTGCTTTCTGATGATTCTATGTATGTAAACTTTTTTCATGCACAAAAAGTACAGGTTGAGCATATCTTACCCAGAATTCTGAAATTCCAGGTACACAAACTTCATTTCACTTTCTAAACAAGCTACATGTATAAACTATATTTTAGGCATCCTCAAACTGCAGCTGTTTGTGCCTCCAACTCCCAGAATTCCTGATCATTGAACAAGTTGGCTAGAGCTTCTTGGAGTTAGAGGCCCAAACAGATAGGACTGCAGCTTGAGGATGCCTGGTGTATATGAAAAATAAATGGCATGTCTAGACTCTACAATATCTCCTTATGTACATATATGCAATTCTAAAACACTTCTGGTTTCAGGCATTTCAGATGAGAGATACTCAACCTGTATATGCAAAAAGATTTTTTTCTCATGTGTCTGTCACACTTAGCACAGTTTTATTTCTTGCCACAAGATGGCAGTGCATGTTTCATAGAAACTTGCAATAATGAGTGTTCTGTATTTCAAACTATTTGAAAAAATAGCATTATTCTTATATCACCATGCACCTCTTCCTATAGAAGAAGTTGGCAGAGGGAAGTAAGATATTGCCTGTTGTGTGTGTATTTAATATAAGAGTAACAATTAATTGTGTTTGCAGGTTTCCAACTCACAGTGTTTCTAGATTTCGAATTCACATTTCATATCTGGAGGCTGCTGGTGGGAAAATATTTCAACTTGTCTGAATAATAAGAAGTTATTGAACTGGTTCTTTTTTTAAAAGAACATCAAGCAAGATAGTATATCAAATATCAAGGTGACATATTACTTGAAAATAAAATCTGCTTACTTTGACATGTTGTATCTTTTGGGGCCTTTTAAAGGGGGGGTTCTCTTCATGTTCTTTTGGGACCTCATCACATTGATGAGGTCCCCCACATCAATTTGCCATCTGCCATGGTGAATTAGTGGAACAGCAGGGGTAATCCTGGTGACCCGCGCCCGCCTCACCGGCAGCAATGCTTCCTTATCACAGCTGGGATACTTCTCCATCACAACTGGGATACACTGGCCCCATTTGAGCCAGGGAGCTCTAATGGAAGCCTGATGGGTTGCATGGGACTCTGTGGCTCAACTGGGGCAGAAGCATCCTAAGATGCTAAAAATCAGTCGTGTGAATTATTTTATTTATTTATTTATTTGCGGTATTTATATACTGCCCTTTTCAAAACTGAAGGGGACTCGGGGAGATTCGCAGTGTTGGCAACAATTCAATGCCCTCAATAAAAACAGTATAAAACATCAAAGTTGACCCTCCCCTAATAAAACATTAAACATTATTCATCACATCACATAAAATAACACCATATATCACACAAAGACATAGCCATGAAGTCCTAAGAGTTCTCAAAAATTCGGAACAATGGAGTTCTTCTACAATTGGCAGTCCTCTCATTTACCAGTTTATTCCACACACACATTTACCAACTTATGGAATACATGGAAAACCTCAGTTAACATGGGTGGGGGAAATAACAGGAAAGCAAGGAGAAATTGTTTTCCTCCTCCAACTCACCCTCCATCTCCATAAAATGGACTATCCTCCTCTCTCTAGCACCCCCTAGTGGCCTTCACCCAGATCATGGAACAGTACCAAATGGAGTAGTTCATATTCTTTATCCTCTTTAAACTTTGTTAGGCTGCCAAGAACACAAGGAAGCAACGTGTGTTTTTTAAGAAAACTCTTTTTGGTAAATGGATTTGGGGAAGAGGCATCATAGAAGGTTTCATTACAAGGAATGTAACCTGTGTACTTTGGACATGTCATGAAAGGCTGTGACTCATTAAAAAGATGATAATGCTTGCTGCCAAGGACTACAGTAGGAACAGAGGGAGAATGGAGTATGTGTGGATTAATTCAGTCAAGGAAGCCAAGACCTGAATAGAACAGGTCATGACCAGGGCTTTTGGAGATCTCTCATTTATTGGGTGAACATTAACCAAATTCAACTTTGTGGCAAATAACAACAAATTACTAGCTTGGAGCTAAGACTAAAACCTGCCTACTTTAAGCCCCTAGTGAGATTAGCTATGTTTGCACATATACAGTTGCTTTGCAGACATGGGGTGCGAATGTTAGTGACTGTCGTGTGATTACACTCACTAACTGTGAGTTTGCATGTTTACTTCTTTTTTGTTTATTTTGCACACTCATTCTTTTCGTGCATCATTCAACCAGGTGGTTCTTCTTCCTCCTCTTTTCTCCAGTAGATTATATAAGTAAAGCTTACAAATAAAACAATTGCTTATTTTTCTGCTAGGTCCTTGGGGGACAGATATAGTCTTAGGATGAGCTAGTTGATGCCTTGCCAAGTTGAGTACTCTGAAAGATCTAGTGTGATTGCTCTCATTTCTTAACAGGGCCTCACTGTTGAGATGAGAAAACAGGCAGAACTGGACAAGTCTGGCAAGGTGGAAACACCTTAGGCAATGATGAGGGATGCATGAGGACACTAATTGAAGAATCCCACAATTGTGCAATGTGCACAACTGAGAGAACATACTTTGAAAATTATGCATAGATGGTACTATTATCCACATAAGCTACATACAATTAATAATGAAAATTCCAAATTTTGTTGGAGAAAGTGTGACAAAATAGGGGATTAGAGCCATGGGTGGCTAACATGACCAAAAGTCCAAATATTCTGTGATGAAGTTCTAGCATGCATAAGGCAAGTAGTGGCGGGGGGGGGGGGGGAGAATAGGGGAGCTCAATGGTTTATGTGTCTGAAAATATGAATAAGGATTTGGTAAACATAAACCTTATGTTACTTATGTTATGTGCCAGAAGACTCATAATAATTAAAACCTGGAGAAAACTAGAGAATTTGACAATAAAGAATTGGTTAAATAAGGTATGGGCTATAGCATTATCAGAAAAGCTAACTTATAAGCAAAGATTAGCAAAAGGGGAAATAGAAGACTATCTATTTGATAATACATAGAAGCCATTTATTAGCTTCATGTGTAAAACAGTGAATTCAAACCACCAAATGATTAAGAAAGGCTGTGGATGGACAATTAGAAAATATATTACAACACTTATATGTAATGGATGAAACTATAATAAGTAGTAGTATAGAACTGACAGTGCTGTGTTGTATATAACGCTATGTGAAAGATGGAGTAAGGGAGGAGTATGGATCTGGGAAGAGATGATGTACCTAGATAACTGTATTATGTGTAATGTTTTGAATTAGTAATTTTTAAAAATTGCAAAAAAAAATTAAAAAAAGAAGAAAATGTGCTTTTCTTTACAAGGGTGGGTGATACATATAGGTACATGAAGCCCATTAAAATGACCTGTGTTCAGCTTGCTTTGCTCAGGACATTGTCAGGCGACACCTGTATTCCTATCCCACTCCAATTTCATAATCCGCTGGATGAAAGTATTATATAAGTAACAAAACATTAGTCCAAGGTAATATTAAACTCCTATTGATTTTAATGCATAAAAATTGTATTGTCATGGTGGCTTGTTATATATTTAACTAGGGTCACTATGACCTATTGTAGATTCCAGTTCTTTTATGTAAATTCCTCATTCCTTTCTCTCAAAACCATGTGACACCCTGAGTTTACTTTATAAGAGAACAGGCAGTGAAAACAAAAAGAGTCTGAAATTCCATATGGGTAGAATACTTCCCAGGCAGCATGGGAACTGATTTTATTGAGTAAATATTCAGTTACCTGGTACTCTTATTCTCAATCCCTCCCCTTTCTCACACACATTCATACATCATATTGGATCTAGTATATTCTGCTTAAACCATAGCCTAGTAGATTTTTTTAAAGCGGAAGGTTTGTAGCATTCTGTATAAAATAAAGGTAAAGGTTTTTCCCTGACATTAATTCTAGTCGTGTCCGACTCTGGGGGTGGTGCTCATCTCCATTTCTAAACCGAAGAGCCAGCATTGTCTGTAGACACTTCCAAGGTCATGTGGCCGGCATGACTACATGGAGCGCCGTTACCGTCCCACCAGAGGAACAATACCAATTTATCTACTCACGTTTGCATCTTTTCGAACTGCTAGGTTGGCAGAAGCTGGGGCTAACAGCAGGAGCTCACCCTACTCCCTGGATTCAAACTACCAACCTTTCGGTCAGCAAGTTCAGCAGCTTAGTGGTTTAATCCACTGTGCCACCACAGGCTCCAGCACTCTATAAAAACCTGAATACAACATCTTTTCTTACAGCTTGACCAGAACTTAGAACATTAGTCTTTGGACTTCAGCACAATGGGAAGAAAAGTCAGCAGTTGTTCACAAATAGTTCTGTCAAATGGTGTAATAATACTGGACCAATGTATTATTGTGAATTCATCTATACATTTGGGACTGTCCCCCTCTCATTCAAAGAACATAGCTTTTATCATTGGTAATGCTAATTGGTGTCTTTAATATGGAGAGTAGAGTTCTCATTCTCCTTCATAATCCATGAAAAGATGGGAACATTAAGGGTTTAATTAACATTTATTACTTAATGACAGAGGGGCTTAGACTGGCTGGTCCTTGCGTCACCCTCTGAAGACTAGATACCTTAAGAAAGCTTTTGATCTTTTAGTGCCACTGTAACCTCTGATCTGATTGACTGATCAAAGTGGTAGCTGAAGTGTCGGTCGGGTTAAATGAATCTGTGCAGAGAGATTTTGTGGGTGTATGCCAGGACCATAGCCAGAAAAAAATGGGGGTGTTGAATTTTTAAAGCAAATTATGAAAAGTAGTTCCATAATGCAAAGTAATTTAGAAATCAGGCTCCATCGATAAACTTCAGTGGACATTCATTTGGTTAATCAGTTAAAAATCATGAGTAAACTAGGCTTTTTTAAAACCTGAAAATTTTCTGGGGTGGGGGAGTTAACCCCTAACACCTCCCCCTCCCCCCACCTGCTACAGCCCTGTGTGCCCTGTACAATCACCTCTTTAGCCCTTAAAGTTGATTTGGTTTTTTTCTTCATTGCAATAGACTGTGATTTTTCACTCACAATCCTGTTTTAGAACTCCTTCTGTTTGTGTACTGTGGATTGATGTCATAAACTTCATTTTTAGTACAGGGCTTGCCACCTTCATCCTTTGTGCTAACAGATGCATGTGCCAATACAAACTCAGATGATCAAAGAAAACCATACTTGTGGTGTAGTAACACAAAGCTTCTGAATTTTGTTCTTTTAGATAACTCCATGGCATCCATTCAGTGTTTTTCAGGATGTTAAAATTGAATCATAGATGACTGACATGTTGAGCTGATCTGCCAAAACAAAGAGGACTTGATACTAGTATATTGTGCCAGAAAGCAAATAGGTCACATCTTTGAAAGATCCTTTTTACAATAAACATCTTGCACTTCGGCAGCAAGTTTGAATATTTTACAAGTGTTCTGCAGGTACTGAGGTTTCTGTAGGGAAGCATTCATGTAAATGTTTTCTCCCGTTCTAAACTGGTGAAAACCTAGAAAGAACAAGGTTAAGATTAACCATAGTTTAAGATTAAAAAATTGCAGACATTTCTGACTGACAGCTACACCGATGAAGTGAAGGAAGTACATCCTTCTGAAACTTGGTGAAATTAAGTTCTCCTAATGTCAAACAATGGGCCCCCGGTGGCACAGTGTGTTAAAGCGCTGAGCTGCTGAACTTGCGGACCGAAAGGTGCCAGGTTCAAATCCCGGGAGTGGAATGAGCGCCCGCTGTTAGCCCCAGCTCCTGCCAACCTAGCAGTTCAAAAACATGCAAATGTGAGTAGATCAATAGGTACCACTCCGGCCGGAAGGTAATGGCGCTCCATGCAGTCATGCCGGCCACACGACCTTGGAGGTGTCTATGGACAATGCCAGCTCTTCAGCTTAGAAATGGAGATGAGCACCAACCCCCAGAGTTGGTCACGACTGGACTTAACGTCAGGGGAAACCTTTACCTTTTACCTTAATGTTAAACATGCTTTAACACTATGTGTAAAGCAGGTCAACATGTTCTACTGACTTTGATTCACATAAATGGTTATCACATGAGCTTTCAGCCCCATCCTAGGATACTGCTGAGATTCAGCCAGGATGGAACCTGTCAGAGCCCATCACATGATGCAAAGCTACTTCTGGTGGGGCTCAGTGCCAGCTCCATGCCAGCTCCGTACACACTCATCTCAGCAGCATGCTAAGCACCAGACTTGTGAACATGGGTGTTCTCATAAGACAAGCCAGGGACAGCACTGAAGCAAGCCAGGCCCAGACAGTGTGAGATAGCAAGAGGGCAATGCTGGGCACTGCCCAATGATTTGCCCCGCTGCCCGACAGATTCACCAAGCTGCCCCAGAGATGCCCCCACTGTCCTCCGTCCTAAGGACCTCCATATAATGAGGTCCTTAGATATCTGTCATAAAGTGGAGAATATGTATACATCTGAAATAGTTTTTCTTATAGGATTTGATTTCTACATTATTTTGGTGCAACTTTTAGTTGCCATAGTTGTTTTTATTGATATTGATTTTGTTCTATTTCATTTGAAAATACCCTTTTGGTGTGAACCTCTGAAAGCTGTTTATATTGAAATAAATATTTTGCATATTAGCCTTAAATTTGATTACTCTGAAATAATTTTTTTCATTATTTCTATGGTAATTTATTTCCATGTGTGTTGCTTAAAGTTCAGCTTTAGTTCATGTCCATAATTTGCCCGAATATAGCCCACAAGATCATAGCTAATGTACATGCAATGTTTACACCAGGATTAGAAGATGTGCAACTCTCCATATACATATACATATACATATACATATGACTGCAGATCCCAGCAGCCATAGCCAGGAATAGCCTGTGATGGGGAATGTTGGGCATCTATAGTCCAGTTTTGATTTATGTTCAAATATCATGTTTCTGTTCCTAAATTTCAAATTCTTTCTCACTCTGATGTTCATTTTTGTGATACTGTACAAGGCATTCAGAATTTCTCCCTCCTTTCCTCAGGAATCTGATAATCTTTTGGCTCCTGCTCTTTAGGTGTATTTTGACTTTTTATTTACTATCTTATCTCTGGTATGATAGGCAAACACCCTGTCTCTTGTAGGAGTATGCAAGATACACAGGAATGCCTCAGTGAGTTAATTTGGTCTGTGAATCATGGCCTTTTCTTAAAATAACACTGAAACATATTAATTTTGTTGTTGCTGTTCTTATTGTTCTCAATTTATGCTTTCAAGATGCTTTTCTACTGTGACCCTTTCATGGGGTTTTCTTGGCAGGATTTGCTCAGAAGGCGCTTGCTGTTTCCTCCGAGGCTGGACGAGGATGAGTTAGCCAAGATCATCCAGTGGGCTTCTGTGCAAGGATTCAAACTTTGTTCCCCAGAGTTGCAGTCCAACTCTTAAGCTACTACACTATTCTCTTCATACTATCATTGTAACCCATGTGGCCAACTAATCCCTGCCTTTTTCTCTCTTCCAGGCTATGGTAACTTGAGTCCCAGCACAGAGGTTGCTCAAATCCTCTGCATCTTCTTTGCCCTCTTTGGGATCCCCTTAAACCTGATACTCTTAAACAGAATAGGGCAGCTGATGCTCTCCGCAGTCCAGCTCTGTGCCTTCCGCCTGGGAGAGAAGTTCCAGTGGCAGGTAAGCAGTCTTATTCCTTTATGACAGTGGTTCTCAACCTGTGGGTCCCCAGGTGTTTTTGGCCTACAACTCCCAGAAACCCCAGCCAGTTTACCAGCGTTTAGGATTTCTGGGAGTTGAAGGCCAAAACATCTGGGGACCCACAGGTTGAGAACCACTGCTTTATGGTAACTTAATACAGGTAGATAAAATCGTAGTTTTATCTGCCGTGACTTGAATTGTTGCAGAACCTTCAACCAGCCCTGTATTGTAAGAAGAATTGCCTGGATTGGCAGGTTAACTTGCAATTCTGATTCTAAGTTTCTCTTGTTCAGTTGTGGGTATAACATTTATTTCACCTCCCTGTTAAAAGCATATTCCTAAACATGTTTACTCAAGTAAATCCCACTGAACTCAGTGAGGCTTAATGCTTAGTGCTTAGCATTAATAAGCAAGGCAATATTGCAGCATAAGCTTTTGTAAACTGAAACTTTTTGCAACCTGATTAACTACCTCGTCATACGGGGTAATTTTGGTGGCATATGCCAGTTCCTCCCTATTTGCACTATGGAGCCCATTGGCTCCCATCCCATGACGTAGAGCTCTGGATAGCATAGGAATTAAGTAGATGGGGAAAATATATAGGGAAATATCACAAAGCTCAGGAAAGGTAGGTAAAGGTTTCCCCTAACGTTAAGTCCAGGAAAACCCACCCCTATTTTAAGGAGAGAGAAAAAAAACTTATTCAAGGGAGTCTGAAGTAAAACAAAACAGTCATGTGAAAACAAATAATGGTTAAAAGTGGCCACAGAATGCTGAGTGTCACTGTACAAGAAAACATAAAACCAATAGCAGAAAAGAGTAACCTACACATCTTTCAATCGTTTTGTTGCAAATACTAAGAGACATTTCAATTAAGCTAAGATACTGTAATTTACAAATTTTCTTTCTGCTGCTTTGCCACATTACTCTTAACTTGCCAACACAACCAGAAGTTGGTTTTCCCTTCTGCTCAGGTACCTGTTAAATGTTGGAACAGAATTCAGAAATTATGCATTTTCTTTTGTAATCTTTATGTTTAAAATGCAACCATTTCTGTAGTTTTTAAATGTAAAAGATTCACCACCCCCAGAATTTCAGAATATTTTGGTCTGCACTACATCACAGATCCAAGTGGCATGTGAATCATCGCTTCCATTCAAGCAAAAAAACCTTTCTATAAAATTTATCTGGAGTAGGAAAAAAGAGATTTCACCGAAATCTCATACAAGTGACTAAATATAGTGTCACTTTTAGATAGGTTGTGATAAAAGAATAGTAGCTGTTATTTTATTGAAAAGTTGTTCTAATTTCCTCCTATCTTTCCTCTTCATGTTTTGTTCGTTTCATATTATGTCTGGGCAGGACTCACATTCCTTATGTTATCTACTGACCTCTTGCCTACTCTATAAAGTGTCCAGAAAACATGATGCATTCTAAAAGAAGTTAGGATGGAGTACTCTTCCTGAATAGTTGTGCAACTTTTCTGCGAGTCCCTGGCTCAGCATAGGTTGAGTCTGACGCTATTCCACTGACAGTAGATGTCAGGATCCTATATGTATTACAAGTTAAATCCCTAAAGTTCTCACTCATAAAATATGTGTTTATGTCAAGATGAAAAAAGTGCCAGTGAAAGAAACTGTGATTGTGTTTTATTAAGAATGTTTTCTTTCTGTAGAAGGAGTTCCCAGGCCTAAAAATGACTTTCAACAAAAAACCACAGAGAGCTCCACATTATTATTATTATTATTAGTAGTAGTAGTAGTAGTAGCAGCAGTAGTAGTGGTATTTCCTACCCACAGCTCCTCATGGATCAAGGTATGGGATACCATATGTAATAGCAGTTAGAAACATTTAACATCGATTAAAAATATACAAACCTGTAAAGGTGACAGTGGGGAACCTCAGCTGCATATGACCTCTCTATCAATGGATGGAAGGAAGGATGGAAAAAGGAAATAAATTGAAGATAAAATCTGCCCCAAAATGTGTAGTGTTGCCTGCCTTAATCTATGAGAACCTCCTTTCAGTTCCCATTTGTGGTGATTGCTTCTCATTAGTCATGGATCATGAATTTTCCTGGAAGATGGAAGTTCAGATCCAAGCTAAGCCATGAAATGCTGGGAGAAACAATATCCAGTTTCTCACTGGTGAATGAGTCAGGGTGACCAATAAAGGCCAAACCCACAGAATTGAGAAGGATCAAAAGACTCTTGAAAGACCAGACAACCTCCTCCAGACACCAGCCTTTCCAATCCAAGCCACAGTCCACCACAGTTCGAGGTCAGATCTGTTGTGGCAAGGTGCTTACATAGCAAATAAACTGAGATTACTTGGGCAGATGGTGAGTTGTGCTGAGGTTCCCATTTCCGAGACACCAGATCACTGGTTCCCAGCCTTGGATCACCAGATGTGGTTGGCCTGCATCTCTCAGAAGCCACAGCCAGCATGGCCAATTATCAGATATTCTGGAAACAAAAGTCCAACTCCATTTGAGGATCCAAGCTTGGGAGCTTCTGTTTCAGAAGAACCATTCATAGTGGTTCCCATCTGCAGGCTTTCATGCCTTTAACATGCTACTGAAAATGGCTAATTGTAAACCAAAAGATTGAAAGGTTTTTTAACAAAGATTTTTTACAGATTTTTTAAATCAAACAGTCCAAATCTCATATCATCATGGAGATAGAGATTTTTAGTGGGATTAATTTGAATTGAGTTTTATTGCTTTTCCCAACAAGAGTTCTGTGATGTTTTTAGTAGTACTGTGTGTCTTAACTGTTGTAAGATTTTATATTTATATGGATGATGTTTATGAGTTATAATTAATATGTCTGTTGGGAATTATTTTTCTTCTGTGTAATGAATGTGATTTGTCTTTTTCATTTAGTTGTTTTGATTTAACCTTTTTTGAATTGTAAGTGTGACTGATATTATATACATTGTTTCCTCTTGTTGTAAGCGGCTCTGAGTTCCCTTGGGGAGAGAGAGCAGGATATAAATAAAGCATTATCATCATCATCATCACCACTACTACTAGTAGTACTACTACTATATTTTTAGCTTTTTCTTCATGTTTGTAAGGATTTTTAGAAATACATGTTTTTTTAAAATAATCTGAGTTGCCTCATCTCCAATATTGAAATAAACACCAGACATGATACTGTTGAACCAGACAGGGAAAAAAGAGTTAACCTCTCAAAATGTAGAGATGCTAGAACTTGAAAAGCATGCTTTTGGGAATCCCACAACCAGGCTGGCTAGAATCTAGAGAACATGCTTCTGTCCACAGGTAACGGACTAGTTTAAATACTGTACATCCTTGCAATTATCCTTCCTTAATAAATTGGCTCCTTCCAAATAAACCAAAAAGTTTTCTCATTATCCCTTTTTTCCCCTTACTCCTGTCAAATGCTAGCTTTGTTACTACAGATATAGTTTCTTCTCCAATCAGTTGCATCTGAAATGGGGAACCATGACTTACTATCAGTTTACATAGTATAATTGTTTAATATTCTGGTTAGGTTCCTCCACATTTCCCTGTTTTGGACCTAATCTGGACCTATGGTATAATGAAACCTGAATTACAAAAGTAAATTCTATGCAAGAAAAATTATTCCACCTAAACATTAGGAAGAATTTACTGATAACAAGAGCCATTCAATGGTGAAATAGACTGCTTTGGAGAGTGTTGGACTCTCCATCTTTGGACAATCGCTAACAGATTTTAAATAGGCATCTCTCAGGATTTCTTTAGTTGTGTATTCCAGCATGACAGATGGTTGCACTAGATAGCTTTTGAATACACACAAATTTTTTTGCAACCTGTCATGCAAGGGGAGGAAGGCACAGACTTATTACTCATTCCCAAACCCCATTTCCTGCCTTCTTAGCTATGATTTACAAGCCCAGGAACATGATATCCCTAAAGGCCCATTACGGTCAAATAGTGCACAGTGGTCTTGATCATAGACTCTCTGTAGTCCATGATCATCATGTCCTCCCCATATATATTTAATTGTGATATTGGTCCAATAAGAATGCATTCCTCTTTTGTAGAATCATTCAACTTTCAGAACCTCTCTACTCTAGGACTTTTTCTTACAAGAAACACAAGAATATATCCATCTGTCTGTTTCCTTAATTTTTAAAAAAAATATCTTTCCAGAAAGGAGCAGCTGTCCTGACACGGACCTGTGCCCTGGTTGCTGGCCTTTTATTGTTTTTCCTACTACCTCCTCTGTTGTTCACTGCCATAGAAGGCTGGACGTATGAAGAAGGATTCTACTATTCGTTCATTACGCTAAGCACAATTGGCTTTGGGGACTATGTAATTGGTAAGTGCCTGTACTTGGATGGGAGTTTACCAAAGAATAACAGTTGTTGTAAGCTATATTTCAAAAGAAGAAACTAGCAAAATCAGCTGCATAGAAAACCATCATCACCATAGATGATCACTCGTGGTTTGGTATGATTGCCTTCCAAGGGTTGAGGCTTGGCAGTGGGTCCGCAAGTGACTGTGGAGGCCTATTCTGGATCCACGCGGTCTTTCACATTGAGGACATAAATTTCCGGATGGAAGGTGATCATGTCAAGAGTTAGCTCAGGCATGGGCAAACTCCAGCCCTCCAGGTGTTTTGGACTTCAACACCCACAATTCCTAACAGCCTTGTGGGAGTTGAAGTCCAAAACACCTAGAGGGCCAAAGTTTGCGCATGCCTGGGTTAGCTTGTTGTGCTTTCTTCTTGGAATCGTTTTCCTTTCACCCTGTATTCTATGTAATTCAAGATCAACAGATGACTTGAAGGCATGCACATACACAAGTACTCCAGATTTCTCAGAGCATAGCAAAAGTTATCATTTGGGATTAAAATTACCACTTCTACCCCTGTTGCTGTACCAACTGGGAAGTAGAAAGAAAAACACATAGAAATCCAACCCACCCATTAATTAAATAAGTAACTTTCCTAAGCCTATCATACTAGACAAGAATTTAAGGAAATTTGACAAACTACTAGGTTTATTTAGCTTGGCTGGGCATTTTATGTATTTGTGTATGTGTTCATTTCACTCTATATTATTGTGCTGGATGACAAATGGCCTTTCAGGTGTGAGTGCAATAAAGACAATGAATGAAGAGTTGGTGTGTAAACATTTGCTTCCACTGTTGTGACCTACATAGATGTTTTCAAAAATAAAATATAGAAATACTGTATTTAATGTGCACTGTAGCAAAGTCAGAGGAATTCCCGACATCGTGTTGTTCTCCTTAATACAGAGATATCATGATTGTTCAGGGGGATATGTTTCCTGTGCGCAAACTATTGCATTATAGCAGGAAACAAGTATAAAATACAGCCCTTTACCTTTACCTGCCAGGCATTTGACCTTTATTTTTCATGATGAGGTATGTGAGTAATGGAATCAGCCGTCAGAGCAGTGTCTGTTAGTTACGCTTCTCTCATTCATAGTTTATTTGAATAACACATCCTTGAGTGATGAAATCACCAGTCAGTGTGTTCTTTGTGTTGGTCTGTGACCTGGGCAATCCCCCATCCACTCCCAACATTCTCCAGACTGTCTACAGTTTAAGGATTTCAGTTCTCTCAGTCATTAAATATATCCTAGCAACTGTTTAAAGGCCTGCTTGCTGTAGTTCATTATAAAATACTTAGTATCAAATGGCTAATTTTCAAATTGTCCTCCTCCTAAGAACATTATGTAAATAGCTAACAACTGCCTAACACCTGCTTGCTTTAGTTCATTATATGAAATACTTAGTATCAAATTGCTAATATTTAGATTGTCTTCCTCTTAAGGATATTGTGTAAATAGCATCTATGTTTTCTCCTTAGGCATGAACCCCGAGCGCATATACCCCACCTGGTATAAGAACATTGTGTCTCTTTGGATTCTCTTTGGCATGGCATGGCTCGCCCTGATCATCAATCTTTGCATCAGCTTGCTGGAGAACTCCAGTGGCCTCTGCCAGTGCTGCAGGAGGAGGAGTAGAGAGATGGAACAAGACTTAAACAATGCCAACCCAAACAACAATTTGGGGCCTGAGGATAAAAACAACCACAATGAGAAAGACACCAAACTTGTGGTTCCGAACTGAACATTTATAAACTCTTTGTTCCCACTGAAGACTTTTGATTTTATTTTTAAGGAGAGAAACCGCTGGCTGGGCACTCCATCTTCTGACACAAGCACAGGTTGACTGAGAACTGCCTTGCACATGTTGCCTTTTCTACATAGAGCTTAATGTGGCATAGGATGAATATAAAAGTACATGCCATTTTGTGTGTAATCAACAGTACGACTTAAACAGTTGCAAGGGCAAGAGCTGGGAACAAGTTCTAGCAATACTCATATCACTTGGTCTGATCATCACTATTTCCCAACCTGTGGAACATGTATGGAGGTTCCTGGTGAGGTTAAACACTTGGGCAAGATGACTAAGGGTGTGGCACATCTGACAGTGCTCGCGGATGGTCACCTGATGAGCTTACAACATAATGGTCAATGATATCCTTCCCACCACACTGAGTATCTGTCTGTATGAGAAGGGGCTTATTGATGTTTATTGTGCCTTATTGACTCTTACTCTTTATCAACAGCAGCTAACTATAGCCAATAAAACAGAAGCAAAAAATTGGGGAATTAACACAGCAATTTGTATATACTCAAATAAAATGTATTTTCATTCTTTTAATGGAACTGTGTTGTTCCAAAAATTACCATTTTTTGTTGTTATGGTTGTAGTAGTAGTGGTTGTAGTAGTAGTTGATGTTGTTGTTGTTGTGGTGTGCTTTCAAGTAGTTTCCAACTTATGACCGATAGGTGAACCTATCACAGGAATTTCTTGTGCTGAAAGTGTGTGACATACCCAAAGTTATCCAGTGGGTTTCCATGGATTGAGCGGAGAATCAAACCATTGTCTCTATTCCAACACACAAATCACTACACCTTGTTGGAAAAGCAAAGTAAAATTGTCCTTTTCAATTATCTGACTTTTGTTTTAGACATTACTGTTTAGGGTAATATGTGGTTCTTTTTCTGGCCCAAATGAATGTATGAAAGAATATCTTGCAATCTTAATTAAATAGAACAGGGCTATTTTTTATTAAAAAAAACTAGCAGAGTCAAAATAAATGAGATGTGTACTTTGCATATAACATGAAGCTTTTAAAAAATGCAAATAACTCAGGAGGACACGGTGGGGGTGTCTATTGTACAGAAAATGAAGCCCTTTTTCCCCGCAACTGCAGATTTCTGGAAAATCCCCACCCACCTAAGCTAGGAAAGCTACAAGAGAAAATTTCTAATTGGCACCACAAATGAAGAAGAATATTGACAAGATGGAATGTGTCCATTAAGGGTGACCAAGATAATAAAAGCTCTCAAAGCCAAGCCCTATGAGGACTTGTTTAGGGAGCTGGGTATGTTATGATTTAATATTTGAAAGGATGACACATAATAATTGCATGTTAATGCCTTTTTTGATGGAAAAGAGGGGTGTGACTATTATGTGAAGAAAATAGTGCCTTTGGTTTGCCAGTTTCTGGTTGTTGTTTTTTTTTGGGGGGGGGCGGGCTTTCTTAGCTCTGAGAGATGGAGAAAGAATGGAGAGGGAGAGCTCCATTAAAAAACACCTGTTTTTTTCCCAGAAAGGAGGGAAAGCAACTGCCTGCAACAATTACATGAGGAAAGAAGAAAAATAAACCCTCAATTTTGGGACCCCCCAAAAGGGGTGCAACCATTACGCAGTGAAATGCAGTAAATGTTTTGGGGAGTGTGTGTGTGTGTGTAGAGAGGGGGGGGAGATAACCTCAGAAGCCATGCCCGGTGATGCCTTTTTTAAACAGGAAATTTACTTCTGTTGCTTCCTGCTGCTAAAAATAAAATAGATTATTTTAGCCAAAAAAATACCCCAGATGGCAAAAACGTGACAGAATTGTCCACTTTCCACCAGAAAATATTTGTTAACAGAAAATTGATTCTTATTATTTTAAAATTTTTGTAGGGATATCTGGTGGGTGGGAGGGAATGGAAGTCCTTTGAGATTTCTTGGAACACTAATACGACCCCTAAACTCCCAGCAGTTGCCCACCCATAATCTGTGGCCATGAACAAGGAATGCAAAGAGACACCAGCAGATGTGGTCACATTGTATTGGCTAAGGTCCTTCTATAGAATATCAAGCTCAGATCATCTTCCTTTTGATCAATTCCAAAGATCACTACAGCTTCTCAGCTTCTCAGTCATATTCTACATATTATGACTGAGTTTGTAGCAGGATGAGGCATCCCTAGCAAAAGGAGATGTATTATAGATAGGAAAAAAAAACCCATCACCCATAAAATAGTTGTCTGCCAAAACCATGGAAGGTTATCCGTTCAAGGGTGATTAATGAAAAACACGCCAGAACAGCAGCTATCCTGCTTGTCACAAATGACTTGGATTCTTCCACAGTCTGCATTGGAAAATTACAAGAGATATTTTAAGGTCTTTAAAGTTTTCTTCTGAGGTGATATATGTGGTTTAGTTTGAAGAACCATGCAATTATGTTTTTTTAAAAAAATATGTTTATTGAAAGTTCAAGACCAAATAAATCGTTCGCACTCTGTAAAAATATTCATTACATTCAAAACAAGGGACTGGAACATTTTGGGAAGTTTTAATCTTTGTTTTCCACCATCTGTGTCTTTCTACCTGACTGCATCCAAGAAAGAGGCGGGAGTGGGGGAGACTATTAGATTGTTTTTCTTCAGGATCTGACCCAGCCATGGCCATTCCCAGAAGACCCCAATCTCTCTTGTTTATTTAGGCCAGTGTTTCTCAACCTGGGGGTTGGGACCCTTGGGGGGTTGCGAGGGGGGATTCAGAGGGGTCTGCACATTCCCCCAATTGGCCATCTGTGCCAAATGGGCATATTCATTTCTAATAGGGCTTTTCTGTGTTTCCCTGTCCCATGCATTCAGTTGAGATTAGCTATCATTTTTCTCTCTACAGGCCTATGCTGCCCATCCTGAGACCTGCCTTTTCTCCTCATTGAATAAGCTCTCTGTGTAACAGTATGAAATGTCAGTTAGTCAAATTTGCTTATACTCTTTCTTCTCCATTTATTTTCCTTGTTTTTGAAACTTGCTTAGAATTTTAAAGAATGCTGCATTTTTAAAAAATATTGTTGTCATATCAGGCCTGGTGGCAATGCTGTGTTTTAATAGCTGCATGCAAAATACATTTTGTCTCTATAACCTTATGACTGCCTACAACTATTAATAGTACAGGAATCCTTGGGTGGCTGAGCAGAAATTAGCAAAATATTACCAGAAATGTTCCACAACTGTCCTTTGGCTCCTTAAAACTAGATAGGATACTTATGTTTGGATATTAGATTATGTTACAATCCTGGCCTCAACATTAATAATCCATATTATTTTGCAAATAAAGAAGCAGTTTGTTTTTTTAATCTGTATATATTTTATGTGACTGAATTTACAATCCAATAATTCCTCTTCTTAATTTTCCCATTTAGGTTATTTGAAGAAGAATCCCCACACCCAGCATGAATAAGCAAAGTACTATCCAAACATGGTCTTAAACCAATAATCCTTAGAGGTCATGGCTTTAAAACACTGACCAACTTCCCAATATTAAGTAACTGCAATATTTAGAAATCCTGTAATAATTCCAGAAAGAAAATATAAATTAAGCATAGTGTTCAGGACCTATAACTGCCAGCAGTGAATTTTGTTTCATAATAAAAAAGGAGAGGTAACAAGGCAGCGAGAAAAATCAAATTGTATACAATGGTGTAGTAAAATACTCTCCCTTACATAAAATGGTAAAATCAATGTTTGCTTTTGGGATTTTTTTAAAAGAATATTTTCAAGCAATAGGTGGTGGAATTCATGGATGCAGAATCTATGGATATGGAGGTCGCCTGTAGTTCAACAGCTCATTTTTTATTCCAGCTCATTTTCTTACTTCTCAGCTCTCATGTTAATACAGAGTGAGGCTGAGATTTCAAGGAGAGGAGGATTTCTTCCAACAAATAATGCGGGGGGAGGGATGGCAGGCAGGGCCTCAAATCTGTAATGTGCTGATTGTCCAGCAGCAGAGTAAAAGATTTAAATAATATTTAAACAATAAAAATACAAAGCACAACGTAATACATCCACAGGAATCTAAAAAGAATGCAGAAAAATACAATGACAGCTCATAGAGAAGGGTTGTGTTCTGTAATTACTTTTCTTCTATAATTACACAGCTTTATTCATTCTGAAAATTCCAGGGAAACTGGAAAATAATGTTTAGAGTAAGGCATACAAACAAACTATAAACGGTTGGTCAGCCTAATTAGGGGGAAATGTGATTTTATTTATTAATATATGTCTTGTGTGCTCAGGCAGATCTTGGAATGGGGGTAAGATCCGTAAAATTAGTTTGACATTCTGAATCAATCCAATTGAACTTTTCATCTGGTCAAACAGCTGGGGGGATATTTTTCATTAATTTCCCAATTAACTTAATACAAATCCTTTTTTTTTCCTTTTCCAATAATGGGAATGTTGTGAGTGGAACCACAGATCATAATCTTGGGAGCTTCCTCTGGGTCCACTATTACAACCTTTTGGTATAGTTGTAATAGTGAATTGTAGAAGCACAGTATGGAAGGCTGAAAAGATCTATGATATATTAAATTTATGCAAACCATTCCTGGAGGGAGACATTATGGTGGAACGATACCCGAACATACAAGATATACAGTAAACTTTGCTAACATTGAAATCACTGAAATCTGTGCAAATATCAGACAGCCTTATTACATGTATATTTTACCTACACCTTCCAAATAAAATCAATCTGAAACAGAGATGGAACATTGCCAATCTGCCCCGTCTGTCCTTACTCATGGACTTTGATCTTCTGTCTGTTTGGATGTTTTCCGATGAGCCAGTTGGAACTATGCCTATGAGCCTAACCCACTTTTATCTCATTCTTAAACTTGCCATGCAATTCAACTGATCAAGCTGAAGGTCAGAGAGGTTAATGAACTTGAATGTCATTCTAGACGTGCAGAACTGCACAATATTGCCTTGATTTCTCATAAATACACATATACACATGACCTGTGAGGTACTAGCACTAGTTTCATGGAGGGAGAGAACATAGACAGGTGTTAAGACAATATACTCTGCATGAATCAGGTCCCATATTTAATTCCTGTTGCAACCTAGTGAAAAATCTCTGGTAGAAAGTGAAGACTGTAGTTGGGAAATTTCCTGTTAATTCAGAATTAGAAGGTAAAACTGCATATTATCAACACAAAGGATTGACAAATATTAAATATTTCAGTTTAACAAATCAAAAAGTTACCAATTAGGAAATAATCAGGGCCAGCTAACACCTCCCAACAAAGGATTCCCCAAGGCAGGAAACAGCCAGGCTTTGAAGCTGCAAGGCTATTCAATGTTAATCAAGGTGGCCACTGCAACATTCACACATGCCTCCAACAGACAAAGAGTTTTTCTCCCACCCTGGATATTCCACAGATATATAAACCCCACTTGCCTACTTTTCCTCACAATCTCTGAGGATGCCTGCCATAGATGTGGACAAAACATCAGGAGAGAATGCTTCTGGAACATAGTCTGACTGCCTGGAAAACTCACAGAAACCCAAAAAGTTAAATGCTGTTAGTCTTTGAGTGAACCTGGCTAGGCTTAATTTTTGAAGGTAATAAAGTGGAAGTTTACATAAAACCGAGGGGGGGGGGGACACCCTCCCACACAGGTTACAATAACATGATGTTTGTGTGTGTAAAGTGTAACATTCAACAAAATCCTTAGATACAATTTTCCCACTTAGGACTTTAACACACAAGACCGAGACAGCATAATTACGGTTGGATAGAAGTCCTTTTGGATGGAGCTTACCACACAGCCTTGCGTCTCTCCCATTGGGCTTGGACCATGATTGCAAGGTCTCCTTTAACTGATGGGGGAAAGCCATCATTTAATGTAATATCCCTGTTCTTCTACCACTCTTCTTTGTGTGCTAATGTCCTTCTACTGTGACCCCGACATTGCAAAGTGGCGGGAAGGTCTTATGAGAATGCCAAAACCGCATGCCTGCAAAATAGGTGGAGAAAAATATTTTTTAAAAAACCAGAACACATGCTGAGTAGGGCAATCACAGGGTGCAGGGTGAGACTGTGCAGAAGACTGATTACAGGACTTTGAATCAGCAATTTGCCATTATTGAGTTATTGCAGTGAGGTATGAAAATGATCATACCAATAATGGCATGTTTCCATTTGCTTAAACAATGTGAAAAAACAAGCAACTGTATTAATATCCTTAGATGACTTTGAATGGTTCACATTCCTTCCTAGCAGGTTTAATTCAGAACTCTAATGCTATGTACAGCCCAAATACTAGGTTTTCCAAAACATTTGCCTTCTGTCTTTGCCCCGAAAATAAGTATCTTGGCCCTCTGGTGTACAGTTTTAACACTTAAACCCTATTAAAGATTTGTTCCTGAATTTCCTTTAATTTGGCTAGTCTGGGCTACTTTTGATCTGTTTTCTGCTGATGAAGAAATCTCCCTGCTTTTTCAAACCAATCTATCATTTTCAGCATCTGGAGATAACTTCAAATTCAACAGATAACTGCTATCTTAGTTGCCTTGAAACATGATGGAGTGGTTTCCTTTTGAGGATACTTAAAAGCAAAATGCTTCTTGCATTCTTGAGATCATATCACCTGGGAGGAGTTAAATGCCATGTTGACTACAAACAGATGTTTAACAAAGAGGCACCAATCTGGAGATGTTGTCAAACATCACTGTAGCCATTTCTTCAATTCCCAGAATGAGTAAACTGGGACTATCTGTCCAAGATATGGTTTATCTTGGATCGTCTGACTGCTTTGATATTGCCTAGGGATTAATGCAGTTTGCTTTTTGTGGAAACCTAATGATTGTTGTTCTAGAAATGTCTATAAAAAGAGAAGAAAGGAAACTGAGCAAGGAAAATATACTGTATTTTCTGGGATATAAGACGACTTTTTAACCCAGGAAAATCTTCTCAAAAGTTGGGGTTTGTCTTATACGCCAAGTGTCATCTTATAGGGCAGGTGCTGACACTTCCGAGCTGGAATAGAGAATCTGCGATCACCGCATATGGTGGGGGGAGCTTAAAAACCGCCACGGCCGCATCCCTGACATATGCAGCAACCGTATGAAAGCACCAAGGGCAGAGCTGTACAAGTACAGAAGAAGAAAATCCACTCACCAAGATTCATGGAAAGAACTGACTTAATGGTCCCAATGACGAGATGAGGGGGCGCCTCACTGGGAAGGTGTAAGTGAAGGGCGGGGCAAGCTGCCGGTGTCCGGGACACCTGAGGTATGGGAAAAAAAGAAATAGAGCAGTGCTTTGCCCAGAAAAAACACTTCTTTCACCCGTCCTGCCTGCCCTTGTATTCTATTACTGTACCTCCTTCTCTGCCTCTCAGATCTCGCTCTTGAGGACTCAGTGAAGTGATGCAGGCGCACATGCGCGAGATCTGAGAGGCAGAGAAGGAGGTACAGTAATAGGATACAAGGGTGGGCCAGACGGGTGAAAGAGGTGTATTTGCGCTACCGCTCTGATAGTCTTTTTTTTTTTGGTGTGTGTTGGAAGAGGAGTAGTCTTATACAACAAGTATATCCCAAACCTTATATTTAACTGGAAAAGTTGGGGGTCGTCTTATAAGCCCAGTCATCTTATACGCCAGAAACATGGTACATAGTTTTCTCTAGTAAAGTACTTTTGCTAGTTCCCCACAGGACCTGATATGCATTTGCATCTCCCATCCAAGTGATCCTACTTAAGTTCTCAGATCAGACAGAATCTGTTGACTTAGACTTCTTTCTCTCTTAAGACAGTTTAAATGCCCGTTGCAAAGTTCTAAAGTGAAACTAGTTTGTAGATTAGTTCCAACTAATGTTGAAACCTTTATGGACATTCTGTGAAAATATTATTGGTGTACTTACACTTCTCCTAACCTCCAAAGACACCTCTCTAATCTCAACCAAAAGGTAAAACAGATGAAAGAATAATATCAATTTACCAGATAGGAGAAAACAACAGCTGTCCCTTGTAAATACGAGCAAATGATGCCTAGTTTGTTATCTCTGTTTATCTTATCTCATTGGACTTAGGTTTGCTTTTATTGTTAATGGCTTCAGGAATACTGGAAATCCAAGAAATGGGTGGACAGAAAACAGCATTCTTCACAGAAAAAGGGATGTCTTCACAGAAAAAGGGATGTTTTCAAAAGAATTACAGCATTTTCCTCTACTTTCTTCCAAAAAGGAGATTCTTGGGAACTTCAAAAAGGGATAAATATTGTCTTTAATATAATCTAATTATTAGTTAATTATCTAATATTATCTGCCCTGGCTTTCTTCATTGTTGTCATAGGGTTTTCTGTGTTCATTGGAACTGAAAGCATAATCACACAGATCTGCAGCAGATTGAAAATGCTGAACTTGATATCTGAAAAGCTTGTTGTTGGTTATATGGCACATCATCCATATTGAGCAAGCTTGCCTATGCTACACCTATGCAGAAACTTTTTAAAAACCATTTATGTAAAATATGAATAGTGCAACTGCACTGTAGAATTAATGCAGTTCAACAACACTTTAACTGCCATGGCTCAGTCCTATGAAATCCTGGGATTTGTACTTTGGTAAGGTATCAACAATCCCTGGCACAGATGACTAAAAACCTTTTAAAACTATAACTCTTATAATCCCATTGCACTGAGCTGTTAAAGTGGTGTCAAGCTGTTTTCATGCTTCAGTGTAGATGCACTTTAACATTATGGGGGAGGTTGAATGTGGAGGAAATGACCAAAATCTTTATCCCACTCACATTAAATATGAAACACCACAGATAACATAGAACACATCTCCAGTCCCCTTTGAGTTGGTTACAATAAACACAACAAGGACAAAGTTAAATTGCTTGTTTCCAAGCTGATGCTAGACAAGACTATGTCAAATGAGTTCAAGGACCACTTTGGAGAAATATTATTGGTCAACACATGATTCACAATAGAAAGGCTGTTCTTTCTCTTGCAACACATGCCTCCTATATGATCTAAGAAAATTTATCTTGGAGATTAATATTTTTAATCATTGAGAGCACAATTGTCCTATTGATTCCACCTGTTTAATATTTAGGCAGTAAGAAAAGAGTTCAATCAAGAATGCCATGATCTAAGTTTGGCGGACTTAAACAATGCTAATGAATGAATATCTTTGGGCTCTTGGAGGCCCCTCATTTTTGGATAATTGAAAATCAAAGTTGATTTCTTAGTGGATAACAACAATATGGATTTGTCATAGTTTTACTCAAGTAACACCACTTTTGATGTGGCACAGACTCCCAGGTGAAAAGCTGGTTACAAACGTAGCTGTGCTTGAAGAGAGGCTCTGGAGAAAATATTGGTGTGTAATACATGAACACTGAAAACAGTGTATGTTTTTGGTGTGGAAATGGGTGTGTTGGAGGGGGAAAGGGAGGGGGTCCTTCCACACAGCCATAACCCTGGGCACAGCAATTGAAGGGAGATGTTGACAAGCTGGAATGTGAGGAGGGCGACTAAAATGATCAAGGGTCTGGAGAACAAGCACTATGAGGAGTGGCTGAAAGAGCTGGGCATGTTTAGCCTGCAGAAGAGAAGGCTGAGAGGAGACATGATAGCCATGTACAAATACGTGAAGGGAAGTCATAGGGAGGAGGGAGGGAGCTTGTTTTCTGCTGCCCTGGAGACTAGGATGCGGAACAATGGCTTCAAACTACAGGAAAGGAGATTTCACCTGAACATCAGGAAGAATTTCCTCACTATGAGAGCTGTTTGGCAATGGAACTTTCTCTCTCTCTCTCTTCCCCCCCCCCCCCCCTCAGAGTGTGGTAGAGGCTCCTTATTTGGAGGCTTTTAAGCAGAGGCTGGATGGCCATCTGTCGGGGGTGCTTTGATTGTGATTTCCTGCTTCTTGGCAAGGGGTTAGGCTGGATGGCCTCTTCCAACTTTATGATTCTATGATTCTGTCAAGGCAGATAATCCACAATATCTGCTTTGAACTGGATTATCCGAGACCACACTGCCATATAATCCAGTTTAATGTGAATTTTATAAAGATGTATGGAAAGGGCCAGAGAGAGAAGAGGGTGTGTAAAACACTTCTACCACCTGAATCTTTTCTCCTCAATGCACCTTTCAAGTATCTTCTCTCACAATATAATAAACACAAAACTAGTGTCTAAACATGTGTGGAAAATTTTCAGGAACTGATAGGAGATCTTGGAAAAAAAGACTAAGGATGTAGAAAAGTCAGTCAAAAGTAATTGCCTTCTGTTCTAGATGTATATTAACAAGAGTTCTAGCACCACAATTCTACAAATCTTGAATTATGGAGCTGCATTTTTCAACTTCAACTGTGAGCAGTGACCATGTGGTTTTCTCATTGAAATATTATTGATTTTAAAGCTAGCATCAGTGGTACCAAATAGGCACCAATTTGTGATACCATTGGGCTATTCCAAATCATTCATGCTGTTCCTTAATCAGTCTTTATTGTTATGATGAATGGCCCGCAATGCATGCTGTTTCTCAAGAGATGTTTGAGTTGTTTTTCTGCAACTCTCCCCTAATGACAAAGGGCTTTTGCAAAGGGTGTGTGGGATGCACTGATCTCTAAAGTAATCATCTGTGGGTTTCTCCACATAATCCATATCCGTAATGTGAGCCTTGAACTCAAACGGGGAAATTATTGAGGTTTTCTCAAGTCATCATATTGCAGGTTTTTTCCCTTGGTAGTGTGGCATTCATGGTCAACCAATGTTTAACCCCCCAGAATTCCCATGATACAGAAGATTAGTATCTTAAAAGGGATGTGGTTGCAAAGGTCTCCTGGCCAAAACCTGTTCTTAACAATTTCTTTACAGCTTCTTTCTTAAGACCAGGAAACAAATGCTAGCTCAACATGATTTACAGTCAAGTTCCTTAAGTCTACTTTCAAAAAAGCCAAGCCAAACAGACATAATTTTTCTATGCTACATCGGCATTCTGGAACTTACAGTCCAAAAATCTCTATATTTTTTTTGAAGGCAAAGTTCCACACTGTGATTTTTCCAAGTTGATTTCACAGTTAGCTCATTCTCTCCACAGAGAAGCATATGGAGAGAAAGGAATAACATGTGAATAGTACCACCCAAACCCTCCTGGTTCTTCCATCAGTACTTAAAAAATGGCACCTTTGTTCAGTGAGATCATGTCGTAACAGGAAAACGACTGAAATTGTAATATAATCTCATCTATTCGTTTGTTGTTCTTGTTATTCAAGTCATTTCTGAAATGCAAACTGTGTATAAGAGCAACTCCTATAAAAATGAATGATTTCTAGGGAATCATAGAATTATGCTGGAGAATCTAGAAAATGCTTATAAAGCTCACCTTTCTAACACTTCCAGGTCCTCCAGCATGCCTTTATGATCATGTTCCAGTGGAAGCAAACCAAAAAATCAAGCTGGAGGACCAAAAAAATGCTGAGAAGGGACTTTTTTTGGATATGAATAAGTGAGACTGCTGGTACTGGTCACAAAGATATGAATTGGGCTCTTTTTCAGTAGCTGGGTTTACTGTAACCAGCCTCTACAACAGTGGTTCCCAACCTGAGGTCCCCAGATGTTTTTGGCCTGGTAAACTGGCTGGGATTTCTGGCAGTTATAGGCAAAAAGCATCTGGGGACCCCAGGCTGAGAACCACTGCTCTGCATGGTTTTGCCAGAAGCACCTGTTGCAGTATCCCCTGCTATGGGAAAATAGCTGGATGCAACTCTGTAGAGAGCAAGTGTAGTATAGTGGTTTGAGTGTTGTACTGTGAATCTGGAGGCTAAGGTATGGATCCCTGTTCACGCATGGAACCTACTCAGTGATCTTTAGCAAATAAGGCTCCTTCTACACTACCATATAAAATCCAGATTATCTGCTTTGAACTGGATTATATGACAGTGTAGATTCATATAATCCAGTTCAAAGCAGAGAATCTTGATTATCTGATTTCATAATTTGGATTATATGACAGTGTAGAAGGGGCCTAAGACTCACTCAGGCTCAGAAGACAACCACAAACCCTTTCTGAATTAATACGGCCAATAAATCCCCATGATATGGTTGCCTTATAGTTCCATAAATTAGAAATGAAATCAAAGAACAATAGCCTTCTGCATCCCTGTCCACTCTGTTGCAGCATGGCAATGGCTGTTTTGAGGTGGAGGTGGGCTGTGTTGTTTAATGTTCAATGGGAGTTTGGATCACTAATTCTGAAGAGACTTCAGGCTTGTACTGCTACTATAGAAGAAAATTACAATCACATGAGTCAAATTTAAACTATTATATATAATTAATGAATAGGCTTGCAAGCATTATATCCTCTTGGCTACTAGAAAGGGGTCAGAGTAAGAAATATGAAAAATCAGTGTACATGCACACACACACATCTGCATGATGAAAACTTTGGGATTTTATCCTCTATTTGTACTGCTTTAAAATAAATTCACATCTTGAATGCAAAGTGATTTCATAGGCTACGGACAATTAATCACATTTACAGAAGCTAATTGCCAGGAAATGTTAGCAGTGTTAATTATCATGAGGTACCTGTCAAAAGAATCAATACCTAGCAATTGCAATTTTTTTTTACAAAATTATTACATGAAGATTATATTCTTGTGTGAAATATTTAAATTTAGTATTAGGAAAGAGTGACTCATCCTGAACACGAAGATCGGGAGCAACAAGTTGTGTTACTTTTTGATATCATTTTTTAAATAATTCCCTTAATAGTTTTGGCAGTATTTTCTGTCAGATACTTAGGCTAAAGGAGACCCTGGTGGTGCAGCAGATTAAACCACTGAGCTGCTGAACTTGCTGACTGAAAGGTCAGCAGTTCAAAACCAGGGAGCGGAGTGAGCTCTTGCTGTTAGCCCCAGCTTCTTCCAACCTAGCAGTTCGAAAACATGCAAATATGAGTAGATCAATAGATATTGCTCCAGTGGGAAGGTAACAGCACTCCATGCAGTCATGCTGGCCACATGACCTTGGAAGTGTCTACAGATAACACTGGCTCTTCGGTTTAGAAATGGAGATGAGCACCAACAATTAGAATTGGACACGACTAGACTTAATGTCAAGGGAAAAGCTTTACCTTTACCTTTTACTTAGGCTAGATCTATTCTGCCCTATATCCAGGATCTGTTTCCAGATTATCTGCTTTGGTCTGGATTACATGAGTCTACACTACCAGATAATCTGGGATAAACAGATAATCTGGGATCAGTTACTGGGATAAAAGGGTAGTGTAGATTTAACCTAAGTAGCTGACAGAAAATACTGGCCAAAACAATTAAGGGAATTATGAAAAAATGAAATCAAAAAGTGTGGAGGGGGTCTTAGTTAAGTACAGTATCAACATAACTTCATCTGGCACACCCACCTCATTAAGTCATGCTCTGATCATAGGCCAAATGGGTCTCCTCCCCATGCAGTAAATGCTCAATAAAGTACCCTGTTTCCCCGAAAATAAGGCATACCCATAAAATAAGCTGTAGCAGGATTTCTAAGCATTTGCATAATATAAGCCATATGTCAGGACCCAGGCTGCAGAGCACCAATAACCATGCGCAGAGACCAGAATCTAACTAATATCTTTATTGAGGAAATATGTAAAGTTAATAAAAACAAGTGTAGAATATAGTTCAGAAGTAGACCTTTCAGGAAAGGTCAAAAATAGTCCAGGAAAACAATGTCCAATATGAAATATTAAGGTCCAAAGTTGTAATCCAATAACCGAAACACACACTTTGCCAAGCAAAGTGAGGGGAAATGACAAGGTCCTTTAGTCCATGAAGCTTAATGCAAGGCTAGGAAGCAAACTAGATTCTTGGCAAACAAGGCTTGATTCAAGGCAACAAGAAGTGAGGAGCAAGAACAGGGTCTGTGGCGAAATCCGTGGCGAGGTCCGGGGAACAAGGCAGGGCTGGAACGAGAGCAAGGTCCTGGAAACTGGAGTAGCGTAGTCCACACACAATCTACTCCCGAAGCTGACGAATTGACTCCGCAAGGATTCCTTTGTGTCCAAACACCTATATAGGATCTTGTTTTCCCGCCAAAGAACACCTTCTCTGGGGAACAAGAACCGAAACCTATGCTGTGTCCAGATGCATGACTCCTTAAACTTTCCCAAGGGAAACAGACTTAATCATCTAATTGTCTGGCAGCTATCCTAGCGCTCCGGCGAGTCGCCTCCCGAGCGCTTCTATCTTGATTATAATAAAGACGGCGAGAAAATGGGGGAGATTTTTGCTCAAGGCTTGTTTGGCTGAGTTCTTGTGGGCAACATCCTGCAGCTGCAAGGGCTCCAAATCCAGCAGAAACGGTGGGAAACCCAAGTTTTCCTCTTCATCTGACACAACAGTACTAGGAACAGGACTACATGGCCCATGAGTCATCACACCATACCACAAAAATAAGACATAGTGATAGGCATAGGGGTATAGGGTGGCAACCTATGTTTGATGGGGTCACACTCCCCTTGAAGACACAGGTCCGCAGTTCGGGGGTCCTCATGGATTCAGCACTGACACTTGACGCTCAGGTGTCGGCAGTGGCTGGGAGGGTCTTTGCTCAATTAAAACTTGTGCGCCAGCTGCGACTGTACCTTGTGAAGTCTGACATGGCCATAGTGGTCCACACCCTAGTTACTTCCAGACTGGACTATTGTAATGCATTCTATGTGGGGTTGCCCTTGAAGATGGCCCGGAAACTACAACTGGAAACTACAACGATCGGCAGCTAAACTGCTAACAGGAGCGAATTACAGCGAGTGGTCAACCTCCCTGTTTAAGGAGCTCCACTGGCTGCCAATTATTTTCCGGTCCCAATTCAAGGTGCAAGTTCTTACCTATAAAGCCCTAAACAGTTTGGGACCCACCTACCTTTGTGACTGTGTTTTCCCCTATGAACCTGCTCGATCTCTTTGATCATCTGGGGAGGCCCTTCTCTAGCTCCCACCCCATCACAAGCTTGGCTTGTTGGAACGAGGGAGCGGGCCTTCTCGGTAGTGGCCCCCTGGATGTGGAACTCCCTTCCTAGGGAGATTAGGCAAGCACCCACCCTAACATCTTTTTAAAAGGAATTAAAACTTGGCTCTTCCAGTGCGCTTTTGAATAATCTAGTCCCCATGATAAAAAAAAACCTCCATCTAAATGAATGCATTATATATCGCACTTTATTCTACTCTGTCCTGGAATTGATGTCCTACCTCACTCCAATGTTGAGAATGTTTGAGCACTTTGGCCTCTTCACCCCAAATGGCACCATAAAACATATTGCTGCACTTGCGTTTAGACCGCCCTCTCATTTTACCCCATTCTCCTAAATGGTGGTCTTTTTATGTCATTATTCCATGTTTTAAAATGGTTTTTACTGTTATTGTATTGCTATTGTATTGTATTATCTGGTTTTGTTTAGTTGAAGATGCTGTTTCTATCTGTTTTTACTGTGTTTTATTTGTTTTCGGGCTTGGCCTTGTTTTAGCCACCCTGAGTCCCTGTGGGGAGATAGAGGTGGGATAGAAAAATAAAGTTATTTATATTATTATTATTGGCGTAACTATGCAGTGTATAAGGTAGGCTCCCTCCATCAGGTTCCAGTTGTTCTGCTCATGCTGCAAGCTGAAGCATAGAGGGAGACATAGAAAGTGGAAGTAAAACTCTCTTCAGTGAAGTGAAGAGCAGGATGCTTTGCTTTAGGTATTGTGTGTCCTCAGGGAGAAGAAGTAAAGCTGTGGCTGCCATTTTACTCACTGTGAGTCCCTCTCCCCCAGCAACAATCAGCAACAATCTGCGGGTCTCTCTCACTCCCCACAAACACCGATAAAGATGCTGCTCCATTGACCAACAACAGTCTGTAGGTGTCTCTCACCCCACACAAACACCAGGGGATAGTGGGAAAGCTTCAGCAAGCAGTCTGCTACTGAGCCCAGAGAGATTGTCCCATAAATGCAAATTGTTGTAACATACTTCATAAAAATAAGACATCCCCTGAAAATAAGCCATAGTGTGTCTTCTTGAGGAAAAAATAACTATAAGACAATGTCTAATTTCAGGGAAACATGGTATATTGAGGGAGGAAGTTCAAATCATGACTAGGGTTGGATCTATACTGCCATATAATGCAATTTTAGAATGCAGATTAACTGTATGGCAGTGTAGAGTCATATAATCCAGTCCAGTGCAGTTAATCTACATTTTGAAACTGCATTACATGGCAGTGCAGATACAATTTAAAAAGCAGTCATAAATATAGAATGAGTAAAACTAAGTAACAGTTCCGTGTTTATGACCACATAATCATGATTATGACATTACTGTAATGACCCCCTTTTTCGCTTATCCTTTCCACTTTAGCCAGAATTATGATCTTGACCAGTGAGTCACATTATTTCATGTGGTATAAGAGCCACAGTTTACTCCACTTCTAGTAGGAGCACAGGTTTTATTTGTTCTAAGACCAAGGCCATGTCAATGTGGTCAGAATAATGTGGACTCACTGTTCAGCTGCTGCAGGGATTCCACATGATACATGGTTAGATTTGCAACAGATGGGCTGCATCCAACTGTTGATGTTTGTCAAGAGGCTATGGGATTTCCAGGTAGCTCCAGAGTGATCCCAGAGTTTCAGAGGCTGGACAGCAGGACTGGGCTGGATCTGGCCCAATCCATTGTCTACACCTTCAATGGATCCACCACTGCATTGCTGCCAATGTTGCAATGTTGAGTCATATGGCTGGCCATCCTGGTATGACATCACCAGGAGCTACACTGCTAACAAGCCTCTGACAAGAAGTTGCTTGTGACCAATGATACAGCAGTGATGGCAGTGACCCCAATGTAACCTTCACCAGTTGGCCATGTTGACATCCAAAGGACTCTAGGGTTAATCCCAGGTTACTCAGGTAAGGTAGAAATGGCCCCAGTCATGTGTCTTTTTAGTAGTCCAATTTCAATCAATTGATTTCTTTCTTATTTTCAGTTTTATTCTATGCCCATCTTCCATAACCATACACAGAGACTGGAAACATGATGGTTTGGGTGATTCTGATTTTGGTATTTAATGACATATGTCCTTCCTTGTTTGTTGTCTATACAGTGTTAGAATTATTAGGCACTATTTAATTTTCTGGTTATTGTCTGTAGCACAGTAAAGTTCTCAAAATGAGAAAGGAATTTTTATTTTGTTTTGGTTTTTAAAAGTTGGTGAACCAAATATTGACAAGAAATGTCACCAACTTCTCCAGCTTTTGGGTGTCCTTGTTAAATTTAGCAGGAAAGTCTCCACAGAACAATAATGAGCTGTCTGAACCAAACTGAGCTTAAAGCTCTGAGAGTAACATCTAATTGAACGTCATAGCAGATGGCACTTGGGATAATGCTCTGTGAGTAAGTGCATTCACCAAGTATGGAAATGTGTCATTGCTTCATTCGCACATTTGATATACTGACATACTTGGACTTAGGTGTGTAAATGATGATTAGGTAGGCGTATGTTTTTACAGATGAAAGTCAACAGGCAAAGGTGGAGAGGAAGAAAATGAGATTAGGTAATGGCTTCTGTATGAGAGAATGTTACTTAAATATTATTCATGGCTTTAAAATGCAATAATATTATCTAGATCAAAGAGGTATGCATGTGTGTGTTCAAGATAAATGTGTTTGGTTTTGATGGAAAGATAAGTTTAAAATCCCCAAATATACAGGAAATCTACATCAGCCTCACCAATAGGCAAAGTGAGACATTAATCTCAGCAGATGTGCCACAGTGATTTAGGAGCTGCAGCTGTGCTTGGTCTCTTTTCTCTAAGCCAGTGGTTTTCAACCCGATGTCCCCAGATGTTTTTGGTCTACAACTCCCAGAAATCCCAGCCAGTTTACCAGCTGTTAAGATTTCTGGAAGTTGAAGGCCAAAAACTTCTGGGGACCCCAGGTTGACAACTATTGCTGTAAGAAAGCTGCCTTCGCCTCTAACCTTCAAATATAGTTTTTTGCCCACTGTTGAGGTCTATCACCAATATTACTATATCGACAATACTACATTAAAATTCAATTTGCCAGATTATTTGTCTTCCTTAAGTAGGGTGCAGGAGGTGGCATTTGATCCTTTGCTTTAGACAGCAAAATCTCTTTCACCAATCTATGCTTCATACAGACGAAACACAGATCAATGTTCCAGAAGTTATCATTTGAGTATCTCTTATCTGAAATGCCTGGGACCAGAAGTGTTTTTGCATTTTGGAATATCTGTATTTGTGTACATGTACCCAAGTTTAAAAATGAAATTCACTTATGTTTTATGTACAACTTATCACCTGAAGTTAATTTCATAATTTTGCACATGAGATAAAGTGTGTTCACATTGAACCCACAAAAACCAAAGGGGTCAGCCACTGACACAGACAGCTGATACTTATCATTACATTTACAATCTGTATATGTATGTTGGAAAGGACATTGAATTAAATACAATGAAATTTCCTCCTAGGTAAATGAGTAAAGGGTTACATCTTTGCCTGGATTTTTTTTTAAAGGAGTGTTTTCATGCTACTCCAGTAGTTAATCCACCTGTGGCTTAGACCCAAGTAATGTCATGGCATTAACTGTCTCAGAACATTCTTGTGATACTTCACTGGGCAGATAGTGGGTAAAGTACAACTTGCTGCATGTGAACTTTCTTATTTACTGCAGAGAACACAATTTATGGTCTTGGGAACATTTTTATTAAGAATATTGAGCAAGTTTCTCAAGCAGAATCAGCTGAACGTGAATACTTCTACCCAGAGGCCAATGACAAGTTTGATTTCAGAGAGGGGTTTTCATTTGATTTCAGAGAGGGGTTTTCATTTCCTTCTGAGTGTAGGAATGATGGTGTCAGGCAGGCCTCTTGTTCTCTCTCATGTGATAAGAACACCACTGGGAAGACATTTCCTCTGATCCTCTGCTGCAATAGGGAATCAGGTGGATGGTTTTAACAACATTTTAATGAAGCATGCTTCCTGATAATTATAGATCGTGCAATCACTGTACCTCAATCCTGAAATGTTTAAAACAGGAAGAGTCCAGAAAATGATTGCATCTTCTGTGTATAATCTTCCTATTCTTTCTGTACAACATCCTTTGATTGGTATTCTTAGCATTCCTTAGACTGGAAGCATTATATACAATGAGATATTCTACCATTCCTCTTCCAGAGGTGTGTCTCAGGGACCTTCCCGAAAGGCCTTTTATGTGAGACCTGTTTCACTTTTACTGGAGGCATTCAAATGACACTTCTGGTAAAAGCGAAGTAATGTTTTACCAGTTTACTCTTCATTAATTAAACACCTCAACAAAATCCAGGCCTTACTGAAACGTCCGAGTTTGTTGAGGTGCTGAGCCTGTTGGGACTGACTCCCAGGACTGCTTCCACAATCCCAGAGGTAAGTCCCCACAGCCATCTTGCACTTTTGGGCTTCTGAAGCCCAAAGGTGGGAGAGGGTGCCCACCCCCTCCCCCAGCCCCCAATTTCATCCTCAAAACTTACCGAAAGGGGCTGGCAGCCACAGAGCCTGGCCCGAGGAAATGGTGACTCAGGAGATAGGAGGGGAGGAGGGAAATCTCATTTCCTCAAGCCAGGAGGACGCTATTTTTAAGGGTGAAATTGGGGACTTGGGAGTGGCTTTATGCCCCCCCCCCCCCCGGGACAGCCTGAGATTTGGTTTGGCAGTGGGGACTAGTACCCGTACGGAAGTAGGTTATTTTAACCCATTTCTGCACAGGGTTTAGCTATGTCTGTAAGTACCCTCTACTAACTCCAAGAAGCAAGTTCTGAGAAGCTAGTACTCATACATACATATATGCAAAGTGGTATGTTCAGAATGAGGCACATGAGGCAAGAATGAGAAGTAAGAAGCTTGGGAGTAATCTTGTACTTAGCACTGTTTCTAGAAAGTCAGGTTTCTCCTAAGATCTTGGAATGCTTTTCCTCAGGTTCAGATAGTGCACCAGTTGCATCCTTTCATTTAGTCTATGCATTATATTTGAGGCGTCGGTTGAAATGCATTTTAGAAGTTACAGACATAAAATGCTTCAGCTAGACTGCTATCTTGTGTGAGCTCTAAAAATAGTACATGAACCAACTTAATGAGCTTCAAGTTTGTTTCTAAGTTCAGTAGAAGGTTCCAGCTTTGGACTACAAAGTTGAGGCAGCAAGAGGAAATCTTTGCTCCCTGGCTTCAGGTAAGATTTGGCTAAGATTTGGTCAAGATTGGAAACTGAGTGTGGGCATGGCTTCTGTGGTCAAAATCTAACTGTTGTATGACTGTTGTATTGAAAGAGAGCCAGGTAATTAAGTTGATTGACAGCAGGCATTGTGCCCTGTTAATTGAGTGATTGGAGGAGCTATTTTAGCCAGAGGCTGAAAGACACCTTTACTAACTATCCTTTACAGTATATACAGAAAACAAAATAACATAAACAAACACACAAAGAGGTGGTTTTTTGGCAGTCTACATATAAAGTGTGTGCATATTACCTAACTGTATAAAGATCCCACTAGGCCACTTCACTCACCAAAAGATGCCACAAAAGCAAAACTTTCCCATCTCATGCACCAGCTGTGGCATGTTCCGCTTTTTCACACAAAAACTAGTCAACTACATCTGCTCCAAATGCAAACAGATGACTCTGATGGAGCAGAGGATACAACAACTCGAGGACCATATTAAGACCCTTAAAGACATTCGGGAACATGAGCTCTTCTTGGACACTGCACAACACACTGTTCTAGATACACAACCTGCATCACACCAACAGCATGATGAGGAATTTTATGGGGAGATCTATTCAAATGTCCACAACCCTCAGGCTTGGAAGGAGGTCACCTGTAGAAAGAGACACAGGACCAGGCAGCCTCCACAGAGTACTTCTGCTCAGCTTGACTTACACAATAGATTCCAAATTCTTACACCACTAATATCTGATCAGGAAACACATCTTGTGGAGGACCACAGTTACTTAGATACCTTGTGAAAAGATCCTCAAGGCTCTCAATCCCTAGAGGCGGCCTATGACACGGTGCAACATAGAAAAATGCTGCATAAAGTCTACCATATCACCCGGGACTTTGACTTTACAAAAACTGTCCAGACCCTCCTAGAAACCGCAGCTTCTATGTGGAGTTTCAGGGCCGGAAAAGCAGATGGAGGAGGCAAAAGAATGGCTTACCCCAAGGCAGCGTTCTTGCACCGACCTTATTTAACATCTTCACAAACGATCAGCCACTACCACCACTCACAAAGAGCTTTATATATGCTGATGACCTTGGCCTTACAACAACAACACAACCGAAAGATTTTGAAACAGTTGAAAACCAACTCACTAATGCCTTGAAAGACCTCTCCAGCTACTACAAAGAGAACCACCTGAAGCCCAACCCTTCCAAGACACAAGTGTGTGCTTTCCACCTACGTAACCGTGAAGCCAACAGGAAACTGAAAGTTACTTGGGAAGGCCAAGAGCTCGAACACTGTTTCCATCCTAAATATCTTGGTGTCACCTTAGATCGAACACTAACATATAAGAAACACTGCACGAACACCAAGCACAAAGTAGCTGCACGCAACAACATCCTGCAGAAACTGACTGGCAGCTCATGGGGTGCAGACCCACAAGTAATAAGCCCTGGCCTTATCTTTCTCAACTGCTGAGTACGCCTGTCCTGTTTGGCACAAGTCTGCCCATGTGAAGCAAGTGGACATAGCACTAAACGAAACATGCAGAATAATCACGGGATGCCTTAAACCTACACCTGTTGATAAACTCTACAAGCTAGCTGGCATTGCCCCTCCTGACGTGCGACGGGAAGTTGCTGCTAACTGTGAGAGAAAAAAGGTTGAACATTGTGAAAGCCATCCACTGCATGACTATCAGCCTCCTCCCAGTAGACTCAAATCAAGGAAGGGCTTCATGAGAACCACCACTCCTCTTGACGTTCCTCCAGCAGCAGCAAGGGTGTCCCTCTGGGCAGCTAAACCTGGCAATTCTAACTGGATGGCCCCCCATGAGGGTCTTCCTCCAGGGGCAAACCAAGAATGGGCAACTTGGAAGTCCCTGAACAGACTCAGAAGTGGAGTGGGCAGATCTAAAGACAACTTGGCGAGGTGGCACTACCTGGAGGAATCCTCCACCTTGTGTGACTGTGGAGCTGAACAAACAACTCCGCATATGTATGCTTGCCCACAATGTCCTGCCTCATGCACGGAGGAGGAGTTGTTTAAAGCTACGGACAATGCGGTTGCTGTTGCCCATTTCTGGTCTAAAACTATTTAGTTTTTGTGATTTCCTCTATTTTTTTTCATCATTTTAAAATGTATTTGTTATGCAATGCTTTTGACAAAAAATAAATAAAAAACTTAGATATCACTCAGTGGGCCACCCTTGATCAATGCACGGGGATAGCCCTGACAGGGGTGATGCATCACCACATTCACACTTACACCATCATGCAGATGCTCCATCCCCAATCGTAGACCAGGCACAACAGGAACACCCTTGGGAGAGTGATGGGCTCTTGGATGCATCTCAATGGATTGTCATTGATGAATGTGTTGGGAAATCATCCTGGACTACTCAAGTCCAAATGTAGTTAGATAGATGATAGAGTTAGATTGAGGGAATCCTTTCCCTGTTTCCAAAGCATGCCTAGACAGGCTTTACTGTGTTTCACTCTATCCTGTTTACGTCACGTCCCTTACTTTGAAGTTGGTAAAAATGTGAATCTTTAGGGACACTAACTTCCAATTGGTCAGAGTGTCTTTTATGGCCCCAATAAACTGGACCATGAGGTTGGAACCATTTTGGTTCTCTCTCTTCTCCCTTTGTTCTTCAAACTAACAAGCAGCATCCTGCCATCTCTCCTGGCAAGATGTAACTATGTAGATGTTTGTTATTTTTCCTTACTTATTTTTCCTTAGAATCCAGTCTATAGTAATCTAGACAGCTCCCAAGGCTTTCTATCTACAATGGAGTTCTTTTTACCTGAATAAATACTTTTTGAACTTTTATTGAGACTCTGCAGTCCATTGCAATCCTAAAAAGGCTTCTCTTGCTCGCCAGTGTAAGTAACTGTTGCATTTGAAAGCTTTGCTTTTGCTACTCTGCTGATTTTGGTGGAATCTCCCCCAGAGAGGGTTAAATTGAGTCTAACCGCTCAGAGATTACCACAACAAAGGGTTTACGGGCCCAGACACTGCAAGCTGAGCAAAAGGGAAATAGCCTGTTTTTTAAAAGGATTGAATTGAAATAAGGAGCAGAGGAAAGTTCTCAAAAGATTTGAGACTTAATTTCAAGATTTTTAATTTTTTGATTTTTCTGGATTATTCCAAATATTTTGATTTTTTTGGAGATTTTTAATTTTTTTGGAAATTGAAAGGATGGAGCAAAACAAAGAAACCTCTTGGAGCCTACCCAAGCTGCAGGATAATGGAGAGAACTACCTGAACTGGAAAAGAAGACTGGAAACCATGCTCAAACCAGCACAACTAAAAGTGCTGCAAGAAGGCGGGCCACCAGAAGGAGCCGGGGAGGAGGCTATCCAGACGTGGCGGGAAGATGATCGTTTGGTGAGATGCATAATAATAAATTCCCTATCAGAGAGAGTTTTTCAATTTGTAAGAGATGCTTCTAATGCAAAAGAGATGATGGACTATTTGCAGACTAATTACAGTAAAGGGTCGGAGGCAGATATTATATTGGCATATAAAAGACTCTTTAATTCAAAAATGCATTCAGAAGATGATTTGAATGATTACCTGCAACAGATAAGATCTCTAGTTGATCAATTGAGATCTAGCGGAGAACCAATTACTGAGAGAATGTGCATAGGATTAGTTGCGTGTGGGATCCATCCATCTTACAAAAGTATTATTACAATTTTACGTAATACACACAGACTTGAAAGTGAAGAGCTTACTCTTAAATCTATCACGGCTGAGTTGAAATCGGAATATCTCGAAAGAAATGGATCTGATTCCAAAAATAATATGCAATCTGAATCTCAGTCAAAAAGCATGGCTCTGAAAGCTGGGCACAAATTTAAACTCAAGAATAAAGTGATTTGTAATCTCTGCCAAAAGGCAGGACATTTGCAAAGGGACTGCTGGTTTGCTAAAAACAATCAAACTAGTTCTACAGCTTCTCACAGCAGGAGTCAAGGATCAAAGCCTAGGGTTTTCAATACCCAGGTCAGAAGACAAAGCCAGTCCTTTGCCAGTGAAAATGCAAATGAGAGATTAGGTCAGCACACCTCTGCAAAGCATGCAAATTTGGTGTTACCAAGTGACACAGCTGAGTCAGAAGGAATTAATGATTTCTTTGGAAGTCTTGCATTACATGTGACCAATAAGCTTGTTAATGAAAAGGATATCTTATTAGATTCTGGAGCGACGGACCATTATTTTTGTCATTTGGATTATTTTATTGAAATCGAGAAAGAAAAATCTACTGTGAAAGGAATTGGATGTCAAAAAGTTAATTGTACAGGGCTAGGCAAAGTGAATCTTGCATGTGCAGACTCTGGGATCAATCTAACTCTCAGCAATGTTTACTACAGTAAAGACATTGGAACTAATTTGATTTCTGTGGCAAAGCTGATGCGTCATGGATGTAAAATTGTTTTTGAGAATGGACTATGTAAAGTGCTGAAAGATGGAAAACTTGTTTTAAAGGCTGAGGAATATCATGGGATATTCAAAGTTATGTTTGAGCCAAAGTTTTCAGGATTAGCCTTACCAGAATGTGAGAAACGAAATTGTGCTCGTTTATGGCATGAAAGATTTGGTCATGCAAATGAGAAATATGTCTGGAATGCAAAAGAAGTATGTAGAGATATGGAAGTAAATTCATGTTGTAAGGAGATATGTGAAACTTGTATAAAGGCCAAGGCATGTGCTCCAAATGTTCCAAAAGACAAAGAGTTTGAAGCGCAACGCCCTCTGCAGGTCATATCCAGTGATGTATGTGGCCCCATGTCTACATCATTGGGGGGGTCTTTGTACTTTGTGGTTTTCAAAGATTCGTTTTCTGGATATACCAAAGTGTATTTCATGAAGCACAAAAACGAATTATTTAACAAATTAAAGGAATATTTGGCCATGGTTGAGAATCAATTTCAAAGGATGCCAGAAATTCTGAGGACAGACAACGGAGGAGAATTTTGCAATAAAGCAGTGGATGATCTATTGAGGAAATATGGGATTAGACGCCAATATTCTCTTCCCTATTTTCCACATCAGAATGGCATTGCAGAAAGAAAGAATAGAAGTTTGATTATAATGGCAAAATCCATGATTTATCATGCAGGAATTCAGCGTAAATTCTGGGCTGAGGCCATTAATACTGCTTGTTATTTGCAAAATAGAATGCCCAATGCAAAAAGTCATGTAACCCCATATGAATTGTGGTTTGGTCATTCTCCAAGTGTAAAGCATTTGCGTGTGTTTGGATCCAAAGCCTATGTGTACATCCCAAGAGAAAAGCGAAATGGGAAGTTTGATTGCAGCTCTAAAGAATGCCTACTGGTTGGTTATTCTGATGAACATAAATCTTACCGACTTTATGATCCAGAAAAGAATATAATTTTTGTAGGAAAGACGGTTTACATAGATGAAAGAGTTGGAAGAAATTTACAGCCTCCTGTTGATGAGCCTTTGTTAAGAAATGACTCTGATGACTTAACATGCGGTCTGCAGAGTGGAAATGAGCCAATTGCGCCATCTGCTGGAAAAGTCCTGCCATCGCTGGTCAGAAGGGCTGATCAAAGAAATGAGCCAACGCCACCCAGTGGAGAGACCCTGACATCTGAGGTCGAAGGACCCGATGAAAGGATTGACCCACATAGTGGCATGGCAGAGGAACATCAATGGCACCCTCAAGGACCAGATGAAAGTGCAGAGACACCCGATGGACAAAATGAGCAATTACCACGCAGATCTCAAAGGACAAATTGTGGGGTCCCTCCCCAGAGATTTGCTTATCTTACCAATGAAGCTGAACTACAGGAACCATCATCCTGGAATCAGATGCTGAAGTTTCCAGAGGATGAAAAAGAAAAATGGCTTACTGCTGCATCAGATGAAATAGAGTCATTACATAAAAACAAGACATGGACACTTGTACCACCACCAGAAAATAGGAATGTAGTTGGCTGTAAATGGATTTTCAAACTGAAACGTGATGAAAATGGACAGATACAGCGATACAAAGCCAGACTTGTAGCTAAGGGCTACTCACAACAATATGGAGAGGATTATGATGAAGTTTTTGCACCTGTTGTAAAACACACCACCTTGAGGACATTGCTTGCAATTGCAGCCTCTAGAAAAATGAATGTTGAACACCTTGACGTTGCTACAGCTTTTCTTCATGGCGAATTAGAAGAAGAGATATTTATGCAACAACCACCTGGATTTGAAGACAAGGCACACAAAGGATATGTATGCAAATTGCAACGATCTCTCTATGGTTTAAAACAAGCAGCAAAATGCTGGAATCAGAAATTAAATCAAATGTTAATTGAGAAGGGGTTTGCACAAGGGAAAGCTGATCCTTGCCTTTATTCTAGATTCAAAAACAACAGATGGACATATGTTCTAGCCTATGTAGATGACATAGTGTGTTGCTTTCAACAGAAATCTGACTTTGATGATCTTGTACAACATTTGAGCCGTACCGTTGAAATCAAACAACTTGGCAATTTGAGTCATTATTTGGGAATACAGGTTGAAAGAGAAGAAGATGGGAGCTTTCTCCTGAATCAGAGACAAAAGATTATTGACTTGCTAAAACATCTTGGACTCTTAGAAGCAAATACAGTGACTACACCCATGGAAGTGAACTATTGGAAAAACACTTCAGAAAGTGAACCATTGAGTGACAACACCTTGTATCGAGAGGCAATTGGGAAAATGTTGTACATCTCTCGAATCACAAGACCAGATATTTCAGCAGCGGTTGGGATACTATGCAGGAAGACTAGTAAACCAACCAAATATGACTTAATTGCAATCAAAAGAGCTGCTAGATACCTAAAAGGCACACTGAACTTCAAATTGAGACTACAAGCCACCAGCAACCCTACACTGACAGGGTATGTGGATGCTGACTGGGCCAATGATATTACAGATCGCAAGTCTACCAGCGGCTATCTATTCTTCTACGGAGATGCACTGATAGACTGGACAACACAGAAACAAAAAGTAGTAGCTTCATCTTCAACAGAAGCAGAATATGTTTCCGCATCAGAAGCGTGCAAACAATTGAAATGGCTACATATGATGTTATTTGATTTTGGAATCGAAGAACCAACACCAATACAAGTTTTTGAGGACAATCAAGGTTGTCTGAAGTATACTCAAACAGAGAAGATCAGTGCATTGCTCAAGCACATTGACACAAGATACCACATCGTGAAGAATGCACACGAAGAAGGATTTATGAGGTTGGAGTTTTGCAGATCTGAAGACATGATTGCCGACATTCTGACAAAACCCCTGCCTAGACATGCTCATGATAAGTTGAAGAAGATGTTGAACCTGATGGACATGAGCAGCCCAGGCTGAAGAAGGGGATTGTTGGGAAATCATCCTGGACTACTCAAGTCCAAATGTAGTTAGATAGATGATAGAGTTAGATTGAGGGAATCCTTTCCCTGTTTCCAAAGCATGCCTAGACAGGCTTTACTGTGTTTCACTCTATCCTGTTTACGTCACGTCCCTTACTTTGAAGTTGGTAGAAATGTGAATCTTTAGGGACACTAACTTCCAATTGGTCAGAGTGTCTTTTATGGCCCCAATAAACTGGACCATGAGGTTGGAACCATTTTGGTTCTCTCTCTTCTCCCTTTGTTCTTCAAACTAACAAGCAGCATCCTGCCATCTCTCCTGGCAAGATGTAACTATGTAGATGTTTGTTATTTTTCCTTACTTATTTTTCCTTAGAATCCAGTCTATAGTAATCTAGACAGCTCCCAAGGCTTTCTATCTACAATGGAGTTCTTTTTACCTGAATAAATACTTTTTGAACTTTTATTGAGACTCTGCAGTCCATTGCAATCCTAAAAAGGCTTCTCTTGCTCGCCAGTGTAAGTAACTGTTGCATTTGAAAGCTTTGCTTTTGCTACTCTGCTGATTTTGGTGGAATCTCCCCCAGAGAGGGTTAAATTGAGTCTAACCGCTCAGAGATTACCACAACAGAATGCACTGGGGATGTTGAGGAGGATCACAATACTTTACACCTACATGATTCACTTCAACTGGAACACTCTTCAGGAGACCTACACACTGTCTTGCACAAACGGGACCCTGTCAATCCTCAAAGGAAACAGGTCTTGGTAGTAGGTGACTCCCTCCTTAGAGGAACGGAAGCCATTATTTCCAGACCGGATGGGATGGCTCAAAAAATATGCTGCCTCCCAGGGGCAGAAATACACCATATCACTCAGAGGCTCACCAGGCTCCTAAAGCCCCATCACCCTCCACACCTTATGTTGATTCATGTAGGAACCAATGACACCGCTAGGCATACTTTTCAAAATATCACAAACGATTTTCGAGCTCTCGGAACAAAGCTAAAACTGTGTAATGTACATGTGATCTTTTCATCCCTCCTTCCCATGGTAGGACACGGCTCTACAAGGGCCAGAAAAATAGTACAGGTCAATAACTGACTCAGAAACTGGTGTCAGGAGGAGCGTTTTGGCTTCCTCGACCATGGCCTACTCTTCCAGGAGGATGGCCTACTGGCAAGTGATGGGGTACATCTCACACAAGTAGGAAAACATCTTTTTGCTCACAGACTCTCAAACCTCATCAGGCGCACTTTAAACTAGATCCACTGGGGGAGGGGAACAACAGCCTGGAAAACACTATATTACCCACGACCACAGGGAACCACCAAAAGGCTAAACGGAGGGCTGCACAAGCACAGCAAGGACCAAGTACCGAGAGCACAATAATCCCAAATAAACAGCTCAGGGAAAGGTCACAGGGGCTTACATGTCTTTACACTAATAATAATAATAATAATAATAATAATAATAATAATAATAATAATAACAACTTTATTTTTATACCCCGCCCCATCTCCCCGAAGGGACTCGGGGCGGCTTACATGGGGCCTTGCCCGAAAAAACAATCAAATCAATAACACAGCAATAAAATAATTATCCCAATAAAAACATCAATATCAGTAAAAACAATCATTAATGCACAGAGCATGGGAAATAAGCAAGATGAACTCCAACTTTTAGCACAGCACCACACGTACAATGTCATAGGCATCAATGAAACCTGGTGGGATTACTCCCATCACTGGAATGTAGCCATTGAGGGCTATAACTTCTTTCACAGAAATAGAACAAAGGGGAGAGGAGGGGGAGTAGCTTTATATGTCAAAAACAGTTACGTTGCAGAAGAAATGCAAGACTGTAATCCGGGAAACCAGCTCGAAAGTATCTGGTTAAGAATCAAGGAAACCGGGACTCAAAGAGATCTCGTTGTGGGTGCCTACTACAGACCTCCGAGTCAGGATGAAGGACTTGATGTAGCCTTCTGTCAACAGCTGACCAAACAGGCACAAAGAAGAGATATAGTAGTCATGGGCGATTTCAACTATCCCGATATCTGCTGGAAAATAAACTCAGCCAAGAGTACAAAGTCCAACAAATTCCTCACTTGCCTTGCAGACAATTTTATGGTCTGGAAGGTAGAAGAGACAACAAGGGGATTGGCTACTCTTGATCTAATCTTAACAAATGTGGAAAACCTGATCAATACAGTCGAAGTTGTCGGATACTTAGGGGCAAGTAATCATGTGCTCCTGCAGTTTGTGATACAAAGGAAGGCTGAAACTAAGACAAGTCAAACCCGCATTCTGGACTTTAAGAGAGCTGACTTCCAAAAAATGAAGGAAATACTGAGCGGCATTCCATGGACGCCAATATTAAAAGACAAGGGAGTTAAGGATGGATGGGAGTTTTTTAAAACTGAAATACTCAAGGCACAAATGCAAACAGTGCCAACAAAGAAAAAAAAATAAGATAAGTGCGAAGAAGCCAGAATGGATGTCCAAAGAACTTCTAACTGAGCTAAGACTCAAAAGTGACATGCACAAGAAGTGGAAAAGGGGAGAAATCACCAAAGAAGAATTCAAACGTATAGCCAACTCCTGTAGGGAAAAGGTTCACAAGGCTAAAGCACAAAATGAGCTCAGGCTTGCCAGGGTCATTAAAAACAACAAAAAGGGCTTTTTTTGCCTATGTTGGTAGAAAAAGGAAGAACAAGGAGGCAATAGGGCCTCTGCAAGAAGAAGATGGGGTGATGGTGACAGGGGACAGGGAAAAGGCAGAACTACTTAATGCCTTCTTTGCCTCGGTCTTCTCACAAAAAGAAAGCCATCTTCAACTTCAGCAACATGGAATGAACGAAGGATTAGGGGAAATCCAACCCCAAATAGGGAAACAAGTTGTCCAGGAACACCTGGCCTCTCTAAACGAATTCAAGTCCCCAGGGCCAGATCAGCTACATCTAAGAGTATTGAAGGAACTAGCTGAGGTTATTTCAGAACCACTGGCAATTATCTTCGAGAGTTCTCGGAGAACAGGAGAAGTCCCAGTAGATTGGAGGAGGCCGAATGTGGTCCTTATCTTCAAAAAGGGAAAAAAGAATGACCCAAACAATTACTGTCCGGTCAGCCTAACATCGATACCAGGCAAGATCCTGGAAAAGATCATTAAGGAAGTGGTCTGCAAACATCTAGAAACAAATGCAGTCATTGCTAATAGCCAACACGGATTTACCAAAAACAAGTCATGCCAGACTAATCTGATCTCTTTTTTTGATAGAGTTACGAGTTGGGTTGATACAGGGAACGCTGTGGCTATAGCGTACCTGGATTTCAGTAAGGCCTTCGACAAAGTCCCCCACGACCTTCTGGCAAACAAACTAGTAAAATGGGGGCTAGACAAAACTACCGTTAGGTGTATCTGTAACTGGCTAAACGAACGAACCCAAAGGGTGCTCACCAATGCTTCCTCTTCATCTTGGAAAGAAGTCACAAGTGGAGTGCCGCAGGGTTCCGTCCTGGGCCCGTTTCTGCTCAACATCTTTCTTAACGACTTAGATGAAGGGTTAGAAGTCATGATCATCAAGTTCCATTGCTTTGGAACTCTGGGTAACGTGAAGAATGATAAATGCTTTTAATAAACTATTGGTGAACCACATTCTGGTAGTTTTAGTCCAAAACAAAGGAACTTTCCTAAGCCATGGAAAAAGAATTACAGAACAGAATAGGGAATTTGCACAACCCATCTTGAATGTCATCAGCTGCCACAATATTGAGTGTTTTTTAGTCAATGTTTTGAAATATAACTTCATATATAAGTGCTAAGTATTGCAATTGTGAAATACTGTTTTCCATGAGGCATATCATGGACTTTTTTTTTTTATCAAGAAGCTAAATTCATATTTGTGGTAACTCCAGGGCCCTGGATTTTTCTCAGGATGCCTGAATGTTCCCAAATGTACAGAAATCTGGAATGTCACTGGGCTAGCAAATAAGTAATGACTTCTAATATGAGGAATAAGATATTTTCCTGACACACATCCATGTGTTGGATCTCTGTTCAGATCCTCTTATCTTGCAACATGTACTTTTGATTATCTCACTAAACCATGCTTTTGAACTTTAATTGTAAGAAGTCCATAAAACCACCAAATCCACATTCAAAACAAACCTAACCCCAGAAAAATCTGTGCTCCTATGTCCTTGTTATTGTTGTTTACAATAACTACAGTATTATGAAAATATTTGTTATTATGTGAGGGGATCTTCGGTACAGCTCAATTCTTCACCCATTGAAGGTGTTGATCATGAAAATGATGTGTATTGACTTTGGTTTTTTTCCTCAGGATTGAGACCTAAAGCAGATCACACTTAAAGAGCAATGCAATTAAAATATACAAAGCTAAATACTGAAATGGAATGAAACTTGTACAATTATTAAAACAAATGTATGAAAACAGATAAAAACTTTTTAAGCAACGCTGTTTGATCATAGGTGTATACTTGGATGAATTCTCTCATAAAAATGTCTGTTCTATTGCATTAAGTCAAATGGCTTTGTTTTCCAGACTTTGTGTCTCAGCGTGTAATGAAATGATTTTCTTTCTGATGAAAATCTCTTACTAAGAAAGAAGTGGTTGATTATCATGGCAAGATTTTATATCATCATATATTAAAAATGCAGTTTCCCTTTCCTGGGAAACCGCAAATACTTAAGCATCACACGAAGAGTTTACTGTTAAGTCTGGGCTACAGACTCTGCCGATAGTTTCACCCACAAAGATGTAATTCAACTTTAAAAATATATTTTGTCCCTGATAATGAAGGGGTCTGGAGTGACTCATAGTCAGCTGGACTTTGGTCTTCCATTATTACTCAGTCTCTGTCAGACTGAGCAAAATAACACTTTAAAAAAAAAAGGTGTCTAGAGGCAAAAGCTACAATTGACATTCCCTTTAGTGGACCTGCACAAGTATGAGAGGTCTACAGTCTAGGATTCACAGGGTGGTGATACTTATGGGTAGCCATATGCATTTCCCAAAGTGGCCTAAAGCATGATCTTTAGGGGGCATGAGAGCATTTTGATCACATTTTTTGAAATTATTTTATTAATTATTCGATACAATTTAATATACAGTAAAAAATATACATTCAAAAAATAATGAAATGTGTCTTTTGATCACATTTTGAAGCAGCCCGAAGTTCCCTTTTCAAAAAAGCTTGGCCTCAGCCTAAAATGGTCTAGAATCCCTAAAACATCAAACAATATCTCTTGTAGCTCCTTGATGGTATGGGTGGGAACATTTCTTTTGCATTGGATTTCTCACTCCCAAAGTCATGTAGGGGTATAATGTGCCTCCCACTGTTGTCTAACCTTCAAGTGGCTTCTGATCTAGAGAGATCCTCAGATGAACCTATCATGGCATTTTCTTGGCAAGGTTTGTTCAGAGGGGGCTTTGTCTTTGCCTTCTTTTGACCCTGAGAGAGTGTGATGCCTAAGGTTACATAGTGGATTTCCACAGCTGAGAAGTTATTTGAAACTGGTTTGTAGTCCAATGTTCAAACTATTGCCCCACACTATCTCTCCCCTGCAGTACAGCCACAAAAAAGATGATTGTCTCTAATCTTTCCTGTTTCTCTTTTCTCATTTCCCTTTTATCTTCTGTTTTGATCTAACTGAAAAGAGATGAGTTTATTTTTCAAAAGTCAGTCTGCAAGGGCCCCAGACTGCAGCAATATGGATGGCACTTTGATATTTAAAAACACTTTGTGTCCTGACAGTTTTACAACTCCCATATGGATGGTATATTTATTTTTATCAACACTTTTAACAGGACAGTTTGAACCTTGATCTTACTTGTGATCTTGTGTCAGAACTTTTGAGATAACCAAAGTAATAGATACCAGGCTTACTGCATGAAATTCATCTCATACTTCCTATACATCTTATATGAATAGACTGAAGGTAATTTTATTCACAATATTTGTAATAATTTTGTGCATGAAACAAAGTTTGTGTGCATCAGAAAGCAAAAGGTCACTGTCTCAGCCACCCAGATAGACAATATTGATTTTGGAGTATTTCCAGTTTTAGAATTGCAGACAAGAAATGCTCAACTTGTACATGAATAAAATACAAAAAGGGACATTGGTTAAAGATTAATAAATTGTATTAAAATTCAGTATAGTTACCAACCTTAGATATGCTGATGATACCACTTTGATGGCTTAAAAGTGAGGAGCTGAGGAGCCTTATAACCAAGGTGAAAGGAGAAAGTGCAAAAGCTGGGTTGCTGTTAAACATCAAGAGAACCAAGATTATGGCAACCAGACTGATTAATAACTGGCAAATAGAGGGAGAAAACGTGGAGGCAGTGACAAACTTTGTATTTCTAGGTGCAAAGATTATTGCAGACGCAGACTGCAGCCAGAAAAATCAGAAGACGTTTACTTCTTGGGAGGAGAGCAATTACCAACCTCAATAAAACAGTGAAGAGTAGAGACATCACACTGGTAACAAAGGTCTGCATAGTAAAAGCATTGGTATTCCACGTAACTTATGTATGCGAGAGCTGGAGCAAAAGGAAGGCTGAGTGAAGGAAGATAGACGCTTTTGAACTTTGGTGTAGGAGGAAAATTCTGAGAGTGCCTTGGATCGCAAGAAGATCCATACTCCAGGAAATAATGCCCGACTGCTCACTAGAGGGAAAGATGAAGTACTTTGGCCACATAATGGGAAGACAGGAAAGCTTGGAGAAGATAATGATGCTGGGGAAAATTTAAGGAAAAAGGAAGAGGGGCCGACCAAGAGCAAGATGGATGGATGGTATCCTTGAAGTGACTGGCTTGACCTTAAAGGAGCTGGAGGTGGCCATGGCCGGCAGGGAGCTCTGGCATGGGTTGGTCCATGAGGTCACAGAGTCAGAAGTGACTAAACGAATAAACAACAACATGGTTGCCATAGGTCATACACATAGTTGGTTCATGGTCTTCGTTGCACTCTATCAGAAGTCACATAGGTAAAGGTTTTCCCCTGACTTTAAGTCCAGTCATGTCTGACTCTGGGGGTTGGTGCTCATCTCCATCTTCACCAAATTCCAAATTATTCCCTCCTGGTGGTCCAAACCACCACTGAATGAAGATGATGGCAGCCTTGCAGTTGTGTTTAGAAGCATTTCTATCACCAGGGGAAATGTAGCTTGAGGCTTATTTTACTTCAGGCAGGATTGTCTTAGTTGGATTTTATGTTTACATCAGTCATTTTAATTACTGTTTGTTCTGATTGTAATGTTAAGTTTCATGTAATGAACTCATCTCAAGGAGAGTAGGGAGAGATAAAGATAGGAATTATTTTTCTGAATTGCCTGGCTATGGGGTTTTTTTTACCACATAGATCTTTTCCCATTTGCTGCTATGTCCTGCATGCAGCCCATTTTTTTTTTTACTTTCTGCCTTCAAGCAATTGTCAACATATCCCAGAATGATGATTCAACTGGGATTCGGGAGAAGAAGCAATTCTGCACAGCAAAGCCACATCAGAAGCCAGATTTGCCTTTGATAGGCAGCCAGAAGGATTTTTGTTTGTCGGTTACTAAATTCCATTATCGGCCAGCTTAACACCCAAGGCTACAACAATTACATGCTGACTGACTGACATACTGATGTTCATTCTGCGTAGTCAAGTTAGCTTCCCATCTTTGATGTCACAGTGGTTTGTGCATCACTCAATAAGCCAACTCAAAGACCAATGTTAAACTGATGAATGAGGTATTCCTCTGCTGGGCTATAGCTGTTTATTGGTGCCTGTAAATTTTACTTTTTGGACAATCACTCCCAGAATCCTGCAGCCAGAATCCATAGAGACTAGGGAATTCTGGAAACTGTAGTCCAGTGATAACTTTTCAAATCTCTGGAATTATGGCTAAGGGAATCTAGGAATTGTTGCTAAAAAAAATAACTTTCCAAATTTCTGCTTATTGGAACCAACCAAAGAGCAAGCTTTTGAGTTTTCCAAGACAAAGTTGAATGCATAGCAAAGTGGAGATTGGTGAGAAACAAAAATGAACACAATGTGCAAGTGGCTTGGACTGCTTGAGACCAGCTTCCGATGGCCCATAGGCCATGTGTCAAACTCATTTTCACCAAGGACCATTTCAGCCTTATGGTTGCCTTCAAAGAATTGTAAGACTGTATAAATGTATATGTTGCCCTGGAATTGAAAGCCTCATGGACCACATAAAATGATGTGGTGGGCTGGATTTGACATGTGGACCTTGCATTTGACACATGGGCTCAAGCCTCTTCTAGACAAGGATAACATAGACAAGGATAACTAGTAACTTCCTGATTAGACTATGGCAATGTGCTCTACATGGGGCTGCTCTGGAGGATGATTCAGAGAAGAAAAGTCCAACTAAATTATTGAACACAATACATTAGAGTAACTATATGACACTGCTCTTAAAACACTTGCACTGACTGACAATATATATCCAATATGATTCCAAGATGCCAGTGATTAGAATCAAATTGTTAGGGATTCCTCCTTTTCAGAAGAGGAAGGAGAGCAGGAAAGTGTTCATGAGTCAAAGGGGCAGTTGGAATCTGATGAGGAGATTTTGCAAGTACCCTCATTTCAGGAAAGGTGAAAGGAAACTCTAATGCCCAAGCCTTCGCTCCCCTTGTGCCTGCATCCAGGAAACTGCTCCTAAGGATTTATTGCTGTTTCTTTGTCTGAAGTAAGACTGCTACCTGATTTGGGAATTTATCAGAGACTTAAGAACTGTGTTTGCCCTAAGACTTCCTTGCTTTCTTTTGCGTTATACCATTGAGTATGCTATTCTTTATGTTTTGCTGAAGTAAAGCAGTTTTCATTTATTTATCACATTGTTTTAAGACTGTTCTTGAAAGACAAAACATCTTTGCAGGGCTTGATATTGATGGTGGGTCTAGGGACCTCATCACATGGAGGTTCGAAACATGAGTGACAATGGGAGGAATCACCTGGCAGTGTGGCAAATTCGTTGGGCAGTGGGGAAAACCATTGCCCCACACCCCACATTACTGCTTTCTCAGTCACATGGGGAAAGCATCGCTGCTCAGCTTTCCCCCTCTCTTGCCTCATTCCAAGCAATGAGAACATGGGAAGCATCCTGTGTTCTTTGGGCTCTGTCCTAGGATGCTTCCAGGACTGAGCCCAGCCAGAAGTAGCTTTGTTCTGGTGGTGTCCGTCCTAGAAGTGTCCTAGGATGGAGCCAGAAGACAATGTGATGATGTCATGAATTGGTTGTCCATGATCTAATGGAGGAGATCACTTCACTCCATCTCATCAGTCAGGGTAGCACATTGTAGGAAGATGTCCCAAAGGTGCAGCCATTTATCCAGCAAGAATAGTAAGAAGCAGTCCAAGGTCATAACAGTAGTTCATCCGTACAGAGGGCAAGGCAAGGGAATTGTTCAAATTTTCAGTTCCAAGGGTCATTTAGCAAGAAGCTCACCAAATGTCCAAAACATAAAATCCAAGGCTCAAGGTACAAAGTTCATGAAATTACCAGCTGAAGCTCTCCACACAAGGATTGCTGCCAGCAAAAGGCTACTGCCAGCATCCGTTATTTATGCTGCCAGTGGAAACCCTTTACAGCTGCAAAGCCCTTCTCAGTGCCAGTCTACTTGACTTTTGCACCTGTATGGAATCCAGGTTCAGCTGAAACCAGGTGGGGTGAGTTAACTCCTGTTCCTCAGTTTGAACCTGTCCTGACTCAGCCACTTCGAAATCAGAAGGGCCCGGCTCCTGTTCAGCAGTACTAGGTTCCAAATTCTCAGACTGCTCAGGTAACTGCTCAGCCGTGGTCCTGATTTCATCTGATGGCAGGAAGTCCCTTTCTGCCTCATCCTTATTCAGGGCCTGAGCCCTGACAAAAGATGTGGAAAGGAGCTTTTCTGTCATGGCACCCCAGTTATGGAACAGATCTCCAATTAGCACCAACAACAGTATAATTTCAGTGCCAAATTAAAGCATCACATTTACTAATAGCTTTAGGGCCTAAATGATCTTCTTCAAATCTTACATTTAACAATTTTAGTTGGTTTAAAATTGCCATATTTTAACATCTCAAATTGTTTAGTGAAGAAGTCACTTTATTCATAATGCAGCTTCTCCTAAAGACTGAGATGCGTATGCTTTTGTCTGTTTAAATTATTATGAAATTGTTTTTAATTTGTCAAGTGATCAAATTATACTGAGATGCAGGGTGGGATAGAACTGTTTGAATAAATGGACTGTAGAAATAAATATGGCAAACTGATATAAATTTCTCTGCTAGGTGCTTCAAGTATAAATGTATATCTAGAATTGGAGAGCAGGGGAATAAGCAGTGGCTGACTTCCATTTTTGAGGGGGGAAATAAAAACCGGTAGTTAATCCAGTTGGACTAGCAGTGGGGGTATACATTCTCTAAATTCTCAGTCCATGTCTGATCTTTTAAACTAAGCCAGACCAGCTCTGGTTAGTAGATGGATGGAAGACTGCCAATAAATAGCAGATTCTGTAGGCTTTATTTCAGAGGAAGGAATTGGCAAAACTACCTTTGAATACCATATTTCACAGCATAATAGTCACACTTTCCCCCCCTTGAGAGAGACTTTTTTCACTACATAATAGTTGCTTTAAGGGTGCAGCTGTGCAGGCAGGTGAAGCCTCAGTCTCTTGTGTGGCTGTATCCGCAAAGCATGGCTGCAGAGAGGAGAGGTGGGTGGACTCGTTCATATCCCAAGCTACAGAGAGAAAGGCGATCAGGCGGGTGAACTCACCAATTTGCCCCCTTCACATAATAGTCACACCCATAAACTAAACGTGCAACTACTATGCAAGGAATCCTAAAAACACAAACCCAGGAGGTAAAAAAGTGTTATGGGATGACAATTATTATGCAATGAAATATGTTATTCTTACCTAAGAAAACTCTATGAAATTTATGGGGTCACAATAAGGCCACAGACAACTTGAAGAAACAGAGACACACAAAATCAGTCAGGTCTGTCTGCATTCTTAAGTGAAATACACATGTTCCTGGGCAGTAAGTATGCTGCTTTTATTGTGTTATCAGGGACTAATGGGAAGAAGCTGCTGTAGAGGAGAACAGTCAACAAAAATCAAATACAACTAATGCAACAAAGATCTTTTTCAAGTTCTGGAAAATTCTAGATTTTCAATTGAGCATAAATACTGTAAAGGTCCCAGATCCTACCTGAGTTTGGAGTCTAAGTAGGGTCAACCCTGGATCGTAGTTGGATGGGAGACTACCAATAAATACCAGGTGCAGTAGAGTATATTTCAGAGGAAGGAACAGCAAAGCTATCTCTAGGGTATTCTTTGCATAAGAAACCCTTATAAAATTCACAGGCCGCCATAAGTCAACAGGTTTCTTGAAGGCACCTATACACACACTGTTCATGTTTCAGATTTCATAACTAACACTCCTGTACTATTAGTGACAGTGAGGGAAACTGAAGTATTTAGGATATGTAAATGTTTTCTGTTACAATTTCTACAGCTCATATAAAATAAAAGGAAAGATATCAATCCAGTGAGGTAGAGTTTAAATTGTAATTGGTTCGTTTTTCGAAAAACATAATGTTACATAATTGTTGTAACATAACAAGGGATAGTTTTTATTTGTTTTGCACTGTAATTGTGACTGTGTTGTTTTCCTTTTAATTCCTTTTACAGTTTCAAGTTAATTGTCCTCCCAACTTAGGTTCTTCATGCCAGAAGTCCAAATCTTTGGCTCTCTGATCCTACCCCCATCCCTCATATAAATAAAAATAATTATTTTTTCCAGAAAATCCATTAAAATTCATTAACTACAGCTAACAACCTTTGGGACTTAATAACAGTAATTGCAACAAGTAACTTTCTGGGCTCTTTTCCTATTACAGTATTTTCTTGCAAAGTTCAATTTGTTTCTGTTTATATGCCTCAACTAATACCGCCACATTCTAATCCTTTTGCCATTGCCCACTACCGAGAAATTCAAACTGATGCAAAAATATAATGAAGTGATATGAAGTTCCCCAACTGTACTAATGGCTTAGCTGGCTATTTTTAATGAAGCACTACTTGAGTTAATTATCAGTACTTAGCACATACGGCATGCTTCATGCCGCACATTCAATTAACACGGCTCTTCTTCCTTCCCCTTCCCACTGAATTACAATGAGGGCAAAATGACCTGCCAAAATGTTAAAAATCTCCTGACCTGAGGAAAGAGTTGACTGGGTAGCCTTGAAAAACTGGCTGAGGCCTTTTGACTTTGCCATAGAAAATAAGTCCACAGGTATCATTGTGAAGCATATTTTCTGTCTGTTCCAGACAGGTGTGTCTGCATTGTTTTACATCATTGTCTTTTGAAAGGCTACTTGGACTCTGCTTTGAGCTCCTGTAAACTGGAATCACCCATGTCACCAAGTGATCTCAAGGAAAATCACTACGTCTGCAGAAGTGACTCAAGTTGCTCCTGACACGAAAAGAAAAAAAAAACTACGTCTGCAACAGGAAAACAACTGAAAAGAACTGGCTTTGGAAACATACCTTTGAGTTGGTAACTCTTTGGCTAATTAGATCCAGCTGATCACTTTGCAAACTCATGTGAGTGAACCAGCATGGTATAGTGTTTTGAGTGTTGGACTAGGCCATTTAATGCAGTGTAGCACATGCATTAGCTTGGGGCATCCATGTGACACGCACAGTCAAATATACTTTAATCTGTGGTAAAACAATCTAGTTTGATACTGAATTTTTTTTTTAAAAAAAAAACACCAGCAATGGTCTGATTCTTTGAGTAATCTTGGGTGACCATGTGTGATCTGAGTTCACTTCCCCACAGCCACCCTGTACTTCTTGGGCTGAGGCAGCCTGGAGAGGTGGGATGGCAGTAAACCCCTATTCCGTCCCAAAATTACAGAAAATCATGTCTTACCATTGCCACAGGATCTGTACTTCCTGAATCGGCATCATTCTAGCAGCAATAGAATGGGAGGAGTGGAGGGGACTAAAAACAACAACAACAACAACAACAACAACAACAACAACTCTCCCTGTGGCTTGAGGTGGGATACCACATCTGCTCATAGACTTCATTGTACCAGAATATTTTGCATAGAATTATAGAAAAAAATAGATCCATGTATGATTCCACAGCAAGCTGGCTTCATGAAAGACAAAGCTGCACATCACAAGTGTTGAACCTGATTCAGCACATAGAAGATGGGTTTTAAAGGCAGCAGATTACAGGAGCTGTCTTCATAGACCTGTCAGCAGCTTATGATACTGTAAACCATCGCCTTCTCCTGAGAAAAACTTACAATATCACAAAGGACTACCACCTCACCCACTTCATTGGAAATCTGCTACAGTTTTTGTTGTTGTTGTTGTTGTTGTTGTTGAATTCCAGGGCCAGAGAAGCAGATGGTGAAAACAGAAGAACGGCCTTCCTCAGGAGCATGCTTGCTCCATCAATGTTTAACATTTACACAAATGATCAGCCACTGCCAGAAGGAACAGAGAGTTTCATCTATGCTGACGATCATGCCACCACTGCCCAAGCAGGGAGCTTTGACATGGTTGAACAGAAGCTCTCCAAAGGTGCTCTTGCTGCCTATTAAAGGGAAAACCAGCTGATCCCTAATCCATCTAAAATGCAGACGTGTTCTTTTCACCTTAAGATCAGACAGCATCTCGAGCTCTGAGGATTACCTGAGAAGAAATCCCATTGGAGCCTTGCAGCACATCAAAATACTTGGGAGTTACCCTGGACTGTGCCCTGACTTACAAGAAGCACTGCTTGACTATCAAGCAAAACGTGGGCGCTAGAAATAACATTGTACGAAAGCTGACTGGCACAACCTGGGGATCACAACCAGGCACAGTGAAGACATTTGCCCTTGCACTTTGCTACTCTGCTGCTGAATACGCATGCCCAGGGTGGAATACATCTTATAATGTACAAACAATGGATGTGGCTCTTAATGAGGCATGCTGCATTATCACAGGATGTCTACACCCCACACCACTGGAGAAATTATACTGTTTAGCTGGCATTGCACCACCTGACATCCGCCGGGAAGTAGCAGCCAGCAATGAAAGGAACAAGGCAGTGACATCTTTGACTCATCCCCTGTTATCAGCCAGCATGTCAATGCCTTAAATCAAGAAATAGTTTTCTAAGATCTACAAAGATATTTGCAGCAACATCTCAGCAAGCAAGAGTCCAAACGTGGCAGGCCTAAACCCAGAACTTCAAGCCATGGCTGATATTGGATGAGAGACTCCCTCCTGGGCACAAAGACTCTGGATGACTTGGAAGGCATTGAACAGACTGTGCTCTGGCACCACGAGGTGCAGAGCCAACCTTAAGAAATGGACATGCGAGTGTGGAGAAGAGCAAACCACAGACCACCTATTACAATGCAGTCTGAGCCCTTCCACACGCACAATGGAGGACCTTCTCGCAGTGAAAACAGAGGCACTCCAAGTAGCCAGAATCTGGTCAAGGGACATTTAGTATAATGCCAAGTTTTAACTTTGTTTGTTCTTTCCCCCACCCTGGACCTTCCACAGATATATAAATCTTCCTTGCTTAGTTTCTGCATATACCTCACAACCTCTGTGGATGCATACCATAGATGTGTGCGAAACGTCAGGCAAGAATACTTCTGGAACATGGCCATACAGCCCGGAAAACACACAACAACCCTGTGATTCCAGCTATGACAGCCTTCAACAACACAATAAGACATGATTTTCTGTAGCTTTTTTTGGGGGGGGCGGAATAGGGGTGCCGAGAGAGTAGAAAAGCGAGCCAATACCCAGCCTTGCCAAAGCGGATTTGGCATGGCTAGGCTGCTTGGCTGATCTCTCGCTGTATAGGTGACTTAGGGAGGCCTGGTATAGACTCCATGTGGCTTGGAACCATGATTCCAATCTCATCCTTTGGCTGTGCAGAAAGGCCCTAGGTCTCTGGAATTCTTGGAATCATACAGTTGGAAGATACCTCATGGGCCATCCAGTCCAACCCCCTGCCAAGAAGCAGGAAAATTATATTCAATTGAATCTTCACTGCTCAGCCACCCCTGGTTAGCCTATCTTTCTCCCTCTGAGAAATACAAAAGCAATCCCCCTCTAAACAAATTCGGAGAGAAAGCACACCACTGTTACATGTTCTCCTTAGATTTGCCAGCATTGAGTTGAACACACACAACAAAATCACCTTCATTTATTCACCTTTGATAAAGACCCTTAAATGGGAGGTTTGGTTTCATTAACTTTTTTGATGTTCCCTCACAATGCCTGAACTGCTACCTGAGCTAATGGATACAGAACATTTATCTATAAGGCGTTAAGTATGCAATGTTAGCAGTCTGGCACAGGTTTTTTTTTTCATTTCCAAGTAACTGCCAAAAGCTTTATTGTTGTCATTGTTGCATCAGTGGGGCTGGACTTGCCAACTGTAATTCTTCTGCGGGTTCCCCTGTTACTTGAGGCAGGAGAAGTATTCCTATTCCCTCTGTTTCACCACAACAAGGAGAAAAATAAAATATTTGCACAGAAAAAAAGTGTGTTACACATCAAACAAACAATTTTCTGTGTAAAATTGTCAGGGGTTTGCACAGTTTTTAGAGAAAATTTCCCAAAATATTAAAATAAAAATGTGGGAAAGACCCAAGGGGGAAACAAATTTGGCATTATTTGTTCTTGCAGGCAGTAAGAACATGAGCAAAGATTTACATTGCAAGTATGTACATAATTCTTTTGTTTTGCTGGGCAGGGCACCATCCAACTGTTAACTGCCTCTTTCACAATAGGTGAGCGGGAGGACATGGCATTCCACTTCACAATCAGCAAATTAGGCTGGATCTACACTACCATATAATGTAGCTTGACTGTATTGAACTGCATTATATGGGTCTACACACTGACCATATAATGCAGATCCGTACTGCTTAATATGGTAATGTAGATCCAGCAGATGTATAGCTGGATATATCCATCCAGTACTCTCCATATGTCTTAATTTCGTTGTGTTTTGCCAAATCCTATTTGCATTCTTGTCACATTTATTGTTACAGACATCTGTCACCTTTAAACGCTTCACTTTCTGAGGCCTCATTCTTTGAATAGATGTAAACTATAGCCATGTACAACAATGTCAAGCTCGTCTGCTCTTTTGTCCACGGACTGACTCTTCGTAAGTCTATACAGCTTTCTGTTTTCTTCTTTTTCATGCTCCATTTAATGTAAAGTTAGCTTCAAACTGCTGTCCCTTGATCTACAGCTACCCTCCTATTGATGCAGCCTAGGGCCCTTCCACATAGCCATATAACCCAGAATATCATTGCAGATAATTCACAATATTGGCTTTGAACTGGATTATCTGAGTTCACACTGCCATATAATCCAGTTTAATGTGGATTTTATACAGCTGTGTGATAGGGGCCCTAGAATTGTGTTGCTTATTAGCTGCTGCACCACACTGTAAGCCACCCTGAAAATCTTTTTGTATAAAGGGTAATAATAATAAATACACTCAAATAAATAATGCATAATAATAATTATTTTTCCATGTCAGGAGCTACTTGAGAAACTGCAAGCCGCTTCTGGTGTGAGAGAATTGGCCCTCTGCAAGGATGTTGCCCAGGGGATGCCCGGATGTTTTGATGTTTTACCATCCTTGTGGGAGGCTTCTCTCATATCCCTACATGGAGCTGGAGCTGACAGAGAGAGCTCATCTGTGCTCTCCCCCGGTTGGAATCGAACTGGAAACCTTCAGGTCAGCAACCCAATCTTCAAGTCAGCAGTCTGTCAGCACAAGGGTTTAATACATTGAGCTACCAGGAGCTCAAATAATAATAATAATAATAATAATAATAATAATAATAATAATAATAATTTATTTATTTACAGCATTTTTACCCCGCCTTTCTCACCCGAGGGGACTCAAGGCAGCTTACATAAATTGGAAAAATTCAATGCCCAAAACAATTAACTAAAATCAACAGCACATACAAATCAAATAACAATACAGAAAAAAACAATTATACACAATTTAAAAACATAAATTCATTCATCCAAGAGCCTCATGCGTAAATCTTAGTTCAGACCATGTCAAATCGTTGTACATAATAATAATAATAATAATAATAATAATAATAATAATAATAATAATAAGGCCACCCTACTGGGATCTGCAAGCATCATCCGAAAATACATCACTCAGTCCTAGACACTTGGGAAGTGTTCGACTTGTGATTTTGTGAAACGAAATCCAGCATATCTATCTTGTTTGCATCATACAATATATTGTATTGTGTCATACAATAATAATAATAATAATAATAATAATAGAAACATACTACATACTTTGGGTGATTGCCCTTTATCTTATTTTTTGATGTTTTCACTCTTTGCAGACTAGAAGATTCATAATTGTGTATTTTGTCCAATCACTTTTTAAAGAAATGGCTAAAATGCAGAATACTAGCAGAGTTTGCTCTATAAGAGATAGTAGTTAGAATGTAAAGCTTGGAAAATACATGCTTGTTTAGGTGGGAAATTATTAGCATAGCTTTCTTGTTATCTAACACTGGGCTTGATTCCAGGAAGGGATAAAGCCTGAGAGATCATCTTCATTCTTTTCAGTTCGACAAAATAAACAGCATTTTTCATTTCTTGCTCCTACTATTTAGAAGTGGTGTGGTCTGGATTTCTTCTGTGTTTTAATGTTCCCCTGATCAACAAAGTTTGGTACACATATGCTGAAAAAAGAAATGGCAGAATAGACAGTATCACTTTAGGTGCTGCTTTGATTTGGAGACTGTATGCTTTCCCTTTATTAAAGAAAGGTTAGGCATTTGGTTAAAAATAATAATGTTTTTTATCTAACCTACTGCTTTTTTTCTACTCTTTTTTGTAGGAGGTGCCTTTATAATACACTGAAAACATTAAAAAAGAGATTCACATCTGCAGAAAGCAGCACGCATCAGATTTCCACATCATTTTGCCTGTCTGTAGTAATAGACAAATGAGAAGTAACTGCACTTGTAAGTTTAGTATACAACTTTACTCACAAAATTCTAGGGGTTTCTTGATGCAATGGGACAAAGTAAAGGTTGGTGTAGTAGAGTTTTGCTTCCAAATTCAATTCAGGCACTGAACTCAGGCCCTTTCCACACAGCTGTACAAAATCCAAATTTAACTGGATTTTATGGCAGTGTGGACTCAGACAACCCAGTTCAAAGCAGATATTGTGGTTTATCTGCCTTGATATTCTTGTTATATGGCTGTATGGAAGGGCCCTCAGTCATCTTTGTGAGAAACTGTTAGACTATTGTTTGTGGCTTTGTTGAACTGTGGGTCCCGACTCCAAATGGGGTCCCTTTAGCTCAATGTTAGAGGTCACATAAATTGGCAACAATAAAAGGTAGTCATTTGGTGGGGAATGCTAGTGAAATCAGATGTCTCTCTAGCCTTCCTTCCTTAGTTGTTTATGTCCCCAAGTTGCAGGCATATAATGTGTGTGTGTATCATAGTGGAGGGTGTGAATCCACTTACATTGACTGGACAAAATGTATTGAGAAGCACCATGCTTAACATACCTTTCACTTAACTGTTGTGGTAAGCCATTATATTCTATTGTGACTCAGACTTTCTGGCTATAGGCAAAAAAACTGTAGGTGCTTTCAAGTCATCTCTTGACTTCTGGTGACCTCATTAATTTCATATGGTTCTCTTAGACAAGGAATACGCAGAGGTGGTTTTGCCAGTTGCTTAACTGAGTACACAATGTGAAATATGCAAACTTCCAGGTAATTCTTTCTCAAACTTAAGGCTCATACTGCAAACACTTATTCAGTTCTTGGACTCACTCAGGTAAAATGAAGTAGGTCTTCAAACAGTGCACCCAGTTAAATTACAGAACTTCTTAATACAAGATGTGGGGGTTAGATAAATTCATAGGGGATAAAGCTATCAGTGGCTATTATTTATATATCAGTGCCTCTCCATATCAGTAGATGGGGAACAGGAATAGAAAGATGGGCCATTCATCTGCTTATAGATTTTCCATAGGCATCATATTGGCCTTTATGGGAACATAAAGTGAAGTGGAACAACATCTTTGGCTTTCTCCAGCTGGTCTGCAACCTTAAGCATATGCATTTAGAAATGAGATCCATTTGAGGCTAATGAAGATGGAAATGTAGCTTCTGTCAGCATTTACACTTTATTTGATGGAAGAACCATCCATTTTCTAAACAGTGTTCATCAATACAGCCTTTAAAATGAGACTAGTACACAGTAAATAGTGTAGGTGACTGAAACTATTAGGGATAATAATCTGGATGGCTCAATTTTAATGTTGCTGCAACACAGAAGTATTTCTTCTGGCCTTCATTTAAAGTTGCTCAATATGTGACTGATTGCAGTGCATCAAACAGGATGAGTGTGACTTTGAACTTATGGGCAAGTGCCTTGGCTTTGAAAAAAAGAATAATATGATTTGGATTTGGGGTGGAAAACACATTAGGTAAAGAGGAGCAGCACAAAACTCAAGGCTGAACTGGTGTTGCCAGACATGACTTTATTGGCACTGTATCTCCAGCCTCTGGAGCCTTGACACATTCTGTAATGACTCACAGAGTTGTGGTATAAGAATATATTATGCAGTCCATTACAGAGCAATGTGTCTTAAAGTATGTGTGTTGGCCAAAAGTGGAGTAAATGCACCAGCTATCTGATAGGGATATCAGATAGGGAATTTAGGCTGGGCAATACAGTATAGATTGCATCCTGTACAATATTGCCCTACTGTTCCCAACCACCCTAAATAAAAATATCTCTAGCTCCATCAGTGTTACGACATTTAAAATGAAAACAAAGTATGTATGTAGGACAAGAATGAAATAAATGTAAGTGCTATCGCATATAGATAATGCCTTTATTCCGTAACCGGTAATCAATATCCTGTACATGAATATAATTTAGGATGGGCAATTCAGCATAGATTACACTCTACACCAGTGTCTGACTGTTCCCAACCAACTCAAATACACATATCTGTAGCTCCATCAGTGTTACTGACTTTAATATGTTAACAAAAGAACATAAGGTCACAGCAGATTCATTCTGGATGGATTTGTTTAGTCTGTCTTTTCAGACATCTAAGTTATAGACCATTATCATATTTTGTGCCAGTGAGTTTTCAAAATTACGTATGTGTTATGTGAAGAGCTCCATTTATTTAGTCATGGTTTTAGCACATATGTGATTTAAAACACTACAAGAAGGCATTCAGAGTCATAGTTCAAGTTTTACCTGTTCCTGTTTTTGGTTTCTCTCTATTAATCTGCCTGTTTCCTCATAAAAATGATAGAGTGTCAGTGTTAGATAGAGAGCAAGCATGATGTAATTGGACATCATGTTGGAGTATGACTCTAGAGACCTGGGTCCGAATCCCTGTTCAGCCATGAAAACATACTAGGTTACTTTGGATAAGTCAAACTTTTTCAGTCTCAGTAGAAGGCAAAGGCAACCCCGCTGAACAAATCTTGCCAGGAAAGCACCATAATAGGTTTGTCTTAGGTCACCATTAGTTGGAATCGACTTGAAGGCATCAACTGCAACAGCTCCTGTAAACCTTAGCTTTCCTCCATGCCTGTTATTTTCCTTTTCATTTGATCTTTTGGTTATATTAAGATTCAAATTTGAAGAATTTTCCTATAACTTTGGGAATTGAATTGTTTGGTCCTCCTGATATGACTGGACTACAGCTCACACCACTTTCTGTCAGTATAACTAAGGATGAGGAATCTGACTGTTGTTGTTTATTCATTTAGTCGCTTCCGACTCTTTGTGACCTCTTTGGACCAGCCCGTGCCAGAGCTCCTTGTTGACCGTTGCTGCCCCCAGATTTGTCCTTCCGTAGCAGCAGCCAGCCAGAGTTCCAATAAATTGTTAAATCTGCAAAGAGGATGACTGACTGATTCTTTAGTAAGTAAACCTCTGGGCTGGAAAGAAATCCCTAAATGGATTGGAGTCCCTTCCAATTCAATAGGGGAATTTAGAGGCTGGATGGCCATCTGTCAGGAGAGTTTTGATTGTGCCTTTCTGTCTGGGAGAAGGGAGTTGGACTAGATGGCCCTCGGGGTTTCCTCCAACTCTAGGATTCTTTGAAAATGTAGGATTGGTATTGGTTTCTATTGGTTAATATGAGATGCATTAAATGAGATAGGTTTTTAAAAATGTTTTTTTGTCAAAACTTTATTTAAAAAATCCCTAAAATTTATTTATTTATTTATTTGTTTATTTATTCCAGTAGATGTATGAATATTTCTGAAAGTTGGAGGGAAGTTATCTTGTGTCATTGGATAGAAAAGTCAAAGAGATAGCTCTTGTAGTTTTTTGTTTTTTAAAAAAATGTTGTCGAAACATTGAAAATTCCCTAAACATCCATGGATAAATGAGATGTTCTGAAATTAGGTGGGATAACAGTGGTAAATATGTTACACCATTGTAGCAAGTTTTACTCCAATAGCTATAAAATGAGAGACAAAGGAGCCCCTGAAATTTCCTTAATTATAGTAATTGTGCACAATTACTATAATGAAAAAGTAACAAAATTTTGTTATTCTTGCTATGGTAACAAAATTTTCATTAATGATACTTTAGAAACGAAATGCCAGTGCTCCCCAGTTTTGTTTGTTTAACATTGTTTATGGATTGCACATGCCTAATTGCTATTCAATGCAGCATTTTATTGCCTTTCTGCCAGTGCATTAAAGATAGCTCATAGTACAGTATGATCCCCATACCCAAGTGATACCCGTAGTTTCACTCAACAGACAAAACACATCCTGTATAGATCCTCCTGGTTTTATGGTATTCTTCCACCAGAGGTTACTATGGAGTTGCACTGGCAAATTCCTAAAGGACATCGCTTTAGAAAGGTTCTATGTCCTGCAGACCAACTCTATGGTAATCTTTGGCAGAAGTCATTTGTTTCGATAGGGTTTGCTATTACCCATTTTTTTTTCAGTTTCCATGGTAAGTGCAGGAAATATCCCGTGTAGTTATGTGGGTTGTGCTATATAAGACAAAGATAAGGAACCCATGGCCCTATTCATGTTAATGAACTTCATCCTCCATCTCTGATAATAGACTGCATATGCTAGGGTTGATGGGAGTTGAAACATCCCAACAGCCATAATTTTTCATCCTTTGTTGTAAAAGATAGGCTTACAAATCAATATATGTGATACTACAGACAGGGGTGGTGCCAATGACACAATATGTAATTTATATATTGCCAAATAATATAAAGGTGGAAGGATTAACAGTTATTGCTGCATCCTGTATGCTTGTGTGAACATAATCTTTCCTCTCCAAGCTCTTTACAATAGTAGCTGAGTGAAGCTTCATCCTTTCTTTTTTCCTTATGTGTAGACATGAGCAGGTTGTGGCAATACTTGTGCAGCCTTCCCTGCATGGAGAACTGAATCATTTATGGGTCACAATCCAGGCATTCCTCTTCAAAAATGATAGATGATGTTCATGCGTCAACTGAGTTACTAACATCATTGGACTGGTAGATACCAGCTATTTTAATGGAGAATTAACAACGGAGTCCAGAAAGTAAGACTATGTTGATTGTTGTTTTTTTTGTTGTTTTTTTTGTCAGGTGTCTTCAGGTCACAAGCTTATGGTGTTGCTAGACAAAAACTAGACAACTAATGGCCTTGCTGAACAAGTTGTTATTCTTCTGATTAGTACACTTTCAGCAAGATGCAAATTTGAAAATGAAAGAAACATGTAGCAAAGTGAGCTAGATCTTTTACAAAAAAGTATTTTCCTTATAGTCAAAGGCCTAAAGGAAAAGTCTTGTATTATTTACAGAACACCTACTGCTTCGATTTAGTGAATATGGAGATCTTGCTGGGTTAGATATTATGTTCCCTTCTATTTCTTTGAATTAATCAATGAAATGGGTCTTAACATAAAGAAAAAGCCTGGCAAACACAAGTATTTCTGCTTCTATGGGATAAAGTGTTTATAATTCCTTCACATTTTTCACATCATAAACAGAGTTTGTAATATTTATGCATTTAACTAATATGTTGGAACCTGTTAAGAATGCAGAAATTTAGAAACTTGCAGCTCAAGGGCTGAATACTCTTGGGGGTGTCAAATAAATAAACAAATATATCTGTTTGTTTGTTTGTCTGAGTATTCTGCCTTTCTCTCAATACAGGTCTCAATGTGGCTCATAATATGGTTAAAATAGTACAACTAAAAGTGCAATATTAAAATATAGCTAAACAGATTAAGAGATTAAAAGATCAATGAAATCCAAATCAATTTAGGGCCCTTCCACACAGCCATATAACCCAGAATATCAAGGCAGAATAACCGACAATATCTGCTTTGAACTGGAATATCTGAGTCCACACTGCCATATTCCAGTTCAAAGCAGATAATATGAAATTATATTTAGCTGTGTGGAAGGGGCCATAGAAACATTTCATTGGGAAGAAAGTACTGTCCATATTAGAAAAGGATCCTGCCTAGCCTTCATTGGGAATAAGTTTCACCACCTGGAAGTAGACACTAAGATTAGAAGGCCCTCTTGTGTTTTCTGCAAAAGTTTCATTGAAGGAGATGAATCAGTTTACAAAGTGGGAGAGATAAAAAAAGTAACAACATCAACTTTTAATTGGGTTCACTATCCACTCCATACGCATATCTTTTAACTAAAACTGATTTGAGCTTAGTCATTTAATGTAAGGGAGGTTCACACCATGTTTTTGCACTGAAATGGCATTTTAGAGGCAGAAAATGAGTTTCCTGCATGGGAAAGAGCACTTTCTGTATCATGCATATTTCCTTACAGAAGAAGTCCTAAACTATGAAGATTCTCACCAGTCTAGGAGTTTCCTCGTAAAGGTTTCCTATCAGTCAATAAACCATTTTAAAATATTTGCAAAGATTCTTTCAATTTCTGCCCATAGCTAAATGGGAATATCTGTGATATTAAAACATCTGGAACTCTCCAGAGAAGAAGTGATGTAGAAAGCAATGAATAGACCAGTGAGCATTGCTAAATCACTATAAAACAATGGTTCTCAACCTGGAGTCCCCAGATGTTTTTGACCTACAACTCACAGAAATCCCAGCCGGTTTACCAGCTGTTAGGATTTCTGGGAGTTGTAGGCCAAAAACATCTGGGGACCCCAGGTTGAGAACCACTGCTATAAAACAAAGAGCTAGGAAGAAGCAGGAACCCACATGAGCAGCATAAACTATGTACCAATACCCAGGAGGCAATAAAATAATGAAGGCAAGAAGACATGAAAACATAAAGGGACATGGGCTATTTGTGGAGCATCATGGTGACATTAAGGAGTCTGAATCAGGCCATGCACTGAAGGTTCTCCATCCCTGTAAATGTAATAGTTCTAATCCAACTATAAAGAAATGCTTTTAAGTATTATTTCCAAAGCATTCCAATCACATACTTAACTTCTTCCATGTAAACCAATAGAATGGTTACTTGGCAGGGTTGTGCCCAATTATTCCATTACTCAAAAATGAATGAAAAATGGCCACCTGTTATAGAGATGAAGAGACACACAAGAGACAGTAAAATTGGCATCCGTTTGTACTGAAATTGACTGGGATGGCACAAACACAAATATCCTGTATGACTTGGTTTTGATGTATTTAAGGCTCTATCTTTTCCAATATGATCCTGTCTGAAATACATGATTATCTGCTGGGGATTTCATCTAGGTACATCTAAGATAGATGGTGCAAGTAGAGGAAACATTTTCAGTAGTCTAACACATTTGTGGGCTGTTTTCTTACCAAAAAGATGACACTGCTATCAACACATCAATAAAAAGACAAGTCAAAATCTTCCAGATCTTTGTGACTTTTAGTATCTTTGATTGTTTTTATTGCCATGAGAAAGTCTTCCTACTTTTCTTTTGATTTTATATGCTTTATCAATACTAGATCTCAACACAGCCATTGTTCCTGGGAATTTTTTTTCCATTTTCTCCCTGCAACTTTAAAAGGTTTCTTTGTGGGAAAAACTACTTTGAAGAAAATCAAGTTACTGTATTAAAATATTGCTTTACTCTGTTCAAATGTAGGATACAGGGATGTATTCAGTTGTTCCCTGCAGAGTTTTATAAGAAATTATCTGCATTTGACAAGATCCATTAGGTAAATTTAGTTAATTATCTAACAATAGAGTCATAGCATATGACAAACTGAAGTTAAGATGGCCTCTTCTCCCATCCAAGATGTGACTCATATATCAGAAAGTCAGCCGTCATGCTGACTGAACAAAGCAGAAATAAATAACCTCAGCTGAGTCATGATCACTTAGGTGAAGATGGGGGGAAATTATCATTAAAAGTGACATTTGCCATACAAACCTTTGAGTCTTTCAGTACCACCGCATGACTATTAGGTTCGTGCCTTTGCATTATAGTTCCACAAGCCCACTTTCAAATTTATTTTAATTACAATCTCATTAATAAACAACAACATACAATGTAAGATTTTGTGCTAAAAGACCTCCATGTCTACAGAGGTTTCTAAATGCTGCCTGTAGTTGTGTGTTAGGAGAGGATTTTTTTTTTTAATTTAGCCAGTATTGTTATGATATTCCATCCTGTGGTTAGGTTTGGATTTGTCACCATCTTCAAACTGAATGACTCTCAGTGGCAGAGAGAATCCACCAAAACCTCCGATCTATCTGCTCACCAAAAGCATGTAACAGTACACTATGGTCCTCATATTGTTCTTTGAAGCAGGAAAATATGGATAATATTGATTTCTATTGAAATGAATGATTTCTGCCAGATGTTACCACAGAATTATTCTGAAGGACTTGCCTTTGACAAAGTCCCCTATGATCTTCTTGCAAACAAACTAGAAAAAACTGTGATAGACAATATTACTATTAGGTGGATTTGTAATTGGTTAAGCAACTGAACCCAAAGAATGTTCAACAATGGTTCCTCTTTCTTCTGGAAAGAAGCAACTAATGGGGCGCTATGAGATTCTGTGCTGTCCTGTCTTTATTAATGACTTGGATGAAGGCTGGGGGTGGCCACAGCTGACAGGGAGCTCTAGTGTGGGCTGGTCCATGAGGTCACAAAGAGTTGGAAGCAAATGAAGAAATAAACAACAAATGAAGGTTTAGAGGACGTATTTATCAGCTTGTTTTATGCTTCCCTGGAGACTAAGACTTGGAGCAATGAGTTCAAATTTCAGGAGAAAAGATTCCACCTGAACATTAGGAAGAACTTCTTGACTGTGAGAGCTGTGCAACAGTGGAACAGTGTGGTATAAGCTCCTTTTTGGAGGCTTTTAAACAAAGGCTGGGTGGCCATCTGTCAGGGGTACTTTGGTTGTGTTTTTGCTGCATGGCAGGGGATTGGATTAGATGGCCCATGTGGTCTCTTCTAATTCTAAGATTCTAATAGGTGCTTTTATGGATATATTTTAGTATGTTGTGCCCTGCCTTGAGCCCTTTCAGCTTCATGATTCTGTGAATATTAAAAGCCTGTTTAAACAAAAAGGTCTTGGCCTGCTAAAGGGCCATGTTGTAGCCCTATGAAAATACAATTCATCTGTTTACAGACAGAGGGAGAAGGATGGCCTTAATATGGCTTCTCTTCCTCCCACTTATTTCTCTTTCTCCCCCTTCTGGATGTTGGTTTCAGCACTGGACAGAGAAAATATATGGTTTTCAAAGGAGAATAGCATTTTAAAAATTCATACAGATTTAACAGCTCCCATGTGGAAGTGATAACAAATAGCATTTGGGGTATAATGGTGCTTGGCTGATATTACAGTAATTCCAGGACATACTTGCGGCTTCCATATGGATTTATTCAGTACCAGACAAGTATATCGATCCAAGGGACAGAGTATGGAGCTTCAACATTCAACCAACTCCTCAGTCAGGGCTGGATGCAAAAGGTGGCCTTGGAAAAGATGACCTTTCTTATTTTATATTGGAAGAATGATATTGAGGTATGGTGAATAAATACATGAACATAGTATTGATGCAAAAATATTACTAGTAGCAGCAATTGCACATAACATGCAATTATATTTCATTATACATTATTCATATACACCTGATGAATTTCAAAGTGTGAGATAGGTTCCGGGGATAGTGTGGGCAAAAAGACTGAAAGTCAGAGCAAGATTCTCTTTTATTTTTTACTTATAGTTGTCATCACAGACCGCGTACAATTTACATTACAGGAAACATTATTGGGAATGAATGACCTGGCATCATGAGCAGCTAAAACAATTCCAAATGTCTTCTTTAAATTGCTTCTTTTATTGGCTGTCCTGTCAAGATGAAGATTCAATGGTTTATAAGATGCAAGAACTCAAAGAGAAATTATCCTTGGGCTGCTACAGCTATTGTTGCTGTGGCTGTTTTGGATGCTGTGTACCTTCAATTAATTTCGCACTTATGGGAACTTTAAGGTGACTCTATCACAGGGTTTTCTTGGTAATATTTGTTTAAATAGAGTTAACCCTTTGCCTTCCTCTGAGACAGAGAGTGTGTGATTTGCCCAAGTGCATCCAGTCTATTTCTATGGCCAAGAGCAGATTTGAAACCTATTCCACAGTGTCACAGTCCAACACGCACACTCCTACACCCCCCTAGTTCCCATCTGGAGAAGTTCACTGTCAAATTTTCAATGACCTCGCATATAACACAGCAAGCATTGATTTGAACAGTGTGGGTAAAACTGGTTTTCACTGGTTCTATGGTATCTTAGCAGTCCTTTGATAAAATTGTGTGTAGGAGAAGGATAGATGGCTGCAGAAACTGACACAAGGCTGAACGGGCAAACTGTCTTTAAAGTAAATGTCTTGGAGTCTCTCTGTCTCGTATCCTTTTTGTGACAGTGATTCTCTTATTCAGTATACTTGGTAACAGGCACAGTGTACAATAATTACAGTCTCATTTCTTGAGGGAGAATGTTGTTTTGAGACTATAATTGTGCAGTGTTCACAGGGGTAATCTCAGGGCAACTGGAGTTAATTGAGAATGTTTGGGAGCAGGGTGACTGGATATGTATTTGCAGGTGGAATTTGAAAACTAAAACTGAACTAGTTTGAAAGGGAGCTCTTGCTCTTTTCATCTAGCTCCACTCTTGAAGAGCTAATGCCACATAACACCTAAGGTGTTGCCATCTCCACCAGCCGCTGATGTAAAGCAGAGGGCAAAACCAAGAGAATAACACACATTCAACATATTTTTAGTTCAATCCCAGCAATGGAACTAGTTTGAAAGATGGTTGAATCCTGGACAAGAGATCTCCAGTGTCCTCCTCTATACAGTATGTGTGTTGATTGGCACAGGAAAAACCATTACCATCGCTCCAATCCAGATGGTCATGAATTATTGATTTCACAGATAGATAAAACACACATCTCCAGCCTCACATTCACTGCTTCCTAAAAAAATGGAAATAAATGAAATAGAATGCGTGGATGGCAGGTGATGGTTACGTCTGTGCCAAATACCAATGGGTACCCTTTCACAAGGACAGTAGTGACAGTGGTTTAGGTCTAAAACAAGGGTTCATGTCCCTGCTTGGCCATTGTGTGACCTTAGATTAGGCACACACAGCCTTGGGGGAACACAAAAACAACCCTCTTCTGAACAAACCCTGCCAAGAAAACCCCATGATAGGTTCACCTTAGGGTCACTGTAAGTTGAAAAGGGCTTGAAGGCACACAACAAAGAACAAGCCTGTCCTCTCCTGGGACAGGCACCATTCTGGGTTTCAACTATTAGTTCCAGACTGCTGTGAAGTAGTTGGCTGTGTGCCTAATAGAAATTTAAATATCTACATGGACCAAACATTTCAAAAGTTTTTTTTTTAGCACTGGATAAGATTATGATCATTTTTGTGCATATGTTTCAATGATTTTGGAAGGGCATTTAGGGGTGTCTTTGTGAAACTATTAAAAAGGATTTGTGGGTGTGCATACTAATGCATGCCAGTTTTTGCATAAAATACTTTTTTCCCTCAAAACCCAACAATTTTGCTATTGTGATTCTGACATAAAAATTGCTGGTCTTTCCACTTTCATACCAGAGCAAAAATATTTCACAATGGTTGACATCTTCTTTTGTGGGATGTCTTGACATCTCGAGGTATCTCTTCTTTTGCTTTAGAGGATGAGAAAATTTGCAAATATTCTTTACACTCCTAGTATGTAGAAGTGGCTCAGCTAAATTTACCCTGAATGTTTCCTAGGGCCTGCACCATTTCCCTCCTGGAAATTAAGTGCCGTCAACCTCATTAGGAGTCTTTTAATTACTGGCAGTGTCCTGGGCATGTGTCCAAGTTGCCCAGCCACAAACATTGGGCCCTGATTCATTGGCCTCATTTCCTTGAGATTTATAGCTATGAAGAACATGTGCTCAAAATAGAAATAGAAGGGTCTTCTTTAGAGTTTAAAAACAAATTTTGCACCACTGTCCTATAAGCTTAGCAGCCCCCTTCAGATCTACAGACAGCGCTCCACATTCTCTGGGGTTTTAGAGGCACAGGACCCATGTGAAAGGGGGGGGGTGTAAATTTTAAACATTGCTATGGTTTACCTGAGAAGACACCTTTCTAGGAATCCCTATGGTCAATGTTCACCTGAAGACAATGTTCACACTTTGGGACTTAAAGTTGCCTAGAGAGAACATTTAAGTTCGGGGTGTGGCGCAGGCTGTTGAGCAGCTGCAATAAATCACTTTGACCATGAGGTCATGAGTTCGAGGCCAGCCCGTGGCGGGGTGAGCACCCGTCAATTAAAAATAAAAAATAGCCCCTGCTCGTTGCTGACCTAGCAACCCAAAAGATAGTTGCATCTATCAAGTAGGAAATAAGGTACTACTTATAAAAAAAAGTGGGGAGGCAAGTTAAACTAATTTACGACCTGGAATGAGGAAGTGCCGTCAGAGTGGATGATGAAGCAGCTGCTCCCCCCTGTTGCCAGAATCGAACATCCCCTCAAGAGAAGGTTAAATTGCCTCTGCGTCTGTCTGTCTCGGTCTCTGTTTGATGTGTTTATGGGCATTGAATGTTTGCCCTATGTGTGTATAATGTGATCTGCCCTGAGTCCCCTTCAGGGTGAGAAGGGCAGAATATAAATACTGTAAATAAATAAATAAATAAATTTAAATCAAATCCACAAAAGTCAAACCTGCAAATGTAGAGAACCAGCTAGATAAAACTATCCATCCATCCATATATTCTTATTTGCTCCAACTTTTCTTTTATTGTTTGCATCTTATAAAATTTTGCAGTCCTTCTTGCAAAGGCTTATTCGCGAATAACATTTTCTCCTTAAATGTTATTTTACACCCATCTTTCCCAATCTGGTATTATCTAGATGTATTATACCTCAATCCAGTTCAACACACCTAGAAGGCATAGAGTTGAAAAAAGCTGCTTTACATCATTCAAGGTGAATTCCACTACTTAAAAAACTATATAGTTATAGAAGTATATGTGAAAATGGTATGCCTGTTGTTCACATTTAGTTTGTTTTTATACTACACAGAATATTATGACAGTTCTGTTCAATTGGCCAGAGGGTGGCAACATTTTTCTAGTACAGGACACACATAAATAGAAAGGAGCATCTTTCTACTCTCTGTTACTGCTTTTTAAAATTGTGTCCCCTATTTAAAATTATGTCCTTTATTTTAGGGAATGGAAAGCATGTCTCTCATAGAGCTGCCAGGTGTATCTTAGTATAAGAGATGTCCCCCTATTTGAAAGCTGGGAAGCTTCCCTTTTATATGGACTGATCAGAATAACAAAAAACTCTGTATTTTGAGGCATGAGCCCTTCATTCAGAAAGGAATGTGTGCATCATGTATCCTATATACTTTGTGTGTGTGTGTGTTTAGAAAGTTTAGTGAAAACAAATCAACCCACAAAACTTGGGTCAACTTATCTATGGGTCAATGTGAGTCCTATACCTTAATAATTATCCAAAAAAAAGGAGCCACCTCCATTTCTGAGTAGCATGGTGAATGGTAATAGTCTAGTCCAGAGGTCTTCAAACTTTTAAAGCAAAGGGCCGGTCTACAATCCTTCAGACTGTTGAGGGGCCGAATTATCATTTGAAAAAAAAATACGAACAAATTCCTATGCACACTGCACATGTCTTATTTGTAGTGCAACCAACAACAACAATGAAAGAACAATACAATATTTAAAAATGAAAACTATTTTAACCAACATAAACCTATCAGGATTTCAATGGAAAGTATGGGCCTGCTACTGGCCAATAAGATAGTCAAGTTAATTAGGATTGTTGTTTGTTGTTGTTGTGTGCCTTCAAGTCATTTCAGAATTTGGGTGAGCCTAAGTCTAAAATTAATTATTTATTTACTTACATTTATTTACTACATTTATATCCCACCCTTCTTACCCCGAAGGGGACTCAGAGCAACTGTATGTACATACAATATATTATATTATTAGCATAGCACAATATTAGCATTATACATTACTATATTGAACTATACCACTATATTGTAATACTATATGTAATATATAACATATAATTAATATTATTATATGGTATTATTATTAGTATTACAGTAGAGTCTCACTTATCCAACATAAACAGGCCGGCAGAATGTTGGATAAGCGAATATGTTGGATAATAAGGAGGCATTAAGGAAAAGCCTATTAAACATCAAATTAGGTTATGATTTTACAAATGAAGCACCAAAACATCATGTTAGACAACAAATTTGGCAGAAAAGGTAGTTCAATACGCAGTAATGCTATGTAGTAATTACTGTATTTATGAATTTAGCACCAAAATATCACAATATATTGAAAACATTGACTACAAAATGTGCTGGATAATCCAGAACGTTGGATAAGTGAGACTCTTCTGTATATTGTATAACATAATATTTTTATCAATATTATATGTATATACAATATATTATATTATTAAAATTGATATAAAATGTATTATATAACTGAGGGTGGGGGCCAGGTAAATGACCTTGGAGGGCCGCATTCGGCCCCCGGGCCTTAGTTTGGGGACCCCTGGTCTAGTCCATCCAAGAAAAACCTAAAGAAACATTGAATCCCTCCTCTCTCACTCCTCCAAGGCACCACTTCTGGCCTTTATGAAAATGAGAGCAGCAAAGGGCAGCTAGCTCCTTGGGGTGGTACTGGAATAGTCCTCTGTTTGCAGAATGACCCTCAACATATCTATGGATCATATCAAAATTCAGAATTTTGGACCAAAACTGTGCCTTAGATTTATACATGTGGTTGACTTATCCATTTACATATATGGCAGTTTGTAATTGTGAGTATTACATTAATTGTACAAACAAACATATGACAAAATATATGACTACTTCCTGATTGTCATGACCTTTGAAATTTTCTTACTGCTATTTTCAAAACCTAGCAACACAATAAAAGCAGAATCAAACCAGTGGCATCTTATATAGTGATGGAATAATCCACACCTAGTGTGATCTATGTGATTTTTAGCCCCAGGATTTCTTCCATTTATAATGAATACCAAATAAGGAAACTGAAAATATTGGTGGTCCCATTACATTGGGTCAGGGGTCTTCAAACTTTTAAAGCAGAGGGCCGGTTCACAGTCCCTCAGACTGTTGCAGGGCCAGACTAGAAAAATGAACCAATTCCTATGCATACTGCACATACCTTATTTGTACTGTCAAAAAGAAATCATGAAAGAATAATACAATATTTAAGATGAATAACCATTTTATAATGGTTACCAATATTTCAGTGGGAATTGTGGGCCTGCTTTTGGCTAATAAGATATTCAGGTTAATTAGGATTGCTGTTGTTGTGTGCCTTCAAGTCATTTCAGACTTAGGGCAACCCTAAGTCTAAGGTTTAGGGCAGGGACCGGGTAAATTACCTTGGAGAGTGGCATCTAGCCCATGGGTCTTCGTTTAGGGACACCTGCATTGGGTGATAATACAGTCAAAATAAAGGTTGTGCTAGGTTCAAAAAAGGAAAAATTATCTTGGCTCTGGCATTTACTGATTTCAGACCCACATACCAAGCACTTGTACAAAAGCAGTTTTACAGGTTAGACCACTTGACTAACATGATTGGAAACTTTGCCTAAGGGGAGAAAAGCAGTGCAAACAATTAAAAGGTTATCTGAGCTTGTTTGCTTGCTTGCATTTCTTTATTTTCATAAACATCCTCTTACATCTGAATGGAATTCAAGAAAGTGAATGTTACACAGCAAAGTACATAGTAATGCCTGGGACACTGGAAAAATATGTGTGGAAAAAGTCCTACATAGGCTTTCAGTAAGTTCAGCCTAGGACACAAAGTGATCTGTGGTAAGAACAGCACTTTTAAAAGTATTTTTCTACAAATACATACACATACATTTTTCCTTGTGGATTGAATCAGGGAAAGGGAATCCAAGGCTCCTTTGACACTGTCATGTAAAAGCCAGGTTATCTGCATTGAACTGGATTATATTGTAGTGTAGACTCATATAATCCAGTTCAAAACAGATAATGTGCTTTGGCAATGTAAAAGGGGCCATAGGGATGAGCCAAAGCCTATCATAAACCCGCCCGATCTCTGCGATCGTCAGGGGAGGCTCTCCTGTCGCCACTGCCTATATCTCAGGCCCGTCTTGTGGGAACAAGGGAGAGGGCCTTCTCTTCTGTGGCCCCCCGACTATGGAATTCACTGCCCATTGAGATTAGGCAGGCCCCCACTTTGCTAGCCTTTAAGAAAGACTTAAAAACATGGCTCTTCCGGTGTGCCTTTGGAGAGTAACTGCCATATCTTTCTTTGGTTATTCCCTTGGGATATCTATCCTCTAGACTGTTTCACTATTTTATGTCCCTGCTTCCCGTGGTTTTATTCTTATGTCTTTCTCACTGAGTTTTAACTTAGTGTTCATGTGGCCTGCCCTGGTTTTTATTGCTTTTCTGAATTTTAGGTTGTAATGTATGCTATTATTTATTGTATTGTTAAATTGTGTTATGATATGTTGTTTTATATTTTGTCATATTGTATGGTTTTGGGCATGGCCCCATGTAAGCCGCCCCGAGTCCCCTTTGGGGAGATGGTGGCGGGGTATAAATAAATTATTATTATTATTATTATTATTATTATTATTATTATTATTATTATTATTATTATAAAAGGGAAGCTGCTTCAGCAACTGTACCTGGAGCTCCTATCCGAGGGACTTCATCTCTAATTTAATTGCCATGGCTCAATGCTGTGAGTGAATTTAATGCTGGAGTTAAAATTGCTAAAAGAAAAATTAATAACCTTAGATATTAAGATGATACCACTTTGAAGGCTGAAAGCGAAGAGGACTTTCAGGGGCCTTATAACCAAGGTGAAAGAAGAAAATTCAAAAGCTGGGTTGCAGATAAACATCAAAAACTCCAAGATTATGGCAACCAGACTGATTGAGAACTTGCAAATAGAGGGAGAAAATGTGGAGGCAGTGACAGACTTTGTATTTCTAGGCGCAAAGATTACTGCAGACGCAGACTACATCCTGGAAATCAGAAGACGTTTACTTCTTAGGAGGAGAGCAAAGACCAATCTCGATAAAATAGTGAAGAGTAGAGACATCACACTGGCAACGAAGGTCTGTAAAAGTATTCCCCATAATAACCTATGGATGCGAGAGCTGGACCATAAGGAAGGCTGAGCAAAGGAAGATAGACGCTTTTGAACTGTGGTGTTGGAGGAAAATTCTGAGTGTGCCTTGGACTGCAAGAAGATCCAACCAGTCCATCCTCCAGGAAATAATGCCCAACTGCTCACTGGAGGGAAAGATATTAGAGTCAAAGATGAAGTAATTTGGCCACATCATGAGGAGACAGGAAAGCTTGGAGAAAATAATAATGATGCTGGGGAAAATGGAAGGAAAAAGGAAGAGAGGCTGACCAAGGGCAAGATGGATGGATGTTATCCTTGAAGTGAATGGAGCTCTGGTGTGGGTTGGTCCATGAGATCACAAGGAGTCGAAAGCGACTGAATGAATAAACAACAACAACAACAACAACAACAATCTATACTATGCAATCCTGGGTTTTGTAGTTTGGTGAGGCATCAGCTTTCTTTGGCAGAGAAGGCTCAAGACCTTGTAAAACTACAGCTCCCATGATTCCATGGCATTGAGCCAGGGCAATTCATTCTACAGCATAGATCAGTGGTTCCCAACCTGGGGTCCCCAGATGTTTTTGGCCAACAACTCCCAGAAATCCCAGCCAGTTTACCAGCTGTTAGGATTTCTGGGAGTTGAAGGCCAGAAACATCTGGGGACCCCAGGTTGAGAACCACTGGCATAGATGCATCCCAAGATTTCCTTTTTTTTGTTAGAACCTTTGGTGTTCTAACACTTGTTTTTAAAGAAAGAATTCTAAGCAGGCAGCAACTGTAGTGTGCACCTTTTATGAACAAATTACAAAGAGTGCACTTTTTGCCTCTGTATATTACATTTGGCAGCAAATATTTTTGTGTTTTCAGGGTTTTAAAAGTTGGGGTGTGCATTAGATTCAATGGTGCATTTGAGTCAAGTAAATACAGTAATTTGGCTGAAAAATGAGAAAAAGTAATTCTAGAAGCCGCTGCTCTCAAATCAGGTAAAGTTCTCCCCCATGCTCTAATTCTGGTCCAAAGAAAGTTAGAAATAGGCTTCCAGCCACTTCAGATTTTGTTCTGAAGCCCTGGGAACTATAAAATGGAAGCGAAAGAGGCTGTCCCCTCCAGTAATCAATATTAAAGAATGATTTGCTTCAATACATGAGATACAGAAAGGAATTATTTGACCTTTTTGTTTCATATAGCAAAATGTCTCGGAATGATAATGGGGTGTAGCAAAATCTGAAGTATCACATGTTCCCCCCGACCCCACTGGAGTTGTAGTCCTCCATGCAAAAGAGATCACAAATGAATACAGCATGATATACATCTGAGTAAAGATGAATAGAATTGTCCTGCATGTTTGCAGAAAAGAAAACAAAGACTGGACTCTCCGTCCCCATTACATGTGAATTCATGTGATGGCTATTTTTGTCAGTGTGATGACGCAGCTGGACCCTAAAGGCACTGCCCGTCTGATCCTATCTCTGCCAATTAGACTAAGGTTCCTCCTTGACAATGCCTGACTTCACCACTAGTGCTATATATGACAGTGGGTTCTTTCTCACAGAGAAAACCCCAACTACGCATATTCCTTCCCATGCCTATTGGCTGGAACAATGGCTTCTTCTTTTGCCTCACCACATGCTCCCCTTTTCATGCTCCTTTCCCATCAGCTTTGTTATAATTCTATGACAAGAAAAGTGTCGTTAAAGAACATAACTAGTGGGAGATGACATTTGGTAGGTGGCATTACTAATGCATTTATGAGTTCACAGGTTTCGAAAAAGAAGACTGCCATAAAGAGAATTTAATAGAACTGCAATTAAACAGAATATTTGCATAAGACATGAAGGTTGTGGGGGTGGTTTGCTATTTCTTTCCAATTCAGGAAGATTTAGGATTAATTTAGGAAACTATAAAATGTGCTGTAAGATGCAAGAATGAAAATAAATAGAATTTTTTTGATGTAGAAGACGTCTTGGAAGAAATATTTCTGACTCTTGGAACACAGGTCAATTTGGCACAGAAACAGACTCATCTCCATGTACAGTACATTTTATTTATTTAGTAAAATAAGGACAGTCCCATGCTTGTCATAAGATACACAAAATCAAAAACAGACAATCACTCCTAAAAGTTTCTGTATTTGGATGAAACATGTAATTACAAATGTATCAGCTTGCACTGACTTCTCTCTTACCCAGATGCTGGTCACAGTGAAAAAGGACTGTGCATGTTAGGGCTGGTGCATTCCACACCGGGGGAGGAATGAGGTTGGCAGTGGAAATTTTGCACCACTCTGTACTGACCTTTCAACACTTCCCCCAAAAAACAAGAGTTACAGAAGTTGCTGAGCCCATAATTACTCAGAATTGCAGCATATGTTCCTTTATCCAGGACAAAAGTGATAAATCTTACATTATTTATTTGCATTACATTTACATATCAGTCAACACACCCATGCCTTAAATCAAGAAATAGCTATCTAAGATCTACAGAAATACTCACAGGAACACCTCAGCAAGTGAGAGTCCAAAAGTGGCAGGCTAAAGCCCGGAACCTCAATCCATGAGACCAGATGAGAGACTCCTTCCTGGGCACACAGAAGACTGGGCGACATGGAAGGCACTGAACTCTGTCCTCTGGCACCATGAGGTACAAAGCCAATCTTCAGAAATGATTGAAAACCAAGATGTTGTCATCTTTCACCCAGTTGAAGATGAGCCAGGAAAATACTAGTGGATTGCTCAATCAGATTTTACAACTGAAGATAGTTATAAAGACGGGGCAGTCATGACCTGGCTGGGCAACCGAGAGGACTGTCTTATTCTGGAATCAGAAAAAACTGGCAACCCTAGTAAAGCCAATGATGAGGAATGCTGGGAGATACAATTCCATTCTGAAGACCTATGCCATTCCCATTTGATTTCAGTTCTGGAGGACTGTGCCATTCCTACCTCATTTCAGCCACTGTCATTTTAATTCTTAGATATTTTAATGCCCCTTCTGTCAGTAAATTTACAGCCGAAAAAACTTGGGCATTCCCCTCAACGCAGTGGTTTGCAACTTGTGGGCAGCGGCTCAACAGTGAGCCATGAGAACAAAAATCTGATCTGCTAACCTCCTTCCTCTTTATTTATTTTTTATTTTATTTCTGCTCCTTTCCACAGAGCTGACTATTGCATTGGATAGACCACATCGGCTCTAGATTATTAAATATGGTTTTCTGTGGATGAGCAGGTGGCGACTACTGGATGGCATATGTTCTGTATCAGAAACTAGAGCTAGTGTGGTCTAGCCAATGCATTTTTCTGAATCAGCACCCCAAATAACCAAACTGAATCTAAAGTTGACCAAAAACTGATTCATAACCCTTTTGGTACTAACATTGGAGAGTGGTCCTTGGTCAACATGGGCAACCTGGTCAAAAAAAGGTTGGGAACCACTGCCTCAACACAATGTCTTCTCCTCCTTTCCCTGAATTTTAAAAATCACAGAGGACACATCCTCTGTCCATCTTCCAATTTGGGCAGCAAATGAAGGATACCCAACAACCTATATCTGCCTCAGCATTCTTGAAAAGTTTGAACTAACCCACGAACTACAGAATGTAGGAAACAGACTTTAACTGTATTCCCCCTCCTCAAAGCTCACCAGCACTCTTATTATTCATGAGTAAATAATTACTTTGTTATTGCATCTTGAAATCATTTCTGACTTAAAGCAACCCTAAGGTGATCCTATCACACTGTTTTTTTGTGGCTGAAAGTGTGCTCCCCCCCCCAAAAGCTAACTCCCTTATTGTGTTGTTGTTGTTGTTGTCGTTGTCGTTGTTGTTGTTGTTGTTGTTGTTGTTGTTGTCATCGTCTGACTGCACATTAAGGTAACTTCAGAAGGTGGGTGTTTCTAATCTTTAAAATCCTTCGCAAACAGACTTCTACAGTCATACTCTTAGATCACTCTCTTGGCTGGAAGTCATCCAAGCAAGATAGAGGCAGAACCTGTTTTAATAAGCATTTTGAATACCACAAGAAGAATGTCAACAGACAAATTGCCATAACCTGCCCAAACCAGCCCATAATATCCCAGAGGCAAAAACCTAGGCAGGTTTGAGGATTACTTATTATTTAAAGTGTTTTTAGATTTTTTTTATAATCAAAAATATAAACATCAATTGATCTTCACAGCAGTCAGCAAGATAAATGCTTTGCATGGACATTCCCTTCTGAGCTATTGCAGCTACTGTATTCCAACTGGTGTTCTGTTTGTTATCAGTGTTAATCACACCTGGAAAGACTCCAGGCATTACATGAGTCATGGATTCAGCTCAGAGATTGTTCTGTGCTCCTATTTGATACTGATGGACTCAAGAATGTAATGTATGAGGTTGTTCCATCTGGGGAAAACTCTCTTATGGGAGCTCTGTTTTGCCTTCTTGGTCTAGGCCCCTGATGGTGAACCAATTACACGCATGTCAGTACTGACATGCGCAGCCATTTTTGATGACACATGGCCACATGCGGCTACATACAGAGAAGTATGGAGCTGCATACCGAGAAAGATAGTTCATCCTCAGCTCCTGCATGGACAGGTGCAGTAGCAGAGTATAAAACATTTGCTGTAGTGTTGACACTCTGTGCCGGAGGTCTGTAGGCCAAAACAACAGAACAACAGTCTAGGACTTCTGGTTATTTATTTATTTACTATTTATATTCCGCCCTTCTCACCCCAAAGCGGACTCAGGGAGGATCACAATACACATGTATATGGCAAACATTCAATGCCATTAGACATATGACATATATAGACAGACACAGAGGCAATTTAACATTTTCCAGCTTCCGGCTTCATGAGGGTATGCTTGATTCCGGCCACAGGGGGAGCTGCCGCTTCACCGTCCACTTGTGACACTGAGTCCTTGATGGAGTACTTCCTTATTCCTTTCCGCACGCTGCTGGGAGTTTTTATGGTATCATAGATTAATCAAATTAGCCTCCCCGCATAAAGTGGTACCTAAATTTTCTACTCAACAGATGCGACTGTCTTTCGAGTGGCATAGGTCAACAGCAAGCTAAGCTATTAATGGTCGGGAAATCACTCCGACCCAGGCTGGCTTCGAACTCATGACCTTTCGGTCAGTAGTGATTTATTGCAGCTGGCTACTAACCAGCTGCATCACAGCCCAGCCCGGTTAGACCTTTAGGGGATCTTTGACCTCACTTCTGGCCAGTGGAGCAGGGAGCAGTGGAATGGCGCAACTCTGGGGGCCTTGTGATCACCATTACCAGCAACCACATAACCACAACAACCACATAACCACAGCAACCATCATACAATCTACTGTTCTGGAGTGTCGTAGATTTCTAATTGACCATCATTACTAAGATAAGTGAGGGGGAGGCTGGGAGAGGCAAAGGCCTGTGTTCTGGGTGCCGTTTCCTGCCATTAGAAATAGTGAAGTGACACACCACCTGAGTTATGTTTGGTTTTTTGACAAATTTTGACACACCAAGCTCAAAAGGTTGCCCATCACTGATCTAGGCTGTGAAAAGTTATGTAGAACAAGTGTGGTTTCTACATTCATGTGACATAAGCAATTATCTTGTATTTGACTTGATGGCTGAACTTCAAATAACCTTTACTCTTTTTCACAAGATTTCCAGAAATGCTAATTTAGCTACCTTTCAGACTGAGCTTCTATCTCATGTCAGACAGACATATGGCTTCAGAAATGCTGTTTAAAAGTCAAGAAATATAGCTTGCTGCAACAAGTTTTGCTGATTTGAAAACTGAAGTTACATTTTGATAATATTGAAATTTTACTATAATAATAGTTTGTGGATGAAAGTCATTTTTGGACTATTATTTTGAAAATCCTTAGCAATTGTAATCCAAAATTACAATTTTGACAGTGATTTAAGTTTTTATCACTCCAATCAAATCTCACTGCAAAAAGTACCTTTCAGGTTCTTTTTTATGTCAGGAGAAAACATCGGATTAAAATGCTACACTCCATCTGCAAAGAAGGAAAGAATCAAGATATGTTCTTGGGTGTATCTATATTGTAAAATGAATGCACCACTTTAGCTGCCAAGGTTCAATGCTATATACTCACGGTAGTTGTAATTTTACAAGGTCTTTAACCCTCTCTGCCAAAGAGGGCTGATGTCTCACCAAACTATAAGTCCTAGGATTCTATAGCATTGAGTCATTTCCCATGGTTTATCTGTCTTATTACAAACTCCTCATTCTAACAGACTGGCCCAGCTCTTTTACTCACCATTCACTTAAATAACACAGTAATACAGAGCTATAAACTTCAAAGATGCACAATGATTGCACCTTCTGAATTTTCCTTGTGGACAAACTGTATGACGCATGCATTGCTACTTTCAGCTTAACCGGTCAGTTCAGACTAATGCTGAGAGTTAGTTTTTCCCTATATATCAGCCTCTGCAGTAGAAAGCAGATTTTTTTTCTTGGTTTACCCCTAAACCCATTTATATATTATTTTATTTAATACACCTATATTCCAACTTTCTTTTACAAACTCAAAAAAGGTCATAATTAAAAGATAATAAAAATAGTTCAGTAAACATGAAAACTACTTTAAAAGAAAAAAAAGAAAACAGTTTCAGCTGTATCTAGCAAGTTAAAAGCAATTCAGTAAGGAAAAACCATTCAGATGGCCAAAACCTTTCTAAAAATAAAGTTACTTTTAAGAAATGAATTAATGTAGCCCAAAGAAGTGTAATTATCATATATGTCATATACATCCATATATATATATATATATATATATATATATATATATATATATATATATACACACACACACACACACACACACACACACACACACACACATACACACACACACACAGTATATATACCATATAAGTTGACCTCATGTATGTTGAATGTAAGTTTGGGGGTCAAAAATATGGATTTTGATATAAGTCATGGATAAGTAGAGGGTTGTTCCACAAAGTAACAAGCACTGGTGTCATCTCAAAGGGCCAGTTGCTCCTGGCTGCTGTCACCCTTCTCCTACCAAGGCATTTAAAAAGGCCAGAAGCAGTGTCGTGGTAGAGAAAGTAGAGGGCTTGGATCATCCCTTAAGTTCTCCAGGGCACCTCAAGCTTTCACTGTCTACCACTCCACTCAGACAGGAAGATGGTTCCTTTTTTATAAGAGTTAAGGTACAACACATACATTGGCTCATGCATAAGTTGACCCAGGTTTTTGGGTTGATTTTTAAACTAACATTTCCAGACTTATACATGAATATATAGGGTACTTATTTTGTCCACCTCACTATTTTTCAGGGCCATAACAGACTTTATTTAGAACTTGATGTGACCCACCCTGTATTGGAAAAAGATACCTTATGACCTAAACAAGAAGGAAGAATGCCAATAGGGAACGTCACTAATCACCCCTTAGTGCTGAAGAATACAGCTACTGAAAAGCTATTTTAGTATAGAATCATAGAATCGTAGAGTTGGAAGAGACCTCACAGGCCATCCAGTCCAACCCCCTGCAAGAAGCAGGAAAATTAAAATGAAGGAAATGAAGGAAATTATTAAAATGAAGGAAAAATAACACACCGGATGCTCCATGAAGAGATGTGTAAAGCTTTTAAAAATAGAAAGTAAGAGTGGAATCACAAATAGATTTAGACTTACATAAGGTGATGTGCTTAGAATTAGAGCAAATGCACCAAGTACAGACAGATTCCAGACAGATAATAATACTCTGCCAGTTCCTCCTCTGGTACCAACCTAATGCATTGCCCTTCTTTAGCCCTCCTAACCATATAAGAATACTAGAGCTCCTCATTTTCAGGACATGTTGTTTCCCAGATTACATAAATATAATTATTATTCTTAGTTTGAAATGACTCACCTCCACAGGTCACCTTTCAACAAGCACTACAACTCCATGCCAGCAGCAAATCAGTTAACAAAGCCTCTGATAAAAGAACTCCTTTTTTACAAAGTCTTATTACATCCACCCATGTACCTTTTTTTCTTCTTTGACCTTTGTCTAGCTCAGTGGTTCTCAACCTGGGGTCCCCAGATGTTCAGCTCAGATACTTGAAGTGCCAGTATGGTATTGCTTTTGTATATACATGTCATGGGCATCTTTTCTCCAAGAACAAATGGGCCTACACACTGAAAAGGGAGAGAGGCAGTTGAGTTTTTGTTCATTTTGTCTGAAATGCTTTCTTTCCTCTCATACGTTGGACCTTGGCAGAGGAATGTACCTTCAGAAATGAACAGCGCCCTTCACATTCTTATCTAAAGGAATCCTACAGGGAACCTTGGAGCTCTTAAAAAAATTGGACTGTATGTTATTTATCAGTTTTACAAGGACATTTCTCTTTTACTATTGAGCACTCCTGTAAACTGCTAGCTCCCACTCCCCTCCCGTTTCCCTTCATTTTAACACAAGACAGACACTTTTTTCCACATAGAAACAGTTGAAAGAAACATATTAACTAAAATGCTTGCTACAGTCTAGCTTATGATTAGCCACTAAACTTGAAAATCAATGGCTGATTGTGTCAAGTTGACATACTGACAAACAGCTGACCCAGTACATTAAAATGTTTTTGTTGATAGAGTGCCTAGATTAATTTTTCTCCTCATGTGATAATTTTGGAAGAATCTCTCAATATAATTGGTATTTCATATCATTTGCATATGTGATGCAACTGTAGAGTGGGACTATGAGCCAAGCTCCCTCACTTGTACCGTGTTTCCCCGAAAATAAGACAGTGTCATATATTAATTTTTGCTCCCAAAGATGTGCTAGGTCTTATTTTCAGGGGATATCTTATTTTTCCATGAAGAAGAATTCATTTGTTGAAGAATTATTGTTGAACAAAAAAATGAACATTTATTATATACTGTACAGTAGATGTCATCACAAACCAGCATAACCAGACAAACTGTGAATCCTCTCAAGAATTTCTTGTTACTACCATTATTTTCATGTACAGCAATCTATGGTACGTACATTTACCAGTCCTGCATGCTCTGGTGTTCTGTTTGGCGGGCATGCTTCCAAACAAAAACTTTGCTAGGTCTTACTTTCAGGGGAGGCCTTATATTTAGCAATTCAGCAAAATCTCTACTAGGTCTTATTTTCTGGGGATGTCTTATTTTCGGGAAAACAGGGGTATCAGTGTTGAGCTCTCTTGCATATGCTTGCTTGTTTGCTTTCAGGAACACGGAGCATTCAGCAACCTATTCCTGAATACAAGAAACCTGCTTATTACATTGAATAAAGTTTTATTCGTAAATGAAGAAATTTCATTACCATAGAATCACTCTGGAAAACCTACAAAATGCCTAGAGAATTCTATGGTCAATTTCTACCCGAGGTCTACTGGATGTTGACTACAAATTCATGTCCAAAACTTCTCTGGGCATTTTTAGGCCCTCTAGAGCAGGTCCTCATAAACTTTTTTCATTCATGACCTCTTTCCACTTAAGAAATTTTTACATAACCTCAGATATATACGTATATAAAATAGATATAAAATCAAACATTTTCTGATAATAAATCAGCATTTGCAAGCCTTGCTAAATAGATTGATTTTTTTTGTAGAGTACAGCTGAAACATATTCTGCAGAATCCACTGTAAAACTTTGCAGGTTGTTACTGAGAGATTTGTGTAAGTGGGTCGCATTTAGAAACTTTTTACTGATGCCACATTTTCATGATTCCACCATTGAGCTAAGGGGAACCCATTTGGGGTTGGGACCCACAATTTAAGAAGCAGTGCTCTTGCGTCTAGAGTGATTTGGGGGTATATTTCAGCTGAAAGCCTAAGACAATGTTCATTTTGGATAAGAACAAAGTATTACACTAATGTTCCTGGAATGGATTTCTCATGTAATATATAAGTCTACTGTGCCGTATAAACACCAGTGGCGCAATGGGTCAAACCCCTGTGCCAGCAGGACTGTTGACTTGAAGATTGGGTTGCTAACCTGAAGGTTGCCAGTCCGAATCCGGGAAGAGCACAGATGGGCTCCCTCTTTGAGCTCCAGCTCCCCATGCAGGGACATGAGAGAAGCCTCCCACAAGGATAGTAAAAACATCAAACATCCGGGTGTCCCCTGGGCAAAGTCTCTGTAGGCGGCCAATTCTCTCACACCAGAAGTGACTTGCAGTATGTTTTCTAGTCACATGATTTTTAAAAAGACAATCATGAAAAACAAAAAGGGAAGGAGACAAAGAAGTCAGGAAGAGTTGTAGGGGGGGGAGGCTTGAGAGGAGCAAGGGAAGGAAGAGAAGCATGAGTTGAGGGTTGATGAAAGTGACAGTACAAGGATGGGAAAGTGGAAATAGAGAGAAATGAAAATTAAAAAGTGTTGTTAGTTGTCTTGAGTCCCTATATTGGAGAAAAGAAGAATAAAATAAAAGTAAACAAACAAAATAAACCAAATAGATCAAATGCTTAAGAAGATCTGGACGTTTTTTTTTAAGTACAATTTTTTTCATTAAGAATCGTTCAGTCACATGCACCATAGGCCAAGAAAGCAAACTTCATTGTAATTTCAACCTGCTACCAGTAAAGAATATACCAAAATAACTTAAAAGGTTATCAGTAAGATAGTAAAATTCACAAAGCAGAAACGCGATTGTCATATTCAGTGACACCTAAAGCAGGGAATACTGAATTTTAGCTTTGGTCACATTTGAGAAACATTAGAGAAGGAGAGAGTAGGAATGCAGCCATACAGACCACCAAGGTTCTACCAAAGCTACAAAGGAAGCTATAGCAATAGGTATTAGCAGTACACACACACTATAAACAAAAATAAAGGCAGCATTCTTGCCCAGAGATACCTTCCATTATTATTATTATTATTATTATTATTATTATTATCCTGTCCTATCTCCCCAAGGGAATCAGGGCAGCTTACAATAAAAAACACAGTGGCAAATATTCAATGCCAGAAACCAAAAACAATATATAACAAATTAAAAACAAACTCAATAAATTTAATATGATAGCATAAATAAGCATAGCATAGTACAACCCACACTTTACAACATAAGTTCTTAAAAACTCTTTAAAAGTTTGACTAAAAATGATTATTAGAGTTGAGATGGTATAAGCTGATTGACGACGATAGATATTCAACACTTTGGCGAGGGAATATATCAAGATGTAACCAGTCCTTCTCCTCTCCATAAGCTAAAGTGCAAAAATAAGTTTTCAGGAGCTTTTTAAAGCAGAGGGGCCATCTTTAATTCTTTATCAAGAGAATTCCAGAGGCAGGGAGCGATCACGAAGAAGGCATTCCCACCAACCATAGTTGTGGTGGTCTGTATATGGAGATACGGTTTTTTAAAATAGTCAGGGCCTGAGATCTAGAAAAGGGAAATGCCAAGATATCTGAAAATCCCACAAGATGTGAAACAAAGATGCTGCAATTTAACACATATAGGTTGAACATCCCTTATCCCAAATGCTTGGAACCAGAAGGTGCTTTGGATTTTAAGTTTAATTATTTATTTGGGAATATCTGTATTTGCATACGTTTACATAATGAGATATTTTGGAGATGGGATCCATGTCTAAACATAACATTTATTTGTGTTTCACATTTACCATAGCTACATTGGACACATCTATTAACTGTCATAAAAGCACGGGAAGGAGATAACAAAATGAGAAACTGCATAGGAAATTAATGGAACCCTATTTCTTGCTGGAAGAAATTTCTTTTTTGGTGCATTTCATTTGTTAAATTATATTACCACTCCTCAGTTCTTATGGCTACATATTCTGTTTGTAATGAAAAAATATTTTGAATAAAGCAGATGACTGAACCAAGGTAATTCCATATTCTAAGAATATGACCTACAACCTTGCATGGAATCATTACATTCATGGTCATTGTCTTCTTCATTTCTCATGCTCACATCAGAAAAAAAATCTGAGGAAGTCATACCTTCACATGATACAGTTGTTAATCTGATAATCTGATTCTGCCTCTGTTTACTTTACAGTTTAAGAGTCAAATTGGCATGGGAATCGGGAGGAGAATATTTTCCCATCCAACGAACACAGCTATGCCTCTCTAGCTCCATGTTTTCATGAGGAAGGTGTTTTTCCTTACACATAACCCATATTATTTAATACATACCTTCTCAAACAGTAGTTATTTTCTCCAGCAATAATGCCAGTAGTAAGAGACGGCAAAACTGTCTGCATAGTTAATATAGTGAAACTGTCTCTACATTGTAGAATTAATACAGTTTGACACCTCTTTAACTGCCTTGGCTTGTGCTATGAAATCTTGGGAAGTATTTTGGTGAGGCACCAGCATTTCTTGGCAGCTCCTAGAGATGGGCAACTTGCATGTTGTTATTGTTGTCGTTGTGCATTCAATTTGTTTCTGACTTATGGCAACCCTAAGGAGAATGTATTATAGAGTCTTGACAAGGGTTTGCTGTAGCCTTCCTCTAAGGCTGAAAAGGTATGCCTTGCCGAAGGTTGCCCAGGAGGTTTGTATGGCTAAGCATAGAAATTCAAACCATGGGATCCACAGATATGTAAAAGGAGAAGGCTTTATTAAACCGGAGTTTGGTACGGCTAATAAATAAGTAGCTAAACCTAAGACTTTCAAAAATGGCAAGGAACCATATATTAAAAGCTTGAGGTCATGGGCCTTGATGTTGTGTTGCATTCTAGAGAGATACACTCATAAAATCTTGCTTTTCCAGTAGGCAAAAATAAATATTTTCTGAATGTACCAAGACACAATATTTGGGAGAGTTGGCAGCAGAGATCCCAAAAGGCCTAAGGCTGATATGATAAGAACAGGCAAAAGACCAAGTTAGTCTGCCTATTTTTGAAGTCAAACAGTGCCCAAACCTGAGCTGCTTGGAATGTCATGCTGTTATGAAATCAAGAAAAGCAAGGAACAGAGTCTACCCTATGTATTATTCATTGAAAGTGAAGAGGATGATAAACAACTTGTCCTCTAGCAACAAGATATGGTGAAACTGTCATAGGTCGTTTTTAGACAGTGAAGACAATGAAGAAACTTCTGGCATCACCAAAACAAAGAGATATAAGGTTTTATGGACTACAGTCATGGACTTCAGAGATGCATAAAGCATCATCCTGAGTTACAAATATATAAATACACGGTTGCAGGAGTTGGGGTTGTACAGCAAATGTGCTTTCATGGTGGTGGGAAACTACTCTCTTTCAAATTGAAATTGTATTCCTATTCACATTTGTCTGGGATATAGTCACAGTGATTGATGACAATTGTAGCTTCGTTCTAGCATTGAAACCACACAAGTTGTTGAGAAAGTACTGTGCACCTGTTTTCCTCTAATCAACAAGATGAGATTTAAAATGTTGTTCTTATAACATTCAGATAATTATTGTGTTCATGTCAATCTATGAGCGTGATTCATTTGTTGCAAACAACACCATCTCGTGTGTGTGTGTGTGTGCGTGTGCGTGCATGCTCTTCTGAAATGTATTGCAGTCTGATGTGTCCTTATAATTTATTTTTCTTTCTCTCTACAATCTTCTCAGCTTGAGCATATAATAATTATTTATTATTTCACAGTCAAAATCAACAGTGAAAATATTTCCAAAATGTATGTCACTGGGTTTGTTGGTGAATATGCTTGTTGCTTTCTATTCAATTTTTGTTCTATTTTGAGTGGTTATTTTTGGCAATACCAAGACAGTTTGAGAAAGTACCTAAAAGGCTCAGAACTGTGACAATTGCCTATCATATATACTGTATAATATTTTGAATTCTCAGTAAGTTTTGGGTGGAAAGCAATGAATTGTACCCAGAAAGAAATGTGTCAAAATGTCATCAGTTTGGTTATATTGCAGTTATTCAATCAAAAGTATTTTGAAACAGAATAATACGGTATAATACAAACATTGGCAAAGTATGCCAATAATATCTAAAACAGGCGGCTCCAGCATACACTTCCAATTATTATGTAATAAAAATTGTTCTTATCTCAAATGCTTTATGGGTGCTGTCAACAAAACTGCATGACCTCTTTGAAAAGCTACAACAGTATCAATTCCAAATACAAAAGGGTTGATGACTGACATTTGTTTGAAAGTCATGTCTTTCAGCCTCTAAAACTTTCTGTAACTTAATTTCATGGGGATATACTACAGTCATATTAGTTTATGTAATTAATACTCAGATTTATGACTGTAACCCTTTCTTGACATTCTTATTTTACTAATTTTGTTTTGTTTTGCTAATTTAATCATTCTGCTTCAGCAGCCTATTCTTTCAGTGATTCTGAAAGTTATTATCCATTACATCCTCGTCTTAAATCTCTACCAGACAGGTACAAGTTTCAAAAAGTCCTTTGAATGAATTGTACTATGTCTCATTTGCTTTCATAACAAATTCATGGGGTTATAATTTTGTACATTACACAGCCAAACCAAAAAATATCTTGGTGTTTTGGTTTTTAGGTGTGTTCCTGGGATTATTTGGGGGTACTGACTCAAAAAATTACAATGGATAGACCACATCAACTCTAGTTTCTTAGGCTGCATCTACACTGCCCTATATCCCAAGATCTGATCCCAAATTATCTGCTTTGAACTGAATTATATGAGTCTACACTGCCAGATAATCTGGGATAAGCAGATAATATTGGTTCCGATCCTGGGATATAGGGCAGTATAGATCTAGCCCTAGATATAGTTGAATTCATAACTGAAAGTTTGTATCATAAATCTGTTCTTTTGGTATAAAATAAGTACATTTTCATGTACTGTAGTACACTTTTCTTTTGATTTTAATATGTTTCCTTCTTAGTTAAAAGATATTAATGTAAACATTTTATTTAAATATCCTGATTTTTCTATGAGCGTCCAGAGTAAAGACTGCTATATGACATATGTTCTGTATTTCAGAACTTAGAGCTGATAGGGGAAGACTGGTGCCATTTTTGGAATCCCCAGGTCAAATTTACCTGGAAACAGGTTTAACATTTATAGCACCAAAATGTGGATTGACCAGTGTAATAAATCTTCATATTGTGTCCAGTAGTAAAAGAAAACTCTATAAAGTTTATTTTGGTTTACCATAATGTTCCAATCATTGATGAATTTTACAGGGTGCACCTGTTAACATTCAAAACATTGAAAGAATAAAACATATGTGGATTGCAGGAAAGTGTAAAAAGTCATGGAATGCATTAGTATCAAAGATTATTTACTCTCAACACCCACCATATACATCTTCCTACAAATTACGACTTCAAACATCAAATTCTAGAAGATGGAAGAAACCAACAAGAATAGCCTTATGCTCATTTAGCATCATATTTATATTAATAAGTGCATACACCTGAGATAAAACTCAAGAAGATACTCAGACCTGGTAAAACTATGCACAAGATTGTTAGAACAGCACTACAAACAGAGAGAAATGTGGGGGTGAACTTAGGCTGGACCTACGCTGCCAAATAATGCAGTTTGAACTTCCTTATATGGTCAGTGTAGTTGTAGTGTAGTACTTACTTAGGCGATCCCTCATTGTCCAAGTATGATTGTCTTCCAGGTGGGGTGCCCTGGTGGTGGATATGTAGGTGTCTGTGGAGCCCTATTCTTGACCCACATGTTCTTTCACAGTAAGGACATCAGTTTCCAGCTGGAAGGTGATCCTGATCAGGGTTGGCTTGACATGCCTTCCTCTTGGCAAATTTCTCATTTTTGTTCTCCATTCATGCCTCTTCAAATTCCACAGCACTGCTGGTCACAGCTGACCTCCAGCTAGAGTGCTCAAGGGCCAAGGTTTACCGGTTCTCAGTGTCTATGCCACAATTTTTAAAGTTAGCTTTATGCTCATCTTTAATTCTTTTTTCCTGTCCACCAACATTCTGTTTTCCATTCTTGAGTTGGGAGTATAGCTTTGGAAGACGGTAATCGGACATTCAGACAACATGGCATAGGAGCACTGCTACAGTGCTGGTGGTCTTTGCTTCTTCCAGCATGCTGACATTTGCCCACCTGTCTTCTCAAGAGATTTGCAAGACTCTTCGGAGGCAACACTGATGGAATCGTTCCAGGAGTTGATTGTGACGTCTGTAGACAGTCCTCATTTCACAGATGTATAACAGGATTGGGAGGACAATACCTTTATAAACAAGCACCTTAATATCCCTACGGATGTCCTATTTCATTTGCGAAAATGCTGCACTCACAGAGCTCAAGCAGTGTTGTATTTCAGTGTCAATATTGACTTTTGTGGCGAGGTGGCTGCCAAGGTAGAGGAAATCGTTTTCTACCATCACACCATTAAGCTGTATTTCTAGCATTGCAGAGGGATTGGCTGGTGCCTGCTGGAAGAGCACTTTGGTTTTCCCGATGTTCAATGAAAGGCCGAGCTTCTCCTAAAATTCTGCAAAGGTGTTTAGAGTGGCTTGTAGATCTTCTTCTTATCATTGGCATATTGGAGTTCTATAACATATGTTGTTGTGACCTTGGTTTTTGATTTTGATTTCAGTCTGCTGAGGTTAAATAGCTTGCCATCTGTCCAACAGATAATTTCAACTCCGGTGGGAAGCTTCCCATCAAAAAGATGAAGTATCATAACTATGAAGATGGAGAATAAGGTTGGGGCAATAACATATCCCTGTTTGACACCTGATTCCACCTTGAATGGGTCACTTTGGGATCCATTGCTGTCCAAGACTGTTGTCATCATGTCATTATGGAGGAGTCGCAGGATGTTCACAAATTTGTCATGGCATCCGATTTTTTGGAAGATGGTTCAGAGAGCACTGCGATTCACTGTGTCAACTGTAGTGTAGTAATGCAGTTCAATTCAATTTAATCTGCATTATGTGGGTCAAACTGTATTATTCAGCCTGCAAGGTATATCTTCACTTTGAAGGTACATCCCTCCTTTATAACAGAGATGGAATGTCATTTTCTATTCAGATAGTGGCAACTGTGATGGCAGATATCATTCCTACCACATGCCTCTTGGGAAGCACTTCCTCACTCTGATTTGATTTTGTCAACATATGATTCCATACTAAAGTATTTACAGAGGATAGAATGGCCTACAATTAATTACTAGTCCCAACTACAGTAGGCCACTTAATAGGAATTTTGCAAGTCAAGACATATGTAAATTGTATTAATTGAATGGCTCAACCTCAACTGCGATTAGCAATTGGATTTAGACCAAAGCTTCCTATCCTCAAACAGAGCAGGTGACGTATAATGTTCATTAGCAGATCTTGAAAGCAATTACCTGCAACATTTTCCTTTTCCTGGTAATGAGGTAACAAAGTGATGAAGCAACATAATGAGTGGGCACGATCTTCCTTTATTATTTTTGATGTAAGAATTAAATTCACACTTGAGTTTTTCAATAAAAGAACCACAGATTCCAGGTTATGGGAAGTAATAGTCCCTTGTCTGGTGTCCTGCCTTCAGTTCCAGCTGCCACATTTGAAGAAGGATATAGACAAGTTGGAGCAGTTTCAGAATAGAATTACAAGGATTATAAGAGGATATGGAGAGCAAAACACATGAGAAAAGGTTGAAGTAGTTGCACATGTTCTGCCTGAGGGATGATTTGATTATACTCTTTTAATAGCTAAAGGTCTGCCACAAATAGGTGGATGCAGGTTTGTTCTTTCCTGCCTAGCAGGGTCGGGCTAGGTCTAAAGGTTTTAAGTTACAGGATGGTAGATTTCAATGAAACATTAGAAGAACTTACTGATAGGAAGAGCAGTTTAGCAATGGTTCCAATTGCCTAGAAAGGTGCCAGAGTCTCTGTGTTTGGATGTCTTCAAAGACACGTTGGACAACTACCTGCTTCTTCAACTACGTCTCCCACCCCAAATGGGGTCACCTTAGCTCAATGCTGGGGTCATGAAATATTTAGCAATGGTAAAAGGTTTCTGAATGCATTTACATAAATCTGCTAGCAACTATGTGCAGTGTTTACAATAGACTCTGCAGAAAATGCTTCAGCTATAGTCTAAAAAAGAAAAGAAAAATAGAAAGTGCTGATTATCTTCTTTAAATGTTTTGATTTAATACCTATATTGACATCTTTGACATCTCTTGCCCATCCTCTGTTCGGATATTAGCCCGCAAGCCAATGCCTTAAATCATGAAATCTTACATTATTTATTTACATTACATTTACATATCAGCCAGCATGCCAATGCTTTAAATCAAGAAATAGCTTCCTAAGATATACAGAGATACTTGCAGGAACACCTCAGCAAGTGAGAGTCCAAAAGTGGCAGGCTAAACCCTGAACTTCCATCAGTGGCTGATACCGGGTGAGAAACTCTCTCCTGGGCAGATGGAAGACTGGGCGACTTGGAAGGTGCTGAACAGATTGCTTTCTGGGACTACGAGTGTAATGCCTCATGGGCCTTGTAGTCCTGCTCCCAGCGCCACCGTGGCTGACGAAGATGAAAACATGGGGTTTTCGCCGGCTCAGCAAGAGCCGGAATCTTTCCAGATGCCTGATGTTGATGTTTTTGCCCAAGAACCCATTAAAACAGACCTTGAGCAGTTCTCACCCCCTTTTGTTAGGAGACAATCCTATACCGCGGGCAGGGGAGAGAAGGAGCAGATTCGGAGGAGTTTGAGACTTGCAGCTAAACAAGACACTGATTAGGCATGTTCCCCTGGGAAAATCTAGGGAGTCTCACATCTGGAGAGAGCTGTGTTTCGTTTCCTGTTCTCTAGGGAAAGAGAACGCTGGACGCCTGCTTGGCAGGAAAACGAGACCCAGTTAAATGTGCCTGGCATGGTAGGTTCCGTGCGGAGTCAACAGAGCAGCTCCAGGAGTGATTTCGTGTTTCCAGCCTAGTGTGGACTTCGCAAAGTCCGCAAATCCAGTCTCCTTGCTTTGCCTAACCAAGTATTCAAGAATCGCCTTGCCTTGTTCCTAGCCACGGACCTTGTTCATAGAATCAAGTTTTGTTTCCAGCCTTGTTGTGGAATTACCTTGGACCTTGAAAGACTCTGGACATTTCCCCACACTATTGCTTGGCAATAGTGTGTGTTTCGGTTTGTTGGATTCTGCTTTGAACTCTAATATCATTTATTGGACAAAACATTTCTGGACTATATTTGACCTCATCTGATAGGTCTGCTTCTGGACTATAATTTCTACTTGTTTTTATATTCTTATATATTTCCTTAATAAAGGTATTAGATAGTTATTGGCCTCTGTGTTCGGTTCTTAGTGCTCCGTTGTCTTGGACGTGACAGTTTGACTCCGCCACCCAAAGCACTAAGCAACCTAAGGCCACTATGTCTGAATCAAAAGGAGCCGGGGCAGGCATACCTGCTGGTCCACAACCGGCCACTTACACTATTTCCCAGGATGAATTCAACCGAATCCGGGACAAGCTCCGAGAACAAGAGGGAGAGATTCGGGGCTTAAAGGAACGCGGAGCCCGTCTTCCCGCTCTGGCATTGCCAACCAAGTTCTCGGGAGAGGCCTCTAAGGTTCATGTATTCCGTCGCCAATGTATGGTGTACCTAGAAGCCCGCCACACGGAATTTCCTCAAGAGGATGTCAAGGTGGCGTGGATCTACAGCCTCCTAGATGGACCTGCGGCCACATGGGCGACGGTGCTGTACGATGCGGGTTCCGTGTACCTAAACACTGCACAGCAATTCTTGGCCCACCTTCGGAATACCTGGGGAATTGAAGATGATCAAGAGGCAGCTGGCCACAAGCTCCGACGCCTCTTTCAAGGAGACAGACCTCTGTCGTGGCACATAGCCGAGTTCCGGGTGCTGGCTCAAAACACCGGCTGGAATGACGTGGCCCTCAAAGGACAGTTTCGTGAGGGTCTCAACCATGAGATGCAGGAGGAGATCTCCAAGGTAGAACCTGCGGATACTCTTGAAAGACTTATCGCCCATTGCTTACGGGCAGAAGTCCTACTCGCCAACAAGAGGCAGTGGGTTCGGGGCCAGAGTGGAAGAGCTGGGGTAAAACCCCCTTCCACTGTCAATGTCCAGCCCCGCCCCGTCTGGAGACCCCCGCAGCCAGCCTCTACTCCCATGGGAAGCGAAGACGAGCCGATGCAACTGGGCAACGTGCGTCCCAGACTGGATGTTGCAGAGAAGGCTCGCCGACAGCGTTTGAACCTGTGTTGGTACTGTGGAAATGGGGGCCACTTCGCCAAGGAGTGTCCAGCAAAAAGGAAGCCCCACACCGTTTGGCGGTGGCGTCCTCCGCGAATGCAGAGGCTACCGAGGCGGCTGAGATGAAGCCGGCGGGGGAAGACAGCGACAGGGTGTAGAAGGGCTCGCCAACCCGGTCAAAGACCCACTCAAGAGCCGCAAACGGGGGTCCTATTTCTTTTGGTGGTCACACTGTGGTCAGTTAAAAAGGGGCCCGTCATGATCCATGCCCTGATAGATTCCGGGGCAACCAACAACTTCATTGATAGAGACTATGCTAACTCATTGGGCTTACAATACCATGACTTTAAGAATGCCCGGGTGGTGCAAGCCATCGATGGCCGATTCCTGAAGACAGGTCCAGTAAGCCAATGGACCGAGCCCACTCGAATGTGGATAAGAGAGCATATGGAAGAAATCTCCTTCTTCGTTACTGAGGTTCCCCATTTCCCCGTGATTTTGGGAATCCCTTGGCTGACACTCCATGACCCAAACATCTCTTGGTCTAGTAGAGAACTTCAGTTTGCTTCAAAATACTGCCAAAACCACTGCCTAGTAGCCAAGGTCTGCCATGCCATGGACACAGAGCCCATCATCACCCTGCCTAAGAAGTATTCAGACTTCTGGGATGTTTTCAATGAGAAGGAAGCCGAGAAATTACCCCCGCACAGACCCTATGACTGCACCATTGACCTGATTGAGGGGCCCCCAATTCCGCGAGGGCACCTCTACTCCCTGACAGAACCAGAGCAGGAAGCTCTCAGGGAGTTTTTAGAGACAAACCTCCGTAAGGGGTTTATCAGACCCTCTCAATCCCCAGCCGCTTCCCCGGTGCTATTTGTGAAAAAGAAGTCAGGGGACCTACGCCTTTGTGTGGACTATCGGGCCCTGAATAATATCACGAAGCTACCCATTGCCGCTAATTTCAGACTTATTGGACCGACTCCGGAGAGCCAAAGTTTACACTAAACTGGATCTTCGTGGGGCTTATAATCTGATTCGCGTGAGAGAAGGAGATGAATGGAAAACCGCTTTCCAGACCAAATTTGGATTATTCAAAACCTTAGTTATGAATTTCGGTTTGTCCAACGCGTCCGCAACATTCCAGCATTTTGTCAACGATATCTTCCAAGACTATCTAGACCGCTTCTTGGTCATATATTTAGACGATTTTTTGGTGTATTCAAAATCGCAAACAGAGCACGACCAGCACGTCAGACTGGTGCTACAACGTTTGCGAGACCATGGACTATATGTCAAGTTAGAAAAATGTGCTTTCGATTTGCAAGAAGTGGACTTCCTGGGGTATCGTGTCTCACCACTGGGGCTATCCATGGACCCGGCAAAAGTTTCAGCCGTATTGGAATGGCGGACGCCAACCAACAAAAAGGAAGTGCAGCGCTTCTTAGGGTTTGCAAACTACTACCGCAAGTTCATTCCAGATTTCGCTTGCTGGTCTGATCCAATTACCAGCTGCATCCGAGGAAAACAGCCTTTCCGCTGGACAGAACAAGCTGAAAAAGGATTCCAGCAGCTAAAGCGGTTATTCACGACCCAGCCAATTCTACAGCACCCTGATCCTAAAACCCCTTTTGTTGTCCAGGCGGATGCCTCCGATGTGGCGGTAGGGGCTGTGCTGATGCAACCAGTGGGAGAACATCTCCACCTATGTGCTTATTACTCATGCCATCTAACAGCTCCGGAGAGGAATTACACCATCTGGGAAAAGGAGCTCCTAGCCATCAAGGCAGCCTTCGAAAATTGGAGACATTGGCTAGAGGGGGCCAACTTCCCTATCGAAGTTCATACTGACCATCAAAATTTGGAGCACTTAAGGACTGCGCGGAAGCTAAACCAAAGGCAACAACGCTGGGCTTTATTCTTTGAACGTTTTGACTTCCGGATCCATTATGTGACTCCTGCCCAGACCAAGCAAGCTGATGCCCTATCACAGAAGCCAGAATATGCAGCAGGGCATAAAGACATCCCAGAAACCCAATTGTTGCAACCCGAGAACTTTGCCACGCTCACGGTGGGAAATACCAAATCCACTTCAGTCGAGCCAGCTTCACCTAACCCAAAATCCACAACCACAGACTCTCTTTTCACCCAGGAGATCAGGGCCAGTCAACAGACAGATGCCTGGGCCCAAGAACAGATTCGACAAGGACTACGTTTCCCATTTTCACTTAAGAATGGGTTATTATGCTACAGGAACCATGTTTATATTCCTCCAGGGCCCGGAAGAGAAAAGGCTCTCAACTTGTGCCATGACAGCAAGCCTGCCGGGCATTTCGGACTGTTTAAAACCATACATTTGATCTTGCGGGATTTCTGGTGGCCCAGGATTCGTAAGGATGTAGAGAACTATGTCACCACCTGCCCTGTATGCCAGCGCTCCAAGACACGAAGGGAGAAGCCGACAGGACTCTTGCATCCCCTTCCCACACCCTCTCACCCGTGGGAGATAATTTCAGCAGATTTTATCACCGACCTACCACCATCCCTTGGATTCACCACGATCCTAGTGGTGGTGGACCTTTTCACCAAGATGGCCCATTTTATCCCCTGCGAGGGGCTTCCTACAGCCAAGGAGACCGCAGACCTATTCCTTCAGCATGTATTCCGTCTGCATGGCCTGCCCAAGAGTTTGGTCACAGACCGAGGATCTCAATTCACCTCTCGCTTTTGGAAGGCACTTCAAAAACTATTGGGCATTGACTCACGTTTATCCTCAGCTCACCACCCTCAAAAGGATGGACAGACTGAGCGCACCAATGCCACTCTGGAACAATATCTCCGCTGTTATGTCAACTACCAACAGGACAATTGGGCATCCTTGCTACCTCTTTCGGAGTTTGCGTTCAACAATGGTGTCCAGAATTCAACTAAAGAATCCCCGTTCTTTGCAAACTACGGTTTTCACCCTCGTTTCTTCCCTCCCGTCGTGGAAACCTCGGAAGTTCCTGCAGCAGAGAATTGGCTACAGGAACTCACAGCAGTGCAAGAACTCTTACACCAGCAACTTGATCAAGCCAAGGAGGACTACAAACGTCATGCTGACAGTCATCGCCAGCCTGGCCCTGAGATCAAGGTAGGAGATCGGGTTTGGTTGTCCACTCGCTTTTTGCCCTCCCAACGCCCTTGCCGGAAGTTAGATGCCCGCTTCATTGGTCCCTACCCAGTGGTGACGCAACTTAACCCCGTGACTTTCAAACTCCAACTTCCTCGTTCCATGCACATTCATCCGGTGTTCCACCATTCCCTCCTCCTTCCGCCGGATGGTGTACGGCCAGATGTGAGCCGCCCACCCCCTGCCCCTGCATTGGTGGACGGAGAAGAGGAATTTGAGGTCCAGGACATTTTGGATTCTCGCCTTCATCGCCGCCGCCTCCAGTATCTGATTGATTGGGTGGGTTATGGACCAGAAGAACGCTCCTGGGAAGACGCTTCCACAGTCCATGCCCCTGACTTAGTTTGGCGCTTCCACCGGACTTACCCTTCCAAGCCGCGCCCCCGCGGATCTCGGGGGACGGGCCTGAATGAGGGGGGCCTTGGGAGGGAGGATAGTGTAATGCCTCATGGGCCTTGTAGTCCTGCTCCCAGCGCCACCGTGGCTGACGAAGATGAAAACATGGGGTTTTCGCCAGCTCAGCAAGAGCCGGAATCTTTCCAGATGCCTGATGTTGATGTTTTTGCCCAAGAACCCATTAAAACAGACCTTGAGCAGTTCTCACCCCCTTTTGTTAGGAGACAATCCTATACCGCGGGCAGGGGAGAGAAGGAGCAGATTCGGAGGAGTTTGAGACTTGCAGCTAAACAAGACACTGATTAGGCATGTTCCCCTGGGAAAATCTAGGGAGTCTCGTATCTGGAGAGAGCTGTGTTTCATTTCCTGTTCTCTAGGGAAAGAGAACGCTGGACACCTGCTTGGCAGGAAACGAGACCCAGTTAAATGTGCCTGGCATGGTAGGTTCCGTGCGGAGTCAACAGAGCAGCTCCAGGAGTGATTTCATGTTTCCAGCCTAGTGTGGACTTTGCAAAGTCCGCAAACCCAGTCTCCTTGCTTTGCCTAACCAAGTATTCAAGAATCGCCTTGCCTTGTTCCTAGCCACGGACCTTGTTCATAGAATCAAGTTTTGTTTCCAGCCTTGTTGTGGAATTACCTTGGACCTTGAAAGACTCTGGACATTTCTCCACACTATTGCTTGGCAATAGTGTGTGTTTCGGTTTGTTGGATTCTGCTTTGAACTCTAATATCATTTATTGGACAAAACATTTCTGGACTATATTTGACCTCATCTGATAGGTCTGCTTCTGGACTATAATTTCTACTTGTTTTTATTATTCTTATATATTTCCTTAATAAAGATATTAGATAGTTATTGGCCTCTGTGTTTGGTTCTTAGTGCTCCGTTGTCTTGGACGTGACAACGAGATGCAGAGCTAACCTTAAGAAATGGGGCTACAAAGTGGAGTCCACGACATGCGAGTGTGGAGAAGAGCAAACCACAGGCCACTTACTACAAAGCAGTCCAAGCCCTGCCACATGCACAATGGAGGACCTTCTTACAGCAACACCACAGGCACTCCAAGTGACCAGTTTCTGGTCAAAGGAAATTTAGCAGAATGCCAAGTTTTTAACTTTGTTTGTGGTTTTTCTATACATTATAATTGTATTCTCAATTTGCTTCTGACATGATAAATAAATAAATAAATAAATAATACATTTTAATTATAAATATATAATAAATAAATACATAAATAATATATACCTGGGGTCATGTAAAAATTTCTCAAGTGTAGAGGGATTGTGAGTGGAAAAGGTTTAACAAGGCCTGCTCTAGATGGAGCAGAAATTTAGTTTCAATAGCCCATGTGGTGCCTTCCTACTCTGTGATTTTATGTCGTGTCAAAGAATCTTTATAGAGACAAAATGTTGCAATTCCTTTTTGCTGCTAAATTCATGAAGTCTGAAATTGAAAAATGTTGCAGAATGAGACAGGTACCCAAACTTTCTTCACATTTCTAATAAACTAAAGTAGGGGGAACACAGAAATGCATCTACACAGATGGCACACAGATTCAAGCATACAGTGCCTATTTCTAAAAAATAATTCCATTGACTCAGATTGCATACATAATTATATATTACAGTAGAGTCTCACTTATCCAACATAAACGGGCCGGCAGAATGTTGGATAAGCGAATATGTTGGATATTAAGGAGGGATTTAGGAAAAGCCTATTAAACATCAAATTAGGTCATGATTTTACAAATTAAGCACCAAAACATCATGTTATACAACAAATTTGACAGAAAAAGTCGTTCAATGCGCAGTACTGCTATTTATAATTACTGTATTTACAAATTTAGCACCAAAATATCACGATATATTAAAAACATTAACTACAAAAATGCGTTGGATAATCCAGAATGTTGGATAAGCGAGTGTTGGATAAGTGAGACTCTACTGTACCTGCATTCGTAATGACCATCCACATCCACAAACACTTCAAGATTCTTTGATTAGGAAATATGCAACAGCCTATGAACCAACTACACATTTTATATTGACAATGAAAACATATTGTAGTTTCAGATGCTCCATTAGCAATGTCATCTCAGTATTCATCAGCTTTCTATTTGCTTGTGCATTTCAAATGTTTTTCTGAAGACATACCATGTTTTCATTTTTACATAAAAATGCAACAAACATTCCATGTAGTAGTAGTAGTAGTAGTAGTAGTAGTTGTTGTTGTTGTTATTATTATTATTATTATTATTATTATTATTATTATTATTATTATTATCTGATACACAACAAGATTAGTACGCAGCAAACAAGATCACTATGCAAGATTTTTTATTGGATCACACATTGGACACTTCCCAAGTGTCTAGGATTAAGTGATGTATCGGTGAATAATGTGTGCAGATCTGAGTAGGGTGGCCTTTTGCAGTTGACAGATGGTAATTTTGTCAGCACTGATTGTTTTCAAGTTCTGACTAAGGTCTTTAGTAACTGCACCCAGTGTGCTGATCACCCTGGGACCACCTTGACTGGCTTGTGCCAGAGTCTTTGTAGTTCGATCTTTAAATGTTTTTTGATTTGTATGTTTATATTGTAAGCCGACCTGAGTCCCCTGATGGGTGAGAAGGGCGGGGTAGAAGTGATGTAATAAATAAATAAATAAATAAATAAATAATATTGTTATTGTTATTTATATCCCACTTTATTTCTCCCAGAGGACACTCAAAGCGGCTTAACATAAAAGCATTCGCATACAATTTAAAATACACAGATATACAAACATTAAAATAGAATTAAATATAAACATTATAAAAAATTTCACAGTTAAAAGCCACTAAAACATATTCAAAGTTAAACAAGAGTAACCCGGTTAAGGAACTGGAGAGTTTTTACAAGTTTCCCCTCAAATGCTTCTCACCAGTATAGACAGGTTTCTACATGATTATCTATGTCATGTCCTCTTATATATCACCCTTATATCTTAGAAATACCTGTAAGGTTTGGGTGCCAACTTTCACTGTCAGGATATTTTTCAGCCTTTAAGGACCTCTCCACTGTGGATGCTACACCAATCTTGAATGTATTTTATTTCACCTGCTAACTGCTAAGTAAGCAAGACAGGAAACAAAAAAAGCTAACGTTATTGCCACTTTCAAAATTAGCCTACTGTTTTCATAACATATTCATTTTCATAACATATTATTTAGCTTAGCTAAATCAGGCTTGTCAAGTAAAGAACAGCCGGGCTGTGGGGTCGGGCTGTGGCGCAGCTGTTGAGCAGCTGCCTTAAATCACTCTGACCATGAGGTCATGAGTTCGAGGCCAGCACGTGGCGGGGTGAGCACCCGTCAATTAAAAATAAAAAATAGCCCCTGCTCGTTGCTGACCTAGCAACCCGAAAGATAGTTGCATCTATCAAGTAGGAGATAAGGTACCACTTATAAAGTGGGGAGGCAAGATTAACTAATTTACGACCTGGAATGAGGAAGTGCCGTCAGTGTGGATGATGAAGCAGCTGCTCCCCCCTGTGGCCAGAATCGAACATCCCCTCAGAAGAAGGTTAACTTGCCTCTGCGTATGTCTCTCAGTCTCTGTTTGATGTGTTTATGGGCATTGAATGTTTGCCCTATGTGTGTTATAATGTGATCCGCCCTGAGTCCCCTTCGGGGTGAGAAGGGCGGAATATAAATACTGTAAATAAATAAATAAAATAAACAGCCTAGAAAAACTTAAAAGAGCCAAACAATGAGTTAATTAAATAAAATACAGTGTGTGAAAAGCTTCTTAATGCTATAAGAAACATTTCAAGAGTAGAAAGTTGATGCTAAAATATTAAATATTAATACTCACTGAACTACACTAAATCTCATACGTATGCTGCATACTATGAATTGTCACTGATGTTCTTATGATGAAAAGATAAGTACTTTCCATGGTGACATTTTTCGTTTTAGGGTTTGTTTGCTGGTTGGACAATTCTGGAAATTCTAATTCAAACAGTAACTTAAAAAAATCTCTGGTGAACACACCAATGTTTACATTGGGATATATTTACTGCCATGTTTAATAGTGCACAACAAGAGTAACCCAGCTAAGGGACTCTCACCAGTATACACAGGTTTCTTTCTACATGATTTGGTGTTAATTGTTTACTTTGGAGTCTGTGGAAAGAAACTGTAACAGGGGAGCATATAGGAATCAGAGCCTTCTGTAATAGGCTGATGATTTTTCCCAACTTCTTTTGTTGTAATTGGAAATTCAAAGCAAATGAAATCCTCTTATTTTTAGGCAAATTCCAATCATTATAATTAAATGAGTAGGAAGTGTGGTCTCTCAGAAGTGTTGCTGTCTTCTAACTGATGTAGTCAATCTACCTTGCAAAATGAACTTTGTATAATGTGTTGTCGAAGGCTTTCATGGCCGGGATCACAGGGTTGTTGTATGTCTTTCGGGCTGTGTGGCCATGTTCCAGAAGTATTCTCTCCTGACGTTTCGCCCACACCTATGGCAGGCATCCTCAGAGGTTGTGAGGTATGGATAAATGAACTTTGTATATATTGTAATGTGGCTTGGCTAGTAGTACTACAGGGAACCATTGCCTTCCAGTGCATAGAAGTTTTCCAGGGAAAAAAAATAAAAACCCTCAACTGTAAGTTACATGCCTTACAGTTACAGTCTGTAACTGATGGACACCAATATGGTATCAGTCCCTGGCATATGAGAAATGTATAGTTTCTCCACACCAGAAAGTTGAGAAAGGGAAATGAATTAGTCTCTCCTGGAAAGTTTAAAGGTTGTGTGGAACCAATAGACTTATCCTGAGATCCTATTGAGTACCTATGATAGTATAGGAGACAGCAGTGGGGCAGCTGTATGTGGGAACAGGCCTTCAGTTTAGCAGTGTTGAAGGAAAGCAGATAAAATCATCAATATGAGAAGGTTGCCATCTCCAAGCACTCTTCTGATGGTTGCCTTCCAGGAGGAAGGATGCTTGGAGACAGGTGCTCTGAGACGTTTGGCTTACACATTAGACACAGTCACAGACCACAACATTGGTAGAATTCTCCACCTACTAAGGAATAAACACTGTAGATAGAAGCTGCTCGGAGTTAGCCTTACTTTTTTGTGACAACACTTTTACCTATCTCTTCAATGCCTTCCTTGGGCTTGGAAAGAATGTATTCTCTTACATAAAGTACCATTACCAGAAGCAGAGTAAACCAACTGGTTTCCAGGCCAAAGGATTACAATCTACTGTTGCTGGAAAGCCCCGGCCAATTCCCTTTCAATTAGCATCAGGTTATTTCGCAAGTGAAGTGAAATAACACTGCAGAGCATTTTGGATTCTAACATAAACTGCAATTTCAATATACAGTAGAGTCTCACTTATTCAACACTCACTTATCCAACATTCTGGATTATCCAACACATTTTTGTAGTCAATGTTTTCAATACATCATGATATTTTGGTGCTAAATTCATAAATACAGTAATTACTACACAGCATTACTGCGTATTGAACTACTTTTTCTGTCAAATTTGTTGTATAACATGATGTTTTGGTGCTTAATTTATAAAATCATAACCTAATTTGATGTTTAATAGGCTTTTCCTAAATCCCTCCTTATTATCCAACATATTCGCTTATCCAACATTCTGCTGGCCCGTTTATGTTGGATAAATGAGACTCTACTGTACCATTTTTAGATCTGTGTAAGACTTTTGTAGAAGTATAGCAAATTCCTGTACTGTACTATACCGTAATATTTATATCTTGCTTTAGTTCATAAAATTTTATGGAGATGTGTAGACTAAAATAATTTAATATAGATTAAAACATTCTGGAATGGTTCAGCCAGGTTTTTTTGTGTCAGGAACGACTTGAGAAAATGCAAGTCGCTTCTGGTGTGAGAGAATTGGCTGTCTGCAAGGATGCTGCCTGGGGGATGCCTGAATGTTTTGACGTTTTTACCATCCTTGCGGGAGGCTTCTCTCATGTCCCCACATGGAGCTGGAGCTGATAGAAGGAGCTCATCTGCGCTCTCCATGGGTTGGGTTTGAACCGGCAACCTTCAGGTCAGCAACCCAACCTTCAAGTCATCAGTCCTGCCAGCACAAGGGTTTAATCCACTGCGCCACCAAGGGCTCCTGGTGAAGCCAAATAATCTGAATGCTATACACTTAATGGTCTATTGATTCAAGATCTTGAAGGCTTTGGTAAATTGTGTTACTTTTTTCTTACTTGTCTTGGCTGCAATTTTAATTTTTTTTTTATTGTATGCCTTTGGCAGACTTGTTTGTTTCTTCCATCATTTTATTTAGTCTGTGAAATTCTATTTACAGAGATAGTGATATATAAATAAATAACAACATGAAGTCAAAGATTTATTTTATCCACATTTAAGACATCAGGTTGACTTCATCTGGGCCTCCAACAGAAAGGCATTCCACAGCCAAGGCAGGACATCAAAGTAGTGAAAATACTCTCGTGTCTACCTATTGCTCCCACTGGCAGGACATTGAGGATGACCCCCTAAACAAGTTCTCGATGCTGGGGAAGGTACATCAAAGGAGAGATCAATATCTGTCTGATCAGGATTCTGCGTTACTTCAGTGATGCACATCCAATCTATTTCAATACCCACAAAGCCCTAAGAAACTCCAGTGACAAAAGGAGAACACAGTCTCAACATAGTAATTTATTTATTTATTTACTGCATTTTTACTCCGCCTTTCTCACTCAAGGGGACTCAAGGAGGCATACAAAATCTGGCAAAATTCAATGCCAATAAAAAGTTCAAAAAATAAAGCATAACACATTTAAAACAATTAAATATTACTTAATAAAACGGTATACAGAACTTAAAACATAAATACTTAAATCAATTCATCCAGGGACCTTGCATGTAAACCTTAATTCAGGCCGTGTCGAGTCACAGAACTTATTCATTAAATGCTTGTGCACATAACCATGTTCTCAAGTTGCAGGACACAACTCCAAGGGGAATACAAGAAAAACCCAGTAAATGTGGAAAGAAGGGCAAGCCAAGGGGAAAGGGGGATGAAGCACAGTTGAGGGCAGACAAGTCCCTGCAAAGATTCACTTTCTCCAAGTGACAGACTGGATCTAAAAATATTGGTTACCAGGAAGCAAAGGGGGACCACCCAAAACTATAAAGCAATTGTTTATTTTTATAAGAAATAGTAAAGATTGTAGCCTATATAATGTATAAATTGGCCTTGCATAACCTGAATGAGAATTTCTTTTCAGTGTTATTTCTTATATTCTTAAATATCAAGCACAGTATCTAAAATAAATGATTTTATTATTTTTGTTGAAATAATAATACAACATACATTTAGTTGCATACAGTAACAATATTCAAACTTCCATTATATTTTCAAGCTACTGAAAAATCATTGGAGCTCCTGATGATGCAGCGGGTTAAACCGCTGAGCTGCTGAACTTACTGACCGAAAGGTCAGCGATTCGAATCCGGGAAGTGGAGTGAGCTCCCGCTATTAGCCCCAGCTTCTGAACTTGCTGACCAGAAGGTTGGTGGTTCGAATCTGCAGATTGGGTGCGCTCCCACTGTTAGCCCCAGCTTCTGCCAACCTAGCAGTTCAAAAACATGAAAATGTTTTCGGCAGGAAGGTAAATGGTGCTCCATTCAATCATGCCAGCCACATGACCCAGGAGGTGTCTACAGACAACGCAGGCTCTTTGGCTTAGAAATGGATATGAACACCACCCCACAAGAGCCAGAGATGAGCACTATCCCTCAGAGCCTTTACCTTTATCTGTGTTTCATCGTTTCTAGGCATTGAATGTTTGCCTTTGTGTTTATGTATGCTGGAATCTGCCCTGAGTCTCCTTGGGAAGATAGGGCAAAATACAAATAAAATGTTGTTGTTGTTGTTGTTGTTGGGGAAAAGGAAGGAGGAAGAAGGGCCTTGCACAACTCAAGCCAGGAGTTTGCTGGGTTGCTTTTGGACAATCCACTCCCTCACCCTCCACAATCCCACAGCAGCATGGGCTTCCTGGAAAGTCCAAAAACAACATAGCAAATTCCTTCCAACTTGAGACAGATAGAGTCCAGCCTGCCCAGTTTGAGGGAAATGAAAGAAAAAGAAGAGGCTGCTGAAAAGTCCAGGCTGAAGCAAGGGCCTCTTCAGCATAGGCTTCCTGGAAAACCATCAAGACAAGAGCAATCACCCCTAACTGGACCCCAAGGGGGTGAGCAAATGGACACATAGTCCAAAGGCAATCCAACAAAATCCTCTTGGGTTTAGACCAGTGGGTACCCAGGTGTTTTGGCCTACAACTCCCAGAAGTCCCAGCCAGTTTACCAGCTGTTAGGATTTCTGGGAGTGGAAGGTCAAAATATCTGGGGACCCACAGGTTGAGAACCACTGGTTTAGACACACAGAAGCTAGCCTACCCAGCTTGAAGGAGAAAGAAGGAGAAAAAAGGGGGTACTTAAAAGGCTATACAGATGGTTCTGCATATCCCCCCATTATGTCTTCCTCCAACCTTAGACATAGCAAAAATTACCTTTCTTTTTTACTTCTCTGAGAGTCCTGTCATTAGTACAGTAAGCACACGACCCTTAGTGACTACAATTCAAAATAGCGAAAGCAGAGAATACGAGTTAATCGTTATGAGAAAGGGCGAATTATTACAATATCTATATGAAAGAAACAAAATGTTTTTAGTCATATACTATAGTATGTTTGAGGAGAGGCCGACGTCTGCATTAGATGTTAAGGAGCCAAAGAGGTAGGCGTGAGAATCACTGTACTAATGACATCCAATCCCCACCCACCTGATGACACAGCCCAGTGGATTCATACAAATAATCAAGTACGTGGGAAAAGAGTGGAACCCTGTTGCACTCCAGAGATTAACAGATGTAGGACTGAAGAAAAATTCTGTAATGCCACTCTCTGGAGCTGGTCCTGCAGAAGACCCATTGTAACTCAGTGTCTCCTAGTCCCATCACAGAAAGACAATACAAAAGAATATCATGGTCAGTGGTATCAAAAGCCACTGAGTAATTCAGGAGGATCAAGAGGGCACCATCCCTTCTTTTACCATCCTTTTCCATTTGCTTGATCTAGAACAGTTTTTCTGACATTCTTTATTTGTTCATGCACTTGATCTAGGAAACATCTGCGCAGCAAAGGTGTCTAAGACATACAGCTGGGCTGAAAGATGTTTCCTTTCAGGGCTGGACAGCCAGTAACAACTGATGACCTGTGCATGTAGAACAAATGATAGATAATTGTGGAATGCTCGGGATAGTATTATCCATTTCTCTCAACTGTTTTTTTTTTTTACATTAGTTTTATCTTTTATCTAAGCAAACAACTTACTTCAGTCTTTTTCATTAACTCAACTAACAGCAAAAACTGCAGGGCCTGTGTGACAGATGGGAAGAGTGAACAATAAAGGGACTGTTTAAACAGAGGGGGTGAGAAAGGGGCAGGGGATGGAAAAGGAGGGTAAAAAAGAAGAGGGAACTGTTTATGAGGTCAAGAGAGGTGTTTTAAATCAGCAGACATAATAAGGAGCGCCAGCTATGGAAAACCACTTAAGGAAAAGCACAGATCTGAGAGTGGGGAATAAAAACACCCATGGCTTGGACACATTCTTTCATGCCACATATACTAAAACTGCCACAGCTGAAAAAAACAACAACATCAACAACACTGCTTGCAATTCATCCTGCAAGAAGAGGGACCTAGATGAAATTTTCAAACAAAAAGGGATTGTTGATACAGTCATAAGACCACTTTTACTCCTGAGAACAGTCTGTCACCCAAATAATTCTTAAGTATTTTCTCATGAATTGTAATTATCTCTATTGACTCTTCAAAATGGGGCAGGGGGTGATAAAAACTAGAATGCATGGTCAAAGTTTGACACAGAATCATAGAATCCTAGGGTTGGAAGAGACCTCAAGGGCCATCCAGTCCAACCTCCTGCCAAGAAGCAGGAAAATTGCATTCAAAGCACCCCTGACAGATGGCTATCCAGCCTCTGCTTAAAAGCCTCCAAAGCAGTGGTTCTCAACATGTGGGTCTCCAGGTGTTTTGGTCTACAAGAAATCCCAGCCAGTTTCCCAGCTATTAAGATTTCTGGGAGTTGAAGGCCAAAACACCTGGGGACCCACAGGTTGAGAACCACTGCTCCAAAGAAGGAGCCTCCACCACACTCCGCAGCAGAGAGTTCCACTGCTGAACAGCTCTCACTGTTAGGAAGTTCTTCCTAATGTTCAGGTGGAATCTCCTTTCCTGTAGTATGAAGCCGTTGTTCTGTATCCTAGTCTCCAGGGCAGCACAAAACAACCTGACTCACATGGCAGGAAAGGATCATAAGGTATAATTTTGCATTACACACTTTTGTTAAAGGACAGTTGAATCAGTTGATGGTCATCTTTGGTGAAAGCATAAGAAAAGGACAGGACATTTTATTACAAAAAATATTTTTAAATACCTGACAAAAGTATAAAAGTTCCTTTCTTCCATTTTTAATAGAACAGAAACTAACACAGTATTTCATGCTCAGCCAGGTCATGAGGAAGTCAAGTATTAAAATGCTAAGGCTGTGGACAATCAGAGCCGGCCCTAGGTAATTTTCAAGTGTAGGCGAACAGAATTTTGGTGCCCCCCCCCCAAACCAATCACTGAAAAATAAAAGCGTTGGATAAGTGAAAATGTTGGATAATAAGGAGGGATTAAGGAAAAGCCTATTAAACATCAAATTACATTATGAGTTTACAAATTAAGTACCAAAACATCATGTTTTACAACAAATCGACAGAAAAAGCAGTTCAATACATGGTAATGTTATGTAGGAATTACTATATTTGCAAATTTAGCACCAAACATTGAACTGGGATATAGGGCAATGTGGGCTCAGATAACCCAGTTCAAAGCAGATATTGTGGGTTATTTTGCCTTGATATTCTGGGTCACATAGCTGTGTGGAAGAGCCCTGAGGGTCCTTCCACACAGCCATATAACTTAGAATATCAAGGCAGATAATCCACAAGTATTTTTCAGTCTACTTGGAATACACTGAGCTTGTTTAAGAACTGGTCCAAGAATCCAGAAGAGCCTTGACTCCCCATATGACCATCATCCCACTTTCCTTGCTAGTTAACTTGAACTCAGTATGCTTTATTATGCCAATTGTTTGCCTTAGATCAGGCATGAGGCAAACCTTGTCCCTCCGGGTGTTTTGGACTCCAACTTTCACAATTCCTAACAGCCTACCGGCTGTTAGGAATCGTGGGAGTTGCAGTCCAAACACCCGGAGGGGCGAAGTTTGCCCCATGCCTGCCATAGATAGTTGAGCAAATAGTTTTCATGGTTGCCCCTTGCTGTTAGGAATTGTGGGAGTTGGAGTCTAAAACAACCAGAGGGCAGATGTTTGCCTATGTCTGCTGTAAAGTAAACAAATGCAACTTGGCAGCACTTTTAACTGCCATGACTCAATGCTATAAAATCCTGGGAGTTTCAGAAAGTCTTCCGGCCGGTGATTCCCTCCCTCAAGCCCAGGTATTTGAAGCAACCAATCAGGAGGCAGATAATAATAATATAATAATAATAATAATAATAATAATAATAATAATAATAATAATTGCAGATAATAATAACATTATTTGCAGATAATAATAATAATAATAATTGGAGATAATAATATTTCAAATAATAATATTTGTAGATAATAATAATATTATTTGCAGATAATAATATTTGCAGATAATAATAATAATATTAAAGGTAAAAGGTAAAGGTTTTCCCCTGACGTTAAGTCCAGTCATGTCTGACTCTGGGGGTTGGTGCTCATCTCCATTTCTAAGCCGAAGAGCCGGCGTTGTCCATAGACACCTCCAAGGTCATGTGGCCAGCATGACTGCATGGAGCACCGTTACCTTCCCGCCGGAGTGGTACCTATTCATCTACTCACATTGGCATGTTTTCGAACTGCTAGGTTGGCAGAAGCTGGGGCTAACAGCGGGCACTCACTCTGCTCCCGGGATTTGAACCTGCAACCTTTCAGTCTGCAAGTTCAGCAGTTCAGTGCTTTAACACACTTCGCCACCGGGGTTCCAAATAATATTATTTGCAGATAATAACCCTAACCTCAGCCCTCCCTGGGAGCGCTCGGAGAGCTCCATCAACCCCCTCCCAAACCATCCGCCCGCCCCGAGTCCCAGTTTATGGCACTGAGGATTCGGGTGAGGACTTGGGGCTGCTGCAGGAAGCGCCACAGGTCGGAGGGGCTGCCCGCCTTGGCTGCTCCATAGGCAACCCCATCGCCCTGGCCCCCGCTTTCCACGCCGCCGCCCTCCATTCCTCGCCAGTGCTGGGAGCAAGCTGTGGCTACCATGCCCGAACTTGAGTGGCCTCCTCCTCAGGCCCTGCCCCCAGGTAGGAGACTTCAACTCCCAACAGCCTCACTGCTTTGGCTGATACTCGGGGTTGGTGGGAACTGGAGTCCAAAACACCTGGGTCACCACCGAAGCTCGGAAAGCACTTGAAGGAAGTGACTCAGTGCCTCTGCTTTAAAGTGAAGGCACCTCAGCGCCACTTTTAACTGCCATGGTGTCCCGGCTGCTGCGGAGGCCAGGCCAGGCTGTGGAAGCAGGAAGGCCACGCCTGGGCGGAGGTGCCTCAACGGTGCCTCCTAGGGGATGGCAACTACAGAAATCGCCTACTTCGCCTAATGGTTGAACCGTCTCTGTGGACAAGTCAGTCAATCCTCAAGCCAAGTAGTACAGAACATCCATAATTGCGCCACCAGCCTTTCCTTACAAATGATGTAAGGCTTATGACTAGCATCCTATTCAGTAGTCATTAAATTGTAAACTGGATTTATGATCTCATAATTCTTGAAGATCCACATTTATGATTGTTAATGACCTAAATTGTTACCCTGTCCTGCCCAATACTACCATTTTAGCCTGTCAGCACCTCAGCTAAAGGTTTTCTGAAGTACTCCAGGCTAGAGTGCTGGGAAATGACCTCTGCAGTGCTCTCCCATTTGTGGGGAGCGTTGAGGCAAGAGAGTGTGGCAGACCTTGAAGGTTTTCTCCAACTGCCTGTTTTTGACACCTGACCTGATAACTGAGAAATTCTAGATGTTGTTGTCTTACTTATATATTCTACAAAGAAATAAAACATAATATAAAATAAACTTTTTCAAACCTTGGGGGGGGGGGGAAGCATCACAAAAACATAACTATTTTGGTGTTAAATTTAATTAAACCCAAATATCTTGCAAGTACTTTTTCATAATTTTAGAAAGGCCTTTTACCAAAGGTTTGATATAGTGATTTATTCATCACTACAGACTGTTGTAACAGTGCTCCATGCAGTTATGCCGGCCACATGACCTTGGAGGTGTCTATGGGCAATGCCACCTCTTTGGCTTAGAAATGGAGATGAGGACCACCAACCCCCAGAGTTTGACACGACTAGACTTAATGTCAGGAGAAAACCTTTAGTTTTAGTTTTACTTACAGACTGTTGTATGCAAGTTCAAAGTGTGTGTGTGTTACATATATATCAGTTATATATCAGTATAAATGCAGTGGAATATAACCATTTGTGAAATTTCAAACCCACTATTAACTATCTGAACTCAAAATTGGCTGGCAGCAAATACTACCATATAGTAACAACTGGACAATTTGTGAAAAATAACTTTTTATCAACAAAGCATTTAATTACAATTAATGGAAGTTAGCTATTGCAAAGGATTGCATGATGGTGCTTGTGTACTGTTTGGGCAGCAGGTCAAGATGAATCAGACTTGTCCTACCCATCCAGCCTGCCCTGAATTCAAGAATTTCCAGCAACTCTGGAATATCTTTTTGCTTGAAGCAGGACAAAGGTAGTTTAAATTAAATATCCCATGATACTCACTGAATATGAATGCAGACAGTCTTCCATTTAGACAGGCCCTAAATCCACGGGAACTCCTTTTGCAAAGGATATAATTTTCAATACTAATATTTATTTACTTCATTAATTTATTTACTTCATTGATATCCCGCTCTTTTCACCCTGCAGGGGACTCAGAGTGGCATTCATCATACGTTCAGGCAAGCATTCAATGCCTCAATTCTGCAAACAATTAAAACATAACATAAAAACAATAGATATAAAATACAATTTAAAACTAATAAACGAATAACACATTGCACCAATCCTTAATCATAATTTAGCTGCTTCATAGTAAAAGGAAGTGTACTGTTAATTTAAATGTAAACTGCACCTATAACAATGATAACTTGATTTGATGCACACAATTTAGCAACTGTCATACAATCATAGAATCATAGAGTTGGAAGACACCACAAGGACCATCCAGTCCATAAATGTGTCCAAAGTAGATTTTCCCCTCATGCGCTTTAATATCAAACACCTACACCACCTCCCTTTGTCTATCACTCCTCTTTTTCAAATAGCAAAGCAAATAAAAACGCAACCACCTTTCAAAAAATTTGAAATTGATTTTCTTAAAATGACTGACCCAGTTAACCTGTTACAACAAGCTAGAGATCCAAGGAAAAACATTTCTTTTTATCCACGTGCAGAATATTAGTGCATGATGCCCAATGACTCCTACTGAAAAATGCAGATATTTTTTCAATGGTGAGGACTCCAGTCTACTCATTTCTTTAAAAATCACTGCCCACCAATCTGTCTCACGTCACCTCAGGTGCCACCCCAATCCAGACAGGCCCACTACAAAACAACATTTTCCCCTGGAAACTGCAGAGCAAGAAGTGAACTTTTAAAAGAAGTTCATTAAAGCCTAAAAATGCTTTCACTGTTAAAATAGTTGTACATTGTGTACCCTTACAGTACTGAAATAGAGGTGAGTACAGATTTCTTTCCTGCCATAGGCAACCCCTGACCTTATCCTTGCTATTTGCCATAAAGAGTTTGTATTGAGAATTTTCAGCCAAAAAGTTCCCCACCCACAAGGTACTGATGACTGATAGTTATACTGAATTCAAAATCATTCGGAATCTTGTAAGACGATAAAAACTCATGCACATTTGTGTACCAAAAACAAACAAACAAAGCGACTTGATAGCAACAGCCATAAAAAAACAAAAAAGTACATTACTGGCCAAACACCATATTATCAATGTATTGTCGAAGGCTTTGATGGCTGGAATTACTGGGTTGCTGTGAGTTTTCGAGGCTATATAGCCATGTTCAGGAAGCATTCCCTCCTGATGTTTCGCCCACATCTATGGCAGGCATCTGCCTACTAGTATTAAAAAACTCTAAAATCAGGACAGTAAATAAAAAACAACATTCAGAAGACAGGGGAATTCCAGACAAGAAACAGCCAAGGCTAGTTAACACCTCCCAACAAAGGATTTTCCCCAGGCAGAAAGCAGCCACACTTTGAAGCTGCAAGGCTATTCAATGCTAATCAAGCTGACCAATTGCAACATTCACACTTGCCTCAGGAAGACAAGAGTGAATTCTTTCTCCCACCCTGGACATTCCACAAATATGTTTCCAACAGAACTCACAACCTCTGAGGATGCCTGCCATAGATGTGGGTGAAACAACAGGAGAGAATGCTTCTGGAACATGGCCATACAACCATGGAAAACTCACAGCAACCCAACATATCATCAGCTATGTCTTTTCTCTTATTCTATATGATTCTTCACGTAAATCCTTCCACAGCATGTAGAACCATCCCCCCTCATCAGCTACTGCTTCAAAGAAAGACGTAACTCAATGCCAATTCCTTAAATTGCACAGAATTTTAATTTAACAGTCAGCCTGCTCCTTAGTAGGTTACCTTTCCTAGTTGTGTGCCTTCAAGTCATTTCCTAAGGGAGTCTTATCTCAGATTTTTCTTGGCAAAAAATGTTCAAAGGTGGTTTTTCTTTGCCTTCTTCAAAAGCCGTTACACCAGTTATAACATCCAGAGGCAAAAGACAAGGAGATACAGTGAACTAACTGGAAACTAGAAAATAAAACAGGCTTGAATACACAAGTCTCAAGCACTTGAAAAAAATCAACACATCATGCCAATTTTTTAACTACAGGAAACTACCAGCTCATTTAATTTAAATAATCAAAAGTTCATCTAATCCTCTTGGAAAGCTTTGCAAGCATAGATAAAGATGACTCCCTTAAGAATTCAGTGCATTGTCTGACAAGGTTGCCAGGAAGAGTTTAACATAGTTGTTATGGTCCCCACAGCTACAAGCTGAAGCAACTGGATAGTTGACAAGAACTTGTAAAGGGTTTGTGTAGCCTGCTGATTCACAATACCAACTGTTTCTACTTCTGAAAATTAGGAGACAAAACAAAAACAAAAACTTGTAGCTTTTGAATTTGTTTATGGCAACAGAATTCAACATCCTGAAAATATTGCTTATGGTCCTAATTTAACTTTGAGTATACATTCAGCAAGTGGAGCTGTGGGCATACACTGTGGCCAGGAGCACACGCCTCTGCTCTGGGCAAATCATAACTACGTCCAAACCCAGTGAAGCCTGTTCCCTAGTAGACAAGTGGTGCTAGTGCCAATTTTATGCCAAGGCTGCACAAGTATTAAGCTGTTCCTGTGTATATTTGACCTGCTGATTAAAAAAATGGCACCGGTTTCCACCTGTCAGCTCTAGCTTTTGCGATATAGAATATATGCCATATATCTGTTGCCATCTGCTCAACCCCTAGAAAACCATGATAACTATATCTAAGAAACAAGAGCTGATATGGTCTATCTATCCAATGCAATTTTCTAAATCAGCACCCCAACCAACCTCAGGAACAGGCCTAGAAATCATGGCACCAAGATTTTCTTCCCGGGCTGTGCAATCTCCACACTTTAAAGAGGACATGTGTTTGCAATGCTTACATGTAGAGAACCCTTTCTCAGTCTCCCCAGTCCCATACCTTAATCAGAGCTAGAAGAGTAAAGGTTTGGACTTCTGTTGCATGGTGCCATGGTCTGTTTGGCCATGTTGACTGGATGATTCTGGGCGTTGCAATCCAAACAGTAAATTTTCCAAGCTCCATGTATCACTATCATGGGCCTAGTTCTATTCCTAGTTCTAGATCTGAAAGTTTTCTCTTCCCTTACATAATTTTCTACTTTCTCCTTTGCTTGCTTAGAACTCCTTCCTAGAATACTTTTGTGGTGACACAATCTCTTTTTTCTTTAAATCCCTCTGCAGTGTTCATCTTCTCCATAAGTCAGTGGTTCTCAATCTGTGGGCCCCCAGGTGTTTTAGCCTACAACTCCCAGAAATCCCAGCCAGTTTACCAGCTGTTAGAATTTCTGGGAGTTGAAGGCCAAAACATCTGGGGACCCCAGGGTGAGAACCACTGCCATAAAGCTATGCATTCGTTCTTTTGCCCCAATGAAAGTACTGTTAGTCTATATACATGTAACAGAAGACATATATTCTCACCCCAATTACTTTCACTCCCTTCTTCCTAGACTGTATCAAATGTCTGTTTGTTTTTCTACAAAAACACCCAATACAGCAACAAAATAAAAGAAAAAAATCTCAATGAACAACCTATAATTTAATGCCAGTTGCTTCTATTCACATGAGTCCCCCTCTGTGTGCCACAATATTTTTCTTGTGTGTGTTGAGTCAAACATCTAAATCTGTCCCTTTTCTTTAATTCCTTTTAGTGGTTAACAGTTAACATGAACCCGACGCTCCAATATCTAGACAGAACGTTTTTGTTGTAATTATTACATTGCTTTAGGTTTATAAACACTTAATTCATCAACCAACTTATTTCCCAATGACATCACTCTGCAATACCCTTATGCAAGTATTTACTATCTGCTTTGTGCTTCATTTTTTAAAACTTAAAACCTATGAATAAACACTGTTTTTTAAATATGTCAGAGAAAACTACCGGCTACAGTTTCTCATATTTGAAGACTTAGTGTATGTAATGTTCTGAATACAATGCTAATATTTACGTAGCAGTTCCTTACAATAAGTGCAGACATCATAAGTCAAAGGACAAATGAAAGGGAAGAAATGCCATTTCTCCATGCCAGTTGGTAGTTTCTAATCTATGTATCTATTCACACTTAAATGGGAGTACAGCTTATTAGGCAGGAAGCTGCTTGATGTTTTGTCACACAATTGCTCATCTAATTGTATATTGTTTACATCAGGAATAGGTAAAGCGCCTCTTTCCAGACATGGATCATAGAATCATAGAATAGTAGAGTTGGAAGAGACCTCATGGGCCATCCAGTCCAACCCCCCACCAAGAAGCAGGAAATCGCATTCAAAGCACCCCCGACAGATGGCCATCCAGCCTCTGCTTAAAAGCCTCCAAAGAAGGAGATTCCACCACAGTCCGGGGGAGAGAGTTCCACTGCCGAACAGTTCTCACAGTCAGGAAGTTCTTCCTGATGTTCAGGTGGAATCTCCTTTCCTGTAGTTTGAAGCCATTGTTCCGCGTCCTAGTCTGCAGGGCAGCAGAAAACAAGCTTGCTCACAGGATAAAAAATCCTGGAACACTTAGCTAGAACTAGAATAGAATAACTTTATTGTCATTATACATTGTACAAGGAAATTAAATACTTTCCCCAGCACATACCACAAAACAACACATTCACCCCTCCATGCTCCCACCATCACTGCACAGCCCTCAATGCCACATCTATGCGAAACCATGGAATTCAATATAGCCACAGCTCTAGGATTAAAGCTGTCTCCCAGTCTGTTTGTCCTTGCCTTTGTCACTCTGTATCATCTGTCAGATGGTAACAATTTTAAAAATCTGCTGGGGGAGATGGATCCTCAAGAATGTTCTGAGCTTTCTTAAGACTGGGGGACTTATAAAGTTCTTCCAAAGAGGGGAGAGGGCAACCAATGACTCTCTGTGCAGAAGTGGTGACCCATTGGAGTGCTTTCCTGTCTGCTGATATGCAGTTGCCAAACCATGCACAGATGCAGTCGGTTAGGACACTCTCTATAGCACAGTGGTAGAAAGTCAGCAGTTTTTCATTCAGTAGTTGGTTCTTTAAAAGTTTCAGGTAGTACAGTCTCTGCCGGGCCCTCTTCACCAACACTGCCGCATGGGTATCCCAGATCAAATAGCAAAAACTATATGAAAGAAGCACACATTTGTTAACAGGGGTTTATTTTTGCTTCATTTGTTTGTTTTCCCCCCAATTGTCACTTTTTTTTTTTACTATGGTGAACATATAGATACCTCCCCGCCCAAACCCATCTGCCAGTTGGAATAACAAGGGCATGCAGGGCATTTCTCTCATAGGTCTCTGTATTAGTGCACCCAACCACATACACCTGAGAGTCCAAAACATTTTGCTCCCCCAAATGGTTTCACTGCATGATCCAAAATATGTATACCAGGCTAACTGAGACCCGAATCTCTAATCACATAAGAAGCCTTTTTCGTGCTACCTAAATATTATAATAATATTTGTGCCCCCAATGGTGCAGCGGGTTAAACCACTGAGCTGCTGAACTTGCTGATTGAAAGGTCAGTGGTTCGAATCTGGGGAGCAGGGTGAGCTCTTGCTGTTAGCCCCAGCTTCTGCCAACCTAGCAGTTCGAAAACATGTAAATATGAGTAGATCAATAGGTACCACTCTGGTGGGAAGGTAATGGTGCTCCATGTAGTTATGCTGGCCACATGACCTTGGAGGTGTCTATGGACAACACCAGCTCTTGGGCTTAGAAATGGAGATGAGCACCAACACCCAGAGTCAGACTTGACTAGACTTAATGTAAAGGGGAAACCTTTACCTTTACTTTAAATATTAGCATCCAAACTAGTTGGACAGTTGAGCCAGTTCTGAACGTTCACAGATAATAACCTTATGCATGCTTTATATATCATTATGTTAGTAGGATGTTTGCATTTTGCCCTTCCCCTGTGGAGCTTCAGGGCTTGCTTTTTGTATTTAGTAAATTCCCCAAGTCTGTCCAATGAATGCCATGGATAGGTAGGATTAAAACTTATACTACTGAAAGTAACTTAGAGTGATACTTAACAATACAATTCCTGTATCCTGGGGAATATATTCTAAGTGGTTAGCCAAAAAAAGGCAAATATTAGTGAACCCTTTTGAACCAAAACAAATCTTGACAAAAGCATATCAAAGAACTGGATGATCTGGAACATGCCCAGAGGAGATATGTCAGATGAGGGTAAATGAAACTGTGGGCAATGGTTCTATGACCATGGAGGCCATGCTGTACTTTCAAGTCAGGCATCTTTTAGTTACAATCTTCTAACTGTTCCCCTCCATCTTCCTTTGGGAAGCATAGCAATGGAAGCAATGCCTTCTTCTCCACCCAGAAACGGAGTGCAGGGGGACAAGTATTAAGATGGGAGGAAAATTAGACCCATGGGTTCATTCTGCCCACCTGTGTTATCTGGGCTGGCCAAACAAGGTGAGGTAGGCAATGACAAACTTTCTCTGAACAAATTTTGCTGAGGAAACCTAGTGATAGAATTACTTTAGGATCACCATAATTTGGGAATGGATTGAAGGCCCACATGAACAAGCACAGCCCCCTCTAGCCCACACAAACAACTTAGGGCCCAACTTCTGCTTCTGGATCATCAACAAGAATCATGGTTGAGGCAGCTGCTTCAGGCACATGGGAAGAGGTTGGTGCCATGCAACTCTGGCCCCTTCCACGCAACCAAATAAAATCCCATATTATTGCTTTGAACTGGGATATGTGGACTTTGAACAGTGTGGACTCAGATATCCCAATTCAAAGCAGATATTGTGGGTTATTCTGCCTTGATATTCTGGGTTATATGGCTGTGCGGAAGAAGGGCCCTCTGTTTCTGGAAGAAATGTGACATCAAATAAATAAATGAAGCCATGCCAGAGAGAAGGAGCTCATTTAGCTTTCCTTAGAAGAGAATTACAGAACTACCCTCTTTTTTTGTCATCAAACATACCTTTTCTTGGCGGCAGGGCTTAAAACACAAGGCAGTCTTTTATACTTGTTAGAGGGCCCTTCCATCTATCTATCTATCTATCTATCTATCTATCTATCTATCTATCTATCTATCTCTATCTCTATCTCTATCTCTATCTCTATCTCTATCTCTATCTCTATCTCTCTATCTATCTATAAAAGAGTGATGGAATCAGGGCACCGGACAAAACAGCAAAACTACAGGCCCCCCCAACTTCGAAATTTGACAACACAATCCATCATCCACGGCTCTAGGTTGATACAACAAAAAGAAAAGAAAAATGAAGTCCTCATTAGAGGGAAAGGAATAATTGTTTTATCCAATAGCTGCCAGTTAGAGGGCTAAGCTCCGCCCACTTGGTCTCCTACCAACCCACTCAGCCCAGGGCCTCAGTTTCGCTGTTTAGTTTAAATTAGAAATGGTCAGAACATTAGAGATTCATCTCTGGTTGCTTGAGAGTTTGTATTAATGCTATGACAGTCGACTCTCATTTAACCGGCACCCGAGGGGAGTGGTTGATTCCTTTGGGGCACCTATAGTCTCACGCAGACTTGACCACTGACAAGAACAAGTGCTGTGACCCGATTGATGGCTTCCCTGAGCTGCGCTCCACTCAACCTTCCCTCCCACTGCCCAGCATCAATCAAGTTGGTGCAGCAGAGCCACTTTGCCATCACTGCCATTTTCCACTACCATGCCATGACCTCGCCACTAGGTAGCTATTTCTTGAAGTTACTTCAAGACTGATACCTTATAGGGGCCTATAGGACCTTATAGGACCACAGTACTGCAGTATTTTACCTACCAGCCACCCTTTGACCATCAACCCGGGCTTGGTTTGGGTTGGGATTGCTAACTTTTCTGCTGATGCTCAACTTTCGACTCCTGGGCTTCAGTGGGGATTTTTGTTTTTGTTTTGTTTTCAGATTTTATTTTATTTATTTATTTTGTGGAGACATCTTTTAATTTTCTTGTTGGCTCATGTTTATCACTGATGACTGAGCTTAGCAAAATATACTATTTAACTGAGGAGTCCCCACAATAATTGTAATTAGTTTTCAAGGTTTTTTTAATGCTTAATATTTATTCATATCTTATTTCTGGCCGTTATTGTGCTTTGTGCTATTTTTGTCTCATGCTTCGATTGGTATCGTGTTATATCGATACACTGTGCATTTGCAATGTGGCCACTCACTGAAGTAGTCAAACTTAAAGCCACTCTGAGTACCCTCTTCGGGGTGAGAAAAGCGGGGTAGAAGTATAGTAAATAAATAAATAAATGGGCTCTGCAGCACACATCAAAACAAAAACAGCATCTTTTTTAAAAAATCACAGGGAAATTCCAGAATAAGCCTTAAAATCTGCAGCAGCCAATCAGTGTCTATCCCACACAGGTCTGTAAATTCAGACACAGCTCTTCTGACTAAAGTAAACAGAACAAACTGCAGCCTTCAAGATGTTACTGTATTACAACTCCCATCAACTCGAGACTGGAGAATGGGAGAAGTACCAGCAGATTGGAGGAGGGCAAATGTAGTCCACATCTTCAAGAAGGGAAAAAAGGACGACCCAAACCATTACCGTCTGGTCAGCTTAACGTTGATACCGGGCAAGATTTTGGAAAAGATCGTTAAGGAAGTGGTCTTAGAAACACTTAGAAACGAGTGCGGTCAGTGCTAATAGTCAACACAGATTTATCAAAAGCAAGTCATGCCAGACTAATTTGATCTCTTTTTTCAATAAAGTTACAAGCTGGGTAGATGCAGGGAATGCCGTGGATGTAGAGTATTTAGATTTCAGTAAGGCTTTTGACAAGGTCTCCCATGACCGTCTGGCAAACAAACTAGTCAAATGTAGGCTAGGCAAAACTATGTTTAGGTGGATTTGTAATTGGTTAAATGAACGAACCCAAAGGGTGTTCACCAATGCTTTCTCTTCATCCTGGAAAGAAGTGACAAGTGGAGTGCCGCAGGGTTCCGTCCTGGGCCCGGTTCTGTTCAACATCTGTATTAATGACTTAGATGAAGGGTTAGAAGGCACGATCATCAAGTTTGCAGACGACACCAAACTGGGAAGACAGGAGCAGAATTCAAAACGATCTTAACAGATTAGAGAGTTGAGCTGAAACTAACAAAATGAAATTCAACAGGGACAAATGAAAGATACTCCACTTAGGCAGAAAAAATGAAATGCAAAGATACAGAATGGGGGATGCCTGGCTCAACAGCAGTACGTGTGAAAAAGACCTTGAAGTCCTCGTGGACAACAAGTTAAGTATCAGCCAATGATCTGATGTGGTGGCAAAAAAGGCCAATGGGATTTTGGCCTGAATAAGTCTAGTGTCTAGATCCAGGGAAGTCATGCTCCCCCTCTATTCTGCCTTGGTCAGACCACACCTGGAATCACAATGTGTCCAATTCTGGCACCGCAATTGAAGGGAGATGTTGACAAGCTGGAATGTGTCCAGAGAAGGGCGACTAAAATGATCAAGGATCTGGAGAACAAGCCCTATGAGGAGCAGCTGAAAGAGCTGGGCATGTTTAACCTGCAGACTTGAAGGCTGAGAGGAGACATGATGGCCATGTATAAACATGTGAGGGAAAGTCATAGGGAGGAGGGAGCAAGCTTGTTTTCTGCTGCCCTAGAGACTAGGACGTGGAACAATGGCTTCAAACTACAGGAAAGGAGATTCCACCTGAACATTAGGAAGAACTTCCGAACTGTAAGAGCTGTTCAGCAGTGGAACTCTCTGCCCCGGATTGTGGAGGTTCCTTCTTTGGAGGGTTTTAAGCAGAGGCTGGATGGCCATCTGTCAGGGGTTCTTTGAATGTGATTTTCCTGCTTCTTGGCAGGGGGTTGAACTGGAGGTCTCTTCCAACTCTAGGATTCTATGACCTCTAATGATGAGGAAGACAGGAGTTGTGGCCCAGCATCTGGAGGGCCACATAAAGTGACATGGTGGGCTGGATTCATGTAACGGGCCTTGAGTTTGACACATGTGATATAGCAAGCATGGGCAAACTTGGGCCCTCTAGGTGTTTTTGACTTCGACTGCAATTCCTAACAGCCTCAGGCCCCTTCCTTTTCCCTCTCAGCCGCTTAAGTCAAAGTCCAAAACACCCGGAGGGCACAAGTTTGCCCATGCCTGTGATATAGGGTAAGTAAAGCCTCAGTGGGGTAGGTAAAGCTTCAGTGGGACAGAGGACTCCATGCAGCCCAGAGGCACATCTAACCAGTCTCCCCTATCAATTAGGGACGGAATAAGGAGATAAAGAGCTCCAAAGTAACAATTTCACCCACAGCAGCCCTCCAAAAAAGTTGTGTGTCTTCTTCCCTCTGCCCCAGGGGGGCGGAAAAACTGCGAGAGAGAGTGTGTGTGTCCATGTGTGCGTGCGTATATATATCTAGTCCTCAGACAGGACTCGTTACGTCTGTTGGCACCCAGTTCAAGGTAAGTCTCTGGGCGCTGGGCTGTGCCCGGGCGGTGGCAGCATTCCTCGCCAAGGCTGCTGGCCTCTCGGGGCGGGCACTGAGCTCCCAAAGAGCCCTGCGCGGCGTGGGGCCAACCTGTAGCGAGGCAGGGCCGTCCAGGGCGCGCGTGGAGGCAGCCCCGGCGAAACTCCGGGCTCCGGGCAGGGCTTTCCGACTGGCACGGGCGGAGCAGGGGCTCCTTGAGGTCCTCCAAGGCAGCCGCATGCGCCGCTCGGGGAAAGGCACCAAATTCAAAACCGTGGAAGGCGAAAGTCGGGGGGACAGCGAGGGAAGCGAGGAGGAGGAGGAGGAGGAGACGGCAGCGGCGGTGGGAGGAGGGCCAAAGTGAGAGGGAGAGCATCAGCATAAGAAAAAGAAGACGAAGGGCTGGGGGAAGAGGAGGAGGAAGGAGGAAGGGGTGGGAAGCAAGCCCAGGCGGCTCTCTCCCCAGCCGGCAGTCTCTCCAGTCCAGAGGGAGCCTCCACGCTGCCTCCCAGTCCTCGTCCATTGCCTCCCTCCTGAAGTTTCACCGAAGCCTGGGGAAATCTCAAGGACCCGACAATCCCATCCCAACCCCGGCGTGGTCTCTCTTTTGCCAGCAAGCCGCACCATGGTAGACCGGGGCCCGCTCCTCACGTCCGCGATCATCTTCTACCTGTCCATCGGGGCGGCGATCTTCGAGGTCTTGGAGGAGCCCTATTGGGAGCGAGCCTCGAGGAACTACAAGCAGAAGAAGACCCAGCTGCTCAAGGAATATCCCTGCCTGGGCCAGGAAGGGCTGGACAAGATCCTGCAGGTGAGCCTGGGCTGTTGTTGTTGTTGTTGTTGTTGTTGTTGAGGGGTATCTCCAGCCGGGATGAATGCGCTTGGCTCAAGGCTACAGACTCCTGGGAGCTGTGGTTTGACATGGACATCATCACACTAGAGCTTAGATCCACTTTAAATCAACTTCAAATCCACTTTAGGGAGGGGGCTTTAAACAGCTCAGCCAGACAGGTCTTGGGCCTCACCAAACTACAAACCCCGGTATTCTGCAAGAGGCAGAAACCGGATTTAAAGTGGATTCATGCTCTAGTGTGATGAGGCAGATAATCTTGAGCCTTCCTTTCCAAAGAGTGTTGGTGCACCACTGAACTATATCTCCCAGGATCCCATGGCATATGGGGTCAGACTGAATTAATTCTTCAGCAATCCTTTGTCCAGCCTTTGGTCCTCCAGGTGCTTTGGATTTCAGCTCTCAGAATTCCTGCCCAAGACTTCTGGGTGTTAGAGTCCCAAAACGCCTGGAGGACAAAAGATTGAACATCACTGTGTTGTCGAAGGCTTTCATGGCCAGAATCACTGGGTTGCTGTGAGTTTTCCAGGCTGTATGGCCATGTTTGAGAACAGGCATGGGCAAACTTTAGCCCTCCAGATGTTTTGGACTTCAACTCCCACTATTCCTTACAGCCGTTAGGAAGGTTCTCCCACCCTGAACCTTCCACAGATATATAAATCTCCCTTGCTTAGTTTTCCAATATACCTCACAACCTCTAAGGATGCCTGCCATAGATGTGGGCAAAACTTCAGGAGAGAAAGCTTCTGCCATGCAGCCCAGAAAATGCACAACAATCCAGCCAGTTGGCTGTTAGGAATTGTGGGAGTTGAATTGTGGGAGTTTGGAGGGCCAAAGTTTGCCCATGCCTATTCTAGAAGCATTCTTTCCTGACCTTACGCCTTCATCTATGGCAGGCATCCTCAGAGGTTGTGAGGTCTGTTGGAAACTAGGCAAGTGGGGTTTAGATATCTGTGGAAGGTCCAGGGTGGGAGAAAGAGCTCTTGTCTGTTTGCGGCAAGTGTGAATGTTGCAATTGGCCACCTTGATTAGCATTGAATAGCCTTTCAGCTTCAAGGTCTGGCTGCTTCCTGCTGGGGAATCCTTTGTTGGGAGATGTTAGCTAGCTAGCCCTGATTGATTCATGTCTGGAATTCTTCTGTTTTCTGAGTGGTGTTCTTTATTTCCTGTCCTGATTTTAGAGTTTTTAAAATACTGGTAGCCAGATTTTGTTCATTTTCATGGAAACCTCAGGAATGGTCATGGTCATACAGCAGAGAAAACTCACATCAAGGGGTCAGACGAAATAAATTCTTCAGCAGTCCTGACCAGCCTTTGGTCCTCCAGGTGCTTTGAATTTCAGCTCACAGAATTCCTGCCTAGGACTTCTGGGTGTTCGAGTCCCACACACCTAGAGGACTAAAGCTTGGACATCACTGTTCTACTGAGTAGATGCACCCCTTGTGTCTTATGAAGCTTGGCTGCGTATTGGGGAAGTTTTGCTGCTTATTTCCACTTACGAAAAACCCACTTATCATAGAATCTTAGAGTTGGAAGAGACCTCATGGGCCATCCAGTCCAACCCCCTACCAAGAAGCAGGAAAATCACATTCAAAGCATCCCCAACAGATGGCTATCCAGCCTCTGCTTAAAAGCCTCCAAAGAAGGAGCTTCCACCACAGTCCAGGGGAGAGAGTTCCACTGCTGAACAGCTCTTATAGTTCGGAAGTTCTTCCTAATGTTCAGGTGGAATCTCCTTTCCTGTAGTTTGAAGCCATTGCTCCGTGTCCTAGTCTCCTCCTTTGGTTTCCCCATATGTATAGCCTCAAAGGTCTAAAGTTGTCTATGAGAAGGGGTTTTTTTTTGGCGGGAAAGGTTGAAAACACAACATTTAAGCTTATCATCTGAAGCAGAGGAGGAAAGGCTGAGCTTCTTCTCCCTTTTGAATGAGAAGGCGGGGGATTGTGGAGCTCTGACGGTGCATTTCTCTCCCTGCACCGCCTCCCTCCCTCCACGGATTTCACAGAGCTAGCAATGCATGAACAGCTCAAGGCAGCCTGGACACTGAACAAGTTGTTCTGAATGGTAATGACAACCTTAAACGGTGTTTCTCGCTGCCTCACCCCTTCCTTTCACTGCTTGGACATTGGATAATGTTTAGGTTTCAAAAAACTTTACAGAAACTTGAGGGTGCATCTACACTGTAGAATTAATGCAGTTGGAAACTACTGGACTCATGGTAGCTGTGGTATAGCAAGATCTTTACAAATGTGTTGGTGTCTTGCCAAACTACAGTTCCCAGGATCCCATAGCATGCAGCCATAGCAGTTAAGGTGATATGCAACAGCCTCAATTCATCAATGTAGATCAGGTAGGGCAGATTTCCGCTCTCCAGGTGTTTTGGACTTCAACTCCCACAATTCTTGGCCTCAGGCCCTTTTCCCCCTCAGCCGCTTAAGAGGGGGGAAAGGAAGGGGCCTGAGGCCAAGAATTGTGGGAGTTGAAGTCCAAAACACCTGGAGAGCCGAAGTTTGCCCATACCTGGTGTAGATGCACCTTACCTCATGGGTTCTTTGCTCTCTTTGTGTCATAAACTCCCAAGTTGATTATCATTTTGCCCGGGGCTTTTATATGGATCGGCTTCTTATCGGATTGTTTTAGATCAGCAGCTGCTGCTTTGTTTCCCATGTTACCTTTCAAAGGCTGTGCAGATATAGAAGGAAAACTTTTAAAAAACTTTTTAAAACTAAGAGGCAGGTGTAGAGTGGTGTACAGATTATGAAAACAAGTGCAGCCAGGAGCAAGAAAGAGAGAGCGCTTTGCGGTTTGACTCGGAAACTAATGAAGCAAGTTTTTCCTCAGTACTTGAACAGTAAGTTCCAGTCTCTTAGCAAAGAGAAATGCAAGATGTTAATAAACAAGTCACCTTCTTAACAGTTTTACCCATCCTTTCGGTGGTGTTCTCAACACATGTGGCTTCTGGGATAATGCACCCACTACTTCCCCACAGCTTGGCTTCTTTTGTGGCTTTGTTTTTAAAATCTTAGCCTGAGTACCCTGATACATATAAATGGGAACAGAGAGATTCCAGTTTTAAGAGAGCTCAGCTTGCAGGAGCCCCATTGACTGAGCTGCATGAGAATCCGGAAACAAAGGATGATGCTGAATAGTTGCTGCCCTTGATCCTTTTCTTTGTCTGCCTGTCTCTTCTTATGTGCTTGCTGAGCTCCATTATGTGGAAAGTTTGCCTGGCACTTTTTTTGTAAAGCCTGGCTTGCACAAAGTGTGAAGTCAGAGAGTAGGGGGCCTCCCCAGGAAAACCTCCAGAAAATTTACAATTCAGGAGATCTCACTACACTTTTAGTTTGAGTACTTAGCACTGGAAATGCTACAAATTTGGAGTCAGGTCTTGTGGCACTTTCGAATAACTTAGGACTTTTGTGCATTGGAACTTACTGTGTCAGATACATGAAATGGTATTCTATAGATCTGTGGCATATCTGCTGCCATTCATTAATACTGGAGGAAAGTGAACAGGGGAGCCAAAATAGTAGTAGTAGTAGTAGTAGTAGTAGTAGTAATAATAATAAATCTTTATTTATATCCCGCTTTTCTCCCTCATGGGACCCAAAGTGGCTTACAACATATTAAAATCACATAAACAATAATCAGAGTACATCACAATAAAAATACGAGCATTATAGAATACACAGATTAAGAAAAACAACGACAGTATAAATTCAAGTTCATATGGTATCAAAAGGCTATGAACAAGTAATAATAATAATAATAAAGGTAAAGGTTTCCCCCTGACATTAAGTCTAGTTGTGTCCGACTCTGGGAGTTGCTGCTCATCTCCATTTCTAAGCTGAAGAGCCGGCATTGTCCGTAGACACTTCCAAGGTCATGTGGCCAGCATGATTGCATGGAGAGCCATTACCTTCCCGCCAGAGTGGTATCTATTGATCTACTCACATTTGCATGTTTTTGAACTGCTAAGTTGACAGAAGCGGGGCTAACAGCAGGAGCTCACTCAGCTCCTCAGATTTGAACCGCCAGCCTTTCAGTCAACAAGTTCAGCAGCCCAGCTGTGCCAATAATAATAATAATAATAATAATAATAATAATAATAAAGCTTTATTTGAATCCTGCCACCATCTCCCTGAAGGGACTCAGATTGGCTCCCAGAAAGCACTCAATAATGCAACAATATACAAATACAACAATATATAAAAATATACAAATTAACAATAAAATTAACCTAATTTACTAAAGACAGCAATAAAACCCCTATTAATTTAAAAGTCTGTGAAAATAGCGACTGTATACAATATCAAAAAGTATAGAAAATCTATGAAAATCTCATCATTTTTGCAAGCTTTAGCCATCATAAAGTAATATATGTATATTTAAAGTTCTATTTTGAAGCTGGATGTATTTAGCAAATCATATCTGGGTTAGATGATATTGTAGCTCTGAATTTTCATGTTTTGACACTCCTGATTTTTTTCAAGGTTCTGTAACATGATCCATGCACACAAACACTGTCTAACACAATTTAGTGCATGTTGTGGATGTTAAAGGTGCCAATGATTCTTTGAACACTGGGGCATCAAGGAATACTATCCTGTTTTCTTGTTTTCTATGGACTTGTATTTTTTTGTCCTACGCCCACCACATGGGAGGATGCTTAACAATCTTCCAGATTAAAATTACTACACAATTTATTGAAAACAACTAAACACACAGGTGTTTTTGTCCAAATGAAGGATGTGGGTCAAATTAAACATTTGAAATTTAACCATCAGATAGAGCTACATCCTCAGAATGGAGTGGAGCATTGAAAACTTTGAGCACTGGCATTTTTCTTCTGTTTTCACTCTAGTTTCAGAGGCAATCTGAAGTGCACAATGGACCACCAATGATATCTGAAGTACAGTTTCAGGATAACTGGTTTTGGGTTCAGTTACTCTTTTGCTGTTGGTGTGTCTTTCACAAATCTATTGTCAGTTATTCAACAAATTGTCTATATTTTGTTACCTAAGGAAGACATCATCTTTCTTGTCACCAAGTCTTGCAATATTACAAGGCTGTGATTATTAGTCTTCCATGTATATGATGCTGCAAGAATGCCTTTTCACTTATGTCACTCTTCTGTCCGTGTTCTCTCCTCAGAGTTCATAGTTTCCTGCAGTGGCTAGAGTTTCATGTTTTCTTTCCAAAAAGGTCTTATTCAACAAAACTGAGAAATGTAACTGGTGCAAGCATATCTATCTTCTCATCTCCACAACCTGAATACCTTCATTAACTTCTGTATTCACCTTGAATATATCTTGCCATTCATTTGCAGATCTCTACTGTATTTGCATGTGCTCTTATCTCTTTTTCTTCACTCCCCCTATTTCAGTGTAAGCAACTCCGGTTGCTCCTGACACGGAAAAAAAAGTGTAAGCCTGTGTCAGGATTTTGTCTTGACCTGCTTCTCCTTCTGTTATTTTTTTTAAACAAATGTTGCAAGTCATTAAACATACATAGCGTACAAAATCACACTTATTTACCCTGGAGCAATCTCCCTTGTAGAAAAGGAGACTCAAATTCAAAGCAACATGCAGAGAATTTTGCTGTGCACAACATTAGAAATCCCTTTGGTCCCATATGCAGGCTTACAATAAAAAAACAATATGACCCTATTATCTTCTTACTGACAAATTCATCAATTTGTTGACATCTTAAGACCTTACCCTGTCTCTTTTGCTAGTATGCTGCTGTTTCAGGCAAACATTAGAGAGTTAGTATACAACAAAGACAAATATGCTTTACTGCTGACCCTGTTCCATATTTGTGTCTCTCTCCACTTTTGTCCCTGCCCGCTCAGGCCCCTTCTACACTGCCAGATAATCCAGGTTATCAAAGCAGAAATTCCATATTATCTAATTTGAATGGGATTATCTTAGTCTATACTGCCATATAATCCAGTTCAAAGAAGATAATGTGGCTTTTATACAGCTGTGTAGAAGGGGCCTAAGTCATGAATCATCTGGAGGTACATCTACATTGTAGAATTAATTGAGTTTGCCACCTCTTTAACTGCCATGGCTGAATACTATGAAAGCATGGGAGCTGTAGTTTGGTGAGGCACCACCGGTCTTTGACAGAGTAGGTTAAAAGACTTTTAAAACTATGCTGCTTTGAGTCCCAACCATGGAAGAAAAGCGGGCTAGAAATGAATAAACAACAACAACAACAACAACAATAACTACAACTTCTGTAATTTGATAGCACTGAGCCTCGTCAGTTAAAAAGGTGTCAAAGTACATTAATTCTACAATGTAGATGTTCCCTAGGACACATTAGGAGACTGAGAGCCAATCTAGGTGATTGAAGGCCTCGCAAATGTACCCTGCATCTATTTTCTAGCACAGAATTTTGTCTGTAACATAGCTTTCTAGTACCCAAACCTTGGTAAATGCAGGAGTGATTTTGTGGTGGAGGGTGTCATCTTTTTTTCTAGTTGACCTCTCCATTATTTGGGTAGCAATGTGGATTGTACAGACCTGGTTCTACTGTTAAGCAAAATGTGGCAGCCATTTGAGGTGGCAGATGCTGAGAGTGCAGAGGTGTTGGAGGACAGACAGATGTGTGTCAAAGAGTGTGATAGAGATCCTGCAAAGTACCCTACTGCCTTCAAACCCAGTAGAGAACAGTGTTGAAGTGAGAAACAGTTGGCAGTCTAGTTGGCATGGTATGGTTCATTCGTTACCTCAGGTATCAAAATGTCTTGTATTATGCTTGTGCCAGAGTGGGAGTGCACATTGGTCTAATGGAAATATAATGGGAATGCTGATTTAGTTATGAAATGCAACAGTGACCTTGGCTCATTTGCTTGTTCAGCCATCCTCCCCCTTATTACACTTGGAAGAAAAATATTTGAACCAATCACATTTCCTTGTTGCATCTCGATGTTTCTGTTGCTGAGAGCTCACCAGGACCTGAAGTCAGTTTATTTAGCGGTTAGTTCTCGTAACTAATAGTCCCTGGAGACATCGTCTTACAAAAGTGTGGCCTTTTCAACATCTAAGACAAATGTTTTTGTTTTTCTCATGGATATGAGAGGGAAAAAGGGTTATGTTGAGTACGCAATGGACTTCTATTGTGACTTGATCACTTTGTGTGAAGTCATTGCTTATCATTAAATGACAACTTTATAAGGCTATTAGGGCTGCAGATAGTGAAGAATTTGTAAAGAAACTACACAACTTTGTCCCAATGTCATTTCTAAGAGTAAATATATGTTTAACATGTGTACTGAGGGGAATCTAGGGTGCAAATGAAACAGAATTACATTGGTGGATTTTGAAGTTCTGATGTAACAGTTTCAAACTGAATGTCCGCTCAGAAACCCTTGTTTGTCCACTTCATTGAGGATGTGTTGTAATTCGTATGGCTGATGTGATTCTGATGTACATTGTGTGTAATACAGTACTGATAAGGCCATTGTGTACCATCTGTACAGCTAATGAACCAGCTGTGTTTCATCTGCATATAGCTTATATATGAAAATGCCCGGTGGCACAGCAGGTTGGACCGTTGAGCTGCTGAACTTGCTGACCAAAAGGTTGGTGGTTCGAATCTGGGGAGTGGGGTGAGCTCCCGTTGTTACCCCCAGCTTCCTCCAACCTAGCAGTTCGAAAACATGCAAATGTGAGTAGATCAATAGTTACCACTCTGGCAGTAAGGTAACACCGCTCCATGCATCATGCCAGCCACATGACCTTGAAGGTGTCTATGGACAACCCCGGCTCTTCAGCTTAGAAATGGAGATGAGTACCAACCCACAGAGTCGGACATGACTAGACTTAATGTCAGGGGAAAACCTTTACCTTTACTATAAAAAAGTTTTAAAAGGTGGTGTGCAGCTAAAGCGGAAGAAAAAATTATAACGGCTATTCATCTTTGTAAAGAGCCAGTTTCAGTCTGTTTTTGATTCCAATGCACAAATGTGTACATCATTGTTAAAACACACAAATATCCTGGGCATAAATGTCATTTGTCACGTTCAGCAATAAATGATTCATACAGCAAAGCCCATAAGGGATTGGTTTCCTTGACATATTACATGAAAAATGTATTGAAAAAGTGCTAATGCTAAATTTTCCCTTCACTTATTTAAAAGCAAGTAAAAGGAGTGGGAGTGGAACAAATGATTTCCTAAGTTTCCCTTTACTGCAGTCACAAGGTTAGATGCACCTTTTTACTATTAAAATGTTACAGACTTTGTTGCATATATACCAGTCATAAAATATCTCCGTTTATAGCTTCTCACATTTCCTGCAACATAAGTCTGCAGACTCAAAGGACACTTTATTATTTTACTTATTTTTTTTTTAGAAAGAGGAACAGGGATGGGGAAACTATTGACTTCCAGAAGTTGCCGAATTCAAATTCCCATCATCTTGAATTTTTTTCTTGAATTAATCTTGAATAAAGGCCAGGCAAATGAAAATAATAATAATACACTTTATTTCTATTCAGCTCTATCTCCCCGGAGAGACTCAGAGCGGATTACAGAACACATATGAGGCAGGCAAGCATTCAATGCCTTTTACACAATGACACACAATATACACACAGAAATAAAGATAAAGGTCTTCCCCCTTTTCTTATTTTTTTCATCTCTGGCATCTGGAGGTGATGATCAACTTCCGGCCATGGGGAGGTGCTCTTGTTCTATTTTCCCATGCCTAGGATCCTGTTATCTGTAGATTCTTCAGTTTGTTGCATATCTGCACGGAGCGCCCTTTTAACTTCCCACTGAGACAGTACCTATTTATCTACTCGCATTGCATGCTTTCAAACTGCTAGGTTGGCAGAAGCTGGGGCTGACAGTCAGAAGCTCACCCTGACCCACGGCTTTGAACTGCCAACCCTCCTGTCAACAGATTTTCCTGCAGCTAGCGGCTTAATCCTCTGTGCTACTTCTTTGGAGTTTTCAGATACTATTGTTAAACGTGGCTTCATTTTTAATATATTTGATTTATATCCCAGTTTTTATATGGGACTCTTATATTCAGCTGGCTTTTGCAACAGATGCCTTGGACTAAAATTTGCCATCATGGCCAGGGTCAATGGAGTTGATAGTAATGCTTTAGGAAACATATTTTGACGTTGCAAATCCACCTCTACCTTTGGCATTTTGTGGCCTTTTGGCATACACCTTTCCTGCACATCTTCCAACTGCACATCCTGTATCTGATGTAGAGATTCTTGTTCTCCAAAAAAAAAAAAAAAAAACAGGCCACAATTAATCTATTATTTTGTAAAATGCTAGGTTGTTTTCAGGGGAAAGAGCTATCTGTTAGGGTGATAATAGACACTGTGACTGTTATGGAGTTTTGTAGTTTCCCCTGTTATGTAACTGTCAAATCTGACATCTCCTGATTGTGTGGGATTGTAGATCCTAGCTGATTGGAAGTGATCGGGGTCATAGTCCATCTGATTCTAGCCAACTCTGTATCTTTGACTTCCTTATCTATTGTCAGATGTAGCTGAAACTGAAATAAAAGGCATTTCCAAGACGCATGATTGTTTGTAATAACTATACATTATAAATGCAAAGTAGGCTAATTGGGTGTGTTAAATTGTATGAGTTTTGAAGTCTGATACCTCAGGATAGTGATCTCATTTTGGATAAATGCCATAGTTCCACTTGGATTTTGTTCAAAGATAGCACAGGAAGGAATGACTACATGAAGACAGATTCTGTTGTATTGCTCTTGTTTAGTCAAGACTCTTTGTATGTGTCAAAGGGGTCCAAAAACTAAGAAAAAAGTAACCAGCAATGTGGTTTCAGACTTTGCCAAACTGATAAGCTGAGGCACTTGTGGATTTTTCACTTCCTTGAAAACAGGGATCTACTACACTAAAGAGAGGGATTAGCAGAGAACAATAGCTCTCTTTTCCTTGCTTAATTGCTGGCCCTGCCATTAATAGCTAATGGGAAGAGACTGAAGTTTCTTTTAAATTGTGAGTAAGGTATGTTTGTGCCCCACTATGAATATCATTGTAATCAGCTGAATCCGAACACCTTCATGTATATTTTTCTTGTAGTATCAGGAAACATTGGGATTTCAGGTTTTAAACAAAATCTTGGTCCTTAAGACTAATACACTTTAGCCTATTTATGTTAAAGGTGAACTCTGCGTCATGGGGAACAACATGCGTTGAAGCGATGTTGGCTTCTTGCATAATTTCCCATTGTCTCTGTGTTGCACATCTATGTCGTTTCTCTTCCTTCTTTTTCATAGTTGAAGTCCTTTCATGTAGCGCTTGATTTTTCATCTAGAATTCTGTCACCGAATATAGCACTATGTCAATCAAATGCTAAAAATATACCTGTATTGTAGCTTTGAATGTAAAAGCACTGCACTGCTGCTGATCAGATGCCCTAGGGCAGTGGTTCTCAACCTTCTTAATACAGTTTCTCGTGGTATGGTTGTGGTGACCCCCAACCATAACATTATTTTCATTGCTACTTCATAACTGTCATTTTGCTACTGTTATGAATCTAATATCTGATATGCAGGATGTATTTTCATTCACTGGACCAAATTTGGCACAAATACCTGATTTCAATACTGGTGGGATTGAGGGGGTTGATTTTATAATTTGGAAGTTGTAGTTGCTGGGATTTATAGTTCCCCTACAATCAAAGAGCGTTGTGAACTCCACCAATTATGGAATTGAACCAAACTTGGCATACAGAACTCTGATGACCAACAGAAAATACTGGAAGGCTTTGGTGGGCACTGACTTTTAAGTTTTGGAGTTGTAATTCACCTACATCCAGAGAGCACTGTGGACTCAAACAATGATGTATGTGGACCGAACTTAGCACCAATACTCAATATGTGAACACTTGCTGAGCTTGGGGAAAATAGACCTTGACATTTGGGAGTTGTAGTTGCTGGGATTTATAGTTCACCTACAATCACCCTTTGAAACCCACCAGCGATAGAATTGGGCCAAATTTCCCACACAAAACCGCCATGACCAACAGAAAATACGGGAGGTATTTGGGTTCCCAAGACCATCAGAAATATGTGTTTTCTGATGGTCTTTGGCAACCCCTCTGAAACCCCCTTTCAGGGGTCCTCACCCCCAGGTTAAGAAACGCTGCCCTAGGGCTTTCTGTAAGGAATCCTCCATTCCTCCCAGTCTGATCTCTAGCACAAACTTATAGAATGGAGCACATACATCTCTCACCAGCACCAGTAGTTTGTCTGTGAATCTTAAAAGAATAATTTAGAAACATATTGTAAAGCTTGAGTAAGCTATTGTTATCTTGTAAGCATTAGCAGGAATGAAGAGTCGAAGAATAGGCATGACTTCTCGATACAAACAACACGATTGAAAGAAGGAGAATTCATAAAATGAAGGAAGAACATTTCATAGTGCCAGTTAGATTGTGGTGACTGTTGCTTCTTCAAGTGTTGTGGTTGATGCATGTTAATCTTTACGTTTCAGATAGATTCTTAATATAGTTATAGTTTAATATAATAGTTATATAGTTATAGTTTAATATAATATAGTTTGGATATTACCAATGGCATATTTCTAGTTTTGTAACACTTCAGGCTTTTATAGGAATCCATGTCAATTGATTCAAGCACCTTTCTAGTTCGTTTATATGAACTGTTAAAACAACTGAAACCGATTACTTTAAGTAGCTCACAGTAGCATTGCATTGTTATGGGAAGAATAAAATGATTTCCTTAATTGCTGTGATTAAAATAATTTTGAAATACTGAATACAAGCTATGAACTACTAGTCTCCAAGCCTAAGATGCTTTTCCTCCATGCTGATTGCATTCATCTCTGGAAAAGCAAGAGGTAAGAGCTGTTCAACGGTGGATAGATTGCATCAGAGGGGCAGCAGATTGGATGTTCTTCTTTGAAAGTTTTTGAATAGAGATTGAATGGCCATGTGTCAGGAGTGCTTGTATTCCTGCATGGCATGGGGTTGGATTAGATGGCTCATGTGATTCTTTCCACCTCTGTGAGTCTATGAAGATCCATACTTTACAGAAAGGCATGAGGTCTGAAACAGCTCGGTGTGAAACTGAAAAATGGATTATTCAGTGTTTGCTTGGAAACTAGTCAGTTTTCACTCCTGTGTGTCTTCTCTTTGGAGGTTGAGCATTTCATCTTGATTGCATTAAATCACATGTGCTCTGGCCTTTAGAAAGTGAACAAAGGGATGATAGCAAGATAAATCCTACTCTGTATGTATAGACAAGATAATGAACAACTGTCCTTGAATTAAGGATTAGAGAATTTCTCACAAAGAAAGTGATGGGTAATAGTGGTGTGACTTTGTTGTCTGGAGAAACTGCATCCATCCTATTCATGCATGAAGGAACCTGTGCAATTATATTTTGTTTATGTATACATAGGACAAAGTCACTCCTTATCCACACTGTCAATATGTTCAGATGTTGGCACATAACAAAAATTCTTGTACATGAGGCTGAATTATTTAAAATTTGCAGTGTAGTGACCTTACATTCCTTTAGTGCAGTGGTTCTCAACAGGTGGGTTCCCAGATATTTTTGGTCTTCAATTCCCAGAAATCCTAACAGCTAGTAAACTGGTTAGGATTTCTGGAAGTTGTAGGCCAAAAACATCTGGGGACCCCAGGTTGAGAACTACTTCTTTAGTAGTCTTCTAAATTCGTGTTTATGAAATAATAAATCAGCTTTACACACAAAACTGCTTAATGATTTGCCATTGAGTTTTTCAATTAACAGGAAGTAATTATAATTGGTAGTCTTTTAAGGTATTGCCTCCAAAAGTGGCAGACCAAACACTACTTTCCCATCTAGAGAAGCCGTCGGATAAATTACCACAAAATAGTGGCAGGCTGGCTCTAGAGTCTATCCATTGTACAGTATGGTAGGTTCATTAGGAACTGAGCAGACTCTGTTTCAGACAGTGAATTAAGGACAATGACTATGATGACCTTTCAAGATGGACACAGCGGTGCCTGTCCCAGTTGAATAAGGGAGGAGAAGGGGGGGGGGGGGAAGCAGCTGCAGCAGAACTACAGTGTAGTCTTAAGTGCGAACAACAAGTTTGTGGTTTCTTACAAAGAACAGGATGCTATCTTTGCCAGAGCAATCTCTCGCCCCACCCTAGACTTGCTTCTGAGTTCTTCTTTTCTTTAGAACATAAGATCTGTCTCCAGGAAATGTATGCTGAATGCAGTGTAAATATCTCACATTCTCCTTGTAAAACTGATGCATAACACATCTGGATTGTTCCTAAAACATGAAAAGTTGTATTAAAGATCTGGTTTGGGATAAAGCTCTGAGTAATTCACTATTTTTTATCTCTGCACAATGTAGTACCTTTCATGATTAGTCTGCATAAAATTTGAAGGGTTATGTATCGCTTTTTTCCCCTTAAGACCTCTGGAGAGATTTCTAGAGATAATTCGGTCTTTAAACGATGTCATGCGGAAGAACAGCATTTAGTCACAGGACATCTTTTTCTCAAGTTGAGATGTAATAGCTACAATCAAATACATGTCATGGTAGTTTAGGGAGCATCCCAGGTTCCATTTTATAGACATCTTAAGAATGCATATCCAGACCTCCTCCAGGATGGACAGCTGTTCCCTTGGACAGTAGTCCCAACAGCTGCTTTCCCTTTTCTGACCAGCGAGCACTGATGGGATCACATTTCAAGCTTTTCTGATGCAACAACACTTGCAGCTGCACTTGTTTCAAAATAAGGGTGTTTCGTTTTGAGTAGTTCCTGAAAATGCAAACTTGGCTAAAAGAGGGAAGGTCATGATAACTGTTTTCATGTGGTATTAGGGACAAATAAAACGTTCTTTTTCTAAGTAATTTAGAAAAAATAACCCTAGTAAAATGAGTATGTTTCTAAAAATGAACCCTTCTGTTTTCTGAGAAAAAGAACAATTAATTGTGCTAGGTCCTCTCATGTTTTTGCAATTTGCATGGAAACTATATGAATTTCAATCATAAAACAGCCACCATTTGTATGAAGCCCAAAGTTCTGGGTTGGCAGAACAGTAGGGCTGCTTGTTATCATATCCCATCATTACCAGTGAATATTGTTTGCCTTTGTGATTGCATTAGGATGGGATATAACATTGTCCTTGTTCCTATATAAACAGAGGAAACTGGAAAAGTTACTCTGGACACTAGATAACAGAATGAGTCCAAGACCTTTCTACAGCTCCACAAGCAAATTAGATAAATTCATGAATGATCTGGCAATATGCTGCCTCTGTGTTTAGAACAGTGGTTCAACCTGTGGGCCCCCAGATGTTTTGGCCTTCAACTCCCAGAAATCCTAACAGCTGGTAAATTGGCTGGGATTTCTGGGAATTATAGGCTAAAACACTGGGGATCCACAGGTTGAGAACCACTGGTACAGAGGCATCTCTATGGCATAACTGCAGGGGGCACTTATATCCTTCTTACTGTATACATTTGATAGGCCACTGTGGAAAATAGGCTGCTGAGCTGGTGTATTGTCACCTCCCCGCCACCCTCGGATAGTAGCCACTTATAAATTATTTAACTATTTTTTGTTTTCTTAATATTCAGCTATGATCCTACTTTTGCAGTGTCACTTTACATTTCTCTGTGACTTTCCAAGGCTTCACTATTTTCTGCTAGTAATGTAGTATCATTTGCACATCTTAAATTATTGAAGTTACTCCTGCAGGGGCACTAAACCCACTCTTGATTTTATTGCTACTCCCCTGCTCCAAGCTTTATGGGAGCTTTGCCAGTGCTTGAACTTATTACTTTTAAAAGGAGTAGCAATAAATTCATCAGTGACTTTACACCGCATGCTATAGATGTGGATCCACCAGGCTGGCCCAACTGTCACAATCTGTTTCTTGAGTTCAGTTTTTTGTGTCATGAAAGTTCTATGGTGTTCACCTAAGCTATGCTTTTGGAAAATGTAGGCAGTTGGGTTGGATAACTATTTGCTGTGGGTGCTTTTGTTGGAGATCTGGCTGAACAGAGGTTTGGACTCCGCGGTCCATGAAGCTCCTTTTATGGCTGGAACATATGCCTCTGGTTTTTTTTTCATGGCATTCTACTGTATAGCATTAAGTTGAAAGCATGGGGAAAGAATACCGTATTCTCCTTTGTTCACCAGAGGACTGTCTTTTACTATAGATACCATTTCTGTGAAACTTTCAGCCTAAAATACACACACCATCAAGTGTGTTGATTCCTTGTAGAATAAGGCATGTCCCTCACTGCCACCATTGCCAGACATTCCAAAAGGGTTTTCTGAATAGTGCTGCAAATGGATTCGTCTGGTTCTGCTGCTTTTTATGAAGTTCATTTCAAGAAAAAAATTCAGAAGGTTTAGAATGAAGAAAAAGTTAAAAGCAAATATGAGGCAACAGACTTAAATTGTTTGTTTAAGAGTTCGTGTGCATGAACGCATGAACTAATTTAAACCCAACAGAATAGAGCCAAGGTTACAGTTTTTAATTTTCTCTTCACTGCTTTTGGTATTTGGACATACAAGCACACACTGCAAAGACGAGGGTGATTTTCAGGTAAACCAATTTTTCATGCACTTTCTTAATCGTCTCTGTTGACTGAAACTGGCTACGAAGCCGTTACTTAATGAGTCCTCTAAAATAGAGCAATCTAAATTGCTATTACATTAAACAGCAACTGGTTATTGGTTTAGTAATATACAGCTTTTGATCGTTGTTTAACCATTTCTCCTTTATTGATTGCATTAGATGTTTGTTCTCTTGGCTGTTGTTTGATCTACATATAGGATAACTGATGTATGTTCACTATCGAAAGATGGGCCTGTTTGCTTGAAAATAAAAAGTCCTCTTGATTTTTTTTTTTGTGGCTATTGTGGAGCATAAAAACAGCTGTTCAGATGAGGGTATCATTCCTTTTTCTTTTTCAGTATTTAGAGTACATATTCATGTTTTTTATGAATTAGCAAAACAATGTTTATTTGGATGTATTGTAATTCTTTCATAGTCAGTCTTCAAGATAGGGGAACATATGATTGTAGTCTCACGTTAAAGTCCTAATGGTGATATATTTTAAGCAAATGTGTGATTTATAGCAGAAGGGCAATAAAGTGAGCAACAGGCAAATCTGTATGTAAGAAGTGTCCCATAAAAGAATCCCACTCTTGGAGAAAGTAATTTGTTGTTAATCATCATCCACTGTCGACAGCTGTGGATGATAAGTGCCCAATTCATTGTGTGGTCAGATGTCTTTCTCATTGCACATCTAAGTTGTCCTTGAGTGAGCACCTTTCTCTAAATCATCTAGTACACGCACCATGTATAAATTAAAATATAACCAGGACACTTCCTTGGTCCCCCCCACACACAATTAATTTAATGTATGTTAAATAGCCAATGTATAATGTGCTCATCACAAATGTACCCTCTGAATTTTGTGAAAATTCACATTCTTTAATTAGTTTCCAATTTCCTTATTTTGGTGATCAAATTAACTTTTGCTTATAGAATATACAAATAGACTTGGTAATGCTTGATAGCATTTAAGCAACCAACATGTCTTCCTGCACACAGCCTTTTGGAACCTTCGTTTCTTCAGCTTGAAGTAATTGCAATGTTTTTAAGTTGAATGGAAAAGGTCAGAAACAAGGAAGATTTGTCCTTTGAGATAGCATCTTCTTGCATGAGAGAGAGTTGTCCTATCACATTGATGGTTTTTATTTCCCAGGATATTTTTTCCATTTTCTCTGAAATGTTGAGTCCTTCTTCTCCATGCCAATTGAAAAGAACACCAAGACTAGAAAAGTATATCCTCTTGTTTTGAAGAATCTTGTGCTCGGGGAGGTTAATCATGTTGATTATTTGCTCCTCTGAGTTTTTTCATACATTGATGATAAACCCCACAGAATTTTTCAAATATTCATTTGTCATCAGACTAAAAACTAAATTCTAATCTTTTAGAACAACAAAGATATTGGCAATTGCACTTGAAGATACTTTAAAGATTAATTTGTAATTAAACATAAGTGAATACTTAATAAGAAAACATTGGTGACTTTGACCATTGGTGACTTTGACTTCTCCCAGACAGAAACTTCTAAGTAACCTACAGAAGTTTGCTTTACTCCCAATATTTGTTTACCATGTTTTCCAAATGTGAGCTCTTTCTCTGATCTGTTTATCACCTAAGAAATCAGAAAAAGAGTCCTTGCTTTTCTTTTTTCTTTGATTTAAAGAGAGAGAAAAAAACAGAGGTGAAAGCACCCATGTCTGAGGGACATAATGAATGAGGCAATGAAAGCAGTGCCATTGCACCTCGGTGGGACAACAGTTTGCACTAAACTGTTTCTGCAATTCCCTGAGTCGTTCTGTGTATAAATGTAATTTTTTTTTTAGAGTTTTCAGCCCAAATTTTTTTTCCTAAAGCTGTGTCTGTTCTGAATTACTATATAGACAGTCATGACTGGGATATATTTTTGGCACTACAAATAGATAAAGCATGAAACCTGGGGCTAGAACAGAAATGAAACTACCCCAGTCTGTCACTCTGTTTTGTAACTTGGGTGGGGCAGAAAGTTGCTTATGTTCTGCTTTTATGCTCCATTCATATTGTAATGTACTTTCATATGTTGCAATTTTGGCAGAAAATAGCAGAGATTTTCTAGTGTAGACTCACTGGATATAATCAGACACTTCATTGGCGGATTCACATTTCTTATGATTCTTCTCAGGATTTTTATTGATAACAAAATGTTTGACTGAAGAGGTCAAAACTGATCAGTTCTGCCAAGCAAAATTGAGATTGTAGACAGCAGATACATGTATTTCCCTCTCTGGCTGAAGAAGTAGTATAAATACTGTGCAAATCTACCAAACTTCTCCATGCCCATAGAATTGAACTTTGAGACTCTTCAAACAATCAATGACACCTATGGTGAAGAGTAGATCACTCTATCGGATGCTAAATAAAAGAACAGAATATGCCCTTGGATTTTGCATAAGTGTAGGGGATGTAACTCACACATAGACACACAATAACATGATGCAATACTCAAGGTGAAATCATAGAGTTGGAAGATACTGCATGGGGCTGAAAAAGCACCCTGACAGATGGCCATCCAGCCTCTGTTTAAAAGCCTCCAAGGATCTTCTATAGCACTCCAAGGCAAAGCCTTCCACTGTTGAAGAGCTCTCACTGCCGCAAAGTTCTTTCTATTGTTCAGGTAGAATCTCCTTTCCTGTAATTTGAACCCAGTTCAAACAGAATCTTTAAATGTTCCATTTAGTATGAGAAATGTTTCAAATATTTCCAAAGCCATTTCAATAAGACTTTGGATGGCTGTTCTACTACTCTATATAGATTAAGGATGGCTTCCAGAGGTTTTAAAAATAAGATTAACCAGTTCTGCCCAAAGATTTCAGATTTTAAATCTGCGACCTACTGCATTCCAAATATATGCTGTACCATGTAGTCTTTTACTAGAAATGATCCTTTCTCAGTGTGTCTAGATAAAGATTTGGTCAGAAGTGTTGCTTTTAAAAGGGAAAAAAATCATCTGAGCTGAGCATACATTGAGCTTGTCTTCTCTGTGGGCTCAGGATTCATGAATTCAACTCACCACGGATTCAGTCATCACAATACTGTACATATGAATTCACACTGGGGAGTAAGCTAGCTGCCCATTTTGGCCTTCAAGGGGTTCCTTTGCAAGGCAGAAACAGGTTCCTGGAGGAGATTGCCACTACCTTCACTGCTCCTCTACACAATTGTAAACAGAGACTTACTATATAGGGAATCTTATATAGTAAGACCCCATTGAAATGGCATAGAGCAGTGGTTCTCAACCTTTGGGGCCCCATGTAGCTATGGAGGGCCAACTATACAGCTTATGCTTCCAAATCTATTATGTTTGTCCAGCCAGCACTCACCATTCTCCTAATGCTGATGGTGTCCAAAACTTGCAGCTAGACCAGTGGTTCTCAACCTGATCTGGCCTTCAACTCCCAAAAATCCTAACATATGGTAAACTGGAAGGGATTTCTGGGAGTTGTATTCCAAAACACCTGGGGATGCTCAGGTTGAGAACCACTGGCATAGATCATCAGGAGAGCCCATCTTTGGGGACTTTACCTGGCTGGTTGGACTTGTCGTATTAAAGTCCCTATCAAAATGGCAGAGCTCATCTGTTGAGTTGGCATTAAGCCTTGGCTACCAGGCACACCACATTCTTTGGGTTCCTCAGAGGCAGGAGAGCCCAACAAATGTGCCATGCCCAGTTACTGGGGCTTGCTGTTGCCACCTGTATTGCTGCCTTCTGCCATTTTTAATATAGACCTGAGCATGTGCTTTTTTGGCATCTACATGGTGCCCTGCAGGCAATTCCCCTCGGATACAAAGAGGCCACTGTACTGTCTTTTTTTTTCATGTAATACATGCTTCTGAAAATACCAGTAGATTTTGAAGGCGGCAGATAGACTAGTACATGATAAAAACATCAAAATCTGTAAAGTCTTTTTCTTCCCTCAGGTATGTATCAGAAGTAAAACCATGTTTACTAGGTGTAGTTTTGTTACATAATAAAGAAGAACTCAAGCCGTGTTTACTTGCATGCTTCAGATTTCAGACTTTGCCACAAGCTCTGGGCACTATGTTAGGTAAGAAATAAAGTTTGTTCAGATGGAAGTCCAGGTTGTTGGCACAATAAAGTTACAAATAACAAAGGAGCAGCAATAAATGAGACATCATGCCTTGAAGCCTCAAAATAGCTGAATACTCAGCAGTACTGTTATGTAAGTGTTGCAAGCACAGTACAATAGGGTATCATCATTGTTCTACCAAGGTATGATTTTAGTTCTCCTGTTTTTTGTTTTTGTTTTAAAAAGAACTATATGGACTCCCCATATTTAGAGTTAGCGTTGTTCTTGAATATCTGCCGCCAAACCTTGCTTTATGTTTCCTGGAAGAACCAGATGGCTCAATGCATAAAACAGGATTTTGGGCTACATAAAGTCTTAGTTTGGCTCAATGGTCTCTTTTATATGTTCTGCAGCCCCAGAAATCCCCATCCATAGCTATTCTGAAAGCTTTTGTAAAAAAAGAAACTTTTTAAAGCTCTGACTAATTTTTTGCATACTGATCTCCGGTTCTAATGAGGCTTACTCAGAACTATAAATGATTGATATTGATAAGACTTCCTCATGAAAAGCATTTTCAGAACTGCAACTTTCATTTTTATTCCAGTGATGCTCCTCACTTTGCTTGTGATTTTTTTTTAAAAAATGTATACAGTTTGCTGTCTTGCAGATTAGGAAGGAAATCATAGCCTAAAACTTAATTTGATCAGACCTGATTCAGCAAATATTTCCCTGTGCTGCATAAATGTATCTAACCTCACCTGTACAGGGAAAAGTTCATGCCTCAGTGGAGGTATTGCAACACTGTTTGAACTTTGCTGCTGTTCTTTTCGCTAGATAACTGCAAGTCAAAACAATTGTTGAAATGATTAAACAGTATCTGCTAGCAACAATCAGTTCTAAGCAAGGCCTTAGCAAATTTAAACAGTTATTAAAGCATGCAAATAGTATTAACATCTGTACATCTAGTACTCTCCCTATGCACACTTCTTGTTGAGCCAGTGGCTGCATTTTATATGTGTCCACATAGATCACACGATCTTCACAAACTGCTCCAAATATATGGGGTAGGAGTTAAAACTTCTGTTGTACCAGTGCACACAGCTTGCATACTCAGGCGTACATCGACCTTGTGTATAAGTAAGAAGCAAGTTTGGAGGCCAAAATTTTGAATATTGATATGACTCATTGATGTCAAATACTATTCCATAGAGATGCACATGCCACCTCAAGAGGCCAGTTTTCCTTGACCACTGTCACCACCATTTCCCCACCCAGGCATCTTTAAAATCGTGGGGTTGATGTTGCTTTTCATTTTCAGTCTAATCTTGCTTCTTGTTCAGATATATCATGTTCTACCACTACAGCTGAATCTTAGCAATGGATACCCAAGTCTTGTTGTGAAAAACCATATTAAACTTAGGACTATATCCTGTTCTCTGAGTGAAATACAATCTGCCATATTCTTGTTTTTCATTTCTAAGACTCCAAGGAAATATATGGCCCTGCTAAGGCAAAATATGATCTTGCTCTGGTCTCTGGTTTCACCTAACTATACTAGGTAGTAGTGGCTTTGAAATCATTCTCAGCAGAGATTTTTTTTTGCAAGCATACAATTGCCAGCCACCTTTTCAACATGGTATATCATCTCACGGGTTTCAAGGTGGAAGACTTCAGAAGTGATTTACCACCATGACACCCTGAGTTTACCAAACCTAAGCTGATTTATTAAGGTTCTTTTGGTGGTTTTTGTTGACAGGGTCACTATAATTCTTGCCAACTTGATGGTACACATCAAAACCACACCAGCATCAGCAAGAAATCTTCTGATGCAGTTAGCCAAATTCCTACTTAGGTAATTTCCTGTTGTGCCTGCCAGATGAGTTTCTAATATCAGAAAAAGTGCTCTAAATGTCAGTCTCTTACACGCTACTCATGTATTACATCAGCCAGGGCAGTTATTACATTAGCAGAAATTTCTGTTCTTACTCAAGACTATGTCAGATTCTTACTTTTTTTGGGTGAGTTACATTTAGAATAGACTGGTTTCTCATAGGCATATCATGCCCCACATTAAAGTGCTAGTCTTTTTAGCCAAGTTATAATAACTCATTATAGTTGAATAAAGAGAGATTGGAAGGTAAACACTATGCTCACATAGATTGCGAAAATAAAGCAACTATTCTTCATACTTCTCATTGGGCTAGTTCAGAGGCAAACTACTTATTTTGAATACAGTGTTCCCTCACTTATCACGGGGGTTACGTTCTAGGACCACCCGCGATAAGTGAAAATCTGTGAAGCAGGGGCACTATTTTTATTTTAATATCTAAACATTATTTTAATAGTTAAGTGGCCTTTCTCTCCCTTGCAAGCCCTGGGGAGAGTGAAGCCTTTCTTACCAGCACCGGCAGGTCCCTTGCTTTGTGTCTGCCATGTTGCCCTGGCTGCCTCTGCTACTGCAACCAGGGAAGAAGGAAGGCCACTCCGCCAGGAAACGTGGAGGACTCGAAAGAGGGGGCGGGACTTCTGAGTCCCTCTTCCGAGTCTTCCATGTTTCCCGGCATGACTGGCTGGAGCAGTGGCAGAAAAAGGAGCCTCTCTGCCTCTTCCACGCTCCTCTGCTGCCACCTGCCCCCTCTCTCTCACCCTCCCTCCCTCGCTTGCTCACTCACTTACCAGGCAGAGCGGCATTACTTCTTCCCTGGCTGCCGGAGCAGAGGCAGCCAGGGCAACATGGCAGTCACAAAGCAAGGGGCCTGCCGGTGCTGGTAAGAAAGGCTTCACTCTCCCCGGGGCTTTCAAGGGCGAGAAAGGCCACTTAACTATTAAAAGCAGCAAAGGGGCAGGTAAATAAATAAATAAAATAAAATAAATTTCCTGCGAAACAGCGAGTCCATGATAAGCGAACCGCGAAGTAGCAGGGGGACACTGTACATGCATTAAGTTCTTTTTAGTCACCCTTGTAGATTTGGAGTTAGATAGACACTCCTCCTAATCCAGGTTACTGTTATCTTTTCATTACTGAAGGTTTAATATATAAAGAGCTTTGAATTTTAAAGGGAACTCAGAGAAAGAGAGAGAGCGAGCTGCAAGATTTATTTTTACCAAGGTGTAAGCTTTTGTTTGAAATAACCAAATGAGAAGTGCTTCTCCAAAGCATCACAGCGTGCTAAAGAGTACATTTCATTGCTTCTTATTAGTACCAAATTAGGTGCAACTGTTCATCTCAGAGTATCTGTGGGGTTTTTACTTTTCTAGTTTGATTAATGATCCACTCTTCCCTTAATGAAAATGTAAGTGAATACTAATGCTTACTCATATCCTGGCCTCTTGACCTTAACCCTCTTCCAATTTTGGTTTTCTATTAAGGTCAGTTAAATGAAAGTTTAAAACCTTCATAAATTGCAAAGAAGACAAAAATATCCTAGGGTGTTGCCTGCCAACCTGAGACAATACGGTTCACCTGTTTGTTTTTGCATCTATCCCAAAGGTCACTGTCCATTCTCAGAAAAATTAAGTGTGAAGTTGAGCTTGAATTAACATTATGAGGTGCGGAGTAAGAGGGAAGCGGGGAACAGTTTATCAGCTATCCTAATATCCTGATAGTCCCAGAGAGACTGTTGTGTCAAGTGCCTGAGGCTACCCCAAGGGTTTCTGGTTTGCTTGGCTGCTTGCTCTTGACCCTGGTCAAGTGCCAGTATGTTTTCAAACAGCTGGGATCTGAGAGGCCAAGTTGAACATTCATAACATTACCATTTATGTCTGGGATGAGAAACTGGGATGGTCAGTAACCAAAGCTCTGTGTGTTCATGATTTTGATATATTCAGAGGCAGTCCTAATTCCTGGGAATGTATTTACTAGGAGACAAATGCACACACATCTGGCCTCCTGTGAAATGTCTGGAAGGAGGTTCACGCAAACAGCACTTGGGAGTAGAGCAGCTATCCTTATAGTTACTCAGGCTCTAAATTGTAAGACCATTTCCTTTTCAAAGCATCTTCTTGCTCTGTCCCTAAACACTTCAGTCCAGTCCCTAGCCATTCTTTCTATCTCAACAGAATTCAGTGTTTGTAACAGGGGGGGTTTAAAAAAGCGGAAACGTCTATCTTTTAATACAGGCTGTTGGTAGGAAAAAGCCTATCTCAGTAGTTGGTGATTGTTGCTCTGCGAACTCATGTAGACCCATGTGAACACTGTTTTATCTAACCCCCTGGGTTTCCTTTCTTGTTTGTTGACTTGATCTCTCCTATCCTTTTTAGAGGACTTGTGATGAAATCAAAGGGAAAACTGCAGTGGGGATGGCTGGAGGGCCTAATGTCTCCTGTTATTTTGTTCTGATTCTGCTGGCTTCTGTTAAAATATTTTTTAAAAACTGCTGAACGAGGATCTGAGATATGAAGTTTCTTCTGCTTATAAATTCAAACCCCACGTTTCTGAGCCATTTTGTTGTGATTGGCTAAATCAGTGGTATCGCTGTGTTCCCATGGTTAGATAACAGTTCCACAGACTTTCTCCTATTTTAAAGCACACAAAGAGGTTTGGAAACAGACATGAAATGCAGATTATTGCTGCTGCAATGTTCAGGTGGACATACCGGTGGCAAAATTTCACTTCCTTCACGTCACTCTAAATTGTCTATTTGCCCCAAAATTGTCTGTCTCCAAAGCAGATATGTCATGCTTCATGGGTCTTTCTGAGGCTGATTTAACATTTTCTGATGCTGTTGGCACTTGTGTTCATTTGCACTGCTGATAAAATATAACCTGGAAAACCATTTCCTTTTGTGCCAAAAAAGTATTCCTCCAAGGTTGAATGGTCATTTAATGTGTAAATAGATTTTGGTTGGAATCTTTGGAGGAGAATATGCTAAAACAGCTATGGATGTGTGCAATATTTCAGTTCCCTGCCTCCAAATTTATCTATTCTACAAATATCCGCTGGCAAACATTCGGAACAACTGCATCTGAATTTCCCTCTGTTTACTGCAGTTCTCCCTTAGAATTAAACATATGCAATTACCATTTGCATTGTTCTTGTTGCTTGTTTTGACTTGTAAACAGCCTTGTGCCAAGGGGTACAAAAGGTATTAGCATTAAATGTGGTGGAACCTGCTGCACCTGTAACATAACAGGTTTTGTAAGCCCATCACACCGTTCTGCTTTATTAGAGCAGATTAGACTTATGACGGCACTTAACATACCTTCAACTAGTATTGTCCTTGTTAAGTGTTTTTTTAAACAAACAAACACTGAGCTATAAGGCTTTCACTGGAATTAAGAAAAGGGATACAAATCTTTGCTTATTTTGTTCTCACATATAAGAATGAATAATTTCAGCAACGTTTCCCTTGCTGCCCAAGAATACAAGAGTTTCTGAGCTTTTTCAACTACTGCTTGCTTGCACATCTTTTCAGAAGATTGATTTGTGCAAAGATGTATATTTTTCCAATGCATCAGAAACCATGCAAAAACATTTGTGCAAAATGAAATTTTATGTGCAGGAAAAAGCACATGTTTTTACGCAAATGAATTTTCCTAAACTAAGATCTGGAGTGGGAAGATTCTCATAGCTGCTCTCTTTTCTTTGGTGGAGGGTGTCTTGAGTGCTGAAAAGCCATTTGTACTAATAATACGATCATTAGGAAGCATTCTTAACATGTCAATACACAGCTCTTGCTTGAATTCAGATGCCAATAAAAGTGAGGATTTCTTCAGCTCAAAACGGTGACAAACATTACCTACTGTTAAAAGGCATTACGTTCTCTGGCACTGAAGTACTTTTATCATCTCACATTGATAGGATTACCCATGCAGCCTTTTATTTCAAGTCTTTCTATTATCCTGAGGCATTTAGTGCAGAAATTAATGTAACTGACGTGAGCTTTTATTCTTGGAAAGGTTCATCTTGGACAGTACTCTAACAAATCCAATTTATTTGTTTAAATTTAACTCCTGTTTCCTTAAAGGCTTAGGGTGGATAACAGCAATTATAAACCACAGAGTGCAAATTGTAATAGTATTGTGATTCTGTGGTGTCACTAAAGTAACATGTGGCTTTAAACCATGTGTTGAATATTTACTACTCCCACAGCAGTTTTGCTTCTTTTTTTGTTGAGGATGCAATTATTTCACAAATTTATGAACTGTCACCTTCACTTGTTTTCTAATGATATTGCAGTGTACAGAACTGTGGGTTTTAGAGAACCTGAAAAGTTTTAGATATCCTGCACATTAAAGCAGGTTTCATCTAGTGGGAATATAGAATAGTTTATGTACAAAGTATTTTTAAAAAATATAACTTAATGATAAAATATATGTTATATGCAAATATAAAATATATTCAAGACATTGAGATTTGTACTCAACATGATTGCAAGGCAAAAGAAATTAAAGAAGAAAAATGTTAGATATCCAAATGATATTTTGACTCTCTTTAGATAGCAACAGGACACTGAATTCTCTGTCCCATGCTTCTTCAGCTTTCAGAAGTGGGCTCAGGCTTTTTTATGGCAATACTGTGCATTTTAAAAGGAACCCTGCAGTTTTGGTTCCATGTTGAGATTTATTACAGCCAAAAGACATGAGTAAAAGAATAAAAAGTGGTGTCAGGCCGGGCCACAACTCATCCTAGGCAACTTGCTAATGGGGACAAGAGGGAGGTGCAGCTTTGGCAAAGTGACAACTATGAGCAAAAACTTGTGAAATGTTGATACAGCAGTGAGAAGAGCTGGCCTTGTAGCTTTCTCAGGATATGAACTAAAATGATAGGCTTTTCCTCTCCCTGTGCTGATTTATGCTTCTCGACTCTTTACCTTCCAATACAAGCATTTGAGGATAGTGTGTTGCTCTCCAAACCCAAACTAGAGCATGTTCATTAGCAAGGGAAGGATATATAAGTATTGCTCAGTGCTAGACTAAAAATCTGTGTAGATCGAGTTAATTTCAGTGGGGTTTGCTTATGTTTAACAATGCCTATACAAGCCTCTGTAACCCAGAAGTATCAATGGCCTCACAACCTCTGAGGATGCCTGCCATAAACGTCAGGAGAGAATGCTTCTGGAACATGGCCATACAAGCTCAGAAAACACACAACAACCCTGTTATTCCATCCATGAAAGCCTTTAACAACACATATTATTAGAGAGTTTTTAAAAATGATTTCTTAGCATTCAATGCCCTTTCTCAAAATCAAGGGCCAATCCCAGCGGTTATCCATGATAGCCTGAAATTCATTTAGGAAAGGAAGAAAAATAAACCCCAGTCCCGGGGAGGCTTGCCCAAGCACAGCAAGCGTACAAGCGTGTACTGTTTTTATTTGGAGCTCTTTGCCAAAATAATTCTGTTTGCCATTTTTACATTCTTCTGACCTTGCTAGGACCAAGAACAGAGTTGTTGGTGTTGTTTTCTATGGCATCAACAACTAAGTTTAACACTTTTTGCATTTGGGAGTTGCACTATCTTTTTATGTTTGAGCAATCTATATATGGAAGACGGCTCTTGTGGTCTGACTAGTATCTCTTCATTTGCTTCCAAAAGCCACAGCAATTATACATTGGTATTATAAAAATACTGTCTTTTGGGGGTCAATACATTTATTGCCAGATAAAAAGTTAAGTTACTGTTGACATGTTTATCATGAGTTTTTGAGAATTGATTAAAATAAAGAAGGAAGGGGAGGAATAATCATACAAAAGTCTGATAGCTGTACTATACTATTTGCTTGCATTTTGAGTGACCCCTATCTTTTTTTTTCTATAGGTGGTATCAGAAGCTGCTGGACAAGGAGTTTCTATTGAAGGCAATGACACATTCAACTACTGGAACTGGCCTAATGCTGTCATCTTTGCTGCTACTGTGATTACAACCATTGGTGAGTATTCAGATGGCCAAGTCATTGCTTTCTCCTCTTCCCAAAATATGGAATACAATAAATGTTGAGGTCATTGTTTAATTCTGAAACATGTGATATATTGAGTACCAACATTTTGGGAGAAAAGTAAAGTATAACTCTAATAAATAAGTAAAAACAAGAAATTCACGTTATCTTCGGGTTGACAGAATGTGAATTCTCAAACTACAGATGACGGAAGAAAACAATATAAAGTGGATGCAATGTCAAGTGTGCACACAATCATGCATAGATGCAGAGAGATCATAAGGATAGAGAGATATAGATTTTTTTAGATATATTCAAGAAAGCAGCTACAGTATCTAATTACTCTGTTTTTCAACAAAAGCGAACCCCACCCTATTCCGAATTATTGTTGCTGAGATATACTGCGGCATATCTTGTCTGTTTGATTCACCAAAGAAATAAAACCATGCTGAATAGTATGAGAAAAAAGGGATAATTTGTGTGTATTACTGGAAGATGCAATGGCCGTTAGGTATGTTCTACCAGTTCTGTGATGCATTGTGAGCCATGAAAATTCCTTTATGTAGAATTTCAATTTAATGAAGGCATTCCTGGAATACTACGCAGGTTTGGCAGGTTCACAATTACCAGCCAGGATTGTTCCTGTGGCTAATTGAGAATGTTCAGACTTTTATGGTAGCTTATTAAGGCCATGAGATCAATTTGAGAGCTCTGCTTACTGGGCTTTGATCTCAGTTCTCTTCTTGGATTGTGATTGTTACACTTAGAGCTCAAAAGGTAGAAGTCTTGTTCCCTGAGTCTCATTGTTATGAACAAGGATTTGCAGGATTTGTATTATGATACTTTAAAAAAAGTATTACAGCAAAAAAACATTTCTCTTGGAGTGTGACAAGTACTACTGTACAAAAACTGTGTTTTCTTTGTCTTTTGAATCTTATCTATTCTACCACACAAATTCACACGAGAAGAGAGAGAAAACAGTGCTGAAACATCTTTAGAGCAGATGACTTTTTTGTGCTGCTTTGTGTTTTGATTTTGTCCCAAAACATATCTCTGTCAGACACAGGAAAATATCAGAAATATTATTTGTTGTTTGTTCTGAGACCAAGCCCACACAGTGTTAGAAAACAGACTGACCAGAGGAGATGGAAACTTACTGCTAAACTAAATAAAGCACCATGTTCCACTTGTTTCTGATATTAGAAACACTCTGAAGAAGAAAAAAGCTGACATCTCCTGTAAACAGCTTAACAAATACAGTTTTAAACATAAATATTTTGGCTAATTTACAGGCTCTCTTCTCACTAGGGATTTTTAAAGGATCATCCTTCCTAAAGACCAAGAGAATAAGAGAGAAGTAATTTTGTTTGTTGTTCACTAGCTGAGAAAATCAATGCAGTTGAAATGTGGTGCTGTAGAAGAGTTCTATGGATACTGTAGATTGCTGAAAAGGCCAATAAATGGGACAAATAAAGTCTGAACTTTCCCTAGAAGCTAAGATTTCAGCTTTAGTCATATCATGAGAAGAGAATATTCACTAGAAAAGACAATAATGGCTGGCAAAGTAGAAAGCAGTAGGTTAAAAAAATAAAAAAATAAATCCACATTCCAGGTCAATAATAATCAGGGAAACACCAGCAACCTGAGCAAGGATCTGAAGGTTTCCCATTCATCGACTATTTAAAGGCAGCCAACAACAAAGTGGTGGGAACAGGGGATCTCAACCTCATGTAAGCACACGATTATAAATTGGCTTCTAAAAAAATCACTAAGAATTTGTCCAAACATTTTCAAGGACTTGAAACTCAATTGGTCTTGAATTTTCAAGACTAGAATTATTTAAGATACAGAATTCTGTGATGAGTATTGCAGTATGCAATCATTAGACTCTGTCACCCTACTGTTACAAGTGTCCATGCGTTCCTGGTTACTGTTATATTATGATGAATTGTTATATGTTAACACAAACTCAACACAACTATCAAATGAAGTCATTTTCAAAGTTTTAACAAGTTCAAATAAAATAGGACAATCTGTGCAATGGTATTAGTTTGGAATTAGTGTGAATTGCTTTTAACACAATACTGTCCTTTTTTTTTTCAGGGTATGGAAATGTCGCTCCAAAAACTTCAGCTGGACGGCTTTTCTGTATATTTTATGGACTCTTTGGAGTTCCTCTCTGTTTAACATGGATCAGTGCTTTGGGGAAGTTTTTTGGTGGACGTGCCAAAAGGTTGGGCCAGTTCTTGACAAAAAGAGGAGTAAGCCTGGTATGTAATGCATTTTGCTTAACCTGATGCAACACAGAATGCGTTAACTCTATGGCCTTTTAAACTCCAAACTCCCAAGTGCTCCTGTACTTTTATTTCAAATGCTGAAGCAACTTCTTCAGAACTTGAACTGTAACTCATTTCTTCCTCCTATATAAGTTTCATGTTACCTCCTGGATGAATTTTTCGTGGCTAATATGATGGTGGCAATAGCTGTTAAACATTCAGACTTGGTTGTATTGTGCATCAGACCTTCATACTGCCTAAAATGAACAGACTAATTTAAAGAAAACGATGAAGGTTTTGCACAGTGAACTTGCCATGTTATTTTTGTGCAGTAAAGAATTTCTGTAAATGAGCTTCTGTCTGTAAAAGTCTGAAAATATGTTCAAAGAATAGACAAAAGATGGAAGGGTAGCTCTCATGAGATTTCTAGTTGACTGTTGCATTTGGTGGAGTTGATGTTGCATTGCAAATGTTTCATCAAGCAAAACTGATATAGTGAAATTCACTCAAGGATTGTTAATTAGTTTAATGCCAACTAGAAGGAAATTAGGAACTCTTTAGCATTATATGCAAAATACTCATCCCCAGAAATAGCGAGGAACTGCCAACTCCATTAAACCTCTACTTCACCATTTCTTTTTTTCAGTTAGGCTGCATTTTTATTGTTTTTTAAATATTCTATGAAATTGTATGACTTATTGTTCTCTCTTTCATTCATTATAGAGAAAAGCACAAATTACATGCACAGCTATTTTCATCATCTGGGGAGTCCTGGTCCACCTAGTCATTCCTCCTTTCATTTTTATGGTAACTGAAGGCTGGGATTATATTGAAGGCCTCTACTTCTCATTTATCACCATTACCACCATTGGATTTGGAGACTATGTTGCCGGTCAGTGAGAACTTTCTCATCTTTACAGTTACCAGGGTTAATACTTTGCTGCAAATCTAAACAAAACCATTCCCTGGATGTGTTGTTTAATATGAATAGGACATGCTAGAGGAGGCTGCAATTGTTATTTCCTAACATATTGCTCTTTGTGATGGAAAGTAGATATAGAGACAGATCAAATGCTACTGCACATTGTTAATAATATTTGCTGCTCTGTTTCTTTTTCCAGTAATTCATGTGGCCTGGTACCACATTATTTAAGGGAGAGAGAAAGAGTTTGTCACTCAATCAAATAATTCAGTTGTCTTTTCAAAGTTCTACAAAGTTTGTTATCTCTCTGTTTGATGTTCAGCATCTGAAAATTTATCTGTAAATGCAGATTAGATTTTACAGAAATTCGCCAAAATCATTTTTAAGACTAACCTTATTCATGATTTATGACCTTATCAGATATATGTGAAAATGCTGAGTTGATAAACCTTTAAACAGTTTTGCCTACATACATATCGAAACATTGTTCTATAATCTGCTTTATTTTTTTTCTTTTAGGTGTGAATCCAAACATAAGCTACCATTCCCTCTACAGATATTTTGTAGAGCTGTGGATCTACCTGGGTCTGGCTTGGCTTTCCCTCTTTGTCAACTGGAAAGTCAGCATGTTTGTAGAGGTTCATAAAGCCATCAAGAAACGAAGGAAAAAAAGGAAGGAGTCCTTTGAAAATCACCCTCCTACTAAGAAATCCCTTCCAGTGTCTAACCCAAAAGATGTGAACATTTTCAGCTTCCTTTCCAAGAAGGAAGAGACTTACAATGATCTCATAAAACAGATTGGAAAGAAGGCACTGAAAACAAGTAATGACAAAATTCTGAATGCTGAACAAGGCAAGCCAAACCTACAGCATTCCAACAAAGACTTCAAAGTGATGTACACAAAGAACAAATTGTTTGACTATGATGAGATTTCTTTTGGACTCCCAAACTATCACGTTATGAGGCATCTAACTGACAAACGTAGTGGGGATAGCTCAGTTGAAGGCAATGTGTTTGTAAATCAGCTGGATCGGATAAGTGAGGAAGAAGGAGAAGCATGGGATTCCAGAGACTGCCGACCTCTGATCTTTGAAAATGCCAATATAACATTTGTAAATGAAGATGATGAAGAAGAGGAGGACATTTCAGATGATGAAGAAACTTCCAAATCATCTATGGATGATAATATCACAGAGGAACCTGAGAGTCCACAAAAACTAATGAAATTTTCATCCTCTGATGAATCTACCTTTACCAGCAATGAGTTAGAAGTATCTGTGCCTTATGAACAGTTAATGAATGAATACAACACAGTGAATGCTGCAAATACAGGAACGTGAGGGGATACATTTTGCTAATGGTTCCTATAAGATCATTTAATGATTTTGAACGAATGTTTGAAAAGATGAGCACATTGAAGGTGCATGAAGGCATTTTCCACCAGTGCCTTCCATATGCAAACTGAAGACATTCATTGCCTGGATGTTATCTGTAAATGTCTTTTGAAAAAAATCAGTTTTGCTTACTCACTGTGAAGGAACAATTCTGAAAATCTGAGGGTTACTTTAGGGAGTTGGTGGTTCTCGAAACTGGGAAGAAAAGACTAGAATTCTTGGGCCTGTTCAGTATTTTGTTTCTTTTCTTAGGAAAGAGTGATTCAGAGATGGTAGTCAATTTGGATTGAGTTGATTGCATAACATGGTTGGTTGCTGCACTAATTCTTCATATCTGAAAAACTGGTTTCAAATCAAGCTTAGGTGCAGAATAGAAAGGGTTATTGGAATTAACTTGATTGCTTTGGGATGGAAGAATCAAGTTGAGATAGGTTGACTAGGGAACTTGAACAGTATCTGCTCAAGTTGTTTTAGCCCCAATGTTATTGTGAGCGGAAATACCATGAACAAAACCATGCAATACAGGAATGATGTTGTGGAGGCATTATGCAAAAAATTACTTGTGACTTAACCCTCCTGGTAATTGTGAAAAACACATCTAACGTTAAGTAACATAGAATGGTGCAAAATGGTGTTTAGAAGACTGGTTTAAAAATGAAGAAAACACACTAACAAAACTTGTGTTTTGTGTCGTAAGTGCCCTTCCACTGTCCATGCTCTAGAGGAAATACTTGAATAAATTTCATGTACAGTTGTCTCTAAATGAAGTGATGGTGTTCCTTTTGAATGACACCGTAATTTAAAATAGCAAAACAGCATGACTATCTTAATCTCCATCTAAAGGATCTTAGAGCTGCTTTGTTCCTTGTTATAGTTAGTGGCTCTGCTTCTAGAAATGTCTATCATTTGCCACTCCAGTTGGTACTTTGAATAAGTAATATTTGTTATGACACAAATATTTTCATGTAGGTATTTTAACTGATTTTTCTAATGTAGGTATTTTAACTGTTTTCTAAATAAACGGAGAACCTCAGCTTGTTTTGCTGAACTGCCACATAGACATGAAGGCAAAGGTATGAGAACTACATTAGAATACAGCCATGATGGCAAGGAGCTTCAGCAGATACTTAGACTTGCACTGTCAAAAAGACTAATTGACTTTAGGGTTGCTATTTTTCCTAAAAAGGAAATTACCTGTGCCTTTAAAGCTATTGTAGCAGAATTGTGAAAAACAAGGTGTTCTAAAGAGTGTTAACAATTGCTTAGGGATCCAGTTGTAAGCCACTCCAATATTAATTTTTAATTGTATGTTGTTCTTTCTATGGTTTGAGTCCAAAATTGAAATACCCTATAAGAGCTAAAAGCCTTAGGAATTGGGTGATTTTTGAATCTAACCTTGTAAAAGAGGCCATGTGGAATTTTGCAATACTAATCTTGAATGATTAGACACATACAAAACTGTTTGTATTAGCTAATGATTCACTTCTGAGTGGTGGAAGTGATAGTACACTGTTCCCATCATTAAAATAACTGTAAAAATGTATACACTCCTATTAGAAACTCTTCATGGAAGAATACCGTAGCTTGAAGGCATTTACTGTAAAAGGTGGTCTCCATCCATTTCTACAGGAAATTTGCACTGTATGTGCACAAAAGGTTACAATGAAACCTAATTAAAAAGGAAATCAAGCAGTTCTGTTTGCTTGTACCTTTCTAGATGTGAAGTTACTCCACTGGATTTCCCATTATTAGCATATATGTGGTGTGATTTTAGCCATGGCCAAGTTCTAGTCCTAAAGGTGCCTTGTTCTTCTTGGTGCCTCTATTATTTATATAAAGAGAGAAACTGGTTCTAGACTGATTTTTTTCTTCTGTAAGACGACTTTTGACATCAGAAGTTGACATCATATAATTTGAACTCAAAATTGCCATCTTGCTGTTACATCAGTTACAACTATAACTAAGAGCAACGGTTTCGTTACAGCTGTAAGATAAATTTCATGGCAGATGGACACACTGGGAACAGCGCAGAGTCTCGTTTTTGTTGCAAAAGCAAACATGGTTTTAGTGAACATCATTCTATAAAACTGACATTCTATTGTAGTGTGTCTTCCATGAATGAATGGTTTAAAACATTTCTATCTGCACTAAAAATGAAGTACAGAACGGTGTACATAATGAATGTTTAATTCCTTAAATGTTTCAAACTCAATACAGAACAGAAAGAAAGTATGTGTGATTATTTTACAATGTTGTTTCTTTTTGATGTGATTGTTGCATTGTATGGTCCATGTGAAGAACTGCAAAGGGAAGCAGAAAAAAAGTGATTCAAGCTTGAAGTTGAGGCCCTTTCCTATTAAAGCCTCTCTCTTTGTTGCATTTACATATGAGGGTAGTTGATATGGCAAATCAGTTTGGTGCTATTTTTACACATCAGACATAGGGTGTTTCTTCCTATGTATCAGGAACTTAAACATTTCTAAAGGTTAACTAGGCCAAATTTTCCTTGTTTGAAACCAAGAGAAATTTGATACATGTAAGCATAAAGTTGTTAGGCTTCATTGTTTTACACAATGCTTTGAAAAAAACTCCTCCAAGTCAAATCAGTAAAGATGTACTACAAGCATCTGGATCATTGATCACCTTAACTTTGAACCAGCTATATCACGTGATTGTAAATGGCTGAAATATCAGCTGTATTTTAAATTAAAAAGTGGCCTGAACAAGGAATATGTGCTCACTTCATTAAAAGGTAGACATAATATGGGTTTATCAGAGAGCTGATCTGCTTTAGCACTATGCTGATCAGAAATAATGTCTTCCTTGTCTTAAGGGGAGCCTCAGTCTTTAGTCTAAGTCAACTTTAGATAGGATATCACAATCCTTAATTCCCGGAGAGGACTATTTGAAGTGATTTGACTAATTTGATTTCACAGCTGTCTTTTGAAAGATGTGCACAATGTGAAACAATGTGAAATGTAAAGTGTTTGATCAGTTTTCTTTGAATTAAAAGGTTAGGATTTAATGGAGTAACCATATCTTGTCTGTGTTCATGCTTATAATTTAGGTACTTACAGAAGGGATTTAAAATATAAAAAGATGGCTGCTACCCTTCAGAAATACTTCCCATCAATCTCAACCAAGATGTAGACTAAGAAACCCAATCAGTGCTGCATTCCCTTCCCACCCCCATCCAACAGCCCAACCACTATTACTTAAATTAGAGCAACCTGCTATCCTGCACATAGGGGAGGATATAGCTCCAAATATGGACCCAAAGATTCAAGTAATTTCCTTTGTATTATTCATCAGAGTATGTAATTTTCACATGATTGGATTAGCCAAACATGAGACCACTCCAGGAGCTGAGATTGTCTATTTAATAGTCTCACAGTAAGATGTTAAACTGCTAGAGATTTGATCTCTGAAACATAGATCCAGTGTTATCTTGCTGAAAGGTTTTTGTTTATATTCTGTTACAAAACTGAGCCACAGACAATGCAGTTCTGTTATAAGTTGATGTAAATGCAGCATATCATTCCAGCTGTTCTTTTAAAGCAGGCCACTAAGAGCCATGAATCCAATACAGCAGTCCGAATTAAGCAACATTTTGAAAAGTCTTTTTTCACTGTAAAGACATGATTAACTCCATTGCTTTGCTTATGATGGGTGTAGCAAAACATAAGGTCAAAACATCACATATTGGTGTCTTGCTATTCTGAATGTGGCTTGAGTCATCCATTGAATTTATTGAAATACTCTTAGCATCTTTTGTGAGAATGAAAGCACAACAGCTATAGCTGCCTGGTCTTAAAAGTTATGTAACAGTTTGACCTGTTTCCATGCCCTCTAAGCTGCACTAAACTTTTAGAAGATGGGGACTATCGTTCACATGTTCCTTGAAGTATGTAGAGTCCCTACAATCTTGCCTTTGTCACTCCATTACATGAACAAATCTGTTTTGTTTTGATCTGTTCTTTTGTTTCCTGATTGTTTCACTGGAATCACTGTATGTAAATATTAAACTTTGTACAATGTAATTTATTTTAACATTTTTTCAATAAAAAGTGAACTTAAAAAAAGAAGAAGCAGAATTTTATTTCTTTGTGGGAATTGAAAAATATAAAGGAAATATTGGACTGACCCTCACAGTTGTGCATTTAAGGATGTACCTAAAACATAATGGGGGCGGGGAGGTCCTTAATCCAGATGCACGCTGACAGAATGAGTTTACTGTTGAAAAGATTAAAAGGGAACCCTGAGGCTGGGATGAACAGCCTGTTGAAAACATCAGGCCAAACCCAATATTCACTTTCAGTGCAAAATGCAAACTCTTTCTGATGCTCCATCTAAGCAGAAGTTGTCTATTTTCAGTTTTTGCATAGAGGACTTCACGAGGTGAGGTCAACATTCAACCCTAAATCCATGACCACAATGACTACGTGCCACCAGAATGAAGCAGTTGGCTTGTTTCATCACTTATCCTTGAGTTGGAAGAGACCACCAGGGCCATTCAACCCAACTCAGGACAGCACTCCTGACAAATAGCCATTCCAGCCTCTGTTTAAATATTTCCAAATAAGGAAAACATCACACTCTTAAGACAGCATATTCCATTTCGTTATGAACTTAGAATTTTATGCAGACGTGGTTTTTCAACAAAGAATTAATAGCACTGTATGTCAAGATTGATGCTGGAGATGTAGCTTTTAATTCCCCCTGTGGTGGTGAGAAGGCCTGTTGCTTCCTATAAATATTTACACTAGTCATTGTTAAATGGCCAATATTAGTATTTGGATTGAGGACTGGATCCTCACGCATTTTTTTTAGGATACCCCACTCTCACCTTTCTCCCTATTTATTTATTTGTTTGTTTATTTATTTATGTATTTAGTTGTGGTATTCATATGCCACCCTTCTCAACCCTGAAGGAGACTCAGGGCAGTTCACAGTGTTGGCAACATTTCAATGCCTTCAATAAAAAAGTATAAAACACCAAAGTTGACCCTCCCCTAAAAAAATATTAAACATTATTAAACTCATCATATAAAATAACACAACACATAAAATAACTACACCACAGTTTACACCATTTAGCAGAGTAACTTGGAGCAGCTTCAGAAGGCCGAATGTGGGAATACATGCACTTCTGCCAGGCCAGTTACACATACACACCTAAATATGGTTAAAAACCCTATATCTACACATTCATTATTGCATTATCTTAGCTGTTGACTTGTTCATAAGCATTTTCCTTAAGGATAGTTCTATCCTGGAAATGGCTGCCACTGTCAAACACAATGCATACATAGAAATGCAAGGAGTGGCTTTGTTGTATTTTTTAGGTCGTTTCTGAGTCCCGACAGCTCTAAGATGACCTTGTTTTTGGGTTAAATGTGGTATTTTCAAAATAGTTTAGATATGTCAGATCCCATTTCCTTTCAATTCCCTGGGTTTGGTGATCAACAAATGAAGTCTGCGGAGAGACAAAATAATTCATACCCCCCCCCCCCCACAAAAGTAATGTTTTGGCACTAAATTGTAGTAGGGCACCCATTTTTGTAAAGCTGAAGCCTGAATACATACATAGTTTCCACTTGTCTTCAAACATAATATGCAACACAATGTGCCCCAAACATGCGTTATTTGACTGATATGCTTTGCAACAAAAAGAGTATAGAAAGTCACCCATGAAAAGGTCTATGTAATATCTTTAGACTCTTGATGAATAAACTTCTATTACTAAAAAAAAAAAAGAATGAACATGGCTTGGTGTAGAAGTTAAATAAAAACATCCCCCGCCCCACCCCCAGAGAGGAAACCACTACGTTCCCATGGCTTTCTGCCCCTTTGTTTCCAGTTGCTATGCCCTACCTTAGTATACAGCTGATCTCTAATGGAAATGCCAATGCCCATTAGCTCACTCAGCCCTTTGGTTGAGGAAAGAAAAAATATTCCTGTATTCAGATCCACAATTTTCTGTGGCCACAGTTCTAGCCTCCAACCAGTTCCTAGGGCGCTTGTGCAGGCACTCCGCAGCTAACCGGTTCTCTTTAATTCACTTCCTGATTTAGTTTAAATGGGATATCCTGGTTTTGTGAATCAGCAAGTTGCGAAAGCATACTTTCACAATGTTCTGCTTTCTTCCAGTTGTGCAACTACAGTAGCCTTCACAGATTGGGCCATCTATGGTTAATGTTGCACAATTAACCTGTTCGCCTGAACTTCAGAAATGGGTCCACTTCTTAAAATGAAAACAAATGCTTGGCTAATTGGATTCAAGAGACTTCTATATTCTTGTTTCGTTACTCTGACTCAGTTTGATCATGAATTAACATAGAAGCATGAACCTTAGAAGCATACATCTAAGAAATCTAGCAGTACTTTGCTTCTCATAATCATCTACTTCTTGTATCATTTTGTTTTCAAAATGTGAATAGTGAAAGCAGAACCTTTACTATACAAACAAGTCCACAGGTTTAGAGCATTACACTTGCAACAACTGTGTCAGTTTCTGGGAGTATAAGGAAATATTATTTCTGAAAGATGGTTCAGAAGAGGTCATTGTCTTTGTGTGGGATGGGCATTTTTTGTGTCGTTAGTTGTCCTGGCAGATATTTGAACTCCTTTCTGAATGAGCTCATACTAATATTCTTTATCCCCTTTGAAAATCTAAGTAATAAACAAACAACTATAAACATACCAGATTCGTATTTGGGATCCTTTCTGTTTCCGTTTATCTTGAAAGCCTCTCCTCCTCTATCACCATTATTGAACTTGAATGCTCTGACCTCATCCAAACAATTATAACTACAGTTTTTACTATAGTGTTGTAGTTGTACTAAAACTAGAAGATCTAGAATGGAAATATTCTAGAATTTATTCTTTAGCACATGAGTTACCTTTAGAGTTCCAGTTAGTGAGTGCCCCTATATTCTGGAATTAATGTAATCTGACATCACTTTACCTGCCATGGTTCAATGCTCTCAAATCTGCAGAGAACCTGTGCAATAAACAAACAGATATGGATTGACATGTTATAGGAACAGCCTGGTTTATGCTTGTGGATTATGTGATCAACTATGACTGTATGGTTTTAAATGTTTTTAATTGTTTTATTTGTATTCTATTATTTTTAAATGTCTTTTAATGTTGTATTGTTGTCATGGCATCGAAAAGCTGCCTTCCATGTAAAGCCGCCTTGAGTCCCCTTCGGGGTAGAGAAAGGCGGGATAGAAATATTGCAAATAAATAAATCATGGGGGTTGTGGTTATACGAATAATTCGCCAACCTACAAATCTCCCAGGATTTTGTAGCACTTAACTATGACAGTTTAAACTATAGCCATCTGTTGAGAGTGCTTTGAATGTTATTTTCCTGCTTCTTGGCAGGGGGTTGGCCTGGATGGCCCACGAGGTCTCTTCTAACTCTATGATTCTATGATTCTATGAAATATTGAGCTGCATTAATAGTATAACGTATGAAATTTTCATTGAAAAACTATAGCAAAATGTTCTGCAGGATGTCCTACAAATACAAAGTTTTTGTAGTTTAATAAACCTTTTCTATATTTTTATAAGAGACCCAATTGGGAAACGACATTTATAACCCAGGACAAAAATTATGTTGCACAGTGTTACTCAATAGATTGTCTCAATAATTTCATTTATTTAATTTTAAATAGATTCAACTGATTTTATTGTTAGCTGCCTAGTGATCTTGTGATATTGAGTGGGAAATCATGATATTTCAATAAATATTTTTAAACAAATATTTTTTAAAAAAAATAAAGAGGAAGTGAATGTGAACCTAAACTTTCACAGGATATGGAGGTCTTTTCAAAATACAGCAACTGCTAAAGCTGGGATGTGGTGTGGATGGAAGAATTCTTCTAAGTATTCGAAATGTGGGAGGAGCAGTGATTATCTACTTATTCCTGAAAGGTGTTTTCCAAATGGAGGAAGTGATACTAGGGCCTGAAACTGCTAACACCCTTAAGAAAAACATGTAAACAAAAAATTGAGCTGCAATCTCAATTCAACTGTATCAGTTATGTTATCATAGTGTGTACCCTGATTAAAATTATTTCTAATTTAACTGATAGGCAAACTGCCCGATGTAAGAAAAAAATACTGAAATCTGAACTGGTATATTTTGGTGCAGTGGTCTCAGCACTGGATTATGATTCTGGATGCCAGGGTTCAACTTGGCCATGGAAATGTACACTTTCTTAGTCTCAGAATGCATTAGGATCTCCATAAGTCAGAAACAATATTATTTTTCACACAAGTATTGTTTCTAAACGCCATGTTTCTTCTCCTTTTTCTGCCACTATTCTCCAAGATTTGGATTTAAAAGTCTTCCTATTGAGCCTCTGGAGTGGGGTTTGGGCCCAAAGCTCTTTGTCTGTATGCCTTTAGATGGTTTTTAATGGCTCAAGGCAAGCAGGGAGGGGAAAAGGCAACCATTGGAAAATGAGGTCCCTACTCAGAACCCCTATTTGCAGGAATAAAGTTGTGTTTTGTTTGGACTGTCTCTCCCACTGGGGCTGTTGATGGGGATGCTGGGGGCAATAGTCTATTGCGAGGGCCCCCTTCAGGGCTGAGGTCATCTTTGGAGGTCCTCGGGTGTGTGGTTTGCTTGCAATGACCATCTGCAGCTCAGACTGTCTTTCTATCCAAGGACATTTGCAGTTTGGGGTTTTAAAAGACACATCCCCAAAGCATTTGGGATTTATTAAATTATATTATACTAGCTATAATTCAATTAATTTTAGGGTATGTTATGATTTGGTATATGTGGGTATATTTTGGTATATGTTGGTCTCTGTTGAGTCTTGGATGGCTGATATTGTATTTGTATTTATTGTTTTATCAGGCATTTAATGTTTGCCTTTTTTTGTCATTGGAATTTGCCCCTAGTCCTCTTGGGGAGATAGAGCGTAATATAAAAAAAGATTATTATTATTATTATTATTATTATTATTATTATTATTATTATTATTGACACAACGACGTTGTATGACACAGCAAACAAGATAGACATGCTGGATTTCATTTCACAAAACCACAAGTCGAACACTTCCCAAGTGTCTAGGACTGTGTGATGTATTTTCGGATGATGCGTGCAGATCCCAGCAGGGTGGCCTTTTGCAGTTGGCAGATCGTAATTTTGTCAATGTCTATTGTTTCCAAATGCTGGCTGAGATCTTTTGGCACGGCACCCAGTGTGCCCATCACCACCGGGACCACCTGCACTGGTTTCTGCCAGAGTCTTTGAAGTTCAATCTTGATGTCCTGATAGCGGCTGAGTTTTTCCTGTTGTTTTTCATCAATGCGACTGTCACCTGGGATGGCGACATCAATTATCCAAACCTTGTTATTTTCCACAACTGTGATATCTGGTGTGTTGTGTTCCAGAACTTTGTCAGTCTGGATTCGGAAGTCCCACAGTATCTTTGCGTGTTCATTTTCCACGACCTTTGCTGGTTTGTGATCCCACCAGTTCTTTGCTGCTGGCAGGTGGTAATTGAGGCATAAGTTCCAATGGATCATTTGGGCCACACAGTTGTGCCTCTGTTTGTAGTCTGTCTGTGCAATTTTCTTACAGCAGCTGAGGATATGATCAATGGTTTCGCCAGCTTCCTTGCACAGTCTGCATTTTGGGTCATCAGCTGATTTTTCGATCTTGGCCTTAATTGCATTTGTTCTGATGGCTTGCTCCTGGGCTGCAAGGATCAGGCCTTCTGTCTCCTTCTTCAGGGTCCCATTCGTGAGCCAGAGCCAGGTCTTCTCCTTGTCAGCTTTTCCTTCAATTTTGTCAAGGAACTTTCCATGCAGTGTTTTGTTGTGCCAGCTGTCAGCTCTAGTTTGTAGTGTGGCTTTCTTGTACTGGTTTTTTGTCTGCTGTGCTTTGAGGAGTTTCTGATTTTTGACTTCAATCAAAGCAGGTTCTTCACTTTGCTTTACATATTCTGCCAGGGCATATTCTTCTTCTTTGACTGCTTTTTTTACTTGCAAGAGTCCTCTGCCCCCTGATCTTCTAGGCAGATACAGCCGGTCAACATCACTGCGAGGGTGCAGGGAATGATGAATGGTCATGAGTTTTCTTGTTTTTCTGTCCAAATTGTCCAGTTCCGCCTGTGTCCAATTTATAATGCCAGCAGTACATCTTATGTCAGGTATGGCCCAGGTGTTTATGGCCTTGATGGTGTTGCCTCCATTGAGCTTGCTTTTGAGAATTTTTCTGACCCTTTGTGTGTATTCTTTGCTGACCACAGTTTTCACATGTTCATGCTTGATGTTGTTCAGGTGTAATATGCCCAGATATTTATAGGCCTCTGGCTGGTGACACTTTATTGTTTGGCCATTGGGCATATTTATGCCATCATTTTCAATGATTTTTCCCTTCTTCAATGCCACTGTCGAACATTTGTCCAAACCAAACTCCATGTTGATATCAGTGCTAAAAATTCGGACAGTGTTGGTCAGGGACTGGATTTCAGTTTGCGTTTTCCCATACAGCTTCAGGTCATCCATGTACATCAAATGTGAAATTTTGTGAGAATTCTTAGATGTTTGATAGCCGAGATTTGTTTTTTGTAAGATTGTTGACAGAGGGATCATGGCAATAATGAAAAGCAGAGGGGACAATGAATCTCCCTGGAAAATTCCTCTTCTGATGTTGACAAGTCCATAGCTTTCATTTCCAACAAACAGTTCAGTTTTCCAGTGCTCCATCATGTTTTCAATGAAGGTGCCAACGTTTTTACTAATCCTGATGGCGTCCAGGCACTTGATGATCCAGCTGTGTGGGAGTGAGTCAAAGGCCTTTTTGTAGTCAATCCACGTTATTATTATTATTATTATTATTATTATTATTATTATTATTATTATTACTATTATTACTGTTATTGAACTTGTAACTCTAAAGATATTGAGAAGAAATCTTTTTTTAAAAAAAAGGTTCTTAGATTTCACTCACTCAGTAATAAAATTATGTCTCATATTTCCAGACTTAGCCACTCAAGATAGTATAGTATTAATGCTCAGACAGTCCATGGAATTTTTCACTAACTTAAGAAAGACATCACTTTAAGACAGTCTGTATTTGTGTTAGAAATGTACTGTATCAAGAAACCTATTTGTCTAGACAGCTGCCAGTCTTCCAGGTTTCAGGCATGATTAAACACATGTATCTCCATCAGATGAGGTTTGCAATGCAGTTCTATTTATTTATTGGTTTATTTATATATTTATGAGTCATACTATGGTTGAAAGGGCTCCAGATAAAATATACTGTCTGTTTTCTGAGAAGTAAATCTCATTGTTTTTAGATGGACCTTATTCCTGGATGAATTTTTATAGGACCACACATTAGGACTTCTGTGAATTTTGATTCGTATCTTTCTGGATAATATATATTTAATAATCTACTTAATAGCCTATAATTATAACTTCCTCCACTATCTTGAATCATATATAGCACAAGATGGAATAGTAATGCATTTCAAATTTGACAACATCAATCTCTACATAAGAAGGCTTTTGTTGTGGAGGACCAATAGAAATGACAGAAATGCCCCACCCATGGCTGTCATCTACCAATATATATAGCCATTGCAATATTGTTAATGATGATGTGAGTATGTATCTAGAAGAGTAAATAATCAGAGACGTTGCCCCTCCTGACAAATAATAATATGATTATAAGTAGTAATAGGACATGAATCACAAGAGATATGGATCCAGTAGTTATTTATAGATGTAGAGTGGATAAAATGATCTACTGTCATCAGTGAATATTCCTGGCATTGTGTCATCGCTTGTGTTCACGTCTGTAAACCCCCCCCCCCCCTCTAAAATCTATGCCTCCCTAACAAGTGGTAATCTTACCATTTTATGTCAAAGGGAGATATAACTTTTGTCATTCATTCTAGAAATACACATATGACAACTTGCCGTATTACATCAGACATACTTGAAAGTATCAGTAGCAACCCATGACTAGGCTGTCTGCCCCTTCAATTCATGACAAATGGTCTTGTACGGATTACAGTACTTACAACAGGTATGAGCAATGATATTGTCAGGAAATGAGAACTGTAGCTGTGAATTAGCAGCAGTAGTGAAGAAATATCCCACAAACTTAGATGTGGAAAATAACAAAAATGTGTAGTAAAAATTATTTTTGATCAAATATTTCCAAAAGAATCCTGTGATAGGATCACTTTAGGATCACCATGTGTCAGAACCTATTGGAAGGCACACAACAAACCAAGCTAAATTCACCAACTGGACAAAGAGCATTAAATGGGACCAAGACTAAAAAATGTAGGATAAAAGTAACTAGGGAGAGTTTAGGCAAGTTAGTAAACTCCGTGAAATGAAATTAATGTGCATTGAAAGCAGAGTCATGGGAACACAGTTTGTTAACAAAGTAAGCAAACTGCTCCCAGAACATTTAGATATCAAAATTTTGAAGGATTTCAATTGAAAACAGGATTTCGACAAATATTTTTTGTACAGACTATGTTGGAATTGATTATTTCATCCACACAGCAACCCTGATAACCAAATTAAAATTCTGTGTAAAATCAAACAGCTAATGACTGAGGATGTTCATTTTTTTACATTCTTTTCTTCTTCATTTTTTAAGCCAAGAAAAAGCATTAGGCCACTTTGAGGAACAGAATTCACACACAAAAGAAATAGCAGCTTGTTCTTGTACCTTATTTTAATTGGTTTGCAACTATTTAACATGAAAAGATGTTGCTCCACTTCAAAGCTTGGAAAGCTTGTTGGGAAAGGAACTACAAATGTCTAGGACCTTAGAGATACTGCCAGTTCAAATAAAAAATATGAACTTCATGGATTATAGATCTGACATAATGTTATACATTCCTATATGATCCTAATGGGAAAAAATATCTTAATCTAAAGTTTCTACAAAGTAAGAGCATCTGTTATCTTAGTCTCCTCATGGTCACACTGAGATGAGAACCATGTTGAAGCCCAAGGTGGTCAGAGGCAGAGCATGAAAAAGGCATGCCAGAAACTGAACTTCTGGCTTCTTTATGCAAATATTTCACGTGATCCCTCAACTTTATCTCTAGCAGAAATCAAGTACAAAGAATGAATGAAATTCATAAGTATTCTCAAGTCTTTTGGTACAAGTTGTCAGGCAGGTACTATCTGATTTATAGACAAGGGGTCTTTTCCTATTTACAGGTAAGAATTTAATAACACATTGGAACCCTAGCCAGCTGGAGCCCCCGGTGGCGCAATGGGATAAACCCTTGTAACAGCATGACTGCTGACCGAAAGGTCGGCAGTCGAATTGGGGGAGCGGGGTGAACTCCTATCTGTCAGCTCTAGCTCCCCACAGGATGGTAATACATCAAACATCCAGGCATCCCCTGGGCAACGTCCTTGCAGACGGTCAGTTCTCTCACACCAGAAGAGACTTGCAGTTTCTTAAGTCATTCCTGACATGAAAAAACCTAGCCAGCTAAATAAAACTATTTTAAAAACCCTGTGACAATTGGGCATGCTTTGTGTACTAGCTAAAGACTCAGCTAGAAGACAAACATTTGGGAGAAAAATGTGATATTGAAATTTTAATACATTTTTGGTGTGTTCCTAAATTATTTGTATTGGGAAGAAAAAGGAAGCTGTCCCTTATTACTTTGTTATGAACTGTCCTGGTAACAGGCAGAACAATCCTAAACATGGGTGCAATGGATTCCAGGACAGAACAAGCACAGCCTCTATGGTCCCAGCAGCAGATGAATACATTTACGACCTTATCAGAGGCAGATAATGAGTATCTTCTCCCCGTTTCTCTCCTCTGATGGCACGGAGTACCCCAGCACCCATCACATGATGCAGGGTTACTTCTGGCGGGACCCCATGGGCTTCTGTGCCTTCAGCAGTGTGGCAGTGGAGCCCAGAAGAATCAGATGTCCACCCAATTCTGCACTGAAGAACAGAAGAGGAGCCGAAGAAGTGGGGACAGATAGGAAAATGTCATGGGAAGGGAGACTATGGGCCCTGACAGGAAGTAGCAGAACCTGAAGGCTCCCTCCGCTGCCCCACGATTTCTACCACTGTCTCCCCCCACTTTAGCCCTGCCCATTTGATAAGGCCCTTAAACAGACACACATAGTCATATAGGATTGTCCTGTTCCTTTTTACTTTGCCAGTTCTCTGTAATTTGATGCATGCAAGGTGGATGGGACTACAACTCCCAGATCATAGCAAATGATCATAAGGATTAGTGGGGCTGGATCACAGCCATCGCCTTTCCTTGTAGCAGAAAATAACTTGTTGAGGAAAATAAACCCTTGGCTCTGAATTGGCAGCTCAAAGAAAGAGAAAAGAAACAATTGTAGATTATCAGAAAACTTTGTTATCAGTGTAACTATTTATTGAAGACACAGTGATCTTGAGAAAGAAAACAAAGAATAGAGAAAACCAAGTTAGGACAATGGAGTCCTTGTTAACACATCTCATGTGAGGATTCAGTTTCTATTTATGTAGACTGTCATGAAAAGGTTCAGATAAACTTTCTCCATATAATCACTCCTGAACAACAGCAAACGGACACGTACTTTAACAATTCCATCAGTGTGGGGATGAGTGTGAGCTCTACAAAAGGGTTTGCATAAATATATTGTGTTGCAATTGTCCACTAACAAGCGGTCACTAAGTACTTCTATCTCTGTTCTCTTGTCTAATCACACTGAAGGTACCTTCTTCAGTATCAGTAAAACCACGATGTACCATTTTGTAACAACATGACAGGGTTTCTCAAACATATCTTGCAAAAGATTTGGAGTGGTTGCAGATAATTTTACCCCATCCTTCCCACTGCCTTATTCACTGAATGCTCTCCAAGTTTCAAATTATGTTGTTATCTGTGGGTTGCTGCGAGTTTTTTGGGCTGTATCCATTTGTAAGACAACTGATTTCCACCCCTCCTATGTTTTCTCTTGTAGAAAAATCCATTAACGATCATTTTTAAATGTGGAATGATTCAAACTGGGATACTTAGTATAAAGAACAATCATTCTAAAAATAGCTATCAGTGAGATTATCTTATATACATAACCCAGTGCTTTTTCAATAGAGATGGACCTGACACAGAAGACCTATCATGAGATCTCTAGAATAGTTTCTCTCTCTACTATTTTAAGGCTTCCCTTGATATTAATCTCACTCCATTACTAAAGGTGAAACTAATTGAATAATACTGATATGAGCTAATAAGGTATAGTAGTTGCATTGGTTTATGACTCAGACATAACTCACTGACAGGTTTTTAGCATACAGACATTTTCAGTTAACAACATGACCCCCATATCTGCATGGCATTTTCATGAAAGGAAGGACATCTGCCCCAAGAACACTATAGAATGGCACTGAAGGACCTAGGAAATGCCAGGAGAAGCCATATTTTGTCAGATGTCATTAAATGAAACTGCGAATGCCAGTTCCACAGATATGGGTGTCATACTTTTTTAAAATTTTATTTTATTCAAACAAAACAAAATATTATACACATAAACTAATAATTCACAAAATGTTTCATTTGGATTATAGGCTTTTCCCCATTTTATTTGTGGAAAAACATGTCCCCTTGGTATTTTCTGGGCCAAAAATCCTTTATTTCAACAGGGTTTACTATTAGCGATACTTTTGTGTAAGCTGCAGGAAGTCCAAGAAAATATCCTCCACAGATATGGGGATTATATTTTATTGAGGACAATTTAAAATAGCAGACAGCTCATAACTACCAATTGCTGCTAGGTTAACCAAACGAAATAAAATACAGTATATAAAATTGCATTGTCAGGCTGTTCTACTCAAAATAGTATTTTAAGGGATGGTAGAAGTCTTACATTCATAGGGTCAAACTGAATTTCAACCGAACTTGATGGCAAATAACAACAAAAGTGATACATGTGCATTTTTTTACTTTTTTCAAAGGCTATTATGAAAGCTGGCTCTTTTAAATATTTTTTTCTACTTCTCTGTTTTTGCTGTTCCTAACTTTGACTTATGCCGACCCCATGAACTTCCTGCACAAGTCCCTTTCCAGTGGATCAAAATATCATTATCATTTGCAAAGTCTGGGAATCGAATCAGAAAGAAGATTTCTCACTTGAGAATTCTAGTTCTTTAGAAAGGAAGCCTAGAATACTTTTTTTTACTATTTTGAATGCACCTGTGAATGTGAACATCTGGTGCTGTCTAGGCTTTAGCTGTTGTTGTTTTTAATACCACCCTTAAAGACAACCATGGATTTTTCCCTTTCTGGCTAGGATTCTTGGAACAGTGGCTTCTCTTGTTTTTTTCCATGGGTTATCTTGATATAAATAATCCTGCAAGCTTATGAATACATGCACGAATGTATACTCTGCTTTTCCTCCAAGGAGATTAAGTAGGCATACATGGTTATCTCCTTCTTTCCACATAAAATCTATGAAAGAGATCAAACTGAGTTGCTCTGTGAGAATCGTGGTTCAATTGGGATATTGTTCCTACATCTTCAACAGGGCCAGGCTGGCATTCCAACTGTGATGCCGGCTCTTTCTAGCCCTTCTATATTGAACTCACTACACATCAACCCATCGAAAGCACCCTATACTAGTGCAAGATGGTGGTCCAATCAGTAATGGCTAGTGAATCCCATGTCACTTAATCTGCTCCAGGTTTTCAATCCAAGTATTTTTGTTTCCTCAAAGCAACAAATCTTGCCATGAAATCCTATGACTGAGCCCTCATGAGTCAGAGTTAACTTGAAGACACAGAGTAAAATATTATACTACTAGAATGTACTTTAAAAAATGAAAAAGCTACAAAAAAATATTGTAACATATGGAAGGCTTATTTTTATGTGCAAAGAATCTGAAATATCACTAGAAGTGAAATGGACAAATAGAACCACATCCTGTTTTCAGTTATATTATATTAATTGCTATCCACTCCTGTAAAAGAATATGCAAATATAAGTGGTTTCTGATTAAGATGGTGATGCTATTCAAATACCTAGCACAGCATGATGGAATGAACAGTTTTAAAAACACTGGACAAATTTATGAAAAATAAACAATAAATTTGTTGTGATGACTGTATATTATCTCTAGTGTTCAAGTGGATATGTCTTGATTTTGCAGAAGGGATCACTTTTGGACTTAATTTTTGGCTTCCCATAAAGAAGACGTAAGTGAACAGAAACCACTATCCTCCATGTGAACATAAACATGACCTTGATAGGACTTTGGCTTATTGAGGTTACAGAATTAACATTCAAGTAAAACTCTATAGGATTTCTGCCTTAATTTCATTGCTGCCTGTAAGATAGTGGTGCGAAATGTTCAGTTCTCCTGACATTCTTTCCCCCTCAATTTTAACAGTTCATTGGCATTTCTATAATCATTTCATTACTTTGTATGCCAGAGGGCAGCCTTTGTTCTCAATTTACATAATTTCTATACAAGTAATTAACTAGGTGCTTGAGGAGCTTTCAAACAATACATTTTATTATTATTTCCGAGGCCTAGAGATAAATAACTGAAGTCGGAGTATCCTCTGTCATGAGTGGCCTTTTAAAACAAACCTCAGGCTAAGTTACCTTCTAAAGTAATCATGGGATACATGATCTTTTCTTATTCCAGTAATCTGATTTTTGTTCTTGCTTAGACACATTTCCCCCTGAGGCATAGATTATGCCTCCACATGTTCCATGCCAAACTGGAGAGCAAAATACTTCTTAAAATAAAATTATCTGAATATTGAGCGTGCATTGTGGATTGAATCTCAATTTAGGTCTCAAACAGAAAAGAACAAGTGAACTGAATAAAACCTGTTAATCAGTAGTAATGTTTATAGTTTGGATGCGCTGAGCAGAGTTATTGCACCATGAATCACACGTTACTTTCCAAATAATTTTCAGAAACATTACCAAGGAGGAGATAATATTATTAAGGCATTCACATAAACTTAAAGTACATAAATATTAATCTCAGTTGCGTCCACACACAAGAGAAATGTACATAGTCAGCCATCCACATTTGCTGGGGCTAGGGCACAGGACTCCCATGAAAGCGAAAAACCACCAACAAAAGAAATAACTGAAAGAACACGTCTCTCAGGAACTGTAGGCTATATTTCCTATGGTAACCCTGTGGAAAACTCATGAGGTTGCCATAAGTTGACAGGCAATCTGTGTAGGCACACACACTTAGAACAGCAAAGGAGTTAACAGTGTTAAGACATCCATAGAACACGATCTGCTTAGTGTTAACCAATGCCAAGAAAGAAAGTATAGTGACCAATTCTAATAATCCATAGGTACCATGAGATGGAACTACAAGAGCCAGTTTGAATATTTTACACGGCCACTTAGTAAAACTGATAATGGATTCAGGGAAACAGGTGCTGATTTAATTCTGCTGGCAACAGGGACTATGCAATTTTGACAATCATCCCATTAGTCTAACTTCATTCCGGTGACAGTGTTTCCAGTTCCTCCCTTGCTAAACTGTTCCAAGGGAGCCGTTTCTTAATAGGCAGCCTATTTTTCCACCTGGCTGGAGTTTAATTTCATTATCATTTCCTGTCCTCATCCCTGAAAATAGCTGGCTGCTTTCCTCATTTTAATCATTACAACTTTCAGCTTCTGGACATCTGCAACTTCAAGACCTCTGTCTTTAAGTAAAAAAGACTATAAAACAGAAACCCATACTAGATGTTTGATTAGTTGACATCTAAGATCAAGAACACAATTTGTATAATCCCAGATTTCTAAAAGTACAAAAGATAATTGAATCACTACAATGAAATACCAAATGTTTCTGAATTTCGTTATGGATTACATGTTAAGACATAGCAAAAGAGAAGAGCTGGTCTAATCTGATATGAGAGGAGGTCCATGAGAGTGACTGCACCAGGTGACACAAATCCAAGTAGTACCACTCCTTCTATGGCAATAATTTCTGCACTCTGGTTTTCCAGACATTTTGGACACCAACAGCTATTTTGGCCCATGGCAAGAAATCTTGGAAGTTGAAGTCTCAAACATCTGGTGGATCAGAGTTTGGGAATCACTACCCTATGTATATCCTTTTCCCCATAGGCCCCATTTCGCAGTAATACATGAGTTACAGTTGGCTGGTTCTAACCAGGTTTTTATTTACTTATTTATTTATTTACTTTGTTTTATATTCTGCCCTCTCTCCCTCATAGAGTGACTCAGAGCAGCTAACAGTCGGCAACAATTCAAACATAAGACAATATCAACTCAAATTACAAACCATCACATATACAAAAATTAAAACGACAATACAATATTACAACCAACAATATTTAAAATCAGCTCCATCTCATTGCCATGATCGAAGTCCATTGCCATTTAACACAGTCTGTCAATTGTTTTTCCACACTTTTTCGTATCTTCATATCCTCCACACACTAAAGAAAATTAGATGGGAACCTACATTATATCTGTTCAGAGGTTTGTTTAACTCAGTGTTTCTCAACTTGTGAATCCCCAGATGTTTTGGCCTTCAACTCCCAAAAATCCTGACAGCTGGTAAACTGGCTGGGATTTCTGGGAGTTGTAGGCCAAAACACCTGGGGACCCACAGGTTGAGAACCACTGGCTTAACTCAATCCTTCTTAAGGCCCAAACCTGATTTTTCCCATGAAATTCTCATCTGTGTTTTCAATATTCTCCACCCATAATCATCAAAGCAAGCCCTCATGTGGCACGATGCTTGGTAGAAAACGAAAACAGCACCCCCCTTCCCAGTGTGCCTTTCAAAACCATTTTCCTGTCTTCGGTTTTGAGTTAATTATCACAATCTTTGTGAATGTGCAGAATCTGACATAGATTTCAGAGTGAATCTCAATCCCTCGCTTTCCATCCTTCCCTTTCTCCTCTTTCCTGGAGTTCACCATGATGGTCATGTATCTGAATATGCTTGTTTCTGTCTTCAGTGACTTGCATAAACTTTACTTCCTTTCTCTCCAAGAGGAACCCCATACGGGAAGTGTGCCAAGCTGAATGACAGTTTAATATTTGTAAGTATGAAACCAGTTTAAAGATAAAATCAGTCTTGGTTCACTTAGAATGTATTTGTCATTTCCTCTACTTTTCTCTTGACATTTTAATTGGGCCTCTTTAAGTGTTATACGATGGAAGTGGAGAAAGGTGGACCAAGTGCCTATGTAAGGGAGTGATTGTTCCAGGGTGCAATAGAGGTAGAGAAATGTAATTGGTTCTTTTTGTACTCCCTGGTCCGCTACCCATAAATTGTTACACTTCTTGATATCACTTCAACTGATCTCTCTTTCCCCTTCCTTCTTAATCACACAGCCAGTGGTAGCAGACTTCGTCTATCCTCCCCCCCCCCCCCAAAAGATGTAGTTTGCTCTAGCAAACTTTCTCTTCATTGAAAATTATATTTTGTTGATGATTCCGTATTGAAAAACACACACTCTTCAATATATTATTTGTATTACTTTTATGAAATGAAATTGTTTTATAGCTGTTTAATATTTGTATCTGTACTCTGAATATAGGATGGGATTTAGCTATTCTTAAGTAATTAAGTAAAAAAATAAAAATAAAATACCACTTATTGACTGTTTCTCTGAAAAACAGAAGGTACATATGCCTGCTCAGTCCCAACCCTATGTTATCCCCTCTGTTTAGCACTAGAGATCTAAAGCTACAGAAATCAGTCTTTCCTTTTCCTACAATCTCAGTTTCTTTCACTCATAATGCTGGGAATTAGCCCTGGGGCTTTTTGCAAACAAATTATATGCCTGGTCCTTAGGTCAGGGCCCCTCTCAATTACTGGGCTTAATAACATCATTCAGATTATCGAGGGCTTATTTACCTATGTGTCCTTTTTATGGACAGCATCTTTCCAACAGTATACCCTAGAACTGTTTATAGCATGTAAGCCAAACATCAACAGAATCCCTACAAAAGAGAATGAATTAACACAAATGGAATGTTATTAAGTGGAACATGCACATTCCGTGTGGCACGATTTCATTCTTCTTAGACATTCAGTGTTTAACACTAAGGTCAAATACAAGGGATAGTTGCAACGAAAATCTGCTGAACTGGAATTGGAAAAGCCCCTGAAGAAGCCCAGAAGAGCCCTAGTGGATCAGACCAAAAGTCTACTTTATGCAGCATCCTGTTTCCCACAGTGGTCAACTAGCTGACTACATGGGAAGTCCATAAACAGTGCATAAGTGCAATGTAACTCTTGCTCATGTGATTTCCAGTGGCTGGCTTTCAGAGGCATAGTAATACGTGAGCATCATGAGCAGCTGTTATTATTCATAATGTGGCCAAGTCTTAGTTAAAGCCATCACATTTGGTAGCCATCATTTTCTTTTGTGGTAGCAAGTTCTATAATTTAAAACTTCATAGGGTGGAGAACTACTTCTTTTTATCTTCCATAAAAAGCAGTGGATCCAAGGCTTGCAGGAATGAAGCCCCTGCACCTTTTGATTAGTAGGGAGCATGCCATCATCTACACACCCACCCTAGACTGAACAGTTCCCCCCATGTTTAGATGTGACCCCAAAGTACCTGGAGGGAAAATGTTTCTTCCCAGGTATGATGCATTTTATGAGCTATCCCTGCTGTAATCCAGTGTTTGGGAGTGATTTCATAAAAGACTGCTAGTTGAATTGTTTTAGTTCAAAACAACCACCTGTGCTTTTTGACTCTCTGTGAGGATGGTGCTATGACCCTATCCTGGTGAGCGTGTCTGTTTCAAATCGTACTACTGCAGTTCTTATCCTGAATTTCTTAAAAGACATCTGCATTGGATGACCCTGAGATCTATTGGCATGAAATACAAGAGAAGAGCTTTCTGTATCTTTGCACACCATGCATAATTTCTACCATGTTTTTTTCTAACTCCAATACTCCCTAAAAGTTCATAAAGAAATTGATCTAGTTTCCTAATAACTTTGATTGCTCTTTTTTCACCTTCTTACCTTTGTGATATCATGACAAGGAGAACTATACAGTACATGGTATCTCTAGAGCAGTTATACCATACTCCAATACCTTGCTTAATGTTCCAAATCCTTGGCTTAGTGCAGTGGTTCTCAACCTGTGAGTCCAGGTGTTTTGGCCTACAAATCCCAGAAATCCAAGCCATTAGGTTTTCTGGGAGCTGAAGGCCAAAACATCTGGGGACCCACAGGTTGAGAACCACTAGTTTAGTGAAATTGCATCAGCATCCACATCCATCTAGGTTATCAGACCAAAGCACAGCAGCATTCAGAGCTCGTCTCTGGACACAGCAAGCAGACTGTTAGTGAATTTGTCCCACATAGATTGTGGGTCGATAAGTGAATAAAGCTAGTTCCTGCAATGTTCCAGCTGTGCAGGCACTGCAATGGCTGAATCAGAATTATTTGAGCATTACAGATGAATATGGCAGATGCCATGATAACTTATTAGAGTGAAGCAGTCATCTAGGACAATACATAATACATAAATATATAAATAAAACTGTATTTGTATTTTGCCCTATCTCCCTGAAGGGACTCAGGGCTGATTCCAACATACAACAGCAAACATTCAATGCCTTCGTAAAACAAACAAATCCTGACATAAAATCTCAGAGAAAACACACATATGGAAATAACATTAAAACCTAACATCAAATTAAAGCCTAACATCAGCAAATTAAACCTAACATCAATAAATTAAACTACACATAGTCAAACAAAATTATATAATAACATAACATCTAAAAAAACCTAATAACTAATCTATCTATTTTAACTGTAATTGTTTTAATGTATTATGTTTTATATTGGTTTGTTCAGCATCTAATGATGTTAATTGTAAGGCCGCTCTGAGTCCCCCCTTGGGGGCGAGAAGGGCAGGATATAAATGCTTGTAATAAATAAATAAATAAATATCCACGTTAATTTACAACAGCCAGCTAGAGATCACAGTGTGTTTTGGTTGTGTAGTCAAACGAAGGTCATTGGGCTGGTGTGGACTAGGACAGTTCAAATACGAAATAGTTCTCAACATCAGAGCAGCAAATCATTAATTAATTTTTGATGCATTTGGGAGTAAAGTTTGCATTATCAGACAAAGCTATGATGAAGGAGCTATGTCATCTTAGCTACCTGTGCCAAAGCGCCCGCCCATAAGAAAAAAAAACATAGTATCTTAAGCAAAATAGTATTCCACGTGAAGAGTTTTTAGAAAGACTGCAAACTAGCATACTGAGAAATGATGACTGCAGCAATCTCCTGGATATGAAGCATGTTGCGACAGGTGACTAAACAAACCCTTCAGGCTTCTGCTGCAAGTGCTCCTCTCCATGTGTTTTCTAACTGGAACAACACTGGCATTCTCGTTCCCCAATGCCCTGAACTGTAGCATCTTAGAAAATCTCAGGGTCTGACTGGTTTAAATTGTACTTTTATGGTATTACATTTAGTTGTTAACAACCATAAATGTGAATTGCAAACGTGACAAGATCACAAGTCTAGTTTATGAGCTCATGAACACTAGTTATTGTGATTTTATTGCCAAGAACAAAAAAGAGGCAATTGAAGTAACCTCATTGACTTCAGCTACTTGACAGAATGGGTGTGATAACAGTATGTGCTGCTGCACCACCAACCTAGTTTCCAAAGTTTTACAAAAAAAAAGTAACCCTAAGGGTAAAGTAGTCTTGGGTCAAGGTACTCATTCCAAATGCAGTTTACATGATAAACCTTCTGCGACAGGTAATAGGCCCAATGTGTGTTTCTGTATATTGGGATGGAGGAGAATATTTAGGGTGGCGGAGTGGGGGAATTTGGCTGAAGAATTGCTCCTGGAGAGAGTCCTCCCTTCTGTTTTCTTTAGTCAATGAAAACAGACAAAAAACATTCATGGTTTTTTTGTTGATGTAATATGTAGTTCCTCCTATGTAGCTCCTTAGATGTAAATTCTCTACTTGAAATTAGTGACCTCTTCTGGATTATTGAGCAACTGCATTCCGTCTTTCAGATAGAACATTTGAATATATCTCAGGTGTTTCAAGATGCAATATGGAAGGTTAGATTTAAAAAAAAACATGAAATAGGATTGCCAGATTAAAGCATCCTAGACCTGAAATTGGAGACGTAGGAATGGCCCTTTCTGATATCACAAAAATGTTATCTTGGTGATGATATTAAGTATCAGCTGCAATTGCACAGAGGATGTCGTTTAAATAAATAACACCAAGTCTAACAAAGTCTAACAGCACTCTTCAGTATTTCAGGTTGAAAATTAAGTTTCTCAAGTTCTGCACTGAACACACACACACACAAAAACTTTCCACAGCTCTTTTTGTAATGTATTATGGATATAATATGTTAAATTTATGGTTTCAAAGTTTTCTTTAGCGATTGTAAAAAAGAGAGAGAAAACGTTTGAAAAGCAGAGAAGTATAGAGAGAAGGAACATGGTGAGTATATGCAGGAAATGTGGCAGCTGAGGAGAAAGCAGATACAAGAGAAAGAGAGAGAAGCAAAATTTAGTCAAATGAATTGGAAAGTGGGGAGAAAGATTACAAGAGATAGGGAGGGGGTCTAAAAGAGGAAGCTGAAGAAATGTAGGAGGGAGGCAGAAAGAGAAACAGAACAGAAAAGGAGATATTTATTTAGATTTTGTAGATGGGAGATAAAAGAAAAATAATTGGGATTGGGAGATGTTCAATGAAGGAAATGAAGCTACATGACTTACTGTGTTTCTACTCTGGCTGGGCAATGGGGTTTATAAGAGAAAACTTGTGTGAGCATATTATTATGGAATTGTTCTCCTTTTGTCACAACTTTAGAGTGGTTGGCATGGGTCCTTGATATGGAAGATTCTCTAGGTGGTTCTCTTCTAGAGACTGGGGGGAAGAATTTGTATAGTCTGTCTCAGGGGCTGTAGCTAGACTAACATTCCCTGATGGCAGTGGCACTGCATAAAAGAAGTAGCCATTCATATGGACTGTCTCCTTTCATCCCAAGGGTTCTTGCCGTGGGCCAGAGGGTCAGGTTCAAGTCGATGCTTCAATCCATCCCATGCAAGCACCAACCCTACCACAGCTCTTACTAATTTTTCAGTACCTTGTATTTGTCTGTGTTTTGCTGGCAAAGTGAACATGTACCTGAGCTCACAAAGAGGACAATAAAGATTTTAAATCAGAGAAAGACTAGTAGAAAAGGGAGAAGAGGTTGGAGTTGTTTGAGAGAGAAGGGAAGGAGAAGACATTTAACCAGTAGCAACTGCAAGGAAGGTGGAAAAGTGATAAGCTATGATCACATGAATTAAAGGAAAAAGCAGTCAGACTTTGAAACAGAAAAGGAAACACATTTGTAGCACATTTTCAGCACAACCCACATAACCCTCAGACCGTGACACAGCAAATGTGTTGCAAGGTGGTTTTGGAAGTTAGTTGTTGCTGCACATCCTGTGTTTTTTTAAAGACTTAAATAACATTTTGTCAATCATGTGTCAGATTATTTTGACCCTTTCCCTACCGTTTTCAGATGTATTTTATTTCTACCCAAAATATAGCTTGAAAAAACTGATATATTTGTTCCACATCTGAACTGTGACAAATCACCCACTCCTGATTTCAGGACATTTCTTCCGTCCCCTTCTTACACTTCTCTTCCCTTCACCATGCCAACTTCCAATGTTTTAATTTATTTTTTAAAAACCCTTGCTATAGCCTTAGCAATAAAGGAGAAGTCTACTGTGTTGGGAAAGTTCACCTCCTTCTCTACACACTCTTGCAACTTGGGTAGGAGCAGCAAAATTGGGAAGGGGATGCCTGTGGAAGCTTTCCACAGGCGGACTAGTGCTGACTTGTACATATATAGGGTTAATTTTTCAGAGCATAGGAACTTAGTGCTTTTGTTCCAAGTTGCTAGAGTTTTTTTTAGAAGTGTTTAGAGTTTTAGTACAAATGTAACACACTGTAATGGTGCCATTTTTGTGTTTGCACTTGGAGTGGTACTACTTTCCCACATCCTCCCTCACTCCCTATGTGAACTGACACATTCAAGGAGATTTTCTACAGAGTGATTACCTGAGGAAACAAACACAGCAATAGCACCATCCCACTTTACTGCTTTAGCATCATATGTGTAGGACAAAAATTAAAGACATAAAAACAACAATAATAATGACACAGTGAACATTGTAAAAAAAATCTAGATTCACAACTGGAAGATTGAGAGGCTGGAGACTGGCACAGCGGACATCACAAATTACTTCAGAAGCAGTAAGTCTACAAATAAACACTCCATTTAAATTGTGCTTTAAAAGTGGGGTTAGGGATGCCAAATCTCAGAGCTACTGAGTTATTATGAGTCATTTCCAGGTTGGAGAGAAGTGCTGATCTTGCTTCAAGGAAAGAGGAAAGGGCAAATCCTACAGCTCAGCTGGTAGAGCAGCAGCTTCCTACAATTTGCAATGCCTAATTTGACTTGTTGCTGCAGATTGGAAAGACTTTCCAAAGTAGATTCTCCAAGTATTAGAGTTTAACTACACTGTAGAATTAATGTAGTGTTTGTCACCACTTTACCTACCACAAACCAATAATATGGAATCATGAGTGTTATAGTTTTTCAATGACTGTAGCCTTATCTGTCAAACAGTGCTGGTGCCTCATCAAACTACAATTCCCAAAAATTGACAGCATGGAGCCATGGCAATTAAACTGCATTAATTTTGCAATGTAGATGCACCCCTAGATTGTTCCTCTCTGACAGTCCTTGTGGTGATAGGGCTTCATTCCACATGCACTTTCTAGCTAAAAAAAGTTCCTTCTTGCAGCTCTTTTTAAAAAAATCTTCCAAACAGGAAAATAAAGTATGAGTGTGTGCTTATTATTTTTGTATGTTGTGACATTTATAAAACTCTACTAAATATTTATATATCAAACTTAGTGCTGCTGCCACCACCATATGCCAGTGCCAATTTCACTTCCTTTCCACACTGAGGACAAAGTCACTCAGTACCTAAAAATTAAATCTGTGCCATTAACAGGGCTGTTGCAAAGTCCAGTGACACCTGAAACAAAATTGTGCACATCACTCCATATTTCACAAACAGATACCCCAATACATTGTTATATTACTTTACTTTAAAACCATTATAAGAGGCCTCCGTATAGCTATATATTCTCTTTAATTGCACCTTTATTGTTTAAATTTCCAACATACTAATTTCTACTCTTGGAACGTTTTTCCCCATTACTTTGATGATCTTGGTTTCCCTTTCCTCCACCTGAGAACATTCCTTTTGTTCTATGTGCTACTGTAATAGTGAGCAACAATGGAAAACTCAAATGAGTCTGAAATTAAACAAGAACCTATTTGAAAACTTGATAAGTTGCAATTTGGGTATCAAAAATATATTTAGTGTAGAAATCCAGGAATAGTACATTAGAGCCAATAGTAGAAAATTTAAAGTATCTCAACAAGCTACAAATCCAAGAATACGGCAGTTAAAGATATCATTTAAGCAATATAATTGTACAGTGATAATAGTCCTGCTGTAAATTTTGAGAAACAGGAAATGTAGTTATTGTTTAAAATTGGTTATAGGGATAGTAGTCCAGGACTTGAGAGTCATGGAACTATAATCATACCCAATGACCCTTGAAAATTAACATTTCAATGTTGATTTCATCTGTCATCACAACACCACTGTGAAGGAGGCCACTCTTGTTACCATCACAGTCTACTAAAGGCTGCTTGAAAAAGAACTCCCTAGTTTTAATGATTCTATGCATAAAACTAGGGAGTTCTTTTTCAAACACCCTGTATTGTGGCCCACCGAAGACCACTCTGTGTTGTTCAGACATTGATGTGGAACTCTGGATGACCAAAGCCATTCCTATGTGACATAAGAAGCTTTGTGGATCCTTGGCACTTTCCATTAAACATCACAGAACAGAGGTTGACAAATAACAGGGTTTGATAACAATACATCAGATAAAGAAATCCATGCTATTTTCAAAATACTCAAGATGCTAAGTATACGATTTTTGCAGTGGCTGGTAAATGAAAGCCCTGTTTAAAAATAAATAAATAGCAGCCCTCCAGCTAACCAATGCAATTACAAGTCTATAATCCCTTATTACGTCTAAAAAGCCAAATTGCAAACACTGCAGGGGAAGATAACACATGACTCAAATGGGGTGATACG